>NC_140095.1:2065745-3265745 GCF_964237585.1 Gallinula chloropus | reverse complement strand
TAATGAAAAGGTAGCACATAAATCTGCACACGAGTACGCCTGGTAAATACTTGTATGCTTCCCAGTAGGCTTGGGGATAATCTATTCAAGAAGTGAAAGAAATAGCAGGTAATTTAAGTCATGTAGTTAAATTAACTGAGAGCTGTAAAAGGTGAGCGCACAAAGCAACAATTCTTAATAGTTTATAAGTGAGCCAGTAGCACCTTTTTTCTGCACACAATATATAAAACAATTAGTGGGTAATTAAATATTTGGGACTTGCAAAAATATTTTATTAGAAGGAAATAATAATATATTGATCACTCAGGTAAATGCAGGCCTGTGAATGAATTACCAATAGCAAACAGCAATGTGGAGGTGAGTCAAATGAGAGGAATATCTTACGGATGATATACACTGTGTGACCTTATTAAATCTGTAAGCTGCTATTGGATGCTTTTGCCCAAAGGAGGTACTCTTTTTACTTTGTTTTGTTTCTCCCTTTGCTATATTTTTCTAATGTGAATTGGGTGACCAGTTGCTGGTTTACCAAGTGATTCTGTGGCACTTTGAAACATTGTGGAGATCATTATTAAGAAGAGGACACTCAGCTCTACAGTACCTTTATATCTAACCCAGATCTTACAGCTTTACTGCTCTTGTGTTAGCTAATTATTGCAAGACTGTGATAAAAGTGAAATAACTGAGAATACAATAGGCCTTTCTGTCTTCTTCATGCCCTCACAGAGATGCTTTTAAATGAAAACCAAAATGACAGAAGGTTAAGAAAAATATTCAACTGGAATACAGCAAGTTGCATAATCCTTGTTAGAGCAGATTGCAATGCTCTTCAGGTTTAATGTCTTCATAGACTTAAATGTTCTCTCATCTTTGGCACCTAGGGGTTCCTTCTGATGTGCAAGATGAAATGGAAGCACTCCGATGGTTTCAGAGCAAAAGAATTGTCCTCTCCTTCACAATTTACAGCACATCTATATATTATCCTAAATCTACAAGAATGAGGTGCTGCACTGGTATGTCTAATGGTGATTTGACCAGACACAAGGTGCTCTAGACTCAGAGCATGCTATTGATCGTAGCAACTGTCTGTCTGCTAATCTTACTGATTAATGGTTGAAGACTGTCTGAAACTGGTTGGTTTATTTTGGTAGTCTACCAAGAGTGATAAATAAAACTCAGTGTTGAAAGAAACTGATGGCAAGAATAGTATTTCTAGGAGAGTTATATTCTGTGCTCTTAGGACAAAGCGTGTTATTTCTAATGTATTTATTTTACAGACTTGAAAAAGAATTTGACTTATCCTGCATCAGAATGTATATATAAGACTTGACATTTTCATAAGGCTGTTGCTGATTGCATGGAAGCAACACACTCCATTCTAGCTAATATAATCTATTTTGGTAACAGACATTTGGGTCAATCTGTTCTCATACAAATTCTTAATAAACACATTCTTTCCACCACCTCCCCCCCATGCAGGCTGAATAGATGGGAAAATGTAAAGCAAATGGGCAAGCTAGAAGAATTGCATCTTTATATTTCCAAGAAATGTTGTTATTGTTTACTACTCTATAGTATGAGGACTATAAAAATAAATCTTACTTTTTATTGTATTCTATGAAGTTTCAGGGTATAATTTCAAAACTGTATTTTTTGACGCAAAGAGTAGAAGCTGGTATTTCTGCAGACAGATGGCTAAGCATGTAGTTACCCTGTCTGCATGTGCAAACAAAGGTTATTGGAGTTCCATTGCCTGCACCTTGCTTTCAAAATTTGGCCTGAATTTTATTTACAGAGCTGCTTATTAAATAACGTAGGAACTTGATTCCACTGTGCCTGTTTTTCACAGGGGTTGTAGAATGTAAATGAATTAGGGTTATGTTCTGAAACCATTTTATCTTACAGCAAGATCTAATATGAAGTACATGTAATTAAAATTAGAACTTGATTGCCAACTTCTGATCTACTCTAATGCTTATGTATTTGGTTATGTTAGAGAGTGCTAGCATTAAATTTTTCAATAATTGAAAAGCATTACTGCATTTAAAAATATTTAGCAACTACTGCACAGTTGTTAAATTTAATAACCTAACCAGTTTGATTGAAATAATTAAAAATCCTTTCAGTCTGAGGTATAATCCAGACCACTCAGACCAGGCTGTAAGCTTGAGCTGTCAACTTCACAAGTATCACCAAACAACTTGTGCCATTTAGCATTTTATAAATGAAGAATTTGGCTTCATGAAGAGAAATATTCCTTTGTAACCACCAAAAAACTGCCCTGTAAGATATGATAATCAGAGGCAGAGTGAAATACTTCCAGTGACTGGAATCTGCTGTGTGTCTTGTTTTGGGTTTTTCTGGTCTGTGTTTTGCTGTTGTTAGTATGGGGTTTTTTTGTTTGTTTGGATTTGGTTTTTTTTTATTTTGTAGAAGGCAGACTCGTATACAAAGCAACATTTTCCTGCTGCAGAAAGCATTCCTCTTCTGGAGATCAAAGATTTGGTTTTTGATGCATTCACAAGATAAAAACAAGTCTTGGGATGATATTAGATTCTGGGGAATGGGATGTCTGTCCACTGTGTGGCTTTGCACTAAAAAACGTGACTGACAATTTCTGATCAGGAAAACTTCAAAATTAGAGAAGCTATGTCCAGAGCCTTCTCAAGAAAACCTTCCTGTATCAGAGCCCACCATCAGGTATAAATACTTTATTTTAATGTTAAAAATTGAAAAAGGTTCCAATATATGTATGCATGATGCTTGGTGCTGTTGTCCTAGAACATGTGTATTGCTAAATCCCAATTTAAATAAATCCCCCATTAAATAAAGTATTTAAGTTATAGAAGCTCAGTTTGGCTCTTGGTGATTTATTTTGCCCATATCATGATTTTTTGAGATATTTTAATTAAAATAAACTAGGACCTGAAATTATGGTGTCAGCATGAAGGAATAAAAAAAAAACCCCAACAAACCCTCCAGTGTTTTTTCCCTTTCATATTCTGCTTTGAATGACACGATGGGATGAGAACAGAGAGGGGAGGGAGGGATTGCTTTTCTAATGAGTAATTTGACAATGATTCCTTTACCCTGAAGTGCTGTTGATCATTTTTGATTATTTTTTGTCTGTTTATTTGGCTGACAACTTAAATTCTGGCATAAATCCATGTGAAAATCAGGGTGTTATACTGCATGATGACAAAGGTGATTTACTTCTGCATGGATCACGTTGTCTCACTGGACAAAGAAATATCAATTTAATAATGTATTTACTGGGACAAAACAGAGAAGGTGTCCTAACTGTGATGATGAGCTATTGCTCTCATTTTCCATGGTTCACCAGTGAAGGGAGGGGTCCATACTATAGTTTAGGAGAAGCAGAGCTTCAAGAAGGCTCTGTAGCCCTTCTGAGTCACTGAAGGCAGGAGTGCTTCATCACTATCTTTTAATTCTCCTTTGGTTTTTGCCACTGGTTTTGTCAATACTGCCCTAGTTTTTGTAGCATTTTATAATAGACAATCCAGAGTATTGAAAAAAGTGGAAAGGCAGCAGCATTTTTCGTGCATTTCTTTCCCCTGCACACAGTCCCTGTCGGGATCTTTGGTGGTTACCTTGGAAACTGGCGTGGGGTGAAATTTGATTGGCTGCATTCTCCAATTGATTATTAAAGTCGTGGGCAGTTTCAAGTGGCAGACATCTCATAGGTTGCAGAAAGTAGCACTGAATGATTCACATGTTAAGATTCTTTTATTTTGAAGTAAGCCACCTAAAGCAGTACATCTGTAATGCCTTGAAAGTTGGCTTGGAATGAGTAATGGACTGAAAATTTCGTCTTTTTTGAAGCTATAGTGGTTTTGGGGTTTGCTTTTTTTCCATTCCCCATAGACACTTTTATCTCTCAGTTTATATCTAGAGCTATTCTTTGTTTTTTGGGGTTTGGGTTGTTGGGTTTTTTTTTCCTGGTGATATCTGCTATGGGACATGTTTCTGGCACTAAGAGAGTGGAGAAACACCCCCCACCTCAAAACCCTAAACAAAAAAGAGTCCTAAACAAAAAAGCTTCTAAACAAAAGAAGCCCCGAAACAATCCTCAAACCCTATAATGAAAGCAGGACAGATCTTTGTAAGAAACTATTTACTGTTACGAAATATAAACTTATCTTTTATTTTGTCAGATTAATAGGCACAATTTTCATTCTTTGAGCTGCTTATATTCTTCCCCTATTTTTGTCTTAAGAATTTATGTCAAAATTATTTAATAGCCTGTCCTGCTCACATTGCTGACTTCATGAATACTGATGGGCTACAGAGTGATGCATTCAGTATCCTTGATTGTGCTTATGTCTCTTTCAATAGCATACAGAGCCATTTTTTTGTTTCAATTAGTGACTAAGGCCTCCTTATGTAAGATTATCTCAGTTACTTTTGAAAAGGCAAATTGTATGGCATAAAGCAAAAAAACATTGTCTTAAGAAATTCTTTAGGAAGTCATGGAGGATAATGTAGTTCCACTGTACTTTGGTGTTGTATTCAGTCTCTAATGTTACTTGACTGGACTTTTTTGTCTGTCTAAAAAGTCAAATATTAGATCTCAGTGTGAAGTTTATATCATATTGTAAAGGGTTCGTGTTACAGATTACCTAGGATGCTTATAAATTGTATAAGGAGGAAAGAATGAATGTAATTTGGATTTATGCTTTATATATATATATATATTTGGAAATATGCTTACCATCTTTACTTTTCAACTCCTGCCTTCTTGGGAGTAGTGTTTCAGGGTTTTTTTTAATAGTTCCAATACTTTTTTCATAATTGTAGACATTTTTTCTATTCAGAAAATAATGTATAGCTAAAGTAGATCTTCACTGCTGTTCCAGCAGTGGAACAGCTTGCCCAAGGAGTTTTTGCAGCCTTCACCTTTGTAAGTTTTCAAGACCTGACTGGATCAAGCCCTCTCTTACCTCAGAGATGTCCCTGCTTTTAGCAGGAGATTTAGCTAAACAACCACTGAGGTTTCTTCCAGCCTGAATTATCCTATGTGATAAACCATTTGTGTGATAACTGTGTATATATCCAATTACTGTTTATCTGGCTGGAGTTTTTAGCTGTTGGTATCCATTATTCCCTGTCCTGTTAAAGAACTCTCTTGTACTTACTGCCTCTCTTACTGTGAGTGAAGAATATAGCAAGCAACCACTGATCAGTCTTTCAAGAAAAGCAGCTAGACAGGCATTTAGTTTGTCTGCCCTATAAATCATTTCCTCCATTTCATCCTAAGCAGGATAGGGCAAAAATATTTAAGCTGGTTTGAAATGCTTATATTGAAGCTCTGGGCTTCCCTTTCGGAGTTTTCACTGGAGCCTGAAAGTCTCCCTTCCTGTTTCAAGTTGGATAAAGCTCTGAATCAGAAATATTAGGGTCAAATAATTTTCTATGCAACATTTTTATTGTTATTTATTTTGTGAAAAAGGGATCTGAAGGAAGATCCTCCTTATTTCTTTCAAGTTACAGTTAGACAGTGAGATGTTAAGCATAGACAGCCAGACAGAGATACCTGCAGGGCTTTTCCCATCCCTCAACTCTTCTGTAGCTATATCACTCATTCTTTTAAAGGAGGAAACCCCAGGATTTTGTATGGGTGGAGTACAATACTGAATCATACTCATTTTCTGATTCCATGCAAAAATTAAGTTCGTTATATTCAGGCAATTGCCTCCATTAACCGAATTTGTAATCTTTTGCAAGAATAAAATAAAGCTTTTCTCCAGGCCAGTTGTCTCTAAAATGATGTAGCTGGAAATTAGATGTTTTCTGTACTTTTTGTATAGACCACTGCAACTGCTTTCTGCTTTTTTGCCAAGAACTGAAGTTGGGCATCTGGCCTGTGGTTACCTGATTCATGTCTCTTGGCATTTTTTAGTATGGGCACAACAGTGACTCTCTTCTAATCTTCTGGATTTTCTCCAGTTTTCCATGATTTATGAGAAAATTAACACCATCAGACAAAGGATTTCCCCTGCTTCCTCTCCTTTAGTATTCTTTACAGCTTTTTTTTTTATTGGTTTGGGTTTTTTTTTTCATTGAAGTTTTCTGATTTACTAAAGTTCATCCTTGATAGGCTTTCCTTAGCATCCTTCCTTGTAATTCATTGTCAGCAAATTATTTTGTCGTCTTTAGCAGAAAAAACTTCCCTGCTGCTTTTTTTTTGCTTTAATTTTTTGATTGGGTGGTGGGTTTTTTCCCCATGTAAAGCATTTCTGTTTGCACTACTTTTTTTTTCTTTTTTTTTGATTCTAGCCCGAATTATTATGGTCTGAATTACAGCATTTGGTATATATATACACCACAGCTATTTTTTCTGCGTTTCTAGTTTTTGCAAAATGAAAATGTTTTATTAGTCCAGTTTCTACCTTCACCTGATCACTGAAATAAAGTTGTTTCCAAATTTATGATAGTACTAGAAAGAACTTTTAAATATTTTGGTCTTTAGAAACCTTTGATTTTTCAATCCTGTTTCTCTTGTAGGCCAATGTATTTCTTGTTTTGAGGAAAGAGACCGTTCTTCGTAGCACTGAGGATGGGCAGTGCTCCCTGTTCATGTTGAAAGCAATTGTTCAGAATGATTAGTCTCTAAATGGCCACCAGAATAGCATCAGTTGCAGTGTTTTCTGTGTTTTGAAAACTTAATAGCAATTTATTGCTCGGGCTGCATGAGATTGTTGGCCAGTCTTCCATAATGAAGCCTCCTAACGTGCTGCCAAGCCCGTGCACTCCAGATGTGTTTTGAAGAAACACTTCTTCCTGTTCTGTAGGCTTATTCAGGGATAAGCCTTTCTAGGTTTGTTAAAGCACAAAATATGCATTTATAACTATGATTTTTGAGGGGCTGGGACCTCTGAGACACGTGATGAATTTCTGTCTGCTTACTGGTTCTGGCCAGGCCAGAGTCAACCTCCCCAAGCAGTCAGCACAGGTGAGCTGAGGTAGCCCGGGCTATTTCCACCCCAACTGACAGCACTCCCCCATAAAAGGAGCTGGTCAGGGAAGGGTGCTCTTGGTTGCCTCCAGGGCAGTCTGAGTGCAGCCAGGGTATCCAGTTGGTCCTCACATCATACAGTAGTACTCTGTTATCCTTGGGTCAGTAAGGTACTTGGTTATCATGGGGTATAAGTGAAATTTACTGAGGGCTGTTATTGTTCTCCTTTCACCGTGATTTTGACAGTAAACTGTCCTTATCCCAAACCATGGAGGCTCCATTTGTTTTCCTCCAGGCTGAGTGAGTGGTGTGTGGTGCTCAGCCACTCTTTGGGGCTGAACCACCACAGTTTTCTACATTTTTATTTTGATGAAGTCCTGGTTCTTGCAGAGAATTCCCTCCTGATAGCTCAAGGAGTGTTGCTTAGTGCTTTCTCTGGTGGGTACTGAAAAGTTTAAAGTCAGATTTTGATACAAGAGTGTCATTACTTTGATGGGAAATACTAGCACACTGTATTATGGCAGCATACCTGGCTTGCTTCTATTGAGCTGTTCTGCTCATTCTGTTTCCTGTCCCCTGGACAGTCTCTAGACTTCCCCACTGGTCTTTGCTCTCTTGCTTCACCTTTCCCTCATAAAATGTTGCTGTTCTCTAAAATCTTGTGGTGCCACTAACTGTGCCTCTGATGGATGCTCTAACTGAATGGCCTGATCTATGTGTTGTGGTGGCTCACTTGGAGCCAGTTTGTAAAGATGTTTAGATTCTTAACTCGTTCTGAAATCAAAGGGATTTTGACATCAGGAAGTTTTTAGAAAAACAGCTGTATGCCTAAATATAGTACAGAACACTTGTCCTTTAATTCAGTACCTTATTTTACTTGTCCTTTATTTCAGTACCTCAAAGATTTCCTTGTGAAGGTTAAACACTAGAGCTTTGGAAGGCACTTGAAACACCTACCCTAGATGAAAGGCTGTGTTGCCATACAAACAGCATGCTGCTTTGCAAAGTGATTCCATAGGATATTGCATGCTGCTTGTAGCAACAAGTCCCCACGGCTATGTGTGAGGCAGTGAAGATGAAACTATACTTAATAGATGATGTTTTGAATGTGCCGTTAGATGGGGAAATTGTTTCTTGTAACATCTCATCAGATTGCAGAAGTGAGCTGACTTAGGAGTAGTGCTGCCTGGCAGGTTATGCCTGGCTTCAGTCATTATTTCCCCATTAAGTCAGCTGTAAAATTCTCAGCCAGACCATACTTGCATCACTTCATATTTGCATCCTAGGAAGCATCGCTGTGACAAACTGGTAGATACAGAACAGCTGGAACAGCTGCTGGTGGTTACTAAAACCAACAGCAAAACAACAAAAAAAATCACCCTCAAACCAATGAATGTCAATCAATTTTTTAATTGTGTTTAGATTGCTTATGGGCCCGATTCAATGAAACTGAGTCCTTGCCTGACTGGATTTATGTAAGCATGGGCAGTGTTGCTTTCTCTTGTCCAAACTTGAACTTTTTGGAATGCAAGTTTTTAGAATGCAGATATATGGCAACTGGCTTCATATAGCTGTATTATTTTTTTTTCCATGAATCAAATTGGAAATGCTATTCTGTCTGTAGGTATTCTGAGATGAAGCATGGTAATACCTCCCTTTTACCTGAAATTAGGCAAGTTAATTTACAGTGTAATACTAACTAAAATATATTTCAGATATTGAAATAGCTCAGTAGCTGCTTGCTGTTCATTTTGTACCTTTCTGATAAGTAAGCCACTCTGAAGCCTGCTTTCAGTTTATTATAACTGTGCTATATCTGTTGTTCTGGACAGTCTATTATATTTGCAATATAAAAATCCAGCCCTCTGGACTTTCTAGAAGTAGCTTTCTGTTTGGAACTGTTTTGTTTAACTACTATTATTCATGCTTCCAGACAAGCAATATTGGTCAGGTTGTTGTATGTGAGTTTTATTTGTTTGTTGTTGTTTTGTGGATTATTTTCCTGAAAACACACACGTGGTTGATTGCTAGATTGATGTTCAGAAGAATATTTGATTAAAATTGTGTAAATACTCCTTGAATATATTATTAAAATATAATGAAATTAATTAATCAACTTTCTAATAGAATGGACGAGGGTTACCCATTTCTTTCCAAAGTTATGTTCAGCCTGGTAATACTCTGCAGTGGTTTAATATTCATAGGACTACTTGTGCTTAAGAAATGTCATTTAGGCATTTTAATTTAAAACTCATAACTTGCAGTAATAAGCAGGCATTGTTTTTATAGGAAGTAGGAAAGCTATACAATTCAAACTTAAAGCTCGAAGTTCTTCTGGCTCTTCTGACTGAAATTGGTCTGATGCTGGGTGCTGCAGTGTGCTTTCAGGATGTCTCCAATTGAGGGATGGTCAAGCAGTACATAAACAGTGAGGGAATTCAGAAACTTCCTTCAGTCCATTGATGCACGTCCCATCTGCAGATAGTATGTCTCACCTGGGTCCCGTTCTGTCCTTTTAGGAGGAAGGGAATACAAAAGTGAGGGCAGGCAATGACCAGCAGTTCAAGTTTGAATCCCTTGCTCCTTTATATATTTAATAACGTTTTCTGCCAAAAGCTTTCCTGTTAGCCTAACAAATCTGTCTGGTCTGGTGAATACGTGTTTTTCTAAAGGAAAAGCGAACTTGGCCATCTAGATTTGACACATTTTTTGCTGGGGTAAATTTTAAGGTGAAGAAATTCAGAGCAAGTACTTCAGAATTTGACTAACCTTGGGTTTTGTGGTATGTCTATGTTTTAATATGGAAATGGCTGTAATTTTGCCAGTCTGTTGAAAAATAATTAGTCCTTAAGTGGAATCTAACACTAACCCCATTTACAATCTCAGCTTATCACTACTCTTGAATCTGTTCATTCTCCGAAGTATTGGATAGTCTTTGTCATAAAAAATATATTCAAGTTATTAAAGGGCAGATTTCTAATGGAAGATGGATTTGTTTACTTCTTGTTTGTTTTGTACTTAGTAAGAAACTGTTAGTAGCTTTACCCTTGGATGCTGGAGATTAAGCTTGATGTACTGCATTGAATATTCACAAGTAATTGTCAAACACATTTTATTTGTGATAGGATCAAAGCCAAAAGTTAAATATATGAACTTAGAAGAGATGTTTAATGTATATTATCAGGCAATGTACTTGCTATTAATATGGCATCTTTATTTACCTGGTGTTCAAGTATCCTCAAAGAATTTGACCAAAAAAATCCTAATTTAAATGCAAAGGTGTCACTTCACACAACTGTGGTGCTCATGCTGTGACAGACTATAGCACAAAGACAATAATGGGCAGATGAGCCACTACTTGACTGGATCACTCAGCAATCACAGGAGGCTTCCAACTTTAGATTGCTTTTTCCAGTGCCCTAACAAGGTAGATTACCTAATGTTATAGTTCTACTTTAAGGGCAGAAGAAACAGAGATAAAAATAGGTATGCAAATGAAAACTGTTCAACTTTTCCATATGCTAATAACAAACTAGTAGGCCTTTTAATCATCCCTCTCATTAGTGGCTGCATTTTCAAAGTGGTCTCAAAAGGATCTTTAAATGTGAATAGCCAGAAAGAAATCTGCATGGATAAAATTTTGAGGAACAAAAAATTAGCTGCCAAGAGTTAGTGTCCTAGGGTAACTGTAGTGCGGTTTTGAATGTTCACAGAGCTTGCACATAATACAGCTTTTTTAAATCTGAAGTCATTAAATACCAATCTCTTTGGACAGTGTAGTGGGATGTCTTTTACATTATTGTCTCTTGTTAAAGGTAATAACTTCCTTAAAATGTTTGTATGAAAATTTTTGTTACATTGGAAGTATTTATTATGGAAGAAGCAATCAGCCTTGAAGACAGGGACCCACTGACGGCAGAAACAGCAAGTTAAAACACAATCATGGTAACATACATCTTGTGTATCAAAAACAGTGTGGCCAGTAGGTCTGGGGAGGTAATTGTGCCCCTGTACTCGGCATTGGTGAGGCCACACCTCGAGTATTGTGTCCATTTCTGAGCTTCTCACAGTAAGAAGGACATTGAGGTCCTCAAGAGAGTGCAGAGAAGGGCAACCAGGCTGGGGAAGGGGCTGGAGGGCAAATCACATGAGGAATGGCTGAGGGAGCTGGGGGTGTTTAGCCTGGAGAAGAGGAGGCTGAGGGGAGACCTTCTCCCCACCTACAACTACCTGAAGGGAGGTTGTAGAAAGGTGTGCGATGGTCTCTTCAGCCAGGGGACAGGAGATAGAACAAGGGGAAATGGCATGAAGCTGTGCCAGGGCTGGGTTAGATTGGATATTAGAAAAAAAAATTGTCCTGAAAGAGTTGTCAGGGCCTGGAACAGGCTGCCCAGGGAGGGGCTGAGTCACCATCCCTGGATGTGTTCAGAAAAAGGGTAGATGAGGTACTTAGGGATCTGGTTTAGCATAGGATGGGAATGGTTGGACTCGATGATCTTCAAAGGTCTCTTCCAACCTTGTGATTCTGTGAAATGTGATCTCAGAGTATCGGTGAATGTGTGGCAAAAATGCAACATGATGCACCTTCAGACCATGGACACTTACTGAAAGGAGTGTAATATTCAGCAGACTTATCTGTATACATACAACAAAAGCATCAGATTCAAATGTCCAGTGTATTTTTCTAATGAACAGAAAACTACTCCTCAAAGATGGGGGAAAAAAACAAAACCACAAAAAACCCTTCTCCAGCAACAACTGTATTGTTGATTCTATCAGTAGTTACTTTATATTTTTTGTAAATTATTTTAGAACATCTAAATCCTTCTTTGTTTAGAATTTAAGACAAGATAAATAAAATGTGTTGCAAATTGTGAGGTGTTATGAATATACAATAAGTTAGTTCAGTTTCTGTGATTTATGACACATTGAATTTCTTAAAATGGACATAATGAATTTCTAAGACTTATGATATTATGGGAGGAATCACTGTCAAGTTTTAGCTAGAATTTTCCTTAGAGTACCTTTACCATAACATGCAGTGTCTTAGCTTTTGATTTACTTTACAGAAAGATTTATACTGAGCCTTCTAAACACTAAAATCTTCTTAACATAGATCCCATCTTTTCTACATTGTATGTGATGGATTTTGATGGATTCTGTTGAGCACAGTGAAAATAAATCGTGTCTGCCCAGTGAATATTCACTAGTTCCCCGATTTATCTCTCTTATTTGCAGATGGACTTTTCTGCTCATATTTTGAAACAGCCATTTGTAAAAGGGTTTTATGTTAAAAATGAGTTGTGTCATATTGTAAAAAATATTCATTATATCACATAATATGCTGTTATAATAGTGTGTCTGTCTTCAGGTCTGTTTCTTGAATAACACAAAGCACTTATGCACACTCTTTTTTATCTCTTTTTTTCTTTATCATTTCTGCCCATTGGACTCAGTGTAACTTGCCAATTCATAGAACTGATCTTAAAAGCAGTTTTCAGGACAGTTAGTAATTGCTGATTGCAAAAGTTCAGATAAAACAGACCCAACTATTCTGGGACTCATGGCTGGGCAAAGAAATACTAAGCACTAGAGTATTTTATTTTCCCACATTCAAGCTATTTTTAGCAGAACCATGGGCTGTGTAGTTAGAAATTCAGGTTCCCTGAGTTGTTGGAAAAAGTGTTCCTACTCATTTTTAAGTTTAGGAAGAAAATGGACCACACACAAACTGAAGGTTCTGTTTTGAAAGCCTGCAGCAAAGATATGCAGAACTTGCAGATGTGTATCTCTTTAAAATCAGTTTAAGAAAGCTGTTCCAAGTACTGAAATGACTCATTTCCAATCAACTGGTACCTCTTCAGGTATCGAAGAGTGTCTAATAGTAGTTGCTAATGTTTCAACTCTTGAATTTATGATTTCATTTCTCTCATTTAGGTACTACTTTGTTGCTATTTTTATCTTTATACAACCTTACTTCACCTCTTTTTTAAAACACAACCCTTTAAATGTGTTAATACATTTTGCTTTTTATCTAAATTACTTATTTCTTCCCCTATCCTCTACCTCTCCACCTTCCTTTAATTCCTTATTCCGTGGCTATTTGGAGAGCATCTAAAAGAGCTGGGGTTTCTTTTAGGAACAAAGCTTCATGTAATATTTGTTGAACAACTTTATTTAATGTTGAAGATTTACACTGATAATACTGATTTTAGTATATTATTTAAAATCTGTGACTTACTAGCAGCTTATTAATTGTTTAAACTCTTTAGGCTTCCTCTAGCCTTACACAAAACAAACAACTAAAAAAAAAAAGAGCAATATATTAAAGTTATATGCTTGAAAATTTACTAATTTTTTTTTTTCAGTCCACATTTAGGATAACCTCAAAACAGTTTATGGTTTCCCTGAGTCTATGTAATGCTTTAAGTTTATAATTGAAACTTTAAAACAGCTCTTTAGTATGTCATCTAAGTAAATACTACTAATACATTTCATGTATCACAGAGTATCTGTTGAGGTTTTTCAGCACCTTGTTGAGGCCACAGTTTGGAAAGGAATGGGACATTAGATGGAACTGCTCCAGGAAGTTAAAGGGCTGCACCACAATTTTTAAAGTCTGTCTGTTGCCAGAATCCACCAGTCACTCCTGTAAGGGTGTTTTCCTTTGCTTTTTGCTTCGTTTGTTGGTTTTGTGTTATTTTGTTTTTTAACCAGCAAAGCCTATTCTTTAGGAATTATATGGCTTTAGTGTATGAGAATCAATTTACCAAGAATCAGCAAGTTGTTTTGTGAGTGTAGGGACACAGAGGAACATATTTAGAAGGCATATGGTAGAGAAAGCAGGGTGTGCTGCACCCTGGGAGATCTCTTCCTATTTTCCTGCAGTACTTCACTGATTGGAGCACATGCATATGGGTCTCTCTTGAATGTGTATTAATTGAATAAGAGACCATTTCCTAATGATGAATTCTATGCTCATTTAGTTTCTTTCTTGTTTACAAAAATAACACCCTTGAGCACTCAGTATATAATAATTGCTGGTCTCCACCAAGAGAATTAAATAACATGCCTTTGTTATTCATGATTCAGTTGTTTTGTTCATAACATACAACTTTCAGCTGAGAGGCAAAGCAAGGCAAAAGCCAGAAGTGTATATAATATTATGCATTATACAAGTATATAATCTCTCTATATAGATACATAGAGAAGATACAATTATGATATTACATAACATGTTATATGTCCATATCCTAGATTCATCCTCAACTGCCTGATGTCTTTTTTTCAGGTACATTGACACTTACAATCAAGGGCAAAATACATCTTTTTGCAGGGTCTCCTATACTGCAGTTCCAACAAGACTAAGATAACTTTTAGGCTAGCATGTATTTCAAATACCAGCAGTAAGCTGCAGCATCACAGAGATCAGTGTGGCCTGCAAGTGCTTTCTGAGAAGCCTGACTAATTAGTGCATGCTGAGTTTCATGCTGCTATAGCTGAGCTCCTGATACCTAGGCTAAATATAGTTCCACAGGAAGCCCCTCAAAAGATATAGTGGTGTAAATGTGTTTTTTGAAAGGTACAAATTTAGAGGCAATGCACTGCTTCAATCCTTCTTGCAGGATCAAAACAGAGCTTCAGTGGGATAGGTGTAACAGACCTTTTTGTAGCTCACTGTAAATATTTTAGTTTCCATATTATTCAATAGAAATCTGTCCTGAATTATATACATATTGAGGAAGAGCAAGCCATGGACTGACTCCAAAGCTCAGAGGAATGAAAACCAGCATGACTAGTCTGCATGTTACATCTACATGTGAATGACCCAAACCAAGGGTTTTATCATATGTGTTCTATTCCTAACTTCTAGTAGTAGTCTATTCACTTTAGTGCTCAACAACAGAGCTTAAAATGGAGATGTGAAACTACACGATGCAACTCATTCAACTCATCTGGAAGTCTTACCCTATGACTGATCATATGTAAACTGCCACCCAGAATTCATATTAGGAAAGAGGGCAATTGGTATTCCCCTTTATGCTTTTGAAAGTGATAGGTATTCCCACTTCTATTTTTAACTAGCTATTTATTCTTGAGACATTCTCAGCCTTTTACAGATGCTTTATCTGACTGGTGGAGATACTTTTTATTTAATTTATTATTCTTGGCATAAGAGTTTGCTACAATGTTAGCATATGTTAGAGTCCTTAGTTCAGACTTAAACTTGCTCCTTGAAGAGTTCTACAAATATTATCTACCAGTTTCCCAAACAACTGTGAAGTTTTTGAAATACCATTCTTTCAAAGTTTAGCCTTATGCAGACACATCATGAAGGTGCTGAGTTTCATACATTGTCTGACAGTGCTTGTTACAGCTTTTGTCAGTTCTTTCAAAACTCTTGGATGAAGTCATGTAATGCTTATAGCAATTTCATCCACTGCTCATATACTTTTTGATATTTCTATCCAAATGCCTCAAACGCTGCTCTCTACTTCACTGCTGTATGTAGGTATCTGATATTCACTGTGACTAAAGAACTAAGATTGTCTGACTGCAGGATCTCTTGGGGGGTACTGACATCCCACATGCATTCTGCTAAGCTTCCAAAGTTTGTTTTCCATTGCATTTTTTTCTTATTTTTGGCAATCATATTGGAATTGTAACCTCCCAGGGAGCCACTGTTTAGAATCTTACTTGCTGTCATAATTTGAGTTTCATTCAGAAAGAGTGCCTTGAAGGCCATTTTATATTTGAATGACTTTTCTACCTGTCCTGTTCACTTAATTTTTGTTGTTTTGGTATTTCACATCTCTCCTCTGACTGTCTAACAGGATGGTGACCAGGCTGCTTCCTATGGATTTGTTTTCTATTCTTTTTACTTCATTGTCTTTCAAACTGCTGTAGTTTACTCATTTAAAAAAAAAGAATTGGCTCCTGAATTCCAGTGTTGCAAACTACTACTGCTTAGTTTGATCTCACAAAACATGTCAAATTTAATTATGTTATGTTTTTTCTTTAACAGTTTAATCATACTTATTTACAGGAATTATTTCAGGAAGTTACTTAAGGCAAAGTCAAGAATAGCCTATTCTCTTGTATGCTTCAGAACGAGCTGTTCCAAGATGCAACTGTTTATTACTTTCAAAATTGTCTTTCCAATTTACATTGTGATGTGACATCCAACTCATTTATATTTGGTATGATAATTGTCTTAACAGTCTTGGTTACAGATTGTCCTAGTCCAAAAACCAGCAAACACTTTGAACTGTAGGAGTATTCTACAACCTGGATCATGCTGTAGGGTGGACTGATCTAGATTCTGACATATGAACTACATACACAACATGATTTACTTAAAAATCTCTCTAAATTGGCCCAAGAAAGGCTTTCACAGAATGAGTTATCCTTCAGGTGCACAGAACCAGAATTTTCATGTACCAGTCCAGTGCTCACCTGATGGAGGGGGGAAAAAAAGCACGTAATGTTGGAGTAGGAAGGACAGAGGTGGCACACTTCTCATGTCACTTTAATGCTGAGCCAAATATTCAGGGCAGTGTGAAAAGGCAATATAAGTTGGTGTGACCTTTGCAGTTCTGTAGGGCTGTGTTAGGTGTATATAGTCATCAACAGAATCATTGTCATCATCACAGCAACGTAAAGAGCTGCAGGTAACAGCAAACAATCTTTGACTTAACTTGCATTTTTCCTTTCAGGATACATGGTATATGTATGTCCAACTGTGTATATACAACAGACTAGATATTCACAAATGTTTATACAGACCCTGATTTTTCTTCATAGACATGTTTGCTTGTTTGTGTCTTCTGTTACTGGCTGAAAATATTTATCTTTTCATGTTTCAGAAGTGCAAACTTTCTACCAAACTCTCTGAATCTTACCTAAAATCTTTTCCTGTTTGCAGATTTTTTTTATTCAGTGTGCCCATGCATTTATTTTAAAAGGATTTATTATACTCTTTGCCATTTTTTCTATTCTGGTATAGGCTGTGGGAATGAGATTTTAAAAGTCCTTTCCTTTAAAGAAAGGCAGGGTTATTAATGAGGATATTCCAAACAATGACACAGGAGTGCTTGCATTCCTTGCAAGAGATAAGTTCATTGTTCCAAATAAATGTATTATCAGAATGTTTGAAGGTGATGAAATAGGAGAAGGAAATGAAAGGTAGTTGTTTATTTTTTTCCACAAAACAAAATGTGAAGTGAAGGAATGGTGAAAGAATTACTTTAATTGTAGAGGCAGTATAAATTAGAATCATCATTAACTTTTATATTGAAATAACCTTAAGAAAAAAAGAGGTCATTCATGCAGAATTATATGTGGCAGTAATAGATAAATCTCCTGTGCATATGGCATGTTCCCCTGTGGGGCTATGGACTCATACAGCATCACCAGAAAACTGATGGGCTCAAAAAACAAAGAAGTGAATGACAGCAACATCCATCAGCCTTGCCCTGAAAAGAGAAGAACTCTGATCCATAGCATCAGCAATAAGTTGTGACAGTGTACCTTTTACTTAGTGTAAAAGGTCATAGTAGGGACTAATGCTGGGAAGAAGCTGGTCAAAATCAGAACAGAAAAAGATTAAACAGGACTTAAACTTCAAAAAACTAGAGAGGCAAGACTTTAACTCTAGTTAAAGACTAGTATCTTGACAAATGACCCTTGATGCCTTATGGTGATGCAAATTATCTATATTTATGGAATGTAACTGGGGAAATGAAAATATATTTGAAAGACAGGTCCAGCTCTTTTTACAGCTGAACTCTGAGGCATGATGGACATAAAGTTATTCATATGTACAGAGTTAATATTATCAAGCTTTGCTGTGGATGTTACATGAAGCATGCATAATTTTTCATAGTGAGCTAAACAGCTGGGTGTAACCTGTTAAGCTAAATGCATAAATGAAGATGTGTAATTATTTTACTGTACAAAGGAGGTCTTACTCTAAACACTGCTTCTGGGTTGGTTTGTTGTTTGGGGTTTTTCTGTTAATATGAATTTGTAGAGTTACTCCTGATTTACACTGGTATTGAGATGTCCAAAATTGCCATAATTGACATAAAATGCAGATCAGTATCTTGAGTCTGCTGTGTACCATCACATATGGCTATTAGTTCCTTTTTTACCTGTGAGAATAAATTTATGAAGTTAATACTGTGATTGGTATCACTACCCAGAGCTGCTGTTCTGTTTCCACTGACAGGCTGTTGATATGATTGGTTAATTCACAATTCTTCAAAGCAGCTCTGAAGACAGTTTTATTGCCCTGTTTAAGATTTCACTGAACTCTTCACGTCTGGAGGAGTGATAAATAATGCTAGTTGTTAAAGTGACTTTATGCTGGCATATGGGGGACAGATATGGTATGTCCCTAGACATTAGGGAGGAGGTCACCCAAACCAAATTCAGAATGGTGGTTCACAGTCACTTCAGCCCATTTCTGAGCTCCCTCTACCACTGCCTGAGAACTTAATATGTTTCTACTAGACTTTGAACTCTCTATGATGATGCACCCTCTTATTTTGGAGCCCTAGCTTCAAAAAATATAAGAGCCTGGGGATGTTTTCACTTAATACTTCATTAGATAAAAATTATGAAGTATTTTTAATTTCTCTGGGAATGTGGTACAGACAATATTGGTAAGAAGTTATTAGATAATCATAACTCTTGGGCAGTCCTCCAGTTTTCTACAATTCAGTGCTTTGTAAGACGGGCTTTGATGCTGCTGTTCATGAGTTGACTCTGCATTTTGCCATTAATTTCAGGAGGAATTGGCTTGGTTGCTTAGCCAGTGTGTGCTTCATCTACCTCATCTCTGTAACTGGCATAATAATATTGCAGAAACTTATTTGTGTGAATGAGATCTCTTCCAGAACATAGTTCTTTGTAAATTACCAAGTATGAGCACAAAATGTGGTGAGAGGAGAGAATGAAAGATACTTCAATATTTCTGTGGATAGTTATTTTAGACAGTTCCTTGGATTCAAAGTGATAAATACTGACAGTAATAGTAAGCTTTATTCTGTGTATAGTTTCTTGAGAGGAATTATTGCACAGTTAATTTTGTTCTTGCTTTGGGTGCTTTTGTTTTGTTTCCTGTCCTGGCATTCTGAATTGTTTTCCCAGTATTACTATAATTTCCTCTAGGACTGATTTGCAATACCTGTGCACTCCATATGAAGTTTATTTCATTTTCTGTTTCAAATTCTACTTTTGTGGCTCGTTCACTTGCTTGGTCTTACCTATTTTGCACTGCTTTAGATGTCCTTTGATGCATGTGTACCCCTAAAGTATAGGTTGCTTCTGGAGTTGCTCTCTGGGATAAGTAGAAATGGTGGGTTTACACTTGCTAGACAAGTGCTTTGCCATCTTGACTGGCCTCAGTCCATTTCCATGGTATGCCATTTTAAATAATAATATCCTTTCTGTAGAGAGCAATGCGGCACTATAAATATACTCTGAAGTCTGCAGAACTACTCCATTGAGAGTTAGTAATTGCTTCCTAACAGAAACATCTGTCTGTGAAATGTCTACCTTCTGGCCTCTGTAAATAGAGGCATGTCACATGTAAAGCATGGATTGATTCTCTGACCTGCTTGGCCTGCATACGCAAGTTAGAAAGCATCACTCGGGGCAAAATATGGTACAAAGCATGTATTTCTGCTTACTGCAGTACTGAGGGATGTACCTTCCTTGGCAGGACTAGTTGAGGGTTTAGGGTAGCAAGGAAAAAATAGGAATATTGACAAGCACAAGTGGACTGGGCATGTGGAAAGGTGCAAGACAATGAGGAGCTACGTTCTCCATTGGTTCCCCAAGGCTTGAAGTAATAGCACTATGCACTTGCAGAAAGCAGTTTCATCTGCCTTTCTAGCACACACTATAAAAGCAGGGCTGCAATCTGTTTTACAGTAAGATACATGCTTGTATTCTTCTAATTCTTACTGAAAAAAAAAAAGTCTGCATGAAGAGCAATTAGATTATTGCTTATATCCATTGATAGCACTTCTGCTGGAACTCTTCTTACTGGTAAGTTTTTAACCTAGGTGATTGTTTACCAAAAGATATAGTTTGTTTAAGTTAGGAAGTGCCTAGGTATCCTTTCAAATAAGTATGGAAAATACTTTTTGCATTCTTAAAATAATATCCACTGCTTGTGCCTTGGCTGTTGTATGCTGATCACAGTAGGTTTCTTTGGGTTTTGTTAACTTTTATTAAGAGATTTTTCATGTGAAAATAAATTTTACAACTACAGATGGAAAGTTAGATTAAAAGTATCCTGTGAAGTTTCCTTATTTACAGGGAAAATTGATTTTAAGTCTCAAAATATTTCATCTGGATCAAAACATTTGGTAGTTGGTATCACAGAGGTCAGGAGTCTCTGTGATCACTTCTGTTCTCTAGACAAAAGGAGATTACTGAGAATTGATGTAGGAACTGTGTTTTATTTCTGAAATAGGACTGCTTCATGTTTTACATGTTAGTTCAAACGAGCAGTTTTGGGTTTTTGGGTTTTCTTTGATTCCCTGTTAAATAAATGGCTCTACTCCCTTCATGTTTCATTTTGCTATGGCATAACACTTGCCTCCACTATTCTTCCTCTCTCCCCCTTACGTGCTCATATGCCCTGTTAATTTACTTATTTCAATTTCCTGTGTTGGTTCCTACTTCTTTTTTCACTGCTGTTGTCCCTTAGTCTGGTCAAGGTGGTAGCAATAGTGAGAAGTCTTCTGAAGTAGTGAGGTCCTTTTAGCTAAGAAAAATCCCCCTAAAACTATGTAGATTTCCATTTTTATCTGAGAACTTGCACAGAGGTACACCAAACCCCAGACTGATGTTTGAAGCTAAATGGCTTTTAATTTTTTTTTTCATTTTTCATCAAAAGCTTCCAACCTAACAGTTTTAGAACCTTCAGATATTGTTTATAGCAGTATTCTGGAATGTATTACCCAATGTAAAAAATTTAGGAAACCAACTCTCTGTCCAAGGGAGCTTAGAAAGGAAGATCAAATCCTGCAATCAATTGATGCAGACAAATGCCACTCCATTAATTTAATAACAGGTTTCTGCAATCTGCTTTCAGAGCTGAATCTTACACAAACAGCATTGAGGAGATTTAGACACAGAATGACATAATCTTGGTGTACATTTTGTGCTGTCTCTTAAGTTTTGTACTAGTCTTACCCCATGCAAACACTCCTTGTATCCTGCCCTGCCTTCCTATCAAGGGTGCATACATATACTACAGATAGATCCTAGCTACCAATGTAGCTAAAATCAAGGAATTAAATTGTCTATAGAGCTGTTAAACTAATTTATTCTACCACTTTGAAGGAACTAGGGCTTTTTGTGGTGTTTTCATGTTTGATAAGAGGACTATAGCTTTCATTCCATCATAATCTTAGGTACCAGACACTTTGTACTTCAGTCCCCATTCAGCTGCTAAAAGTTTTCTGCATCAAAATACACGGATGTCTCACCCAATCTCTTCCTTCTTTAAAAAAGGGTTGTAATTCAATTTCACATTGAAAGGCTTTCCTCAATATACATCTAGTATCTGTTGATCCCACAGTATGTAAAATATTTCTGTTAATAGATATAGCAAGTTTTGACTCATCAAGTACAGCCTAGGTTATGATCTGGGATAAATTCTTCTCTTTAGTGTGTTTAACCCTGTGGGGGTGCCATGCTGTGAGTCACAGAATGAGCAAATATGATCTCCAGCAAATAAAGTCCTACATAAGGATGTAAACCAAGAAGAGACTATTACTTGCCCCTCCCATTTGCTCTTCTTTTGCAAGTAAGTGAAATTCATGTGTTATCAAGTGGTGGTTGTTGTTGAAGCAACTTATCAGCCTTGGGGTTTGTACAGTACTGATGATTTCATATTTTTAAAGGCTAACAGCAGTGTAATAGGCAGGTCATACACTATTGCTTCAGTTGATAGCTTTACCACTTTGGATTCTTTTAAGTAGGTGATTCAGCCCACTCTCCCAGTCATCATGATCTGGCTTCTTCATGTCCTGCAAGACGGTGCATCAGCCCTTCTGATTCTGTAGCTTTATCAGTAGGTGAAACTAGTGTGAACCTGTAAACTCCTGAAGATTGTCTCTATGCAAAAGTGAATCCCATTGCCTGTGAAAGGCGGAATCAAGGTACACCTGCATGATCTTTTTTTCCTGGTTTTGTGATATAACAGGAATCTTTATGCTGACAGGCAGATTGCTAATGGCATGGCATGTAAACTGATGCTAATGGCATGCACTGTGACATACTAGAGCTGAAGACATTAAGTGACAAGTGAAACCAAGATAAAATACATTGGAATTTTGTTCAGGATATTTCTACAAGGGTTGACTATGGTTTATTTTATGTGATTTTACAGCTTTACCGGAGTTGAAAATCATGTATTAAAACAAATTATTACTAACATTCTTCTGGAAGTTACAGGACAAAATCTTATCTGATACATGGAAAGCAACTCCTGAGTAGTTGTGATGCTATTACATCTTATCCAAATGCTCAGAAGTTCAGAAAACAGCACATTTTATAGAACTGTATTCATATCTGCCTGTTGAGGTACAGTGCAAGGCATTGTTATTTTTAAGCATGCTTTTGCCCTTGTTACATTGTGTATGATACAGAACTACTGTTCTTGGGATAGCATTAATCAGGATATCAACCTCTCTTCTGTCTATTGACTTATTAGATCACTTGAGACTCTATCTTGAAATTCTTACTCCATTTGAACATTATTTTGTATAATCTGTACATTTACACCAAACTTTGAAAAACACTGTAGAGCATTTCTCAACACATGACCTGGGACATTGCTTGTGGTTGACAAGACAAGCAAAGTATGATGTTGCTTATAGCTCATTTCTTACATAGCATTAAATATTGCCCAGCAAGGACGGTGCACCACTGATTTAGACTATTTCAATTTTTGGAGGCATTCTTTTGCACTCCTCAGACTTGAAAGCTAAGAATAAAACTAATCTGTAACTAGCATTTAAAGTATGACCATCTTTTCTGCCTTCTCAGAAAGATTGTAGTAGTTGTAATGTAATTGAGGCATTTCTTAGAGCTAGAAGCATCATAATCCATCTGGGAACCAGGTTGTTTCTCCATTGTAAGACATAAAATTTTAGATGGCAATCCTTAAACATGTTACATGAACAGTTCTGCATCTTGCCAGTACTGGTGTTCACACCAGTTATTTCCTCCCCTTTTCAATCAAACACACAGACATGAGTGAGAAAAGAAGGGAGCATGTTCTTTGACAAGTTGCTTACAATAAATGGGAGATTTAGAAGGTGCTGAGAAATTCTGAATGACAGAGATAGACCCTGTGGTCAGGGAAGAAGTGGTACTGTCAAAAGTGCATAGCAAGGCATGAAACCATTTGTAAAGGAAGAGTATTGTATGACTTTGTGTTCTATGTCAATATATAATGATGATACCCTTATCACAAGGACTTGTTTGGATACATGAAGCCCAGAATGGTGGTAATAGTGTTACTGGTATAGACCCATTTAGCCAATAGTGCATTTATAGCTGGAAAATATGAACTACACAGATCATCCCAAGCATGGCTCATAGAGCCTTTGCATTTCAAAAATAAAAAAAGATATACACTATTTTTCCATGTATGATGGATCATGATATCCAGTTGTATTGCTTTTGTCTGAGAAACATTCCATTCCTTTTTCCTGGAAGAGTCAGACGGAGAGCGGGTTTCACTACACATGGCACAGTGGTGCTCTGGGCCCAGAATGGGTGTTCCCTGGTTATTACTGCATGCACCAGGTCAGAGAACAAACGCTATATATATATATAATTTTATATATTTATATATATTTATATTATATATTATATATATATATATGCATAGCTTGAATCCTTTGGTTGCACTATTCTAACATTCCTGTGGAACTATGGTACTTCTCTCCTTGATATTAGGTTGGTATGTAAATCAGAACCTCCTGACAGTCCAGGACTGAATATTACCAGGCTTCAGCCTGAGGTTCTTGTTGATACCTGGTTTGTATTCAGATATGTTGAGTGAAACATTTCTGTGGCCTAATTAGTTATTAATAGGAGAGACTCAGAAGTGTCAGAGGTAGCCCCCAAGTTAGCACTTGCAAGTGAGTTTCACGGTGCAGGGTGGAAGTGTTTTACCTTGAGATCTCCTGTTCTTATCGTGTGACTGCAAGAGGGGGGGGGGGGAAAGTGCCTGTTATACATTTTAAAGAAAATGATTCACTGCACAGAGTATCCACCATCTTCCTTTCAGGGCTATATTTTAAGAGGCTTGGCAGTGAAGCAGGCTAGCTGTGTGAGAACAGAAACCTCCACTGGTGAATAGGGAGAGTGACTGTAACATCATCACCCCTGGAACAGCGCTGTGTGTGTGCTGGGGAGGGGGGGGCGTTCGTAATTTCAACAGATGCTGAAACAGGCTTGAACTTAGTTGTTTGGCTTTTGAACACGCGTGAGATTTTACGTTTATCACACACAAAATATTGCCTGTTTCATCTGGAAAAGAGTATTTTCTCCAAATGGTGAAAACATGTCTGTGAGTTCATCGCAGCCCCCAGATGATGCGGTGGGGTTTTAGTGTGGGGTTTTTTTTTGTTTGTTTGGGGGTTTTTATCCCTTTCCTGGAAGCGAAAACCAAGCATCTACTTACTTGAGCTCGGAGGCACAACGTGGTGTTTTAAAAAGGCACAGACGAGCGGGGGAGAAGAGGGCACCCCGCTGGCGATCCTGCCGGTGTCTGGCGTTGCGGGACAGGGCGGCGGAGCCGCTCCCCGCCGGCAGGATGCGCAGCGCGGGGGGCGGGGGGGCTCCCCAGGGCCCGCTTCGGCGGCAGGTGGATGCTGCGGGGGCTTCCCCGCTCTTTAGCGCTCCAGCCAAGGTAGCTGCGGGTCCGTATGAAATGGCTGCCTGCTTTTCAGGGCTGCCGGCTCTTTTCCGGATTTGCTGGGTTTTTTAGCAGCCCTGCAGCCTCCTGGGGGCTGCTCCCCCCCTTCTCCGCCCCGCCGCTCCCCCAGGTGAGGGGCTTCATCCCACCGCCTCCCCGTCCGCCCCCACCTCAGCCTCCCCGGGCACACCCGGGACACCCAGCCCCCATCCCCGGCTCTGAGAGGCGGCCACCTCCGCTCTCCGCGAAGGATGCGCGGCGGCAGGAGGCGGTGTCCCGGCCCGGGGGCGGCGGGGCAGAGCGGGGAGCTCCGGAGCGCCTCAGCGCCGTGCGTGCGGGACCGAACTGTAGCCGGGCAGCGAACGGGCTAGAGAGAGACTCGCTCTCTGTGCAACACCCTCACCCTTGTCCCTCCCACCACCACCCCCCGTGTGGTGTGGTGGGTTGTTGTTTTCTTATTTTTTTGGGTGGTGTTTGGTTTTTTTGTGGCTTTTTTCTCTTTCCCTCCTCCACCCTCCTGCAGCGAGTTAAATATTTCTTTTGTTAATTGCCGCCCCGAGTGCTCCCGGTCCCTTCCCCGCGCAACCCGGGCTGGCCTAGGACGTGTGCACGCCCAGATACGCTCGGTGAAGCAGCACAGATCCGCGGGGCCGAGCGGGTATGTGAGTGAGGATGTGGTGTGAAGGGAGCTGCGAGCACGAAGCAGATTTGTGAGGAATAATTCCACTCCGCTGTCGTTTTTCGGGTTTTGTTTTTTGCTTCTACTCTCCTTGATGCCTTTTTTTTTTTTTCTTTCTTTCCTGCTCAGGATTTAAATGTCACTCAAAGCATCCCCACATCAGCTTTCCGCTCGTCTCCGATCTCTTCCGAGGCACTAATTGGATCCTACGCTGCATTTGAAGAGCTCGGGTGTTTTACCCACGAAGGTAAGTGGGCTTATGAACCTGCACTGGGTCTGGATAGTCCCTAAAAGCTTGACTGCCTTTCAGGGTGGTGGTTTTCTTTTCCTTCCCCCCCCACTCCCTAGCCCCGTGGCTTAGCTCTACCTGAGGAACTCGCATGCCCGGGTTAAACATCGGTCGATCTGTGGAAAATGCACCGGTGGGCCCCGCCGGGGCAGAGCGGGGGGGCTGTGGGGGTTCCGCGCCCGCCCCTCAAGCACCAGCAAATGACCCGTGGGATCCGGCGGCGGCAGCCGGCGACCCCCTCAGTCCCCAGTGCTGCTGCTCCAGGAGCAGCGCCTGGCAGCACAGTAGGGAAGGAAACAGCCTAATCCCCTCTTACAAGAAACTATTCGTCATCATTTTTTTTTCTTTCTGTGAGAAATATTGTAGGCGCCCATCTCCCCCCCCCCCCCTCCCCTACTCCTCCCCCCCCACCGCCCGCCCCCGTTGCCAGCGCCGGCTCGTTTCTCCGCACCTCGCCTCGCTTCAGGCGCTTCTTTCCAGGGACCAAAAAGTTAAGCTTCCCCTTCCCCCTCTCCTCCTCCCCCCCAGCCCCCCCTCCCACCTGCCCCTGGCACCATACGTACACTGTGCATTCCCCTTTTTAACCTATTCCCCCTCTGTGTAATCCGAGTCCGTCCAGCCCCCGCCCCCCCAACCCCCCCCTTTAAACTAGGTTGCAAAGCCGCTGTACCCTGCAACTCCTAAAACTTCTCTCCTTGCTGTGATTTATATTCTATACTAACAAAAAGGACAACAAAAATATACTCGATCCTCCTGTGGATGACTCTTAAAAAAAAAATAAAATAATGCATTTCCTTCTTCCCCTTTAATTTTTTTTTTTGGCAAGGAAATTTGCTCCATCTCCAGCAGCAACCACTGCTCCTTTTGATGTTGTGGTACGCCGTGCGCATGCGCTTCACATTAGAATTACTGCACTGGCCAGAATAAGTTGGATCTCTTCTTCTCTTCACTGAAACCCTAAATCATATCAAAAGCTAAAGGGATGCTGAGAGTCCGGAAAAAGGGTTACTTTGGGATTTGGTCATTCCCTTTAATAATCGCCGTGGTGTGTGCACAGAGGTAAGTGATGAAGCGATCTCTTTTGCTTTACTTTGAATGGTACTGCATGCTGCTGCTGAGAGGAATGTACAGCTTGGCTCTGAGAAAATAGAAATAATATAGTGTTGTTCTTATTTTTTTTTTTTCTCCTTAGTGTCAATGACCCTAGTAATATGTCACTGGTAAAAGAGACCGTGGATAGACTGCTGAAGGGCTATGACATTCGCTTGAGGCCAGATTTTGGAGGTAATTTGACTGCTTTTGAATAAGAGATTACACATCTAGGCTGTGTACCTTTAGTGTATGCTTTTTAGACGTGTTGTAGGTGCTGTTGCTTGGGGGGGGGGGGTGGTTGTTGCCATTTTCTCAAGATGATCCAAAGTTAAGCCCGTTGTTACTCAATTTTCTTAGCACAGGACGCTCTTAATGCGATCACTTAAATCTCTTGCATATTTGTAATCGGTTCCTTCATTTTGTGTGTGTGTGCTGATACTTTCTGAAGCTGTAATTAAACCCTCGTTCAGCCGATTTTATCGAGATGCGGATCTCTTAAGTTTCCCCACCGTTTGTTCCCCTCAGCCTGTGATCACAGTTACTATTTTTGAGTACAAGATGTGCTGTTAACTGATACAAAAATGCCATTTAACCCCCTGCGTGCTCCTACTTGGAACTAGTTTGTTTATTTCGGACGTGTTTGCTCTGGGTCTCCCCTCGTCCGTTTCACCCCCCCCACCCCCCCGCCCCCACCCCCCATCCCCTGGCCCCTCTGGGGCTCCCTGCTCGCCGTCCCCTCAGCTGCCCCTTCCGCCCAAGCGCAGGGGTGAGGGTGGCGAAGCGGGTCGCGTCCGCGGAAGCCAGAGCCGCGCTTCCCGGCGTGGGATGCGGGAAGGGGGGGGTTGGGGGGGGGAAGGAGAGCCCCCGCACCCCCACCCCCCGGCTGGCCCCGCGTCGCTGCCCGCCCTCGTCCCTCCGGGTGCGCATCCCTCGGCGGAGCGCCCCGCTGTTAGCACGTGTGCGCCTGTTACATAAAACGCCGCTACCGCTGGCGGGGGGCGCGGGGGGTGAATCCGGAGCCAACGCTGGTTCCCCGCGGAGCCGTGGGAGCCCGCTTGTGCCCGATTTGGGAGGGCGGGGGAGGGATGGCGTGGGGAAGACTCTTTGCCTCCCTCCCCCCCCCCGACTTTACGGTTCTGTTTAAGCATCCTTTCGCGTCTAGGCTTAGCCCTGCTAACTCTGCTAAGAATGAGTTCAGTTCTTAGAGATCACATTGCGGACCATCTTGTTGGTTTGCAGGTCCCCCAGTGGCTGTTGGCATGAACATAGACATTGCCAGTATAGATATGGTCTCAGAAGTCAACATGGTGAGTATTTAGGGTTTGGGGCTGGTTGCTCTCCGAGGGGGTGGCCGGCGCTTCCTCCGCCCCTGCTAAGGCGGAGCGGTGCCCGCGGGGACCCGGCGCGGCCTCCCGCCCCGGGCGGAGCACGCCGCCTCCTTAGAGGGTCGGCTGGGGGTGGGGGGGGGGGGGGGGGGGGGGGAGCGGGCGGAGGAGGGTGGTGTTAACACACCCCTCCCTCCCCACCCCCAGCGCCGGTGTCGGGGGCGGCGGGAGCCCCCGGGGCGCCGGCCGCGAGGCTGGTTCCTGCGGCGCCGCTGCCGAGGCGCTCCCCGCCCGCGCGGCCGCGCCGCCTTGCCGCGAGCAACGGCGCCCCCTGCCGGCCGCGCGCGCGCACGGCACCCCGCCGCCACCTGGCCGCGCTGCCGCTCCGCGGGGCGCCGCGCGGAGTGGGGGGGTGGGGGGGGGGGCAGCGCCTCGGCCCGGCTGGGCCGCAGCGGGGCCCTCGGCGGCTCCTCCTCCTCGGGGTTCTGACGGCCAACCTGGTGCGGTCCCTGCCCGAGGGCAGTTGCTCGGTGATGGTAAAGGAGAAAGAGAACTGCCGTTTCGGCGTGGCTTTCCATTTAAAACCCAAGCGGCTCGTCCTTCTGTGTGAATCGCAGCCTGACCCCGTGCCGGGTGCTGCTGGCGGAGTCGGGGGTTCTGCAGGTTCAGCGTTTAGACCTGTTTGCTCCTCGTTAAACAGTCAGCGTGAACCGGCTGTGCTCACACCTGAACGGGTCCGTGGCACCGTAACCCAACATCTACCCTGTTCCGCTTCCGTTACCGGGGAGACGGGTGAGATGCGGAAGGCGCTGCAGAAGTCTCGCTGCCGTGCTGGGGAAGAAGCTGTTCCTGGGTTACCCTGAGCTCTTCCAACGCTGACTGACGTGGAGACGTCTGCAGTCGGGTTGGGAAGGTTCTGTGTTGACTTTGACCTGCCTTGCTCATGGAGAGAGGCTTCAACATAGTACCTTTGACCCCTTTATCCAGGAAGGGCAATATAAAGCCACTGAAGCAGGGGTTTGTGTCAGCAACTGATCCAAAACACTTGTGTCTTCCTGAAATATTTCTTAATACTGATAGAAATCGGTTGCTTGAAACAAAGTTTCCACTGATTTTGAAGAAGTTGTGTTGAGAGATCTTTCTAGGCAGGAACCTGATCCTAGGGGTATGCTGTAGCTGTCAGGAGGCGTTGGAACACAAGATGTGGGACCTTACCAGTTGTGTTAAGGTCATTCTGCTACTGAAAGGTTTTGTTAATTTCTCAGTGACATGTTTGGGTTGTTGCACTAAATGAATTGGCAAACAGTTGTTCTCAAACTGAATACCTTGTGTGGTGCACAGGAGGGTTTTGTCATACTGTAGAATACAGCCCTTGGCCTAATTTGAGAACGACGTTACTGGTGGCTGTACTGTGCGACTGGGAGGCCTTGGTGACATACAGCCTGTGTCTGCTCTTCTGCAAGATGCCAGGAAAACTCTGAATCAATTTCACCTTGAGCAGCATTATTGTGAAATATTTCTAAGTGGCTGAAACGGGCTCCCAAACTTTGTTTCACTGAAGTAAATTTCACTTTAAATTTAGTATTGTACCTCCAGGAGCTTTAAGAGCAAAGAAAGAAAATTGCATTGCATTGGAAACCACTTGCTTTTCATTACCAGAACTGTGAGTAGGAGTGAGATGGACGTACAGAGAGAGTTCTGAGCCATGAGCAGGGTGGGAATGATGAGGGTTTTCTTTATGGAACTGCAACCTTCTAGGTCAGTGTTGTGTCCTCTCATCTCTCTTCAAAACAAATGTAGAGCCAAATGTTTTCTTTTCCTGTGAAAAGACTGAAGTTTCTTGTGAATTGTCTTTCCTTTGTTTCTTTTGACAATTTCAAGGAATTTGGTCTCCAATTAAAGGGAACAGCATGTTAGAATACTGCCATCTGACACAGATTTCCTGTAAAACCAGGCATTGTTAGTATTCTATAGTTGATTTATTGTGTTTTTATAATGAAGCATTTAACCTTTGAGAAAAGCCTTTTCAGGCTATCTCCAGAACTCTGAGGGAACAGAAGAAAATGTATGTGCAATTTTGTCCCACGCATTTATCTAAAACATTCAAGCTTTGGACTTACTTTACTTTGAGCAGCTACCTATTTCTTAAAAACAGGCATTTGGTCTACTTTTTTTTTTTTTCCCCATTTCCAGTTTCAGAAGAGATTCCAAACAAAGAATATTGTCTTAATCTGCTGAACTGCAAAATGTAACACTTAACAGTTCACTTTACAATAGTCAGTATAGCATAACAAGTACTGATATACCCTGATAGGCCTGAAATAAATGAGACAGGCGTGAGCACACAACAAAATATTCAGTGTACAAAGCCTCAGCTTTTTCCTTGCAGAGCCACCAGAGTGTAGGGGAGAAACCAGGAGGAATACTATTGAGTGCTTGCTGGTGCAAGGGCCTCTGAGTTGACAGACACAGAAAGAACCTTTTGAATTTATGGACCTGTTTTCTGAGCCATGGGGTTGCTGTTGCTTTGCCTGTCGGTGGTGGCAAAAGCTGGCTTGAGATAAAGACAAATCATTGCCTGGGGTCATGTATTAACAGTCATGGGATCAAACTTTCTGGACAGCAAGGATAAACAATCAAAGTTATTTATCTTGAGATCACTTCTGTTAATTCTAATCAAAACTTTTTAAAATAAAGTTATCATACTTAGATTTCTCTTCCAGTCTTGACACATTCCATCTTCCATATATATTTGTGCTGCTCTGCAGGGAGAAGGCTTGTCTCCAGTGTCAGGAAGTAGATCAGGAAGTGTTGGGGTTTTTTTGCTTTGAACAGAAGAATTTAGGGTAGCTGTTACAGAAAGTAAATACATGCTTAGGATGTCCCAGAATATTATTGTTGATTTTGAATTCTTAAAGAGGCAATAAAAATTTCACCTAATATAAACTAATAGTGTAATAGGCTTTACAGTTTGGTTCTAAATATTTGTTACATGCAACAAAATCTGGTGAAACTGTAAGCTCTTGTGTAGTCAGAAACTTGAACTGGCATATATCTTAGTTTTCAGAAATGATGTCTAAGTTCTGGTACTTGTAAACATAATTTTTTCCAGCTCTGAGAATGCACTGAATGTGTATGAGAAGTGCAAGCTTGAGGCGTGTGTGGCTGTTGACAAGAGTCATGTCTGTTTGCACTGAGTATTTTTTTTTCTATTTTGCAAAGAAACAATGTATGTCAGGTACTGATTTTATGCAGTACTATAATGATTAGAGATAATTCCACTCATCTCTCTGGATCAGGCCCTGAAGTTCTGCTGAGTGTATGTTTTATGCTGGTTATACCGTAGACTCTCTAAGGGTTCCTCTTATTTGGGCAACAATGGAAAACAAACGTGGAGAGGTGTAAAAGCTACTAAAATGATTTACCTGGACTGATGAATTTGATCTTATTTAAGATTAGCTGTATTGCAGTGAGTCTAATGCAGTTGTTTCAAGATTGTTTCCAGGTGTTTCTTACTGTACTTGAATTTTCTTCTTAGCTTTCTTTTCCTTAATACCAATCACTCATTATAAAAATATTATCTTCAGAAAGCTTAATAGTCCCTCTTTTGTTTTGTGGGATTTTTTGTTGTTGTTAGTTGAGTTTTTTGGGATATCACATTTCCTTCTCCTCAGTTAATTATTGGAGTAGAACCCTTGATAATGCAGCATCTAAAACTATTCTCCGTTTTATTTTTCTTGTTTTTCTTCCCAAAACTTCCTTCATCTGTTATAAAAAAATAAATAATGGTACAAGTTTAAGAAGAACAGAAAATGATTTCTTCCCTAGACACCACTGAAGATTCCACATAATGTTAGTTATTTGATCTATCTAAATAAGACATGAGGATTTCTATGGATAATGTCAGTCATGTGGTGGTTTTCAATGTCTTGGCTTATTCCCTATTAAATAGGTCAACATTTTCTTTTTCCTTTTTTTTTTTCCTTTTCCCTTGGTTTGTGGCTATTTTGGGATTCTTGTACAGAATGTCTTGAAAAGGGAAATGTTCTATGATTTATTTTTCCTTAACCTAGGAATTATACATTTTTTTGAGGTAATGAGTTGTATATTTAATTACAGCTACTCATACTGAGGGTGGTTGGGGGATCTGCAGAGAGGAATCTGGACACTTTATTTAATGCAAAGTATTTGCTTGTTTATCACTGTACAGATTTTGGCACGTGGACTCACTATGTGTACACGGAGTTAAATAGATAGAATAGATTGGTTTGTCTTAGTGGGAGCCATTAGGGTTGATTGAGTGCATAATCCTTCCATCAAGTGGGAGTTGGAGAAGCAAAGGAGCTGTTATCATCTGTCAGGGAAAGGTTTACTTATTAGTGTGTGCCAAGTTTTACACAACAGAATCTAGCAATTTAAGAGCTTAAAAAAGAAGACTTAAAAAATATCACATTTCACTTCTACATTCAAGGTATGCCAAAGTTGCATAAAATGGTGAAATAGAATACTTGTAGGTCAGTCTAAAAAAGTACAAGTACAGCTGTACCTTGCTGATAGACCTCTGACTTTCAGTTGCTTTGGATAATAGAGACCCACTACTGGTTTTCTATAAAATCTGTCATGTTTTCTGGAGGGGATATTAAAAAAGCTCAAGAGGCACTGGTTTAAATGATGAAAACAGCAGAAGCTGTGTGGCTACCTCTCAAGCAGCAGCAATTAATCTTTATGTGTGAAAAAGGAAGAGATGGCTTGTGATATAAAAAGAAATGGGGGTTAAGTGGTAAGGAAATGGGGTGGAGCTGTTCCAAAGCCAGAAAACTCAGGGGAAATGTCCTGATAAAGAAAAATTAAGAGAGAGAAAATTTTGAAACAGGAAACGGTGTCCTATAATCACTGATACAGAAAGAGATGGAAATGGAAAGAGGAAAATGGTTCTTGTCAGCAGTATTTTCTGTGGCTGATCTATTTCAGTTGTATATGTTGCTGTACATGATCCATAGAGAGAGTAAGGAGAGGACAGGACTGCAAATGCATTGAAAACTAAATAGTAGAAATACAGGAAAGGTACTGCTTCCCTAATCCTAAATCCTGCTGCTAGAGATGGTTGGTTTTATTATTCCCCCTGTGTCATAGATGCATATGCTTCTTCACACAAAATTGCATTTCTCAGCAGACAGTTTGAATTTGCTCTTGCCAAATTATTTTACTTGTACACTACTGACTCATACTGAAGTGTCTACAGAGACTCCTGTGAATGCAAAGCAGGTGATGTATATCTTAAAAGTGGGAACTTTTTTTCACTGAAAGCCCTGTTTCACTTCAGTTATTGTCAGGATAACAGCACAAGACACTTATTTTCAAACTGGAATAAATTACCTTAGTATGGATTTCCATTTCTTGTTACTACATGCCTCTCTAATGTAGACATCATCTTTTCTTAGCTCTAAGGTATGTAAAAATAACTAAGAGCTTGTGTGTTCAAGTAAAATATTTATTGGGGACCCAAGTGATTATTCCTATTGGTGCATTACATGTGGCTGAAATTCTCATCTTGGTTTTGCTAGAATCTATGCAGCCATGGTATCAAATGATTGCTCTAGAGCATATATGTACCACTCTAGTGCATTTGTAACTACTTTTATGGATTACTTCAGAAATAATAGTATATTATGTATATTTTTATATATTCTGTGTATCTGTATTAGATTTATCTGGAAGCATGGCATAATTCTTGTTTCTTTTTAAGGTCAGTAGAATTGGCTTATTAATTGTATTGTGCTACAGTGTTGCAAAACCTTAATCAGGAGAAAATCTTCTAGTTTCAATCATGTTAGTGATTTTTTTTCAAAGTGTTCACTGTCTTCAACTGACCAGGGGATGGTTGTCAGGCAATAATTGTTGCCTTACTCACTTTAGAAAGCCTTGTTCTGTAAGTATTTCAGTAATTTGGCTCCTGCCATGGAATATAGATATATTTTATCTATAATATCTTTTATGGTCACTCTTGGTGCTGAAGCGTGGGAATGAACACGCAGTGTACTTTGTCAATTCCTACTACTGGCTGCTTTATTTCAGAACTTCTCTATTGCAAATCACTGAAAATCTGTACAGATAAGCCATGTAGGAGAAGTAAAGATTTTTAAGTTGTGCTCCACAAACTTGTTACAAGTTTAAGCTGTTCCAATGGTCGTATTTGTGGTTCTTAGTGACAATAAAGTTTGCCAGTGCACCACTACTAAATTTCTCTTCCCTCCCTCCCTTTTTTTAATCATCAGAGCCCATGCAGCCCTCCCCAAGGTTTATATTAGAGCCTTTAGTGTTAAACCCTGCTTGAAGTACAGTCATGTATAGTAATAACTCCTTTAATTTTTCTAGAAGTAATCCAGATTCCTTGTAGGTTTTTAGTGGTAATGCTGTTAGGCCTCTGCAAGTGCTTGGGTGAGTTAGGTAAGCAAGATTTAGTCCCTTTGCTCATGAGCAACGGAAGGAAGTTTGTCTGTAGAGTTAACTTCAGAAGCAGTCAGATGTCTTGAGTTGTTAATACTGGAAAATCTGTTACTATGAGTGCATGCATTCTGTATTTTAAAAATAAATAGATGTGCATAACTGCATTAAAATTGTAGGCTGACAGATAAACAGGACAGAAGCAGTCTTTGTGCCATATTTTAATTACTCTTACTGTGGTTCTACAGGGATTTCCAGCCTGGTCACATTTCCTGATGCTGTGTACAATAGACATACAATGGCTACTGTAACGCAGCCTTGTAGGAGCTGTGATACAGTGGGCATGTCTACAGTGGTTGTCTTATGAAGATCTTGCATGCAAATTGTCTGGCTAAGTATTTTCAAATTAGCTAATCAATGCAAAGATTCTCCCAGACTTGGAATCACATCTACTGGTTGTGTCCTTTTTGTATGAGCTTTGCAAATAAACCTGTAAATACTTCCCAATAAAAACTAAAATTTCTGTTCTGAATACGAAGACCTGAAACATTCAGTAGGTTGACAAGTATACAAGGGAATATAGAATTTGTAGATCATATTTAACATAAGTTGTCATAGGCCAGATGAAGCATTTCAAGTCAGCTCTTCCTGTGTCCCCAGACTTAAAGAACAAGGGGACTGTGCTATTTTTATCTTGAGCTGCTTTTTGCATCTCTCCATCAAGGTTAAATCCTTCCTATTAATTTTTATTCTGTAAATACTGACAGAAGGATTCTTTTGTGAGTTTTCAAGTAATAAGAATTTAGCTACAGGGCGGGGGGGGGGGAATGCAACCCTTCTGAGAGATGTTTTGTATTTGAACTGTGTGGGGCTGTTGTAGATACGGCAGAGTATTTCTACTGATTTTTGTTTCTCTGTGTACAAACCACTGATTCATTGTGATTCTGTTGAAAAAGAAATCTTTTTGCATACATTTTGAATAAGTAGAAGAAAAAAATTCCAGGAAGTTTGGCCTTGGACAGGGGCCCAAATATTAAATTGACCTAATGAATGCATATTAAAAAAAATCCAGCTGTTTGAAGTGGAAAGTCCTTGTTCCAGTGCCTGCTTCCTGCAGTATTTCTTCCTTCTTTTCTTCTTTAATGAATAGGCATCAGCATTAACTAAGCACCTCTATGGAAACGGTTTAAACCCCAGAGTTTTTCCTTTACAGTTGAAGTGTCCTGATTGCTGCTCTTGAATGGCTTCTTCCTGTGGTGTGAGTTTTGAATTCCTTGCCCCATAGTAGCTGGGTGCCGTGACCCTCTGTTCTAGAGAACTTACCAGCCTGTGGTGGTTGTGAGAGAAAGTATTCAAGTTATGGAGAGCCAGGAGCAGAGGTCTGTTCTGTAATGAATTAACCTATGAAAGGCTGCCAGCGCATCCTTTACCTTCTCCATATTTTTGAAGCACAGAAGCCATGAGTCGCTGGTACATTAGGCATGATTTTGCATGTTAGTTTCATCTATTTTTACATGAGATTTAGATATTTTAAACCTCTCTGAATGGTTTTAATTAGGAAAAACCTCCCTGCTTGACTGGATCAGCTCATCCTGAATAGAAGACCAGCACAGATCTTTAGGAACTGTGAAATAAAATAGTCAACGTGGCAGAAACTTTTGAATATAACCTTTTCCCAGGCAATTTTCTTGAAAAAATGTTTTGGATTGACATAGAGAGAAGGGCCTTAATGTGCAAAATTCCCCAAATGTGTTTTGGCTTTTTTTAGGTACAACCCTTGGGGAGAGAAAAATGGGTCAGAAAGCAGAGTTAGGTATAGTTTGTGCTAAACCCATTCAGGTGAGAAGGTCTTCCAGGAAAGTTTGTGGATTTTCATCTGTCTTGGATGTCTGAGAACTGAAACTCTTGTGGTTTTGATTTTTTTTTTTGAAGTGTTTCTCATTGGACTTCTCCTGTTCAGTGTGGCAACAGCCGTAAGTTCCTATTGCTTTCAAGGAACCCAAGGCATTTATTTCGCAGGGAAAACTGCCTATTGGAACATATAGTAATTAAGTATCTGAACAAGATACTGCAGCCTCTGAAAAGCTTCCCCCCCCCATAAATGCAAAGCCCTCTTGAAAATCTGGTTCTCATTTCTATTGTAGATGATTTTTATGTTTTTTGTAAATGGAAGGGTAAGTTGGTTTTTAATACTTGGAACAGAGATCCTCTCTGCTCAACTGAGTAAAACGAGCGCTGGAACTTGCTTGTTCTCTGTATAGGCCTTTAAAAAGGTGTTTTGTTAGTGTGTGTATGTACGTACACACACCCCTTTATTGCATCCATTTAGCAGTAGTGACATAATGGTAATTCCTTATGGTCTGTAAGGGTAAATATATATTGTCATCTGCAAAACAGTTATTACCCAGTACTCCAGAAGTTGTTATGGTCCATTGTATAATCCATATTCGTTTCTTTTATAACACGTATCTGACTTCACAGATCCAGTAGCTGCAAAGGAGTTGTAGAGCTTTGTGAATATTTTTTTTTTCCCCTCTTTCAAGGACTGCTGACCCGATAGGCTCTGTTTGCTCCCTCAGGGGTGTCAGAGTAATGATGTTAATCCATGTTTGACAAGATGTGCACTGAAGGAGTCATAAAATTTAAGTAAAACAAAATTAGTTTGAAGGTCCGGTAGGCTGAGTTTCTAAATTAAATAATTTAGGACGCTAACTCTTTTATTATTCCTTTTTGTGAAATTATTTATTCTTTTAGATAACATACAGGAAAGAAGGAAATAGGATTAAACAAATATGCACACCATATTTACAAATAAAAAGCAGTATTTTGCAACTCATTACATCATTGTTTGAGGTCAGAAATGACCAAAGAACCTTTTCAATCGGTTTGAATTCTTCCTCTTCCTAAAACTTATGTGAAAGCTCAATGTGTTACACTCCTTTTGTTGCTCTTTTTTGCTGCCTTTTTGCTATGCGAGGTGCTTTCAGGAATTCTATTCCTAATAGAATTAGAGGTGTAATGTTCATGTCTTGTAGCGTATGCCACCTTAGGTTGCTCAGGATAAAATGCTTAACAACCTAAGTAGATAGAAAAATGACTTTGAAAATGACTTTCTTTTTTCAATTTTGCAAGACGCCTATTCAAAGATGTAGGAACACTTACTGAGTTAAGCATAGCTGAGACCACTCGTATCAAGTTTTAGTCAAAAATGTATTATTACAGCTGATGTCTAAGTCCCCGAAAAATAGATTTGTAATGGAAATGCCAGGAGACCCTTAACTATAATCGTTCTTGTTAGTATAAATGCCTAGAAATGAATACAGTTTTCATTGATCTACTATTATGTGACACAAGTGACCACTTATAGAGAAATCCATAATAATTCCAGTTAACCGGCTGCATCAAAGATGCAGTTAAAAGTACCCACCTCTCTGCATTGCCTCTGCAGAATGCTTTTGTAAGCTGAAATCCCACATGAGACTTGTTTTGAGGTATTAAAATGTGGAAATCTGATGCTGATTTTTCCACTGAGGCTATTTCTGCCCTGTTTTCACAGAAGATTTGTGGGTACTTAAATGACTTACAGTGCAATACATGACGGCTCCTATAATGTCTCAGACGTTAAGTGTGACTGAGGACAGGGCAGTAGTCTCCAAAATTGTTGCAGTGGGATGGGTGCCCTTTTGAAGTGAATGGATGTACTTGCAAGTTTTTATTTTCCAGAAAGTCCAAACACCTTGCTGGCAGCCTTGATTAAATTATACTTAAAAGCAGATGAGTCCAATCATAGGAAGAGTGAACTTTGTTTTACTCTTAGGCTTGAGTCTCTACCGCAGCCAAATGCGCTGCAGAAGTAGCACTAGGAGGCTCGTGGGGTTCCTGTTGATAAATGGAAGACATCAGTTTACATCAGTATGTTTCTAACTTTATTTGTTTAACTCAAAGTTAAAAAAAAAAAGTGAAGCTTTTCATTCTGAATCATGAAATCATCTCAGGTAAGGTGGATGGTAATGCCAAGACTTCGGTGTGTAATTAAATTTTGATTAAATTTTTTAGCTGACTTTTTGACAACACAGTGATGTATGAACTTTCCATGTGGCATTTGATATTTGAGATAGACATCTATGCTACAATAGTATGCTGACAAGATAACAGTTTTGTTAAAGCATGAAGGCAGCAATTATTTAGTAAAGATTCAGAATGAAAGATTTCAATCAAAATTGCTGCTCTTGTATACAAAAAAGTTTTGGTATAATCAGCTTATAGGAAACTTTTTAATATGTAACAAATTATCTTCTGAGTTAATTTTTTTTAACCAAAGAATGTGCATATGTAATACCAGTGACATGTAAAGCTAATGTTCATTTTTCTATGGTATTTATTTCTTTTGGTATCCATTAGCAAATAATATTGGCAAAAGCATTATTTTTTAAAAAATTGGATATCATATCATAGTTTAATATATCTACTGCAATATACACAACCTTTGCATGTGTTAGGAAACAAAATATTTATGCTGGAGAGATTAATATTTCCTCTTTCCTCAGGTTCTGTCTAATAAGATACTACAGCTCTAGAGGTTTGGGTTTTGGTGGTGGTGGCTGTTTGTGGATTGGTTTGGTTTAGTTTGGGGTGGGGTTTTTCTGTTGGGTTGGTTTTTTTTCTGTCTCTGCTCTGTTGTGCCTTGACAAATGATACAGAACCACTCTTCACTTTGCCATCTTACAAGTGAATCCCTGTATGTTTGTGTCTGTTTGTAACTCAGTAGTAAAACTGCTGTTTGGCTTGTTCTATTACATCCTGCAGTCCTGAGCAGTAATTTCAAAGCAGCAGAGGTGGCCATGGGATCCACACCAGCCAAAAAAGAGACGTGTTTCTTCTGATGCAAATGCTCCTCAAGCACACAACTCTGAGAAACAAGTCATGTGTTGAAACTACAGCACTAAGATTCAGGCCAAGTATCAGCCAAAATAAATACTGGAGGGCTGAAATTGGTGATTTATGTTCCTCTTAAAGAACTGTCATGATTTCATTGGAAAAGTCTAGTTGATCCTACCTTGTGAGAAAAGGAAGGAGTGAAAAACACAGAGCAGAAGTTCTGTATCATAACTATATCATTTCCTTGCAGTTAGCATTCTAAGCAAAGATTTTTGTTTGTTTACTGTGAGTGATATCTTAAATGGGAAGGAACCATGGTAACCTTAATTATGAAATAAAGGGGTGTGCCAAAATCTGGATTTCACTGTCTTAGGTAATGAGGAACTTAATATTGAATAGATTTGTATAGATTAATACTATTAATGCACTGTTAATACCTAAATCAATACTGTTTTATAGCTCAGATGATAAATGACAGACTTCTTGCTCAAGCTTGAAATCTATTTTCCAAGAATTGATGAAAAAATCTGTATATATGATAGGCATATCAGAAAAATAGTGTTGTAGCATATCAACAGAATAGCCAAATTAAATTATTTTTATATGACTTGGATCTTTACCTTAAATTTTGATTCTTCCTTGAAATCTTTCTACCTCAGAATTGTACCCCCTTAACATTCCTTTACATTTTTCATCTCTAAGATAAGGCCAACTACAGTTGAGCTTAGGGAAGCATAGCCATTTAAAAAAAAAATCAACCACCAAAGCAACCCAGAACCCAACAAAACCAGACGTAATTAGCTGTGTAGATTGTATATAGCAAGGTTACAATTACTGGTTTTTATTTCCTTAGACCGAGGTAGAAAGGATGTGTCAAGGACAAAAACTTGCTTGGAGAAGGTAGATAGGCAAAATCTTGAACTAAAGGGCATGAGAGGGATTTCACTTCTAAAAGTGATTACTATCTTTTTTTTTTCAGATTATAGTTTAACTGATTTTTTAAAAAAATATTTTACTTAAAAAATAATTTACTTAATCTTTAAACTGTTGGGGGATTAATGTTTCAGTCTAGTGCCTTTACCAGGCACTGCAATCACAGTACATTAGGGGAGACCACATAAATTTAGTGCTTTGCATGTGTTATTAATTTGGAAACTGTACCTTACAATTTCAGCCTTACTTTCAGCATGTATTTGAGACCTCTAGCACATCTATTTCCAGCATATGTCATAGAATCATAGAATGGTCTGGGTTGGAAGGGACCCCAAGGATCACAGAGCTCCAACCCCCCTGCCACAGGCAGGGACACCAACCTCCAGGCCTGGAGCTACACAAGGCTGCCCAGGGCCCCAGCCAACCTGGCCTTAAACACCTCCAGGGACGGGGAATCCACCACCTCTCTGGGCAGCCTGTTCCAGCCCCTCACCACTCTTTCTGTAAAAAACTTCCCCCTAATATCTAATCTAAACCTTCCCTCCTTTAGCTTTTGTCTGTGCTACAGTCAAGTGATTTTGGCCTTTTTAGGCAAATATGAATATGGTGGTTGCATTATTATATACTGATTTTACTGATCATCTTCTGCAATATTATTATTTTCTGAGACAGTTTTTAAAATACACCTGTAGCAATTACTGGGAAGTATCACTTAATGGCTCCTTGTTTTTAGGAAATAATAAAACAGCTTAGAATCTGAGTGGCTCTAGCTAGAGTGTCCCGTGGGTTGAATTCACGGAGATGAGAAGTAAAAATGTGGGTTTGGTTTAATTTGAGTTAATACCTATTTTGTGTATATATATATATATATATATATATTTTTTTTTTTTTTCCTGGGAGGAAGATGTTTCCTGTCATGAAATGTATGTTAGTTATTCAATATAACATTTATTCCTAGGTTCAATCATTCCTCCCTTTCAAGATATGTTGACATGGAGCTTTTGCTGTTGTTGTGTGGTTTGTGGTGGGGTTTTTTTGGTTTGTTTTTATGAGGTTTTGTTTGGGTGTGGTGGTCTCCTTAAAGCTAGTGTCAGCACAAGCAATTGCCTAAGAAATGTTCCATGGCTGGCATTGTGGGTGTTGACACTACTGTTCTGGCAGAGCTGTGTGCGTGTACATTTTGGTGGTTGTTCCTGGTTTAAGGATTGGCAGTCTGTAAGGGAAGCTGTGCTTGTGCAATTCGGTTTCCATGAGTGACTTTGTGTGTTGTCACCTGTTAAGGACAGAAGAGATTCTTTGCTGCTGTTGTAGCTAAACCTGCTGGTTTGCACAGTTGCATGTTGAAGACAGTCTTGCTTTTGGCATCTTCTAATATCTCATTTATTTATGTTTCTGAGACAGTTTATCTGTACTCCAAGTCACTGTTGAGCTTTGTGTTTCTGAGCAATATACGTGTCTTTAGGGCCATCCCACTTACAGATTTTTGAGTTGCTCGTGTACTTCAATAATAAATGGAGAATGTGTTTTTCTGGAGTCTTTATTTCTATGCAACTTTTATCTCAGAACAGGAAGTTAGAGCATATAATATATGTGAGACCTCATGTTGAAATTTGAGTGAAAATGAGTAGTTGCTCAGCATCCAGACAAATTTTTGACAGATACAGGAATCTGAGATCTCATTTGCAATTATGAAAGTGCTCAGTGTTCCAAAGAGCTTGAAATATTATATAAACAATGACTATTTATATTTGAGATCCTCCATTTTGATATATTTAGGTACTAAATCTTACCCTTTAGGAATAAACAGTAAGAGAAAGTTAGAGAGTGTTTAAAGTAACCATGGAAGATACTTCAGCCTATATGCTATTGGTTCGGAAGCCCATGGTCTTAAGTTTATTTAGGATGGCTTTCTTTGGCAAGCGTAACACAACATCAGTTCTACCAACAGTATAAAATCATATAATTGTTTATGTTGGAAAAGAGCTTTAACATCAAGTCTACCATGTCCCAAAATGTTTAAATACCTTCAGGGATGATGACTCCACCATTTCCCATCGCAGCCTGTTCCGGTGCTTGACAACCCTTTTGGTGAAGAAATTTTTCCTAATACCCAACCTAAACCTCTCTTGGTGCAACCTGAGGCTTTTTCTTCTCATCCTACCACGTATTACCTGGGAGAAGAGACCAACACTTGCCTCACTAGAACCTCTGTTCAGGTAGTTGTAGGGTGTGATAAGGTCTCCCCCTCCAGACTGACCAACCCCAGTTCCTACATCCACTACCCCAGGTTTGCTCTCTAGGTTCTTCACCAGCTTCGTTGCTCTTCTAGGTGAAGTCATAACCAAATATTTACAAGATGTACTCTGCTAAAATCTGAGATTATAGAGAGAATGGGGTATAATAATTGAGAACTAGCAGCAGGCAACTTACCAGACTTGTGAAAGTAAATTATATGACCAGTTTAGCTCATGAATGAACTCAAATTGTAATCACAAACCATGAAAGTCCTTGCTAGTGCCATTTGATTCGGATATGTGTAAGATCTTTAAAATGCAAAGCTAACCTTAGTTTTAAAATGTTTTGTCCTGTTTGGGAGAGCAGTAAATTACTCCAATTGTCTTGCAAAGAGAGACAGTTGGTATGCCTTTAGTTTTTGAAGAAAAACAGTCCTATCAAAAAAAGCATTACAACATAAAGGATAAAAGCTGATTGACTTGTAGAAAGTCATTGATGAAAAAATGTGGGAAAGACAGAAGGTTTAAACTACTATTAAGAATATTGTGGAAAATTGAGAATCTTTTTTAAGGCTCACTGACATTTTGATGAGTAATTTATAAATGTTTTATTGAAAGTACAACATAAATCAGTGTTTTGTGATATTTTTGTACATCACAGAAACATAGTACAGAAGTGGATGAAAAATTCTGGGGTGCCACAGTTGTGTGGCTTCCATCAATCCACACATTTGTCCCATGGTAGTGAGCTCTATTGTTTCTCTGTATTTGTCCTGTTAAGTATTTCCAAGATACTGCTTTTCCAGGAGGAAGTATTGAAGCAACCTCTGATTGTTGTTTGGGAAGGTATTCTGCCTTCCTGCTGTGCCAAAAGTGGGATTCAGGAGCTAAATGGCATGTTCAAGGAACCTCTGTCGTAGAATTAGCTGGACAAGGAGTCCAGCTTTTTTTTTTAAGACTACCAGACAAAACCAGTCTTTATTCTGGTAAGAAGCTGTGAACAGGTAAAACCTGGTGTCACTGTTCAGTGTAGCAGAAGTCACTTTAACAGTTATTTTTGCTATTACTCACTCATCGTGTGGGTTGGAATTGTTGAGAGTGGTTTTGCATGCAGCTTTCCTTCTGCTGTTTAAGATCAGTGTCTTCTGGGGGAAGGATGTAAGCCTAGTTTCAGGGCAGACCTTTACCCTTATCTTTTGTGCCAAATACTGAACCTACTTTGTAAAAATTGATAATAATAAGGACTTTTTCCGTACTCACTCTCCAAATAAAGTGTATGGTTAGGAGATCTGTGGTTCTTTTCCTGATAATATTGCTAAGACAAGCTTTCTTTTTAAGGAAGATTCTCCCTCGGGAATCTGGAGGTGGGTGAGAAACAGCAAATCTCACTGTTCTGCGCATAAGGTCTGAGAGAGAGATCACAAATGGAAGGAAAATGTCTATGTATACAAAGGAAAAGACAGAAGAAGGCGTTAAGAACTAAGCAGGCACACTTCTGAGTCCAGGGAGGCAGAAGAAAAAGGCATGTTGAAAAATTTCAGCCCTGGGATGCAGACTGCTGCACTAGGGAAGTAGAAGCCAATGAGGTGATAGTGAATGGAAGAATTGTCCAGTTTCAGGTTTTTTATTCCTTTTATACTTTACTACAAATAATTGGATGGTCATCCAGGAAGGTTACAAACCATAATAGTTTTAACATTTAGTAATGGATGGTTAAATGGCAGCATCTTATCACTTGCCCTAGGATCTAAGGCTAAGCCTGAAAGTGAACAACGTGGTGTTATCAGGTACTATGGAAGAATAAGGTCTTTTCAATAATCATGCTCATCTCTCCTTGATCACTGAATTCTGGACCACCTAATGCTTAAAAGATGAAGTTTTAGAGGGGACAGCCATAGCTTCTATGAGCACCCTGTGCCAGGTCCTCACTGACCTCATAGAGAAACATTTTTTCCTGTTATCTAATCTAAATCTACTCTCCTTCAGCTTAAATGTATTTTTGTAACAGGAGAAACAAAATTCTGTTAGTGGTGTTGGCTTTTGGGCTACACAGGTAGAATATGTGCTTCAATTTTCCCTCACCTTGCTTTAAGTAAGAGATAAGTTAAAGTTTAACTGAGAAAGGTAGGTGAAGGTAGGTTATGGGAAGATGGAGTTTTGTAAATCAGTGTGTTTGTCTTTTAGTACAGTCATACTTGATTATAGGTCTTGTAGATCTTCAAAGCGAAAACATACAGTTCCATTTTAAATACATCACTTGTTACCCACACTTTTCCTCTGATGTTGAAGTGCCTTTAACAGAATCATCAATCTGCTCTTGATTTGTCAGTAAATCTATGAAACACATAGTTGGTTTTGAATTTGAAACATTACTTTGTAATGCCTACTGTATAATAGAGGGCTTGCTTAGATGTGCCTGTTAAAACCAAATCTGAGATTTGATTTGGTTGTAAGCTTCCCTCCTTGACTGTTTTCAGATGGTGTTATATCCTTTTACTGTAGGGTGGTAAACCATAACAATTTGTTCCTTTCCTTTCCCCAGTTTCTGGTTTATATTGGGTCCACATCGTTGCAGGCAGCACATCTGGCAGCATGTTCTGCATCTTGCCAACAGACTTTCTTACTGATTATAGTACAAGTCTGGGGGGTGTGGGAAGTGGTAGCCTCTCAGGATAGTCAGCACTTGTGCCTTCAATGACCTTTGTGGATTTTCCTCTCATACTTTATTTCTTTACTTTGACCACAACACTATTGGATAATGCAGGCACAAAAGTCATGGGGGTACAAAAGCTGAAATGCATTTATATACTACTTTGTATCGAGTATCAGCTGAAGTGCAAGCCTCTCCTCATTATAGCTGATCTACTTCTCCAACTGTTTCATCTTGTTATTACTGTTTGTGGTTCCCCAACTTCTGTTTGGCCTGCCTCTGCACTACTTGTTTCTCCCTCTTTCCCTCATATGTGTGTGCAACAGTTCCCATTGCTTCAGTTCCCTGGGTCTGCTGTGTTTGTTCTGGCTCATACAGTAAAATGGTTGAGCATCAGTGGTTCAGCAAGTGAGTGTGTATACAAGCAGAAATCATGGAGTTGAATCTGCAGTGTGTGAATGTCTGTTGGCCTTGACGTGGCTGGCTCTGCTGTTCTATCACGACACTGGCTGCAGCAGTGATGGCAACCTGTTTGCCAAGATAGCAAAAAGAATTCCTTTTGTTCTGTCCTCACATGTTCATTTGCTGAGAACACATATCTTTTAAGACATTAGCATGTGCCAGGAGTTAAGCTCAAAACTGTTCTGCTGAACAGTGTCCTTTTGATCATCCTAATTTTGGTCTGCGAAGTTGAATATAGCTTAGAGGCAGGGGTTCCATTGTAACTACTGGTAATGTCATAAACAGGATTATGTCTTGAGTCCTAAGTGGCAGATTAGACAACCATCAAGAGAAAATCTGGTTTTCAGCAAATATTCTTGGTGATAAAGGACCTTAGGAGAGAAAGATAAAATATGATATATAGGCAGAATTGTTTCTATGCAGAATATTTTTTCCAAGTCTCCCTTGAGGCATCAGCTGTTCTCTGAACATCCAAGAAGTTCGTTGTGCTTCTGATCAGCTTCCCACACATTTTCACCCACACCAGTTTGCTGTGTCATCTTAATGTCATTTTTAAATACTAACAAAAGAAGCATTTTGTTTATAATACCGAAATAAAAATCTTGAGAGGGGGAATCATGTTTCTTGTATATTACTTTAGCAGATCAAAGGTGACTCATCACTAGCAAATATAAAATCAATTAATGTATTTAGAATTCACAATTCCCAGGTTGAGGATTTGATTTAGAAGTACTTTGTTTGTAGTCTTCATATTTCATAGACTCTTTCACATGTGGCATTATTTTTAGAAAGTTTATGTTGCTATGAGTTAGGATATATAACCATATAGCAATTTGTAAAATGTGATGTAACAGGTGCTTTAAATAATTGTGTGCTAAATTGAACAGTGGGCATGTATACTGGGAGCCAAGTGAGGAGATGGCAAAGGCAGCCTTTCTCAGGGTGGAGTGGGTGGTGGGGTTTTAGTCAACCCTGTAGTTTGCTGCCTTTGTGGTGGTCTGGTATAGGATGTTCCTAGAAAAAAAAAACAGGAATATGTTACTGCCATCACTGCAGGCAAACACTCCTGCAAGTTATCTGCACCAAAACAAACAAAAAAATAAATTCCAATTCACTGAATTTATACCATGTAGTTTCTTGGAACTACAAGGTGAAAACGTTACTCCTTGAGAGGTCAGTGAGGCTTGAACCTTTTTCTTCTGGAGGAAAGGAAGAACGGTGTTGATTTTTGGGGTGAGAACCTTTTCTTAGTGGCACAACATAACAAATGCCTTAAAGGGTGGGGGATCTGTTTGGATGTGGAAATCACTGGCAGTGTATGAATAGCAGGGGGAGAAAAATTATTTGTATTAACTGTGTAACTCATTATCAGTAGAACAAGTGCTTTACCTGTACGTCTCTAGAGGAAAATCAGCCTGGTTTTAAATTTGTTACTATTCAGGACAAACAGAATGCTTAGGTTCATTTTTGTTGGCTATTGGGAAACTTGATTGGGATTTTGATTGAACCAGGGTGGTCTTGAGAGATTTGAAGTGAAATCCTCCATGACTATTGAGACAAAAAGAATGCTTAAATTTGAATTAACATTTAATTCAATTTATGTAGAAGTTGACTTCAGCTTTTAATTTTCACTTGACAGTCTCATGAGTTCCTTGACGCACAGCATAAGAGCTTCCAAGTTGTGGAGTACATCATGCTACAGTTGGTGTAGCAGCTACCAGCACCTGACATGACTCCATTGTAATAAGAACAAAGATCTAGTGCTAATTCAGAGCTGGATTTATTTTTTTTTATTCATGAAGGTAAACCCAGCTGCATACTGGTTCTGTCTCCAATGAAGTCTTCACCAGCAGAAAAGAATTGCTATGTTGGGCTTTTTCCCCCTCATGTTTTCTAAATATAACTCAACAGCAGTCTGGTTCCTGAAGCCATCTGCATTAATATGTCTAGAGAAAATAAAATACCATATTAGTCATTTATTTTATAAGTGAGTATAATTTGGCAAAGAATTCTTCATAAGGAAATACCCTTTTGAGCAAAGACAGAGTTGTTAATGTGCTACAGCATAGAGGTTTTATGAGACTAGTGATTGTGCTTGTCTCCTGTTTATAGGCACCCAACTGTGGAGGTGCTTTCAAATGTTTTTTTAAGACCTGGTTTTGAAAGAGTAGTAATTATTCAATGTACTGTGAGATTTTTCACTTCCTTTGTTTTCAGTCTAAAACACTGTCTGATAGGAAAAGGGTAATGATTTCTGTAGAGGTGAACCAGAGTAACAAAAGGGAAGGAAGTTTGAAGTGAGCGGGTGGAACTCAGGTAAGCCACTTCCAGCGTATCAGCAATATCAATTTTCTGTAATTACTGTCTTTTTTAAAATAGTCCTTTAAAGTGAGACAAGCAAAATCCCATAACCATCACTTCATCTTCTCTATAATGTTGCTAATGCTATACATTCGTATTTTTTTCTGCTCTTTGTCTGGTTTGTTACCTGAATGTGTTTGCCTGGAGTGATCAATCATAATCTTTCTCAATGTTCAGACCTGCAGAAGAGCAGCCATTTAAAGCGGCGTTTCTGGAGTTACCCTCACTACGACTTCACAGGGCTGCTCTGCAGCATTTCCCTCTTCTACTAGAAAAGGTTATGCTGTCATTACAGTGCAAACCAGAAGTGTGGGCTGTGGTTCTGCTGGGAATCCATCTGCTTGAGAGGGACACGCTAAACGCTCTGTGTGATCTTTTTGCCGAGTCCTCCACACATTGCTCTTTATTGCTCGACATTCCTGTACATTTCTGGGGTGTTTTTTGTTAGTTGTTTTTTTGTCCACCTTGCCTATATTCATTCATTTCTGGATTAAGGTGTGGCAATAGCAGCAGGTGACTTAGAATTACAGAATCTCCTGAGTTGGAAGGAACCCATAAGGATCATCAAGTCCAACTCCTGGCTCCACCATGGACAGCCAAGTCAGAGCAGTGAATCATCCAGACACTTCTTGAACAGAGCCAAGCTCAGAGCTGTCACTACTTCCTTGGGGAGCTTGTTCTGGTGCCCAACCACCTTCTTAGTAAAGAACCTCTTCCTAACATCCAACCTAAACCTCCCCTGTTGTAACTTCATGCCGTTTCCTCAGGTTCTGTCACTGGTCACCAAAGAGAAGCGATTGGTGCCTGCCCCTTGTCAGGAAACCATTGACCATGATGGGATCTCCCCTCAGCCTGCTCTTCTTGAGGCTGAACAAACCGAGGCACTTAAGCCTCTCCTTGTAAGACTTCCCCTCCATCCTCCTTGTCCTCATGTGCTTTATGTTTAAGTGTTGGGAGGAAGTGTTGTTTTTTTTGTGTTACTGTTATTTAAATCCAGATATCTTTCTGGAGGTAATTGTAGTATTTATAATGATGTAAAACATTTTCTTATGAACCTGCATATTTTTAACAGGAAATAATTCTACAGCAGAGGCAGTTTTACTCACGAAAGCTCAAGACTGTTAATGCCTTCCTCTTTAGGCATCTGTTGGCACTTAGCAGCTTTCCCTGGAGGCTGTGCAGTTTGACTGCATATGTCCCTTTTTTGATTAAAACTTCCATTCAGGTGTCAAATTGACAGCTATAACAGTATGAGATCTCTATGGATAAACGCACACAGAGCTGAACTTTGACTTGTTGATTATTTGAGTTTTTAAATAATTTTTGCAGTGACTGCCTTTCAACATCACTTACTAATGACATCCACACAGTGGTAATTGAACTAGAACTTTTGTGTATTTGTAAATAACCACTCTAAAATATAATTGAATACCAACTCCAGGTAAATGCTGCTTTTTCTATTTATGATGCTTCCAATGTACACATTTCTATCTCTTCTACGTAGATAAAGTTTGATAGAGTTTTTATCAAATCCATGCTGTTTCTGCTATCAATTTTTCTCTTGTATCTTTGCATACTTTCCTTTAGAGGGGTACCACTGCATGGCCTAGGGAAGAAAGAATCCGGTGTGCAATCCTCTGGGCTGGCAAAACACTCTGTGAAGGGTGATTTTAGTGTATATCATGTATTGTATCATTTTAGCACTCTCATGGGGTTCCTCTCAGGTCTGTGAGAAGTCATCCTTTGAATATAGGAGCTGTACCCCAGTTTCTTTTAGTCATATTCTTGATGTCAGTCTTGTTTAATTTATATGGAAAACTGAGTGGTCTAGTTAACTTTAAATGTCTGGTTATCAACTTCTGTCCTGGCTCTATGCTGTTGGTAGCACAAAGGGAGTCAGAAACATTAGAGTTGTTTTGCCAACTGGAACTTTGATTAAGGGTTCTGTGAGTGTTCTTTAGTTAGTGTTCACAGAGAAAAGGATGATGTACTAAGTACCAGTAATACAGAATTATTTATTAACGGTTTCTCCAGGTACTGTTAGCTCATTTTTCTTAACAGCTTGTTTTAACTTTTTTCCTTAACACTTCCCAAACCTTTATTACTGAACAAAAATGGTGAAACAAACATGTAGGATAAAAGCATTAAGCAGGTTAATGGAGTGCCCATTCACACTGCCTGAAAGAAAGCAAATCCAGCAGCAAAGAATGTGAGAACATCTGGAGTGTAAGCTAAGTATCTAGGTCAACAAATGATGGTTAAGTTGTTGCTTAAAAATGGTACAAGTTAAGGATAGTGGCTGAGCTTTCTGCAGGATTATCTTAAAGTCGTACTTTGTTGTTGTTGTTCAGTGATTTTAATTTATCTTTCAAGTTGCTGGGAGAACATAATTTTCAGCTTCAGCCTATGGCAGAGGTGATTTTATTGATCTCATTGATTTTACTGTTAATGTGCATCAGAAAGTATGATTGCAACAAACTTTGTCACATGGCAGCAATGTGTCTTGAGAGACACTCACAATAAAGGATACTGTCCTTTAGCTGAATGCTGTTTCTCCAAGGAAAAGAGTTTTTACTTAAAGTCTCATAAAGTTCCAAATGTGAGTTAAGTCCTTTATACCTGTAACTTTGAGATGTTTTCTTCACTGCAGTGTGAGTTATTCTTTTGCTAGTAGAGGGCAAGCCAGAATGGTCTAGATGATATGTAAAAGCTAGTATGTATGTAAAAAGCATTGGGTTGTATGAAAAGAGAAATGGTGAAGTGAATGAGGGAATACAGTTGAGTAATAATGGACATGTCAAAATAATGTGACAAACATAGCAGTCCTTTGGTATCAACATTCTGCAGTGGTACACTGCAGGCAAATGCCAAGTTAGTTTTAGGAGGCTCAGTGTTAATGTACTTCCAATGTTGAAGTGAATATGGGTAAAATGAGTATACTTGTCTGCAGTAGAATCTTACCTGCATTTCTGTAAGTGCATTGCTATTATCTTAGTCTTATCCCCCAAATAGAAAATATAGCTGTGCTTTTAAAGTAATATGTTCAGGAACATAGGTAAGTACAAAATGTTACTTAGAACTGTGCACTATAGCTGTCCTCAGATTGAGAACCATCTTACTTCATGTAAAATCCTATTAATGTGAGTAGGCTTTTTTCAGAAGTAAATTATATCCACTTCTGATTTCAAGATACAGCATATTTGCCTGATTCCTGTCTTACACATTAATAACCCATTGCATTTTCACTTGGTTAAGGAGTGCATTTCTTTGAATATTTTCTACCCAACTGATTAGCATCTTGAACTGGTATGCAAAAAGGATCACACATCTCTATGTCCTTATGAGCACGTATTTTAATATGAAGAAATCAATGCAGGAAATCAGTCAGTGGAACTACTCCACCTAACAAGATAGCTCATTCTTTAAGTAGTTGTGAATTATTAGAATCCTCTTGAAGAACTTTTTTTGTCTTGTAATAGTAAATAAGGAAAAATTAAAAGAGCTAAAATAATTAGAACAAACTAAAGTGAGTAATGTTTGCTGCTTTGGGCAATGTGTAGCTGACGATGTGATGACAGACAGCAGACTATTTCCATCAATAGTCCACACAACACCGAAACTAAAGGAAATACTGTTTGATTTCTGTATTCTGGAAACCTCAGAGGAACATATATATTACATAACTTCCAGAAAAGTTTGTGCACTCCAAATAGAGCTGGATTATTCCAAATTTTTACTCCTGATGATACTGCTATTCTTGCTGGAAACTGACTTTTGGTCAATCTGTGCTTTAGGCCCCATGTTTTTTCAGGGACCAAAAGTTGTGTGGCATCCTCATGGCATGCACTGGAGATGATGGGAATTAGGTTTTCCAGGAATGATTCTCACCTCTCAGACTGAACTACAGAGTAAGACTAATGAGGAAGGACTGAAGCATGTAGTATGTTGCAATGTTTCATCTGATAATTTCAATTTTTTGGCATAAAATTTCAACTAGTGTTGCAATGCAATTAAAAATCACCATCGTTTAAAAGAGAGGTTTAAGAAATCTTCAGTAACTCACTAACTGCCTTAAGATATAAGGCTTAAAAAAAAGTCTGTATAATTGAAATAGCTCATATAAGAGCAGCAGACTCTTACTAAGGGGTAACTTCCAGACCAAAGCTGCATGCCATCATCCAGTTCTTGGTGTTGGTGTTGCCTAATTCCATTTCATAAATAGTTTTCAGGGCAGAAGATATTGTATTTCCACGCTTAATTTTTGTGATACCTCAATGGAAATACGTTCCAAGTAGTAAGAACAAAAATAGGTGAGTCCAAACCCTCTGAAATACTCGTTTTAGAGCAGCAGCCGCCGTTATCTGTTGCGTCAGTTGCCGTTGTTACTTAGCTGATGTTTAGTAGTCAGAAAAGTGCTTTGTCTCTTAATTCTGCTTTTATTTTTCATGACAGTCGGTAAGTCAAGTGAACCAAGAGCTAAAGAAGTGAATGAAGTTGAACAAAATAAACTAAAATTAGTAACATTTGTTTCCTTGCTCTAAGCAATGTAGAACGGATTCCTGATGTGATGAGGATAAGGAGACAGATCTCAGTTTTTAGTTCAAAGCCTGTTTGCTCCATGTATTAATAATTGGTCTTACTGACCATATCAACTGTATTAACATTCTGTCCTTGTGTTTTATTTTGGCATTTTGAGGATGAGGATTTATTTTAAAGGATTGAAAATAGAGCTCTTGCCTGTTTTGGAAATTCTACCTTTTTATCTCTCTCTGTTTTTTTGGGGTTTTCTTTGGTTTTTTTTTTTTTGTATACTGGGAGGAATGTAGCAGGGATGAAGAATGTGTGATTTGAGAGCAAATTACTTGCTCTGTAGTAAGGTTCTGGTTCTCCATTTATTCTTACTACCCCCTAGCCAACACTTCTGAAAAACAGAGTTGGCTTTTTTGCATTAACTTTCTGGGTTAGGCTTTTCTAGCAGCTCACCTGCTTTTGCTACCCTACCCTTCTGTATGGGCCTGTTACCAACTGACTGCATCCTTCTATTTGCAGGTGCTTCTGTTTGCTTTCCTGCATTTTCCCTGTTTCTTACTCATAGATAGATGGTTAAGGATTTTGTGATGGCAAAGGAGAGTTGTGATTTCATGTGCATGTACACTTTCAAATTTACAAGGTTCTCAGAACAACCCAGGGAGAGCTTGTGTTGGGGTTTCTCCTTTTGAAGTGTATTACTCTTGACCTGCCATGTTCTAAACCTTGTTGCATAAACTCTATGTTATAGAGACAAAAGACAAAATGTTGATTGTATAATGTAAAATATCTGCTCCCTACTGAGGGAAACAATCATTTCTGGAGCATTCTGTTGTGCACATAATTGCATGTGTTCTGTTGGTGAGTTTACATTTTAATTCAGGTGCACTGCAGTAAGTAGAAGGTCATCTGGCCAATGCTAAAAGGGCACTGAAGTAAATTTGAAGCAGTAATTTGAATGAGGAAGCAGGACCTATTTTACTAGATGCAGATGGGTGCTTACCTGAGGACCACAACATGAGAGGAGCCACAGGTGGCATATAGTGAGTCAGCCAGAACTGTTCATTTTGTTCAGGGGAGAAACACAGCTGTAAGTGAAAAAAGCAGTATTTCTTTTGTTTGAGATTATTTTAGTTTGGAAAAGAGGAGGCTGAGGAGTGACCTTATCAGTGTCTATCAATGTGTAAAGGGTGAGTGTCGGGAGCAGAGAGTCGGACTCTTCTCGGTGATGTCTGATGACAAGACAAGGGGCAGTGGGTGTGAGTTGGAGCATAGGAGGTTCCATGTGAACATAAGGAAAACTTTTTCACTGTGGGGATGACAGAGTACTGGAATGGACTGCCCAGAGACATTGTGGAGACATTCAAAACCCACCTGAACGTGTTCCTGTGTGACCTCATCTACACGATCCTGCCCTGGCAGGGGGTTTGGACTACATGCTATTTTGAGGTCCCTTCGAACCCCTAACATTCTGTGAGATAAAAGTCTTTGTGAAGATGCAGCTTTGGCAGTTCTGAACAGTTGAGTGGTGTCATCTTCAGCTGAGTTTTTTGAGGCAGAGACTATTCTTTTGTTATGTTCTTGGCCAGTGTGAAGCCTACTGGGGCTTTCATTTGCTGCCAGAGCTTTTGAATGCTAACCACAGGCAATACCATTTGTGTAGCTACAGCTGTTAGACTAAGAATCTGAGGCAAGTGGTATTCATTTCCTAAAAGCCAGACATGACTCTGTAACTGTATGGATAAAACAGATTTATTTTCAGAGCTATTGTTATATATCACTATTAACTTGTAATATTACAAGATGTTTAAATTGAGACAGCAACATTTAAATACAGTCTTCAGTAAGAGCAGTAACGATGCCAAAAAGCATTTGATTACTAGAAGCAAAGAGGTAACAAATGCAAATCACCTTGCTTGTGAGATTCCCAGTGATTATTGAGGGGAGACCTTATCACTGCCTACAGTTACCTGAAAGGAGGGTGTAGAGAGGTGGGCAATGGTCTCTTCAGCCAGGTGACAGGTGATAGGACAAGGGGGAAATAGCACAAAGCTGCACCAGGGCAGGGTCAGATCAGATGTTAGGAAAACATTTTTCACTGAAAGAGTTGTTGGGATGTGGAACAGGCTGCCCAGGGAGGTGGTCGAGTCACTATCCATGTATGTGTTTAAAAGATGGGTAGATGAGGGACTTAAGGATATGGTTTAGTAGAGGGCAGCAGTGGTTGGACTTAAAGGTCTTTTCCGACCTGGTGATTCTGTGATTCTATGTGGCAAGTGGATCTGTACAGAAAGGCACTTCAGGAAACAAAAGAACTTGGACAAGAAAAAGAAGATACCTGATGGAGGCTTTTTGAAAAAGGAAAAAAAAAAATGGAGGAAGAGAACAGTGATTTTTTTTTCAGAGTTCCTGAGGTAGAGAACAAGACTGCGTCAAGCCAGTGTTAAAAGATTTGACACTTTAGTGATCACAGTTCTTTAGTTTCATATTTCATTAGGGTTGGTTTTGGATATGTGGAAGTTGGGGTTTTTTTTTTACTTAGCTTTTACTTTTTACTTTTTTACTTGGCTTTTACTTCCCTCCTTTCCGTATTAGCTCTCCCACCATGAGATCTCTTATAGGAGGTCTTGCTTATAGGACAGAAGAAGTTTCAGGACATGTTCTGGGAAAGCCAAAGCAGTGCTCATTAGCCAGACAAGAATGGTCAAGATGGAGAAGTTAGGACTTCAAGAGCTACTTCAGTGCCATTTTAAAAGGGGTTTGGTTTGTTTGTTTATTTGTTCTTCAAATGAATCATGTTGTTGGGCTTTTTGACTTGTTTCAGAGTGCATTTACATTTATGTTAACTAGGGTAAAAATGAAGTGATCAGTGAGTCCTTCAGCTTCAAGGTGGTATCTGTGTTAGCATCTGGTTTTGGAAAGAACAAAAGTGTGCCCATCAGAGGTTCCCATCTTCCTTCCAGGCTTCTGTTAGAAGCATGAATTAACTGAAAGACTATTTAATAGATAAAAGCATTTTTGGCCACTGTTTTTTCTGTACATACTTGAGTATGCTTGTCTTGAAATTTGTTTGGTTTGTGCATCACATTATATTAAATTGACTGTTAAAAATGACTTTTAACAATGTTACAGAAGTAATTCTCACACCTTACGAGTTAATGGAAACAAAGGACAGCATTTCTCTGTTTTACCTACATAAATTCTGTGTGGCTAGGTTATGTGATGCTGTATACGAACTTCACATGTAATCTGAAGCAGGAGGAATCTGGCCAGTCTTTGGCACTCTGAAAAAAACCATCTGTATCATGATGGGAGTTTGGGGAATGATCAGAAGTAATCAGAGGGAAGTATCTGTGGATTTGGAGCAATAATAGCAGAGAGAAGATATTTGACTTGGTAATATCACAGCTTCTCTGTTTTAAGGGTTAATTCTGGTTCATTATCCTGCTCTGGTTTTGACTTGCAAGTTCATTGGCATTGTTTAAGATTAAATAAGCCTACATAAATGTGGTCACCAGTTTAACTTTAAGTGTCCTCAGACTTTTTTCTTTAGTATACGACAATGTAATTTTATATGTTTGGAGCTTATGGTAATACCTCATAAATATATATTGCCATGCTTTAAAATTGCAGCACTTGCCATTGCCTCCATTATTTTTGACTATTACATTCGTACTGTTAAATTGTGGGATTTCTTTCTGTAATAAACAAGTCAGACTACTTAAACCTGTATTACTACAGAAGTGTTTAAGTTACTCTTATCGTAAGTGTTTTGAACTTTTTAAAATGTAGAAGCCAGAAATATGGAATAGTTGGAAAACTGAACAAATTATCTTCTCATCAGTTCTCAAATAACTATGACAAGCTTTGGCTTAGTTGCGGTCATTTCTGGATGTGGAAAGCATAGTGATATGTTTAGGTTATTGCTGCTTCATACCTTGTAATGTGGAGTGGAAAAAGATTGGCATTTTTCAGTGTTCATTGTACAAAGTATGTCAGAAGTTTTCAAATAAAAAAATAGAATGGTTATGGACCAACATATATGTTTCACTCAGAATTGTATAGCACATACCTCTGCTAAATACTGAGAAACCAAAAAGAGCAGACATGCTTAAAAATGTAACTTTTAAAGTTAGTTTTTGTCTTGTTCTGTGGTGAGTATTAACAGTATATGTAAGTTGCTGGTTAGACAGTGTTATTTAGGAGTGTTATTTACCTTGTAGTTGGATAAGGGTTGATTGCTTGCATCAATTACTACTATTTAACATTTACTCATGAGAATGTGGCTTGACTGTAGGCATGCAGGTCCTTTCACTGCAAGTGTGATGTCTTCAGACAAGTATTACTTTTATTGCAGGACCTTTGCAGCTTTGCTGTGGGTGTAGGTTGGCTGTTGTTTGGGGTGGTTTTAGGATGTTAGGGTTACTTGTTTCTTGTTTTGGGGTTCTTTTCTTTTTTAAAAAATGGAGTCTAAAGCTTCTGAATTTTTAAAAAGTTGAATCCCCTCCTGCATATAAGCTCCCTCCAGTACCTGAAGGGAGCTTATAAGCAGGAGGGGATTCAACTTTTTAAAAGAGCAGATAATGGCAGGACAAGGGGGAATGGACTAAAGCTAAAGGAGGGAAGGTTTAGATTAGATATCAGGGGGAAGTTCTTTACAGAGAGAGTGGTGAGGGGCTGGAACAGGCTGCCCAGAGAAGTAGTAGATTCCTCGTCCCTGGAGGTGTTCAAGGCCAGGTTGGATGGGGCCCTGGGCAGCCTTGTGTAGCTCCAGGCCTGGAGGTTGGTGTCCCTGCCTGTGGCAGGGGGGTTGGAGCTCTATGATCCTTGGGGTGCCTTCCAACCCAGACCATTCTATGATTCTATGATGTGGGTTGTTAGGACTATCCAGGATAGCCCTAATCCTTCATGAATAAATGTTGCAAACTATTAACAAGCTTGCATTTAATGCAGAAACGGAAATTCTTACTTTCTTCTGAGATAGTTTAGATTTCACAAAACTGAAAGGGGAATATTGCTCTTCCTTAATATCTGTTAAGCTCTGACATTAGTAATGCAGTATTTATCTGGTGATAATCAGGTCAGCTTTTTATGAGGCAGGCAAAAATTACCAAGAAAAATTGCACATAGTGTTCTGGAAACAAAAAAAATGTAGATAGACAGTGGTTTTGCACTACAGCTGGTAACATCTTTTTTTAGATTGGTCACTGAGGCTCTAATGTGGGATAATTAATTCTACCTTACTAAAGGTAAATTAACCTTTCACTCGTTGTGTGCTGCTAATGAAAGGCCCATTAGGAAAACATAGAGTGAACTAGGATCAATTTTTAAGTCTGTCTGGTGCTGTTTACTTTAGCTACCACATTATCTTATGCCACAGGGAGTATAAGAAAGCAAATAAGAGTTCTTTATTTGGACATGCATAAACCCAAATATGCAGCACATGCAATATGAGTCTGCCTCCAGACCACTCACAGTTTCTGTGTGTCTGCTGAGATAATTTTAATAATCTCTAGATTTTTGGTCATTGTAGTCAATTTTGGCATGTGTAGGATGTCTTATGATATATGTAGACACCTCCTCCAGCAGGAAAATACAGCTTAATTTACAGAATGTCTGAAGTAGTTTGTTCCTGGTTACAAAGGAAATTTGTAGAAGGTGGAGGAATTTAACCGAGGTTTAGTGCCTAAACGAACATCACTGGATGATCATTAGATCATCAAACAAGAAAGAGAGACTGCATAAAGAGAGAGGAGGCTAAAAATGCCCTGGGCCTAGCCTGCCCTCTGAGATGAAAAATAAAAGAAAAATAGAAAAGGTCAAGGCTGTGTGCTTAGGAGTTCTTGAGAGGACTGTTCTAAGCTTTTATGTCACGTTGGCTTTACGTGTATATGATTTCACTGTCTGAACTGAACAGGTGCTGATGACATAAGTTGCTTCTGAATTACTGATTTATATAGATGGTTTTACTTGTGACAGATCCAGTGCTTTTATTTGTTGAGAAAGCTCCCTGAGCAATTACTCATCATTCAAATATAAGTTGAACCCCCCCCCCCCCCCCAAATAATGCAATTAATAGAGTTCTGTGAGATACAATAAAGCTTGAAGTTTCTAAAAAGAACTGTGTAAGCTATACAGGAACAGCTAGTTTTAAACATGAAATCTATGACAGATAATTAGAGGTAGCTGGATGATAATTACACTAAGTGAAATAAAATATTAGAAGGAAGCTTATAAAACCCAACACTTTCATTAAGTTTTTACTGTAGAGCTTCTCTATTAGTTGCTGAAATGAATGTAGTTATCATTAGAAGAGTCTTGTTTCTCCTTCCAGTGCTTGTCTGTCTATGTATTTTGCTGTGGATATGCCTGTTTCAAGCTCCCAAATTTCAACACATTCTAGTAGTTAAAATGTGAAATTGATCTTTTGTTGTCCTGTTGCTGTTCTCAATTGATAGCTGAGTTACAGGCAAGTTTATTTTTTTTTCTGTATTCAGCTGGACCACAGGGGAATCCTTGCTTTAATTAGTAAATTGCTTTTCAGTTATGTTTTTCCATCAACTAATCGTGCTTGGATTCGCATTGCACTGCGGTGCTTATCCATTCTGTCAAGTTTGTGTGAGGAAACCAGCTCACCAGCTGTGAAGGAAACCAGCCAATGGGTAGTACTCTCTTAAATCTGGAGATGCTTTTTCAGCACTGAAATACTAGGCTACAAACTGATGCACTGAAAGCTTCAGATTTTCCAGCTTTCATCTCTTGATACTGGGAACTGGAAAGCCTCTTGGCATGCAAGCCGTCCGGTGAGTCAGGAGCTGGTGTTACCCCCTCCCTTGTGCACCGTGGACCAGCCAGTAGCATCAAGCAGACTTGCTAGCAGTCATGTCTACTACAAGAATCAAGTCACTGGTAGTGTCACTGATCATCTTAGCCCATATGGCTCTGGACTAACTGGTAGGTTTCCAATTTAACGTGAAGAGTCTTTGCACTTCAGATGTAGGCACTTCTACTTCAGCAGCATTAGCCAACAGTTAGAGCAACTTACTTGCTGCTTTATACATTTTGGGATGGCTGTTGCTGAGCCATCACTTTGGCTATAGTAGCTCTAGCCACTGTTGTTGTATGGTCTTGGTAAGAGCCGTGGACAGGCACCAGGGCACTCACCAACAAGCCCTGCCATCATAGTTCTCACTTTTTTTTACACTGTGCTGCCCTACAGGCCATCCCAAAATATCCATCCACGCAAAGAAACTGGAAAAATGTGACTGAAGATACAACCAGTCATGGGCATGTGAAACCTTGCTCAAATCATCTGCTCTTCCCTCAAGTGAAGGAGGATTGTAGGGCTTCTTCAGGGAGGTGCAAATATATTTAAAGTAGTGTTTGAGTCATGCTTCTGAGACTTCAAACAAATTGCAGAATTAAGTTATTGCTTCTTTGAGGACCCCACTGTGCATGAGTGGTGCATGAAGAATGAGAAAAGAGCAGTTTGCTTTCTTTAGATACCTGAAACTTTGAAATATGATGTACACATGCTTACCTTGCCCTCTTTCTTTGGTATACAGCATACCTCATTCTGCAGGTTGAAAGGACACCAACCCTTAATGCTGCTGGTATAAAACAGATCTAAGTTTTTATGTGCTAACAAGCAATTGCAAACCCAAGTAGGAAAGTGTATCTTGTCCTTCAGGTAAATATATCTCCCTATCTGGTCCTAGTCATTCTGCTAAGCTGTACTGTAAGGTGGGGCAAATGTTAGTTTATCTACAAATTGGCCATAAAAATAGGTAGTTATATATGTCATATTATTAGAGACTTGGCTGAGATATATGTGCTTGGGTTGAAGGTTGCAAATGCTGCAGAGTTTTGTAGGGGGTCAGTTCAAATGCTGCAAGTTCAGAGCAGCACGTTTGAGCCACTGTTGCTCTGTTGCAATGGCAGGTATCAGATCAAATGATTGAATCAACATACCCTATTCAGTGTAATAGAAATGTCATTTGTAGTACAATATTATCATAGGATTAATGTCTCTTGCTTTGCAAGTAAATGGCTTAGCTGTGCCTTGGCATTTAGTAGCAGCAGGAGACCATTATCCTCTAACAATGCACTATTTCATTGACATTATCTCTTAAGTAAAACAGTATTACAGAAAGAAATTTCCTAGGCATAAGTGTTTCCTTCTAAACAATAAAGTATAAATATAAAGTTTACGTTGGTTCATCCAGCTAATTTCTGTTCATCTTCTACATCTTCACTTCATTGAGACAGGATTGTGTTATCCAGGTGTTTGATAGCGAAAATTGAAGATTTTCTTAGAAGCTGAACAAGATGTAGGACCAATGGTTTTGGCGATGATTTTAGGGAGGAGAAAAAATCATTAAAACTTTAATTAGAAACCCACACAAGCTAACCTACTTTTATGGAAAACAGATTATGGTGTGTCACTGTTGGGTTTTGTCAGTGTTTTTCTACTGCAGCCTTGGTAAAAGCTGGGTTTTGGCAGAGGTGGTGGTGTTCCTCACTGCAAAGGCCATGGATCCTGCCATGCATTATGTGATGCCAGTATGCCCCTTTATGCAGTAATTGTTTTGGGGTTGTCTCTGTTTCACTAAACTCAAAGTGGTCAGTTCAAAATAATCTTCTAGATTTAAGAGAAAAAATAATAATATTAGGGAATAAATTGCTCAACCTGTTTCATGGCCAAAAGTGTATTTGTATCTGGAGATCTTGGTAGCATGACCTATGTTCTCAAAACCCCTAACTGGTGGGCTTTTATTCCTGTACTTGCCTCATTGCCACTTCCCTTCCCTGAATTTGCAAATATGTGGTTGGCTTTTGTAGAGTGTCCTGTTACTTTCATATTTTTCCCAGATGTGGAGTATCCTTAGCCAGTTGCAGATAACTTTGCTTGTCATAAGAAAATGACATCTTTAAGGAACAGCCATGCAGAACATCAGATGCTAAGTCTGCAATACAGCCATTAAACCCTGTATGTGAAAGGCAGTTATGACTGCATTTAAGCTTGTTCTTCATATACACCTGTTGTTTTCAAAATGGTCTTTTACTAAGCTTTGTGGGAGATATGGCTCTTTTTCATGAGACACAAAACAAGATATTTTTACAAGGTGTTTTAACAGAAATTTTGCAATTTGTAGTGAAGTTACTTCAGATCATTGGTAGACTCCAGATGTTCTGTACTGTGCTGTAGCCAGCACACTTGCTCACTTTTCTCATACTGATTTTACGTACGTGGTGTGGGATGCTGTGGTGTGGGATAACCTGTGCAGTTAGGGTAAGATGTAGTCATTGAAAACCCATTTTATAGGAAGAAAAAAAAAGAGCAAGAGATTATGTAATGTGAAAAAATAATTAAAACAAATACATAGAAATCTCCACACACACTGAAGCTTGGAGGAGTGGCTTGCTATCCTTGAGCTCCTTCAGGTAGAAGAATCAGCTGAGTCATGCTGTGATTTCCCTAGGTGCTAAAATACACCCGGTACAGTTGCTTTGTCAGAAGAAAATTTCAGCAACTTTAAGTGGAGCACATATGTCAAATGAAATACTTTCAGTGCATGATAACGTTCATCTAGAACAGTAGAGAGACAATGCCATCTTGCAGAACCTAAAATTCATGAAGCTAGAATGTTTATACAGGCAAGTGGTTAGCTCTTAGACATGTGTATCTGGAGGTTTCTTTTACACATTTGAGAAGGCTTTCTAGCTATAGAAGTACAAGATTTGTGTATTTACTGCATTGCTTAGAATTTACTGAAACTATGAGTCTACCTATTGTGCAGTTAGTTTGTTACACTATATAGACTATGCTGTTATTTTTAATATGAGGTATTAGTATGAAGTATTAATGTATAATAATGCAGACCATCACAGAAAAGAGAAGGACTTCTCAGGCTTTTTCTTAAGGTTGTTTCTGTTAGAGGTTTTCCAGAGGTTAGACCCTTCTGTATTAGTAAGGTGATTGCATGCAAATAGAGACAGAGATTGGAAAACATTGTAAGCAGCTGAGGGGTGAATCTAACTGCTGTAGTTAGCACATTGCACTACATGTGCAGTAATGTGGAACAAAATCGGAAGCAAAGCTCCACTGCTCTGCCTGTTTTGCTGCACAGTCTTGTGAACTTGTATTGGGTTTATACGTTTCTGTAAGAGATCTTAAAATATCTGCAGTAAAACTGGCAGTGCTGGGGCTCTGATGCCATATTCACAACCAGACAGATGGACGCTTTATAAATACTTAAACCAAGAATAATCCTGTAATCTATAACCCTGCCTGGAAGACAGATAATTGAATTGGAGAAATCCAAGAGAATCAAAGCCAACATACCTTTTTCTTTGAAATGCCAGATGAGATTCATTCTTAAAACATTGCCAAAGGCTACATGATAAAATCTAGCTACCTTTATGGGAAGAAAGAATGGTACATTTCGATCATATGAGAAGGTGAACTGAGAAAAGAGTCTTCTGTGCTCAAGTTGACCAGGTGGACATGAAGGAAAGAGTGTCAGTGTTTTAAACCATTGTTTGGAGATGAAGAAAAAGTATCTAAGAACAAGTCAAAAGTCGAAAATATAATCTCTATTTGTCAAGTATTTTTCATAGGTATGAAGCTATCTGCTCTTCCAGTGCCGAGTTTTTATGTATCAGTGAATATATTGCCAGTGCTGGGGGATTTCAGTATATCTTTCTGCAGTTAACACTGTTTGTTTGGTGTAAGGGCATGCAAAAAATTATAAGTGTTTGAAGAAGCAAGAGAACTTTCTTCCATTGGTATTTCTGAATGGGAGTTTTTGAATGTCATCTGCCATAGTTCTACATCATGGCAAGAACAGGAGGTACTGAAGTCCAATCCTTAGGATAACCTCTTACCTAATAGTGTATTCTAATAGTAATAATATTCTTATGCCAGTGTATTTTTACAATTTGAGAATAAATGGAGAATTCTTTGAGCAAAATAAGACTAATAGTATCACTTGTGCAGATTAATACTGTTTTGTGTCATGGCATGAGATTTCAATAGTAAAACTGATGGAAATATTAAGGTACTTAATTTTTTTTAAAATTATTTATTCTTAGCATTTTCCTTTCTAATTTTTAACTTGAAATACAACTTGAGTGACTGGTTATCTTGAAGCAAAATGGTGGCAGACATTGTAATTTTTTAATTTATATTCTGTCTGCAAACAATACTGAAGATCAGATTAGTTGCATTGTTATATCAGTAATCAATTTAAATGGCCATTGGGGAAGAGTAAGCCCTACGTGCGACTGCCTTTACAAATCTCCTAAAATGCTTATTAACAGTTAATAGAGGGAGTAATTTATTCAAATTCTCAGCTAACCCTTCCATATGTGACAAGATTAACATATTTAATGAATGCCTACGAATAGTAATATATGGCTCTGAGTGAGTCAGGATGTGACCTAGAAGAATACGTACTGTGAATAGACAGCAACACATAACTGTATTTTAAACCAGGATCTTCATAGGCTTGTTAAGATGTGGTTTTGCATTATTAGCTTCAGGTATAATTCCAATTTTACTTCAAAGTTAACCTAGTGTATATACTTGCATTTGCATGCACACAACTCTAACATAAGTTAAATGATACCTTAAACTCAAGTTCTCTGCTTTGTCAAAAGGTCTGGGTTAAAGCACAGATACAGTTGACACTAAAATTGAAAAGCACCTTTAGTCTGCTGCTGTAAGACTGCAGCAAACTGTTCAAGACTTGTTCTGCCCCTTTGGCATCTGCCGAAGTAAGGCTGGTCTCCAAACTGCGTGGAAGGAGTTTGTGCTAATGTTAGAGTGAAGAGAACCCTTGACTGCATTATGGGAGTGTTAGCCTATTTACTGTGAACATAAACCATTGAAGGATCTTCTGTAAGGTAGTGCTGCATTTTTCATGACATTAGAAAAGCAATGAAAAGAAATTAACCATTGCATTTTTAATTATTCTTGATACTTTAGCTATTTATTAAAATGTTAATATTATATATTTCAAATAATATGCAGCAATGTAAGTTTGAACAGGACCATTGGAGTTGATTTGCCTTTTACTTTAGAAATAGAGACAGACAAGCCTTTTCCCAGGGTTGTTAACAGCAGGGTTGTTAACTCTACCAATCACATGCACTTACATCCCATTTATCCTTTTTGACATTGCTGAGCTGAGTTTAGGAAGTGTGGTGTTTTGTGGTAGTAAAAATCCCCTTAGAACTACAAATTAATTGAATTTTTGGGATCTGTGACATTTCCGATGGCTTCCTACCTCAGGAATTCAGGGCACTAAGACATAAGGCACAGAAGTTCAGGAGAAGTGAACAAGTTCTGTCCTTTTTCTATCTCAGTTTATTTCCTTTTTGACTCTTTGATTAGAGGTCTCAATTGAGATACTTCTCTGCTGGTTATGAGAGGGCACATTGTCCTAAGAAGAACATTTTTTTCCATAAACATTTGTTCCATAAGTAATTTTAACTAATGTCAAATACTTATGAATCATCCTCTTATCACTTACAAAAAAGAACTTTCAGTCTTCCATCTGCTTCTCCTTAATTTTCAGCTTTATTACACATGCAATTACAATTTTCCTCTTCTAAATAATTCACTGCACAGTTCATTTCACACAGAAGGTAAATGAATAAAAATTTGTTTTCTTTAGCATTAGCCTGTCTGTTTTCTATGCATGGCTGGCAGCCAGGAATATTAGGTTTCAACATTCAATTTTTAAAAGTGTGAGTTTTACTGTTAACAATAGATAATATGTATGGGTATTGTGTAAGTTATCCAGTGGTTGGAATCTGAATTCTCTTTTGCCTGATTTTACCCCTTCATTTTGTCGTCTGTTCTGTTCTAAGGAGAATGGCTTATTGTACTAAACTTAGATGAATGTAAAAAGGTGCTAGTCTGTTACAAATAAGCACCAACTAGTGAACACTGCAGTTTGCTTATCAACTAGAAAGTTCCTGTGTTCAAGATCAGGAAAAAAACCCCAACCAAAACCACCAAAAAAAGAGTGTGTGTGTGTGTGTGTATGTCCTGCCAAAAAATAAAGTATCTATGTGAGACTGATGGTTGTGGAAATAAGTTTTCTCACAAAATCCTTATTGTGATGCCAAGGGGTCACGTATGTATTTAGAGGTGATCTGCATGTTACTTAATGGTAGCTAAATTAAGATTCTGTGTTTGAAACACCTGACTGGAAGATTGGAGGGGGAGGAAAGAACTTTTCTGATGGGTTACTTAGCTCTCTGCATGGTAATGGAAATCTACTTTCTGGATGATGAGGGAGAAGTCATGTCTTGATTTAAAAATTACTGTTCATGAACAATCTACCAGAATACATAGAGTATCCCCTAAAACTGCATTACAGATTAAAGTTTGTTCTAAGTAACAGATCAGATGCACCTCACTGAGTGAGCAGTGACATATTGCCATGCTCCAAAGCAAGGGAAGTCTGTATACTGTGGTACTGAAGTATCCTGGTGGCCTTAAGGAATGTGCTGAAGTACATTCAGTACTTGCATCTCGTTTGTTGTAACTTCACTGGGGTAGGAGAGGAGGGTGAACGTAACTAAATACACGTGCTGTGAACATGGAAGTTGGGGTCTATATAGATCCATAGAAGTATGGGGTTCTTCTGATTAAGTCATTCAAATAGTTAATTGCAGTTATGCATTTTGGTGCAGCAGAGTACAGAGGCAAATTTGTTCTCATTAAGAAGAAAAAATTTGCTAAGTTCATGGCAGTATAAGCTTTGTTGGTTTGGTGTTTTGTTTTGTTTTTTTTTTTTCTTTTGAACAGCCTTTTCTTCCCTTGACTTAAAGGAATCCCCTCGTGTAAAGGTTTAGAATTAACTCATAATAGGCAATAAAAAAAATTTACTTTTTTTTAACTGTTGAATTTATACTTTTTTTTTTACACAGTATGACACCAATATAAATAGAGGCTTTTCTTGCACTCAGATCTAGATAAATGAGCATCTAAATAGAAGCTCAGAATCAAGAAGAATTTTAGGAAGCATCCGTTCACAAATGGCTCACGTGTATCACCCCTTCAGGAAAGCTCAGAGTTGTGACTGTCTGTATAGGCCATATAATTCAACTAATTTCAAAGCCCTGTACTGAAGTTTTGTAATGATAAAGAGGATTACTAGACCTATGTGAAGCTTTATGCCTAAAATCTCTGGGTCCTCATGAAAATGTAAACATGAACTGTTTTTGTTTGTGAATTTATTTGGGTGTTTGTTGGCTTTGTTTATTTTAAGACCCTCCTCAGTATTGGTTTGCTGAAATGCTCAAAGCACCTTTTCAAAGCACTGGAGGGTATGATTAGTTCTAAGCACTTAAAGCTTTCCTCAGGAGAGGTGCTTTCATGAGGTATTGACTATTTGTCCTGAAAACTTTGTTATCCTTAGTTTTAGATGTATTTTTTTTTCTTAGTTCATCTAAAGAGTCTTTAATTCTCACAGGTTCTAAGACATATTCAGTTGTAAACTTTCCTTGCCAAATAGCTCAAACAAGGAGATACTGAGGCTTGTATTTCACTGATTTCCTTAAATAAGTGTTTGAAAGCACATGCAGCATAACTGTAATTCATTAATTGTGAACTGCTATAGATAATCACGTTCTGTTGTAGGCCAGTTAAGGTCTAGCTTAGCTTTTTGAACACTGCAAAGATGAGATAATTTAAGAGGAGTACTTAACTGCTGTATTTGGACATTAATAACAAGTTGTCTAATCTAGAAATTAAGCAATTAATCTACGCACTACTTGTTTCAGAATGGTCAGAGGACAGCCCAAGTTTGAAGGGACCTTAAAAGATCAAACATTCTCACTTCCATTCTCTGTTTTTTCTCCCCTCTACCCTGCTGAAAAAATACAGTTTTGTTAGATAAGACTGTGAGTTATCTCTGCCCGGACGAGCAGTCATAGTGTTTTCATTAGATCAGGGCAATTACAGTATAATCCAAGCATCCATAATGTGCTGTTGTAAATGGGAACAGAGTTTTGGTTTAGGTAGTAAAGAAATATTACATCAAGTAGTAAAGCAAAGGATAAAGAATTTGTATTAGAACTCTAAATCAAAACTTCAAACCAATTTGGTTTGGAAGTGGTAAGTGACAATAAATGAGCGAGTTTGGATGGATCTTTATTGATTTTTACTCAGGAAGAGCATATAAATGGTGTTTCTGAAGTGCTGCTTAAAATTAATTGTTAGTTAGTTAGTTTGGAAGGCTTTTGTTTAACATATGATTGACATATAGGTACTGAGATAGTTAATGCCCCGAGGCAACACAAATGTCTATTTATAATAGCAAGCTCTACTGAATAGGATTTTCAAAATCCTCTGCATGTTTATCGTTCTAAATTGGTATTTGAAAACATTTGGTGTAGTCTCATAATATATTTAGATTTCAAGTCAAGTAAAAAAAGTCAGTCTATGACAATGATTTTTAGTCATTGTGCTGATGTGAGACACATCTATCTATCCTCTATCCATACTTTAATTGATTTTTCTAGACATTTGGAAAGAACAAATACTGTTCAGTGGAGGCAACACCAGTACTTTTGACTAGCATAATGCCTTTTTTAAAGATCTACAACCTTTAATGTACTATAGATGTTATTTATTATAGTGATTTCAGATACTGTGATTTTCCCAGGAAACCACTCTAAATGAGAGAGAACTGCAGATGGAGTCCCCATATACAAGTCTCATTTGCCAATTTATACCTTAGGTTTAAATGATCTAAGGTCTGGCACTTTTGTCTCAAAAACAGTATTGCTAGTATTTCCTCAATTATAACGAAGTGCAAGTGGGTGCTACTTCTGAATTTACTTTTTTGTTTCTTGGTTTTAATTCCTTTTTTAATTATTTCACAGGAAAGACAGTATCAAGCTTCTTACTGGTTGATTATGAATCAGCTGAAAATAATGATTATCACTGTATTTTAAAAGAACAAGCTCTGCCTGTAAGGGAATACAAGGCTTCTCAGTGGTGCCGGTATCAAGGGATAGATCCACTGTGTTTCCTTAAAATTATAAAGTGAGTCCTTTTTCACTGTGACTTGGAAAAGGTGCTGATCAGAATTGAAGAACAGAGCATAGATAAGCAAAGCCCTGTAGGAAGAAATTTGCAGGGTATAAGTAATGCTGCGGGGTTTGTGTTTACTTCGTGTAGTGGGAGGGAGGAAGGTGCAGAAGAGGATGAGATCTCTGACAGTGCAGTGAAACATCCCTTTTGACAAGTGCAAAATTTCATGTTTTTCAAATTGGGCAACGTTATTGTTGAAGGGAAATTTTTAGAAAGCTTCTGTATAATTTGGGCCTGTTTGAGGATGCATCTCAAAGAAGGTTCTTTAAAGAAATACTAAATTTTAACAAGTGAGTAGCAATATAAGAATATGTTGTAAAGTGTCTTGGTTGTTATTGAGGGAGAAACAATGCTGTTGTTTTAAAAGAATAGATGTGTCATAAATCAAGCTGGTGAACTATATATAAATGCATTTCATGCATGAATTAACTAGCTACTAACTAGTAGATTTCAAATCCATGTGTTCCTCTTGCCAAGTAACATGGAGGGTGCTCAAGCAGAAATACTGTATAAAGCACATATGAGGCTGTGCCTGCAAATCGATGAGCTGTTTGAGATTCTGCTTGTCTAACACCTGCTGAAGCCGTGCACTCATTGTGATGGCTTAAAGTCAAAAAACAAAACTCAAAACATTTCAGCTACCATGATTTTCAACTTGTTAAGAATAAAAAAATGTTATGGAAAATCTTTATGATGAAGGTACTAAATGGATTCAGAAATCCAGCAGTACAAATGCATCAGGAATGAACTAGTTCCCAGGATATGAGTCATCACAGAGCTTTTTTGATTATTTCTTCTAATATGTGAATTATGCAGAATAGAAAGTCTTTGTAATGAATAGGCATCCAAATACAAATATATTTGTATGTGGTATGGAACTGTTTAACAATGAGGACACAGTATAGCTCTATGGAATTCTTTGTCTGTAATTTGTACAGGTCAATTTGGCAGGGGAGAAGAGTGAACATAAAATATGAATTTTAGCAGTTGAGAGTCAGTAATGGGTTTTTCTTACCTGTTTAAATTCTGAAAAGGGATAGGCAGATGCAACCATAGGTGAAGAGGAAGTTGATCTTTTTATGGAAATAAAAAAGCTGGAAAATGCTTTATTATTATCATTAATATGGTGAATTTTTGGAAATTACTGATTTTCTCAGTGACGGCATTTGGTGGGGTTTTCTTATCAACAAAGTGTAAAAAGTAGGTCAGTCTGTGTAACTTCCATAAAGCAGTGGCAGATTTTTGGTATTCTCTAGCCCAGACTTGAGGAACTTTTTAAAGAATTCATTTCAAATCTCCATTTTCCATTTGTCTTCAGTAGGACTACAAAATGTTTGATGCCTTCTGACTGTATAAGAGAAAGTTCATAATAGCTTTTATTTTATAAAGTTAGGGCTTCACTCTTTTGCCAAGTAATTTGGTGAGTGAAAACATCTTTTGTGTAAATTTTGAAGAGTGATAATTCCTGCTACCTCAAATTTCATGTCTATTTCCGATCCCTGGAATAGCTTGTTTTCTACATCTTTGATAGCTTTCTGAAAAAGTTCTTAATGTAAAAATTGAGAGGGATTAAGTGCCCGGTCTGGAAAGCTGGGCAGGGAGAAACCAAATGAGGTTCAACAAAAGCAAGTATAGAGTCTTGCAGCTGGGAAGGAATAACCGCTTGAATCAGTACAGGCTGGGGATGACCTGCTGGGGAGGAGCTCTGTGGAGAAGGACCTGGGGGTCCTGGTTGATGACCGGTTGGCCATGAGCCAGCAGTGTGCCCTGGTGGCTGAGAGAGCCAATGGGATCCTGGGGTGCATCAGGAGGAGTGTGGCCAGCAGGTCAAAGGAGGGGATCCTCCCCCTCTACTCTGCCCTGGTCAGGCCCCACCTGGAGTGTTGTGTCCAGTTCTGGGCTCCTTGGTATAAAAAGGACAGGGATCTCCTGGAGAGAGTCCAGAGGAGGCTACGAAGATGATGAAGGGCCTGGAGCATCTCCCCTATGAGGAAAGGCTGAGTGAGCTGGGAATGTTCAGCCTGGAGAAAAGAAGACTAAGGGGGAACCTTATTAATGTTTTATAAATATCTTAAGTATGGGATGCAGGGGGAAATGGGCAGCCCCTTTTCAGTGTCTGTGGGGACAGGACCAGGGGCAATGGCAGCAAGTTGGAGCACAGGAAGTTCCACACCAACATGGGGAAGAACTTTTCCCCAGTGAGGGTGAGGGAGCCCTGGGACAGGCTGCCCAGGGGGTGTGGAGTCTCCTTCTCTGGAGAGATTCCAGCCCTGTCTGGACGCCGCCCTGTGCAATATGAGCTGGGGAGCTGCTTTGGCAGGGGGTTGGACCCGATGATCTCTCGAGGTCCCTTCCAAGCCCTGTGATTCCATAAATGTGTCCTTGAGACCATTTTCTAACAGAGCACATTCCTTTGGGTCGATCTTTGTCTTTTCCCAGTAAATAAATGTGCTGGAGTGATAATGCTTCCACATACCAAAAAAAGAAAGGAAGCAAATGCATCGCTTTAGTTACCTGTGTAAAATGACTACTGTTCTTTCAAGCTGCCCTGGTGTTCCTTCAAGGGGGAAGAAAAAGAAGAACTGTTCTTGTCCACTTGTGAAGTATTTGTAGAGTTCGTCATTTCCTCGGTACTTCGTCTCCCAGAAGCTTCAGTAAATATCAAGTGAAGGCAGGAAAGATTGCATTCAGGCTGCTGGTTTGGATGCCCTGATAGAAGGAATAATGTAAAACCAAGAGTCCCAACAAGTTGTGTGAATGCCTTCTGGTAGAAGTAGTTGAAAAGAACGTCTGTCTGTGGAAGTTCAAAGTTAATTTTGTGCAAGATCAGAAAATTGTTTAAAACCCATCCATGCTTTCAGAAGAGTGCCTGCAAAATCAAATACATTCAAATTATGTTTATAATGAAGCTGCTTAATTAAAAATGAAATCTTTTTTCTCCTCAATAATTTCCTGCTGCGCTTATATCTCAATTGTGAGAAAGGATAAAAGTCTGGGATCGTGCTTTTTTTACCATTTCCACAACAAGCAAGCTCAAGGGAAAAGATGCATGGTCTCCTTTTGCTAAAATATACTGTGTTTGTATTAATGCAAAGTAATCTACTTTTCATACCCTTTCCCTTAATCATTTACCTTTCATGCCTTTGAAAAAAGACAAGCTTCCTTCTTGCTCTTAATGTTTCCAGCTGTCAAAGCAGCTACTTCCAGTATCTTTCCAATATTAATCTCCTGTTGATTTCTTGTAGATAAAAAATGCAGACTGACTGAGGAAATGAGGGGGTATTTTGTTGTTGTGGACACTGCAGCTGGTCTTTGCTATGATATTTTCTCTATCTCTCAAGGAAAAGATAACTTTGTAATAGAGGCACTCTGAAGGGAAATTCTTCCCTGTGAGATATTCCAATAGCCTTTGGCTTTGAACCACGAACAATTTTAAGTATTATTAATGCAGGTGCACTAACTATAAAGATGCAATATTTTTTCACCTGAATTTGTTTTCGTATTTTTTCTTCCTAGAACATAACATTTTTTTCTGTCACCTAAACACATCACTTACTCTTAGAAGTGTCTCTCCAAAGTGTGTGTCTCTGCTGAAGTGTTGGGCTGTCATGCAATTAGACTTTCTATCAGTGTCCACAGGCTTGTCATCACTTGGAAAGAAATGATATGTACTTATTTAAAATTGTCCTTTTCCTTCAGTGCTGGCAGGTCTCTGCAGTGCCTGACGTTTTTGAGAGAAGCAACCTGTCACATCCTTGGTTATGGGCAGGAGAGCATTTAAAATACAGGAGAAGTCCTGTGTGACATGGCACTTTTATTTTTTAAGTTTTCTTCATCCTCACACTCTCTTCGCTGTTCAAACCCCATGAAATCTGTACATAAGGTTCAGGATTCAAGAGGTTATTGGCTGAGGAAGTCAGCTAAATCAAGGTGTTTGGTCTGTTCCCACAAGATTTATATGTAAACAGGGAAGAAACACGGTCTGAAATGCAGTGTGTAGCCTCTGGTGTATTAGACCATGATATATAAACGCTTATAGGAATGTATCTATGGGAGATTTGTTGAGTACATTGCTTCTTTCAAGACATCAGTTTGTCACTAAAAGATTAATGAACCGTTTTAGAGACCTTCTTGGAATCAGCAGGCCAGAGAGACGAAATGTTGCAGGATCTGTGACGGTGTTTAACAGAAATGAACTGCTGCTGGTGCTTCGTGTGTGGCTGCAGAGTGGCATTAACAGTAACTGGCAGATTACAGTGGTCTAGAACCATTTCCATTTGTGTTTGCATGTGGTAAAAAATAGATTTGGGTGGATTTGATAATAGCAAGTGAGGTATTTGTAAAAACAGCATAGAAGTCTAGCATGCTTACTAGTTGTGTGTGAGAAAATGTGTACACAGAGACAAAGGGAAAAGGACTCTGGGTTCATTTGGAAGAAAAATAGAGCAAAATTAAAATCAGGGTATGTCATGTATGTGCCTGGCTGGTTTTTTTTCCTGTAAATTTATGTGAAGTATCAGCAATTCTTGGAGACTGTAATGGGCTGATGAAATCATTTGATCTACATTATTTCAGTTATGCATCCTCTGGTTTTTATAATTTGGAGTTGAAGTCTAAATCTTAGAGGAAAAGGTTTGGGGGTTTTATAAAGCTTTTTTCTCAGACCCCCATCCTTGCTCTCTCTGGCTGTCTCTTTTGCAATGTCTGCAATCAGAGATTGCTGTTTAACGAGTGTATGCATTGGTTTGTGAGCTGATTTTGAAATTTGCGTTACAATTCTGATTTATTATTTAATATATCTGTGATGGTTTAGTTGTAGAAGTGTTACTGATATAAGATAATTACAACTGCTTTGACAAAACTGTATAATAACTGAATCTGTATATTACTAAAAGATATTCCAGGTCAGAAAAAAAAATGTGACGGTGTTTTGAGTGCTGATAAACAGTGAAGAAAGCTAATGATTTCTCTGTGTTATATTATCAGAAACTTTGATTTGGGCAACATTTAGAAAAGCGACCTGATTTTATCCACTTTCCCACTACTAGTACAGCTGGGCTTTCTTGACTGTTGACCACCTACAATTAGAGATAAATTTTGAAAAAATTACAGCGTTGCCCAAATTGATGAGTAACCACTCTAATGCAGCCTAAAATATGACTAAATACATTAGTTTGAGCTTCTTATATCTCTTTTTACAATTTTTTGTCTTTAAAATGTAGGTGATAATTAGTAATTATATAATGCTGAGACTGCTGAAAATGCTTGGTATTGATTAATTTTCATACTTCATCTTTATTTAAGAACTGCTATTCTTACAGTAAGGCTGTCTCAGATATATTATCTTTTGCCCTCTTGCAAGCAAAAGGACATTTTCACATTGTTTAATAAGATTTTATTTAGCTCTATCTCACAGATATCACATCACCAGCAAAGCAGAAATCTTTCTCCTGTGAAAGAATTCATAGGAGAAAACAAAAATCCTGACAGCCAGAAAATGTATCTGAAAGCTACATGGTTTGATATTCTGTGGTACAGAGGGAATGTGATGTGGATTTGAGATTCAAAAGGTAGAGGTAATACAAGAACACAACAGCAGAATATAAAAGACGACTTGAGGACACTTAGGCAAATGAGGAATATACATATGTGCTGTCTTTGGTGTGTCTGTAGTGGAAGTTACCTTACAGAAACATCTCCCTTGCTAACTGAGGAGACAGCTAGCTTTCTGCCTGACAGGAAATACTAGCAAAGTAATCTGCTTAGTAAAACAAACTCAATATAGCAAAGTAAATTATTTTTCTTATTAAAATGATGCAATAGAATATACATATAGTACTTTTTCAATAATTGCCTGCTCTGGCAGCCCATTTATGTGAGATCACACAAGTGACTTTGCTGTCAGAATACTGCATTTCTCAAGAGCGTGGGTTGTACAAGTTCTTTTTGAAGCTCAGATAATCAGATATTTGATGGCCATTTCACCTTTAATATTAAAATTAAATTTATACTTTTTCATTGAGATAACTTTATGGCTTGTTTCAGTATTTCTGAAGGGACATCTCTGTAGTGATGGGACTTTTGCTATTGCTGTTTTCAACAGTTTGGTAAGCATTCAGAGTGAAACAGCTCAGACATTCACTGCATCGTCCTCAAATGTAAACATGTTACCAGTTCTTTGGAAGACTGAAGCAGCAGAAAGTGACTGTGTGGTGAGAGAAATTGGGAATTTTCTTGTGGTTTAGTGTGGATTCTAGGGGATCACTGGCATGGCAACGTTTGGACACAGGCGGCGTACTGAGAACACTCCTCTTACAGCACTTCAAATTCTAGATCTTATGGCTGAAATATATTGAACTGCTGATAATTATTGGTAGATGAGAGAAAATGAGTGTTCTGCTGTGTAAGGTGAAGTGAGGACTCCCCAAATGTCTGCAGGCTGTACTAAAGGGAAGAACTGTAGCTGCTCATGAGGGTTTAACAGGATTTATAATGAGCAGCCCAGTTCTCTAGCAGCCTCGTCTCTCGGCAAACTCTGAAGGATGCAAATAAACAACCTGTTCTAGTAGTAAAATGCTGAGTGCCTCTCAAACTGTTTTATTCTCATTAAATCTCAGTTTCTTTTGGACCAAAGCCTGCAGTTGGGAATTTAGGGATTGTTATACATCCATTTTAGATGCAAAAAGGCAGAGCTAGATCGCATAGTAACAGGCATATTACCGGCACTTTTGTCACTGTGTCGAGGCAAGGAGACTCCAATGACATCCCCTTGACCAGAGGAAGGAAGGCTGTACTTTAAAATAAATAAATTCTGAGAATACTTACTCATTTCAGTATTATCCTTGAAAAATACTGCAAAATACTTAGTTTAAAAATAAGTATTACACACTTCAAATGAACACCTATTCCTTGAAATTTTTTTAAGATGTTCAGAAGTTAATTACAATGATCTGGAGAGGTATTAACTTGGCAATTCTTCCCATTTCTCAATGTATTCTTAAGGCTTTGTGTATGTGTTAGCGACTCAAGAAACTATAAAGCATCATGAAAAAGAGCTCCCATCTAAGTGTTAAGCTAGTTAGGCTCTGCACCTAAGCACAACCTGAGTTCTCATGTTTCATCCTGATTTAATCTCACTACCAATTACTATATTCTTATCTTGGAAATTTGTTTTTTTCTTCCATTAGAAGTATCAGTAAGATGTGCAGGTCTCTGGTAGCTGGTAGTTTCTGGGTTATTTTGCTTGTGAGTCTTTTCTGCAGAACAATAGCTTAGAACACCATCTGCTCTCATCAAACTTTCCAGTTGCATCTCCACTTCTGCTTAATCATCAGTTTACTTCCACTCTATTTAAAAAGTTATGATTTGAATTTTTTTGTTCTTTAGTATTTTCAGTAATATGTCTTACTCTTGTGATACTGTTAATTGGATACAGTAAGGGAAGATAGTGATAAAAGCAATAGAAATATGATTTCTGTTACAGGTCTTTACCTTTCTTAATATCTGTAGGACTGTAAAATTACATAGAAAATTATCTGTGAACTGACTTACCTTTCTCTGGGAAATGGCTTGTGATAGATAAGCAAAGAAAAACTTGAATTTCAAATGCAAATTTTTTTTTTTTAGTATTTCTTGGGGCTTAAAATATTTGATTGTACTTCAAAGATGTGACGAAATAATAGCACATAATTTTGTGTGAGGCAGAAAAATACTGTTTCCATAACTTCTCTTTAAAGTAAGTATAGTTTGCATTTATTCATCTTGCTTTACATTTGCATTGTTCGTCTGATATGTGACTCTCTTAAGCAAGTAGCAGTTAGATTACAGTTTTCAGTCCAAGTTCACTTTAATCAATCTTCCTCTTGTTATTGAGAGACAGCAAATCAGAGAACTAAAAGACACACGGCAGATGCTTTTTGCCTGGGATGACATGCAGATTGCTCTGCAAAAGTGCAGTATCATGGTTCAGTCTGGGTGACTTGTCAGAAATTAACATCAAGTGTCACAGTGTCTTGCTAAACTAATTGACGTGGTGAAATACATCAGCTGTGACTGCTTTTCTCAGTTCAGCTGCATGAAATGTAGTGACACTGCATCCCAGTGCAATGTATAAATCCCTGTATAGAAACAATATAATATTGGCTAAGGAGACACAAATTCATGGTCTTGTCCCTGAAATGGTTAGCAGTCTCTTACTACAGATTTCATATAAGTAAGGAGTTAACTGTCTAGGAGTCAAGCTCTGCTGACAGTTGTTTGGCTTTCAGAGACAAGACTCCTCAGAAATACTGTTTTTTCTGAGAACAGTTGTAGGAGATAAACAGTCCATCTTTGCTTATTTGTTCAACTGAGAAATGAGAATTGCTAATGAATAATTCTGGCATAGTTGCTGCAGAATAAACAATAAGCTTCCTTGTTTGGGATCTTTTCCTTTTGAAAACCCATAAACTCTAGATCATACCTGTCAAGAAAAAGCCCCTGGCAAGTTTTAGGAGACACAATTAACTAGAAGTGTTTCATGGACCTGAAGCCAGGCTGGGAAGAAGAACTTCACAGATCCAGAGTTCCACTTGGACTCTGTGTAGGGGTCTTTATGCCATCGTCCTTTTTTTCCCTTTTTTTTTTCTGAAGTAAAGAGATACAGAATGTAAAAAATACTTTTTGAAAGGGCATGAAACAGGTTTTTTTTTTAAAACTTCTTTGGTGTCTCTCCTGTTTACAGAGGAGAAGGAGTAGGGAGTAGAATTAACACTTGCTCCTTTCTTCTAAAGTATAGAATTGCTATAATATATTAAAATACACTTTGCAATGCAGATATATACTTTTAATAGTTTACTTAATTATACTTTTAAATATTTCATCAACAGGCAGCTTTTTAAAGGTATGTGGTAAATAAATAGAGCGTTCTGGCAAACTCGGCAGCTTCGAGGATTTTCAGCAGGAAATTATTTCACCCTAAACATGCCATAGTGGGAGATGTAGTAGTGTTTTTAAAAGCTAGGAAGGAATAACCAGGAAAGGGATGAGAAGTGGATTTCAGCCAAACCACAAATGTTCTCCTTTACTGATGAGTGGAGACGAACAGCTTCTTCAGCTCCATGCTGCTATTTGTTGTATCTGTAATACACAGAATGTTCCTTCTACTCTACTCATTTTTTCTCCTGAAGTTTCCTGAGTTTTATGACTTCCAAAGCATTTCATTAGCTGTGTTATATCCCTGTTAATACAACTATTCGAATACATTTCTTAGCTGCCCTGTGATCAGTCCTGTTTTATATAACACAGAAGAGTGAGCTAATATTTTAAATACTGTTTTTCCACATTGGACCTTATCCTCATGGTCTGAAAAAGAGTTTGCACCTGGCAGAGTCTTTTGCATTAGACTCCCACTGTCATTCTGAACATTCAAGAAACTTCTTTTTTTGCCTTGATCCTTTCTCCAATACCAAAAGAGGACCAGAAATAGACATTGCTGGGTTTCAGATTTGATGCTTTCCTGTGCAGTATCTTTGAATTTGATGAAGATTAACTGAAAACTTGGATGTCTCTAACAATTCTATTTATCAAAATTTAAGTTTAAATAACCCACCATATATATATATGTGTGTGTGTATATATATATATGTATGTATGTATGTATATATATATATATATATATATATATATATATGTTTCCAGCAGCTAAAAGTGTTTGCACAAAGATAATGTTCAGGCTAAAAGTTACTCATAAATATGCTAATACTAACAAAACCGATGCACTTTTTTCATATGAGAACCTGCTTTAAAATTAACTTGGCCTCATATTTTCTCCTCTTCTGTTCATTGTGTGAAATGAAGAGGAAAACTCAGAAGCTAAACTTTAACTGGTGAGGAGGAGAGATCTTGTCTTTGATCAGGATAGAATAGGAATAACCATTCTTTTTCTGTTGCCTAAATTTCTGCATCTGGGCAGAAAAAAAATAGTTTAAATCTGTATGAACAATGGAATAATAACGAAAGCTACTCAAATGAGAATGTATTTGTATGTACAGGAACTGCAGCATTTGCCTATTTTTCATCCAAGGTTTTACATGCAACTTTGTACTAATAAAATTTTGTGCAGCATTTAAAGCTGCAAGTGCTTAGTGCCGCTGATGAAACTGTTGGTTTATATTTGTCCCATGTGTCCCTGCCCATCTTATAAATAATCTGTACCGTGGTGGTATATACAGGCACAGTCATCATGAGGTTTGGTTTCATACTTCTTTCAGCTCATTGTAATTACTGCCTTATGCTAGGCTTTTTCAATGAATTTACTCCTGTCTCATCTTCATAATTACGTTAGGCTTCAAACAATCCCATCCCATGAATTTAATAGGATGCTAACACTTTCACAAATGAAAATCATCCTTAACTAGCCACTTCTATAATTTTTTGTGTGCCTGTCATCCTAAAAATACAAGTTATTTGCATGTTTGTCTTGATGTTTATCCTTAGAATACATGGGAATTCTCATATTTAATGTGAGAGTAGCAGACTCTTCTAATATTTCTTGGAGACATCCATGTGTTTAATCTCAAACTACGAAGCATCTCAGGTTACTTCAGGGACATTTTTATACCTGCACATTGCTGAAGTACTGTTTCGTTTGGAATTTCGACTACAGATGCCTCGCTCCTTTCTAAAGAACCAATTGCAACTTACCTGACAGGGGGGGTTTTTTGGTTGGTTTTATTTTCCTAATTAATCACTTATACTTTGAAATACTTAGCTTGGTATACATTTAGTTTATAATAATAATTTCAAGAGACACCAAACACTTGATTTTGAAAGGTTGTGAGAGTTTTATAAGAAAAAACAATCAATATGTACTGTTTCAACCACCAGAAACTCCAGAGAAATCTGAAAACCAGGGCCAAAGGATGACAAATAATTTTTAGTTGGAACACCAGCTCTGTTTCTGGAACACTGTGTGTTTGATTCTGAACTCCAGCCTGGTGACTTGGCTTTTCTTTCAGCTACATCAGTGCTCCAGATTTACAGTTTTATGTATTTCACTTTTATGCACTGAACCATGCATCTTTAGTTTTTGTTCTCCTGTTCGTCATTAACTGAGGTGTCAAAAGGGAAGCATGTTTGCTTTCCCTCTCTCTAGATATATACTATACATTCATCTATTTATACATAATATTAATGTATAATATTAACTTCTTATTTTACCATATATTTAACGTAAATATACAGTGGAGAGAGATGTCTCTCCAGGGCTTGAAGCTGGATAAATCCCACTTCTCTGTGTAGCAGCAGAAATTTAGCACCCGTTTTCCATTCACCAAGGAATCTGACTTTTCCATTAACGTTTTGTGAGAAACAGTGTGGAAAGTCCTTGGCTGTCCTGTAAAAAGATAATATCTAGAACTGTAAAACTTACCAGGTTTGTTTGTATGTTTTGGGTTTTTTGAGGTTTTTTGTACTGTAGGTAAATATCAGTGACCACTTAAATGGGGTGTTTTTGTAGAATTTGTATATTATTTTTTGTTTAGTCTTTGTAAAATGAGAAAATTTTACTTTTGGATGTTGTGAGAAGATCTGTATTTGTCAATGATATTATTTTTTTTAAATTAAAATGCTTGTAGAATACAGTTGAAGATGCCTACCAAGTATTTCAGCGGGAGTATCAGTGTTTGTTTGGCAGCTGTAAGAAAAGCATAGTTTCAGTTGTGGTTTTTGCTTTAAAATATGAAGTAACTAATGAGAAGCAACGTTGTAATTTATGCAATGATGTGTTTGTATCTTGCCTGGTTTTCCTCAGTTGCACAGTGCTGGAAATGATCTTGTGTGATGTGGTCACCAGAGCCTCAGACTGCTGCGTAACCATGGACCGTAATGCTCTCGCGTGGCTGAATTCTGGGGCTGCTGGTAACCACAGCAGCTTCTGTGGATTTTCTGTTGAAAACAATCTTTTGTAAGCTAATAGTTCTTACTATTTAATGAAGTCTATGTTAAATATGAATTCTAAATCAAAACAGTCTGAGGCCTGATTGTGACTTCTGTAAACCAAGCAAAGCAAAATACTGGTTTTAGGCTATTTCTCCTTATGATTTTCCTTCAGTTTCGCTTTGCAGCCCTTGACCCAGTGATCTGTGGTCAGACACACAGCTCCTTTGTGTGTTATTTAAGGAGTGTGTTTAGTGTAGGCTAATGGAGATTCTGCCTACAAATGTGTAGTTTTTGTAATTATATTATTCTTTAATACCAAAGATCAGAACATCTCCAAAGGACTGTACGTTAGTGGTCTGCATCAAGCAAGTCTCATAATACTGCAGATACTTACCCAGATGCTTAATTGTGCTCTCTGAATTGTTCCATTGAAGTAACCAGAGTTACTTCATCTGTAAAATTAAGTAGAAGACTAAGACTGTAGTGTAGAAGCCTCAGGCTTCCAATTGATTTCAGGGCCCAGGGGAAAGATAACAGACAGAGATTTTAATTTAGAGAAGCATTTGGGTGGTAGCTGCAACTTTAGAGACACAAGGCCTGATCCAAAGTTCTGTTGAGTACAGTGGAGACCATGGCATGAATTTCAGATCTGGGAACATCCCCGTTTCCTAGAACTGCCAAGCTATAGTGCTACAGAAATGACAGTGTTGAGCATCTATGATTTCTTTTTTTCTACTTGGTTTTTAAATATGAAATGAGAACTCCCATCTAATTCATAAAATGAAAATGCCCCATCTTTTCTGAATTCACATTTCTGTTAAGAATAGACAAGATGTTCAGTACCATAAAAATAAATAAATCAATTTATGAAAATTCCGAACTGAAATGTTTGCCTTTTAGGAACAGTCACAATAAATAAATGTGGGTTTTATATTTTTTGTTGTTTTGCATACGTATACTGTCTGTTTCAAACGTGTTTGTTTGTTTTTTATAATCACAGGACTATACCTTGACAATGTACTTTCAGCAAGCGTGGAGGGATAAGAGGCTGTCCTATAATGTAATACCTCTAAACCTTACTCTGGACAACAGAGTAGCTGATCAGCTCTGGGTTCCTGATACCTATTTTCTGAATGACAAGAAGTCATTTGTACATGGTGTCACTGTGAAGAACAGAATGATCCGTTTGCATCCCGACGGGACAGTCCTTTATGGACTCAGGTCAGTGGGAACCATTTCTATCTCTTCCATCGTTATTTTTAGTCCTTAATCATGGCTTCAAATGAAAACTCATTCTTTGCCTTTTTTATTTCTACTCTTTTTATTGCTGTATTCTGTATGGCTGATGATTCTCCAGAAACAATTTTTACCATTCTAAGAATGGATAAAGGTGGTGTTTATGAATTTTGGAAATAAACTGCCATTTTCAGTACAGTTCAGACATTTGCATTAAGAACAGATAGATTGTAAATATTACTTTAAATACTCCTGGATTAGAAGCCAGTTTTAGAATTGCTTTCTTAAGGGAATTCAAATAAGAAATACAAACCAGGGATTAGAGGGGAAAAAAAGGAAAATGTATATGGCAGGAAGTGATAGTTTAAATAATATTTTAAACACATTTTTGTTTGAATGTTACTTTGGTTTGTATGCTACCCAGATGAATCAGTATGCTGATTTTCACTAAGAGGAAGTATGACTTGAAATGTTTCTTAGGTTGATGTTATTGTGTATGCCACTGTGGAGAGTGGTGGTGGGAGAAAGAACTTCAGCTTTGAGAAGTTCTGAAAACTGGAGGAGAATGTTTACGTAACAAACAATTGCTGAGGAAGTATTTAAATATATGGTGTGAGTGGGTAACAAAATATAAAGCAAGCATTGTCTGCATTAAAAACCCCCTGCAGAAACCTAAGTCTAGAATGTTTCTCACTTTCACATTGATTCTATACCATAATTTTGAGGAAACTAGTTCTTAACGTTTCTCTTAGGGTAGTTCATTTGCAGTGAGATTTTTCTGTTGTCTGCCTGTTGCTATCACATCACAAAGAATGTGCTTTTAACTTGGTCACTTTCTCCCCAGCTGTGAAGGAGAGCTGCACAGTCTTATCTATTTACTTTGTGACTTGAACAAACAGGGACCATGAAGCTCAGATCTAATTAAGATTGCCTGTTACACATCCCTGAACTGGGTACCTCTGGTTTTGTTACTGCACTTTAACATGCAGGTGTTCCTGGAAATCCTTACCTTGAACTACTTAGATTAATGAGACAGATGAATAATGTTGGTATGTATTAGTATGTTGCTCTTCAGAGACTTGTGTTGAGAACACAGGTGCCTAAATTGGAACTGGAACATCCAGACTCAAGTCCTAAGCTGCCACAGAACTTCAGGCTGAACATTCTTGATGTTTTACTTAACCTGAAAGTTTCCAGGGTGATACTGTTGAGCCAGTCACTTGTGCCAGTCACTTGTACCAGGCACTTTTCTCAGGACAGTTTCTAACTCTTGGGTACAAACCATTCTCCTTGAGACTGAGGCACACTAGATCAGTGCTTTTACCACTGTGCTGAGTCAGGCTTCAGATGTTTCCTGTCTCACTGATCCTTGGATTCTTGCAGTATCAGCCAGAGGGTGATTCACCTCTAGAAAAGGGGGGGTTGAAAAGTGTGAAAAAAGGTCACCTGGCAACTACTTCATAGTTTTGAAGCTCTCCTCTAACGTGCAAGACAATGCTTTCATCCTTCAGTGCAAAACCTGGAGCATCTCCCACTTGGTGGAAAAGATCTGAGCTGTATCTGGCTCCTTAGCTTCCTCTACGTGCAAGGAATAGCACTGTCCTTTAGAGCTGACAGATTATTTTGCTTCTACTTAAAAAGTAAAGGAAGAAAATTAAAGGGCTGTGATAGCTACTAAAAGAAATGAAATTAAGTAGCTGCATCTGGTACATAGCAAATGTATGGGAAGTATGTAAGTGCATTTAGCAGCAGCAGCCTGGCAGTGTTTATGAAACATGGGAACTGATAGAAAATTTCATTAAAATGGGCAGGTTTATTTTTTTTAAGAAACTGAAGTTTTGGCAGAAGCTAAATTAAAAGAAAATGTTAGATCTGTGGTATAGACCAGTTATTCTCTTCTGACCTGTAGAGAAACATTTTGCCACATGTAACAAAATGGAATTAATTTTGATGTAAAGATTCTGCTCTTTGTGCTGGTTATTTGTATTTGCCAGTTTGTGTTGTGTCCAATTGTATTTTCTGTCTGAGAGCAGTTCAGGCTTTGGTGTTATGGCTGGGAGCAAGTCTGGAGTTTCTGTTATTGTTCAGTGAAAAGCAGATAGTTGATTCCTTCAAATGGTGAAACTTTGTATTTACAGTAAAGTGAAATTAGATTAATTATCTAATATTATGATATGATAAAGAGAAATGATTTTTAACTGAAAATTGCTTAATGTAATTAGATTAGACATTATTAATGCTTTGATCCTTTGTTTCCCAAAGTTACTTTTTCAGTACTTGCAATCCCAATATGGTATCCCAGATGGGTTCACAGTAATTCTGTGTGGTGTTTCTGTTGTAGAACTTGCACACAGCCCAAAGTAAAAGTGCTTAGAAGAACCTTTTTTTTAGGCCAAGAATTTCAGATCAGGAATTGGTTTTATAGCGTTCCAGTACACCTAGCCAGCTCATACTTGTGATTATTGATTTTTATATTCCTCTTAGTAGTCTGTTTGGTACATTTCAAGTGTTCTCCCTGCCCTGTATGCTGGTACAAGATTAAGGATGAGTGTGAATGTTGCCTTCGTTCCATTGTCGTGCTGAAATGAATCCTACACTGAGGGCATTGGCCAGATTACTATCCCCCTGTATTGCTCTACCCATCACAAAAGATTAGGGGCTACAATTGTCATGGATTGTACCACAAGAAGGTACGTAAACAGCAAGAGGGGGAAGGACATCTCTTATTTCTTGCAGGAGAGTTGCCTTCTGCTGTACTGGCTATGCAACAGAAACCTAACAGATTGAGGGCATGACAAGAAAAGGACCAGCTTTTGACCATAGGATATTCATAAAGTCCATTTTGTTTTCTTGTGCAAGAGTGACTAAATAGCCTCTAGTCCTGGGACGACTGTCAGAATAATGTTAGCAGCTATTATTAGAAATAAAGCAATTATTATTCTCACTTGCGTGGAAATGGTGACCTGGCAATGTCAGTTTAATAATAAAAATATTTCTTTTTGGCATTTTACCATATGCTGTACTAAAACCTGTGGGGGATGGTCCTTGAGGTTATTTGCTGCATTTAGAAAGATGCACTTTATAGTGGATACAGTAGATAGGTCACTGTACAGCTCTCCCTTTCTTATATAAATTCACAGACGCTCTGTCCTGAGTTTTGGTGGAAACATAATCCTATTTGGTTTTCAAGTGAAAAAAGAATATTATGGTTAAGGGGTTTTCTCTAGCTTTTGTGACACATTTGGGTTAAAAAAAATTAAAAACCCCTTCAATTTTTCTGGATTATGGATTTTCTTTGCTCTAAGTTATTTGGATAAGTTTTATTTTAGAGAAATCCTGGCTGCATCCTGTACCTGTTTGTGATACCACATTGTTACACTGTTTGGGTAAGAAGGTGTTGCAAAGGCCGTGTTGTTGTTTTGAAGAGAAGTATGTCTGTCTCCAGCCTTATCTTTTTCTTTTCAAGTCTGTAAGATTTGTCATAGGGAGCCTGCTCTCCTAGGGAGCTGCTTTGGCAGGGGGGTTGGACCCGATGATCTCCCTTCCAACCCCTACGATTCTGTGATTCTATAATTTCTGTCTGCCTGTCCTTCTCAGGATGTAGACAGTTTTCAAGAGGGGATTGCCAGGGGCAAGAGACAAAACTGAGTATCAATATAGGTCTGTCATACTTGGATAATTACCGTTGAAAAATCCTTCTTATAAGTCTTAATTATTAATGATCCATCGACAAATTTTTGTGATTAAATGTAGAATATCCTCTCTCTTCCTCCTTATACTCAGCTCAACAGGTAACTAAAAGGTTTTCTGACCAAAATGTCTTTCAAAACCTGGGTGGCTGTGACAAATACCCATGCAGGTGGCACAACAGAATTCTCTCATTGGCTGTCTTCTGCTTCTGCCTTCACTGGACCATGTGGCAGTCAGTGATATGATTCTAATGCTAAGGTTTCACTTTTATAGCTGTAACTAGCTATTTCATCTGCAATTAATTCCAAGTTCATGTGATTTTAAGTGTCCACAGCAGTGATATATTTAATGTCTACTTAGTATTAATTTCCACATCCCGTTTTTAAAAACACCTGCTACACTACTGTTCTGAAAAGCAGTGCTGTTCTTGCTGCACCCATTCACTTTAGCTTATAATTACTGTGGCATATTCTTACTTTGAGATAAATTATGCTAAATTGAAAGTCCTTTAAACATCTGTCCCTCCCCACACGTCTATATACTGATATGTGTGTCAGTCTGTACACACGCTACACATACATAAATTTGTTTCTGTGAATTTGGTTTCATTTACCTTGAGTGCCTTGTAACCAAATTCATTGAACTGCAAGTGATCTTATTGCCAAACTGATAATGTATAAATGTAACCATCCCATTCTTTTATGCCCCTGTAGTTTAATTTCTTTTTTGGATATAGCAAGTGGTGATCCCTTAACATTGGTCTCTCTTCTTCCTAACAGGACCCATGCATGGTATGCATGTCAGATCTGATTAGATTTAACATTGTGAAGGTAAAGCTCAGGCAGTACTAGGAGGCAGTTCTGTAAGCACCTGGCTTATGCTGTCGCTGAAATGGAGGGGAGAGAGACAGAAATGACTAATGATGAATGTAGACATCTATACGGTACGTAGGATATCCTCATAGCCTGCCCTACTCGCTGCTACAGGGCATTAGTTAAGGGTGTAACTGAATTGTGATGAATATTTTACAGAGAAGACAGCCTGCTGGTGACTTTTAGCTTGAGAGGGATTTTGATTTCTGAAGGATAGCTGCCAGCTATTTATGTTTTGGGAAAATGTTTTGCTTCTTTTTTTTCATTCCAGTTGCAGTATGGTATTTACAAATATGACTGAACTTTCTCTTTCAATTTAAAAAGGAAAAAATATTTTGTATTATTTTCATATTATATCTGGCAAGAAAATTCTTCTTTGCTGCCAAGATCAGGACATTCAATAGATGATATACTTAAATCACTAAAATGGTAGAAAATTGCAACAAATAGTCTTAAATGAAGAGTCGTTACATGGAAAATTACTGTGTGTTGGTGGTTAAAAGAACTTGCAATAGGATATTAGTGATTTGATGACATAAATAGAAAAGCAAAGTTAGGCAACCAAGTTTCAAACCTGGGATAATAATCATTTTACAGTAAACTGAGTAAAGCTTGAGTAAGAGATGTGGCCAGATCTCAGGAAAAGATACTGCTTTTATAAACATCACACACATCTTAAAGTGTGTTGAAAGTGTCATGCCCACAACATAAAATCACCAGTGCAAGTGTAATGTCCTGGTTCTGGCCAGGCCAGAGTCAACCTCCCCAAGCAGTCACCACAGGTGAGCTGAGGTAGCCCGGGCTGTGTCCACACCACCTGACATCACTCCCCCATAAAAGGGGCTGGTTTTGGAGGGGGGCTGGTTGGGTGCCTCCAGAGCAGTCCTATTGCAGCACTCTGTAATTGTTGGGTTGCTAAGGTACTCTGTGTTATGACTGCTGTGATGACTGCTTGGGGAGGTTGACTCTGGCCTGCCCAGAACCAGGACAAATGTGAATTTGAGGGCCAATTTAGAAATATGTTAACCATTCTGGGTATTAGGCTGTTTTATTGTCTCTGTCCTAGTGAATTTGGCCCAATGGAAAGACAGCATGTCATATAATGACGTAGAACTTCAGATTTAAAATGTTTTCTGGAATATACAATTTCAGAAGTTTGTCTTAGAATAAGAAATTAAATAAGATAACTCTCTGCCTCAGTTAAGCATGCTATTTTTCTTAATTTTTGGACATCACTTCTTGTTGATATCACTTCTTTTATTTCATGGAAACATATAACACTACATTTCTTGATGTGATGGTAAAGGTATATACAACCATTGCAAAGAGTAAGTGAAAAGTAATTTGTTTGAGTAAGACTTGTTTGAACAGGGGAATTTCAGTTCTGTGAACAACTGTAATGTTCTTGTGCTACTGTTCATGCTCATAAATTCAATTCCTGAACTTGTAGTTGCTGCAGTGAATTCACAGTCTGACATGCAGTTGTTGAGTTTTGCACAAGAAATGAGGTGAATTGGATTTCTGCATTCAACTTGTCAAGGCTGTTAAAGTCTGCATAGGCGTCTATAAGAGCCCTTAGATCTGCATGCAGGTGTTCAAAGCAGGAACTTTCTGAAAACAGGCAGAAATACATGCAAACATGGTGAAACATTGTCTCAAATGGAATTTGTGTAGCTGTTGTAAAGACTTGAAAAACTTTGAATTACCTATGAAGAATACTGGACAACTACATAGAATTTTGAGTACAAGGAAGCATTACCAACTAGCTCAATCTCATCATCTGGAAATCCTGGGGCAGGACAGTCAGATATTAGCTCTTCTCTTGCACCATGAATATCAATCCAGCAAAAGGCAAGGAACTTTTATCCCAAGTGTGTTGCTGAAGTGAATGTCTTTGTTTAGTTAAAACAACAATTATCAGCTCTGGCCCCAAGATACAGGTCAATTTCTGTTTTCTTTACTTCTGCAGAGAGTTCTATTGAAGGTCCCAAGGAACTCTGCAAAAATAACGCTTCTGCTATTTCTGATGATCCAGAAACTGAAGACCTGGAATTTGTGTGACATGAAACAAATCACACAGCTCCTCTGCCTCGGTTATTCCATTTATTAAACTGAAGTACTAAACCCTACCTTCTCATAGGGGGGTTGTGAAGATTAATTAATTAGTTTGTAAAGTGTTTTGATCCCACAAAACACTAAATAAGTGCCAAGCATTATTGTGAAGAATTATAACATGCCAGCATTCATATGCAACTTGGGATGGCTGTTTTATAGATGCAAATAAGTTCCATTCTCCTTAGAAACACATTGTTCCACTTCTGCATAGCAGCCCATTCACAAAATGAGCTGATGTGATTTTTGGAATAAAGAAGAGATCACTGACTGTCATAAATATCTTTTTCAATTAAGGACTTGTAGATTAAAGACGCATTTTGCTGTAGGATTTGTTGGAATGATATCATTTCAGGAGGGTAGTTGGATTTTAAATACCTCCCCTATCTGCAAGAAAACAAAGGTGTCTTTCTACTTCAGTTCCTTTATTAGATCTTAAGTATGGGATAAGTATTCAAGAGGATCTTTTGCTTTTATTTTATATGAAGTGGCTGTTAAATCATTAGTATGTGAATAATTAATTCAATTAAGCTTAATAAGGAAAAAGCTTTAAGTCACTGGAATCTCTTCCAGTAAAAGCCCTATTATCCAATATTATTACATTTCAATGAAGTGAAAAAAAATTCTGAGTTTTATTGCCTAACAGAAAAACCATGGCATTTACTCTATATTAGCAAGAAGAACTCCATCAGCTATAGAGCCATGTAATAGTTTAAGTTGCTCCAAGGGTATTGCACATTCCAAAAACAAATAGAGGTCATCAAACATTTAATCTTCACTTGAAATTTAAATATTAGCATAATTTAGAATTACAGCAATCTATTTTATTTCCCCATCATTAATGTATTCCAGCGTATTGTTGTAGCTGGGGATCCTGACAATGGGAATTTTTTTATAGGAAGGACATACATAAATTCTCAGAATGCTCTGGTTGAGACTTAGCTCAAGAGCTGGATGTTAAATGTGCATGTACACACGTGCTTAAAGACATTATATATATGCTGTGTAAATAGAGCATGTGTATGCATGCACAGAGGTCTACTTGAACATATTTTGCTGTCTAAAATGGGTAAAATCTGTCCTAAGTAGGGGCAGGATCTGGGAGCTTTAGCAGTGAAATATTACGGCCTTACATGTATAAGCAAAATTAACATTATGACTTTGTTTACAACTAGTTACACCTCATTTGTTCCCCCTGTTTCTGTTGGTGACAAATGGTTATTTTCTAGTTGTTCCTGTGGCTGTACAGATGACATTTTTGTTTTGTGCTTTTATGTACCACTATAAGACACTGTTAAATGCTGTTAAATGAGAGGAGCACTTTAAGGTTTTGCATTTTTCTTAGTAAGTGGTTGGTTTTCTTTCTGAAGGTGCAAGTATTTTTTATTGAACTTAGGTAACTGGTTTTAGTGACTGGATTTTTTTTCAAAATTTTCCCTTGGATTTTGAATGCCCTCTCTGTGGAGAGAATAGCTGGTTTGTGCACCCACTGTTTTGTCATCTTTCTATTGACCTTTACAAAATGAAATAAAAGTTTGAGAAATATGAATTGCTAAACTGCTAAAATCCCAGTATTTTTTTATTATATATGTCTCCCATATCTCCTGAGTCTATTTTCTATTTCTTTATTATTCTGCAGAGTTTAATTTCTTTTGGCCCTTTATGCACAAAGCAGTTGAGACTCTCTTGGAACACATTCGTTTCTGCCAAAAAGTAGAGAAACTAGGTTAAGTTACAAGACATTCTGGGGGGTTTGTGCTTCCAGAGAAGTTCTCCAGACCCCACAGATGTGTGTAAACATCTGAAAAAAAAAGCAGTTTAAAGCCATGCTTATCACTGATGCTTAGGCTGTAAAACAGACATTTGCATGGGGCGTTCACTGAATAGTTGTGGGTTGGATTTTTTCCTCTAGATCACTTCTATAAGAAAGCAATGCTTTTTTGGGGTTGGGTTTTTTTTTCTTTGGGAGGGGTGGGGGGTTGGTGTGCTTTTTTTTTTCTGTCTGAATAAGCATCCCGAGAACATTCCCTGCCTCTGCTGGTCTAGAACCATGATATTAGAGGAGAGAGAGAACAGAAACCATTCTTTCCAATTTACCCGAACGTACCATCTGTATGAGCAGATGGAAAAAACATCTCCAGGCCAGGAGGAGACACTGAGATCAAATCACAAGGAAATAACTGCATGCAGACGTGTTCCTAGTGTCAGAACAAAAAAAGACCTTAGTGATAACCTCAGTGATGTGGCCTGGAGACTGGTCCCTCCGAAACTGCTGTCTCTGTAGCAGATGTTTCAAGGGGCTGTGATCAGTGGCACATGGATCCCCGTGGCATGTAGGCTGTGGACACTCAGCTCTGGTCAATTGCCAGAAAAGAACTGTTCAGGTCCCTAAATTATTGCCATGTATGAACTGTAAATCCACGTTCAGCGTTTCACAGGGAGAGTTCGCTGGAGTATGTTATCCTCCTCAGCTTCAGAACTGAGAAATCATTACATGAGTCTCCATCTTCATATGGTACAATATGTCATTCTGGAGAACACTCTTAAAAAAAACCTGCAAGAAATGCAGTCTATCAAATATACATGACACCTTTCAACAGGTTACAATTTCTGGTTTATGATGGCTATTGCTGACAGTGAATGTCATAGTTACAGCTTGTAATAATGTTTTCATTTGCTGACAAGAGTCTTGCTTGCGTCCTGTCTTTTAAAACTGACATTTTAAAATATTTGCTCTAACTTTTGTCTTGAAAAGTGAAAGGTATATAAAAGCATATGAACTTTTTATGCAAAGAAATCTCTTCCTTTTACCCAAAGCCCTGAGCAGGGTTGTAAAGCCACTGGGGATTATAAAGCTAACATTTGTTTCTACTTTGAAAATGTAGACCTTAACAACCACTATAAGACTTAAATTAGTTTTACTGTAGAGGTGTTGCATGCCACTGCTTTACCTATTGAAATTGCTTATGAATAATTTATTCAGTATATATTGAAAAATGTTATGGCACATTCTTTTCAGTGCCAGGATGGAAAAAACTGAGGGACAAGTAGCTGTTGGAAAAAGATTTCATAGAGTCACAGAATGGAAGTGACCCTAAAGATCTACTACCCATGCTATGTCCAGGGTCACTCTCCACTAGCCCAGGTTACCCAAAGCCCCATCCAACCTGGCCTTGAACCCTACTAGGGATCCAGGGGCAGCCACAGCTTCTTTGGGGACCCTGTGCTAGGGCCTCCCCACCCTCACAGGGAAGACTGTCTTCCTAATAGCTATTGTAAGTCTCCCCTCCTTCAGCTTAGAGCCATTACTCCTTGTCATCCACTTCATGCCATTGTAAACAGTCTGCCTCGGGCTTTCTTGTCAGCCCCCTCCAAGTACTGGAAGGCTGCAATAAGGTCTCCCTGCAGCCTTCTGCAGGCTGAGCAGCTCTCTCAGCCTGTCCTCATAGGAGAGTTGCTCCAGCAGCTCCATGCCCTCCTTACGTTGGGGACCCCACAGCTGAACACAGTACTCCAGGTGGGGTCTCACAAGAGTGGAGTCAGTCTGCTGGTTACACTGTTCTTACTGCAGCCCAAGATACTGAATGGTCCACCTGTCAAATCCATGTCTGTCCAATTTAGAGATAAGGATGTTGTACAGGACGGTGTCAGATCCAGGTAGATGACATCAGTCACTCTTCCCTTTTCCACCAAAGCTGTAACCCCATTGCAGAAGGCATGATTTGTGCTTAGGGAAACCACACTGGCTGCCACCAATCTCCTCATTTTTCTTGTGCCTGAGCATATTTTCCAGGAGGATCTGATCCATGATCTCGCTGTGCATAAAGGTGAGACTGACTGATCTGTAGTTCCTTTTGTCCCTCTGTAAACATCAGGTTTATGTTTCCCTTTTTCTAGTCAGTGGGAGCTTTACTGGACTGCAGGGTCTTCTTAAATATGACGGGCAGTTGTTCAGCAACTTCATCCACCAGTTCCCTCAGGACTTGCAGATGCATCTTTGCTATCTCTGTTACATTTGCATTAACTGAAACTGTTGCAGTATGATTAGGATCAAGTATTCTAGCTTTTATTTTGTATTGTATTGTGCATCGTAATTTTTCTAGCCTGCTTTAATGTGTTATTTTGTCAGTCGTTACCCTATCCCTATTTGGAGGTCTTTGGGTAAACACGTGAAAAGTTGGAACTAGAAGAAAAGTATTTTTATTATTATTGTAGTTCACAAATTCTGTTCTTTTTCTGTCATTTTGCTATTTGGAACTTCTATGCCAGTTTTGATGGCTGTTGTTACTGGTGGAAATGCTAAACAAAAAAATAGCTAACAGTAATTGATCTTTGTGTAGATTTTTTGGGGGGTTGTTTTTTTTTTAATTAATCTGAACCCAAAATATATGTTTTTGAATAATAGCCATATACCTTAACAAGGCAAAATAGCTGGTACTGCATAGGAAGAAATACTCCCAACAAAATTCAACAAATTTCTGAATACTTCTGTATATGTGGGAGCACCATAAAACATTAGTTTACTCTGACTATAAGGCTTCTCATGATCTATTTCAACTGAAATATTACAAAATTTGGACAATAAAAACCACTTGGAAAGAGCTGAGAAATCCCCTGAACTCAGATGAGTACAGAATGTTTATATGTGGCCAGTTGAGGAGGTAAATTATTTTTAGCCCTTGTTGATAAGCACTGTCCTTTCAGAGAGATCCTCATTTGTGTTTTCATCATGGTTTTCTCTCTAGAAGATGGCTCATATCTGCTCCATTTGGTTCTGTATGTAAAAAGCAGAGATGACAATCAGTGCACAAGATGGGGAGAAGCAGACAAAGGCAAGGAGGCGCATACTGAATATTCATCCGTCTCTCCTTTTATTTTTAATTATACACATTAGAAGCTTATTTCATAATTACATCCCAGACTACATTCTATTCTCGGCTAACAACTGAGAATAAAGCACTGTGCATCTTTAAACATTAGTCTGTGGTCTGTTTCTAAAACAAGAGGGTCTCCAAAGCACATATAATTCCAATGTACAAATACTACATTGTGGTTACCCTGAAATGCCTTTGAATAATGTTTCACAGTGTTAGTGTTGCTGGGGAAATGTCACGGGTGACAGAGGAGGTGATTTTTGTTGCTGTTGGATTTTTGAAGAGGTAATAGGGTAGCCATAAGACAGACATGCCATTAGTCATTTTCATATAGCTTTGGTATGCTTTCAAGAGCATACATTCAAAAGTGTTTATCTGAAAAAGAATTGTGCCAATGCAGAGCTGTGTGTAACATCATCAACCCTCCACCCCTACCTCCCACTCCCCCCAACAAAATGGAGTAGTTTTATTTCCTTTTTTAGGAAGAGATTCTGAAGACATAGTCAAGATTTAATTCCTTCTCATAGGCTTCTGTATTCACCTTTTGATGCAAGATGGTTTTATGTCATAAAGAAGACACAGTACAATTTCAGGGGAATTACTTACATGTCATTAAGACTGAAGGATACTGGTAAAATGTGAGATGCTGGTGTTCAGGAAGGTGACCTTATTTTGTAGTTATATGTCTTCAATAACACAAATACGTAAAACTTAACTCGGTTCTGAAGTCTCTTGAAGTCTTCAAATACCTGTCCTGTAGGACTCAGAGTTACGATGTTTAAAAATATTTAGTAGCTTAAAAAACCCAAGCCAAACAACTGAACAACCCAGGGAGTAGTAAGTGCAAGTTACTGTTCTGCAAGAGATGCAGATCCCCTCGTTGGAGAGTATAAAGATCTTTTTGTGCAAGGACTGGGAAGAAAGTTTTCCCTGCAAAGGTACTTCTGTTGGTACCTGTTTGTGTTGCGTGTGAGGTCCCACTCACATAGACCAACAGCCACTGCAGTTTGCCATTTAAGTCAGGCTTCCTGTCATATCTGTTTTCAGCTCCTCCTTTGATGTGACTGTACAGACCCAGAGCTTATAATGCATTTACAGATCACAGCACTCTTTCTTTTATTGTATTGGAAACTTGAAATTATTTCTAAAAGCATTTAGTGTAGGGATATCTCAGAATCTGGTGCTGTGGTGGTAGAGTTTGGGGTCTATTTTTCCCTGTGTTGATCTTTTCTGTCCTCGTGGTATTTTTCATGTCTTGAAGGAGAGTGCCATTCCAACAGTCTTACCTGGTCACTTCTTGTCTGCTTTACCTTATTTAATTTTATTTCAGCTTTTTCTTTTTATTTCAGTGCATCTTTGATTTCAATACAATCTATATCTGGGATTGCTAGGAAAATATGCTGTGTCCTGGTCATAGAAATAACAGTAAGACCGAATAAAGTCACAGAGTTTGCTAGCAGTGGGAATGTTCCATCACAGAATTGAAAACAGGGAAGAGAGAGTGGACAGTGATGTTTGTGTATGTCAAACACTAACGTGAATATTAAATGTTACCTCTGTTATTCATTATAGCTATTACAGAGTCTCATTATTAATTTGTTCAGAGGAACATATAGATGAGATCAATATAAAGGCAATTAGGACATTTGAAATACATGACTAATGTGTGACTAATACAAAGACTGAATAGCTTCAGAAAGAAAAATATAATTATGATTTAACCTTATGAAAGAAAAAAAGCATTGATAAAGCAGTTTCTCTGAGATTTCTTTTTTTATGAAGTTGCATTTGTTGGTGCAGTAAGTAGCAAACCCAGCTTTTAGTTTAGCTTGATTAAGTAATGAATCTATATTGCATTTTGTCTTATGTTAAGTATGTTACTGATGGCAGAGAAACTGAAGGAGTTTCCTAGGTCTGAGCAAGTATTTCAGAATATCACCACTGTATTCCTGAATTTCCCACTCCTGCAAAACAGGGTGGGAATGTGACAAACTTAATATTGTGGCTATAGCAGTAAGCCAGAAGTATTTCTAGAAGTAAGGTATCCTCACACTTTCAGCCTTTTAAAATTCCATTTCACTTGAGAGAAATGAGCAGAAAATGGGGCTTCATTTGTGTGTTTTAGTTTTGACAGGGATGAGCAAGTGAAAAGTTTTATTCCTTTCAGTTATTTGCTGTCCAGCAGTTCTTACCAACCCTGGAAAATCCCATGTTCAAAGTGCTTTCTAAAATACATAGGTAATTCAGGCCTAGTTTGACAAATAACCTTTTGTCCTCTCTTCTGAAAGTGTGATGTGATAGTTAAGAGAACAGGGAGCAAGCTCTGCATCAGAGGATTAATCTACTAAAAAAAAAGTTTTTATCAAAGCCATTTTGTAGTCAGGAACATGGAAAAGTTTCCATTCAGGTAAACAAGTGCCTCTCAGCTTCTGTATTGTTTTCAATTCTTGAGTAGTAATGAGAATAAACCTCTAGTTAAGTTGAGATGTGAGGCTGGCAGTGTGAGAGGTTCCCTCCCAACCGCCTTTTATAAATTGATGGAAAATATTCTTAGCAGTGACAAAGTTCTCCTGCTTCCTTGTGTTTGCTTTGAAAATGCATTATCCTCTCCCCTTCTGGATTTGCTTAACTCTACTGCTCTGCCTCATCACGGGGTGCTCATCCAGGCTTTCTGTGCAGCAATTTCCTAATGTAAAGTCTGTACAATCTCTAAATCTTCTGGAAAGCCAGTTGTGTGTTTGTGGTCAGTTTTTCATTCAATTACAGACCTTGATTATCCCCTGAGTCATCATTTTCCTCTAAAATCTGTGATGTGCTCTATTTTCTTTTGCTCCTTGTAAAATATGTTGGAATTGAGGGGGAGGGAGGAGAGTTGCCTTAGGTTAATAGCATTAGATTGTCAGTTTATCTTGATGTCGTGCTTCTGCTTACTAACTACTCCTTCAAAATGCATCATTTTCATCCAACTCCAGTGGGACCATTTTTAGAGTATTGTTTTGGAGGCACTGTGACACCTTCAACAAATGGTGAGTTTCAGTTCGTTTGCCTAATGAAGATTAGGATCTTGGCTAATGACTCCATAGTCATAAGTGATGATGCTTTTCCCTCCTACTCCTTCGTTGCTTAGAACATATATTAGTTGTGCAGATGGTAGTGGCTTAGCTATGTGATAGTTCGCTTTCCATCTCCTCCTCTCATGACATTTATACCATGCAAAGAGGGTGTATTGCTGTCTCCTTATTTATGAGATTTGTGATTCATCAGCTGCCTTTTAAATCAAATACTAAGATTATATCTTGTTGCTAAGAGGCAGAATTTGGATGTGTGCTTTCTTCTTGAAGCACACCTGTGCCAAGCTTTGCCTGAAACCTTCAAGCAAATCGCATCCAGAAGCACTGAATTTTCATCTTCATTCCTACTGCCAACGTGTGAAACTTGCAGTGCCTGTTTTTATGTGGGTAACTATAAGTCATTCTTTATGCCTTCAAAAGATTTATACAAGCTTTTCAGGTTGTAACCTAGCCAAAACTTAAGCCAAGATTTACAGGTATTTAAGTTTCACGGCAAACATTTTTTGAATTGCTAGAAGTCAAGTGTGATTTGTATGTGACAGATGGAAAGTAAATACTGCTTTTTTATTGTTTTGCTTTTCTTTCTTACTCATACCATTATTCATTCTTATGGCTTGCAAAAAACAACATGAAAAAATACTAATTTAAGCGCCGCTAATAAAGAAAATTCTTTAGAATTTAATTTCTTTTCTGATGCCATCTGCCTGTCGTGGCCATCCGACTCACTAGTATTGCCATGTCTACATTCGAACTTTTTCTGGGTTTGTTCTTCATAAAAGTCACTGATTTCATATAATTTGGTAATTTAGATTTTAAAGGCTTGTTTACTTTTAAGTATTACATCTGGCTTCCTGGTGATTACTTGCAAGTATTAGGGGAATTGGCTTTGATCTTTGTGCTTTATTTTGTTTTGAATTCGTTTCAGAAAGATACAGGTACAATCAAAGGGAGTTCAGGATTACTCTTTAAAAGTTACTTTTGCAAACCAAGAGAATGGTTCTTTTCCTGACAGTGAGAATTCTCTCTCTGGTGCACCCTTATCAAGTTATCTGTACTGTCTGTGGCATGACAGGGATTAATACCTCTGTGCTTGGAGCTGCTGGCGAGTGGAGGGGGTAGTGAGCTGTTGGATCACACAGAAGTGATGCTGAGAGAGCAGGAGGGCAGGGAGTGGTGGCTTTGAGGGCTGTGTTTGGCAGGTTCCAAAGTTCCTGAGATACGGATTATGAAATTGGTGAATGGAGAGTGACTTTAAAAGGAGTAGAAAGGACCTGAAAGGAGCTTGTTTTCCTCTGTGCAGAGTTGTAGGATTGGACCCAGTGCATGGTTTCTGTTACTCAGAACAGACGATGCAAAGGCTTTATGTAGTATGTAGTTTGTCCTTTGAGTGAGGTGCTGGCATTCTGAATTTAGGAGGCACTTGGTTATTCCAAGAGAGAAGTTATTAAGACCTTGTTAAGGCACTGCAGTTTTGATTGAACCAGATAGTAGAAAATTACTTTTACTAAATGAAAAGCTGAGACAGACCCACTGCTCCACAGACTTGCATGCTTTCAGCATCATAAATTTGAGATTGTTGACAGTTTAAAATTCTGAAAAGTGCAGCAGTTTTGAGCGAGCTGGTTGTCATCTCAGTGTCTGTATCTGTGTGAAATGTGGATTGTAGCAGAAGCAAATTCCATCTAACTCCTGAAGGCCTGCTTCCTTAGCACAGTGCTGACATTCTCATCATTAGTCTTCTCGCTCATCAGCGTGGAGGATCGTCAGGAGAAAAACATTTAACCTTAACAAGAAAGTTATTCAACTGCTGGTGTTATTTGCTAAGTTTCTGGTCTGTGTTTAGAAATGAGATTTGCCACCTACAAGGGAGATCTTGCAGAGTTGCCAGCTGCAGCTTTCAGTGAAACGAGCATCTGTACCACATGTCTACACGTGACAGTAGTGATGAGCTCTGGTCAGTGCTTCCAGGGTCTGAAAGTCTGTATGTGGAATACTGAAATGTTGTGACAAAGATAAAAATGACAAAATAAAAAACAAAACCCAAACCCCAAACAAAGCCCAGTTTAGATGGACACTTTCCCTGTGCAGCATTTAACTAGATCCTTGGGAATATGGACTGTGAAATGAGAGGAATGCTGGGACTGGCTTATACAGACCTGTCTCATTCTCTCAAGGCATGGCAGAGAAAACGTTTGTATGCTTTCCTGTAAGTCTCCCTTTGAGAAACCTGCTTGCTCATACAAATGTGGCTGTTCAGTATCCAGCCTTCTCCCCTAGTGTCTCACGTTGCAGGCAGTGCTGACCTGCAGTTCACATCCCTGCAAAGACTTTTCTCTTCAGCTGCTACTTTAAAAAAACTTTTCAAACATCTTTCCCCAAAGTATTTTGCCTCACAGAGAGAGTGATGCAAACAGTTACTGTCCTTGTACATTAAGAAAATGAAAAGGTGTTTTTGCCACATGGTTACTGGAAACTATTGTGCCCTTTTACCATTATTTGCTGTCAGTAACAGCGTAAACGTGGGCATTCCTACTGTGAAAAATAGCATTTTAAAAGCTGCACAGTGCTCCTCAGAGTGAAGATTCCTCTGACAAACACCAGATTTGACAGAGCAGAACAAGCAAATTCTTGAGTTCTGAAATTCCTGCTTTATACATGTGAATCCTAGGGAAATACTTGGGAATTCTCTCTTCTAAAGCCTAACAGGCTGATTTTGTGGGAAGCTGTCCATGTTTTGCCAAAGAGCAATTCCTGCTGTGCCTGGGCTCAGGGGTAGGTAAGGATATATAAAAGAAGATATAGCAGCCATCAAACTTCTGTGCCTCTGGAATGGCTCTGTCCTGAACCTGCTGTGCAAGTGATGCTTTCACCTTGTGAAATTTCACCTGTGCATTTAATCAAGTAAATGTCTTCCTGATGCTCTGAATTTAATTTACTCTGTTTCAGCATGCTGTCCTATTATTTAGTATAAAAGATCTTTAAGGAAAGCATAGAAGTAATTTTAGAGATTGTTTTAAAAAAGAAAAAGTCTTCGACAGGAAAATGATCACTTCAAAAAATCCCTGAATGCAGGGAATTAATTGCTTCAGGACGGGTCCAACATTTCTCAGATAAATACTTGTTTTCTCATTAAATGTATATTTGCTGTATTCAGGGTAGGATGGATATTTTTCAGCTTACTAGTTCACATCTGAGGTAGATGATTAGTCTTGTTTCTTGGAGGAAAGTGTTTCATGTACAACTAAGGTAAGGTGGAAAAGCCGTGGTGGACATATTCTCCAAGTTAAATTATAAAAGTATACAAGACAAAAATCCTTCATGTCTAGTGTCTGTATTGACTCAACCTTCACTGCAGCATGAAGAGTTAAAATGCAGTTCTGGACATGCAAAATGTTAAAAGAGGTACTCACTGTGTCATAACTCTGTGAAAAGCAGAGAGCTGATTAAACTCAGATTGGAATCAGTTGAACTCTTCTGATTCTCTTTGACTTTTAAGTGGTGTGCTATCTGATAAGGGCATTGTGTGCAGAACCATCTCAGGCTGTTTGCCAGGTCAGTCAGATATCTTCCCAATCTAATAGCTTCATTGATTATAAATGCAAATAACTTGAGTATAGAAATTGATAGGTCTGACTTGCATTAAAATGGAAAAGGGACTTTGGTAAGATTTCCTTTAAGACAAGCTTCAGTATACAAATTTTATTTGTAGAAAAACGTTCTACCATGAAAGATGGTCATTAGGAATGTCCCCATTAGGAACGTTCACTTCTTTTTTCTTCTGTGTAGGGATTAGGGTTCCATCCCCTGAGATCTTGTTACTGAGAAGTTTCAAAGGTGTTATTTCAGCAACAGCAAAGGACCAACTGAATATTGAAAAGCAGCCTCTGCAGCAACAAAACGATGAGTGTTCTGAAATGAAGATGAGGAGAATTGTTATATCTGAACATCCTCCCTTTGGCACAGGAGGAGATGTAGCTGTAGACTTCAGCAGGACATCTGGAGTTAACTCAGATGCCTGTCAACTGTAGCCATTAATTTGGCTCGTTGTTGAAGGAAAACAAACAATACAACCTCAGCTGAAGTTGAATTGTTCTGAAGTGTAGATACTCGTCTGGGAACGTTAAAGGAGAACATGGCTTCCCATTTTCAAAATAATATTGCTGCTATTTTAATGCTGCACAAAGCAAGAAGTGTACTTGGTGTCTGAAATGGACCAGGTATGAAATGGAGGCTTGGCAGTGTAAGGCTAACACAATAGATGAGAAGAGCACGGAGGCCAAGCATGACACCTGGAATATGATAGGAGGCATTTTGAAGTGATGATTATTTTCTGTTCTTCCCAAACTAGAAAATTCTACTGACTTGGGTATCATCCCAGTGGACCTGTCTGTCATGGGGAAGAAAGGAGAGAATGATCACAAATAGCTGCAAAATGGGGTCTCTCCACAGCCATCTACTTACAGATTAGCCCAAGCAGGAAAACCACCAGCGTTTAAGAATAAAATGTGCAGAATAAGCGATTGATATTTTGTTCAAGTCATACATATCCTAAGCATTTATACAATAGGGATTCTCGTCCTTTCCCAGCTGCTCATTGTAGCATTTTATATATGGAATCTTCTGTATGTCTTTTGCAGCAGGATGGGAAAACAAAAAAGAGCCTTACAAAAGTCAGTTGACATTAATAAGAATCTGTCATTTGAAACTGCTGCGAATTAACCCTAAAAATACCTGCTAAATCTTTATTCATTGTCCTCAATTAAATCCTGTTCACGTGGGAATAGTTGTACAGATGGGGTATGTAGCTACAATGCAAACAGGTGATTTATTAAAGACAGCTTGCATAGCCAGAGATCTGGCTGATAATTGGGGTGGAGAAGCCCTGCTGATATTCTGGACACTCGGTGCTCAGGTGAATGGTGAAGTTCTGTAGGCGCTTTATGTTCTATGTCTCATCTGTGCTTTACAGACAGTACTTCAGTACAAATTGTGATTAGCAAAGACTGGAATAAATTGTAGCCAATTTTAAGAATTAGAGTAATTTTAAGAGAGCAATTTCTCTTCTATAATTTCAAAATATTGTTCTCCTACGGAAAGCAATGCATGCTGGTACACTACTTTCTTTTTTGTATTTCCATGCCCACTATCTGTATTTTTACTATCCATCCTTGTCAGAGAGAGAATCTTATTTACTCAGCACAGGATTTGATGTCCTCTTTGGCATATGTACACATCTGCTTAGGTAACTTGAAAGACTGAAGAGGAGCACTAAAGTATTAGTTGATAGATAATACATACTTTTGTAATTATTAAATAAATCTATTCGACAGAATAAATTATTTGATATGCTTAATGCAACCAAAACAAATGTTCTGGAAGTAAACCCAACGCTGAAGCAAAACCAGGCAACACAAAACCAGTCTGCAGCATGGTTGCAGTTTGACAGTACTGCCTCCCACTCATGTGCCAGTGCAACATCAGCCTCTTGCTCTAGGTGACAGCAAGCGTGCAAAGAGGTGTTGTTCTTATCAAAAGTTAAAAGCAAAAGGACTAGTTGGATGTAGTTTATGATTAACCACTAAGGAATTTGACTGCTCAGTCCTGATTGAGGTTGTGCCACTCAGCCTCTGCTGAAGGTTGGTGAGGTTTCAGTAACTGAGGCCTCTAATGTGCTTAAAGATACTTGGACCTACAGATCTCTGTAAAACTAGACTAGTGTGAAGTACTTGCTATATGGTGCATGATTAGCATCACCATAAAACCTAAATTTTCTTACAGGTATTGTTTGAGATGTCCCTATTGTTTGTATTTTATATCCCTAAGTGCTTTTGAACCTTTACATTTCTTCTTGTTCTGGGCAAAAACTTCCTCACTTATGAATGGTAAACTCAACACTGTTGAGTAATAACTAGTCTATGGACATGGCAATTGCTTCAGAAAGAACTTAATTTTTCCCAAAGGACTTAGCAGTAATTTTACAGTGCCCCTTTTGATTCTTCAAGACATTCCATGTCCACTCTAATATCTTGAAGTAGGCCCTCAGTACTGCTGTGCCTACGCTCTTAAGTGTGCGAGTTAACTTAGCCTTGAACACTGCCTGTGGAAACTGGGCGGTGATACATTCGTATGCAGTGTGTATGATGTGCTGACATCAGAGCTGTCCAAAAAAACCCCCAGTCTAATTATATTTATTACCTCTTTCCAGTCATGTGATGGTAACTTTCTGCTATAAAAAAACAAACTTTGAGATGATAGATTTGTTGATGTATGAGTTACAGGAATTAGTAAATCCAGTGGTGTAAAGAGATTAGATAAAAATAATTGTAGATGGAAGATACTTAGGAATGAAACTGTATAGATTGGTACTAAGTATTAACTGGGGTCTCATGGCATAAATATTATGGTCAGCTTTCTTTTCTGTGTGAAATCTATAAATTGATGTGGGAGACGTAGCAGGGAAGTGCAGTTCATGATTTATTGATGGCAAAGATCTGTGTAAAAGCAAGGATAACAAACTAGGTGATACTTAATACTTCTCAGTCACTGAAATCCAATTCTTGTTAGTCTGTTTGGCAGGGATTGAAATTATATTTGGAAAAGAAGATCTAACTACAGGGAGAACCCCTAAAAATCAGAAACAGGATGCATCAAGGAAGGACAATTAAGGAGCATGTATTATCTTATTTTATATTTTCATATATGTGTGTGTATGTATTAGTCATGTATTGCTTGTCATTCATGATGCATATGAACGTAAAAGGAAATTAGTAGTGGTTTTCATAGGGCTGCTCAGTTGCCAACTTGATTGAATTGTGCTGTTGCAAAGGTGGTTTTGGGTTCTTCTTTTTAAATCATGCTTTCATATAATTTCAGACTCACTTTATATTACAAGACAGGTAATTCCAAGGGATACTTAACAATAGGGTTCCCATTTTCACTTGGTTTTGAGTTGAATTTAAGTGCTGAAAGGTGTGGTTTTGAAAATACCAAATCATGAAGCTTGCAGTCAAAAGCAAGGGGTAGGAGAGAGGGAGGATACAGGATTCTTGTTGGAGATGTAATTTTATATGTTTCTTTATTTTTAAAACCTTGTACACAGACCATGGAGATGCTGCTCAGGTGAGGATGCTCAAGCATGTTTGCAATTAGTGTTGCATGCATTGACATTGCAGATGCAAGATGAGTGACGGTATCAACAGTCTCAAGCTCACTGACATGTAATATCCCTTTACTTTTTTATTTTTACCAGTAGCAGTGATACATGCATTTCTGAACCCTTCAAGATTTGTCATGGAATTCTGTCAGATGCTTTGGAGCTTTAAGATCACCTGTGTATTTGTTTGTATTCTCTCTTTATTGACAGTTGATATTACAGTGATATTTGAAAGGATGTCACTAGGGTGGAATGATGTGTTGGGACACGTGTCTCTTACAATTCCCTAAATACCAAAGTGAAACCCAAATGTTTATTTGCAAAGCAAGAGATATTGCTCTTATGACAGTAGTCAATTACAAGGATATTTGGTTTATTGTATTGGATGATGATAGCAGATTTAATCAGCTTGCTCAGTAGTAGTACAAAATGGAGCAAATTCTCATTCTTTTTGCTTGTTGCATTATGTTAAACTGAGAAGCAGCATGAAGAAGAGAGAGAAGGTGGGAACAGCAGACACTTCAGCTTTGTTAACATGAAGACCTTTCTGATGTGCTTAGCTGCTGCATGGGATGTCAGCTTTTCTCAGAAATTAAGAAAAATAGATATATAACTTTGTGTGGACTCTTTCATTCTCTGCCTGAAGAGGTCTGATAGTGACAGACTTCTGCAGGTAGAGAATGAAAGCTGTATCTGTTCCCAGAGGTAAGGAGATCTGTTTTGCAAGAATGCTTCAAGGCACGCAGAGCACATTTTTACAGCCACAGTAGGCGTGGTAACTGTGCTGTAGTGGGTTGAAGTGGGCAGGATGAGCTCCCGTGTGACACAGGAGATCTGCAGCTCTTACTTTGGGAATGTTTGGCATGCTCTTGTTTTCTCAAGCTGATTGTCTGGTGAAAGACAGTTTGGTGTTTTTTTAATTTTTTTTTTAAGACCTATTCAGGTGAAAAGGAATGGGAGGTCATCCTCTCTGTCCTCAGTTAAAAGCAGAACCAGGAAAAAAACCCAAAACCCTAATTTTTTTCAAGACTTGGTCATAGATAAAGCGGTCTAGAGTAATGCTATCTAGAAAGTTTACATAAATGGGGCACTAGAAATATCCTGCACAAGAGTGGTTACTCCAAGAAACCAGTGTTAGCTCAAGGCTGTGGCTCCTCAGAGGAGGTTTTTTTCCCTTGCCTGTTCTTTTTCAGGGTAAGTGAATCACTCACCCGTGTTTTGTTGTACCAGTCACTTTGAGATGCTACTGAAAAGGTTTTTGGTGCATTCTGGAGAGTGTCAGGTAGGCAGAAATAGAAGAAATGAAGAGAAGGTGATTAAATACTTCATTCCTAGCATCAACAAAGTTCTGTTACAGCAGAGTAGATAGGGAAGAAATTATGTGTTTGTGAGTTTGGAGGTTTTTACTAAAATTACAAAGGTATATAGTGGATTGTGTAATGAGGAAAGCGTGGCAAGCAAACGGTCTGATTGAAATCCCCCAGTCACACAGTGGCCGTGCGACTGTCCCTGTGCTCCGGTCTGTGTGGATGAAAATTTCTAATCAGAATCGAATTAATAAGTAATACCCTGTGTCGGTTATTCCACTGTGGTTTATACAGTTTGCCTTTATTCTGACTGTTAAATGTTTCCCTCTTTGACTGTTTTTATGGTGTGACTCCTGCTTTAGGACAGGGAGAGTTCATTTTACTTCTGTCTCAGAAATCTGTGAGGGTCAGGATTTTATGGGTAACTGCTTTGTTGCAAAGGCTCTTGAAAGTAAGTTATTAATTTCAAGTCTGTGCTAGAGGGTTCTTACTGACTTCTTTCCACCTATTTGGATCTGAGAGTAATTCTGCTTATGAGGAATCTACTTCAGTATATTATTTCTGTTGACATTTCCCCATGGAAACTGAGCAGCCTTATTCTGACTCACAAAAGCCAGAGAGTAGGAGCTTTGGGCTCTTATTTTACTGCTTCTGTAAGAATTACTAAATAAGCTGCAATCATAAAACTGAATGTGCCATTTCTGTTGAAGATTGTTTTGACTTTCACATTAATTTTTAACTTGAGTACAAGTTCCTTTCTCCAGAATAGTGAAAATACATTCCACTCATATGTCTCCCTGAATAGGCAAGTAATTGGTAACATTCTTGGTGGCATTTTGTGAGAAGAAAGGGTTTTGCAGGACTGAATCTGGCACAGAAGGCACAGATTAAGATTGTAGCCAAGCAGTGAATGCAGTCTCTTGGGAGCTGTTCATCTGGAGCACAAATTCTTCATCAACAGAGGAAGGTGTTGGACCTGCCGACTGCACAAACAGCGCCGACATCCGCCTTGAAGATGGTTTCCATGAGGAGCTGTGTCCAGCACCTGCTGGAGGAGGAGTGCTGCAACACCTCAGGACTAGGGAGGAGAGGGTTTCACACTATTTTCTAAGACCCTGAAGGAAACAACGCGATGTTCTTCCAAAGACAAGTGCTGCAGTTTAGGGTGGTATTGCTACTGCAGTTGTTACTCTTGTAAAGCATAAACAGATAGCCTGTGGACAAAGCTTCTACTATATTTTCTATGATTATTTTTATTTCTGTGCTAAGTTAGCAGCAGTATTATCTGCACAATTTGTGCAATGAAGCAATACACATTTTGGGGAGAAGATGCTCCCTTTTTTCCCTTAGTCTTTAATTATTTAATTAGACATTGTATCCTTATCATCCTGGAATTAAAAATGCTAATGTAGGATATATATATACAGTCTAGTTAATTCTCTAGAACTTACTCATCAGTGATTTAAGGCACTGAGAATTAATTAAGAAAACAGCAAATCCATGTGTCTCCTTAGAAAGTTCTAGCTCTCTTCCACAGTTAAAGAGTCTGTGTATCCTGGTTTCAGCTGGGACAGAGTTAATTTTCTTTCTAGTAGCTTGGTCTAGTGCTGTGTTTTGGATTTAGGGTGAGAATGGTGTTGATAACAGACTGGTGTTTTCAGTAGTTGCTAGGCAGCTGTAGTGTCTACACTAAGTCAAGGACTTCTCACCTACCTACCCATGCTCTGCCAGGTGCAGGAGAAGCTGGGAGAGCACAGCCAGGGCAGCTGACCCAGATTGGCCACAGTCTGGGTAATGTCACGGTAATGTCATTCTGCCCTGTGATGTCATTCTCAGGACAGAACTGGGGAAGCGAGCTGGGAGGTGACATCACTACTTGGAAACAGACAGGGCATCTGATTCTTTTCACAGGTGGTGAGAAATTGCATTTATGCATCATTCATTATTAATTACTTTAATTTTCATCAGCATCCTTTGGTATCCTATTAAATTGTTTTAATTTCAACCCATGAGTTTTTTTCCAATTTTCCTCCCCATCCCATGGGGGAAAGGGGTGAGTGAGTGACTGTATGGTGCTGAATTACTGGCTGGGATTAAACTTAATGCAATATCAGAGTTTTAAGTTGGCTATTTTTAAAAAGAACGTGATAAATTTTAATCTTCTCATGTAACAAGTTGAATTAGTAGAATGCACACATATCCCCACCCCCCTCGAAAGATTGGGAGGAAGGTGTTTCATATGTTTGGAAATGCATTGTTACACAATTTTCTCTAAGAAACTTATGAATGAGAAACTCATTTTCCTGTTGAAGAGGACACAACTAGTTCAAAGATATTTTGTGTATATGATTTATTTGTAGTATGTGACATCTCTTAGATGGTAGCAATATAAATTTTTCAGAGAAGGAAGCTGAAATTTAGCACTTTTTATTTCACTGCTGTGTACTAGACACACGGTTTTCACAGCCAGAGTAAGGACCATGATTTGTGAAACATCTGAAAGGACAACTTTGAGTTTTCCGGTGGTTGTCATAGAGCAAAGGGACTAAGGGCTCTGGCGGGGATGTACTAGGCCCTTATTCCAAGGCTGTTTGTTGCAGGCTGAGTCACTTGGCCATCGTGGTCCTGTTGTTTCATTGTTCTATGAGTCAGCTACCTGAAAGGAGCTTGTATCCAGGTGTGGCTTGGTTTCTTCTCCCAAGTAGGAAGCAATAGGACAAGAGGATCTGGCCTCAAGTTGCACCAGGGGAGGTTTAGATTGGCTATTAGGAGAAATTTATTCACCAAAAGGGTTGTCCAGCAGTGGAACAGGCTGCCTAGGGAAGTATTTGAGTCACCATCCCTGGAGTTATTTAGTAGTACAGTTGGACTTGGTGATTTTAAGGGTCTTTTCCAACCTAAACAAATCTATGAAAAGTCTGATTCTTCTGAGTCAGAGTTCCTTTACTATGAAATAATAGGCAAATTCTCCAGTTTTCCGTGCTTCTTCCCAGATGGCATGTAGATGGCACAACAGGCATTTCTTCAGAAGATAAATGTAGAGTTTCTTCCCATGAAAGATGAGAGGCATATATATTTTATCTTCCTCTTTAAAATTTTGTATGCTGCTTTTAGTAGCAACATTAACAACAGCAAAAGTAATGAAGTTGAAGTTTCTGTATGTCTTTGGATTCCCTGTCTTTTATCAGCTACAGAAGTTTTTTGCTCTCTTGTATTACATTTAGAAAATGCTTTAACATCTTATCCTTCTTAGCCATTACTTGTTCTATGATTGTGCCTTCTAGCTTTAACAAATACACTTGGTGCTTTCAGGAAGTACCCAGCTATTCAAGGTTCACACACAGTGGAAGCAAGGGGAGAATATCTACATGTCATTAGGTAGCTCATTTTTCTTACTCCATCTGGGACTGGCTAAGTTGGAACTTAGGTTGTAGCACTTGTGAAATGTTGAAAAGTGTTAAAAGAGAGCATATTACACATTCTGGGTATCTTGAGCATAGAATTTAATCTCAAACTGAGACACAACATCAATAAAGCAATTGCTGTCTTCTATAAAACTACACCAAGAAACTGTGTGCAGTTTACAGTTGAAAGATTATAGAAGTCTTTAGCTGAATGTTAAAGTTTAATGGTGGACTTGTATAAATGTCATTGTTTATCCTTTTCTAAACCAACTCTTAACCTATGATTGTACAAGGAAGTGTATCTTTTATGAGTGGGCAGAAGGAAGAATTCTGTGAACTCTATAATTAGCAATAAATCCATTTTAATTTAAAAGCAGGTCTGTTAGTAGGTCTGGCAACCTTGACACATATGGCAAAATCCAATATTATTGTTCAGAAGAGATTTGTTCCCAGGTTCCAGGTATTTGAAATTGGTTCTGCTGGCTGCTGCCACCACCTATTGCACAGCAGGACTGGTTCCAAGAAGCAGCAGTGTGAACAGTGGGTTTAGCTGCATCGCATGGGTTCAGTGACTAATTCAGAGGGTTGGTGACTCCCAGTCAGTGTGTGCAGAGGGTTCTTCTGAAGCCCATGACAAAGAGATGCAGTCCATTCCAGTGTGTCTTATCCTGGCAGATTCTTTGGATTGCTCCTGATGTTGTTAGTGGGGGGCCATAGTCTGCCTTGGGGTCCGCAACTCTGAAGCAGCATCTCACGCTGCTTTTGACAAGAGGTATGTGCATACCTTGAGAGAAAGCATCACTCTTCGTATTTTCATGGGCTTCAGCTTTGTCTTTGTCTCAACAGGATCGTGATCTGACAGTGCTAGGGTTTGAGAGTGTTGTATAGTTCTCATGCTATCACTCTACTCAGAGGAGCTATCTGAAATCGTCACCTTCTTGCTCATCATTTCTGTTGTGTCTGTAATCCTGTAATTACAGGTCAGGGCAGCTTCCTTCCAGGGCAGAGATAAATTTCTGTTGCTGCTTATTCCCTATAGTTTTGCAGAGGCATGGCATCTGTGAGAGGGAATTGGATTCTGTCCATCTCCACCTACCATTAGCATTGCTCTCCTGTCTTTCAGTGCTGTTTTTTTCTTCACTGGTGATGTCAGAACTGTTTAAGTTACTATTTTGAATTTCAAATCCCACTTGAACTTGCCAGAAGAGCAAAATCTACAGGATTTTGAAAACCTGTCCCCTACATAGCACTTAAAAATAAGACTATTGGCACTGCTGGGATAGTATTTGTTATGGGTATTATTTTCTGCATCACTTTGTTTGGAAATGTTACAAAACGTTCCTTGTGGCTTTTAACTCTGGGCTGTGAAAGGGACAGGACCAGTTTTATTTGAATGATAGAGCCTCTCCAAAGGTTTGTAGACAAGGGCAGATTTTCAGCTTTCTCAGAAATAATAATTTATCTGAATATTTTTTGAGTAACTGACAGCAAACTTAATTTTCCCTGCAAATTAGTTGTGGTACAGGCTTCTTTCTTTGCACTGTAGCTACGCTTGTTTTGACACATGAAGTTTTCTTGAGCTCTACTTCATAATACTTTATTTAGTCAACATAGTGCTTTAGGTTTTTTCTTTTCATTTTTTCTTATTTCCCCTGTGTGCTCCTTGATCAGCCTATATTGAAAGTATACGTCATAAAAGAGGGACCTGAAGACAGGTTTGCATTGTTAGGAATCATAAAAGGCAATATCACAAGGTTTCTCATTCTTTAACAGCAGATGAAAAGATTAGCATATGAGGCAGTTCTGTAATGTGTTTCATTTCATAGGGTGTTTCTCTGAGCACCGTTACTCTGTTGTCATCCCTAATGACTCTGATGTGTTGAGTCACTGTGGTGGCTTTTTAAAAGCTTTCACTTTTTCATTGTTTGGTCTCAAGGTTACATTATGCAAAATACAATGTTATATTTTGTGCACTAGTCCAGGCTGTATAAAAAATATTTTTAATCCCTTTATGAAAATGGAAATAGCCATGCTCTGGGGAAGAAGCTTTATGCCTGTTTCAAGTATTCCTACCTGCTGTAATCAACTACTGTTTCTTTCTCTGTCTGCAGACGTAAGGTGATAACTCTGCATGCTCTTGAACTGATAATTTGGTTTCTGCAAACCACTAAGAATTGCCAAAAAATAGTTTTATGGTTTAAATAACTTTGAAGATGAGAGAATGTTTTCTACTTTGCCATAAAAGTGAGGAAAGTCAGGGTAAAAATAAGAGGGAAGTACAAAGAGAGGGAAGGACAGACTTTTTATGTCAACTGATTTGCTTTACAGATAGGGATGACCAACTGAGTTGAATTAAATACATTATTCAAAACTGCTGTTATGTCTTGATTAAAACTCTGTTCTACCAATCACTTTCATTACTATGGCCTTTCTTTCTTTTACTTTCTGATGAGGTAAGGCACTGACTTTTAATGATTTTATAACGTTCTCTACAGAACTTTTATCCTAACTAGCTGCATCCTTTGGCACCTTTTGTGGTATTTGTTGCACCCAAAAACCCTACTGAAGGCAGGATTGTGAGCACTCACCTCCACCATAAGTACCAGCAGGCACCTTGCTGAGGATAGTGCAGGTGTGGGTTTTGTCTCTGTTGAAGCTGCTGGTGGGAGAATCTCTGGTAGGAAGAATGTGGTTAGTGCAGAGAAATTTATTAGAAAACTTAGTAGTCAACCAGGTTAGTATTTACCATGATTGCTTTGTGCACCTAAACCTTGGCTGTAAATCTGTCCTGCTGCCTTTTCCTCTGTAAACTACTGAGATTCTTCTAAAACTTGTGAGTATATTATGCACACAGGTATGGAAATACCAAGGCTATTAAAACAAACCCAACAAAACCACCCCATCAATAGAAAACAGCCAAATAAAAAGCCCACAAGCTGTGATTTTTTTCTGGTCTCACTGGACCTTTCCTGAAGCTTTCCCTAGTATAATCAATCATACATTGCTGTTGGGAGAGGGGAATTTCTTTTGATTTTCCTTCAGATTTTAAAAATAAGGAACCAAGTATGCACTACAGAGGTGATTTTGTTTGGTTGGGTTTGAGTTGTAACAGTGTAGCTGCTGCTGGCTCTATTTGCCTTTGCTGTCAACAAACATATATTCCTCAGCAGTCAGCTTTAGTGAAGAGCCAGAAGACCTCCATTGAGGGGGACCCAAAGGATTCTTTTCCCCTGCCTTTTTCTGCTCCAGGATTCTTTCTTTTGAAGGATCTGTGGTGACCCACACTGATTGAAAACAATGTCTTTTCAAAAGCAGTATTGTGAGTACCCCTGTAATCACTGAAGAAAGAGTTTAGGGCCAAAAGATGTTCTTTTTCTCTGCGAGCCAAATACCTTAAATTTTACATTTTGACCATTCATATGTATCTTGTCTAGATTGTCTAGAGGTAGGACTAACTGTTCATAGCATAACTTGCCCCTACTTTTGCTCTCTCTTTTTTTTCTTTGAAGAAATTTAGAGGGATTTTTTGTTTCCAGGAGAAGGCAGTAAAGCATTGTTAGATAGGACAGGAAGGATGCTAATAGAAAGATTGTATAGGCTTTGCAGAAAGCATTGCTGGAGTCAGTTTTGAGTGACTTTTGAGTCTCTTTGAGGAAATTGTAGTTTCCTGTTTCTGATAGACTCTTTGTTAGGTGTTTAAGGAGAAAGTATGAGGACCATCAGATGCAAGAGTTCTCTGTCTTGTCAGATGGAAGAATGTAAAAGAAGCTTTAGACCATTCAATAACTGTTCATAAATGTACTATGAAAGGCTAGTAACTCTCCTACAGGGAGACAGGATTTTGAGATGAAAATTGTTGGTCACACAGTCTCTCTTGAATACCCTGGAAACATGTAGCTGCTGCTGCTCTACCTGTCAGAAGGAATAACTGCTTGGGGATGACCTGCTGGAGAAGAGCTCAGTGGAGAAGGACTTGGGGGTCCTGGTAGATGACAGGTTGGCCATGAGCCAGCAGTGTGACCTGGTGGCTGAGAGAGCCAATGGGATCCTGGGGGCATCAAGAGGAGTGTGGCCAGCAGGTCAAAGGAGGTGATCCTGCCCCTCTACTCTGCCCTGGTCAGGCCCCACCTGGAGTGTTGTGTCCAGTTCTGGGCTCCCTGGGATAAAAAGGACAGGGATCTCCTGGAGAGAGTCCAGAGAAGGGCTACAAAAATGATTAGGGGCCTGGAGCATCTCACCTATGAGGAAAGGCTGAGTGAGCTGGGGCTGTTCAGCCTTGAGAAGAGAAGACTAAGGGGGGACCTAATCAATGTTTATAAATACCTTAAGTGTGGGATGCAGGGGGAATTGGCCAGCCCCTTTTCAGTGTCTGTGGGGTCAGGACAAGGGGCAATGGCTGCAAGTTGGAGCACAGGAAGTTCTGCACCAACATGGGGCAGAACTTTTCCCCAGTGAGGGTGAGGGAGCCCTGGGACAGGCTGCCCAGGGGGTGTGGAGTCTCCTTCTCTGGAGAGATTCAAGTCCCATCTGGACGCCGACCTGTGCAGTATGAGCTGGGAAGCTGCTTTGGCAGGGGGGCTGGACCCCATGAGCTCTCGAGGTCCCTTCCAACCCCTGTGATTCTGTGATTCTATTCACTTGAATCCTGTTTTGGAGCCACACCCACATCATCTTGGATTTTATTATTTGAGCTTAATCATTTGGTCAACTTTGAGCTCCAAGGAAGCTTGTACAGTTGGATGTTGTGCAATGCTCTTGTTTTTCTGCTGGTGTGGAGGCAGATTCCCCAGATACAGTTGGCCAGTCACTTGTACTTAGCACACAAGAGAAAATCTTTGTTTCTTTGAGGATTTTGTATAAATCACCAGGGTCTAGCAGCTGTATGAGAAGGGCACTTACCAGGTAGAGGGGGAGAAAAGAAAGGCTGGAAACCTTGCAGCATATGCACTGAGTGTATGCCTGGCCCTATGAATAGCATGTGCAGGTCATACTATTTTGACTGGTTTTGGAATCCACATTAAGATGACTCAATGGGACACAGTTAATAAATTCCTGCTGAGAATTGTGCTTTGGTTCATATTCAGTTCAGGGTCATATTACTCCGTGAGGTTTACCAGCAATATTTTATTGATGATGCAGATTCTTCCCTCAGCATTGAAAAGGTATGTCTGATGTATGTTAATGTTACTAGGTTTGATGTAATCTGGATGCACAAATATGGCTGTGAAAAGGGCTGTGAAAATGTTGATGAAATAACACATCATTTATAAAGCACTATTGAACAGAAGAATTAAGTTTCATGAAAGGATTAGGGCATTAACCCAGGGTACAAAATAAGTGTCTTTCTCTGTTCCTCTGGATTTCCTCTGACACCTTTCTTTGAACCTTTCCTTTTTGTCTTGAAGTTATACACAATAAAACAAAAGAAATACCACTATTGTAATTCCTGTTTCATTTTGTCAGGATAAATTGGTTGATGATTATTATAGCTTACAGTTCTGTCACAATGGTGTGCAGAAGGGAAGCTCTCTGTTCGCCCACCAGACTGATACAACCTTCTTAGAACAGCCTTAGTTACAAGTAAGCAGCAGACACGAGACTTCAGTAAAAATAAGCAAGAGTGTCGCTTACACAGAAATACATTTTCTTCTTTCAACTCTTTGTGATCAAGGAAAGATTGGAACAAGACACACTAACAAGCTCTTCTGTTTCCTTCCTAGAATTACAACAACAGCTGCTTGTATGATGGACCTGCGGAGATATCCGCTGGATGAGCAGAACTGCACTCTGGAGATTGAGAGCTGTAAGTACTTCTGCAAATCCTACTTATTGTGTGGTCAAAACTGCTTCAGATTTTTAGTTCTGCCTTTTTTTTTTTTTCCTTTTTTAACATGCTACTAACCTAGTTGTCTTCCTGTCTGATGACATTTAGATCCTTGTAAACACATGCAAAAAAAAAAAATAGCGTTCCAGATGGATTAGTAATTTGTGGCACAAGGATTAGCAGAAGTTATTCTGTGTTTTGATGGACAATTTACAGCTTTGAAAGTCTCATTCAAATGCCTTGTTGGAGTTCATGCGAGGAACACAAGGATTATTATCAGTTCTTTATCCTCCTCTATTGCTGAACTGTGTGGCAGCTTGTTTCCATTTATAAATGACAGCAAGAGGTTAGAATTGTCCTTGAAATAGGTGTTTTGTGGTTTTTTTCTAACCCATGTGCTGTAGTTAAACTTTCAATGCATACAACCTAGTGTATTATATATACTGATTTAAGAGCTGGTGTCTCAGTTTTTCTATGTAGATAAAACTCGTGTTGTGAAATAATTCCAAATCTCTTCACTGTAAAACTCTTCAGGGGGTCTCAGTACATCAGGGGATAAAACACTTTGTGGTCACTTTTCTAATGACAGTATTGTAAGCATATTATATTTGGCATTCTGGTCAATCTCACACCAACACTTTGAAGGAACACTTTCCTTTTTTAGTAGAACCAGAAGCAATTCAGCTGGGTTGTATTAAGTTGAGTGTGACCAGCGAAATGGAAACTAATGGCCTGTTTTAAGATACAGGAGACAAAAGTGTGTGTATGTTAACATTACTTTTATATTAGAAATTATTAAGTGGGATTTCTGTGTGCACTGGAGTACAGGTTGTTAGCCTGTGTTACAGGTGGTAAGTACTTGGTACAGCTGAGCTGCTGCTTCTGTTCAAGAAACCATTTAAGAATATGCTTGTAAACTTGTGTCCACGTGTCTTTCAATGTAGTGTTAATTAAAGCTATGCCAAAATCCCTTCCTAAATTAAACTTGTGCCACTGCTGTCTGAAACCATTTACAGGCATAAAAGCAGCAAACTCAGTATTTATCAATAAATTTTGCCCCTTTTCTGCGCTGAAATACACAAGCAGCGTGTGATGATAGACTTTGCTCTTTCCATAATGGATCAAATCTTATTTGGTCTTTTTTGCAGTTCATTATAGAATTGCTATTGATAGCATTTGATTAATGTCTGCAGCCTTTTGCCAGAATAGTAGGCTGATTTTAATGAACAAGAAAACCACTGGCATAACTGTGTTCAGGTTTACAGATGATTTTACTGAGAACATGAGTTGCTGTGTTGGTGGGTTTTGATTGTTGTTTTAGCAAGGACCTGGAATACGTTTTCTTCTTTTTTTCCAATTGTGTATATAAGCTGGAAACATGGACAGTCAGAGGACATCCTTTCTGTTTGTACTGTTGTTTAAACAGTCTTGCCACCTCTGCATTGCTGAGATGCCTAAATCTTGGGATTCACAAACTATGTATCACTTGCTTCTCATGCTTTCAGGACCCACTATGGGAAATATTTCCAGGAAATACATCCCAGGTCTGTCTTTATGCAAAACTGAAAATTAAATTAAATCCCTGGTTTTCAGTGGGAACACTTGTTCTTGTTCAGGCTTAAAATGTGTGACCTCTGGGTTGAAATTTCCCTTCTGATTTGGAGTAGAAGTTTGAAGCTGGATCAGTTGTCTTTCAAGAAACAACCCTGGGAAACAGGGCATTGACCTTTTAAAATTGTTATTCTGCTTGCTATGAAGAGCACAGCACTCCTATCATACAAAGGGTAGGAGTTTAATTGACTGTAGTGGTTAGGATGCTTGTAGGAGAGCTCCTTTTTGGATCTATTAGCTCTGTTGCAGCATCACAAAAGTAAAATGGATTTAAATCAGGATACTCTATGTAGCTAACCTGTCTTTCAATCTATTGACAAAAAGGCCATTAAAGAGTGTGGCTAGAAGTAATACTTGAACTGTGTTTTGAAACACCTTCATGCTGCTTTAGAAAATTATTACTCTCTATATGTCAGTTCTGTTCAAGTAAAAACCAGAGTCTGTCTAACCTATATGAATTGCTTCAGAGTAAAATGCTGGTAGAGTGACTAAGATTGAAAGTAACTTTCTGAGTTTTTCAATGCAGGTGTCATAGAATTGTAGAATGGTTTGGGTTGGAAGGGACCTTAAAGGTCATTCAGCTTCAACACTCCCTGCAATAGGCAAGGACACCCTCCACTAGCCCAGGTTGTCCAAAGCCCCATCCAACCTGGCCTTGAACACTGCCAGGGAGGGGGCAGCCACAGCTGTGGTGGTGAGGGACTCATCACCCTGAGAGTGAAGACTTTCTTCCTAATCTCCCATCTAAATGTTTCCTTCTTCAGCTTAAAGCCATCACCCCTTTTCCCATCACTACATGCCATTGTAAAAAGTCTCCTAAACTTTTCTCAGGGCTGTTCCTAATCCTTTCTCTGCCCAGCCTGTATTTGTGCTTTGGAATGCCCTGACCCTTGTGCAGGACCTTGTACTTGACCTTGTTGAACTTCATGAGATTCATATGTATGAGCCCACCTGTCAAAGTACCTTCAGCATATTGACCATGCTACAGAATTTGGTGTTGTCAGCAAACTTACTGAAGGTACACTCAGTCCCTGTGTGTCTAGTAATGACTCTGACACTGCTGGTCCCAATACCGAGCCCTGCGGAACACCAGTTGTCACTGGTCTCCACTTGGACATTGAGCCGTTTAACACACCTCTGAGTGCAACTATCCAGCCAACTTTAAAGTCCTCTTCTGCAGCTTGGCAAGCCTATATGACTGAAGATGCTCTTCCCCTTCTCTGAAAGATGGACCCCATCAGTCCCCAGTAGACCAGGCTGCTCAAAAAAAGTCCTGTGGTGTAAATAGCTGAGCCTCTGTCTGTGGCATCAGTCCTGTGACCATATATTTCACCAGATTCAACTGGCCATTTTAAACCCCCTTGATCAGGAGTGTTGATTGAAACACATACCTGTGTTCCAGTGTCCCTTGCCACTGCTCCCAGGGCTTGGTAATCCTTCTTGAAACCCTTCAGGCTGTTCCCGGCTGTACTACTGGTGCCCATCTGAAACAAGAGTGGTGGATAACAGACTTCACAAGGTTTGCTAGTCTTTTGGTAACATCCCTGATCCAGACCCCTGGTAAGAAGCATACCTCTCTAGAAAGTACTTCAGGTCAGCAAATGTGTGCCTGTACCTCTCAGAAGAGTTGTCTACAGCCATGGGTGCATCGTCTTCTCTTAGTTGTGCCAGTTACATGGTGAGCAGGTTGGGATGCCTCAGCTCCAGCAGCTGTCCTGAATGCGATGGGTCTTACCTCTTCAATCTGCAGATCAGTGAAGTGGTTCTTTAAGGGCCCCTCAGGCTTTGGGGTGGAAGTTTCCATCCTTCTGCATCATTGCCCGGCCACCTCCCTTTAGTGTGTGCCAATAGAGGAATGTTTGGCTGCGGGTCAGCTGCAGACTGCGCTTGGAACTGGGTATCTAACAAGCAGTCAAGTCATAATCACTTCTTCAAACTGGTTAAGCTGTGTGCTGAAATTACATTTAAGGAAAGTGGTCCTAGTTTCTTACAGGCTTCATTTCGTGACACTGAATAATCTAGTCTCTTGTAGCTTTCTCATGCTTGTAGCTTTCTCAGCATAGTAAGAGAAATGCAGAACTAGCTAATGATAGGTCTTCATGAAGAATAACTAGTACCATAAACAGTATCCCAGTTGAAATCTGTGTTACACTGTGGCATTAATTCAGCCCTTTTTCCAAGAGCCACCTTTGCCTTTCTTTGAAATTGCATAACTTCCACAGATGTTAGTCTGTCCTGCAACAGTTCAGTAACGTTTTTCCCTTCCTCAGTCACTTCCCAGCAGTTGGTTCTAGCTTCTGGTGAAATGTTTTTGGCATAGTGCTAAGACACAGACACTTGACATGGCATTTCATAACACGGTTCACATAAATCAGTGTTCTTAATATTGCTACAATTCTCAAGGTTGCCCGTTGCTTGCTATATTTGTTTTGATCATCCTTTGCCTTAGCAGTGCCTGCAGATTTTGTTTTGTTAGAAATTTCATTAACACACAAGTAGTAAAAAATATTAATGCCAAGAAGAGCACCTTTGCTTGTAATAATACTTGCTGCAGTGCAATTTCCCACACATCTTTTATGTATCTTTACTAGCTGTCTGTTCTTAGATACTCCTATATCAAATGTTTTATTAAAGTTTAGGTTACCTATACTTTGTTTAAACAAGGGGTTATTGTCTATCCAGATCCTTTAAGTCATGATAGACTTTTATCCCATTTCCATACATGTTAATGTCTCTAATACCCTTCCATTATTTCTCTGCTTTCTCCTTTCTTTCCCCTCCCTCATCCTGTTGCTGATGCCAGAGTTGATTGGCTTCTTAGTTGCCTAGATAACTTTTTTCCATGTGTCTTTGTTTTTTACTTAAATTTGGGGGCAATGTAAAATTTTGGTTTATATAGACTTGCATATTTCTAGATTAATTTGTAAATTAGAAATTATGGTGGAAAAGGGTTGTATGTAGGCTATAAAAAGCAAAATGAAGAAGGTAGTATCATCTATTAAGATACAGAGACAGCATTTTTCCTGTATCAGTTTGGGGTAATACTAGTGAGGTTGAATGCTGAAAACATGAAGAGGACTGTTCTCAATTCGTTCAAAGAGAATCAGCTTGGAAAATTGAAATCCTGTCTTTTCATATATAACTGGTTACATCTCTGATCACTTTTTGCTTTGCTCATCCTTAAAGGGTAGAAATATGTTGAATGTTTGGTTTTGCTGTGATGCTTCTAAACCTGTAGGCCTTTTCCAAGGGGGTCTAATCTGAGCTGTTCTCCTTTTTTTTTGTACTTTTCCCAACATACTGAATAGCAGGGTTATAATACCAGAGGGAAATCAATTTTCCTGTGTGTTCATTCCTTATTTTCCCAACTAGTAGGCAACAGAGAGCTTTTTCCTTTGTAGTTGAATATTGACTTGACTCAGTAAAATACCACTCCATTCTGCTCCTTACCTCTGCCACTGCAGTATGAATTGTTGAGTTTCTGATGCTCTAGAATAATTTTGTTTCTCTGCTGTTTCCTGCCTCTCTGGAGTTGTAACTGTTGAAAGGATTCTCTTAGCTAATCAACCCTGAGACTAGTGGGAGCTCAAAGGCAAAATGAAGTACAGGGGAGTTTGAAGAATACTTCATATTCATATAAATAAATAAAATATCATACCACACATCCTCTAACATAACAGAAAAAATATTGTAGTTCTTTGAATAATTTAAAAGGTATTAATTCAGGATTCATCTGGTACATTTGGACCTTTTGTCCATTTCAATTATATGGTGCAGCATAAAGACAACAAATCACTTAAATTTATTCTTATTTCCTAACATGTTTGACATGGCTATATTTATGTTGTACTGAGGTGTAATTCAGAAACTGCCTGCCTTGTGACAGTGATTTTTATTATGATTTTTCTATTTCTTAGTTGCTGTGGAACAAACAAGAATGAACAGAGCTTCTCCTTAGAAGCATATTCTCAGAAACATTTTCTGTAGTGTATTAAAGATGTGGCATTAAAAACGTGCATTAAAGCCCTTCTGTCTGAAGCCTTAGCAAACAGGGAGTTTGCCTCTTAGACATACTGACCAGGAAGACAAAGGGCAGCGTCAGAATGGTGTGCACAGACGGGGAGGAATGGCTGCTTGGCTGAGGAATGAGAAATGATTGTTTTCAGGACAGTTCATTTATGTAACAGCCTGGGGTGTTTGGATCAGAAATCATTTGGGTTTTTTGTTTCATGGCAAAAATGCCACAGAAGCACATGGAGATAAGTTAAAAACTTCCACTCAATAACAGAATCTAGAAAAACCCAGAAAGAACAGAGAGGAAAGAATCTAATTCCTCCCCCTGGCAATGCAGCCCAGTATCAGGCACCTGCTAGTCACATCATGGGAAAGCTCATCAACAGCAGAAACAGAAGGCATCTTTCTGTGCTCAAGGTGACTTTACAAGCACATTTAAGGCACTGAAAAGAAATCAAAGATTCCTTTTGCTGAAGCCTTGAGTACTTTGCAGATGGCTGCTCTGGCCATCGATCAAAACAATAATCAGGTTACACAGGACAAATGGTAGAACTCCAGGAGCCGGCCAGGTAAGGGTTTTCTGGGTTAGAGGCGAATCTGCTTGATGCCAGGCAAGAGACTCTGCCCATGCTCAGATCAGTCAGCATTCTGCAAAGGAGGATACCATGGGAACGTGTCTGTTCCAACAGTAAGTGCAAAGCTAAATACATGGCTCTTGGGCCACTGAAGGTTCAAATCTTAATAGAGGGTTTTTTTGGTTTTGGTTTTTTCCTATTAATCAAGTCTGGCATGTCTCCTGTCCCCATTGTTCCTTCAGCCAAGTCTGTTCGGCATAGTGACCCTTGAACAGGGAGAAGAATATTCCTCTTACGCCAGAAGTTGACCTTATCAAAGTGACCTTATCAAAGTTTCCTCCATATTCATTTTCTGTATGTTTGGGTGTCTTAATTTGGATTCTATGACAATTCAACCTGTACGGAATTTAGTAGTGGGGAAGAGAGCTGGGTTAACGACCCACCTCTGTACACATACTGTGTCCATTTCAGCACTCTGATCTTACAGGGTAGCTTCCTAGGGACTGGTGCTCCATATTTGTTGTTAGTAATTTTGTTTCATGTATGTCAAGATGAGGAAAAAAAGTAGTATAATTTCAGTGGCATAATACACACTGGCAATGACCAGGAAATCCTTGACTCCCCTTAGGTGTGGAGATAGGGTGATTTAGTAAGAGCTAAAAACATCCCCAACATCAGATAATTCTTCTGCCTAGGCTAACAAGGGGAGGGAAATTTAGGCTTAGCCATCAGTGCAACCAAGTGAGGTGGGTTGTGTACAAGTGAGCCAAAGTTTGTAAGGTTTTGTTAACATTCCTGACTTCATTCAGGCTTTCAGACTGGAATTCAAGTAACACCCAACATATATTATCCTACATGTAGCCAAGAAGGAAGCATATATCTTTTTTTTTTCTTTTAATATATATCTCTTTGCATCTTGGAATCTTTCATAACAAGAACAAGATTATGTACACTTTGCAAATGAACAAGGAATTATACAGAAGTTCTGCAACAGCTTCTTGATTCTTTGAAGTGACCTGGAGTTAAATTTAAAAGGGAATCCAAGATGTTAATATCCAATCTCTGCTTATCAGCACTAGACAATGTAGGTAATGTAGATTTTCATGAGAAATTCATGGCTTGAAGGGTTTTTTTGGTCATTCTGCTGTTGAACACAGAGAATATATAGAATCATAAAGATACAGAGAAAAAATGAAACCAGTTTCAAAACTTATAAAACTTATAAAACATTTTCAATTTTATACCCAGTCTGAGCTAGAGTACCTTTGTCCTTATTGCACACAACCCTACCTTTTATCAAGGGATTACTGCAAACAGAAAGAACCCAGTTCAAAGAGTCTGTGCTCAGAAAGCACCAGATGCATTGTTAAACACTTGGGGAAAACCTAAATGTGCAGGAAGGCACCTCTGATGTAGAAAGATGGCCTTCAGGGGAAAATAATATATTAGTCTGATGATACATGTGAAAAGTCTAGAAAGCTGATAGATTTGCGCTTTACAGCCCTGTGTTCAGAAGGTATGAATTTTACCAGGTAAATATTAACTTTTTTTTAAACTAAGCTGAGTACAAGGGTCTCTGCTGTAACTTCTCATACTTCAGGCAAATGTTTTTCTGTAGGGCTGACCTTCTTTTCAAATATCTGATGACCTCTTCAGGAAAAATAAATACTTGTAAGTGCTACTGGAAAGGACACCTGTGGTATTGGTAACATGTCTTAGGTCTATGTAATCTGTGATCTGAAATTACTGTTTATAATTTACCTTGGAATATGTATTTTTTTATTGGAAGTTTGCTGTGATTAAAATTACTGAAAGCCTTGGTTCAGTCCAAAGGCAATACAGGCAGAATCTTTGGTGTGTGTGTTGAGTCTGTCTGTAATATTCATCATCCTGCCAAGTTCTCCTATTTTCTTTAGGTATAAAAGCAGTTGCTTTCAGTAGCTTGCTCAGCTGTCACTTTTTCACGTGCTGCCTGGCATTTGAGTGTTGGGCCCAGTCGTTACTAACTGTAGAATCCCAGCTGAAACCACACGGATCTTCCAAAGGGGCAGAACAATATGCATCGTCTTCCTGCCAGCAAGAGATTGCATTACACCAGAGCTGTTGTCCTGATAACAAGAAGCTATTGTTTTGAAGTGGCAAGGTAGCAGTACTTCCTGAGTTTGGCCCAATAACACCTGAATTTGTCATACTTTCTTCTGTCATTATGACAGCTGTAGGTTATGTCACAGTTTTATGGACTTTTATGAGGTTTATTTCCAGTGGGTTCATAAAAGCTAAACATACCTGGCTCTGCAGTGGGATGTGAGAATAGTCCCTGCCCTTCCCCTTTTCTCTTTTTTTTTAAACTAACAAAACTGTTCCTGACATAAAATGTTTTCCTGCCCTGTGATGCCTTGGGTGCTTGCAGTGTGACATAAATAACAGTCTTCTAAATAATGCACTTGCTCCAATCTCCATGCAAAAACCTTGTATGAGGCAGTTGTCCTACTTGCAGACAGAGTAACATGTAACTACTACACTTGTTTCTGTGTAGGAAGGTGAAATGTTTCAGTGTTCTTATGTAGTGCTAAATCCACTTCCTGTTTGCCAGTTTTTCCTTCTTTGGGTGTGTCAGGCTCTCTGTTAGGAGAAAACTTCAAATATGTTTTAGTCTATGCTTTTAAGAAAAAAGGGGAGGGGGGCAAGCACCCCAGACAAAATTAGGTTTTTTGACAGGAGTTTAGTTCGATTAAATCTGGATCTCATCAGAGAACTAAAAAATATGCTGGCAAATTCTGACTTACTGTTATTTAATTAACTTACTGTTCATACCAGGAGACTTTGAATGTGGAACGTTTTTTATAAATAAAGTCCTGGGTGGTTTCTTTCCCTGTTCCCATGCAAGTTGTCATTTTACTTCACAGATTCAGAGAAAAGTACATTGAGAGAAATGTGTATGCTACAGATTTCAGAGGAGAAAAATTAAAATTTGTTTTTTCTTTGAGCAGAGAAGACCATTCTTTCTTCTCTCAAGGAAAATAAAATTATGAGTGAAATTATTGTGCTTATATGTTAGGTCTCAAGTTATCTTTTGAAGACAAGTCAATGAGGGGAGGGATTTAAAAGAAAAAATTGTGAAGGTTAATTCCTTCTTTTTTTTTTTTTGCCTTGTATATGATGGAAGTGGTGCTGAAAGCTAATAATGGCTTATCCTCCATAGTATAATTTTAATGAATTATCTTTTTCAAAATGAAATAATTTCTTCAACATGATGTGTTTTTTATGAAATAGTAATATTTATCATATGCTGGAATCACTTGGCCTTAGGTCTTACCCTTCAGAACGCAACAGAGACTGGTTGTCCTGTGATCATCACATACCTTTGAAAAGAATTGAGATGTTTCTACGATCACTGTGTTTCCCAAGATAGCATTGTTTTTTTCCAGTTTCTCTCTCACAGTTTTAAAGAAAATATGTATCAATTAATTTTCATTGTGAGAAATCAAAATATGCTCCATCAATTTGTCTTTCCCCTGCTTTAATCAATTTACATTCAGTTCCTGATATCTGCCAAAGAACCGAAGAATAGTCAGTTGAAACTCATGGTTATGGCCAAAACCCTTTTGTCTGATGGCTCTCCCCGAGAAAAGAGTTTCAAGATATTGAAGCTTCTATCTCAAAAAACCCTGAATTTATTACCTGTTTATACCTAATTTTAAAAGCCAAGGCAAACATCTTTTTGGATACCTTTAACTTCTGGAATTTAAATAATAAGCAGTACCGTATGCGGCTTCACATACTCTTACTCATCAGGATGCTTCAGCAATAAGCAGTATTTTTCTTGGGGATCTGTACTTACCCTTACTTCATCAAATTAGATTACAGGCATTTAAAGAATGATTTTTTAATTATTTTTTTTTTAGGTGAGGTGCAAAAACCCACTGTGAGCAGGAAGGCAATTGCTTGAATCCGATACCAGTCTCATCTGTATTTGCACTTGGCAACTGTAACACCAGTTCAACTAATTATGCTAATGCTAAATTACTTAAGTGGTGGAAGGACTAAAAAATACATGCTTGAGTCATCACAAAACTATGGATGAAATTTAACAAATGGTTTTGGCTGGTTAACAAAATGACAGCCAAAACAGGATCAGCTCATACTTTACACAAGGGAAACAGTGTTTGTTCTTTCCCCACTGACAGCAGTCAGACTTGGGTGAGATGATGTAATGCTCATTCAGGTTACTCCTGTTTGAAGAGAACTGAATTTGCTTCTGGAGGGACAAGCCAAATGACCAGACTTGCTGTGTGCTCTGTATTGGGTCACTTTCCATTGATACTGTTCCATTTGGCATAAGTTTCTAGAGTAGGAATCGGTGCTTCATTGCTTAAATGTGAGCTTAACCATTCCCAGTGTCTCCTATTAAAGAGAAGAAATATCTGTTTTCTCCAACAGGGTTCAGGGTTTTTTATTAGAGTATTTTTTTGTTTTGTTTCCCCCAAACTCTGAATTTCCTCCACTTTTTTTACTAATGCTCAAATGAAAAATATTTCATTTCTTGTTCACTGAGTGGGAAAACAATTTCATTGGTTTTGCTTCAGCAAGTGGAAGTCAGTGATTGAGATCATATTACAACATTGTGTTTGGATGGAGAAATGGTTAGCTTTTCAAGTAGATAAGCCTGGGAAATGTTATTTTACTTTGGTGGGATAAAAGCAAAGAAAGTGAGTTAGCGGCAGCATTGGCAAAGTTAAACATCATAAGTTTTTTCATTCCTTTGATCAGCATATTTCTGTCATGGTGAGAGCTTGTGAAACAGTTAATTTTGTTCAGTTGCTCTAGTGACTCGTTGCTGGTACTTCAAACTGTTCAAATTCTACCTGTGGGTAGAAAATATAAGCTACTTTCTGCTACTGGACCCAGTCCCGTTCTCCTATGTCTTAAAATGATGTATTGATTTCAGAGTTGGTATTGCTTACAACAGTAGTACTTCATTTAAAACAAAGTCAGTCATACTATTATCCAACTTTTGGCAATGCTACAGGAATTAGTTGTCATCTTCTATCAGTGTAATGCTGCTATAATTGACGTGACAAAGCATAATTGTGAATTGGCTAAGGCATTGCACTTGTGTGCAAGTCATAAAAGGAAGGCTACACAAGGAAGCTGTCATAGTTTTAGAAATACTTCTGATATGTATGCTACACGTGGTATTCAATATGTATTTGACACACTGTCCAAAGTTATCTCATTATGTTCTGAGTCAAAACTAAATTCAAATAATACTGTTACTGCTCTTAAGCATTCTCAAAAAATGTTTTGTGAAAGAACATTTGTAAAAGAAAGGATATATAAGTATTTGAGAAAAGTCATAAAGATCATAGTCTCAATCATTTGTTGTATTTATAAAAGGGTTGGTACTTTGGGGGGAGGGGGGTTCTTCTCTCTAATAATTTAGGTATATTGTTTTCCGTGTCGCTTTTTATTTGGGGAGAGAGAAGTCACTAAGGAGATTATTAACATTTACTTATATTTCAAGGCATAGTTCAAGAATAACTTAGGATGGAGGGGACCTTGTAAGGTGTCTAGTCTAACTTGCTCAAAACATGGTCGTTTTTGAGGTCAGATCAAGTTTCTCAAGGCCTTGCTCAGTCTTGAAAACCTCCAAGATTGGAGAGTGCAAAACCTCTCCAGGCAACCTGTTCTCGTGCCTGAACCTCCTAACAGGGAAGAAGCTGCTTTGCAATTTTGAAAAGGGGCCATGTTGTGGCTCAGGTTTTCCCTGCCCTGGCATGCTGCTTTTGCCTCAGAAACAAGTATTTACTGTTACTAACCTGAAACAGATTGCAAGTGCTGTGCAAGCTGTATTGCAACAAAGTAAGAGGTAAGTCGTGGAACTGAATGAGTATCAAGGGAATGCTCTGAATAAATTAATATGTTGTAGGAGTAGCCCTGTAATTTGACAAAGGCATCTTTGAGTTATTGAGTTAAACTATATTGTTTTCTTTCCATTTCTGATTTTCTGCTCTGATCTTACCTGATCTACATCTCTTGATTTCTTTGCACAGGTGCTATTCCCACCACATATATTGAAGTGTCTCTGTAGACTTTGGCATTCTCAATCTCTTGTTAAGCTTTTAAAAACACTCAAAATACGGATTCTTTTCCCTTGGATAATGGTCTAAGGATTTTCATTCTGATATTTGACTCAGTTAACAAGTTTCTTGTTACACACATCTCTGTATTCTGTAACTACACAATGTGTAAGTTGTCTTGATTGTGTATGCAGTCCAGATAGGAACAGTCAATTTTACAGGAGTATACTGGAAATGGCATTTCTTTAGGTTAAAGCTTTGGAGCTTGAGGTATGTCATGCTTTGGTTCTACAGATACAGAACAATCCACTATTGCTGTCGTGCAAGCTTGTCTCATCTTGTGATTAATGTGTTACTGTAGACTGAATTTGAGATGTTATCTCAGCACAGGCAATTATCTTACATGATAACAGGGTAACAGAAAAAGCAGGGAATGCATTGAAGTCAGTGTTTAGCCATATGTCTAAGAATATACCTTTCCACTTTGACTTTATGTATACAGGTACTGTGCTCTAGAGAAGATTATGCAATGTTGAAAATAACAGCTTGTAATAGTAGTACTCCACAATTATTGTGAATGGAATGAAGTATTTAGCTGAATCCAGGTACTTTGTGGGAAATATGATTATCCAAGCATTTGATGGGTTTTGCATAGCCTCACAAACCCAATTTCCTGGTAAAATCATGTTTTATCCTGTTTTCTGAAACAGTTAATTGACAACATATATTAGAAGGTAGTATGTGTTCAGTAGCAGGCGCAGCTTTGCTCAAGGCAAATTCCATAAAAGCAGAGCAGAGCAGGAACCTGCACCTTACTTTGTGGGACCTCATATGTGAACATCAGGTTGCTCTTCAAGAAAATGGGAAGATTTTCTCCTGATCAGAGCCTAGAACAGCCAAGTGTCTTCAACAGCTTACTTGCAGAAGACTGATGTGTTCCAAAGTGTTGCACAGACAACAGACTGATACTGTAATTCTGGTAAGTTAAATTTTTGCTTGTCTGTTTTATTCTTTTGGGTTTTTTTTGTGTCTGGACCTTTGTAATTTGTTACCCAACACATGTTCTATTAAAGTTTTGGGGAAATTCTGGAAAAGGGCCAAAAACTCAACAGTAGATTCTTGGTTTTGCTGATTGACCACCTCTTCTTTTCTTTGCAGGCCCAAAATGAGTGATATATAAACTGTAACATTGTTGAATCCTACTCAGTAAGAATTATTGTCCTAAGGATGGCATTCATTCTAAGGAACTCGCATTCTTCACGTACGGCCAACATGAATTTGCAGGGAAACAAATGAGCATCAACGTGCTGCGAGTCAGCAAGTGCTGTGCATTTATACTGTAAGTTGCTGATGTTGCTGTAGGATACTGTTGGTGTTGCTGGTGCTATGTGTACTAACTAGAGTATTGTTTTCTTTTCAGGCTTGAAGAACAACTTTCTGCAAGTCCAGAAACATTCACAATCTTATTAGGTAAATGCGTGATAACTTTCTGTTGCAAAACCTACCTAAGTTCCTATCAAAGTTTGTTCTCTTGCTGACCAAGAGGAACTAGCTTTTGCTTATTTCTATTTTTATTCATTTATCGGAAGACTACATTCTGCTATTGGGAGGCAGAAAAACCTGTAACTCCATCCAAAATTTGTATTTTACGCTATAAAGTGCTATGTACTTAATATTCTCTTTGAAGTGAATCATCGATTGTATAAGTGTGTCAAACTTCCATTATAAAATGATAAGGTATTAGCTAAATATTTTTAGCTAATTTTAGCTTTCTTAAATAAATAAGACTTTTTAACAGTTGTATCTGTGTGTTTCATTACAAATAAAAAGAAATTCAGAACACAGTAAAACGCCTGAAAATAAATTTTAATGTCGAAGAGAAGATGATGGCAAGATTGGAGTCCTTGGCAGCTGATTTTTTTCTATTTTTATACATGCATATTAAAATTCCTAAAGATTATATATTAAAAATAATATATTTTAAATCTTTATTTTGTATGTGAGATCTTGGAAATTATGCAAATATAAGTAACATTGGTACTGTGCACATTCCTGTCAGTTTGTGCTTCTGAGTGATGAGTGTACAGACTTCTAGTCACCTTTTTTTGAAGATATGTTTTTCTGTGACTGAACAGTGAGCTCCTATTTGCACATATTTACATATGTACTATCTCTTACTTGGCATTGAAACTGTACTCAGGGACGCTTTGTTCTGTGGCTTGATGCCAACTTGCTTTGGATTTTAAGGAATTAAAAAACGATATCAGATAAATTAGGTCATTATGCCTGTACCACATGGTATGGCCATAATTTTGCCAAACATAAAATTGTAAATATATTGATGTAATGATCATTTAAGGATGATTTTCATAGTTTTAATGGCCATATATGAACAGGTGTCCTAACCTGTTATCATACTTTAAAGCGTATCTTAAACCAGCTTGCTTTTACAGGGAGCTCTTAAGCCTTACTAAAATTTAACCTTTGGCCTTCAGGGAACTAAATCAGAGTTCAAAACTGGAGCCAGGGTGTTTAATCTACACCTCTGTTACAGCCTTTTCTGAGCAAGGGTATCTTTTGACTATCTTATGACCCATGAAAGTCAGCCAGTCTTTGCTTCCATTCCATTTTTTTCACTTGTTCTGGTTTTAAAGAGTCCAAAAGCAATCTTTCATAGTTTTAATCTACATTATTCTTTTTTTTTTTCTGATGTGAAAAAATTCATTATTCTTATTTTTTTCTGATGTGCCTTGGGTAGGGTAATACATAATTCAAGTAGCAGTTTCACATGGCCCCTGAACAACAATCTCTGGGTAGTGCTACAAACTCAAATAAAGGGCTTGTTACTTTAAAATATTTTCCCTGTGACCTTTTCTACTTTTAAGAGAACATTAGTAAGGATGTCAGCAATTTATATAGAGGCAGGTGGCAGTAAAAGAACTGGACTCATGACAATTAGATTGTTTGAATATTAGTGAAATTTTATGACACTTGATTCCTTGCTGAGATAAAGCCCCAGCCTGGCCTTTGGCAAATATTCTCTTTGTAGACATAGTTCTTACAAATACTGGATTGCCCAATTTTATTTAGGCTGTTAAAGACATATTCAGCTCTGGGTTGGTCAGCGTACCTGTAGGCCAAGAATGTGCTCATGGTTGGTCGGCTGAAACATTACAGGGAGAGGAAAATAATTTTAAAGATTAGTTCAAAGTTTTAAAAACTGATAATTAGTATTCTAGCTTTTTAGCAGACATCAGAGAAGTGTGTGGAAAACTTGATGTCTCTGGCATTCAACAGTAAGGCAAAGAAAAGAGTTTTTCCCACAAAAGGGGACAGTAGGATACTTTTACAGAGGCAGTGTTTAAAAGCACTTGGGGATAGCTTGACGTTTTAAACAAACAATATATCATATATTTCAGTGAAAGCAAGATTAGAGAGCTACTCAGATTCTCTGAAAAGTCCAACCAACGCATAGAAACAATTCCCAGCAGCATTTTTCTTAACTACTCCAATACTGGTTCTTTAAAGTCTCTTCTATGATAGAGATTTTTCTAGATTAAATCTATAAATAACAATGAAATTAAGATTTTTAGCTTCATCTAAATAATATTTTAACAACTTAATAAAAAAAATTCAGTGACTTTACCTGTGCTATTGTAGGAAAATTGTAGAGTCCCGAAAGGTGTTGTGGTTTCATCAGCCCAGATGAATAGGAGTAGTTCTTTAACTTGCACTGTTCTCTACAAAAGCAGGTATAGGAGCAGAAGCATTATTTTTATCTGTTTTTACAGCTGGAACTCAGCAAACCCAAGTTTGAGTTATAAAGTAGTCCTGAAAGTGAAATCCTGTTGGGGGTGGAGGTATGTGTAGTTCTGAGAATTACTGTTTTCCAAGCTGGAGTACTGAGACAAGCAAGGTATCAGACAGAGCCTTTGAAAAAATGAACTGTTAGCATTTTATCTCAGAAGCAAAGGAAATTATTGTAATATCTCTCTTGGTCAGTATACTTTGTGGAAACTAAGTCAGCCTGGTATTGTCTGGAGGGATGGTCTATCTTGAGACAAACCAGAGAAGAGCTGGACACATGGTGTGGGTATAAACAATCATTTAATCTGAACATGCTTGATTGATTTGAGACTATGTTTATGAGATTAGGAAAATATAGCTACTCTCATTGTGCAGCAGTACTCAAAGATTTCATCAGGGTTTACACAGCTGTATTCCCTGTGTAACTCCAGTGTAGTACTTTTCTCAAATCTGCTTGTGACTGTAGGTCTGTTTCTCTGTGTTGGTATCTGGTTTACTACCTTTAGCATGAAGGGATTTTAGTCTGGCATTCAGGTAAGATTTGATGACTACAGTAGTAAATGTTGCTCTTGACATGGGCAGATGTGCTAGAATTTATCATTGTGTTTCTTCTTACTGAGACACAGTGCTAGTTTCAGTAAGCCTACATGTGACAACTTCTGTAAGAGAAAACACCTGCTGCCTTGCATTCTGTGCTGTTAGGGGTCAGACAGAATCAGCTATAGTCTTTTGCTCACTCTTCAGTGCATCAACTCACTGGTTTACAGGTAGAATGAATGTGAAGATTATGCTGAAAAGTGGACAGTAAATAATTAGCTAATAAAAAGAAGTGCTTTCTTGTATTGCTGTACTAGTCACTAAAACAATTCTATGTTCCAGACAGCTCTTCTGTCTCTATTTTATGAAGACTGCTGCACTTTTTTCCTGGACTTGGAAAAAGAACTTTCTGGAAGGGGCTGGTGTGATTGTCCTCCCTGTTTGAGTATAAGCCAGCACCTCCCACTGAGTCCAGCTCCCGTGGCCACTTCTGTAAGATTATTTCCTCTTGGAATAGAAAAAGCATGATTTTTAATTAATAATGTAATAATATGGCTGCTCCAGAGATGAGAAGGAACCCAGGTTATGTAGCAACAGTGTAATTTGTGGTATCGCTTGCTCTTGTTAGGAAAACACTGTGGGTTTGAATGCAGTGTGTTTTCCTTTAATGGAATGAGTTAGGCAACCTAGAGCAGCTGCTTTGGTTTGTGTGGTTTTGTTTTTGAGGTTGTTGTGTTTGGCACTTTTTTTAATCCTTTTTACCTTCAGGGATTTGGATGATTGTGGAAAGTATTTTAGCCAGAAGGTAGAACAAAGCTCACTAGGAAGACTCCAGCTGGGACTGGAAATACAGCATTCTTGGTGCCACATGTTCATGAGTTAACACACAAGGCCACTTGACCAGCCAAAATTAATTCGGTCTATTATTGGCTATTCCATGAGTGTCTGACCTTCGGAGAAGTAAGCTCAGCTATCAGCTGGAGTGCTATCAGCCCTGGTGACTTATTTGGAATAGATTACAAACTGCTTCCAAATGTAAGCCTTAAATAATTACGAGGATGATGAGTAGGCAAGCTTTTTAGTTAGATCTTTCCTTATCTAAATTGTTTTTCCAATCATGATAAAAATATCAAAGTATGCAGCAAAAATATCTGAGCAAAATATCGGCATCAGTTGCACAGAGGAAGATAATTAGCTGATAGTGTGCATCTGTTCTGACAGACTCAAAGAAGGGCAGATGAGCTGATGTGGAGCTCTGTGTACTTTAACCTGGACTATTTTCAGCCCCTTGGTTATCTTGGTATCTGTCCACTGCATTGCAGCTCTCTTGGCAAAAAGAAGGATCTAACAGTAATTTGGTGTTATTTTTGTGATGCATCCCACGGTGTATGGGGAACTTGAAAGTTCTGGTTTAGCTTGTGATGGGAATGGCTGATGCCAGCATAGTTTGCTGGTCAATACAGCCAGAAGAGTTCATGGCAAAAGGAAATTCAGGGTCTGTATCTCTTGTTAAATCTGACCAAAGAAATGTTGACTAAAAGCTCTCACCATTTAAAGGTGTTTGTATAAGAAGAAACACTGTCATCTAAAGAGATCATTAATTCAACTGGAACACAGGGTCTGAAAGTGTCTGTACCTCTTTTGAGCTGAATGTTGCTGGTCTCTCATAATACTGGTGGTGGTTGTGTGGTGGTACCTACAGCCTTTAATCAATGCATTTGTATTCCAGACTATTCTATGAGAATGTGAAAATGTCATCAGTGTCCTGAGTTTTACCTGCAGAAGCATTCAGCTGTCCTTTGTATGTTACAGTGCCTAACTGAGATTTTTCCTGTTCAGAGGAACTTGTGCAGTCTCTTCTTGATGGCTAATGTTAGATGTCAAAGTTGGGAGGTTAGTCTGCTCTGAATTGCCATCTGGACAAAGGTGGGTTCTGGTGTTATGTATTGTCCTCGAGGGCAACACGTCTCCTGGGACTACTGAGTCAGTACCTTAATGTATGCAGCATGACATACTTCTTGATGGCCATTTTTAAATTGATTGACATTGCCGTAATTCACTATACAGCACTACATTTAAGGGAAGAAATACAAAAAGTAAGTACTCATTTGTAAAACTTTTTTGCCTGGTTTTCAGAATAAATGTAATTTAAACGTGTTTAAATATAATGTCTCTTTATTTGTAACTTGCTTTTCCTGAGGAAATTATTGGGTGTTATTATAGGTGTCTGAAGTTCGGTTACATATTGTTGCATTTGAAGTTCAAGCTAGTGCAAAAAGACCTGGGGATGTGTATGATCAGATAGATATCTCAGAATTTTCTGATTTCAAAAGGTTAGAGATGCTGGGATATGGAAGCATGATTGTGCTTCCATTAATCTTCATAATAGATGAAGATAATATTTAATCTATAGGACAGGGTTATTGTTCATTCCTCATCCATTTTTTACCTATCTATATGTTCTTTATGACTTCTCTGAAAATTGATGATAGTACAGAACTTTTCCCCTGTTCTATAAGACTTCTGGGTATTTTAAGAAAGGAAAGGGGAGCTGTTGGAGTTGATGCCTTAGACAGTATTCCCTTTGCTGAACAGGGAAAGCAGCTAGTACCTTCCTGAAGACTAGCCTAGCTAGTTGACATGTTATGTATGCTTGATGTTGATTTGAATTTTCAGGTTGTTACAATCAAATATAAGAAGGTAATTTATATATAAAATATATTAAAAATATCTTAAAATAGGGTTTTTTTTCAACCTGAATTGAAAGTGCAGTTTTTCCGTTGTCCCTTTGGGATGTTTGGGGCAAGTGTCATGAGACAGGTTGTTGGAACAAGAGGAGAGCTCTGTGTCTGCAGCACTGTTGTAACTTGTAACAAGGAGGAATTTCACTCCATCCCAGTTGTTCCACCCCAACCCTGGTCCCAAGTTTGCTTTTTAAATTCAGGTTTCATTCTCATTCTTTTTATATGGTCAGTCTTAATTGTTGCATCTTTTCTGTTATAGTATTTCCAGTGTATTTCCTTAGAACATCAGTTTTCCTTGCTTATTACTCTTTGGTCCACAAATGAGAAGGAATGGGGGACTTGACCACTGTATTTTTTTTACACAGTCCTCTTGGGCAGTGAACAAAGTTCTACATGTATCTGTGAAATTCTACCCATTTTTCAAGCATCGGGATTTTTTCAAACCTCCACAAAGTCCATATTCTTGTGGACTTACAGCTAACAATTTGATAATAGCCCATACAATGTCAGGATGATAGTTTAGCACCAGCTTAGCAGTTGTTATCCAGCTATTGTCAACTAAGTTGCTACTCACATGTTCCCATGTTATTTCTAGACATGCTGGTTACTTGAATTCTGTATGATCTGTGTCATATCTCCAGACAAGTTTAATGCTTGATGAGGCATGTTCATACATGTGACCAAATCTGAAACTTTTTCTTGAGCATTTACCTAAAAGGATGTTTGCCTATAGAAAATCGCCAATTTGCATTTTTGGTCATAAAAGCAATTCTAAGCTATTTGAATTTCTGATTGTTTTTGTCTTTTTCTACCTTGTTTTCCATCAGTAGTAAATGCATATATGTGCTTCCCTCTGTGCATCTGTGCAGTGGATTATTAAATGCATGCCCCATTCAGAAAAGATACTCCTAGGTTTTTCCTAACTGCCTTTAAGAGCATGTCCTGCTCAGTGGAGCTGGTACTGGTACTGTGCATCTACCCTGCCACATTGTGGGGAGTGTAATCTATCTCACTGCTGACAGTTTGATGCTGAACATTAAATTGTTTGGGTTTTGAGTTCCGGTGTTGAAATCATTAATGAGGGATTGTTCTCCAAACATTTAATAAAGTATGCACTAGGGTATTTGCAAAGCTGGCAGCACAGTGAGACCTTGCACCCTCTGCTGCCAACTGAGGAGCCCTTGAGGCTGCTGCCAGCACAATGGTACCATTAGACGTACAGTCTCTGGAGAAAATTCACCTCTAGGCAGTCACAGGAACAGTTGGAAATGTTAATGATTTTTAAATGAGCAACAGAATTATTTGTCTGCTTCTTAATTTTAAAACTCTAGTCTGCAAAGCTGGTCAGCTGTATCCCCCCCATCACCACCCCCTGCCAGTACAGATATTTCCTGTTCATGTGTCTGTCATTTCATTTTGAACCTAACACTCCTTTTCATGAGTGGATCCCATGTGGTGGTGCCTGGACCATTTCTGAACAGCAGAGTAGTTTCCTGGAGGCAGTAGATGTCCTATATTTTGACATCAATAAGGTTTCTGATGTTATTTCAAATTGCATTCTTACAAACAAGGTGGGGAAGCAGATTAGAGAAAACCACATTTTTTAAAATAGGAGGGAGACCCTGATTATTGAGTTTACTGGAAGGAAACAGTGTTGAATCAAGTCCATGTTCATTCTAAACGTTTGAATAGCTCTAAAGGGTAGAATTAGGTTTTAAAGGATCTCATCTAGCTAGAGAGTTGATCTAAAAAAGAAACTCTAAAGTTTACATCTAAGAATGGCAGCTCAGGGTGGGCCAATAACTAGGTAGGCAGTGGTACCGGGTGTGGGTGTGGGAATCAACATGATAAAGCCATATCATGGATTGCATTGGTTCCCTACCAGTGTATAGGGACTATGTCAAGGCTGACAAAAGGGTCTCTATATGGGACTGTTGTTTGTAAGATTACTAAAGGAATCTTTCTGCTCTATTCCTTAGTGGTAAGTACTCAGTGGTCAGGCTATGTTTTTCCAAGGGTTGCATCTCAAGAATGATACATGTCAGAGAATATCTATGGGGTAGCCATGGAGTTAATCCAAGACTTGGAAAACATGATTTAGAAGAAAGCTGGAGAAGAGACTGAGATTTCCCTTGAAGAGAAATAGAAGGAAGAGATGGGATGAGTTTTCAAATAGACAAAATGTCCCGCAAAGAAGAGGAGAATAATCTGGTCTCTATAGTGTTGGGTAGTACAACCAGTAATGAGATTGAATTGCAGCAGGGAAAATTCAAAGTGAAGATGCCACGGATAAGAAAGCATCTTGATAACCATAGTGTGATGCAGAGCTAGGCTGTGACTGTAGACACTCATGGGACTTTCAAGACAAGTAAAAAACCCTCTTTGACAGGAGTTTTGGAGATAGTTGCCCCTAACATAGCAGGTAAATACTGTTTGCATGAATGGCAGATGGATACACCAGCATGAAATTACCACTGTATAAACAGTTGATTTAAATCCAAAAGTAAGGCTGGACAAAACATTTCAAGAATTTGATGTGTCTTACTCAAGACCTATATTTGCATTTTCCTTCCACCACACTGAAGCAGAGCTAGAATAAGAATCTCTGAGTGTAACCTACAGCATTGACCTCTCTGATCTCAAAAGAGTAAAAGTAATTTTGATGTATTTTCTGGAAGACAATTGTCAACAGTTTCTGCTTGTAATAGTGTACATTTCCTCTGGAGATGCATACAAGTATTTGTAAATAATAAGTATTTTGCAGTTCAGATTGAGTTGTGTTAGGTATGCATAAAAATGACATCTTTCAGTATTTGCAGCTGAAGAAGAGGTTGAATTTTTTTAACTCTGACTGTAAGTTTGTCTTGGGCCTTTCTCTAGAATAGTCCTGGCAAATGAGTATCATGTCTCAGTTACGTTGGGTGTGTGTAATGTCCATGCTGTGAAAATAACTCTAAGGAGAATAGATACTAGTGATTTTGTGGGGTGTTTTTCTGAGACAGAATCACTACCTGCAGACACTTCAGTACTGTGTGTGTCTTACTCATTGTTTCTGTTGCTTAAGACAATGAAAGAAAAAGTCCATAAAAACATGTGCTGTTACAAACCAGGAAATGTGGACTTGTTTAAGACTTGTTTAGTGTCATCCAGAACTAACATTGGCACTGCTGGGTTCTGAGCAATTTCAGTTTGTCAGAATTCCTGGATTTTGGGAGTTCATGGAACTGGCAATGCTCTGGGTTGCTGTTTAGGAACTAATACATTTCTTTTAATACTGTTCTGCTCCAATTCTTTGCTCTGAAAATCCGTGGGTTTTCTTTTTTGTTCTTTTAGTTTGTTTTTTATTATTACTGCTTAATAGGCATCATTTTGGGAATCAGATAGAGTGGATCCTCATATCCTAAAGGAGAATGGTGTGAAGAAGAAACAGTGATGTTATGGCTCTCTTTATGAAACAGATTCAGCAGGAGAGGGATTGTCATACTCTTACCAGTTTAAGATGTGATATCACAGGGTTTCCAGGAGTTTTCAGATTAACAAATAGGAATGAAACAGAATTGGATCTTTGAAGCCACATGGTTTCTCATTATCCATGGTTTTGAATCTGACAGTCCTCTTTCTTAACCTAAGATTTTTCAAGAAAAAAATTCCATCCTTCAGCAAGGAGGCAGAATAATACCAATTCTTCAAACATGGGTATGCCAGAGATCTTCATCACCAGTGCACTTGTGTAATGTCCAATCTCTGGCCTATGCCCAGACAGTAGAAAGAGGCTGTTCATTTTCTGTCTTCAAACATCATCATTTATTCCTCTCAGCAATAGGTTGTATTCTGTCCTGCTCCTTACTTATAAGCAGCTGTTTTTCTTGTGATTAACTTCAGCAGGTTTCTGTTCTGATAGGGAAAGGTAGGGATGAGAGTTTTTAACAGTCAGTGAGTGTCATGTTATCTGCATGTTCTACCTAAACAGATTGTGATAAAAGTAAAAAAACATGTGGAAGCAGTCACATGTGTATAAAATACTGGTCAGCTTAGTACTTTTAAAACAATATGCAGTAACAGTGCAAATACGTTTCTTGCTAGAAGTCGTAAATCAGAGAGCCAGCAGTTAGTGTTTTGTAACATATGCTCGTGCTTGGCAAAAGTAGTGGCAGAAAGCATGTCAAACGACAGTGCTTAGAGTATTAAAGTTTTAACAGAATGTCAGAGAAAACTGGAAACTGGGTAATCCACAGAAATCTGTCATAAAGATTGCATTGTAAGGTGGCTTCAGCATGAATTCTAGTGACATATGGGAGCTTAAAATATAATCTAATGATATATCTCTATCGGTGAGATGTTTATGTAACATGATTGCAACAGAGATGTCTTTTCTTGTTAATTTATTAGGATAATGAAGGTTACAGTCTTTTTAGAATTATGCAAACAAGTTTTACTCAAAAACAGACTTAGTGCTGGAACCAGACCTTTCTTTTTCTTCTATATGCATTTGTGAAAAGAGAAATGATGCACCCACCTTGGAGGATGCTGAAGACTTGCAGCCAGCTCTATGGAAATACGTCTTGCTGCTGTCTTCTCTTGTCATGGGTTGCAGTTCTGGGCACTATCACCTGTAGTTGAGCAACGAGACATAATACAAACCATGGAACTGTTGTGCTGAAGTGAAGGACAAAAAAATCATTCAGATGAAGCTCTGAAGGAAAGAATTTCATATGGGACTAATCAAGTGAAGGTCTTTTCCAGTGGAACTGGAATTAAAAATTCTCTGTCTATAACTATAACACTGAAGAAAAATCCTAAACTATGTCAGTGTGTTGTAATTTATAGACTAGGGTTTTGATTACCATGCTGGTTGGTTTTACAGAAATGATATTAAGTGGGAAAATGTTTTGATTCACAGTTAGTTTCTAGTATTCAAGTATATTCTAGTATTTCTAGTATATTTGATCCTCAGTATAAATATTCCCTGTGTTATGGAAGGTTTTTAAGTTCAGCTTTTTTTTCTGAACATGACACTGTTCATGTAATACAGCAAGCAGTAACCGTAAGAATGTATCTCCTTTTGTTAAAATTCCACATGTGATGCAGTAAAAGTACTTTCTAGTTTACTCTGTGTCACTGGCTTTACACTGATTGACCAAATACTGGAACAATGGAACAGAAATCTCTTTAGTGTTCTTTTTTACTCAAAAGGTAAACTCTTGCTAAATAGTTTGATGGAGGACCTTTGCTGGCCACAGCCAGGCAGCACTTGCACGTGATGGTGAGAAAGCATTTCCCATGAGGTCTCCTGGGTGACCATGTCTAAAGCGTGGTAGAGAGATGGTGTGTCCCAGCTGTGTGGTGCTCTCTGGGGAAACAAGACAGCCATTCCACTGTGCTGTGCCCTCCGGCACCTGGGGATTGTTGGTGCCCAAGAGAGAAAGTTGTCCCCAGTTTTAATGCTGTTTGGGTGAGAAGTCATAAGGGATCGGCTCTTCACAGATGGTCAGGCACTCTTGGGTTTGGCCGCTCTTCTAGCTGTCTAAATGGGTGTATTCCAGCATCTTTTTAAAAGTTAAGTTTTGCAGTTTGTAACTTTTTCAAATACAGTACAGAGGGACTGAGAAAATCCTGTCTGATACATTGCTGCAGAAGAATACGTTTCTTCTGAGTGATTTTCTGGATGCCCTGGAAGTTTTATTTCCTTCCTTCCCCCCCTTCTGCCCCCACCCCTTCTGTTTGGTTTTTTTTTTTAACACACTTATGATAGACAGAAATCAATGTCCAGTTTTGTGGATTCTGTAGTATGAAAGGACAAGGTTGCCACAAAAGATATTAATGTGTACAGTCACTTTTAGTTGTTGAAATGCCTTCTGTATCTGTAAGTAACTCTTGGATTACTTTTCTTGGTAGGGAGAGTTGTGTGGGGTAAAATGCCATATGATTGCCTTACTATGGATTGTATCATTATGTATGTATGTATAGAGTGCAGTAAATTAAGTTCAACTGGAGGGTTCTAGTGTTGGATATAGGATGCTCCATGATATAGTCTGCATATACTTCGGAGAAGAGAGGTGTTTGAGGGTATTAGTCCTGTTCAACTTGTTCAGCAGCATGCTCCATATATCTGTTGAGACCATTAGTGTCCAGAGTTTATAGTAGATACAGAAATAGTATGGTTTCATGGGCAAATTGAACGTATTGTTTCATGATTATAGTTTGCCTGTGTCTGCATAGGTTTTTTTAACAATTTTTTCCGTATAGTGTGAGACCAAAATTACAAGAAATTATATCCTTCCTTTCAGGAGAGTGTCGTTTTGCTTTGTAATCTGCAGAACTGAGATGGTGTCAAGAAAGATAACTAAAGAGCCTCAGTTATGTTTATCTCCCCTAAGAATAATGATCTAAAAGTCAGAAATTTAGGTAAATAAACTGTTGGGTCTCCCTGTATTGCCAAGAGAAAGTTGTATATCCACCCCAGAAATCAGGTCATCACATCTATCTTCAGAGGAGATGAATAATAATTCTGGAGGTTGTTCATTCTTTCCAGTTTCTGCAGAAGGAGTCAAGTTGTATAGGCTGAGATTAGGAAACTGAAGTTAGGGATGCTAAATCTCTCTAGCCCAAACTGTACCAATGATATTCCCAGAATTCTTAGTATATTAATTTTGTGCTTTTGCTATATAATTACTTAAGGTATATTCTGTCTTGTTCAGCTAGTGAAACTGGCTGTGTCCTCAAATCCGTATTTTCTGTGTCTATGCCATGTTTCATACCCAAACAGCAATTCTATAATGTGGAAAATTGACCGTGGGTCTTAACGCTTGCCCATGAGTACCTGACTTTATATAAATGTATTTGAAGCCTAAGAAGCTTTAGTCCTTGTAGGTTATTCCTGTCCATGGGTTAAAATCCAACCTGGGGACATCATGCCATCCTAGCATGAGTGGCGTTGCTTTGGCTAAATTCCTGTCTTGTAGATGACATTGGTGAGTAAAACCTGCCTGGGTGTGTTCCTGTGTGATTTAGTCTGGGTGATCCTGCTCTGGCAGGGGGGTTGCACTAGATGACCTTTCGAGGTCCCTTCCAACTCCTAACGCTCTGTGTTTATTCTGTAAATGCTGATTAATGTGTGAGTATAATTGTTACCAGGAAGAGCGGCAGGAAATGTCTCTCTCAGGCATGTGCCTCACTTGAAAGTGGTGCACACTGACACCAGCCCCTAGGGACTGTACCCAATGAGAGTTTCTATTAAATGAGTGTTCTGGAAGGCGTAAGAGAAGATGCCTTTTCAAGGATCAGGTCACTAACATTTTTCTAGGTGTACAAAATCTTGTACCTCTCAAAGAGAACTCATTTATGAGAGATTTCTGTAAGGGTGAGCATCTGGTGTGGGATAGCACCAGGCTGGGAAAAAGATTTCTGATTCTTCATTTACTACTTTGGTTACTTGTGTGACCTGTGGTGACATCTCTCTCTGCTATAGTTTCTATTTCTACTGTATTAATATTTCTTTGGCTGACAAACCCACCGTAAGAGTTGAAGTCATTGCAGTCTGGAATGATTTGGTCGTTAGGGCTTTAGAAGATTAGGAAGAAGCTGCTCGTAGTAAGAGTATAAGTGAAGTATAATGTAGCTTCTAATAGAGAATGGTAATACTGTGGTGTAACTACTGGAGTTCATTGTATTTTCAGGTTATCAGCAATAATTGCTATCAGCATTATGCACTTTACATCTAATTACCTCTTTAAATAAAGCCATTTTCGTAAAGCTTTCTCTCTTTTTCCACATAACATTTTACGATTCAGGCATCTAATGATTCCCCAAGAGAAAGCAGACTGTATGCAGATTGGCCCCATGAGTGCAAACCACATAATAAGATAATACCATAGTCTGTTGCACGTTATTTTTCCAATGGCTTTTTCTTGCTTTTCTTACAGATTCCAAGCAGAAATTGATACCATCAGTCAGTATATGAGTACTCTAACCTGATTTGTCTCTCCCTGAACATGACTGGCTATATGCTGTCTGTCCTGCTTGAATGCAATTAACAGATCATGGGTTTGATACATTTACTTTTAAAATATTTTTATATCAGTATTATTTAGCTATGTATTTTCAAGGAAAGTAAATAATTTCAGGGAATTGAGAGATTTTTCAAGATTTGAAAAACATAGCAGGTATCTTGAAATCCAGGGGATTAAATGCACTTCACCTGGTTATATTTATGTAACACATGGATGAATTCCTGATTTGGTCCCCCTTTCCCTGTTTCTTTTACAATACAGAGAAATACTTTGTCTTTTACTTGTTAAGAGAATGTAATTTTCAGAAATACTCAGTCCAGTCTCCTGTCTGAAAAGGTTCCATTGGTGCATTTAATTTTTTACTGCAGAGGAAGTTGACAATTGACTTAAACTAAACCCTTTGAGTATTTAGGGCAGATTGTGAGTGCAATGGGGAGAGAATATTTGGCTTTTGTGTCACAACCAACCTTCAAAGAGGACATGGAGTTTTTTGTCTTTTAAAACTGCAGAGTATCAAGTACAAGAATAAACATTTGTCACAGGAAACGACTTTTTTGTAAAATTTTAAAAAAGCCATAAACAGAGACCAGAATAAGCCCTGCTGCACATGTTATTAATAGCAGCAGAGCTCAAGGAGACATGAGGATCTGGAATATTTCAATAAAGCCACTCTCAGGTCAGAGTTTTCAGCAAAATCTGAGCTATGAGGTCATGCTAGTTTGGATGCTGCAATTATTTTGTCATCATTGCAGCCAGCCAGGACTTTCATCTTGTTTGAGGGATGGTTTTGAAGGCAGTTTGTTGGAGTTTCAGGTTTTTTGCTTGGTTTTTGTTCGGTTTTTTCCTTCTCCTGAAGTGTAAACCCTGACAGCAAAGGTTGAGAGGTCAGAATAAATCAGGACTAAAGATGTAGAGGAAATAAGATACTGTATAAGGTTTTCTGTTTGAGACTGGCTTACATGTTTAACTGATGAGATTCTGCAATTACCTACTTTGTACTGAGTAAAATATAAAACTGATAAGGAATGTGTGCAACAGTTACTTGTGCTCACACATTGTTAAATACTACTTCACAGAAAGGCTGAATTTGATACAGCTGCCGCCTTCGCTGGGTAAAAGCCACAGATATTGAACCACAAGTACTGATCAGCACAGTTGCATAGTTGCATCATGAATCAATCCTCTTTTTTTCTTAAATCTGATAGTTTTGATAAGTATGTGATTGATAAAGGCCAAGTAATTGTACAAGCATATCTTTCAATTTTTCTTATAGCTGCTTTGCCCCATTTCACTTATAAACTTCTCCTTATTAAGCAAATTCCTTATTTGAAGGAAGAAGGAACAATATTATGTGAAAAAAATTTTTCAACTGACTTTACAGCATGCATATGGATCTTCAGTAACAGGTGATCCAGCTTGGTGGTAATTCCTAGACAGTTGGAAAAGAAAGAGTTGGAATTAATACTCTTTTGTGTTAATTGAGGTTATGGTTTTTTTCAAGCACATTTTTAGGATGGAGGAGTTGGTGTGAGTGTGGTGGACTTGGTTTCTTAGTGACTGCAGATTTCTGGGCTGTTCCTGTAGTTCATTACATGTCTTAAGAAAACACAAATAATTTGTAAATAATGGGGAAATAACCTCCACATATCAGTTGAAATCCTTTAAATCGGTCTGTGTTAAACATATATGTGTATATAAACTAAGATAAGGTAGCATTTCTGTTTCTTTTAAAGCATCAGTCGCCTGTTTAAAGTGAATGATTTGTGATAGAACTACAAACTGGATTTCTGTATTGACAGTTAATGTACAGAAAATCAGTGCAAGAGGTGGAATGTCTGTCTTGAAAGGGTCAGTTATGAAGTATTGCCTTGTAACTAAAGTGAGTGATCTTATGTGTAAGTAATTCAAAATGTTCCTTTGTGTTCTCACAGAAACATTTATTTGCTGTTTAAATTATTGACCAACACAGTGAACTGCTGACACAGTTTTATGATATTGCCATTATCATTACATGCAGTTAAAAGCAGAAAAAGTTCACTGTCAGGTAGCATCAACACCAGCCATCTTCAAAAAGGGTAGAAAGCATGTAAGAAACATATAATTTATGGAAAAAAAAGATTCTCTAGATGAGAGAGAATTTTCCAGGAATTTTCATTTTATGTTCATTGAACTTAGATGAAAGAAAAGTTAGAGTATGTTCTTACCTTTTCTTACCTTTCCTACATTTTCTTTTAACTTATATACATATAAGTGTGTGTGTGTGTGTGTATTTATATATATTTAAAACCACGCTTCTCTCTGCTTTTGTCTGTATCAATCTGTAGGTATGTTTCAGTCATTATATGGTGAAATATATAAATGGTTTCACATGACTGTGAGTCCCAGCTAAGCACCACAAGCCTGTTTCTTCAGCAGCAACAACATGGAATTTCCTAGTTTGGTTAACTCCCAGAGCAGGGTGATGTGTTGCACGCAGTAGAATTTCTCATGTCTGGTACCAGTAGTAATCTTGGTTTTGTTTTACTCTCACAGCACTTGTGAGTGGGAGCACAATGGAAGTGATAGAAATAGTGACCAGAGTAACACAGACTTAAATCTTCTGTCATGGGAGAAAAGGCAATAATGGAAAGTGGAGATTCAAGCCCCTGCTGTAAATCTTTATTCATTGTGTCTTTTATCAGATAGATTTGGAGCAAATTTTGGACTCAAAGTTGCAACTTGCAAAAGAGAGCAACTGCAGTAGACAAATGGAAAGTCTAGAGAGAAGCTTTTCAGAAGACTTTACTCAAAACCTGACAGTGCTTCACTCTCTTCTCCTTCATTGCTTGTTTATCTTTGATAGAAGATAGACTCTTGCAGTGGCTGCTGGAAAATGCAAAGGTTTCAGGATGGAAGCATTATCTGAAGGACTGTGCTTCACAGATGATACCTCACAGAGCTTTTGAGATGCCATCTCAGCAGTAGCAATCAAGCTTTTAGAACTGAATCTGCCTTTAAGGTATCTGAAGTCACATGTTAGTCTTTTAAAAATGTTGATTTCTACGTATTGCAGAGTTTTAAATGCAGTGCTATTGTGTGAAGAGTTAAAATACCTGATTTTATAGATGCAGGTTATAATTGATGCTAGGTGCACACACAGGAATTGAGTTGTTTCTTTAATCAACAGCTCACAGCCACTTTACAGTGGATAATTAATGTCACTTGCTGAGTGAGTGCTGAGCGAGGGTAGCCAAATGCTCTAGGTGAGAAGTGGGTTGGGAAGTAAATCCACAGCGCATAAACAAGCAACATTCACAGAGAACACATCGTGCCCTGGAGACTTGTGTGCCAGTTTAAAAGGAACTTTACAAAAGAAAACACGTTTACAAAATAAATTGCATTTGTTAAAGCTGTATATATTTAAAAGATACTACAGAAAATGTAGTCATTTCTATTGTTTTGATGGTTTTGTGAGGTGGGCTTCCAAATTATTCTTGTCTTCACTCAAGATCATCCTATACCAGTGATGACCTGTGTTCCAGCCAAACTACATAAGCTGCTTTACACATTTTCTTCTGTTACTGTGTGCTTGTCTGTGTTCATTCTTTTTTGCTTCCTTTTGTTTGCTAGAAGAATACTAAAGTGCCTCAAGTTTTCTCAGTACACTGAATAATTATGAAACTTTTTTCTACAGATGCTATCTGAATTTTCGCTGTCATAATTAACATATGGGACTTCATACGTTTCACTTGAAAGATTAAATACTTCTACCCTTCCTCATGAGAGACAGTTAGATCCACTCCTTCCATTTCAACTGTGCTAATCTGTGCAGTTAGAACATTCTAGTTAAAACAAGTTATCTAGTACCAGATATTTATTCCTTTCCCCTTCTCAAAAAAACATTGCTTAATAATCTGCCAATACCATGTTCAACCACAGGCAGCTGAACTGGTCGTAGTTGCTTAATTCTTTTTTTCATCTTTTGATATATACATCTATCACAAAGTGAAGTTGTATCATTTGTTGTGGGAAATGAGTAATACATGGACTTAACTCAGTTCTCCAAATCACAGGATTTTTCTTCCTTTCAATAAAAGTAATTGTAAGAAATACAGAGCATATACCTTCATTTTACAATGAAGAGTTATATTTGCAATATTAAAAAAGCTAAAGGAGAATTCAAGTCATGGTGTTCCATATTTCTGTTGTTCAAAGGACAGCCTTGAAGGCAAAGATAAACGTTTTGGATATCATTTCTGCATTTCCACCTAGGAAGACATTTCCAGAATTGTTAAGCAAGGTTTTCAAAAATATTTTTCTCATTATTTATGTAATTATCAAAGCTCAAAGACTTAATCTTGCTGCTTTATTTGCCCTGCACCGTAGCTACATGTAGATTTACTAACAGTAGGGTTTGTTAATGTTGGGTTTCTGATAGCTATTCTTTTCATCTTTAATAGGACAGGATTTTAACTCTCACGATATAATGAACAGCTTAATCAGTGACTTCATCTTTTCATCAGTGAGGTAGTCTAGTGACTTGTTGTTAATGCTAATGAAGTTGCCAGTGATTCTAGAGAAAAAAAACATTGACTGTGATCGTTTAAGATATTAAAATTGAATTTGGATTTGAATTCATGACATTTGGTAATTTCAATAACTTACCAGAAGTACCAGATGTAGGAAATACCCTTACTAGATTTTGCAAGATATCCGTTCTGGAACTGTGGACAAAAGGTATGTTTCCAGGGATATTTTGTATACGTATCAAAGCAAATTCCAATTTTTGGCTAAGTAAGTAAGAAAACCCCAAAAAAACCCTAAACCACAGAAAGTGATGGTGATTCAGTTCATGATTTCTGGTTTAGGGAACACTTATAAGAATGAACAATCTAATTTCTGCAGGTATTCTAATTCCTTTAACTAAATCAATGTTCTAATTGCTGTTTAGGGCATACAAAAGATAAATAGTGAGATTTAAGAATGTTTCAGATCAAGTCAGCTTTAAAAATATGATGGAACTGCATCTCCTTGGTTCTGCCTACATCGCTGAGGACGTCATGTTGACCATCCTCTCAATGAGGCGTTCCAGTTGTATCCAAATGAGAAAGCCAGTTTAATTCCTGATCATCCTCCCTGCTTGTTTGACCTTGCTCTCTGCCAAGGGGAGCAAGACCTTCAGATGGCTCACACCACTTTCTTGCCCACTTGCCATGTGGTGTAGGCACAAGCATTGTTAGCTGCTCACAACAGCTTATAGGAAGCATAGTAGCTGCTCAGAACATGTAAAAGATGCTAATAAGTGGGATTTAAACTGTGTGCAGAAAAATGAAAATAACTATATTTCAGGGTTTCAACAGTATTGCTTGGGTTGGATTAGGATTTTGGAATGAGTCAGACTTTTGTAAGCAGTGCTGGTAACTGAAAAAGTGCTTCTCTCAGTCTAAGGGAAATGAGGACCTAAATGCTACTAGAGGAGCTGTCTAGCAAACACAACATAAAGTATGATCCAAACGGTGGTTACTACATATTCTTGTCATTTTACACTTCAGAACAGGTGTTAGCCACAGTCTCCTGGCAAAATTGTATCTTTGCTAATTAAATTCTGCCCTGCTAAATTCCCCCTGAAATTTTAATTGGATTTTGTATTCCTCGCTGTATGCCATAAATTGTTGTGTGAGGCTGCTTTGTGTGATTAAATGGCTGCATTTAATTGGTAGGTGACATACTCCTTATCTGCTAATAGTGTTGCATCGTTTGTAAAGTGATTTAAAATTTATTAATGCTGGTAGCTACAATCCATGAAATCTTCATCAGACAAAAACTTTCTCAGTTTTCCCCAGTCCTTTCAAGTGATCTTATTTAGCTAAAAACTGTGTTAGAGAATGGTTTCAAGGGAATATACAGGTAGAACTGTACAGTTTTTCCTGCTTAAAAAAAAAAAACAAACCCCAAAAACCAACTTCATCCATGCTGAAAACTGATTTTAAAAGAGACTATAGCATAAATATGGTTTATAAAATGAATTTGGCTGAAAGTTGTAAATTTAGCACTTCATAACACACAATGGATCAATTTGCACACACCTTAAGTACATACTTGAACTGGATTTAGGAAATAATAGAGCCATAAACACTTTCTAGTCTACCAAAATTGAAGTTAAGACTAACAGCTTGAGAGCACAGTTGCTTTCCCTTGCATTTTTCTTAATATGCTTCTAAGTAATGTTCCTTTTTGGGAAGGGCCTTTGTTATAATACTTTCCTCTTCCCTTTTCCAATTAGATACTATTTTTGCCTTCCTATAACTTTAGTCTTTCTAAACTGGAATTAATTTTTCTTGGTAATGCCATATTTCACATGATTGAATTTCTAATCCTGTCTAGAGTTGCCATGAAACTGGAGACAAGTACCCAGTGTTAGCCTGACGTTCTTTCTGATCACCTTTCTGGGCTGAAAAACATCTATTAGTGTATCCTTGACAGGTGTAAACCCTCATGACTCTATTGACAGTCAACACCATCTGAGCATCTGCACTGTACCACTCTCTGTATCCAAACCTTCTTACTGCGGTTTCTGGATTACTCATGACTCTGAAATACTGACATATGGGAACTGCAGAACACAGATGATGGAAGTGTAGCTTCATCGTGTTTTCTCATGATGAAAAAGCACACACTTAAAGATCATTCTCAACAAAGTCAATGAAAATTCTTTTTCAAAGAGACTCTCATTGATGAATATGCAGTTCAGATACAAGTCCTCAAATATTTTGCCATTATCATGTACAGCAAATATGACAGTTTGGTGATAGCCTATTTGTCTTTTTTTATTTGGTGATATTCATTGTTTTTTATATAGGCTTTTTATTAATATACTTGATAGTCAAGTAATGTGGAAAATATCTGTAGTTAGGTGTATGTGTGTGTGCATGGTTTTCTGTATTACATCATGTAGTCATACTCTTACTTAGAGTTGTTAAATATTTCAGAATCTGAATATTGCAAAAGAAATTGAGCATATTGTTGAGTTTTTTAAAAAAAATATCTCCTTTTCTTTTTCCCTTGTATTCTACTTGTTTTAATGTATTGCCTTCTAGTTTGCCAATATGCTCTTTAAATGTTGATATTATGTTAATTCCATATATTCAGCTCTCGACCTTATTCCAAGTGCATTGAAGATTCTACAGAAAATGTGAACAGTATAGTGCTATTTTCCTTATTTAATGATGCATCAAATAGTTGTAATGAACAGGGTCATGAATACATTTGGGTTAGTGAAGAGGACAACAGTTTGATCAGTACACCATAGATTTTTATTTTATTCATTCTAATTAAGCTGGTAGGCAGCCCCCTATGTATATGATTTCATCCAAAACAAACAAAAACTTGGAAGGAATGTTATGGTTAAATTACTGTCCACTTAGCATTTAGTGTTATTAGGCCTATTCCTTGCCTTTGTCCTAGTAAGTGTCCTACAGATATTTATTTTATAATTGTGGTTCTGGTATCAAAAGCTTTGTGTGTGCCCAAGGATGTACAGAGGCTGAGCTTATAGCTTAAAGCTCAGTGGTGTATCCTCTCAGAGTTGCCTCTTGCCATTCTGATCCTGGGTTTCTGGTATTTACTATGCTTGTGACCACAAGAATATGGATGTTTGTTTTTTATGGGCTTGGGGATGACCCTTTCTTTTATGTTCACATGTTTGTATTTATGGTACTTATCAGTATAGTGTTTACCATTGTTAATGGACAGATCGTTCTATCAAAACAACCTAGCATGTGTGGTCCTCCACTAAGGGCTGTTTTTCCTCAGCCCTTTCAGTTCAGTTTTTGTATGTATCTTTACTGGTCATTTTTAAACAGAGCTGCATTGTTATGAGTTTGCAGACCTAGGTTGGTTTTGGTTCCTTGAAGAAAAAGTGCCTTATTTCTTCCTCTTTGACTTGGCAACATGCTTTTTTTCAATAACTCTTAGTACTTCACAAATCAAGAATCAAACTCAGTCTGTGTTTCTATATGAGTCCTTAGTATGGGAAAGATAGTAAAATATTTCTTAGCCATTTCATCACTGCACACACAACTTGGATGTAATTGCAGACCTTGTGCCCAAGAAAATATTCAGCTTGTGGCCTTTCCAGTCATCCAACATATCTGTGAGATGTTCCAAGTCAAAGTGGCTGTAAAAACCCTCTTGGAACAGTTTGGTACTTCAGTGTTCCTACTGCTAACTTGTGACAAAATGACATGATAAAACTCTAATGAGATAGATCATGATCTTCAACTCAGTGCCTTCCAAGGATGTGTGTTGGGTAATCCCTTTTATTCTTTGCCACATAAGAGGCATTTAGTTCTAAGCTTTGGACAAATAGTTACCTTATACAATAGTAGCACTAAAATATTTCCTAATCAATTGTACATCTATGTACTTGTAAAAAACTGCAGTAGCAGGTCAAATAATATATATAGTTGGGAGCACCACAGATAGGACAGTGGCTTAAGAAGTATGTTGACAAAGTATTTGTTAGTTACCTGAGGCACTGATGTGCTCCTGAGCCATGAGAAGCCTGGAGACCAAGGATGCTACAGAGCAGGGGAGGAATGCAGTCTTCATGTTTATGGTAACAGACCTCAGCTTCTGGCTTCTACACAGAAGCAATTTTTTCCAAACAAAAACTCTGATTCACGAATGCCACAAGCACATACAGGGTAACACTTTGTGAAGCAAAGTCAGAGTTAGAAAATAAGAATATAAATGTAGATACTGAGACATGTGATGCAAATAAACCTTTGGTTGTAAGGAAGGAGGCAATTTAAATAGGGATATACAAGCACAGGTATGGAATACTGCAGGCTCATGTAAAAATATTGTCCAAGTGCCTGAGTAATTTATTTCTTTTTGTAGTTTGGAACAGATTTTGAGTCAAATTCATTTCAAGAATGAAGCTGTGCAGTTGTATTAGAAAAAGATAATGATTATGAATTACTAATAATAGCATTTTCCATTGCTGCATTGTGTATTATATATTTTTGTATTATTCATGTGGTTTTCTTAAATTTTTGAAGAAGGATATTTATTTCAAAGGCACGAGAGAGGTGCAGTCCACATGGGGCTCTCAGCATAAAGATGTGGTGCTTTAACTTTTGTATTTTGAGACTGATTCCCTTTTATGTATGCTAAAATATTGTACTGGATTCTTTTTAATGAACATTTACATGCAGATATCCTGCTTTTCCAGCCCAAGAGGCAACCTTATGTAAAACGTATTTGCATATTGACACAGTTACAATAGGAAAGCTAGAGGAAAGCAGAATAAAAGTCAACAGAGCGCATTAAAATCTACTGGCAGGGAAGTTCCTTTAACAGTTGCCATTATCTTGTCTCTGTCACATCTCTTTCAAGAAATAGCATAGCCTCAAGCGGTGGCTGGAGATGTTACTTAGAAGAAAAGTGAATGTTAGAAGAGTTACAGACACTTTTGTTAAATTAAAAGTAATTGAAGTATGATGAGGTCTTCTTGGTCTGAGAATGTCAATGAAAAGAGGGTAACACGGGATACCAGGTGAAACAGGGTATTACTTGTTAGAAGAAAATTGAACACAGCTTTGGGGTACATAGAAGTCAAAACTTTAAACTGGACTAGAGTAAGTGAACTCTTCTAGTGAGGAAAACATGAAAGGAGTTTGCTTTTGCCATGGATTTCATCGGAGATAGCTGCTTAATGACATGTTTAGGGCTCTTCAGGGTTAGAGACTTCTGTACCAATTAAACACAGAGAATGGAAGTAGATTTTTCTCCTCCTTTGGCCTTGTCTTATCTCCTGTTAAAACACTTACACTTCCTGCTGCCTTGTGCATACCTATCCACAACCATTAGCATCTTGTTACCCGCCAAATAACTTTTCTTCATATACTGTTTCTACCACCTAGAGGGTTTGGTGTCAAAAGAATTTACTCTTGCTTCTTTCAGCATCCTAGGAAAGTAGCTGGGATACTGCCAACAAACCTGTGCTGTCTTGTCTGATACAGGTGTCACAACAGAGTTTCCTACGGAAAAGTCCTCTAGGCCTTGAGGCAAACGGCTCCCACTGAAATGTTTTGAGAAGGCAGCAATGTGGTTTCTGATACCAACCAGGCAGTGTGAAGGACATCTAGGAATGTTACAGGCCCATTGCAGTCTTGAGGAAATATTCATGTAGTTCTAACAAGATCAAGTTCTATAATTAAATGTTCCTATAAACTTCATTCACATGGTACTGTATAAATAGTTCTCCACAGCAAAGGTACATGTAACTGTCCTTGGAAGAAAGCTTTCAGAAGACAGATAACTTAGGCAAATAGGAATCTTTATTAAGAAAAAGTTGACTTTAGAAAAAGTATGTATTATAATTTACTGTTAAAAGAAAATTAATTTTTGCTGGCTCAGTTAAGTGTCTGCAACAGCCATAATTCTACATGAATAAAAATGCCTGGTGCTTTATGTTCTAATAATGTTTAGCTTTTATCACAACAGTTTTTAGCATATTGTTGGACAGTCAATGAGTCTTGTTCTTTCATAACCAGACCTTTACATAAAAGTAGTAGTTTAGATACTGTGATGTCCTGAATGCTGCAGGTAGACAGAATAGTATTGTAGAACATTGCCTCACAGTGTTGCAAGCTAACATACCTTAATCAATAAATATTGTTCTAAACTGAACAAATGGCACAGGCACGACAGACAGGAAGGCTTTCTTCTCCAAATTATGGTTTTCTCCTTGTGGCCTTGGATTTTTAATACAGCTATAGAATAATTAAGCAGAGTGGAGTATTAATGCAGTTTTATAAATAATGTCAAGGTTGCCAGATGTTGTTCATTTTTCCTCTCTTTTTCACAAATGTGGGCTGATAGTGCATTCTGAGGAACTGAGATATGCAAGACCAAATGGTGTAAGGTATTAAAAATTAAGCTTATGTAGATGATGCTGTACTGATTCATTTGTTTGGATGTACCTCACACTTCTATTTCCAGGTTTGACAAGACCAACTCTTAAATCGTATGCAAGGGCCTAAGTCCAACATATATAGTCTTTCAATGAAGTCTTCTCTTAAGTAAGCAAATTGGAAGATTTATTTACCTCTTAGAAAACAATATTCAATGTCTGAGCCATTTCATGATTTCCAGAACATACATAGTTGCTTTGGACTCAATTATTCCTCTGTATAAATGTCAAGTTAGTGTAACCAAATGAGATAAAAGTGTTGGGGTCAGCTCAGAACTTAAGGATGAGTACAGGCTGAAATGATGGAATTGGTGATAGGGTATTAGTTTTCTCACATGATGTTTGTTCGTGATAAAGGGTGGGAGGAGAAAGTAATTTTTTGTTTATGCCCACTCAGTGTGGATGTGCATTTTACTGTGAAAGTTCTCTTCTTGAAACATGGCCTACTTGAGCAGAAGACAGTTGCTAATAATCATTTTCAGACATCAGAAACAGCCTTCAGTTTTATGCAAAAAGTTGGAGTTTAGGGGTTTTTCATCAATCTTCAAAACTATCTTTTTGGAATACTGTTGAGAAATTCAGGATATATCTGCATCAAAGTATAGAAACTTGTTCCCTCTGCACCCAAGTTGGATCATTAATATTATGCAAAAACATAACTACTTTCAAATTGAATCATTAGTCATAGGCTTCAATTAAAAACACATAAGAGATTTCATATTTGATCCTTTCATTGTTGATACTACCCATGCAAAAGCTCCATTTTTTAGCTATTTTTCAAGTATGTCCTTTTTAATACAACTATTTCCTCATATCTGCAAGTGAGATGACACCAAATTAATTTGCTCAGATACAGACAAGCATGGCACAAGAAACTTGATGAGTGAAGACTAAGAGGAGGCTGAAAGACGCTGATAAGCTTCGAGATACTGGCAGGTCTTCAAAATTGCTTTGGTTGAGGAAATATACTGTCAACAGGGCAAGAAGGCCAGGATAATAGCATAGAACCAGCATGATGGTATTTACTGCCTCAGGTATTTGTAGCTTCCCTTCACTCATTCAGAAAAGCTTTGACCAACTTCTCATGAGTAATGTTGTTATGGGCTGTTTATAGAAAAAAATGTACCATGGATATATTGAATGATCTATAAAATTGATTGGGTTTTATGCTATCCATATATATGCTATATATTTACATGCATATATATATATACACACACACATATACTGTACATTTTCTCTTTGGAAATAAGTTCAGAGAACATTGCCCAAATCTACTGGAAGTATCAAAACCAAAGCTCTTCTCAACCTGTGTAAGGATTTTATATAATGATCAGATTAAGATTTGAGATGCATGATTTGTTTACTGAATTCTGATCAGGTGAACATTTTTTAGCCTTTTATGTTAAATGTGTACTTTGTTATCAGCCTTTTCACACTGGAAGTTGTTGGGTATGGTAGAAGGTTCAATAAGGTATTGAATAGTCTCTTGGTGGTCTGAATTAGTCCTTCAGTGTGTCTGCCACAGTTGAGCTTCAGGAGAGATGGGTTTTGTTTCTTATTAAGGTTAAATCTTGTGAATTGGGTGAAACAAACTGTTTTTCTGCAAGGAATTTTTGATGCCAAAGTGTGGTATTGAAGATATTTATGCTTTTTGTTTAACTTTTACTTGATTTCTTAGACTTAAGTGTGAGGAAAAAAGTTATGAATGATGCAGTACCATTTTAAAGTCATGAAACATAGTAAATACTTTATATTTTCACTTTGTAGATTACTCGGAAAAAAAAGGCCATTGTCTGCCTATACCTGATTACACTTGTCTTTTCAAAATGGTTATTTTCACATGAGCTTTGTTCATTTTGTGATTTGGCATTGAAATAGATCACTTAAGAATTGATGTATTCATTTTTATCATATTTACATCAGCTGCAGTTCACATTTAAATAGCAATTTGTAATTTCTGCCTAAATGTTGCTTTCCTCAGCAATGACTGATATCATCCTCATGGTTTTATATTACACTTTCCTACTGTGTCTTTGAAGTTCTACTTTTATGAGAAGTGAAAGCAGATTTCTTGGTTCTTCTGTATAGGTGATAATCAAATAGAGCTTCAAGAAAATAAACTGTTATCCTGGGCTTCTTAATATTCAGCTTCCCAGTACTCTACCATAGTTGGCTTGTAATTACAAATTAAACTAAGCTTTCTTTATTTGTCTCCCTTAGAAAGCCTTCTACATAGAAAACAGATTTCTCATGGTTAATACATTTATTTGTGTGTTCACAATCTCCTTTAATGCAGAATTTCAACGTATACCAATCTGAAGTTTGACATTTACAGATTGAGGGGTTTTTTCTTTACTATTTTACTATTAGTGGAAGTGAGAAATAAGTACATTTAGCACTATCTTTGTATCACCAACAGGAGTATAAGCACTCATGTTTTCTTTACTTTGAATTTTCTTAATGTCACCCATGCTACACTGAAATCCCCTTCAAAGGTGATTCAGATGTGACACACAAAACTGACATATTGTCAACATTACCCTCAGAAGAGGTCCTCTGCCAGATGAACTAAGTGGGTTAGATAATAGAAACTCATGCAGAGGTATGGGATAGGATGCTTCCAGGTACTGTATAAAGAGTGTGTGGTTATCTAATGTTATTTGCTTGCCTACAGAAATCAGACATGTAATCTCAACAGCGATGCAAATCCCTGAACTTTAGATGTTTAAATAAGTAAAACTGGACCAGATGTGTAATATGTTCCTGTGTTCAGGGATATGCTTAATACATAAACCGAGCACTTGGTATGCAGGAAGCAGCAAGCACAAATGAATGATGGAGATCAGAAGAATAAGATGAAGAGCTTTCTTGCCTGTGCTTTATGAATTGCCATAGATTTGGGAAAGATCTGTACTCCAAGCTGCACAGAAAGTGCCAGTGTATAGCACTGCAGGGACTAGTACTGGACAGTGTGGTGCCCAGCTGTCACTGGAGTATCAGAAAAAATAGAGATTCAATGATATGGCATCTGCTTTGGGCCAATTAGGAATTGTTAGCTTCATATCACCAGGCACTACTGTGCTGTATGTATTCTGTTATGTAAGGAATTTAGACTTGCAGAATCTCCACAGTGTTGAATCCAATAACTTTTTAGATCATTCATGCTGGTGGGAGTAACTGAGCTTATGGAAGCAGAAAGATTGCAAGAAATTGCCAAGTTCTCAGAGCTAGAAGGTTTGGGGGTTTTTAATATTGTTGCACTGATACAGTTCTCCCTATCTGGTTCTGGTCTCTCTTTTCCTAGAAGTATTGTAACACTGCAAACTTACTTGTGCAAACATTTTGCTGGAAATGCCCTGAAGTACAATCACTTTTTCATTTAAATTATTAGGACAAAAACTAGCAATGATATTTAATGGGTTGTGCCAGGACACCTATTCTACCAGTGACTGACCTTACTATAAGCAAGAATCAGCCTGAAGTGCCTACATGAAAATTAAACTTGGTTCTGCTAACACCATGCTAAAGCCTACTCTGAGCCCTGGAATCAATTTCATAATGTCACTTGTCCATCAAAACACCTTTTTTTTTATAACTATGCACTGTCCTACAGTAATTACAGAGTTGCACCCTTCTTCCCTTCTTTCTTCTCACCACCTCCAGTAAGGAACCATTTGTTCAACTTGAAGGTGATTGTTTTTAAAATTGATACCAATTTAATCTAAGTATCAGTAGACTTTCATTGCAATCAGAAAACTCTGCAACTTGTGTATCTGAACCCCCAGAGCCTTAGGGGAAAAGGGATTTTAATTTTTTATGCACAAAGAATTTTGGGGAGGTGAGAAAGAGGAACAAGAAACAAGTATAATCTGCTTTTTCCAGTTTCTCTTATGCCTAATGTGTTCAGCAGTACACAAACTCTGACTTCCCATCTCCTCCTTTGTATCACTTCACTGGTTCCAGTGCATAGTCACTTGGATTGTCCTCAGCTTTGAAAGTTTCTGCTAATTCATAGAACCGTGGAATCTCCTGAGCTGGAAGGGACCCTTAAAGATCATCAAGTCCAACTCCTGGCTCAGCACAGGGCCAGCCAAGTCAGAGCATGGGACTGAGTGCCTCATCCAGACACTTTTTGAACTCAGCCAAGCTCAGAACTGTCACTACTTCCCTGGGCAGCCTGTTCCACTGCGTGACTCCCCTCTCAGTACAGAACCTCTTCCTAACATCCAACCTAAACCTCCCCGTTGCCGCTTCATGCCGTTCCCTCGGGTTCTCTTGCTGGTCACTAAAGAGAGGACATTGGCACCTGCCCCTGCACCCCCCCTCATCAGGAAGCCACAGACCATGATGGGGTCTCCCCTCAGCTTCCTCTTCTTGAGACTGAACAAACGGAGGGACTTCAGCCCTTCAGTTTCAAAGAAACACTTCTAACTTATTCTTTCTGGCTATGTCTTTGAATGAATACGTGGATGATAAAGAATGAAGTGATGCAGGGAACTGAGTTTGGGTGTTTTGAAGGGTTTTGGAATTTCAAAATGCATTTTGCATGTTAATTATAAAATCATAAGTAATTTTCTTGTTTATGCTGTGCAAATGCAAAACCTACTGAAGATAATCTTGGAGACGGAGAAACTGGTAGTTCTATGTTTAAAAATACTTAGCTAATGCTGCTAAAGGTGTTCTGTGATCTGTTATAGAAACAGGATTAACCATTTACTTAATATTTCTGTATAGTGTTCATCTCATGGTACAGGGTCTGTGGGTGTCAAGTTTGTCAGTGTGATCGATTATGTCTTGCATTTAAGTAATCTAGTATGTTTTAAGACTGCCAACTCAGGATATTTTTGTATTCTTTTAATCAAAACATTGTCTGGTACAGAGATAATTCATCAGATTCCACCATTTTATTTTGGGAAGCTACTCTAATGTGACTAGCTGCACAGTACCATCCAATTGATAGCACCAGAGGTAGGAGAGATTAGGTGATGTATTCACTGCATACCTAGGAGTCCAGAGATTTTTGTGTTTTGTATGTGAACTCATTTTGTGATTTTATTTTTGTTTTCAAAACCACACTGTATGTATAAAGCAAAAATGTTACTCTCCACAATGTGCAAGGGGTTCTTCATGTAAATGGTTGCTTTATAATAGCATTTAACTCAACAACCTGCTGCAAGCTGTGTTCTCCTATGTGTTGCTTTGGTGAGATGAAGAGAAGAACCTCAGGTAATCAGAAAGATTGAGTAAGGCCAGCGTTTACTGAGCCTCCAGACTTGCTGAGCAAAAATGTTGTTGAAGTGGCCAAATTATACTTCACCATACATCAATACTGACAGTGTCCAGGATGGCTGATAGAAGAGGTAACTAAAGGGATGCTTTGGATAAGCTGGAGCTGACAGCATTAGAATTAAGACAGTTCCCAACAGGATCCTTTTGTCTCATTGTTAATGCTGAAGTAGTTCTCCTTAGCTCAGACACGATGCCAAATCTGTGCCTGGATTGCCTGATGCTGTTGCAGCCATGCTTAGATAATTTGTTGATGGTTCAGAGAAGAGCAAGGTTAATGCATGGCCTCAGAATCCTGTGGTTTAGTCACATTTTCACTGTTTTGCATGTTTGTCATTTATTTTTTTCCCACAAATCATCAAATGTCTTATCTTTAGTCTCCAGGTGCTACCATAATATTAGTAATATGGACCACTTGAATTCCTACAGAGTGTGCATACTGTAGATGTGTCTGTGTTTATATATCAATCTAAAACACAGTCCAGCTGTTTACGTAGAAACAGAAGCATTGTGAAGTAGTGGATCCTACTGATAAATCCTGAGCTTTTTAGAGAAATTGGCTTCTCTCTTCCATTGTGTGGTGTTTCTGATAACTGTCCTGTGTCTGTGCATATGCTCAGTGAGTAATACTACAGCTTTCATGATAGATTGCTTGCATTTAAAGAATTTCAAATTCTTACTTCTCTTAAATAGACTGGAAACAATTGGAGAGGGTGGGGGGCTTGTAGTTTTGTATGAAGAGGTTTTTATTTTATATTCTACTGGTTGTTTGTTTTTCTTCTATAGTGCTTCATCATCTGTCATTGCTTGAAGTACAGGCAATGATAAACTCCCTACCCCTGTTAATGGGAGTCGACAATTCTTCCCTTCTCTCAGGACTGGTGCCACATGACCAGGACAGTGCATTGATTTGGTTGACTGCCGATGTGTGATGCATGACAGAAATGAGGAATTGAACTTTCTGGATGTGAAGTAATTCGTGCTGCTGCTGCTATATAAATGATTTAGGATAAAACAATCAATCAGATTCTCTGTGCTGGTTGCAGTGCTACATACAATTTAATATATAGTAAAACAACAGTTCTTTTAAAATCTGAATCAGTCTTCTGTGATAAGTTCAGAGTCTTGTAAAAATGACTTGCAGCATTCTTGGGCTTAGTACTTTCTACATTACTAATGTGCAATCTGGTAATTTAGAAACATTAAGCTGATCTTCATTAATTCTGCATTTTTTCTTGACAAGAGCCACAGATTACTCTTTCCAGGCTGCTTGTTACTGTTTTAAATTGGTTGGTCTTTAAATAATTTTAACTTGTGAGTAGAGTTGTTTTGAGTCCCAAATACCTGCAGATGGAGTTTATAATAGCCACAGGTAATTGGACTTTAATATCTGTAAAACATCCACTAGAGACATGAATAGGCCCATTCTCTCTTTTGGCAGATTTTTGCAGACAGTAGACTTATATCCAATTATCTCCAGGTACTTCAGCAGTAAACAGTAGCATTCATGTGCAGATAACTATAATATTATTTTCTCTGTTTTCCATGTTATGAAATGAATGGATCATTTGTCCTTCTTGGAAAGGGAGAGAAGTATTTTCATGAAAGCTTGAAGAGACTTCCTGAAATTTGTCTTATTGATGCCTACTAGCAAGTAAATGATATTAGAATCTGTTGGAGGGCAGGTTAGATTTGAGATAGAGTATCAGCAAAACTCAGCAGTATCACAAAGTAAAAGACAACCCTCATAGCAGGGTATGTAATGTTCACCTTCCTAAACTCTCTAGGGCTGTTCTTTTATATTTTTTTTAACACATGCTTGGTTTTACATCCTAAGATCAGCCAATATGTTCATTTGTTATATTTCATTTTAAATTTTGTTGTATTTTTTTCTCTGAAAGCCTAGAGTGAGACTGGACAATTATAAAGTGGTGATAGACAAGGAAGCTGGCTGCCTTTTTTTTTCTGAAGAGAGACTTGTGACCAGAAAAGTAAATGATATCATGACAACTTGATGGATTTCAGGACTGCAGAATCTGCACATACTCTTCATACCATGTAACCCTTGGAAAAATGGCCCAAACTCTTACTGCACTGAATGAAGGATTTGTGTTTCCCAGGGATACCGAAACAAACGTGTTCCCTCTAAACATCGTACTGAAGTGGGACTGTCTAGCAATGGACACAATCATTAATGATCTCCATGCATGTGCCATGGATCTTCCTGGAAAAGTACCTCTTAAAGCAAATGAAGCAGATCTAGCAGTACTTAAAGTCTAGTATCCTGCAGGGAGTAGAAAGGACTTGTCAACAGCCAGTGCCCCAGGCTAACAGTAATTTCCCTTCCCATCAAAGAATTGCTTCTCCTGGGAGAAGGTACACCAATAGGTGTAATGGTCCTGCATGCATCACTGAAAGGGCAGGACGTCTTTCCATGCAATATTTGGAACAAGAAAGCAAGCATCAGGGGAAATAAATGGCCCTTGTTGTAAAGTGTTTGTTGATGTGAATGTAACTACCACAATACTTTTAAACTTGCTGCATGTTGGATTGATTTTTACAGTTACTTCAGGGGGTTTGGTAGATTGTTGGGTTCATATCTTAAAACTCGTTTGCCTGCTGCTACTGCTGCACACCTGGGTTTTACTTGGGTTATCAAAAATTGCTATAAAAATAATAACAAATTGTATGCTATTTGAACACTCTAAAATGGTGTTTAGTATATCGTTTTGTCCTTTATTTGTGGGTAAGAACTTAAAATCAAGGTCAAATATATACCTATTTATTATGTCAGTTTCCAAAAGGTCATAGTCATCATTCTCTCTGAGTTATTTGTATCTGCAATTTTCAACAACAAAAACCTTGAAAAGGCTACAAAACTTCATTAATGTCTTACTTCTCATTTTGTAGCAGATTTATTTCTGATCTTACTGATTAATTCTGTACACCAACTTCGGGCTATGCAAGGGGAGCTCAGCTGCCATTTGGCAAACTCAATTTCATATTTTGTGCATCTGTTTTATGAACATACGTTGTCTTCTGGGGTGTTTTTGTGGGTGGTGGGATTTTATTATTATTTTTTAAATTTGGTTGGGTTGTTTGTGGGTGTGTTTTGCCATCCAGTGTGATGGCTGTTGCATCTGCTACAGTTGCTTCTTATGAGGGCCTTGCTGAATGTGTCTGTCTCTTACTGCACTAAAGCCATTTTCCAGAACAATCATGATGCTGGTTTTGCAAGTAAAATTTAAATGGGTTTGAGCTAGAGTTTTTGCTTCTCATCCTTAGTCAGATTCTAAACTCCGCAGCATACGGAGGAAATACTATGGGATAACTGTCTGCTGAAGTTCTCTCTTTCCTATGCTGATCATGGTGTACACAACAGTAAAGCAACTCTTCCAGGCCTCACTTGGTGACCTGGTTGTGTTTCTGTCACCAGTGTTGATGTTTCAGAGCAGGGGCTGACATTACAGCAATCCCACACTTGGGATCCAGCACTGAGAAGTGAAGTTACCTTAAGCAGAACGTGCTGTTGCTATCTCTACATGGGATGTGGGTAGTCCTAATTTGTTTTTAAAGCTTTGCTTTAGTAATATATTCATATATCTTTAAAAACCCCAAGATTGACTACAACTAGGAGTGTAATTTGAAATTATATTTAGAATTACTGTGTCTGTCTCTATGTCACTATCACTTGTGATATTAATGGTTTAGTTTCAGAAATGTACTACAAGGTGTCTTCTGAGTTTATTCTCTCAACTGTTCTTCGTGATGTCAGAAGAAATATGTATGTTAACTGTTTACTCCTGTTTTTATAGATGGCTATACAACAGATGACATTGAATTTTACTGGCGTGGGGGTGATAATGCAGTCACAGGAGTGACAAAGATCGAACTGCCACAGTTCTCCATTGTAGACTACAAGCTTATCACCAAGAATGTCGTTTTCTCTACAGGTTTGTTGAGGGGAAGTTTAAAGAGGAATTCACTGGGAAGACTTTTAGAAATTACTTAATTCTCAAAGTGTAGTTCAGGATCTGAGCAAGAATGTTAGGAAGAGGAATAAACTAGAGCAGCAACTGTGAATTTTTAAAGGAGCATTTTTTACTACAGCTTTCGTATATTTTCTGTGATTAAGCCACTTAGGCAGCTCAGTGCCCTAAACCCAAGAAGTAGCCAGTCTGTAGGAAATTTAGAAACTTTTCTCTTACTATTTCTGGATGTTTCTTGTGTTAAGCTGTGAATGTATTAGACTAATTATTTTGCCTTTGCTGTAAATCTTTTAAAAACCTTTTTCCACCAGATTTGTAGTTCAGCCTATGCTAGCAAGTGTGTGACTTGCTGAAAGCTGAGACAGTGCTTTATGAGGAGTAGAAAATAAAATTGGATTTCATAAAACAAACATCAAAAAAGCAAGAAACAACTAGAACCTTTTGATTTATATATTATATTGTTCAAGAGTGACAGTAGTTGGGTTGGGCTATTATTATGTGATGCTCTTTACCTGAGAAAGCTGCTGTGTGGGTTTTTTTTTTTTAAAAAAAAGTCTTCAAAATTCAGTTTCTAGATGTAGATAGAAATTCTCTTCGGAGGCAGTACAGAAAGATTGTGCATCCCAGGTTCTTCAAAACCAAGCAGAAATTGGACTTGAATAGTGATCTCTAGATACCATTTCAAGAAGTGTTTCATACACCAAATCGTTTCTAGTGTCCAGTGATAAAGGGCAAATGCTTGGACAGAAGATTAGAATTAGGGTTATGCTGAATTAGGTGTACTGCACCTAGTCAGGGAAGGAGCATTTCTATACTTTGTTGATCACTATTATGACTACAAGCAGAAACGCAGCTAGAGAATCTTTGTACCCTTAGAATAAAAGATTATTTAGCCCCAATTCTTGGGAGACATTCTGCAGCTGATTATCCTGTACCTTTCAACTCTGTGTGTCGTTTGTATTGCATGAAACAACAGCTTCAAAATGACAGAAAAATGTTTTCAGGCTTTGTAGAAGTAAATTATGGCCATACCAAATATTCTCTTTTAGGTGCCTACCCAAGGCTGTCTCTCAGCTTTAAACTTAAGAGAAACATTGGTTACTTCATTCTGCAGACCTACATGCCTTCTATTCTGATCACTATCCTGTCCTGGGTTTCCTTCTGGATTAATTATGACGCTTCAGCTGCCAGAGTTGCTTTAGGTAGGCATTTTTACACATCTCATGCAGTGTGTGTTAGCTGAATGCTTTTTCTTGCTTCTGGCTTAGTGGGTAGTGCTTGATTTGAAAAATAAATCTGTTAGATCATTTTATGTCTGGCTTGTTAAGCTTTGTATTACTTGAATCAGCATTTAAACCATCACAATTTAAATAAAAATTAAAGTGATTTCATGTCTGAATTAACTAACTGTATAATCATTGTAACCAGAATTAGCCTAGTTGTCTCAACATTTTCTATTGTTGTTTTACTGCTTGTTTTTCTCCAAAGAGAATGCATTTAGTTTGCTTTTGCCCATGGCAGTCCAGCATATATGTTCAGCACTGTTATGGATTATAAATTGTGTTTCCTTTCAGGTATGAATTAAATAAAATTTTACTAGTGCTGTGTGGCTAACTTCTCCTAAAGATGAGGGTTTTTTCCCGTAGCATTACCTTACATTCTGAAAGCAAAATTATTTCCCTAATTAATCTCTAGAGTACTCTTGTATCTCATCAGTAATCCCATGTGTGTTTGTTTATACTTTGCACCTCATCAGAGGATCCAAGCATGTTACAAAAATAAATGAGTATCAGTTGCCAAATTTTGTGTAAATCAGACAAATTTCTGTAAATCAGATTCCTGCCAGTACTGCTCTCATATAGATAAAATAAGTAAATCACCATAAAAGATGCAATTGAGAATTTGACATTTGAACTTTATAGAATACTGTCTGAGTATGACCAAGCCTTTCTGCATAGCATTTTCCTGTAAGAATTCAAGACTGAAGACATCCTGAAAATACTGAAGGCAAGCAAGATAACTGTGACCCTAGGCTGGTAATTTAAAATTGAGACTCACTAGAGAAGGTTACAGTTCAGCTGATTAAAAACACACTCATAGAACCCAACTGTTGTTTGATTGATCGAGGGCGATTTATTGCAGATCTGTCTTAGCTGTACAAAACTTTCAGGACAGAGATAAGGAATATGGACAGAGGTTAGGAGAGGGTTTTCTTTAACCATGGGGAAAAATATCTAGAATTTTTCAGCTTTAACATTTGTGCTAGAAAATGGAAATGAATTCAGTCAATAGGTTTGTCAATTCTTTTTTCCAGGAATCACAACTGTGCTCACAATGACAACGATTAACACCCATCTTCGAGAGACTCTTCCCAAAATTCCATACGTGAAAGCCATTGATATGTACCTTATGGGATGTTTTGTCTTCGTTTTCATGGCTCTGCTGGAGTATGCATTGGTCAACTACATCTTCTTTGGCAGGGGACCTCAGCGCCAAAAGAAAGCGGCAGAAAAGGCTGCCAGTGCCAACAATGAGAAGTTGCGAATGGATGTCAATAAGGTAAATTGAAGCAGGGAGATATTTTTAGCATTGCCTCGGGAAGGCAGATTTTCACTTCTGCCAGACAGAGCTTTAAAATGTAATTTCTTGTAGAAAATGAGTGGAGTGGGATTATTATGATCTTGTCTTAGCTCTGCAAAGCAGTGTACTTAGCCACCTCGGCAGTGAATGCTGCCCTCTAGCTTGGATAACCAAATGACTTTTTCCTTAACCATGCGCTCGGATAAACTTCCCAGTGAGATGTTTTCTCAGTCAGGATGCAGAGTTAAATGTGTCTAATCTGTTTCCAAAGGAACAAATCCAAAATGATGGCTGTATTCTAGTAAGAGCTGTATGGAATGTTGGAAATAAACCCCAAATTTAGCCTATCTTCATAAAACTTTCAGATGACCTGGATAAGAAATATTTGCTACAGAAGTGTTTAAAGCTTGAAAGGTTTGCATATTTTCAGCACATAATGGCCCAGGATATTGTTGACTAAATGAGAAACTGCTCAAAAATAAAGCACCAACTTGCTGTGCACTTAATTTTGAATCTGAAAATGGTCCCCTGGGGATGGAGAATTGTGACAGAAAATACATTTGCTAAGATACACACTTTTGGAAGAAGTATTCATTATGCTTAATGAAAATGGAGCACTTATCATAAAGCACTTGTCATTTTTCACTTGGACCATTTTGGACAAGTTTCACACAGTGGCAAATCTGGGCTGAATGCTAAAATGTGCTCAGTGTGAGATGTAGAAACTTCCAAGTTAAATAAAGGAGTTTTGGGGGGAGAGGGCTTGGCATAGGAAGCTTGTTGAATTTTTAATTCAATATGATACACCAAGGGGAGGGGAGAAATAAAAATGATAATAATAAAAAAAATCTAAATCATAAAAAAAGGGGGCTTACTTGTGAGTTGGAAACAGAAGTTTCATACAGCTCTGGTACTAACATTTTTCATGTTTGTTCAGAACTTCCACACTCAGTAGTTTGCCTGCAGACAGAACATTTTGTTCCATTGTTTCTTGAACAACGAAAACCCATCGCATGTTGGTAGCATAGAACACTTTATCATCTACATTATAGTCTTTTCTGATGGAGAATTATATTTCCATGGCTCAGATCTCACCAATTAATTCATATTTGTTTTTAATTTGTGATAAACATGTTTTAATGAGTGAATGCAAGGGCATAATGATTGGATTAAAGTTGATGTTACGGTATCTTTTACATCACCTTTTAACATTCTGAAGCTCACATAGACTGTAGTAAAATCTTTTTCTTACTATTGGTGATTTCTCAGTAATGTGAAAAAAGTTCCAAGCTTTTATTTAATTTTTCAAGTTTGTTTTCTAAAAATCAGTTTCCCTTTAAACAATCAAAGCTATTGACTAAGAAACCCTGTAGGAAATTTTGAGACTAGGCATGTGTCTAGCTGAAGTCTTTCCTCTAACACCAATGGAAAATTAAGGGCTATAGGAGTCAGTGTCATCACTAGCTGGGGATATATTTTTCTATGCTGTTTCACTTGTGATATATTCTCTATTTGTATTCATCTAGTAGATCTTTCAGAATAGCCAAACCATAGTAGCAAATTGCTCATCACTAACTGGAATTTGAAAGCACTAACTGGTGTACTAATCCAATCCAGTAAGCAGAGGAAATTAATTCCAGTAACTTGCAGAAATTCACCAGCCTACAGGATTAACACAAAGTATACTGGGAACAACTTCACGTTATTTATTTTTATACTGAGCCTTTTGCTTAATATACCAAGCCAGTATGGTTCATAGTCTGTGTCAGTTCTGCTCTGGTATCCACTCTGATCTGATAATCAGGTTTGCAATCCCTTAAGCAATAGATAGAGAATCAAATAGGAGAGGATCAGAACAGAGTAGTGATCAGAGAGCACTGTCCTACTGCGCATAGATTGCTCTGGGGAGGAGGAAAGGAGCTGACAGCTGTTCTTGCTGTTTGACCAGCAGCGAGAAAACAGATTCATATTTAATGGACCTGAATATTTTATCTATGAAAGGGGGCCAAATATTATATAATTATTTCTATGCACAAGAACCAGAAATGGATCTGAACTGCTGGATTTTGTTTAGATGCAGGTTTTTATGAAATCTCAAATGTTTTAGAAACAGGACCAAATGAGCACTCCATCTCTAATTAAGATCCAGCATCGAAGGACTAATTTTACCAAGGATGATGCTGTGTTTGTGATATTACTAGATTCCTCTTGTATCACTACATGGAATACAGTAAATTTTCGTTTGTAACTTCAGATAATATGTGAGAAAAGATTAATGTCATGAGTAATAAGCCCCAAAACATGAGGATGAAAACTTCTGTACTGCATTCAGCAGAGACATAGTTAAGAAGGCAGAAATATAGTTATTGGAACTGCTGCTTATAGTGCAGCATCTTTGTTTGTACACTTACAGACCAGCAAATCTGTAATAGGTTTCTTCAGATTCCAACACCATTTTTTGTAACAGCCTATTAGAATTTTTCTGAACAACAGAATGTGCTGAGAGAGGTGCTGATTAGTCCTTCCATCCACAACTACTTGCAAAATCAAAGTAGAAGTTAATACATACTCCCTTTATGCTGTTGAATTCTCTGGTATGAAGTTTCCAAAGCAGGCACAGAAATTGTTAGTCTCTCTATTTTTACTCAGTGTTATTCAGAAGAATAGAAGCACAACAGAAGCAGTTCTTCCATGACTGTAATATCTACTGAATACAGTGTAATTCCTTGGAGATTTGGTGACTTCGGAGGACAATGTCCTGTTTTTTCCATTTGAGTGGACACCAGGCTGTCTGCTGAGCTTCCCCTGCACTATTTCAGATGAAACTGTGGCCAAATCTTTTTTTAAATTTCATATTGTATTCATGTTCCATGACAAATGTGGTGGGTTTTGTTTTGGGTTTGTTGGGGTTTTTTTGAATCGTAGAATAGCTTGGATTGGAAAGGACCTTTAAAGGTCCAACCACCTTGCAATGAGCAGGGACATCTTCAACTAGATCAGGTTGCTCAGTGCTTTATCCACCCTCACCTTGAAAGTTTCCAGGGATGGAGCATCTACCAGCTCTCTGTTGCAGTGTTTCACTACCCTTGTAGAAAAATGTCTTTCTTATAGATCTAGTCTGAATAATCATGGAATATTGTACCTTCATATGGTCCCTTCCTTTCAAAGACTGTTGGCTTTGGTATGGAGTAAGGGAAAAGAAGGGCAGGGATTGGGCCTGTATCTTGATTTGCTTCTTGGATTCTTCAACCTGAGTAATAAATTTCTCCATGATTTTAACAGATGTAAAACTCAAGGAGGATTCAGACTGGATTGCCAGCAGATCCATTATCACAGACTTGTTAATGTGCATTGGATGTGCTCAGTTTTCACTGCAGTGGCTTTAGGTTAAAATGGCTGTGCATCTCAAACTGCATTCAACAGTTTATTCTTTAGGCTAACTCATCATCTTTCGCCTTTGTCAAGGCTATTTGTTCTGTCTGTAAACAGTGGTATTGTTGCTTACAGATAAATCATTGACTTTCTTCTTACATTAGACGTTTTTTGATTTATTGGAGATAGCATTCACAACACTTCTTCACCTCTCTTTTCAAGCCTATCTGTCTTATCTCAATGTTATTTCTTCAAAGGCTTTAATTATCTTTATAGTCTCAAGTTCTTGAATCTCTTCTCTTCTGAATGACATAGTGCTGCAAGTGTAGCTGTATGGATAAGTAAACTGGAAGTGTTGTGTTTCTGCTTAAAGATCTAAAATGTTTCATAGAGTATGATGAATGCACACGGTAAGCCACTGTTACGCAGTTATAGTCTGTGGATTTCTCTTTTCTCAATAGGAATGTTGACAGTCAACAGCATCCCTCTGAGCCTTTGTAGGCACATTTCATGCTACCTTTTCTTTAGTCTCAGGGCAGTACTCTAATATATATTTCTTCCCAGATGATTAACAAATCTTTTAAACAGAGGGCCAAATTCTAACCTCTGGCTTCACAATATCATTCAGCTGGCTGTCTTCCTGTAGGCAATTGTACATGTATCTGGGATATATCTCTTCAGTTTTAAGATAAGCTGTCAAAGGCTTGACTGAAATCCATGATTTTCATCCATTAATTCTGTAATTACATGGAAATAGTTTGGAAAGATTTGGTCTATAAGCCTTACGAAGCTTTTCTTTTAATTGTAGTTTTGGTTTCTGTTTCCTTTTGGGATAGAAGGGGTCAGGGGAGAGGAACAAGCTACTGTGCTATAACCCTTCCAGTTTTCTCCTTTATGAAGCCTGGCTTTGTCTTCAAGGAGATGATTAGCCTAACCAGGATCTCAGTGTAAGTCCCGGTACAACTGTGAATAATTTCTGATGTAATTATAATTTTCTAATAATTTTCCTCAACCATTTTAACATACTTGATTTCTGTTATCACAGTTCAAATAATGAGCTTCTTGGTGGTCTTTCAGTACTGATTTAGTCTCCATAAGTTTCTTCCAGAATCCAGTAGCTGATGTATTTCTGATTAATCTTTAAATTTTCTCTTGCTGTGTTAGATACAGTAATTATATCTTGGATATTTCTGGTTTGGAACTGTGGCTTAGATGGACTTGCTGATGACTGTGATGTGTCTGATGCATCCAGAATTTGCAGTCTGATCACCTCCCAGGCTTTGTACTTTCAGTTTATCTTCCTGTGTTTCTAAATTCCCAGTCAACTTGCTGCCTGTGCCATTGTTACATCTTTTGGATTCATTGCTGATTTTTCCATAGTTGCTTATCTAACTCATCTGATCTGTACTACATACATTAATTACTTCTCTGCAGCTGTAAGTAAGGTGAAAATGCTTTTCACTGTCAGTGATACCTGTGTATATGTTCTTCTGCATAGAACAGACTATCTCTGTTACAGCTATGTATAATTTAATGGAAACCAGAACTGTGACTGTAAAGACCATGGTTAAGTGTGCTGGGCTGAATGAATGGCTGATCTTCTTCCACTGTAAAGAAGTGCTTCTTGCCAGCTGTACATTTTACAAGGGGTGATTATAATGGAAAAGCAGCTGTATCCCAGCCTCTTCCAAAGCAGCAGGGACTGGAAGTGTGTCAGGCAGCACAGGTGATACTCGCTGTGAGTATTGGTATCAGTTCCTATATCGAGGCTCTTATTAAGAGAGCCACAGATCCATCTCTTGATGGAGCACCTTGTCAGTCTTTTCTTACCCGTCACTACGGTTTCCTTACAAGGATATTGGGTACAAACAGCATGCTATACTTTTTCAACCCAGATATCAAACCTTATATAGAGGCATTACCACATGAGTTGGTGCATCTTGCCTTCCATTTCTAGTCCTGTATCTCTCATTCTTACATGCTTTTTATGCAGGTAGTATTTAACTTAGTTCTAAATTATCTTTCTTTTTGTAGGTAGATCATCTAAGTTTAGAACAGCTAATTATTGCAAATTAACATTTTCTTCTATAAAATTTGTTTGTTGTATTATTTCAAAGTCATTTGATTTGCCACTTCACAGAAGTGGTGTTATGTTTTGCATGAAGTAAATACGTCAGTGGGTGTGCTTTTAGAAGACATGCAATCGCAGTCATACTTCAAGCCTACACATTCCAAACCGAGCTTAAAGCGCAGAGAGATGCTGGAAGTGTACAGGCTATATACCTGAAACATAATTCACATAAATAAAACTCTACCTCTAATTTTGCAGTCATGCTGCTGTTATTGTGAGCATTAATAAAGCAATTTCCCTCTGGAAAAGAGGGAAAAAATGTCAGCATATTATGCAACACTTCATAAAACTGTTTATACAGATTTATTCAGTCACTTTTTTTTTAAATAAATGTGAACTGACATTGCTAACCTCTGTATGTTTAGATAAGGGCTTTTTCTGAACACAAAGACTTTTTTTTAAATATACTGAGTGTATTTTTAAAACAATGAGTAATTCTTTATTCAGTAGTCTTTGTATTACGTAAGGTATTCAGTCAGCGAGCCTGAAAGGTACAGAGCGTTGCTGTTACAGTGCCAAGTCACAAAGAAGTGAAACTGTCAGACGTTTCTCTGTGAGAAATTTGGGTACCAAGTAGAAAACATGGAGCTTTAGTATGTTAATGAGATTAAACAGCATAATAATAAATTTGAATCACAATAGAAATGTTCTCTTGAAGAATGACTGTAGGGCTTAGCAAGTTAAAAAGTTTTAAACAAATATAGGTATCTTTGCAATTTATTGTCCTCCTGACCCACCGTTGTTTTATCCAAATTAATATGCAGTTGCTAAGGGAGATGAGGTGGAAAGAACGAAGTGAAGCTTACCCTGCCCTCAGATGCACCTAATGTGGTAACTATCTTCCTGTTCAAGTGGTCTCAGCTGCTGAGCATTTCCCCTACACCTTTTTCACGAAGAGTTGGAACAAGTTTAACCTGAAAAGATGAATAGTTCTCAGAGTATTAATTTTCAGACAATTCCACTGTATTGTCAGAGGTTTAAGACAAACAAGACCACGTAATTACATGTTTTCCAAGTGGTTGCACTTAATTCTTTCACCTGTGCAACTGAGCAAGCATGGGCAGTTCCTGGCTATTGTACAATCTAGTGAGCAAACCCTGCTCCTCCTTCTCCAGGTGCCCATTTTTGGTACCTCTAGCTAACATGTGTGTGCTTTCCAAACACAGGGACTGATTATTGTCTGTTTTGTTGGGCCAACAATGCCATCCGTTGCAGTTGTACACAATGAAACAGCATAGAGCCAGCTTGGGCATTGCTTTGCCCCCGGCACTTCCCACTACAGCTTCCAAACTTACTTTCGCTGCTTTACTGGTGAATAACACAGAAGGCCCATGTGCTTTTTTCACTGTCATATCCATAGATGTCTCTCTTTTGAGAGAGGGGTGGCATTAGATGGAGGAGTGTGTTAACATGAGCTGATATGAATGCTGAAGGGAGCATATAAACATGAGGGGTATCAACTATTTAAAAGGCTAGACAATGGCAGGACAAGGGGGGTGGATTGCAGCTAAAGGAGGGAAGGTTTAGATATTAGAGGGAAGTTCTTACTGAGTGAGTGGTGAGGGGCTGGAATGGGCTGCCCAGAGAGGTGGTGGATGCCCCATCCCTGGGGGCGTTCAAGGCCAGGTTGGATGGAGCTCTGGGCAACCTTGTGTAGCTCCAGGCCTGGAGGTTGGTGGCCCAGCCTGTGGCAGGGGGGTTGGAACTCTGTGACCCTTGGGGTCCCTTCCAACCCAGACCAGTCTGATTCTAAGATTCTATTGATGTATATGCAGCCACACACACACACCACCCATTTACAGGCCAACATGTGATAGCATTTCAGTGCACTGCAAATAGAGAGGGTCGATCTCCATTTTCACACTGAGGTGTAAAGATGCATTAGCAGGGCTTCAGGCCTGAGATAATACACCTTGCTCCAAAGTAATGCTCATTAGCTCTAATACCTTTATTTCGCCCCTGATTTACTGCTGGCTTGCCTCTGGCCTTTTCAGTTCACCACAGTGTTTGTTCATTCCTATCTGAAGAAATCACATAAATGCAGCTCTAGTGAGGAAGAATTATCACAAAGGTACCTAAAACTAGTCAGTGTTTATTACTTAGAGATACTTTTAGTATAAAACATGACTAAGCAGAAGGATGTAAAAGCTTTTGGAAAAAAAGAATTTTAGAATGGCTGCGTGCACAGACTTGGTTAATAAACTGAACAGGGTATTAAACACTAAGGTAACATGAAGCACTTAAATTTCAGCCTAAAATATCAGATCCTCACTGCTCTGTGTTGCTGAAGGTAATGCTGCCACTGTCGAGATTTCAGTGGAAGCATTCATCCTCTTCCTTTCCCCTCCAAGGAGTTTGCCTTTTGTTTGCAGTACAGGTAAAACTGCATGAGGACTCATTCTTGATTCAGGGTCAGAAGGTATCCCTTGCACAGAGGTTTACTGGAGGAGATGTAATAAAATTAGGTGTGGATTATAAAGGCTGAACCTTTCTCTTAAATTTACATTCATGTGTTATTAGGGAACATATAAAACAGCAGCAATTCCCAGACTGCTCAGCCAGCCTCTTCCTGTTTTTTTTCAGACCTGAGCTTTGATAGGAGTGAAATTTGAGGAAGTTCCAGTTTTAGCCCGCAGCGCTTTGCAGAGGCAGTCAGAAGGTGATTTTTATTTCCACGATCCATAGTGGTATTGCACATGACATCTGAATAAAGGTCAAGTCAACTGCATGAGTTTTTCTTTCTGCAGCCGTGCTCCTTGGAATGCCATGTTTAATTAATGTAAGAACAGTGTGCGTACACTCCATTTGTTTAAAGCACAATAACCCTTTTGCTTTTGTAGTGCATCTACAAACATGCCATTCACCAGTGACCCTGAATTAAATACACTTTTGGTTGCAAAAATGAATCCATTAATGCAGTTTCTATAATTATTTCAGTTTGTGGGCAAATAAGGCACAAAAAAGGGGAATGATGTAAAGCGAGAGAGAAGAAATGTATGTAGCTGCAGTCCAGAAGGTGTGTGTGGCTAGTGAATTTGGTGAATTGATTTCCCAAAGCAGATCAGCTCTAAAGACTTTGACAAGGCTTTATTGAATGGCCATGAGTCAGCCAGTTTCTATCCAGAAAATAAGTTGTAACTCTAAATGGTGTGTGCAAGGGGATGTAGCCTAGCTGTGCTCATGAATCTGGAGGTCACTGGCCTGTGTACATAGAGTGGAACTAAGTGGTAAAAATATTATTATAACGTAGAAGATGACTGTTTGTCAATCCCTTTATTTATAGTGTCTAAACCAACCAATCTGTTTCATTTGTTTTTGCAGTTAGGAATGCATTGTTACATTTAATTTAGGGGAAATTGATTTCAGGTGATCCAAAATTCTTAGCAGAAGTGTTTTCATAATCAGAATGATAGTATCCCAAGCTGGTAAGAATGATACATAGTTCAAATCCCTCTTTCTGTATTTTTTGCTGATTTTTAGACTGTTAGTAACTATTAATTTTGATGCTTTATCCTTCTTGTTGTTTGTTCTTTAAACGGTAAGATTACCTAGATTGAAGCAAGTTAATACTTTCAGCACTATTAAAAAAACCCTCATAAATTAAATGTATCAGAACACACTCTAAAGATTTTTATTTCAGAAATATTCTTTCCTGAATATCTTATTGTTTGGGTTTTTTGTTTTCCACAACAGTGGGAACATTTTAAATCCTAGGAGAGGTATAGTGCAGTTACTCTGCAGCATGCCACAGAGACTGCTTGCCATGCATGAAGATAAAAGTAGAGCAAGGTTAATGAGCAGTATAGCCCAGACAACCTAGGAAGAGTGTGTCTAGCAGTATGAGGAGCAAAAGATTGGTAATGGAGTTTATGAACTGGGTGTCCATGTAAAAACTGCACACTTTCTTATATGCTTTTTATAAAGGGTGTTAGTGTGTGTGTTGTATATATGTATGTTAAATGTAACGAAGAAGTCATGCTGAGACATAAAGATTGACATCAGGAGCTAGTTTCTTAGATAATTAGGAGGAGGTTGGTAGGATTATGTCTGAACTTATATATGTGTGTGTGTATGTATACAGACATATATGCCTCTGTATATGAATATATCTTTTTTTACTGCTTAGATGCTAGCTTTAAGTATTCATCTGTAATGACATGTGGTCATATTAAAATGTAGAAGGCTAAATCTTTTTCATACTCATGTCTCCATTCCTCTTTATAGAAGTGTGAAAGACTTGAATTTACTTTTCTTCACCCAAAAAACTTACTGAGCCTTCTTAAACTTAATGCATCTTAAAGGAAGAAGCCCTGCATATCTGACCTTGCTCATGTCCTCAAAATGAACTCAACTTTCTGGTAATATAGCTGTCAGAAACTTAATCCTTTGGAACTGGCCTGAGGGATGTGACAGTAAGGGTCACACAGCCCAAAACCACCTGATTATTTTGGTTGAATGTTTTGTTTAGGCTTTTTTCCAGCCATGTATTCTTGGAATATTCAAAGTTTCCTGCAGGTAACAGGAAATGGAGGTCTTCAGAAATGGAAGCTTTTGGCTTACATTTTGCTAGATGGTATTCTGAGGTTTTATATTTCCTAGCTATGGGACTTCTGAGTAGCAAAACTGCCTTTACATAAGTTTCAGTTGTGGTATGGAAGGTCTTTTGCTTGTTAGAGTATATGATAACACTGCTGGAGGAGAAATCCAAAAGCCAATTCCATGTAGAGGGCGAGATGCTATGGGACATGTCTCCAGCTTTTATTTCTTCTTTTTTTTTAATCATGAAGCATATATAATAATTTGCAATTTTAAAACAAGCCTATATTTAGTCTCATTAACTCACTAATAGCTTTCTCAATTGTGAGTAGATCACCCTTCCTGAACTGCACCTTATAACATTGAAACTAATCATGTTTTACATAAACACTTCCCATGTTCACGTTAGTAAAATATATTCTCTTTTTTCCATAAAATGATGTGTGTCAGGAGAAAACTGTACACTACTGCTGGAAACACAGAGTCTTTTTTCCTTCATTTTGAATATGTTCTGAAATCCTCCTCCTATCCATATTTTATATGTGTATATATATTGCTACACAACTATAATACGTTGATTTGATCGAGCTGGAGTTTGATTTAAATTTACAAACGCAGAAGGCCACTAAAATTTAAGGAGGAAAACTATCATCCAGTTTTTATTTTCTCTAGATTTAATGCATACACAAAATGGATTTAAGTATAATACTAACCTTGCAATGATACATAATATTGGGATATATTTTGCATACACAGGAATTAACTTAGAAACAAATCTGAAATGACTAACCATGTCTTGGCAACAAAGTTTCTTCATTCTTGTCACTCATTCAAAAATGAGTGACAAAATGTTAGACTCTTCCAAAAACAGTGCACTATCAGTGTAAATCATGCAGAAATGTTCAAATTCAGCCAACAGATTTAGATTTTTCTGATAATTTTTAGGAGGTAGAATTTTCATTTTAATACTGTTGACTGGTCCTCTGAGCCTTGAAGTACCTACAGCTGTGGAGCTGGAAATATTTCAGGCTTCTAAATTGCCAATGAATATGATCATAATACTTTTATTTTTTTAATTCAGAAGTTCATTGTCAAAAGTTGGAAATTCCTTGTTATTTTATCTGCAATTAAAATTTGTCAGTGATCTTGCGTAGAAAAATCTCAATAATCTTTTTTGTGGTTGCTGAATTAATTGTGGTCTCTCTTCAGTGTTTTCTCTGGCCTCTCTCTCTGCTCCCAAAAGTTTTTCCATGGACCACATGCTGCCTGTAGCCACATTAATCTTTGGGCTGGGCCCAAGAATTATGTTGTTGGTCTTCCTCAAAGTCACGAGCATAAATCTGTTGACAAGTGAGTATATCATGGTCAGATGGATGAAACACTGGTAGACTGCCACACAGTCCACCCACTCCAGTGACAAGTAGGGCTTTGCACATTGTATTTGACCTCAAATAAGAAAAATAACATCCATGTATTTTACAGAATCTGTTGTAGAAGAGCAACATTATCAGCCTTTTGTTTACTGACTGGTGAATGCTTCAAAACCACAACTATATGCATCATACTTCAGAAATTTTGCCTGTTGCAATGATAATCAAATGTTCCATGCATTTTTCATCTTTCATGAAACTTTTTATATAAGCAATATTGTTGTGCTTCTGTAGTATATTTTTATTGCTAGGTATAACAGAGTTAAGGTGTATTTTGTAAGACAACATAATAGGAGACAGATAGTGGCCATAATGGAAGTTCGATGAAATCTTGTTCACTGATGGAAGAGAGAACCTTCTAGGGGGTAGATTCTTGCTGATGTGTATCCTTTGTATTATCTCCAAAGGAATTAAGTGTGTGTACATAAATGGGATGATATTTTAACAAATACTTAATCAGAGAAGTATTAGTAAGAATCTGGGCTGCCTAACAACTTGTTTCTTGGCAAAACAGTAGGATTTAGAGCTGCTGTTAATTGGTACTCAGAACACTTCTGTTCCAAATCATCTGCCTTTGCTTCTTCCTAAATGTCTCAGTAGTAAAAAATTGTCAGTGAAAATTGTAACTTGAAATTTTTAAAATTGCTCTTCTATATACATTGCCTTCTTTATCTTTCTCAATCTTTTCAGGCAAAGATTGATTTTTCCATATTAGTATTTACAAATTTTGCCTTTTTAAAAAAATGCTTTCAGGAAGTTCTGATAGATTATATTTTAGGTTTTTTTCAATATTTCTCCTAGAGAAATTTTTTACACTTACCTCTAAATGAGTTTTCTTTCATGGAAAGCTTTCATTTTTAAGACAGAATCACTTACAAAGAATTGTAATTGTTCTGAGTGGTGTTTTTGCAGTCTTCTGGAGAAAGATTTAATGGCTTAAAATTGCACCAGGGGAGATTTAGGTTAGATACCAGGAAGAATTTCTTTACTGAAAGGGTTGTCAAGCATTGGGACAGGTTGCCCAGGGAGATGGTGGAGTCACCGTCCCTGGAGGTATTTAAAAGGCATATAGATGAAGTCCTTAAGGACACGATCTAGAGGTGGACTAGTCATGCATAGGCTATGGATGGACTCGATGATCTAAAGGGTCTCTTCCAACCAAGGTGATTCTAGGAATAATTAATTACATACCTGAAATATCTAGATAGGAGGAGAGCTAAATTGATCATTTAAATATGAAGCTTATTCAGATTTAAAGATTTTCCAATTAGAATTCTCTGTAATCAGTGTTTAATGTTTACTTCCACAGTGTGATATGTTCCTGCAGCTTTGGAAAAAAAAAAAAAAAAGAAAGAAAATTGTTTCCTCTTCATGTATATATGTAATATTCCTGGTTTGGATTGAAATTGAAAGTCTCATTCACAGGAAATCACTTGAAAACATGACTAACCTTAATATTTATTTAAGTCACATTAAATTAATGCATCTGCTAAGTAAATTTACAAGTTCATTTCCTGAATCAGGTACCTCTTTGGCGTTTATGATTAACTCTATTTGCTGCACTAGAATGGAAATTACAGGTCTGTCTTACATAATCTATTCCTTCCACTTCACTAGAGAATGCATTGGACTGAATTATCATGACCAAAAGTGAAATGGAGGAAGAACTTTTTCTACAGTATCACAGTGTACTCTCTATTTTTCTTTCTTGGTTGGCTTGGGTGATCTACAGCCTTTACTCCAAAAACCCTGAGGATGTTTTTGTGATATTTTAAAAGATGTTGGCATAAGGTTCAAGATGAGCATGAGATATCAGTAGGCCTTTTCCCCTCTTCTCCTGTTCTGTGTCATAATTCAATCAGCAGTCCTGATTTCACCTAGTTCGCTGGTTGGCTTTTGGTTGAGAGTATTGTGTCCTGTGCAGCAGTTTGAACAGATTTAGATTTTGTTATTGCTATTCAAATGTAATTAAGCCAAAAATACTTTAACCTCTCTCATTTTATGCAGGCACTTATTCTGCAATGTCTTTAGTATGGAACCTTGTGTCTAAGCAACTGATGCTGAAAGAAACCAGAAGCTTTCAACTGTTTCTCCAGAATCCAAAATACTTATGATTAAGTTACTTTTGGGTTGCTAATAATAATGGTCAAGAAATCACATATATGAGGGGTTAAAACTAGATGCCTAGAAATTGAATTTCAAGTACTTAGAGCAGTGTTAAAGGTCCATGTCCAGGTCTTGCATTTTCTCTCACTTTCTTTGTTTTAATTCTTACAGGTGTCTTGGTTGTTTTGCTTAGACTTTTAGGCTTTAAACACCTCCAGAACATAAAGAAAATCCTGATTGAATTTGCAGTTTCTCTGGATTTTCTGGCCTGAAACCATAGAAAGTAACCTGAAATCATGAGTCAACTTTACTATTTTGTAACTGCATGCTTTCCAGCCTGACCCAAATCTGAGGAGTACAATGCAGTCCAAGCCAATGCATGCTACCATGGTTTCATGAACAGTTACTGCGATGCTGGCGATAAATCCCGTTGTATGGAGACAGTGGAAATGCAGTGGTTGTTACATTCTTAAGGACATTGTTTCACATGTGGATGTTTTGAAATATTAGGCATTTGTGCTTTATGAGTTCATACAGCTTTATATGAACAGATTTGCTTATCATGTCAAAAATGTCTGTACAGCTTTAGGCAGATGCCATTTCATTAATTCATTTTTCTTCCAGAGTGAAACTAGCAGCATTTTATACAGGACTGTCTGTCTACCTTCCACACATTACCTTGTGTAGTCAGTGCAGCCCCCAGAGATCAATGGTTCATGATCAATAAGTCAAACCTTGCTGATGAGGTAGAAGATCCCTATTATATGTAAAGTCTACCTCATACTTTCACCTACTTTTGACAGAGCTACTGTGACTAGTCAGGAATGGAATGTTACTGGTTTTCCAAGCAAAGCTCAGCTGCTAAGAGATGGGAAAGTATGCTGTAGATAATACCAGGGTCTTTATCTCTAACAAATTAAACTGTATGTCTAGGTATGTCGTGTTGGTCTTCATTGTGAATAGGATCTTTATTTCTGTCTTCAGTTCATAAGAACATCAGCTCACAGGATTTATAAATGCTGAGACCTAATCTCAGATGTTAATCTTTATAACAGACTGGGTGCTTCTGCTCTCCCTTTGAGCTATAGCTGACCATGTTTTGCCTTTGGCTAACAGCAGCCTAACTTAGCAAAAGGATCTTTTTTTTGTAAAATTTACAGCTGTTTTGTTTCAGAAGGTTTTTCTATCAGAAATTCTAGCCCTACTGTCTCTATTTTATCCATGACTTCTGAGCCATTCTGCCATAAAATGAGCCATCAGTACCTGCCTGTAATTGAACATTATAGGTGAAAATGAACAGTATATGAGGAAGCAGAAGTGTCAATATTTTATCTTCTCAATTCATCAGTATAAATTTCCTTCCTACTATAAAGCTACATTTGGATAACAGTAGAGAATAATCATGAAGACAGTGGTTTACTCCATGTTGGTAGTTTAAGAGATCTGGTCATCCTTGGAGGATTCCTAATGTACATATGTGTGTATGTAAGTGTGTGGGAGCTGTAATTTCCTTGCATTTTACGGTTGCTAATGTACTAGTGTAAGAGCAATTCCTTAAGAAAGCCATCATTTTGGAGTTTCTAGGTAGCAGGAATATGTAATGGTAACATTTCTACACTTTCCTCCGTATTCCCTTTGTTTGAGGCCATCTAAAGGTTCATGGCCTCTTTCAAGGCTCCAGAGTCAGCTTGTCTTCCAGTTGAGCTGGACCTATAAGTAAATATCATTTCCATCGTATATTTTGTCATCCACCTTTAAGATTGATTTATAAACCCCACATTCTTGCATGGTGGCTGAGCTCTGGTCATTTCCCCTTCACTTTCACTTTCACCTTTTATTTCCATGATACTTTCTGCTGCTTTTTCTTCATCTTTACATCCTACCTTCCTTCCTTCTCCCTGGGAATTCCTTCATTAAGTTTGAACTCTCCTGTTCACCATAAAGAGTCTAGTTCTATGGTTGAACAACCCTTCAGCACCAAGAGATCTTTTTAACCTTCTTCCACCTCCTTTTGAAACCACTTTTGCACTTACTTTTCCCCCAGAATAATTTTAACAGTTGTTTTCATATCATCATATCTTCCTTGGTCACGTGACCAGTTGGAAAAAAACATTTACATCACGACGTTATGTTACCTTGAGGAGCAGTGCAAGGCAGTACTATCACCTCTGAAGCCAGAATATACTTATGCTAATTGTTGGCTTGGAGGTCCCTATATCTTTTAATTAGTTGTCCTGTTATTACCCTAGAGTGCTTTAATTTTAAATGAAAGATAATAGCTGCCTTATCTCTAAGGAAACTGGTCTTGATTTTATTAACTTACAGGACAGAAGAATAATTGGCACATATCATTGTCCAGAAATGTATTCAACAAAGGTATCTTTCATTGTTTTCTAATGTTTTTATCCTCAGAGACTTAAAATTCAGGTCCTGACCACTTGTGGTCATTAAAGATCCCATGGCACTTTTTTATAGCGTGGTCATCTCAACCCCAAGCATCTGGCCAAATACCAATTTCTGTAACTGTTCTGCTTACCTAACATTTCCCCACCACCACTCACCCACCCCATAGTTCCAATTGGCTACACATTCTCCATTCCCTCGACTAAAGCGCAGTGTGTTGTTCGGCACTGGCAGTCACCACATTTCGCCTCAGAGGTGATCACGCTTCGCTGGGGAGTGAAGTGGTTCTTCTTTCTGATGCTTGTAAAGCGCTTTGGGATCCTTTTGAATGGGCGGTGCTGTGAACAATGAATGTAATTCATTGTCATTCTATCTCAGGCTTCACTTAGTTCCAAAGGCATGTTTTGTTTAGAGTTGGGCGAACCTGCTTGGTGGCAACAACACTCCCAGCTCCCTCTAATCTGACCAGGAACATTTTGCCAAAGGTTGAAAAGTTAGGTGAATTTATTTTGGGGTGGGGCTTTTCGGTGTTGTTTATTTGTTTATTTCTTCATTTGCACTTCTGGATTGGAATTTTGAGAGTTCCTCAGATTGGGAATTACCAATACCAAGATAAATGCAGCTCTTGTTATGGTCAATCCACTGTTCCGGGTGCAGGGTCACATTAGTGCCTCGAGAAGCACCTGAACTTTGTAGTGCTTACCTGGCTATTCTAAGCCACTTGAACACTAGAAGGTTCGCCCATCACTAATTTTTGCTGTATTTTATATTATCTCTTCTGAAAAAATACTTGGAATATTGAAATATGCTGTGCTCCAACTGGTAACAGCATGATATGTGCAGGAGGAGACACTTTGCCCTAGAAGATAGTTTAGAATATTGCCAAATGCTTTTTCTGCCCAGCTTCACTAATCTTACTAACTACTGCCAAGATTACCAGATAGCTACAGCAGTTTGCTGTGCTAAGAAATTTACTGAAATGAGAACAGAAATGACAAAAGAATCATAGCTGAAAGGAGGAGTGAGACCATGTCACTATAACATGTTGGCATCTACCTCTAGGAGACTTAAAATAACTTTTCTTGCATTTGTGTTGCATAGAAAGTGTATGAGTGTGTAAAGAGCACTCAAATTTCTAATATCACTGCAGATCAGGAGGATAAAATGCTTAAAGTAGATTCGTGCTAAGAAGATTTAAGATGTGAACAAATTTGTTGGCATTAAAATCATTCCAAAGATAGTATCTTAGAATGCACTACATTAAGGTGAAAATAACCCAGGCTCTGGGCTAAGGGGTAAAACCATTGCATTAGTTGATGTTATGCCAAACTTCCCCTGATGTCATTGAAACTAAATTTTCTATTCTTTCTATTCTCAAGGCTATGCGGAACTATGGAAAATGTGGTTTCCAAATGACTTTGCACCCCTCTTGTAAGATACTTCCCCTATTTGTTTTTAGACATTCTTGGGATCAATGAATGTCAAGAGCCTGTAATGGTTTGTATTTTCAGGATGATGAAAGTCATATTATTTGTCTGAGATCTTACGACAAAAATGACAGTCAATTTTGTCTTACCCAAAAATCACATGAGAATTTTCTCCAGAACTTCTCTCATTAATCAGAAATGTTCAAAAGCTCTCCTGAGCAGTTTTATAGATCTATTGGAAAGCTTTTGCATATGTTTGTTTGTGTTTGTATTACTACAGAAGGATGATGGCCTTCCTGACTAGAACACAGACATTCCTGCCTTTACAGAGTTCTTAAAGGAATTTTCCTTGAGTTCCAGCTCAAATTTCCCATTTTTCCACTGCTTCTCAAAAAAGATACATACTAGAACATACTAGAAAATTCAAAGATGTCATATGTCTTTGATGGAGAGCAAGCAAAAATAGATCATTTTGGCTGGTTTACGTTGAGTCGTTACATTAAAGGTAACACTAAAATAAAATTAAACCCGAGGGGTGCAAACTCACATAGATTAGGGGGCAAAAAGAAAAGAGAGAGGGAAATCTGGCATTTCAGCAATGCCAGTTTTTAATGCATCACTTGAACAGATGTAATCACTCAAATGGCAGTGTTTCAGTAGGTCCAGAGGACTTTTGTGAGTATCCGCCTTGCCAGTTCGTAACGCTGTGCAATATATGCTGCACAAAAGCAGCTGTTTTCAACCCAGTTCTCTCACTGTGCAGTGTGAGGTATTACACAGGGCATTGTTGATAATGGCAAATACAGAGAGAACTATATTGGGGAGCACCGTGAGGTAAATATTGCAGAATAGACTAATGTGCTCTTATTGTTCAGAAAAAGACAAAAGCCACAGTTTGTGCACTTTCATTAATAGTAGTGGTGTGTATTATATCCATGATAAATTAATGTGGCCGAGTTATTCTTTAAAGAAGCTCTGGGACAAGCTTCATCTCTAATTTGGCCTGGAGTATATCTGCACTACCATATTTAAGTCAATGTACCTGATTAGCTGTTCATTAGTTATTTTTGCTTTTAAAGATTTTTAATTATACTCTGTAATCACAAAATACAAAATATATATACTTAGAGGAAAAGCTGAGGAGATATCAAACTTCCTAAATAACTTTATATTTGATTTCTCTAAATGGATTATTTGGAAGTTCTCCTACCATACTTCAGATCTACTCCAAATTGCCTAAGAGTAAAATTTAGTCCCTCATCTTTGAAATGCTCTTAATCGTCTAAGGGGTTTCTGTACAACGTTGCATTAATATTTTTTCACTGCAATGCCTTTAAAAAATATGTAGTAGCTAAAACTACCCACTGAAACAGCTGTTCAATGCACATTTGATGTGATTACACTCTGTATATGGTTTTCCTTATTCCAAATTGCAGCGTTCAGGTCTCCACAGCATGCACTGTGTTTCTGAAATTCATTAGCACTAAGGAATGGAGTTTGCACGCAGGTGCTGTTAGACTGTGTCGGTGCCTTGTCCCAGGTAACCAGCAGTCCTGTAAGGAATACCAGGACTGAAAATCTGCATCCCCTTGTGCAGAGCTCTGGGCCTGGTTTTACAGAGGCAGGGAGACCTTGTGAAAACTTGAAGTTTTTGTCAGACCAAAAGTTCTCGTTCGAATGAAGAAAAAACATTTGATTTCCCTGCAAAACCTCCCAAAAGCTCAATGCTGACCCCAGATATCCTACTCAGAGGCAGAATCCCACCTTCAGGAGCTGAGCATGTACTCCATTTCCAAGTATTGCTTCTGCTCACTGAACATGGGGTCTAGGGAAATACTGTCCACACTATTGTACTATACTGGCCTCATTGCTCCTGGAGTTCACAAATAAATGCTGATACATATAGCTACAGCTATGCTTCAAGTCTTTTAGACAGGCTGACATCCAGTGAATCAGTAATGGTAGATTTAGCCCTTGTCAGCATGGCTTCAGTTTGCAACTGCTCGGGCTTCCTTTCTCTCCTGTTAAATCTGCTTCCTTATGTTTTACAGATGGATCCACATGAAAATATTTTGTTGAGCACACTTGAAATTAAAAACGAGATGGCTGCCTCCGAGGCTGTGATGGGGCTTGGGGACCCTAGAAGCACTATGCTGGCCTATGACACGTCAAGCATCCAGTACCGGAAAGCTGGCTTACCCAGGCACAGCTTTGGCCGCAACGCCCTGGAGCGGCACGTGGCACAGAAGAAAAGCAGGCTACGGAGACGCGCGTCTCAGCTGAAAATTACCATTCCCGACTTGACTGATGTGAATGCCATAGATCGGTGGTCGCGCATATTCTTCCCTGTTGTTTTTTCCTTCTTCAATATTGTCTATTGGCTTTACTATGTGAACTAAGAAACAAAGCCAAACAGGAAGCAAGAACTGGATTTCTCTTCAAATCGGTTGTACAGCCAAAAGTGGGACTTAGAAAAATTCTATTCAGGACAAAAAGTTATTTTAAAACACCTTAGTTGCTGGCCCACTCTATGGTCTGTTTTTATAAAGTTTTGGTTGTATCTGCTAAATCATACATACAGTTGCAGTATGGACATATCCCCATATCAAAATATAAGTGCATTTTAAGTGTGAAGGCAAATTGGATTTTGACAATCATTTCTGTCTCATTGTCCCTCAATCTCTCTTTTTTCTTTTTTTCTTTTCTTTTTTTTTTAATGGCCATTTTAGTTTAGTGATACAAATGGAATGGCATCTGAGAAAGAAGTTCTAATTTCAACCATTCCCAGGGAAACTGCATATCTGAGACATGCATCTACACTTAAGAGAGTGTACTAAGTTGTTACCGTGTGTATGAAACATAGACACTTTACCTTTTAAATGTGTAAACTTGAAAACAAGTAGTGCCTATCATCTTTCCAAGATGATGATGGTCAGAGGTTTCCCAACCACGTTCAGGTATTTCCCTGTTATTTACTGAAAGAACTAAACCTTTGACTGATTATATTAGGGTTGGGTGTTTGCACAGAAGCTGAAGCAAAAAGCACTAGTTCTGTTGGGATTATAAAGAGAGAACATATGCTCACAATCACAGAGACTGTAGTTGTGATCAACAGAGGAATGTAGCAATGGTTTAAGAATGCATCAACTCTGAATGGGTAGATAAGCTGCTGTTGTGTGCAGGGGAAAGGAAACCATCTGTCCAAAGTGCCAAAATCGGTTGGCCAAATAGTAATTCTCAAGGTGGGTGAAGGAAACCAGTGGTTGCCTGCCTTTGGAGGGTGGGAACAGCTGGAGAGCAATGATCAAATACAGGGCCAAGGAGAGGGAAGGCTACATCTGTGTAAAAGTGTGTGCGCGCAGATGATGTTGTCAGTTACAGTACGTACCTTAGTCTGCGATACTCACCTGGACTTGTCTGATTTCTTCCAAGTTTGCAATCTTTCCAGTGTTATCATTGCTACTGGTATTACACTTCACACTTTGCATCCACTTCGTTTAAAGGAAATTGTACCTCTTTCAGCAGTAAAGGTCTGAGCATATGGACTTCAGTACAAAAAATACTGACAGGGTATTTTCTCAATCTGGGTTAGGCAATGTCACTTCACTACTTCTGTTTTAATGCACTGTTTTAAGGGGAAACATTTGGTAGCCATTACTTCAAGAGATTAATTTCAGTCTTGAACATCTCCTGCTTTAGGGTGCTTTCCATTGAAAAACTAGGAAATTTCCATTTTGCTTTAAGAGTCTTTTTGAAATAAAAGGATTGAGTTTTTTCATGCCATAGAGCTATACTCCCATAGACAAAATAGAACAGACAAAACGTAGAATTTTATGGGCAGAGTTTGCCCTTTAAGCGATTGTGGAAAATTTTTCATAATAAAATTTGTAAGAATTGTATAGAAAGTATAAATTCCTGATGGCTTTTACTAAATCAGATCCCCAATGTTGCTTGACACAAAACATTTCATTAAGAAAAAGCCACATCTGTTTTACCTATGCTACCTCTCATCTGTGTACAAATTTAATATCTTCTGAATAGCAAAGGAAGGTTTTTCTGGCAGATATATTTTTCCTGTTCAAGTATTGCATTGGTGATACTTTAAGATAGTTCTTCAGAATGTTTTTCAGAAAATATTTTCTTGAAATTTTTTGTTCGTCCTTTAAACTAATTTTCTTAAGTTTCTGGATTTTTGGTGGGGTTTTTTTCCCCATTTGACAGTGAATGTTAGTGGTGGCAGGAAAACAGTTCTGGGAATTAATAAGCCAATTTTCTGACTTTGCTTTTAGAATATCATATACGTATTTCTGCTTCAAAATGGGAAGGAATAGTTCTGAACCTGAAGTGGGGTTTGCCAGGCATACACATGACCTGATGTTTTCAGGGAGTTGTGTGTATGTTCACGTACTGCCTCCAGGTTCAGACTCTGCAGTATGTAGAGACAGGCTTTCATCATGCAATTAACTTCTGGGATCAAAACGTTGGCGCTTGTTCACGTGCATAATTTCTGACTGCATTTCATGCATAGCACAATAAGCTTTGTAGGTGCATTTGGAATTTCAACTGAGAGGTATGAATCATGCTGGAATTTTTTCCCAATTCTGAGAAAAGGAGCCACATCAATAATCACTATTTCTCTTCAAAGTCTGTCCTTTAAAAATGGTATTAATTATCATAAATAAAAGCAGTCTTACAGTATTCTTCTGTACAAGCTTTTCTTTTATTTCATAAATTGCTGCCAACTCCTTTTTTATTTCACAGAAGCATAGTGTGAGTACAGGGGGCTCACAGCCTGGTTGTGGTCGATAGACATCGAATAGAAAACCTTACAGAGAATACGTTGACTCTCTGCATTGGTCTACCACATCAGCTATTATGAAAACCACAGAGACTGAATCCTAGAACTGCACATTAATTTATCTGAAGCTACAGTACAAGCCATAATGCTCTCTGATGTTGCTCTTCAGAGAGTGAAAGAAAACGTCTGGATTCTGCTCAGGTGTCACTAGGAAGGATATATTATTTGGGGGGAAGGAGCACTTTCACTTTTACTATGTCCTTCTCGCTATCAATGTGATGTATAAACTTAGTGATTGAGAAGGATTCTATCATTTTGTACTAAGGCTTAACACTGTGAAACAAAAAGATGGGGGCGAGAAAGACTGGTGAGGCACTGTCAAGGGAAGAGTGGAACTCGAGCCCAAGGTGAGCCCTTGCTCCTCTTCTGAGGTACTGGAGTGAGAGTGAGGAATTATGCCAACGTACGTGAGATATGGGGTTTGCTGTGTGTGCTACCCTGCAGGTAAACTAGAATAAACTTGCTTTTAGTTGAGAATTGACAGAAAATTAATATTCTAGATCCTCTTAATTGTGTTAATTGTTGTTAGTTTCAATAAGCAAAATATCAAAGTTAGTAATCTAGATAAACCTTGTAATATAATTATAGTTGCACATTTTATTGTTCTATTGGACATGATAGCCAGCAATTAAGGTGTTTTTCATCTTTGTGAAATTCATGGGCAAATTATGACTATAACATGGCACAGTTTTAATGAAATCTTTGTGATCAAACTGTAAATATATACTGTACATGACTGCTAGTAAGTATGATACACATTTTCAGAACTGAAAATTCATGCAACATATTTCTGTGTTTGCATAAGGAATGTTATGTTTCTATCCTATTGCAGTTTAGTGACTGGGAAGAAAGACTCAAGCAATGACATTGTGACCATTTCTTTTCTCATTCCCAGGAGAGGAAAACAGAGTCTTAAGTAACAGCATGTCGCAGAGCTCTTCAGAGAGTTTTTACATTCTAATACGAAGGACATAAAATCTGTAAGGTACAAAAGCACAATGCATAGAGAAAATGAGTGGTGGTCTTATACCTGGGGAACAAATCCTGTTTATTTCAGACAAATATGCATTAAAAATAAAGCTCAATTAATTTTCACTGTACTTATTAGACTGTGTTCCAATTCTATACTATAACACAGTGCTAAACATAAGTGAACAGATGTTAAACATTATCCAGCTATATGTGCATATGGACATAACCTAAATGTCTATATGGACATATGTGTGTATATATACACGTACTGAGTATATATATATGCACACACATTCATATGTTGGCGTGTTAAAGGAATAAGCTAATAATAGTTTTGTTTCTACCATCAACCAGTGTATGAATATATTTTTGAGACAAAAAAATTAATGTATTAAAAAAAAACAACTTACTATACAGGGTAACTGGGCATTTCTATATCAGCAGATCAATGCTTATAATTCGTATTGAGCATTGCACCGTTTGACATGATGATAGTACTGTACCTCCTAGCATCTGAAATTAGACTAGTCCTCACATTGCTTGCCTATTTCTTCTCTTTTTTTATAACAGCATTGTCCACTAGTAGGTTTTCAAAACCAAGGAATTCCTTAGGGAACCAAGGAAAAAAAAAAAAGGCAAAAATATTAACTATTTCTAGAAAACAATCTAGGGTGGGATGGACAGGGTACAATACTATATCAGTAGTGATCATAACATTTTGCTATGTGTACATAGAACATACAATGTGAGCAACCATAACTTAAGCTGAACGTGTGTAAATATTATCAGATTTCTTAAACATTTTTAACTTCTAATTTGTACTTTATGGTAAGGCAAAAAGCTAATTCTACTTATGGTTTAGGTTAATGTGTCCTAAAATTATGTAAATAATTAAATAAGCTGTAAATGAGCAGTCGATAGATACAGTAATTGTTTAGTGACTTTTTTTTACTAAGTACAATAATTGCAGTGCTCTAGCAGAGTAATTTAAACACCCTTTTGCATAAACAGATTTGGATTCCAGATATACAAAAGTACAGAAGTACTGTCGTGTAAAATAGCCGTCGGGGCCATGTTACTGCTAGCACAGTCGATTCCTTTGTAGGGTGACAATGTTCAGGCGACAGAAGGTGGTAGCTTGGCACTGGGTACTCAGATCAGCATAAACAGGTAGGGCCTGGTTTTCACTTACAGCACGGCACCTTTACGTTGCTCCAGTGCCTGGAGAGGGGAAGGGATCCAGGGTAGGTGAGAATTGAGCAGCTGATGATTTCATTACAGAAAGCCTGCATATTGCGTCTGTCTGTTTCTGAAATCTGTCTCTCTTATGGTATCTAATAGTAGACTTATATTTTTCTTTAAAAAAAAGAATAAAAACTGTTTGACTGTCGTTAGATAGCATAGTCCCCCCCAAAGCCAAAGAATCCTCACTCCAGAAATTGTTTAAAAGGGAAATCTAATAAGTCACTGCTTAACACCAAAGGTAAAGCTTAATAAAATGCACTAGGAACTTTGTCTAAATTTTTAAGAAGCAGATGGAATGTTGATCAAAAATACTGCCCTATTCTACTTTGTAAAAATAGTAATAATTTAAATATCCATTAATATAAAATTGAAATAGATCATCTCTACAAGAATATGCAACACTAACACTTCATAAGTATAAAATTATTTTCTTTGTAAGTGCTTTGACAAAAATGAAACTTAAATGATGAAAAATCTCACCTCTACTTTCATACTAAGGGTTGTATTTTTTTAATGTTTTTCAGACATGAGGTCATCTATTCCAATTTGATAACATTTTGTATGTTTTCACTGTTGCTGTCATTTGACAGATACTCACCAGGCTGTATTGTTCATGGTCTGTCCTGTTACTTTCAGTTGAAGACAAAATGAACATTTGAAACATGACTAATTCTAACAAGCTGACTATGATTTGACTTCTATCACGTTTTTATTTGCATGGGTGTTTAAATGGTTCTGTTAGTACTGTCTTTGCACAGTTCTGATTTCTCTTTTTTTACTTAGTACTATTTACTTCATAATGTAGTAATCATCAGCCTTACTAATGACCTTGTAGCCTTTCTTATATGCACATAATGCACATTTTCCAATGGCTAGAAAATGCAAAATACTAGTGGATATCATTGCATCAGATCTTCATGTCTTTCTCAAAAGGACTGCTAACCTCTGGGATATATGAGGTAGTAAAATGATGATTGTAAATGAGTAGCACATAAGAGATATTTTCTGAATTTAAAATTATTGCAGCCAGTTTCAGCATGTAAATATATAATAATGTTGGCTAGTGTGTAATTCTTGAACTAAAAAAATATAAATAAAGAAAACCTAAAAGATGTATATGTAGTTGTGTTATGTTGGGCAGGCTCTTCTCTAAAAGGTGCAGAAGATTACAATTCTCATCTGAATTTCTATGCATTGGGGTCAGAAAAGGACACCAGGAAGTTGGGTCTTGACCACTCTGAAGTGTAGGGGCACCTGTAGCATGGTGTTAATTTGCCCATGCAGCAGTAAGGGGACTGGAGTGTCTGGGGTATATTAACAATGTTCAGTGAGGTGCTTGGTGCTAGTCAATTAGAAAATGCTGAGAGAAAGGGAACAGTTGAAAGTCTCAGAAGTTTGGTGACTCCTTAATCAAGTCTGGTGAACCTGTTACTGACACCAGGTGCTGGTGTCCACCTTGTAGAAATACGATAGCAGCTGTTGGTGTGGGGTGGGATTTCCTTTCACAGAAGGTCTAAATGGTCTTAAGTCTGCCTACATGGACTTAAGATATGAAAAAAGTTACATTCCTTCCTCTTTCTGCTTAACATTGAAGAGGAGAGATCCTGTATGTCCAGATTTTTGACCCTTTCAGTGTAGAGGACTGAGCAGATTTTCCTGTTGGAGCAATTCCGGTGCATAAAACAACCCATTCCAGATGAAGTGCTCAGGGGAGTGCGGTCAGGCACCCTCACGAGAGGTGTCTGTGGTGTTCTGCTGGCGCTGCTGTTTCATACAACACTCTTAGCAGAGCAGGAACCAGGCAACTGGGTCTCGTCTCATGCTCCTAAGACATAAAAATGTCCTCTCATACCATTCTGTAGTTGCTGCTCCTTTCTGTCCTAGTAGACCTTGAGCATTAAATCGACTTCAGAATTAGACTTGGGTTTTCTTTCTGCTGAGGGAACAGTTCACATCCATGAAGTTTTTCTTGTTCTGTGCCAGCCCAGCTCTAATAAAAGGGAATTCATAGCTGTGCTTCCAAACCCCAGGTATCACAGCATGGGGGAGATGGCAGGGTATTTATTGGTTGCCTTCACTGTACATACCTGCAGGTTCTGCCTCAACCTGATTCTTTGGTTGATCCAACCAGGAAGAGCAGATGGAGCAGCAGAAAAGAGAACAAATGTCCGTCAGGTGAACGGCTGCCAAAGGCTAAAACTGCCAAATCTTCATTTTTGTCTGGAAATGCAGACAGCAGTCGGTAATTCCTTGTGAAGTCATCCACCTGGCTACTCTCTGTTCCCAGGCCCACAGCAGCACTGTGTTAATGACTGTTCTCTTCTGTCCTGCTTTTCTGTGGATAAAGAGCACCAGTTCTGCAGAGAAGGAGCAGAGATTGAAGGTGGGAAAACCCTGTGAGTCTTGCGTCTGCTACTGAGGGGAGGAGCAGCTGCTTGCAGGATGCTGGCTCTCTATGGGACCCAGACTGTTAAGGAAAACTCAGATATGACTTAATCTCTTCACTATTTAAGTTATGTCACATCTTCTTCTGAAGCTTCTGAACAATAGATCCAAGATCTGAAAAAGAGACCAAAATGCCAGCACAGTTGCTTTGTTACCAAGTACGTGATGTGCTGTTGGCCCTTATGTTCAGTAATAGTTACAAGTTAGGAAGACAAATATTTCAGCTTTAAGACTGGTTTGTGATTTTAGGGTCTAAAATATTTATACTCGGTGGTAAGTATGATTTCCAAATCAAAACAGAACAAATTGTATATCTACCTTTTCACCTGTCTGTCTCTATAAATGCATTTAATATTATCACATCCCAACAGGTGTTATAGCAACTCCACTGGCACAAAAGTGCTACGGAGTATTTGAATGATTTATTCCTTTTATTCTATTTGGAGCATTAACACTTACTTCATGACTTGTGTAACATGGCTCATTAAATTTACTTGACTGGAAATTAGAAACATTAATATTTGCTTCTTATTGGTAAATGCCACTGTTGAATATATCTTGATAATCTAAAATTAACTGAATGTCAGATATTATCTAACCTCAGAGTTCTCAGCTTATAGCAGGGAAATCAGTATTTTAAAGAATGAAATTACGCATATGTCAGATACTGAGCAGCTGTGAAAGGCTGAAATAATAGGGACTGGCGTCTAACACGTAACTGTTGCACATTAAGTAAATGTAACATTAACAACTACAAGTATGTTCACTAATGCAAATTCTCTGGTTATCAAAATTAATGACCAGCATGACATTATTAATTCGTAATGCTTGTTACTCTTGAAGGATGTTTGCAGTGACTGATTTATTATGATGTTTATATGAGTCTAAGCAATCAATAAGTTTAAAAATGACAGTTATGTGCAGAAATGGGAGCTGGGTGTTCAGGTGATGTCAAGTCCTTACGTAAATGACAATACGTATGCCTTGAATGACACTCTGGCCCAGGAAGGTGTGTGTGTGGGGGGCAGTGGGGAGGTTGTTTTAATTTCAGGGCAAAACTCCTGAATGCATTTTATTCTTGGAAGGCAAGTATTTTTTCCTCTCTTTCTGACAGATTGTCAGAGCTGACATACTGCATTCGTTTTGGCACTCTAATGGCTAAGGGCATGCTTCCAGCTGAGACCAAGTTTTTTAAACTTTCTCTTTTGTAGAAATAAAATAGCCAAGGAAACAAAATATTCCTGAAGTTCTGGATCTTGGGTTGATGTATTTAGGTTGCCTTGCAAATGCTTTAAGAACTAAATCACGTAAACTGTGTACATTTCCAGTTTCGGTGCTGTTTATTTTTCAAATAGCACTTGAGAGGAGAGATATCTGTGTATCTCTGGGCAGACATACATTTCTAAGCTTGGGCAGTATGTCTAAAGACTGATGCTTTCCAAAGCCGTGTGAGATTGATGTGTGGCCTTTGTGATCTCTGTGTTAAATGTTTCGAAAGAGCTTTTTTGAAGAGGCAGATTGATCGTATCAGTCTTTAATCTTTAACTTTTTGTTGAAATTTTGTGGCATTGATGTTTTTGAAGGTACTGCAAAGAGAGATCCCAGGCAGGCACAGGAGTTAGAATGTCCTGCAGGTTGCAGGGGATGAAGGCCTGTCACACGCTCTTTGACAGCAGCAAAAGGGCGAGATGTGCAGTGATAAACCCACCGCACAGGAGCTAACACGGAAGGATCAGTGCAGGTGTGTTATTCAGGATGAGTCCCCCTCCATGTCATGCAGAGAAATTGTTTCTTCAGGTGAGAGGACATTGACAGGAGAAGCATTGTGGATAATAAACAGACTGAAACCTACATGTCAGGGCAGCGAGATTTATCTGCAAGATTTGCAGACAAATTGAATTGGTTTTGCTGCTGTTCTGTGTTTTATGTTGGGAAAGATTGAGGCTTTTTTATTGTTGTTGTTAGTCACCATCCAAAAGATGTCCCCAGTAAAAAATATGTGCCAAACAGAAAAATTCACTAGTAAGTAAAATTTAAAAATGAAGAGACACCCCAGGATGTGGAAATGCTGTTAATTACCCTCCCAAGCAACAACAAAGCATAATCTGAACTGACTAATTTATTTTTTCTTTTTTTGTTGGGTTTTTTCCTTCCCCCCCCCCCCCCCTTTATTTTTTCTTCTTTTTCCCTTGTTTCCTTCTTTGCTACTGGTAACACACATTAAAATTAGAAGCCCTGAAGACTGCCCCCCTTGCCCTCCCCTTTTTAACGTTTTTCTTTCTCACACAAGCTAGGAAACTTAGCATGAAGACTTTGGCTAATTCCAGTGAATCATGCAAGCCTTAATTGGGTTTGGAAGGGTCTCCAGATCTCTCTAAGAAAGGTTAAGCATTATTTATTTGCCTTCATTACTACCCTAAGCAATGTGATTACTGAACAGGTTTGACATTCAAACTAATTAAGGACGTGAAAGAGGAAAAAAGCCTTTGTATGAAATCCAAACAAAAATTCATAAAGGAGAGGAAAAAAAAATAGAAAGGCCAGGCAAACGAAAAGTAAAGGATGTTTTCTGACTCATGCTATAAGCTTTTAAAGTAAATACAAGCTGCTTTTTTGGCATAGCATGTTTCTGTGTCTTTTAACTGCAGTCTAGCCATCCATCCCTGGATTTTCCTATTTCACATTGTTGGGAAGCCATACGAGGTGTTGATAAAGGGAAAAGATGTCCAGCATAAGCCTTTACTTCTTCCTTAGGTGCCTGAAAATACCAAATCCTGCTCCCTTTACTCTGGTGAGCAGGTTTGGACCCCAAGGACTTCACAAGGTGTTAAGCACCTTCCTGAAAAACAGGCATTCCCATTTGCTGTCCAGCTTCTGCGTGGGTAAAATAAGGGAGGAGGGGAGGGAAGGTCTTTCCTCTTTAATAACTGAGGGAACAAGACAAATCTGTCGAGCCATAAACACAAATGTTTTGCTTAGGTTCTGCAAACACTCCCTCCTACTACAGAACTGGAAATGACACGGTATCCAACATCAGTGCAGTATTGAGAACAGAGTTGGATCTGCTCAGTTATACCAGAGTTACAGTGAATTATTTAGTTCTAATGAAATAAAGTCACATGGACATTGGAAAATATAAAAATTCATATTTTGCTGCCCCTGCACCCTTCTTCTTCTTGTGTTTGAAATCCGTCTCTGAAAAAGGACAGGGATTGTAGGCCAGTACTTTTCTAGCTTAAAACCACATGGTAAGCATGTCTTATGTGAGTAATTCATAATGCATTGAGTAATAAATAAGTTTTGATTCCATTTCATTAAAAAATACCTAAATTTGACCTTACCAGATACTACATTGCTTCTTGAAGACACTAAATTATTTTCTCCTATGTACTTTATACTTCCCCCAAGTAATTAGACTGCTCAGTTGTGAACTGCATGGACAAAATATAGGGTTCTTTTTACTATTGGATGAGTCTAGTTCTATCAAAAATAGGAAAAAAATATATGCATTGTGGGTATTTACTCATGAAAACATGGTACTACTTTTATGTGGCTATTTTAATATATTGTAAAGTCCTGCAATATATTTGGATTTAAATTCTCATAAAATATTTATAGAATTTTTTTCTAACAACAAAATTGTCGTCTTCACAATGGAAAAAGGATGTTATCATGTTAGTACATTATTTAACAATTTTTTCTTTTTCTTTATCTCTTCCTTTTTCTTTTTCTTTTTCTTTTTCTTTTTCTTTTTCTTTTTCTTTTTCTTTTTCTTTTTCTTTTTCTTTTTCTTTTTCTTTTTCTTTTTCTTTTTCTTTTTATTTTTATTTTTATTTTTATTTTCCTAATACTATTTTAATATCCTACTGGAAATGGTTTTCTGTTCTGGGAGATTTTCATTCTTCCTTTCAGCTTCAATATTTTTCATTTTTCATGTCAAATGTTGGGCGTTAATTTTATTATATTTTTTTCCTCCATCAAGATGTCTGGAAAAATAAAATCTAAACAAATCAGCTCAGCAGCCAGCTCCCTTCTGAAGTCTGCAGATTCGGCAGGATGAGGAGTCAGGATAGTAGGAAAGGACATAAAAACTCCAGCAATGATTTGACCCTTTCAAAGTCTGCCTGCTTTGATGATCATTCTGGTTCACTGTGTACAGTGCAGGATTGGTTTAGCTGATGTTTTATTTAAAAGTCTGCACTGAACGTATAGCTCGGAGACCTGGTGAAGTGTCAGTACACGAGGTTCCTGTGTGGTGCACTCTCTGCAGATTTGGCTTCCTCAGCGCTGCTTGCTGCAACAGGTAGTATCCAACAATGTGTATGTCTATGAAACATCCCTTGCTTTGCGCTGAGTTTGTTGCACTGAGGTCACTTTGTCTCAAGGAATTAAGGTTACTGTAGCTTTCGCATAGTGTGAATTTAGAAGAATGCTTTGGAATTTCTAAATACATTTGTCAAAGAGACAATGAACCTACTGCCCCAGGTCTGTATCCCCCTGTCTCTCCTTGGGAGAGAAGTACAGCCCAGCTGTCCCAAAATGGTGGACTAAAGGAGCAAACTCCCTATAGTCACACGCTGGGGACATGGCATTGCCGATGTCACTGATACCTGCCAGCAGTTTGCAACAAGAAGTTTTATGAAATTTGCTGGGGCCCTTTACCTTTCACCTGTTGTTAAAGTAGATGTTAAGTATCACATTGACAGTATTGTAATACCTGTGTAATATCATCAGTTGGTAACTGAAAAACATGATGTAACTGGAGCGCTTTCTTACGGTTATTTCAAAGGACCAAGTGACAGAATGTGAGAGGAGTAAATGAAACTTTCCCATTAGAGAACCGAGCTAGTAATGGTTTCTTCTATAGTTTCTCAGGCTATCAAAGGCCTATGAGAAAGTAGGATCTAGAAATGAAGTTTCCAGGCCTTAAATAGCAATGGATGAACCTAATTTTTTCATGAATTTCAGACCCTGCACTGAGTGGGCAGCTAAACACACCTGTGGTTTGGAAATGAGCACCTTGAAGCTGCTTATCATATTTCTGTGGACACCGTGAGGTATCAGCCCTCGGCAGCTATGGACAGGGCAAATGGGCCCCCACAGCCTACCTGCAAGGGCTGTGTGAAATAATGAAGGAACATGATGTCAGGAGTAGGGAGTGTCTTTGTAGCCAGCTGGTGCCTGATGAACTTGCAGCGAAGCGGAGGAAGACAGAGCCTGTGGCCCGGCAGGTAGCGCTGGGGTTTGTTACTGCACCAGTTATGGTAACGTGCTGCCAGCACTAAAAGCAGGAAGGTGTCTGCTGTGCTCTTGGAGGAAAGGGAGGGTAGTTATTAGTCAGCTGAAGAATCACAGAGCTAAGGGTTGGAAGGAACCTCTAGAGATCATAGAATCATAGAATTGTAGGGGTTGGAAGGGACCTCAAGAGATCATCGGGTCCAACTCCCCTGCCAAAGCAGGTTCCTTAAGTGTATCGTAGAATCATAGAATGGTTTGGCTTGGAAGTGACCTTAAAGATCAAGTTCCCACCCTTCTGCCATGGGCAGGGACACCTCTCACTAGACCAGGCTGCTCGAGGCTCCATCCAACCTGGCCTTGAACATGTCCAGGGAAGGGGCAGTCACCACCTCCATGGGCAACCTGTGCCAGTGTCTTACCACCCTTGTAGTAGAGAATTTCTTCCTAATATCCAATCTAAATCTACCCCCTTCCAATTTAAAACCATTCCCCCTTGTCCTATCACTACATTTGTAGTAGTTTTCTTTCTTTTAATTTCTTACTCTCTGCAAGGCATTGGGCTTCCATTTTGGCTTTTTTTTTTACCAACCAACCCACCAACATCCCTGTTGTGTCTGTCTGATCTCATATCAGTTAGATTTTCAACAGGACATTCCTATAAGACAAATAGACCAACAAGCATTATTTCTTTGGAACCAGCTCCTTTTCTGACTGCTACAGTTTATTATGGTTAGTCCATTATAAATTACATGGTGTCTCCAGGGACCTGTTCTGCACTTGAAATATCACAAGACTGCTGTCATGCATAATGCTGCAGAGAGCTGCTAAATTTATATCCACTAAAAATGTGCTTTACGTTGCAGAGTGACCCACTTTAACTTTGATGCATAAATGGGTTGCTTTTTCTTTTAAGTATTATCTGCTATTTTCTGTTTGTCCACGGTTTTAACTCGCTCAGAAAAAGCCCTTGGAAAATCTGTTATTTGTGCTTCATGTATAGCGTGATTCTCATTAGTTTATAAAACTTGGACATACTTCCAAATTCCCCTAGAGACAAAGTATGCAAAGGGCAATTTTGTCTGCCAGCCCATGTAAATTCTCTCAGACTACATAAACAGACAGCAGTGGCAGATTGGCTCCTGGAGCTTATGGTTTCTTCTGCTCCTAAGCAGTTTGTACAGCAAGTAGAGAGAAAAGCCTGTGAAGTACAAGTTGCCCTAACATATAGATAATGGCAGTTTACTTGTATAGTTTCAAAATGTGCCTTATGAGACAATTTTAAAAGCTTTTTTCTTTTGCTTTTTTTTTTTTCCTGAGGTGCACTGCAAGAATAAGAATCCTTCCAAATTCCAGCGAGATTTTAACAAAATTTTAAAAACAAAGCATATCTATCTGAGTCTATGTTGAAGTTTTACCTTCTTAGAGGTGAGAAAGAGAGCAGACTTAGGCTTAAAATGCCTCCAGGATATGATATACTATGAATTATTGTCTACAAGAAGTACATCCACAGGAATTCTGCCATAAAGCTTTAGTGCATCATAAGAAAAATATATGGCAGGACTATTACGCTACTAATTGATTTGGCTTCCTGACATGGTTAAATAGCTGATAATACATTCCACTGAGTAGGTATTTATAAGTGAACATAGGGAAGAGACAAGAAAACAAAGACTTTTGGCTTGATTTTTTTCTAAATCATCTTAAGATGGTAAAAAATGGTCACCAGCAGTTATATGCCTTTCAGGTGAGTAACATCTCCTTGGTCATTAGTGATTCCACACAATCTAGGCAGTTGAACTGGGTGATCATTTTAGCTCCCTTCCACATCAAATTATTCTATCCTATCTTATTTTTTTTTTCCTGAGAGAATGTCATCCATTAGTCTTGAAATTTGTGGAAGTGCTGTGGAGTGAGAATGGACTCTTCTGGATCATAAGCTTAATTTCCTTTCTTGGACAGGTAGAGGTGGTTGATGAAAGTATGTAATCATCCTCCAGATGTCTTGCTACAATGTTATATATAGCTGAAAGTTGGGGTGAAATTATGCATCAGTGATGGCTTTTGCAGTACTAAACATCAAGCTGTCCCAGCTCTTACTGCTCCTTCCTTTGGTGTCTTTAAGAAAATAGCCCTCTCTCCCTCTAGAACAGAAGAGGAGTTGCTTAAGAAATCCCAGGGGAGGATACTGAAAATCCAAATGCTCCTTCTCTTTCACCATTGAGAAGAGTGCAGAGGTGAATCTCAAACATCTCAATGCTTTTTTTAAAGTTTCAAACTCAGGATAGTTATCCTGATCTTCTCACAACATTGTATGTGCAGGCCCCTTATTTTTTTAAGTTGGGTGTATCTGTTACTGACAGTGCACAGAAAGTAAAGTCTAAATAAGGTTTGTTCACCTGGATACTTGAAGGGCTGCTAAAATACATACTAAACCATTTTCTATAACAAATACTTTCTTTACTTAAGCAGTTTGCTAAACCTATCTTTCTTTTGTCTGCATAAAACCCCCTGTTTACATGAGGTGTTTGCAGCTTTCTATTGGCTCTAGAGTATTGCACTGAGAAGAGACACCTAAATGAGAGTCAAAGAAATGTACAATATAAATATCACCATGTCAAATGAAGTTAATAAAAATGTCAAGAGTTTAGGGCAAAGTTTTCTGGTCTTAAAACTGGAACCATTCCTTGCAGGCTGTGCAAAGTCTGGGAGCTAATATGCTCCTCTTGATCAGTTGGAAATCAGGAAAGTTCATGCATAACCTGAAGGTTTATAAATAATGGAAAAAAAAGGGGTTTTAAGCTGATTTTGATGAAGAACCAGAGCTTTGGAATGGAAAAAGGTTAATGTAGGCTGTAATTACTGATCTGTGAAGACAACTGGAAATGTAGTACCATTTTGTTTCCTTGTTTGGGTTACTCCTGGGTAGGAAAATAGTTCAGCAATTTAATGAAGATCCCTGTCAGACGGAAACACAAGCACTTCTTGTAGTAGTTTTCTATGATTCAGAAGCATCAGCTTTGTGGAAGAGGGCCTGTGGGGCCTTGGGGGCGGTGAGCTGGCCGCAGGTCTGCAGTGTGCCCTTGCAGCAATGAGGCCAACTGCGTATTGGGCGGTGTTAGGAAAGCCATAGCCAGCAGCTAAAGGAGGAAACCTCTCTTGACATGTGATGGCTATGTTTAAATACCACACGTTGGTAAAAGCTGTTTAAAAAAACAGATGATCTGTTCAGACTGTTGCTCCAAAGGCAAATTGTTAATTTTGCCTCATTTTTTCATCTCACTGATAATAGCATAGAAAATTCAGTGCAACTGGGATTACTTTGGGTGCAATAAAAGCAATATCCTTAAGTTCATTGTTCCTACAAGTACTTCCCAAAATTATGGATATGTTTTACAGTGTCACATTACTGTGGTATAATTAGAGGAAACCTTTTATTTTTGGCCAGACTATCTCTTTCCTCATTTTTGTGTAAATCTAAAATGAATGGAACCTCAGCGTTAAGAAAATGAAGTATTTAAAGTAATTCATGTGGTTCCTATTAATTGAAGCAATAACCCAAATTTAAGGAAAAATGCTGTTTGAGCATTTAGTTCCATTATGTGAATCCAGAGCCTACTTAGCTGCAGAGGTGTGATTCAGATCTCTAAGCACTGAATGTTTTACGGGGTTTTCAGGTTTTAAAATTCAGGGTAGCCTTTTTCATACAAGCAACACGCTACCACATGGTTTGCCAATTTTGGCAGAAGCTGCATAAAAGAATCAATTTTCTTTGTTTTGTCAGACAATTGATACTCCACATCTTAATACCTGGTGTCTTAACAACCTCCCAGGTCCCTTGTCCATCACTGTAATATCACACAGTTTTCACCTTTTAAGGACAGGAAAGGAAAATTGCACTCCTGCCAACTTTCACTCATTGATGCTGTGTAGTAAGAGACAATCCCCATGATTTAGTTTGTGTGAAGATGTTTCTCCTCTTGGTTTGAATTTGCCTCCTAGTCATTTTAATACAACAGTGACTGTTGCTGTTAAGCTTTTCTGTAGTACTCATCATTTTACAGAACTCTATTGCATCTCCCTTTCATCTCTCTCCTTACTTAACCTGGCTAAGGATGCTGCTGAAGATTTAAAATCTGAGTGGAAAGATCACTGACTCTCTGCGCTGTGCATTAGGTATTTGGTTGTGTTAGGAGTGTTAACAGAAGCATCATAAACACTTCAGATACAGGAGTGCTTTCCTCATAAGGCTTTTATTTAGAAAGCTGGAAGCAAAAAGCAAATGACCTAATAGTAGGCATAATATTTACCAGCAACCTTATTAGTGTTAGCTTTGAAGTATTTACTTGAGCAAGTGATTTGATGAAATGTGATGGTCTGAGCCACCATTCATACGAAAGTGTGTTGGTACAAATATGCACTGGAGAGATCTTGGAGACTGTGGTCATGTGAATGTACTGGTAATTAAGGAAGAGGAGACAGAAGTGGCAAGATGCTTAAGTCTAGGGTGTGCTGTGCCAACAGAGGTGACAATGTTTTTGGAATTTTTGGACTGCTTTCAGCAAATTTATCCCGATGATTTTGTTGACAACCTGCCTCCCACAGGTGCCACCCACTCGGTTGCCCTGCAGCTGGCAGTTACTGTTCTTGAGAAAAACAGGGTGGGGGGTTCTAGGATATCATCTTTTAAAGGTTTGGATGGAAAACACACAGAGAAAGGGCAGAACAGTAGCAACTGTACTTCCTCTCCAGCTTTACAAACGAGGGAGATAAAACCTGCACCTAAGTGGGAAGGAAACCAAGGGGTGGCAGAGTAGGAAAAAGGACAGACAATTGTTTTAATGGAGCTGTATTGTGGTGTAAGGGGCAAGGTCATCGGCTGAAGATAATGGAAGTCTTTTTAGAGCTCTGTTGACATTTATTTGTAAGATCCCTGCTTTACCTCTGTAAGAGTTGTTCCTGCTGCCTTGTGATGTGGTGTGGTTTGCACTGTCCCTGTTATCTTTCTTAATACCTTAAAGGCTCCTCCTGTGGCTCCTTGGCTGGGATTTAGAAGGATGTTTGGAAACACAGGATCTTGGTCTGGTCCAAACGGCCCAGTGTGGTCTTCTGCAAATCATTCCTTGCCTGGAGCTCCCTGCAGCAGCTACAAAGCAAGGTTTAACTAGGGGTTAGACAAATTGCTTGCATGTTCATCCTAGTCTGGAGGAAACCTGTACTCCATGGGACTGTTTAGGTTTTGTCTATGAGAACCTTACTCCTCTGGGCCATAAGAAAAGTCTTTAGAAACAGGAGGGAAGGCTGCCTGAAAAATAGAAGCTCTGTTAAAATTGCAGAGGTTTGACATTTGTTCTTTATTCTGTGCTGAAACAAATTAAGACCGTGCAAATTAAGTTTGTGAAAACATCAGAGAGAGCAACAATGGCGTAGCTGCTGGGAGCCTGAGGTTCAAGATGTTGTTCTTCCTGATCCGTTAACGTCATGGGCAATGTTCCAAATCACCCTTCATTAGTTTGATGAATATTTAAAGAAGTATGGGAAGTGGCACAGAATACTGATATCCCAGCAACTAGGACTGCCACACAAAGGTGTGAGAGAGATGGGTGTTTGTCCTTCTTCTGTGTAAATCCTTGCTCTGACTATAAGTTCTCACTATTCCAGCACTTAATAACACTTCTTAATTATATGTCTCTGTGCAAAAATGCTTCAGAGGATCTTTATATATGAAAAAACATATATTTTGAAAATGTATTTTTTTACTGAAGAGCAATACAGCTTCCTCTGAATGCCTTGGAAAGCTTCACAGGCAGGCACTGAGCATTCAACAGAAAGACATAAGTCTGTGATGAGAACAACTGGAAAAGGGTTTGATTACACTGTCCCTTATCCCAAAGAAATGCAGTGTCTCTTAAACACTGAGGTGACATAAGTAAGTACATTGATTTGCAGCATGTTAAAAGGTAAATGGTAGTTTATTATTCATTCTATGTAAATGAACACTTCCCTCAGATTTATGGCAAATATATTTAAAAAAAAAATCACTGGAAACCTGATGTGCCTGCAAATGAATGTTTGGAAGGCAAGGATAATGATCTCAATTCAATTCCACGGACTGTAGACACAACTGAATCCTCTGAGAAATTAAATATACAAACACTGACTTTTAAAAAGCGTGATGGATTTGCTTGAATCAAGCCAGCAATAGGCAAGAAGCAGCAATATTCATCTATTTTAAAGCAGAAGAGAAAATCTGATGTTCTGAGATAATACACATGATTTTTTTAAATCAATTTTGTTTTTTCCAAATTTTTCTTTGTCTAAAGCATTGTTAGTGTGTCATATCCCTCTGACCAGATGAGCTCCTCTTGAAGTAAGATGTTACTCAGTGTGCAGTGAGAAAATCAAAATGTAGTCCAAATGAAATTGGCAGTTTCTCATTTAGTTGATATTTGGAGACAGGGAAAGTTAAATGTCAATGTATGGAGACTTCAAAGATACAATCTAGATTTGGTTTATCTTCTATGAATTTTTGCAGTCTGGAGGACATAAATTTTTCATTTTTGTTTAAATATCAGAATGAAAGACTAACATCCTGTGACAATGGATGCTGCCTTTCACGTGTTTAATATTGGTCTTGAAATTTTCTTTTATCATTACTTCAATGGTGAAATATTCAATAAACTCTAGACAGAAGTATGTTTTAAATACTTAGGAAAGCCTTTGCCGTATATTAATTTATATATTCACACATTATTGTATTACTTAAGAATATATAATTATTCTTAACAATGCAAATTTTATAGATTAAAAAAAACTTTTCCTTTATATACTCAAGCATTTGTCTTTCATGCAACCGAAGGAAGGAGTCTGACTACAGTATTTCAGAGTAGAGTAGTGCTGACAGGAGAGGAATGAAGACAGTTACTTGTGCATGTCTGAAATATTCAATTTAGACCTCACAGACTTCTTTAAATTTATTTTCTTTTTAAATTAGAAAACGTTATTTCCATTATCTTTGTGGGTTTGGTTTAGTTGTATATTTACACACACACATGTGTGTGTATGTATATATGTGTGTCTCTGCATGTATATACATACATGTACACATGTGTAAATATATATATGTAAATTTCTGCTTTTCATCAAAGAATAATTTGATAACAGCAATTGTACACCAGAAGACCTACATCTTCATATTCAAGGCTAGAGCTTTCATGGCATCAGTATTTGAATAATGTTTATTCTAATGGCTACTCGGTGCTTTTGGATAGAGTAATTAAACTTCACAGGGAGAGAAAGGAGTACTGCCAAAACATTTTAAGTGCTTTCTCAGCAATGTGGAAGACTTGGCATTTCCCACTGTCATTTTTCATCCCTGAAGTACCATAAACATATGCTGAAGAAGTATTTTAACTTCCTGGGAATAGTAGTGCAATATACTATCAGCTCAAGTGCTTTAGACATTCTCATTTATTTTCCTAAATTAAGACACTATACTTCATGAGAAACTAGTGATGACCCAGGTAGTCATCACAGACAGAGACACTAACCGTTCCATTACTGTTACTCAGATCTATTGCATCCCTCCATCATCTCTTTTCTAGCAATCAGAACAAGTGTAATCCTCCTGCCCTCTCCCCTCCAGCCACATATTACACTGCAGATACTGTACAAACTGCTGTATTCCCAGAGAATAAGCTTTAAAATCTCGACTTCTGCTTTCATATTTCTTCACTTGTCCCTGTATTTAATCCAGGAAACAGCACTGGGAAAGGGATGAGTGTATTAATGCAGTTAAGCACCGATGTTTCCATTGATTCAAGTTACTGAATTCCTGGAAGAGATGTGGTTTACATATATCCTCCAGCATTTGGAGTGTGGGTGGAAGGCATGCTTGAACTAAAGGTGTTAAAATGACGCTATTAATGGTTTTGGATGATCTCCTATGAGAACAAAATAACTTCAGCCAGTTAATTATTTTGTCTGTAAAAAAGTAACAAAAGGATTTACTAGTGTCCCTGAGAAGGCGGGAGCGTGTGTGTCTCTATGTGCAGATACACATCCATATATTTAAGCAGACACACACAAAAATAGTACTTAATTACACTGAGAAGTGGTTAAAATTATTTCTATAGTGTCCTTATATATTTTTCCATGCTTAATTAGAGGAATTCTCCTATTTGCCATCCTAATTGTTTCTATTGGTGCAAAAAGAAACCTCCATTGCAAGCACATTTTTACCCTGTACTGGCTGTTGAGTCTGCCTTGCCTTGTAAGAGCAGTGGGCAGGACAGTTAACGTGGCACTTTCTCTCTTTATCCCTAAGGAGATAATCTGGGCTGCTGGAATGACACATCAACAATTCTGATGGCATGTCTGGAAATATCAAAAATTAAGAATTAAAAAAAAAAAGGCTAATGCAATCACTAGAGCACTCCTTCCATTAGTTTGGTCTGAAGAATGGATTTCCTTTATGTTGTCCATGAAGAGCAACTACGCTGAGCTGCCTGCATGGCCCTTTTGTCAGAGAGAAATTGGAGGTCCTAGTAACTGGAAGGCAAGGGGTTTGGTTTGAAGGGATGAATAAACCAGGTTTTGCATTCTGTGCAAATCATTCAGATCTTTCTGAAAAGAAAGATCAGTGTGATTTTAGCAATGATGAAACGGTCACTGATTTAGCAGCAGTATGTCCCGGGGTGACAGCTTCCTGGACCAACGCTTCTGGAGCTCTCTGAAAGGACTCAATAACTTATAATCTCTTCTTTTAATAAAAAATTTATTTAGAAATTATTTTTTATATACTAATGAGTTATTTTTAACAGATGTTTTCTGAAGCTGAATTCTGAAGTGTAGTGTGGATTCAGCAACAAATTCCCTGACAAACTGGAACAGAGAAGAGAAAATACCAGTGACAGCCAACTTTCTGTACCAGGCACAGTGCCAGTACACCAGAGACACACAAGCACCTATCTCCAAGCTCATGCTTATGATTCAAGACACACTTATCGACGTATATCAACAATTTCTCCTCCAAACAATGTTAGAAACAACTACCAGATAGATTTTCAATCATGTTATTTTTCATTTAGACATATCTGAAACTACAGCAGCAACAAATCTTTGGCTCAATCTCTCCTTTTTCTTTCAGGTTTGTTTTTTTTATTTTTGTGTTATTGGTTGTGGGTTTTTTTTTTTTTCGTTTTCTGTCTTCACACCATACTGCAGGTTTGTGTGTCTCAAAGCCAGAGAGAAATTGATATTGAGACGTGCTGAGAATGCATTGTAGTTACCAAGGAAGTGGTTTCCCAAGCAACAGTATCCACATGAAATTTGTCAGAATTTTTTCCTCTGTAACTGTATCGTGTTTGCAGCTTTGGAGGAGGCAGAGTGTGGGTAGCATAAGTCATTTTCTCATTGTTAACCTTACTTTTTGAAGCAGATATGGGGATAGTTTTGTCATTGTAAAAGAAAGAGTTAACTTCAGTTAGAGCTGAATGCTTGGATTTGTGTGTGTGTGTTGTGGGTTGGTTGGGTTTTTTTATTTTCCTGTTAGCAGACAGATTGTGGATGTGCCAGATAGTCCTGCAGCATGTGGGCAGATGCTAGAGGCAACATTCTCAGCTGTTACACACTCAGTGATGATATTTACCATTCAGGAAAGCCATGCCAGCACCTTGGTTTGCTCCAGCAAATTGAATAAGACAGTTGCCAGCTTGATGATGTCAAAAAGTGTAGGAAATATGCACGTGTTCAGTATCAGTGGAGGGATGTGAACCAAGGGAAACGCAGGGGCAGAAGTCCTACCTCCTCTATGGTGGGGCAAACAAAACAACCATGTCTCAGCTAGGCCTCAGTCAATGAAGCCATTATTATAGATCTTCTATTTTCATCCAGAAATGACAACACAATAAATATAGCTTTCTGAAGACTAAGTTACTTAATCCTTGTTCCTAGAAGGACATAGAGCAGCTTCAACAGCTTAACAGGCAGTGCAATTTAGTGTATTTTCTTAACAGAATGTTTCTTTGCTCTGATGGTTGTTGAGTGGCGAGACGCTATGAAGTGCTGTTATGGAGGGCTCAAATCTGCACGACAAAGGAACAGAGGAATCATTCTTCATTTGAGCTTTGGGGACTGAGAAAAATTTTAATTTTTTAAACACTTTGGATATCACCATGGATAATGAAACATTTGAGCTACCAAAGCTTTAAGGTATATGAAGAAACCAATAACTGTTGAACATCATGGATCTGAGCCAGCTCTGTGCATACCCAGCAGTAATGGACCTACCTTTTGCCTGTGATTGTAAAGTGTCCAAGCATAGACACCAGAGTGAATCAGCAAGGGGACACTTGGCCTTTATTGGCTCTGGATCTGTACCAGCCATGCCAGGTACAAGATAGCTCATAAAAAGCCTTATTCTTTTCCACTATTCATTTGTTTCTACCTTCCTGAATGACTTCACACACAGAACAGCCTTTTTAACTCATCTCTCAACCCCTATGCATGTTCTAGAACCGACATGCCTCTTAGCTAGCTATCATGTTCTTTTCAGAGAGAGGTACCTCTAGCACAGCAAACCCGTCACTTTGCCAGGAAATATCCAGTGGACACAGGTTGCACATTCAAGATGAGGTTGTACATTCAAGATGTGAAGGTACGTAAAGAATCTTTTCAGATTTCGTGGATTAAATGTTTTGAGTTCTAGTATTGTTAGTTTAAAAGTTGAGATGGTGTTGTGTGGGGGATAATATCCCTGTGGACAGAACGCCAAAGAACACTGTAGTGCCAAGACCTGGAATAAAGTATTTTCTCCATAAAAAAGTCAAGAGGTAAAGGTCTGAGCCTGCTGCTGTAACCAGAGTGAGTGCAAAGCTGTTCCTGTCAGAAAGAGGAGCAGCACATCTTTCTCCTCACCTCCTGGAATGGCAGTACCATCTCACTGCCTGAGATGTGACCTGTTAGACAGTCTGATGTCTGGAGCAATGAGAGGAAGCTAAAGAAAATAGAAGAGTCCAGCTTTGCTGCTGGAAAAGTTTCTTATGAGTAATATAAAAGACTTGTAACTGTCTTTCAGAATATTTTCTTCCAGAGGTGAATATACCTATGTATAACAAAGTTTTGTCAGAGGCCATATGTGAAGGTTGATGTAAAATTTATAGTTCAAGGAGCTTTTAAAACTGACACTCGAGAATTATTGATCTAACTAACCTGCCTATTGGATCTGCTAGCCATCTATCACTTTACCTTCTCCTGGCCCCCTTGACTCTGTTCTTTATACACCACTCATTTGCCTCTTCGTATGAGATGATTTATCACCTGTTCTACCTATTCATATCTATCAACAGACAAGTTGCCTCTTCTTCTCTTTATTCAAGATCACTCACACTCCTTTAACTCCACAAATTATGACCTACACATTATGACCATCCTCACTGTCCCCTTCTCCCTCCCTGCAACATTCACGCTTTACACTCTCAAGTCCCTTCTCCTCCCCTTCCACAAGACTGAACTACAATCAGATTTATTCAGTATTTTTCCTTCTTTCCTTCCTAGTTATAACTGTTTCTTTTTTCATGGAAATCAAATAGCACTCAAGTCATGTGGTTTAGAGTGCTCACCTTAAATGCCTGATGTTGAACTAGTATTTTTATGAACTCTATAATGCAGCGCCAAAACCTGCTGATTTGAGTGCATTATGGGAACAGGTGGTCCAGGCATAAGCAGCAGTGGGAAGCCTTTAACTAGGTATTAAAAAATGGATGCTTGGCTGGAGGACAAAACCTGAGCAGAAGGGCAGAATTAATTTTAACCCCTCTTCTTTTTCAGATCCTTCCCCTCCCTTTAAAGATTAGCATTTTTTTGTATTTGGTGTGTTGCAAAAAGATGTAAATGCTGTCTTGATGAGAATAGGGCTGTCTCCTGGAATGATAATGTAAACAGAAATACAAACTCAAATATGGTGGTAAAATGTTACAGATTCAAGTGGCACCCTGCAGTGAAAGAGTGACAGATTTGCCTTAAAGTAATACATGTTTTCTTTCATGCTTTTGTTATTTAATGGAACTTTGTTATATCATTAGCCCATAATTTAATTTAAGGAAATCTGTTTGATTTCCTTCCAGACGATTCTTTTATTTAAAAAAAAAAAAAAACCAAAAAAAACCCCCAAACAAAACCAACAACCAAAAATTCCAAAATTTTCTGGTATTTTTTTCAGGGCTAACTACTGCTTTAGATGGGTAATAGGCCTTTTTCCTACACTGTTTGTGGTGGAGAGTGTAAGTGCTCAATCAGCTTGTGTAGCATTTCCTGAGCACATACACACAGGACTAAGCTGGGTAGGAGTAAGGAGAATGTATAATGCTCTGCAGGATACCCTGTCTGTTGGACTACAAGTCATCTGTTCTAGTAAGGTGAAAGTTTGGAGGCATTTTACTTTAGAGAAAGAGAACATGATCTGCTTTCTATACATTTTAAAAAGCAAACTGGGAGAGGATGCTGCAAGGGAGGAGATGGCAGGGTTTCTGCCACCAAGGTGAAGGAGGGACATTGCCAGGGACCAGCAAAGGGACCCTGTGGGGTTCACTCAGGCCTCAAAGCCACTAATTTTTTCTCTGCTAGAGAAAATGGAGCTGTCCTATGAGGACACATGGAACTGGGCATATTTACTCTCCCAAAACCAGAATTATTTTATTCTAGTTTTTTGTGTTCTAATCAAACTTGCTTTCAGAGACTGGGATGCAGGGTAGGAGACACACTTCTTTCAACAAAATGTGGGGCAGACCCACCTTAAGGCTCTGGGTATCTCAAGCTCTTAACATGTGGTATCTAATTTTTTTATGTTAGGGTTTTTTTTCTCCCTTGTTCTGCTTCCAGCATTTAGGAGGATAATGAAATAGATTGTGCTTTGCCCAGCTAGGCAGTTCCCTAAGTTTTGTTGTAACAATTGAAACATCATATCAGCAAGCATCAATAGCCAAAAACTGGAACACATGGCTCACTCTGTATTTAATTACAGACCTCTACATCAGCAGACTACAGCAAAGACAAAACCATTTTCTAGACTGTGAATCCATTCTATCACATCCTCAACCTTTTTCTGCACCATTCTATTACCTCTTCAACTTTATCTAAGACAGCCAAACACTTCTCATGCCATGTCTAGTAGCCTTCCCAGATATTTTAGAATTATGTTGCTGGTACATCATACAGTTGCTGAGATCTGTGAAATCTAAATGTGTAAATTCACCCTCACCCCCCCACCAGTCATCCCAAACTGCTGGATTTCCTCCGTGCAGCAGTCCTAAGGAACGACACACACTGTTTTGAATATGATTCTCTAGATTCTTGATTTCATGTGGTTTTCAGGTATTACAGAGCAAGGTTGCACATAAAGTGTGCAGTTCTGCAAGACTCGTAGTTGTGCCACTGAACTGGCACCATGTATCCTTTTCTCTGGGCACTCAGTCCTCTCCTTTGCATTGTCTGTGCATTGTATTGGAGAAGAGCTAAAACTGCTGCGAAATGTCCCACCCTCTGCAGCTTCTGAATTTTTCCAACTCACAATTCATCAATCACGACTGCTGGCATCTGAGAAGATGCAGGAATACACAGCCAGAGCAAGACAGAATTATGGCAGCACTGAGTTAGATCAGATTTAAATGCTGGGGAAAAACACTTTGAGGTTTTGTTTCAGTACTGTAGAAAAGGCATTAAATTCTGTTTTGCTCAGGAGATGATTGTCTGAAGTTATTATGAAGGGATGTGTAACATTTGTTGCAACCTGTACTTTGAAGTAATTTTCACGGTGATGAATTTTGGCATCTCTTTGTGGGGCCAACATTGATTATAAGTGAGACCTCTAGAAAAGAGCAGCTCTCTACAAATACTTGTGTGTCCTCAGCAAGATTTTGGTCAGTCTTGAATGCTCTGTAAACATCCTGAAGGTGTTTTAACCTGCTGAACCTGACACCTCTTGGAAATCCAGGTATTGGATAATTTTTTTCCCAGAAGTTCTTCCCCATAAGTGGTAGTAAGTTGAAATCTTGTAATTCTGGGTTACAACATATGCATAAATGTTTTGCAGGCAGATGTTAACCAGAAAATTGTTTTTTGAGGGACAGGGCAGCAGGCAATGACATTAAATCTGCATATTCATAACACTAACTATTTTCTTGCTTTTTTTTTTTTTTAAAAAAATCCACACTATTCTTCAGTAGTAATGTATTTAGTTTTACTTTTCAGCAAATGTCTTAGATGGGTTTCAGTGTTCTTCCTGAAAGTTAGAGGTGTAGTTGACTACTGATGAGGATGTTTGTGGCTGTGGATATGGTTCATTATTGGAGATGGGTCTTGGGTTTATGTTTTGCTCAGCCAGTACAGGCAGCCAGACTAGCTGAAACTGTATCAAACTGCACATTTGCCAAAATGCCATACAGCTTCTATATGCCTGTTGACCTGAATTATTGCACCCATCTGCTTCTTTTATTTCATATTGGATTTAAACAGTAACATTGTTTGCTGAATCCTATTATTTCAGAAAAGCCTAAATTCCTCCAGCCCACTTTTCAATGACTCCCTCCTCCCTAATTGGAAACACCATCTTTCATCCAGCCCATTAAGTCAATTTTGGTTTTAAATGATGAGGTGCTGAAAGGAGACTGCTGGTAACATCTTTACATGTTAAAACTTTGCTCACTGAAGCTATGGTAGAATAATAAAGCTATAATAATTCGTACATAATCTGTGGCATTTATATTCTTTAATTACATCTCAGAAAAAGAAAATCTTATGAACACATTCAGAGATTTCAGGGCTTCAAAAATAGAATTTTTCACTGAGGCCAGAAAAAACCCTCAACAAAACAATAAAAAGGGTTTGTGAAGATTTCTTTAAAGCAAAAAACAAATGTTACATGTTTTCTTGTAGAAAACATGAAGTTGCAGTTTTTACTGGAATAAGGTTTCATTACAGTTTGTTACCAGAGTCTTCACTTTATCATCTCAGATGAGTAAAGAAGAAAAAATTGCCTGAGCATTTACAGCCATGATTTCTGATCTATGTGGCTTGTTTGAATCCTCTTGAGGTACAGTGAGACAACTCCTGTAAACAGGAGTATTCACACTGAAGTCAGTAAGTTAACCTGATTTATTTAAGGTGAAGATGTAAGGGGGTGATAATGCTTTTAGTACAGTTTTTAAACTATACTGGGAGAATATGTCTCTATTTTCACATTAATGTCTTCATTCTCACTTCATGAGCACTCCATTTAAGCTACAGAGGTGGGAACAAATAACTTAGGAAAATTTGAAATGTCATAATTTCTGTATGTATTTTATAACAGTATCCAGACTTACCAGGCTTTAAATCCACATCTCTGGGCAGCTTCATGTTTTTTCTCTAATGCTTGTCCAAACTTTCCTTCTAGAAAACACCACAATGGTGTTTTCGTAACACACAAATACTTTTTTTTTATGTGTTTTCCTCTTTTTCTGTATAAACTCAGGAAGCTAAAGAGCATTGCTCTTTTGTAGGTATGTACACATCCTTTACTCAGATTTGCAGAGCACATGGTATCTGTGACACTTGTGGAGAATAATACTGTCCTGAATAAAATTGTTTTGCCACTTTTAGCATTTTTTTTTTGGGGGGGGGGGGGGAAGGTTTGTCGTCCTAGGCTCACTACCTTTTTGTCAAAGTCTTTGTAAAAACCAACTATGATAAACAACTAGTGACAATCTTCTGCTCATGGACTACCTATGGTCAGCCTGATATTTTTTACTGATGAATCTGTTCACATTTACTTCATGAATACCTACAACAAACATTAGCCTGCAATAAATTATGGCCATAAAATGTACTCTGCAAATGTTTCTTCAGGCATTCATTCACCCTTTCAGCCATGATGTTGCTGCCTGGGTTAACAGGACCATAGTGGAGGTCACGAGATAAACATTTCCACTTGTCTTTGATTTCCAAGCACAAATATTTCATCATTCTGTAAATATTTTAATAGGGTGAAAGTGTAGACACCCCCTTAATCCACACACCTTTTTTTTTTGGGTGGGGAAGTGGTGGTGGTGATAATACTTGCAACATATCTCTTAATCAGCTTTTATTTCAGAGCAATAATGTAGATTTAGAGCATTTTTAACCACGTAATGGTGACATGGTCCTGAGGGACAGACTGTACCTTGTCTAAAATAAAGCTCTCAGGCCATGATCTTGATTCTATTACACCTGTAAAGGAAATCTATAATGTAAATGCCCTTCTCTATATATGAGGGATGGCTCTGCTTTCAAATAGTGCTAAGTCATGTTCTTTAAATGGTATTAGCTTGTTAATTCCACATGTTTTCTTCAGGACAAATTAATCTACTTCAAAGTACATTCATTCAAGAATTGTTCAAACAATAATTTATGAATGGAGCTTTTATCTTGAGGATCCAAGAAATAATACAGACACCTTCTGGCAACAGCAACTGCTTTACTGCATAATTTCACAGAAAGACTATTCCTGAAGTTTAAGCGATAAGCTTAATTTTAGATTTAGCCATTTGGCATTGAAATTTTATTTCAGTATTTTTACTGGCAATTTTCTACCAAGAGATCTTCTATCTAGATTTTATCTCTAAGGATTGATGGGCACATTAGTTAATTTTGGCTTCCATTTTATATATTTTCTAGAACATTTGCCTACATTTCATTCTTTATGTTATCTGTGGACTGCCTCCATTATATTTCATACTTATGTCACTTAGTGTCCTTCACAATCATGAAGATACAGGATCTTCCAGAACAAGAACTTATGATTACTGCATTTATTACTTGTATTTTAAAACAGGAAAAAGTGATAGAGCCAATGAAAACATATTTGGTTAGGATAAGTTTCATTAAATAGAGCAATGAGAATAGGTAGAGCAATAAATGCAATTCCCAGGAGTAACTGTTTGCACTAAGTCTTCAAATAGTAAAACTCTTTCTTCATAGACTTAAATTTATTTTATTTTGCATGTATAACACCCTTCCCTCCATGAAGGGTTTGCAGGTATTCAGTGCCAACTTGAGAGATCATGACTTTTCACTGGCTGAGATTTGAGGTTTATATCTGTCGGGGAAGACAGCAGGCCTGCCAGCGGCCTAGCTCTCCTCACCGAACACACAGGCCCTGACAATATCCTCGTGTTCCCATGAGACAGGAAAAGTTCCTCATGCTGAGAGGATCTTAATATTCACATTCTCAAAACACAGCAGCCTTGATGGCAGGGGCACAGACTGCCCTAAACCAAGAAGAAGTTATGGGAAGGTACTTGGGAGTAAAGGAACATGTTAGGAACCAGCCATAATAAGATAGTCAAAACAGCAGGTGTGTGGATGCTTTTAGGCATCAAAGGTAAAGTAACAATATTTAGCTATAAGATATGTTTATCACAACTCGTTATAATCACTAACCAATCAGTGGGGTGTAAACAGTGTATGTAACCAATTAGCAGTTTTTTAGCTCGCCACATTTGCAGTAACAAATGTATATAATCTGTGTGATTTCACCCTATAAATGGCTTCACCTAAAATTCATGTTGAATTGCGTGTTGCCCATTGCTGATCTCCACATGTATCTGTTTAACAGAAACTCACATTTCAAAGTTACTGTAAGTAACAGGTGAATTCAGGCACCAGCTAAACTACATCTGGTAAAGGACATAGACAGCAGTGTCTGTAAGGGATTAATAAGTTTAACCTATGTGCCAGCCAGATATTCATGTGTTACCTCTTCATGCTGGATCTTGTGTTTCTTCTTATTTTTAAGATGAACCAAAGAAGAAATCTGATCAGAAATTCAACTAAAATCCAAAACTAAATCCAGGATTTAGAAACAATTACGAATTCGTCCACTGGTAAAATTCAAGTTAATAACTGAACTCATGTATCAATGAAGTATTAGAGAAGCATAGAGCCTGGAGTTTGATTCAGAATTGTCTTTATGAAGAGTTACATTTTGAAAAATAAATGGGCAAATCCCAGGGCTTTCACTCAGCTTTGGTTTATTCCTGGATACTGAACTACAAGAAAGGAAGTATTAACATCTATTACTACAAAGTTGGAGTTTAAAAGTATAAATAAATAACAAGCTTCTGTAGTAATTTCTTGAATATGAGTTGCACAAGGAAAATTAATAATGTCTCACAGAATATATAGCAGTGCACATTTTTATCCTTTGCTAAACCATCTTTACTGATTGCAATATCCATTATAGAAATTTCAAATCCCTCCTCTCTGATTTTCTGCTCTTTCTCAGAACACTGACACTAATCCTTATACATAATTTTTCAGAATCCCATTTCTTGTTTTTAGCCATTCATTATCCTATCAGTTTCCAAAGTGTTTTTTTTCTACAGATTTTTTTTCAGTAGATGTTTTTATTTTCTAATGTATTTTTTAGCACTTACCTTTAGACACTAAATAAAAGAATAATTTTGCTTCCACATCTGTTGAATTGGGCTTGTTTGTTCGTTCTTTTTCCCTTATTGAATTTCATTCTTGACAAAAATTCTAAGAAAGGAATTTCACAATTCTGTTGCATTAGTAAGATACTAATTGGATAATGAATTGAAGAAATTAGTTCTGCAAAAAGCAGGATTTTGAAGGAAATATTCGTCCTTGCTCCTACAGCACTATCTTCTGAACTTTTTTGGGGAAAAAGGAGAAGGTAAAAAAAAGGGAAAAAGGCTAAAATGTGCATTGAAAGGGTGCATCAATGCGATTCTCTTACCCATTTTTTTTGTGTTAGTACCCTTCATGTTAGTACTGCAATTTTAATTATGAATTCTTACTACAGCTGGGTATTGTGTGTTTCCATGTGAGAATGCGCAGGTATCAGCACATAAATACATGTATAGCTTTGGGGAGATTTTCTTAAATGCCTCTCTGTTTTCTGTTGTGCCCAATTACTACCCCCATTCTTCAGACTCTAATCAATTTTCAAAAATCTTCTGTCTTTCTATTTGTATAATGGTAACTGTAACAAATTTATTACAACACTCCAGTGCCATTTCTTATCTTCAACTCTAAAGCATTTTGAGATTCTCTATTTGAAAGGCAAAAGATAAAGCTAAATTAAACAAAACTGAATTCAGCCAAATCTGACTGGTCTAACAATTTTTAACTTGTCAAGAGAAGTTAAGATAGCAAATTACAGTGATGTATTGGATGGGAAGACACTGTCCCAGTCATGATTTCACCTTTTGGACAAAATCTTCAAAGGAGAACCGATCATAGAGGATTATCTTTGATTTGCTGCTGATATTACTGCTGCAACTAAAACCTCAGAAAGATGTTTTGGCATAATGTTCACCTGAAGACTCAGGGGGATCTGTAGAGGACTAAGATCTCACTTAAACTGACAATGAAGGGGAAAAATTACTCAAGTGAACACAAAGAAGTTTGAATGCAACAACACATTTAAATCTAAAGGGAAAATGGATTTAGAGAGAGGGAAATTTAGGCCCAGTTTATTTAAAGTGATTAATAGTTATCCTAATTGTGGTTGTACATTGAGTTATATTTATTTTACACTGAGCTATTTTATTACACCAATAATTTTGTATTGTTGCAAAGAACAGCAGTTATCCTGGTAGATAATATAGAAACATAATTTATTTTCTGAATTTGAACAGCCCCACATTTAAATACTACAGAACTTGTCCTTTTTACCCAAACTACATTAAGCACAGCATGACCAAATAAATCCAGCAATTATGAATCTTTCCTTCTAGAAGCCTGTAACCAAAAAGATTCAAAACCTTTTCAAATCAAGGATGGTGATTTTTTTTCTGCATGGAAAGGAAGAAGATGTGAAAGGACTAAACTGATGGGGACAGTAGTAGAGTGGACTCCTACAGAAGAGAGTAAGGCAGATTTCTCTTAGTCCTGTGAACTCCCCATTACCCTCCTGGTGTCTGTCATCAGTACCTGATTACCCAAAGATTCAAAAATTTTACTCTCTTGGGTTGCCTTAGCTTTAAGAAGAGAAAACTTTGTCATCCATGACTGAACTAGTAATTAATAGCACATGCACATACAAAAGGATCCTTTTTCAGTTAAAATGCTTTATCTTTCTTATTGGCTTACTCCTTTTTTTGCTTTCTCACAAAGTTTTCTCTGATTTAGTTCTGGAATTCTGGATAGTCTCTGCCAAGCAGAAAACCCCAGAGCCATGTGCTATTTATAATAAATAGGTATATCACACATACTTCCTAAAGAAAAATAAGCAAAGGCCACATCTTCAAATGTGCGATGGTGTGATCTCACATCCTGCAGATAGATTATACCAATTTGCACACAGTGATGTCTTATCTGCTCTTATTATTGCTAAGTTAGGCTAAATTGCTTTGATTGTGATTTGGGGTTTTTGGGTTTCTTGGTTTCGTGGGGTTTATTTATAAAAAGCATTTTAAGTCACAGTGATTAAGTTCAGATGCTAACATAGGACTTTAAACAGGTTATTGACATTAAATTCATATTTTTCAATGGGAATTTATAATAGAAATTGTGTTAATACATGATAGCACATCCCTTGAAATTTATGTGTGACTAGGCATGAAAGACCATTTTCATAGTTGCTTTTATGTATTGACTTCAGTATCATGTGAAACCTTTGGCATGTGTGGCTGTGCTCTTTTTTTTAAGTTTGTACTTCTTAATGAGATTACTTTTCATGGTTTATGAAATGTTTTGTCATGAAGTGATCACTTAATTCTTGTTTTTTAATTGTAATGGACTGTTATTGCTGCTGATTTACAATATATTATCCTCTTACAGGCAAATTTAATCACAGCAGCTCAATTTCCCTCTAATCTTTATTAGAATAGTGGCGAGAAAACTCTCCCACATTTATTATTTAGCAAATAACTGAGTATTTTCAAAAAAGACAATTCCTGAAAATCAACCAAACAAATTTAAGTTTTTGTCAAAGTGGAAAGTAACTTGTAAATATCTGAACAGCTACAGAAAATGTCTAGAAAGAGAGTATAGCAGTCTTCATACATTGACATCAGATACTATTTTGAAAAGAAATTACATTCTAAAAGAGTAAGTATAGAAATTTATCTGAGTAGCATGATCTCTCCTTTTATATCTAGACAATCTTACCTTTCTAATATTTTAATCAGTGTAATTATCTTCATAATAATTTAGAGCTTTTCAGAATTCCGAGGAAGGAACAAAAGCCTCAGACCCACCATTGCAGCTCTCTGGAAGGGTGGTAACAGACCAAACAACAGGTGGTGTCCCTGCTCAGAGAAATGCAGGAGACACTGTTGTCAATAAGAGAACTCAAGAACGTAATGGAAAATGCAGAAAATTGCACAGGACTGTTAGCTCTGTGTGTTGGAATAACTGCCAAATTGTAATGAGGACATCACATAATCCTTTTGTTCAGATAAGGATATTGTTTCTCCTGGGCTATTTCCTGATGTTTTCTTCATTTTAATGATAATTATTTATTTATATAGTAATATAATATTCCCTAAATATTACTTTGTGAAATACAATACTCAAGACAGACTTTGTGTATATTTTGGCCTCTGCTTATAGAATAACATGAGTATTTAAAAGAAATTAGCTTGTTTTAAAAAGTCAAGTATTCATTCCTCATGAGCCCAGACAAATACATAAGAAACCAATATTTATTGTTATTTATTGCCCCTCATCATCATCATCACAATCATATGATTCAATCATGATGTGAGAAGCAACGGTGTCTTATCAGTAAAATCCAACAAAGTTTCAACCATACCTGACTGATTTCTAGACCTTTAATGAAAGTTGTGGGTAAATGTGGGTTTAAATTCAAAGCCCAAAGGGTTAGTACATGCGGTGTCCTCCTTTTCCAGAGAGAAGACATTCTCTACAGCAGAGGGATGGAGTGACCATCACTGAGTCTGTACCACCTAAAACCACAATAGTTACTTGTTAAACTCCAGTCACTGCTTTGGATGCAATTGATTCTTACAAACAGCTACTCAGGATGTTGATGCGTATATAATTGTGTTCACTTCTCCATGTTTTTACATATGCTTCTATTCCAACCTGAGGTGGGCAGCTTGGATTCCTTGTGCTTGATCCTGATTACCTTGCCCCTTGGATTGCTTGTGTTTCATCCTCATTTCCATGAATTTTGAATTCATGGTCAGAAGAACACAAGCATTTAAAATATAAGTTACAGCTGTTAAAATTTTGAGTTATATTTACTTGAAAGAAATAGTTGGAGAAAACTGTTTTTTCAGGATGAGTCTTAAAATAAACACTGTATGGATAGAGCCAATTGATTTTGAACACTAAATCAGAAAAAATGAGTAAATGCTGAATTCTAAATTGAATTGAGAATCAATGAGTTTCATATAATAAACATTTTAATTACTTATTTAAAGTTCCATAGATATCTGTACAGAGAAAATCTTAGGCCTTCTAAATAAACAGAAGGAAAAAAAATAAATGCTGTAATTTAGGCACTGTGTTTTCAAGATAACATGCAATCAGAATAATTAATAGAAATACAAATACAATAATGCTTTCTAGAAGAGCTTTATCTTGTGAAACAAATCATTTAATTATAGTGACAAAGCTTGCAGCTGAAACAAAAGAATGCAGAAAGATTTTTTTTTTCCTAGAAGTGAGTAGGAATTTTCTGACAATGTATTATTTCAGTCTAAAAAAGTAAGTTTATAAAAACCTAAAGTTTCTACTAGAATACACTTTCCTTTTTCCCCCAAAAAAGATCCTTTTTTCTGTCCTGAAGGTAATTTCTGATTAAGTAAGGGACTGATTCTGAGCAAAACAAAGGATTTCCTTACCAACAGCCATTGTCGTTCCTATAAAAGAAAAACTGTCATCAAAGTTCCTCCTCTCAGTCTAGCAGACTGAAAACCACAGTGCAGGCTCCCTACAGACTAAGTGAAGATCCAAATAGTAGGTACAGGTATGGTTTTGGTCTTTTTCCCTCCACTCCCTTTTCCTTTGTCATGAAAAGCTTTGAATATGCTTTAGTTTGTTGTAATATACAGTGGGAATATTCTGAAATCTCAAAAGTGTGCAGCAATACAATTGATGCTCAACTCCCTTTTGCACAGTGTAATCTTCAGCTGTTCACTTTTCAGAGTTCACTCAAAGCAGATCGATATTGATGCTTGGTAACAGTTTTGTTCCTAATGGTCTCCTCGTACACATGGACCAGAAGACTGATGTGGGTTAGGATGAAACATTCTGTGATACAATTTAAATTGATTTGAAATTTTCAGAGATTAAAGATCATCAAATAAGCAAGAAAAATTAGTATGATCTGTTTTCGAAGGGCTGATTATAACTGTTTAATCTAACCTAGATCTTAAACACTTTCTTGCATTCATATTGTTTCACAGTGCAGGCTACTTACCCACCCCATTTACTCTTGTGGTATGTGATACTGGGCTGTCTATCAGGACAAGGGATTGCAATTTTGTCTCTCTGATATCAAATGTAAGATGGCATCACAAAAGCAAATAAGAATGGCAAAAGCTTCAAGGCCAAACACAGGAGACTTGACTGCATTCTAAAATATAGGGTCTATCCCAGGTTACCCACGTGTGTTCCTGAGCTGACTTTGCTTCTTCAGTACACAACTACACTGGAGTTAATCCAGACCAAAATGGAGCCAAGACTCAGTGCAGACTTGGTGCAAAATGGGGCAGAGGGATTTGTCAGCACCCAGCACTGGGGGTATCATCATCGCAGAGGATGAATCACGGAGGTTTTAGCAGCTATGCTAAATTAGGGAGAGGAATAAAATTCTTAGCGTTTGAAGACGTGAGATGAAGCACATCTCATTGGTTTGATTTAGGGTTTGAACTCATTTTGCTTTCTTCTGATTCAAGTCCATAAATAAGTCCACTGTAGGGAAGATCTCTGGCAGAAAACAACATTGCAGTGAAGGAGTGACAATAGAATGCAAAAACAAGTAGATTTCGGTTTCATCTTGTATTGAAAGATAGGCATTTTTAAACTTTGAAACTCATCAGGACTCAACTTATTTGTCCTTCTTTTTAAGTTGTGTTCTCCATTTCAAAGTCTGTGAGGTGTTTAGAGCAAGGTCATCAGAACTGAGGCTGAGCTTATAAAAAATATAAGCTATTTTTTTCTTACTTTCTTCAGTGTGGAAAATATTTTGCTCTATACTTTTATCAAAGAAACATTATAGCCTAGAGTTACTTGGCTATCACTGGGGGAAAACATGATTTCAAACTTCTTATTTAACATGGAGAAAATGTAAGTGACAGAATAGTTAGGTAGTCTGCATTTTTTAGAAACCAGAATTCCATTTCTGACTGTATCCTAGTTTGACTTTATTGTTTGTACTTGACTGAAGGCTGTGACTTTCATGGATAACTTTTAGTACTATTAAAGACTTGTCTCAGTTTCTTTCTCCCACTCTTCTGTACACCACTCAGTTAACCCTGAAACAAATCGAACTCCTTGTCATAGATATGCAGGGAAAAACAATCTATGCAGTAATTAATTCAAAAAGTCTTCTGAAAATTTAAAGATCATCAAAGATATGTAAGGATTGATTTTTGGAATATGAACTGCCATAAATTATTACACATTTTCAAGCTTCAGGGTTTTTTTTTTTCAGATACAGATGAAAAAGTCTCTGATTTATTCCTAAATTTAATATTTTCTAAGATTAGTCCACCATGTTATGTTACAACACTAAATGCATATCTGATTTTCTTTTTTCCTCTAGATATGCTCCTGAGGTATGTGGCATTTACCTGTGCAGATGCCATTCCAGTCTTCCCTGGATTGACCATCCCTGGGGCTATAGAGTTTCCAGGCCGGAAGCTGTTCCCGCGCATTTGCCTGCAGGCTTGGTAATTCATTCCTCTGGGCACCTGTGACCTGTTATTTAAGGAAGAATTTAATCTCCTTTAAAATTCACGTTTTATTTTTAAAATCAACCTTTGGTTTGATTTTGAAATCAACTGGGTGAATAGTAGAAAGAAACTTTCCTGTGCATAAGGATGTCAGGAAAGTATTTTGATAAAGCAGTTTACATGCATATTTAAGTCGCTTAAGGGATTGGCATACCCTGATGGTAACTAAGTCTGACCTAATTTCTTAGATCACTTCTGAAGCTGTCTTTGTCTCAGCCTACTCACTGCTGTCTTGAGCATTAAACCCTTCTGAAGCAGATTTAGTGCTTTTATACTTCTGTATTCCAGAATGTGGGCCTTTCTGTGGAGGGAGAAGGTTCAGTCTTCAATGTAACTGAGATACCTTCTTACAGCTACACCTGTGCATAGGAAAGCAATTCTCTGAGGTGCATCCCGGTGCCTGGGGTGTAATGGCGATGTGGTTTCACTTGGAAATAAAAGGGTTTGTATTGTCAGCAGCAGGATCTTCTGAAGCCTGAGATATGGTGGAACACAGCCCATGAATCAGCCCCTGGCAGGCCACTGGCCCTGATGCTGCCTCCTCCAGCACCCTGCTGGAGGCAGCAGGACTGCCTGCTGCAGGAAGGGGAGTGGGCAGGTGGCTGCTCCTCACACCCTGACCTGGAGAAGGGGGTCAGCAGCCAGGCATCAGGCCACTGCAGGTGTGGGGATGCCATTGCTCAGGCTGTGCCTGAGGTAAACATAGCTCTACAGCCTGGGACAAGCATGGGGAGGGTTCCCACGACCTGGTTTTCATGGCCTACAAACCCAGCTTCATCTGTGGGGTTGGGATACAGAGGTATTTGGGGATTTGGAGCTTCTAGACTTGACCTCTGGTAATTAAATTAAGCCTCTGCTCCTTTAACCAAAAAAACCCTTGATATTTTATTATTACTTTCGGAGTTTGTTTTTTGACAAGGGACACAACAAATGTAGTCTCTGGCATTGTTTTTTTCCAATGTACTTAACTGTTTCTTGTCAGCAGTAAGTGATTCTAAGCCAAGCAAAGTAATGTTCAAACAGTCCTTGGTTTTCAATGTCCAGAACTTCATGTTTAAATTTCTTTTCAGCATATCTTTGTGGCTGCCTTTATGGAGACACTTCTATTAAGGCTGTGCGAGTGATAAGAGTCCCAAAAGTAAAAGCAAGAGATCCTGGTCCTATCCATACTCTTGCAACTGTAAGTGTAATACTTACTGCAAAGAAGGTCTGTGCATTCATCATTTAACAAACATTTCATTTTGCAATGACTGAAAAATTTCTCAACCTATAACTCACTCACAGTTTCAATGTGATGTCATTGTATGGTGCTAGCCCTGTCATATAGCTCCCATTCACCACAGAAGTTTAGGAGCATCTATCACTTGGAGCAGTTGATTGAACATAATATTTTATAATACTGAATCCAGTGTTGCAATAAACATCTCATTTGATGCAGTAATAGCAGACTATTACTCTAAGCAGCCTTAACCTTCCTTAGCTGTAACAAATTATTTAGAATTATTCAGGGTAAAGTATATAGGGGAGATGTTAATAGAGAACCCGTTAGCCCAAAATACTGTTTTAATCAAGAATCTGAAATGCAGACTAGAGTAGGATTTGATACTGTAATAACACCTTTCATACTGAAGGCATTCTAAAGCAATTTTCAGTAATGAGCTAGATAGTGTGGGTGCTCAAACTGTGTGGGGAATACAAATACTAATAGCCACAGTTCATTCAACATAAGCTTTCTTATACAGAGATTAGAGTATGGAAATATGTTTGACTGAAGAAAATTGTTTAAGAGGCTGAACACCCGCCCAAAAATAATTTTAAAAGACCACCAGCTCATTCACCTCAGCACAAAGAGGAGTTAAACAGCTATGTTAAAGTTTTTGCATTTTCAATAGTCATTTCCAGGGCTCCATGTCCCTTTTCCCCAAAACTCAAGCCTCAAAAATAGAACACACACAAATCTGCCTTCACTGCAAACAGTCCAGGAAAAAAGCAGTGGTATAGCTAAAAGCCCAACATTATCAAAATGGAAAACTGCAGAGAGGGCATGCATGAGTGAAACGTGGTGAACTTTACAGTTCTTGGGTTTCGGTGTGTATTTACTCCTCCTTAGCTGGCAGCATAAAAGGCTTCCAGAATCTCACTGCTTCCAAATTAGCAAGTGGGTTTTAGCCAACACCCAGAACCAGGGTAAAAATGTTTATTGTTTTAAGAAAAGGAGAAAGAAAAGATCTTGTATTCTTGTATCTGGAAATCAATAGCCATATGATAAAGATGTACATAATTAATTAGGGAATAGGAGAGGTAAACAACACACTTTTCCAACTTTAATATCTTATGCATTGGAACGTTGCGTATATCTGGGCCTTGTAGCAACACTTTAGCAATAAAGTCTCAAAACTATTGATTTATGTATGGCTGGAAAACTTCCTCATGGTTGAAGCAAAAGCCTATAAAACATGGTGAGCAATATCTTGATGTACTGTACAAATCTGCATTAGCTTCACTGGAGAAAAAATAATTTGAATATCTGAAGAGAGTTAAATCCCCATTAAATCCAAAGTGGAAAGTTAAATAAAATAAGTTATTTTACTGTGATTGAAAAGCTGAACTCAGTTTCAAAAGGCAACTTCAATAAAAAATATTCAGACAAGGCAGTGTTATTTGACTGTTAGACACAGGGATAAGAAAATGCTTTAAAGTTGTTTTTCCTAAGGAAGTAGAAACAAAATCTTTGGCTAGTAGAACAAAGATCGTGCTATTCCAAGGATCAAAGATTTCACTCCTAGTTTCTGAAAAATGCCAATAACTTAACCATGGATTTGAGCATACCTGTTTCAATGGATCATACAGGATAAAACAGACTGACTTCCAAATAGAACTAGGTGGGTTAGCTACAGAAGTAGTGCAACTTTCTCTGTACAAGATGCTGGAAAACTGCTTTTACAAATACTTCTCTCATCAGCTGAAGTGAAATTCTGGAGCAATTAGTCTTTAGTGTATTATAACACCAGATCCATAATTTATTTTCTAGAATAGACATTTACATTGCCTTCCTGCATTTGCAAGGATAGTGTCATGAGTTTCAGCTAGTTACTGTGGATGAGATTTTTGAGTTTTGATAGAATTTCTTTGTGTGTTTGGCTTTGAAGACTCTCCATCTTTGTTCATAACCTATTTGAAATGTATTATTCTGCATTTTCTGCCTTTTAATTTTCTCTTCTCCTACCTAACTCACTTGAAGAGCTGATAAGACATTGTGATACCTTACCATCTAAGTGTTCTGCAATGACATATCTCTTCAGAGGAGCACGGGAGAATGGACAAGCTATTAGAATTAAAGAGTTAAAGAAGAAAGTGTCCTGTGCAAGTTGTTTGCCGGTCTGCAGATTTTTATGTCAGGCACATTGAAAAAAGGTTCAAGACTTTTCAGAGAATACTACTTTTATGTGTATTGAAACATTTGACAGAACAGAGACTATCACAGTAAATATACTACAGTGTCCATAATGAAACCGACAATGGGAGGCAAAAGGAGATCTGATCTTTGAGTAAAAAAGATGAAAAACTAATTTTGATTTCATTATTCTGTGTTAATTCCTGCTTGCTCAACTTCACTTTGGATGAGGTAGAACCCCATTTGTCCATTCACTATATGAACATCTAGAACTGTCATGCTACAGTCTTGAAGAATATGAAATGCTTTCAGTAGTTTGTTATGAAAAGAAATATTACCTAAGCTACTAAAATCAATCTTTTCCCTTTTTAATTCTGTAACTTCATTAAATTTAAGGGGGGAGATTATTTTCTGAATGTTTTTGACGCTATCTACCTGTACTTACATTGTTCTCCTAATTACCTTTCTAATAACCACAAGAATTACCTTGTAAATATCTTGTCTCATTTAAACTATGGCTGCAGTAATTCATACTGAAATATTTTTTGAGCTGGCTGTCTTACTTAAAATTCATCCCATAAGCATACACTTTTAAAAATATATAAAGTAGACTATTTGAATTGATTCTGTTTATTCTTGTTAATGGATTTTTTACAAATGGATAATATATGTATTGAGGGAGGTAGGATTGATAAGCAGCCATTCATCTTCAAAAATGGCATTTTGGTATTCCAAAAATATATCAAAAGCTGCCATATTAGATATGAAATAATTTTGCCAGTACTTACCTATTATATAAGTAGTTCGTAAACATGCAGTACATTACTGCCTGCCTTATTTGCATTTGTCATGTTCCAGGGCTATTCCCTTATCAACATAATACCCTCTGCAGTTGTACTGCTCCAATAAATTACTTCTGCTTTTTCTTTTGTTCTCAAGGTTATCCTAATCTCTCAAGAACACTTAAGGACAGTGAGGCTATGAAGAAACAGAGAACGACAACTGAAGTTCCATTACAAGCTAGTAAGTTCAACTTTTTGACATTTGGTATTTACAGTGAAGAGTACAGAAAAGATATGGAGACCTTGCACTATCTGTGCAAAAAACTGTCGTTCTCATTGCAGTCTCTCAACTTGCACTGTGAACAAAACACTGCATAATGGTGGCATAGAACATTTTAACACTTTTAAGACACTCACATGTCTAGTTTTCAAGGATAATTGCCTTATTTGAAAAGTGTCAGGGGAAAGAGGGGAGAGAGAAAGGGATATGCAATTTATCTGATCTAATTACAAACATTTAAAGATTCCTGTTCTTTAAATATTAAAAGAATTGGGAGTGACAGGCTCACACATATCTAGTATTTAGATGTCTGAGTTAAACCAGACCAGTCCAACACTGTCTAAGAATTTCTGAGTAGAAAAATTCAAATCCTAGCCCAGTTAACAGAGAAAAGTAGCTCAAGCAGCCTACTGACAATTCAGCCATTTGTCATATTCTATGCAGAGGCAATAAAGTCAATACTACTTGAAAATGTGCTGGTTGCATAGGTAGAAATAATTTGTAAATCACAAAACAATAATGTAATCTTTAACTGTAATTATTTTAATTTCTCTGATTAGTATCCAACTTCTGAGATACTCCTATATATACACACTGTAGTTTCCAATGTCACAGCTAAATTCTAGATCAGTCATGACATCTCTGAGAATTTCCTGAATGTTACACATGCTAAAATGTCATTAATTTGTTATTTTTACCAAGTATATCTATCACCACTCTACTCCCATTGCTTCATTTCTTTGGCGCTCACACTTACCTACCAGACATTAATTTGGAACAGATTAATATGATTTTTGACACCTTATGAAATTGCATGACCAGTTTAGCTGACTTGTTTAGTCCTCCTTTTGCTCATTCAAACTGAGACAATACTGAAGCCCACTTTTAATATTGTCATTGACACAACTAGTGTTTTTTAATGTACTTTTGAATGAAAAGGATGATTTTGTTTTTGTAAATGTGATATTACAGCATAAATGTCACCCAGTCTCTTGAGAAACACCTCAAAATGTAGTAGTTCTGCTTCATAATTGAATCCAGTGTTACTTAATAATCTGCATCTAGAAACCAGTCTACATTTTGAAGAAAATATTATTATTTGTTCCACTCTAAAACCAACTAAACTTTTAGACAATTTTTAATTGATATAAGGTTGAACAATGTAGTAGCAATTTAGAGTCAGGAGTGAAAGCAAAATGAGTTGCTCTGGCTCAAGCCCTTGGCTTGTTGTGGAGGAAGATGATTACTATAATTAGTGGCAGTGAAGATGTACAGTTCTTTTTATGAAATGGCTGTGGATGATCTCCAAAAAATTATTACGTTGGCTGTCTAGCCAGAGAAATATCAAAAGGGGACACCTGTGTTCCAGATAGGAACAGCTGTAAATATGTTGTTACATAAGCAGTCACTGCACTCTTATGTACTCTACTTGTTGCTGGAGTCAGCCTATGGAGAATTGGTTCCATTTGAGAGAAAGAAAAAGGAGAGGTGAACGTTTAAGCAAAGATCCCTTTTCCTTCACTCTTTTCCTTAGTGCTTTATATTGCGTTTGTGCTTTTATTCTGGAGGTCAGCCTAGGAATCCATCTTCCCAATTTCCTGCTGTAATTTATAGGCCAGGGTGTAAAACTCAGCCTTTCTTCTCCATCTAACCCTCAAACAAGTATGTATGTGTATATACATATATATATATATATATGTAATGCCACAGCCTCCACAGGAAGGTTGAAAGCACCTCTGTCTTTGCATCTGTGCATTGTTCTTAGGTCTAAGTTCATAGGTTTGCACACCACTTTAAAAGAAACAGCCTGGGTGACTGCTCCAAGAGTAAGTTTATGTAAAAACAAGAGGAAGGAAAACATTACTTTTTTTCTTGTCGTTTTGAAATAGAAAACAATTTCTGTGAATTATTTATTTAATTATTAAGAGAAAATGTGTGTGTTAGCTTTAAAATTTACTGGTGCAAGACCTTTAGAAAGTAGGCAGAGGAATGCTTAGGTTTGCCATCTGCAGTGAATCCACTCTTCCAGCACTTAATTGTTTCTCATAGAATGGTTTGGGTGGAAAGGGACCTCAAAGATCATCCATACCAACCCCCTGCCAGGGGCAGGGACGCCATCTACGAGACAGGTTTTCCGAAGTTTCATCCAACCTGGCCTTGAACACTCCATAGCTTCTCTGGGCAAGCTGTTCCACTGCCCCATTACCTTCACAGTAAAGAATTTTTTCTTTATATCTAATCTAAATATACCCTCTTTTTAGTTTAAAGTCATTTCAGGAAGCTGAGATTTTGTTATCTGGAAGCTTTTATATTGAACTCCCTCTTCAGTTTCTATGCTGCCTAGAGTCCTTGTAATACAAGGGCATAGTTTCAAGGTTGTGTCATCAGATCTCGGAGTTTGAACTCCATGTAATTTATGTATTAGCCATTTAAGTATTTTTCAAGCTGTGGTATCTTATCTGTTCAGGGGTGATTATACTATTTTAAATATTCTGTATTTATTTGCTTAGTCAAACAAGAAGCCTGTGAACAGAGCTAATCTGGTTTTTAAGTGCAGTTTCAGCTAAATTGTCTGTTACTCTGCCTCTGTGACATACATTAATAGTCTTTTATGTCATATATCTTCCAGCTGTAACTTCTCAGCCATTACTGATCACATACAGATTATTTTTCTCATTCATACAGTGCTGCCACCTATGGTGCAAAAAGAATGAGGAAAAACTTGTAACAGTAATGCTACATAAATAGTACTTTCAGACCAGGGAGAGAAAAACAGTGTATTCAAATGTAGATTAAAGGGAATAGGTAGAGAAAAAACTACCTGCTTTGGAATGAAGTCAGGAACCCTGCGGCTAATGAGCTCATTCTCACCAAAAGAAACCCACCAGGCAAATTATGATCTCAGGCCCAAAAGGACTGGTCATCAAGAGTAGATCGTTAATTCCATATATTTCATTATTCAACAGTGTCTGAATTTGTGACTTAAATGACAATGATAGGATAACATTTAAATCTAAATTAATGTCTAGGAAAAACTTTGCTACACTTCTAAGAGAAGGAGAAAATCTGTCTCAATAGATGACAGCAGAGTCCTCCTGCTTTTTTCCTTTAGTATGTTTCAAAGGCCAACAGATATTTTATAATGGTCCCTTTCTTTCTCAAAGCAGACATCTGAGGAGGCCTTATATTTGATGCTCCATTTCTCAAACTAAAATCCCCTGCCTTGACATTGTTCAAGGTGAGCTTAAATAGGGCAAGACACATGCTGTTCTTACAGCTGTATTTGTTCAGGTGCACAGTTCCCAACTGCATGGGGCTACCCACTCCGAGCTCTAAATGCCAGAAGACAGGAAAAGGGAAAATGGGTAGGGAGGAGAATTTTATTTAAAGGTTCTGCTATTGTTAGAACAGTTAGTGTCCAAAAGCATTATAATTAACAGTATCAAACATACGATTTTCTCTTCCTTGCTGTAAAAGAAAACAAATTATATCATTGTTTCATTGTGGTAATGTTCAGATTTGGTTGTGATTAGGAAACAGAGGAGTGCCCTCCTTTTTCTTTCCACAGAACTGCAGGCTCTACCTTTTTTTAAAAAATTTTGCATAGACTGCTTATTAAAGAAAATAAATGTTAATGAGATGCCTCTAGCAGTATAATTAAAACTTTCTGGCTTGATTAAAGTATGCAGACTGTCAACTGCTACATTGTAAGAGATTCTGCCATTGACATTTTGCAATGCATTCAGGGGAACATACCCCAAAAGGGGTTTACTTTCTTCTAACTAAGCATAATTCATGACAAAATTTAAAGAAGAAAACCATGAAGTGAACTAAAATAAACAAGACACTTGTATGTACGAGTGACGCTTACTAATGTTCAACTAGAAATTGATGCTGTATTCCCAAGACAAGGCATTATACATTTTTATATAAATAATGAGAAGTTATATAAAAATGTATGTGCTAAAGACAGCACTGGTATCTGGGCATCTGCCTTGCTTACTAATGAAGCTAAGGCACTGGAGTGAGTCATGTTGCCAAGGAATATATTCTTGTATGCATTTCTCAGAGAGATTTCAAGATCTGGGTGTTTCATTCACAAGAGGGGGGGTTGAGAGGAGAGGGGCAGTATGAGTAGGTGTATGAAACATAAAGAGGTGGTGAGTCCAAATTGATGTGCAAAATGATTGTATGTTCTAATACAAATTATCCTTTCATCAGAGTGTGAAATAAACTCCACGATCAGGTCAAGGGAGAGTAAGAAAGGTTCATTTATAATAACTTGCAGAGGCTGAAAATTGTTCACATAAAATGACAGGAGAATATGATTCGATCACTCAATTCTCTCTAATGGCCCTGCTCTCTTATTTCTCTTTGTGTTTTTGTTTTGTAAGTGAACCTGGAATGTGTCCAATTTTCTTTAGAAAGAAAATACACTTTGATTTACTTTAGTTAGTTGTTTTCACTATACACAGACTGAAGCTTGAAACATACTGTTGAAGATTTCAAAAGAAACAAAAAGCAACCCTATAACATTTTGCTTTTTGCTTTTTAAAAATTTATTCAGCTCAGGTCTGCATCCTATTTAGGACCAAGGTCTGCAGTGCCTGAGACTGACTGACATAGGTGAAGGTGTGGCACTGCAGTAAGTGATTAAATTCAAACATCATGCTGCATCTTTTATCTAGAAGTGGTCAGGTAGTTGCAAATACACAAGTGTAAGGCAGGCCCAGTATTCGTATGTCTCTGCTTTGGGACATTCTAACTGAGGAGGTGAAGCAGTGATGCAGGAAGATATGAAGGGGTTTAAGTCTTCTGAATCCCAGATTAACAGTTTGTTTCCTACTGTCAACCAGTTCTTTTGTTGCAGCTTCACACATACCATCCTGCTACTGGATCTCTGAATATTGATCCTAGTATTCTTCTGTATTAACCAACCCTTTCTCTGGATCCCTAAGTATAGCAGGTGTTAAAGACTTGTCAGACAAATGTAAAACCTAAAAGACTGTTTGCAATTGCATGAAAAATCCTTTCTGCTCATAGAGCTGTAATACAAAATGGATCAGTTGTGACTGTGACATGGACTGTGCACAAAAACTCACCTTCTTCCTTTTTTGCTTAGATGATAATAGCAGTACACAGATGCATTAGGATCAGCCACTTGGAGCCTTTCTTCATCAAAATGTTGGCCTAATTCATCTGACTTTGTGCTAGGCCCAATTTAATTTAAAAATCAGTTGTTCTCCAGTATGAATCATACCAAAGCAGAAATAGCCCTATGGAAAGCTTAATAGTCTTTCTCTCACTAGTTTTATTTAAGGATCTCTCTGGTGATTCAAATTTAACTATGGTTCAATTCTGAAACTTTTGCCATATGGGTCTCCCTGTGTTGTTATATAATTTCTCATAGACAAAAGAACCTCAGTTATTAGTATTTCTTTAAATTGAAGAAAATTTTTTAATAGGTGGGAAAGATAAAGGAGGAAGGAGGATCAGTGTTGTGTAATTTATATTCTTGGAGAGCCACAAGTTTATGTGCTATCTTGTAAATTGCCTGTGAGTTTATTTTCCCTGAAGAACAAAAATGTCCTGAAACACTACAGGGAAAGTAGGTTTCAAGACTCGTTTCTAAATTTAGAACTGTCATTACTCGTCAGCTTCTCTCACAATCAGTGGTTTTTAGTGATTCCTCATCATGGGTTGCTTACTGAAGTTTCCACTTGGAAGTTTTGTTTCTCTTTTGACCTTTTGTGGATATAATGATCTTAGGAAAACCAAAATTTTGTCTTTGACCCGTTCTAGGATAAGGAAGATACTAAAATCTGTTGCTAATACCACCTGTAACTAAACAAACACTATAACTGAAAGAAAGTACAAGTCAGTAATTTCCAAATTTTTAATAGACATCACCACTATGTTCAGGATTAAACACTTTCATGTGTTCTACTGAATTTGTTACAGATGGAAATTTAAATGTGAGCTAGCCCTGTGTACAGCAAGTTGACAGTGTATAAACATGAAAGGATTTTGCAAATAGTATCTGTTACAAATTTCAGGTTGCCTTTTTTGTTTTCACTATGTATGATCTTGCAAGGCAGAAAAGTAGTAGATCTGCAAGATGTAGATTAAAAGATGCAAATATTTACAAAAAATGATGAATTTTATAAAAAAACCCCCTCAAACCATTTATTCTCTCTCAGTCAGAGAGGTGATCAAATTAACAAAAAAAAATTCACCTCCTTTTAGAGGAACTGTGTGACAAAAAGAAACTGTATATAAACATTTTCTGTATTTAATAAGTTGTTCAGAAGCCTAATTAATACATATTAATTAACATGATATAATGCCTGAAGAATTACCTGTGTTACACAGAAGGGATTCTCAGAATGTCGTAAATTGGTCCCTGCTGGATTTTTAAGAATAAAATGAAGCAAAAATTTGTTTCCTTCAGTTATGATTTTGGCAAAATTGTTAATTAGGAGTTCAGTTATTAAATTTTTGTTTTGCCATATTTATATCCCTCCTCAGTTGTTTGTGGGTTGAGTTTTGTTGTTTGGGGTTTTTTCCTGAGATTAAATGTTGTGGTTAGTAGATAGTGTTTTGCAAAATCTGAAGGCAGCGTTGCCCCTGAAAGGTGGAATCAAAGTGTTTCCAATTCATTTCATACCTGTCCCTGTGCCGCCTTATCACTTGTTTTGGCACAAGTGCTTCTATGACTGCTGTGCATCTGATGGTGGCATGATTCAATGTATTACTGTTGGCTTTAACCAGATTTTTTTCTCAACCAGAATACTTTCCAATTCATTTACTGTTCAGCTGTATGGTCTCCTGGAACATCTTATGTAGGCTTTTCTATACCACCTTGTCAGCCTGACCTTTACAAGATTTTTTTATATAAAATTCTTTAGTTTGGGTAACTGGAAGCTGTAAACATGCCTCCTTTTTTGCTTTTTTGCTTCTTTCATACTTTTATCTCTCTCTCTAATGTTTTACATTTTTTCTTGCTGCTGAGGAAAGACTTTACAGTTCCACAGAATCTGTGTTTTATTCTTTATTAGTTGTGTTTTAGAATCCATGCCTGTGTGTATATTCATAGGGATTTTCCCCACTATGCATTAATTAATATTTATTCATACTGTATTTTAGATGCAATTTTATTGCCAGATTATGTTATTTGTGAGATTTTTCTGGAACCCTTTATATTAAGTTTAACTTTTCGATTATTATGAAATGTTAAGCACAGACTTTTTAGTATTTGATGGTATTATCAGATCATATGAGTCTGTGTGTGTGTGTATATGTGCATCTGCAATACAGGTCCAGCATGCCTTTGATACTTCAATGCTACACTCTTCTGTTGTGCAGATTTGTAATTAATTTCTTCCTCTTTTTTTTCTTGTTTAATAATTTAACAAAAAGACCTTCCTTTTGCTTTCAAGAAAAGTGTAATTTTCTTAAAAAGAAAGGAAAAGGCATTTTTGGCCTATGTTGATGTCTGTCTGAAGTGTTTGGAAATCCACATGTGCTATATCATGAGGACTTTTCTTCAGATATTTACGGATTCTTTTTAAAAACACTAATATTTTTTTGTAGACTATGACTTCTGACTGTCAGAACCAAGTCTGCCTGTCTTTATGCAAAAACCTGAAACACATAATGCACAACAACTTAGTGCTGTACAAAAGGATTTTCTGTACGATCAGTTTCATTAAAATGGAAAATTTGGCTTTTTATTTGACTGCAAACTTGTGCTGAATTGAGGGAAGGGATGAATATTGGTCCCTACTCTGACTTGAAGTGGTATTGGGCATTCAGAGACACATCCTTCATTATTCTAAAACATAAATCCCTCTAGTTTCTATGTTTTTTCCTTTCAAATAGAGAGCAGAGATATGGGTTAGTGCAGGAAATCCAATCCCAGAATAAAGAACTGTTAAACAAGCTGGTGATAATCATTCAGTTTCTCAAAACAAACTACAGCTTTGAGAAGTAGGCAAGAAATCAGGAAATAAGGTCTAGTAGTGAAAATGTTTTGTGCCATGGGCTGCATGTATCTAGGAAAATTGAGTGAGTCATTTTGTCACCAGTATTTAAATACTGTCTCTTTATATACCATCTGGCCTGTTGGGGGGATGGAGAGTGGGTGGGTGTGCATCCTTTAACATGTCCAAGTTAAGCTGGGTAAAACCAAAGGTTCCTTGTGATGAAAAGAGAATCAAGATGATGAGAGAAGAAACAGATACGGAGGGGAGCATCCTTTCAGACAGCTGAGAAATAGAAATAGTTTCCTTTTATGTTCTTCAGACCACACTGTAAGGATGGGATTGATTAATTGCATAGAACATTCTCCTGAGAGAGTGTTCCCAGATGATTAGAATTTTCTTCCAATTTTCTTTGAGTCTTAGATGATGGTAATTTATCAGAGGTTGGGCTGGCTTTTACTGGTCCAAGGAACTTTTTTTTTTCCTTGCAAAACAAAGGAAGAACACATGAGGAAGGAGAGGAAAGGAGAGAAAGACAGTATGAAAGTAAAAAATTCAAGAGGAACAGAATAAGAGACATGAAAACCTGAGAGCAACAGACATGTATCACAGTCTTTAAGTGCTTTTGTCCAAACATGGTCTTCTAAGGCTCAAGGGAGAGCGATTAAAATATAGCAAAAGTAGCAAGGAAACTGAGTTGAAGATACAGATAAAGAAATGGTTGTATGAAGAATGAGGTTGTAACCACTACAATTTGAAGAATAGCAGAGTTTACTGACATCCTTTGTATGGTTAGTCCTGGAGCACTTTACTATGAAAGCCTTTATTTATTTATTTATTTATTTATTTTACAGTGGATTGAATGTCATTGATTTTGATGCAAGACTCGTGTCAGAAACAAAAAATGGCATTTTCCTTTGTTGAAACTACAATATTAAGGCGATGTTATTCGGGCTTAAATATTCACTGTCTGGTGTGCCTTTGAGAATTTATTCTTATAAAATTGCTTCATGATGAAATTTCTTAAAAGGCGTTGTCCACACCTAGCTCATACAGTGATCCAATTCAGTCTGACCAAAGGCTAAGATTCAGAATTTCAACCCAGTCTTCACATATATGCAAATTGTCTTAAATATTATTTTCTTGTTTTGACTATATGGCTGGAGCAGCCATTAAACCACAAAAAATCAGTACTTCATGTAACAGTGCATTTTGCATAGGCATTTAAGTTTCACTTAAGTGCTGCACCATAAATACACTGTCGTGGTTTCACCCCAGCTGAGAGCCGAGATCCACGCAGCTGCCTGCTCCTTAAAGGAAAAAAGCAGGTTAAAGGGAAGAGGGGGGGGATGAGAAGTAAGGGAAGGGAAAAGGAAGAGGAAGGGGCAAATAACCCCAAAATCAAGAAATTAAGAGGCCCGTGGGTTGGGATAAGGATAGTTTACTAAGATAACAGAAAGATACAATGTAACAATGCTAACAGGACTTCAGAGCAAAAATATATGAAGCTATTGATACACAATGCAGTTTCTCACCAAACCACACAACTCAGGCCGTGCCACCCAGAGCCGTCCCAGAACCCGACCGTCCCCCAAGAACCGCGTGTCCCGGAGCCGCCCCTGTTCTTCCTCCCATCAGCCCCCCGATATCCTGGGCAGGACGTAACTGGCGTGGAATACTCTCTTTGGTCAGCTCGGTCACCTGTCCTGGCTTCGCCCCTCCTTTCTCATGAAGAGCTGAGAAAGTCCTTGACTGTCTGACAGCAACTAGAAACATCAGGGTGTTATCAGCACTACTCCCATCTTACTCTCAAACACATCCGCTGTTACAAATGAAATTAACTCCATCCTGACCAAAACCAGGACATACACTAAAGACACATTTAATCAAATAAAAAGCATTTTGCAAATACAGAGAAAAGGCCTCTAATGACTAAGCTGTTCTTAAATTTCCTTACCTCAAATCAGGTCCCACAGAAAAACTTTGAGGAAATGTTCTCTCTGTAGTTTCTTGATTGGGCTTTTCTGTGATTACAGACAAAACCCAAATAGCCCACAGTGGAACTGAATTTCCTATTAACCTTCTTCCAATTAAATCCAATGAGATTTCTTCTTTCTTTAATAAAATAGGATCTAGATTCTCTTTTCATTTTGCTTGGATACCTGCTTTGTGAGCGTTATCTTTTTATTTTTGAGATCTATACAGTTTATATCCAGTAGCTGCAATATAGACGGATTATAATCTATCGTAATTGCTGACACACTTGTAGGCAAATTCAGAATCTGTTGACCTTCAAGTGTGTTGGAAAGTCCATCTGTTTGGACAGGCTTTTGCCTGATAGGGGGCATTCTTTGCATAATTGCAATGTTATCCCTTTTGTCATGTTAACTAAAGCAAATTTCATAAGCATGTATGTAGTACTGTTCATGTTTTCCTCAGGTCCTTTCCCCAGAAAACTCATGTACATTTGAATGTAATGTATGACTGTCTCTGCTGCTGACTGGAGACCCATGTAGCTGAAATTGTCTTCCTAAATGCAGGCTAAGGGAAAAATTTTGACAATTCCACTGCCATTTCATTCTTTTAATAGCTTTACTATTGGCTGTCCCAATGCATTAATTTACAATGAAGCTAAACTGAATTAGTCATATCTATAAAAGCTCTTCAGAGTTGCACTTGTTATACTAAACTGAAGTATTTCCAGCTGGTGTGGCAGCTTGTGAGGCTTTTTTGGCAGAAATGTCCTGTAATTTACCAATAGGTACAAAATAAGAGTTACTTCCAATTTGTTTTACAGGTCTTTCTACATCAATAAGTACAGTTGCTCGGGGAGGTTGGGAAAGTTCATCAGATGCTGTTAATACAGTTCACACAAAGCACCATGTTCAGCACCTTGCTGTACCAATTTGACATGGCAAATAGGTTGTTCTTTATGCAGGCTTTTATGTAATGGGGTCCAGTAACTGTTCAGGCATATTATTATTTCAACAAAGTAAAGATAAATGGCCACTATCTCTCCTTTCATGGCGCCTTGGTCTGTCTTGAAAGCCGGAAAATACAATCACTGAGGCTGCCATTTTCCTGTTTTCATTTGCATATTAGCATGTATTTTCCCCTTCTTTGTTGATTATGAGACTATTAAAAGCAAACTTGAACATGATGAATCTCTCATGAATCAGCTACAATGGTATTTAGAGTTTATTTTTTTGTAGGTTCTTAACAAATTGTGGATTTGCTTTCAAAGTATTCTGTTTCAGGTACTTAGACCATAATTTCAAAGCCAAAAAACAGGGGAGGTCTGTTGAGAGGAAGGTAAAGCACCTATTGAGGGTAAAGGCTTCTTCAACATTGAAGTAGAAAAATCAGGGTAGTGGAGAACTGTGAGAGTCCATTGAAATTGTTATTTCTATTTTAGGTGTATCCTCTCAAATAATAAATGACAAAATACTTCTGACCAACTGAATTTTAATCCAGGTGTCGTGGTTTCACCCCGGCTGAGAGCCGAGATCCACGCAGCTGGCTGCTCCTTAAAGGAAAAGAGCAGGGGAAGAGGGAAGGGGGGGGGGAGGTGAGAGGCAAGGGAAGGGAAAAGGAAGGGGCAAATAACCCCAAAACCAAGAAACTAAGAGGCCCGTGGGTTGGGGTAAGGATAGTTTACTAAGATAACAGAAAGATACAATATAACAATGCTAACAGGACTTTAGAGCAAAAATCTATGAAGCTGTTGATACCCAATGCAGTTTCTCACTGAACCCACAGCTCAGGCCGTGCCACCCAGAGCCGTCCCGGAACCCAACCGTCCCCCAAGAACTGCGTGTCCCGGAGCCGCCCCTGTTCTTCCTCCTGTCAGCCCCCGATATCCTGGGCAGGACGTAACTGGCGTGGAATACTCTCTTTGGGCAGTTGGGTCACCTGTCCTGGCTTCGCCCCTCGTTTCTCATGAAGAGCTGAGAAAGTCCTTGACTCTCTGACAGCAATAAAACCATCAGGGTGTTATCAGCACTGCTTTCATTTTAACTCTCAAACACAGCATTCCATCCGCTGCTACAAATGAAGTTAACTCCATCCTGACCAAAACCAGGACACCAGGTGATCATGTATCTTTAATGAAATCTGAAATTGAAGAATACAGTGTCCTGACGAGTTGGAAGTGACAGAATGTAGTCCTGCCATTGTTGCTGCCTTAATTACTGGGGTTTAGTGATGGATTTGTTACACCCCCATATGAAATTCTTTGAAATAGATCAAATTAGTGAAAGGAATAAATTAATTCCTTGACTTGATTCTGAAGACTTTTCTTCTCCATCAACCTCAGGGAATACATGTGTGCAGCAACTCAGGTCGACTTTAACGTATTTTCAGCTGAAAACCTGGCATCTGAAAATAGTATCCAAGTCTCTGTGTGGATTTTTTTACAGTTATCCTCTCAATTTATGTGTATGTGTCAAGTCAAGACTCAGTCCTGAGACTAAATTTATTACTGTTCACAAAACCATGTGTTATTTCCTAATTTCTTAGAGATATTGCATATTGAGAAGAGAATTGTACTGTTGGTACTTACGGAGTTTTACAAGTTAGAAAATGTATGGTGTAAGCAAAAGCTCATTGTAAGGCATTTCCATTGACTTAAACTCATCAGGTACTCGAGGATGAAAAAGAATTGCCATGACTATTCACTCTTCTTGGGTGGAATGATTTATACCTTATTAGTGTTTTCCATTGTTTCCAGGTAGTTTCTCTGGAGCAGATAAACATGATGAGCTATAATAAAGTCTTTGAGAGGTATGTGTATGAAAGTGAAAAGGTATCTTTATTCCCATATAAATGACAACCATTCATTACATGCAGCTCAGGTTGTTTCAGTCAAAAGAAAGTATCTACTTCAGGAAAATTAGTATTTCTGTAGTTGTAAAATAGTTAGATCACTTTTTATGCAGAAGTCTAATATTGGGTCTAGTGGAAACACTGAACATGATACTGAATAAAAAGTGAGGTGGTTATGAGGTTTTTTTCATCCTCCTTACTGGCTTGAAAATTTTGAAATGTTCAAATATTTCATTCAGTGAAAGGTAAGAACACACAGTGGTACTTGCATTTCTGGCTAATGTGAAAGGAAAATTTTCCACATGAAGTACAGCCCATAAGTACGAATCACTAGAATTTTTCCTACTCTTCCTTAGTATCTGATAATATTGTCCATTTCATGTCAGCCTCTCCTACTCAATTTTTTTACTGGATAATCAATAAACTCCAAAAATTCATAGACTTTGGAATATAACTACAGGTCCTTCAGCACACTGTTTTAGTTCACATGCAGTGGTAATCAAGCTACCCTTGTAGCTGTTGCTAATTTAAAGTAATCATATTTGAATTTTTGTCCACATAATTCTTTGAGTACAAAAGATATGGGTATATAAAACTTTAAGGGCTGTTTTAAAATAATGCACTGTATTAGTTATCAGGAATGATTTTGTAGTTAAGACATTGCACCAGGGATTCATAAGCCCTACATTAATTTCATGGCTCTTCCATGTGCCTTTTTTTTTTATTGGCATCTTAAAGACAGATGTTGATCGTCCTGTTGCCTAAACCATGTTGATATTAGCTATTTCGATCTATGCTACTTGTCTTTCCAGTTGTTATTATCAGCACGTTTTATGTAAGAGTCAAAATTTCTAAGATGATGTATCATTGCAATAGAGAAATAGTTTAGATGTAAAGTGTGTTCTCAAAAGGTTATTGATTAGAAATATGTTTAGCAACTATATAATCTGAATTTATATACATAATTTCTCTAATTTAGTAATCTGTGGCTCGAGTTTCAATTACAGCTGTGTAAAATATGGAAGAGTAATATTTATTGGCTCATTGACATGTTCAATCACGGGATAGGCATGTATCTGAAGTGTAAGAATTTAAAGACACAAATCGCAATTTTTATTGTTATAATAGTTATTATGCATGGAAAAAATACTTTTATCCTTTTTTTTTTTTGCTGTTTCTTAAGTGTTCTGTGCATGCTTAAAACGAAACAGTCATGTATATTCAAAAACACGGTTTATTAAAATAGTTCACATCAAAACCAATTCATAGCCCAGAAAAAAGTTTTATATACAGAATTACATTTCTTGTGTTCACCTGGGATCCCCTCTGTGAATATAAAACTCTCTGAAATTGTTAATTTTCAGAAATTAAAATCTGTGACCACTAATGTAAGAGTTGGGTCCTAGAATTCGGGGGCCATGTGCGTTGTTGTACTGTCATCTTTACAAATATGTGGATAGCAACACCACTAATATTTGTTCAAATATTGGAAAGTCACCAAGAAGAAAGTCAGCACTTAAAAAACATTTTACAATAGCATTTGAGTTTATGTCCACTGTTATATACTGCTGTTGTAGATTTTTTTTCCAAACTTCAAATCTCAGCCTTCCTGTATTAGATTTACATTATCTTTTCCTGCACAGTATCTCCACTGTTGTCTCTCTTATTTCCATACATTTTATTATATTTATTATATCATTAAATCTAAGTAAGATTGTTAAATTCAAAACTTTTCCTATCAGAAAATATGTTCTTTCCTATAAAATGGATTTATAGCCTGAATTTAACATAGCTACATCTCTTCAAGGTATTGAAGAGATATTTCTGCACATATAACAGATCCAGCATTCCATTGAGATGAACTATTTTAAATATTTCTTAGGAGGTTGGTCTTGAAAATGTAAGGAAACAGAAGAAATCCTGACCTCATTAAATTCTGTTCTTTCAACACTACAGAAACCCCTTTCTTTCCTGTTTGTACATTAATCAAGTTACTGTCATGAAATCAGACCTACATATAGAAAGCACATTTTGACAAGCCAGTATTGTAGCTTATGTATACAATATTGAATTCTTGCTCTTTAGTTTAGCCAAAAGCTCATTTTCTACCAGATGATCTGAAGTCAAAATGGGTCAGTTGGCATAATAAAGATATAATAAGGCACTCTTAAAAATACTTGAAAATTTCAGTTCTGAACAGAGCTTCAGGCTTCTTTTTTCCACTTTCACAACATAAATCATTTATGTTATCCAGGTGTGATGAATATTAAATGATCTATGGAGGAAATCATATTAACAGACTTCTTTTATTATTAGAACGACTGCAGGGAATTATGGTCAGTCACTTGAGTGAAAGATGTATAAGGAAAAATAATAAAATATGGAGATTGGATTATAAATCATTTCAATCAGGTTTGAATGTAATAAAAATACAGAAGCTAAAAAGCTAGCACTGACTAATGGAGCCATGAATTTCCTACTCCTTGGGGGCTTCCTTCTTCTTTCTGCTGGACATACAATTGCAAGCATCATGTCATTCTATGAAAATACATCTATACGTTGAGAATTATCTAATTTATTTTTTACCTTTGGGCATTCATCTTGACTTGTAAAAGATGTCAAATTAGAGCACTCTCAGATTCTTACAAAAATCTAACCTACCCAGTTACTTCCTTAGAGAAAGGAAATAGCTTTCTTTCCTTAAAGAAATAACTTTGACAATGTTGTTTTGAATTGATGAGTACTGAACAGATTTACTTTCAAGGAAAGATAGTACTTCTGTCTGAACTGTAGTACATAAAAGGTATCATTCTGTTTTTCCTCTTCATCATTACTATTTCCTAGACAATGAGACACTGTTTTCAGAACATGCTTAATCCTCAGTTCTATTTTTTTTTTAATGTGCATTATATAAGTATTGTATAGTACATAAATGAATTTATATGGTTATTTGACACAGTAAAAGCAAACTTTAATATCATCTGCTCTGATCCTTGTCTTTGAAAATGTTGGTCATTTCCTGTATCGATGGTATTTCAAATATAACAGTGGTTAAGGACTTTAGCCTGCTTTGCAACTGCTTTAAAATCTATTACACGAAAAGTGTACTTGGTTTAATTATTGGCATTAAATATGAGAAGAACCTGAAATATAATTATGCTCATAGTTTTGCTTGGTTTGTGGGTTGCACTTTCTGCTTTGTGCCCTTTTATTTAAACAGTTTCTCTATCTTCCGCTCAAATAATTTTATTTTTGTTTTTTAATTTGTTTTTCCACAGCCTGAAGAAAACTCAAAATAAAATGGGAAAATATTATTAGAATTGTCACTTTGAATCAAAGTTTTCATTCCCCAAAAGCATTTTTAAGGTGAACTTCATTTGTGTTTTTCCTACTGAGCTCACTTTTCCTAGATAACACAGGAAAAGGAGTTGCTGGTTTCTTTTTCAGTTCAGAATAATAATGAATTACAAGTCCAAAGCTGAGTAACTATTCTATATTAACTTGAACTATACTGCCATGTAAAGAATGACAAATCCCACCACATCAGTGACCTTGAACAAATAACATTTTACCCAATTCACTGGGAAATGCTTAAGGATGTCATAAGTTAGAACAAGATCTTTATTGTCTAATGATCATCAAGTGGCTGAAGCTGCCCGCAATGCTTCATTTTGGTCGGGCTTTCTGGTTTGGTTTTTTTTTTGGCAGGGGGAACAACAGTAACTACTAAAAGAATGTTATTAATGTGATTTCTTAAAAGTGTTGACTTGCCCTGTGTCCAGTCAGGAAGCCTAATTCAACAAATTAAGCATACAGCTGGGAACTTAATGGAGGGTATTTACCATTCTTACTCTGACGTGCATTATAGTTCTAGAAAGAACAGATACTTCTTCATGTTTCATCCTTTTGCCTGTTTGAGAAACAGACTATTATCTTGCAGGCCATTTAATGCTTTGTCTGTTAGAAAACAAGTTGTCTCAGTGGTATAAGAAACACTATATACTTAGCCTATTTCTGTCCTAGTCTTTTATAGACTGGACCTGAGATGGCCCGTTTTTCTTTCCCCTGCCTTTCCTCTGCTTTTTTGTCTATAGTTATGCCTATACTGCCTACCACTTTATATTGAGGCAGCAGTTGTGTTTATAAGTGCATAATAAAGTATCCTTGTTGAATGAAAGGCTATAAAATATCTAGAAGAGATAGCCTATGACACTGTAGGAGACTACTCTGAGGATGTCCATCAATGTCCTCATATTACCGAAGGCCTCTAACAGTTGCATCTTTGGCATTTATCCTTCCTGAATAATTATGGATGGGAGTATAGTCATGTATGAGGCACTTTCTGTCAATTCACTTACTCTCTTAGAAAGATGATGGAGTTCTTCAGTCATTCATAGTTCTACTTCCTTCATAATTTTTCTTACCTTTCTCTTTTTATTTACAGCTCAAAATGATCGTGATTTTTGCAGACAACTCCCTGTGGCTCTTTCACAAGTGACCTGTAATGTCTTCTTATCACTTAGCCAACTCATTGTATAAGACACAAGAGTAATTTGTATTTACATTTGAAGAAAATACAAGACTTGTTACCCTAGAAGAATTAAGAAAACAAAAAATAAGAGACAATTGTGTGTGTTTTACTTAATGTAAGAGACTAAGAATTCTTGATTCTTCATTAGTCATTGTCTTTTTCTGGTTTGTAGTAACTACGACAAGGAGGACATCATTCCTGTGGAGAAACTGTTGCCTTTTACCACATAGAATATTTGAGACATCACATGTAATGATGTTCCCATCAGCTAAGGTGTAAATTACTTTTTCCTGCATCTTGGAGGCAGAATTCAACAGGTACTCAAGTAAAAGCCAGCTAGAAATTCCTGAGCAATACTGAAAATGTTAATTGATACCTAAACAGAAGTAGTTCTTCCCAGAAAGTGTCAGAGGGAGGGAAGTGCTGACATGTCATCTGATGGAGAGAAAGAATGGGTGGATAGACAGATTGAACTGTATAATTGAAACGTGGGTCACATTTGCTATTTTATCATATTGGTGGGCATTTCTTTGATAAAGTGAAGTAAATAACAGTCTAAAAGTCAGTGCAAAACACTTGTATCTAAATGTATCTGTGGTGAGCAGTCACCCTCATATAATCCCGTAGCAAGCAGCCTCGAAGTGCATATTCTAAAGAGAAAAAGACATGACTCCTAGAAAAGTCTAAATCTGTTAAACTCAATTTAACAAGTGTTTCATGGACAACAGGACCTAATAGAGGATGCAGCATGCTCTGGTACCCCTGCTGAATAAGAAAGATCACTTTAGAGCTGGAAGAATAGCTGGTGGGCAATATACACTGGAAGGTCATTGGCAGCTTGGTTGAGGCCTTACTACAAAACAGGATAAACTTTCAGATTTTGACCCAGATTTGTCCTGGACAGGCTGGAGAGCTGGGCAGTTAGAAACCAAATGAAGTTCAACAAAAGCAAGTGTAAAGTCTTGCACCTGGGAAGGAACAACCATTTGTATCAGTACAGGCTGGGGGATGACCTGCTGGGGAAGAGCTCTGTGGAGAAGGACCTGGGGGTCCTGGTGGATGACAGGTTGGCCATGAGCCAGCAGTGTGCCCTGGTGGCTAAGAGGGCCAATGGGATCCTGGGGTGCATCCAGAGGAGTGTGGCCAGCAGGTCAAAGGAGGTGTTCTGCACCAACATTGGGAAGAACTTTTTCACAGTGAGGGTGAGGGAGCCCTGGGACAGGCTGCCCAGGGGGTGTGGAGTCTCCTTCTCTGGAGAGATTCCAGCCCCGCCTGGACACCTATCTGAGTGATATGTACTAGGGAGCTGCTTTGGCAGGGGGGTTGGACCTGATGATCTCTCGAGGTCCCTTCCAACCCCTACAATTCTATGATTCTGTGATTCTATGATTTTACAAGCTTAATGTGTTACCCTAGCAAAATGAGAGAACCCCAGTGTTATTCTTTTTGCACTTTGAGAAAGAGGATGCTGGTTCTTGACTGTTACCCTCTTTTTTTCTTTCATGTATTTTCTTATTTTCTTCCTTTAAGTAGTATTTTGTTAAGTGATTTTAGAGGACAACAGTATTGCTCACTGAGCCCTGAGACAATTGACTTTAATTTCAATTAAGTTTTTCAACTGAACATTCATTTTAGATCTTCACAATTGAGCTTTGCCTTTTCTGCTTTGAGGTGCAAGATGGAAGAGGGGTGCACTGAAATCTAAATCCTCTTTCTGTGTTCTCTTGCCTTCAGAAATTGAGTGGCAAAAAATTTGGGGTTTACAACTTCAGGTAACAACAGGGGTTTTTTGTTGGTTTTTTTCCCTTTCTCCAGTGAGTTTGTCTAACTACTGTTAAGACATGCTTGTTATTCCTACTTGTTTGTTAACAGGTCTATAGCAGCACTAGCAGCTAATGTCCCTGACTTATCTTCAGTGTTAAATTCATACAATACATTCCCAGCAGGGAGGAAAGGAGAAGTCAGACAACCAAATCTTAGTCTTGTAAGGTTGTGCCACATGAATCAGAACTAATTGTGGGTGATGGCTACTTTAAATGAAACAGTGTAAAATGTAAATGCACTATGAACTGAATGAAACAGAGAACAGCAACACAGCAGCTTCAGGTGGGGCTGGAAGTTTGCTGAGGGAGGTTTTTTTGACTTGTTCCAGTTCCATACTGGGTAGACGGCTGATACGTTTTGTGACCTTACCTCTGTTCACCATTTGCAAACAAATAGCTTTCTCAGGTGTCTGTTGAACTTTTCTTACTAGGTTGTTTATGTTTCTTTTTTTTAAACCTATTCAGAAGATATTTTTCTTTTCTACTTCTTTTTTGCTTCCTCAAAAAAGTGATCTGTTCCAGGAGCTGTTCATAGTTTTTATCCTTTGCTTTGATCTTCAGTCCTTTCTTGCACATCTGATTTATAGTTTTCACTTTTCCCCTCCTGTCAAATCACAGTTCTCTGTTGTAGCAATCACCACTGCAGGTACTGGATACAAGACTCCTTCTGTAGGAAAGGATATAATATAAAACTTTTCATAACTATCCATGTCATGTAATGAAGGCCTGGAGATGAAATTACACTCTTCATAACACTCCTGTATATGAAACATTCACTACTTTTAGAATGCCTTCTTTTCCCTTTGCCAAAGGAGTAGTTTTCAGAACTTGAGACTGAAGCATCTAACTATTGTATTGCAGGACTCCATAGTCTTCTGAACCTGCACTGCTCTCCTTTGGTTAATCAGATCCATGTAAAATGCCATCAGTGAGCCAATATTCTATTTCCCTGTAATCTCATTCATCAATAATTTTCTATTTCCTTGTTATTCATAATAACAGAATAGCTGTGGATGCACCTTTTCAGTGAGACAAACTTAGCTCTGCTGGCACTTGATTCTCCCCCTCTGCAACAGCAAGATTCAGATTAATTTTCTCAAAGGAAATTCGTCCTAAGGAATTCCCTTTAACTTAAATATATATATAAAAATATATGTTCAAAAAAATATCATATATACGTAAACTCTAATATATATACACTCTAATATATATACACTTTAAGAGATACAACATTGTCTTATCTTACAGGAACCTAAATGAAAAAACAGCAACCTGTAAAGGGCAGGGCTGTTTCATAGCACAGAAATAAAATATGTAGTTTGTTAATACAACAATAAGATACTGTTGCAAGATTTCCCCTGAAAATCTGAAGTTTATCAGATAGTTGACTATTTGTTTTTAAAATAGTATGTTTTTTTTTATTTAAAGTGCCACCTGGGTGAGGGGGTATGCTCTCTAGCTATATCATAATACTGAATCTATAGAGAAAATTAGTAATTATGTCTATGTACAAAGGTTCTTGGAGGACATCACACAGGATAAAAGCAATAAAGAAGATAAATAGAAAACGCCACAAACATAGGAATGTAGTCACTGTGGTCTAGCTTGGCCATTCTGTTAATATTTATGCATTCACAATTAGCACCAACAAAACATCTGCATTTTTCTTTCTGTCTGCAAATATAGATAATCTTTTAATTTGTAAAGAATGTTTCCTTATCAGAATTACTAGGTGGAGACTCCAAAGCTCTGGAGTCACAATGGAAAACTTGTGAAGCTGCTGTCCTATATTTCTAACACCTACACACCCACTGCCATCATGTTCTACTGTCAGAACATACTATAACAGTGTCATTTTTAGTGTTATTTTTGCTTCACTTAATACCAAGAACTGTCCTTTTGTTCATTAGTTTTACTTTGAAAACCCAAACAGGCTAGTTGGGGGGTGATGATTTCATAGCCTATCTGGGCCATCTGTTTCAGTGCTTTACAATCCCAGCTGCCTTCCTGTCCAACTAGAGACCTTTGATTTTTAATTTATCCTCTGTTGACAGGAAAACCAGCTTCTTTTCTTCTTCTTTTCAGGTATTTGCTGTGTATATGAAATTTTGTACTGCACCTCTTATCCCTAGAATAAACAAATCCAGTTTCTTCAAACCTTTCTTATATCTTATGTTTACAAGTTACTTATTATTCTTACTGCATCCCTTGGATTTTCTCTAGTCGATCCACCTAGTACTCACGTTGGGCACAGCTGGAAGCTGAGATCCTACAAGTAACACATAAAATGAATTGATTACTTTGCTTTTCCTATCTCCCACAATGTTTGCTTTCTGTCAGAAACACAATATTCTTGACTTTTCTTGTGATCAAATACCTGTTTTGAAGAAATTGCCTATGAGAAAAAATGAATTTGCATTTATCCATACTGGATTGCTTCAAATAATCTCATAATAATTTATTCTAATCCTGTCATCTCATATGTTTTTAGCCTTCAAAGAGGGATGTTGTCTGGAAAATTAAAAAATATAGGCATTACTCATATCATATCTCAAACTCACCCCATATTTATAAGTACATAGTCCAAATTTGAAACTCCTAGTGCAACAGTAATTAAAATCACCAATAGAATTTAATAACAATCCTTGGATGATTAGATATTTGGAGAATAAGGTTCATAAGAACTGATGACAGAATGAAAGTTATAAGGTTTTTTCTTAATGATACATTCTTTTATGTATTTGATGTTTACCACCAATCCATGTTTGTAAAAGTCAGATTAAACAGACCCACATAAACATTCTGGAGATGTATTAAGCAAAAAGAATCACCTTCTTCCAAATGCTTGTAGTGTGAATGAAAGATGAAATTCAGGATTCTGTAGAACTAACAAAAATATTTAACTCTTTCTCATTTTTTTCAAATTAATGAAAAAATTGAAAAATAAGTTTAGATCATGATTCTGAATGAGTTATTTGATGCTTTTGTTTAGTTAATTGGGGAACTAAAGGATAAATCTTATTAAAAATCCATCCTTGTAATGTCATTTCTGTAATATGCCATGGAAAACTTGGCAAATCCAAAAGCCTTCAGAAGTTTTGTTTGATATAAAGACATCATCCAGAATGCATGAGAGACAGTTACTGGTACCAATGCCTATAAATCTATATAAAATGAATAGATGATAAATGGCTTACTGGTTTGTTAGTATCACTTAAGGACAAGTAAAATCTGTTGAACACAGTGTCACTTAAAGTCTGATCTCCCTAGATAGAACCTGTATTTGTTTTTCTGGATAGCCTGTCATGCCTTTAGATAATAGACTTCGAATTCAAATGATCCTAGTCCCTGGCCTTCAATCAAAATAGACATTGGGAGTAGAAATATTAAGTGATTAGCCATAGGGCACTTTTCAGTGTGGCAACTGTGAAGAGAATCTGAACTAGCAAAATGAAAATATTAGAAGGGAGAAAACTGCAAATGCAGAATATGATGAATTATACAGGTCAGCTGAAGCAATAAAGCAAAGGTCATAGCAGAAATGAAGATTACAATGCAGCATCAACTAAACAGATCAAACTTAGCTGTAGAATGCAGGTGGTATGATTCAGGGAAAACAAAAGTAACAGAAACCTTGCTAAGTCACCTCAATCAAACCAGCTCTTACAGGAAAATGGCAAAATATCTCCCAAAAGAAGAGCTTCTGCACTGGGACAGGCATGGTCTTCAGATTCTTGAATTAACATTGAATTGCATACAAAAAGCATTTCTAGACTATCAGAAAAGTGGAGGTAAAAGTGTGTTCTAAAGCTTACATGTCATTGTCACCAGTGGAGTTTGGTATTTCATGAATTGTTGATAAGTTAATGTTGAGACTAATGTTGGGGTAGTCTTGGTTAGCTAACACTTCACATCTGTAACATTCAAAGGAAAAACCCAAGATGTAATTATGAGTTTCCTGACTCTCTCAATGGGTTGAAGGCAGAGAATCCATCTCTATCTCTCTCCCTTCTCATCCATTCTCACACACAAATTGTGCACGGATATTATTTGCAGGCCAAGTCCTTCCCTTCAGTGAATGTGATTTATTATAATTATGTGAATTGTTATGATTCATGACATGACTTTTTTGCCTTAAGATGGAAGTGTGGATACTGTTAGCTATTTAAAAGCATCAGCATTCTGAAAAAAAAAATTAGTTTTTAAACATCACAGTTGCTAGTAAACCTTTGAAAATATGAGCTGCAGCTTTATGACTCAGGATTCAAAAGACAATTACAAACAAATCAACCATAGTCTTTAATAAATACTAAAAGATCCTCAGGGTGCTAGTCATGATTATTCAGTGTGAGTATTGATGATACTGCGATCTCAGTACATTAATTTTTATTTTAGTTTCTAGAAACTAATTGTGGACTGGGGCACCTCATGCTAGGCACTCTAAAGTTCAGGGCCAAACAGATGCAGTCTAATAAAAGGGTCATCCTCTAGACTAGTCTGGTAGTCATCTTCAGCAACCTGAGCCATGTAAATTATCATTCCTCTCCATTATATTAGCACACACTGAAATGTTCAGACTATGAATCATATTTATCCTCTCTGGAACTGAACATCCCTATGTGCCATCCAAGCAAAGGCAATAAACCTGTAACCCACTTGTTTCTGTTCTTTATTCTTACTCACAAATGGGCCAAATTTGCCTATCAGCAAGATAGTACTATATGCCCAATGCTGGCAGCAGGTTGTTCTAGATATATCTTGAAGCTGAGCAGAATTGAGATGGATGGTTTAGTCTGTGGGTGGATCACCAGCATCAGCCTGAGCAGAAGACTGTGCTTCACTGATCCAGTGAAGGATGAACTGAAGGTCAGATGTCATTAGTAATGTAAGCAATATAACTTTTCATTTTTTCTGCTGCTTCCTGACAGGTAAATTTTTCCTTGGGGAAGACAACATGGAACTGCATAAGGTATTTATTCTTCCATTATTTCTTAGCATATTCTTGCCTCTAAGAAATACACAAACTGTTCTGACAGTTTTGTAAATAATGCATTGCAAGCACAAAACCAGTTTTTAAGGTTTGGCTCTGTATCTCTAATCTCTGTCCCTGCAGGGTGTCTTACTAATGATGATTTGCTATTTGGTGTTTAATTAAGAAAAATACTTAAGCTTTACTTACTTGTGCTCTTACAATTAAATTCAAATAGGTTTAGAGAACCTGCTTGGCTATGCAAAGCCCAATAATACTGACAATCCAATAAAACCCAATAAGTATAAAAAGGCAGCTTAACTCCTAAAGAAGGCAGAGGAGACAAGGTACACAACAGGCTGTTTTGTATTGACGTGCAAGGCATGAAGTAGTTGTTAAAAATTAACTATGAATCTCATTCAAAATAATAGATATTAAAAGGTTTTCAGTCTTAATCAACTACCCTCCTGGCAGCATGAATGTTCATAATGCTGAGGGTCCTTTTTCTGTACTTTCACTGACTCTGATATGCTGAGGTCATTTTTTCTTAAGCAGTTCTTGGTTTGCTTTCCATTGCCTCTATCCTTGTTGAATGTGTTCCAGATTGTCTGGACAAGTGCAGTATGACTACACATTCTGTGTGTTTATCTGTCCTTAAGGCATGGTATCTAGCATATTATCCTACACACAAATGCAGACACATGCAAATTTCTCATTATAAAGTAATGAGAAATAGATGAAAATGAAGTGTAGTTTCAATATGCATTAAATTAATCTTATGAAAGCCTTGCATTAGCAATTCTATCACATGGACAAGTGTTATCTTAAGAAGTTTCTTTAAGGGAACATCAAGGTTTCCAGTACAATTTTGTATCCCTTTCCAGCTTGGTACATCTAGTATTTGTGTATTGTCATCAAGATAAATCAGACTGTCCATATGAATAAAGTTGGGCACTTACTGAATCAAGGATGTACAATGGAATTTTTGAAAGTTCCAAAGATGTTTTGAAGATCCAATAAAAGGCTCTAATTCCATCCCATCTAATTCCTGGCTATACATTTAAAACAAAGCAAAGTTTACTTCTAAGAGCAATTTCAAAACTTAAGATTAATAAAACTTATCATATTTTGTACTAAGTTCAACCTTTTATGGTACTTCATGGTTTTGTAACCATGAAATAACAGTAACAGTATTATTCTAATCTGATCTCATGTTTCATAATTAATGCAATTGCCTGGAAAATTCCAATTAATATTTTTCCATATTATATCAAAAGACTGGTCTTCTTTTGTTTGCTGAACAGTAGACAAACCAGTAATAAGATTCATGTGTCCCTTCTGCAGGATAACCATCCTCCATGAACTTCAACATGAGTCCTTCCCATGGGCTGCAGTTTTTTACAACATAAGCACTCTAAAAACGTTAGACAGAGCTTTGTGTTCAGTAGTTGAAACTGGATATTGTAGGCTGTTAATAGTCCTTGGTTTTGCTCTGTATGAATTTTAGATGTGCTTTCAAACTGCTGGTAGGTGTTATAATATCTTTGGGGATTTTTATGTCCCATAGTTTCTTTTTTTTTTCCCAAGCATGAAAATACTAAGCCCTAGCAAGGTTATGTATTTTGCTTTAACTCTGGTAGTCTTCTGATGCTTTTTGTCCATCTCTACAGACACTTTTTCCCAAAAGATAAACTGGAGGTGTCTAAGATTGTTAAATGACAAACTTAACATATAAAAGGTCAATAGACAAGGTACAGGACAATATAAATGTTTGAGTAAATCTGAAAGCCCTTTTTAGATTTCATTAAATTGGCTTAGAAAAATGTTTATACTTCTCATGTTGAACCTGTATAAAATCAATATGGTATGTAAACAAATGCGAAGGAAACTTTTACCACAGTTATTTATTTGGTGTACACAAGGTATTTACTCTGTGTAACCAGAGAAAGCTTAGCACCTGTATTCTGAGCTCATACCTAATTTTTCAAACTTTGAAGGTTTAGACTTATTAGTTGTACAGAATAATTGCCCAGTGAAGAATTAAACCAAGCCTGAGACTTGAATAATTCAGTTCCCCTCTTTGGAGGCTTCCCACGCTGTCTGGACTGCAGGTTAGAGCCAATACATTGCACCTGCCACTGCAGGGGTGCAGAGCTTCCTTTCAAAAGCAGAGTTACCTGCTGGATCTGTTTGCTAGTGACTACACAAGGAGTGCATGCAAGAGGCGGCTTATAAGCATATTAAAGGGTCCATTAATCTTTATGGAAGCGTATGAAATATAATGACTGTGTTGATGAGCAAGAAAGAATGTAATACTTTCCTTAGCACACTGTGCTAGGGAGAAAGAGTAAAGCAGTGCTGTGTGACTGTATGGTAGTGATGGTACTTTATTGCTACCAAAGCTTTGGAGGCTTTTCTGAAGTATTTGGAGACCGTTTTGGTCCAGAAGAATGAGATACAGTAGCCTAGTCTGTGTGAGTCTGTTTTAATGGTCCCCCTGAATGTGATAAGAAAAATAACCTGATCCACTTGAAGAGTAATTTTGTTCTTTTTCCCAGATGAAATATAGTAAAAGTAGTTTATAGACACATACATTTTCTTGCTGATTTTTCTACAGTATGGTCACAAATTTATGGTAAGGTTGAGGGACCTTTGACTTTACATGACAGACATGTGCATTACTCCAGTACCAGGGAAAGTTGTTTCCCTTTATTCTCTGCAAGGAAAAAATCATTCTATTTCCTTTTCTAAAATGCTTGGATGCAGCATGCCATCTTTGTGTAATGGAATTTTTCTCATTGCCTAGCTTCATTAATTCTTACTGTTGACCTGCAGCCTTAATAAACCTGTTGATTTATATGTTAAAACTTCGTCATTTGTTAAAATGCTAGGTTATGTACTATGTCTTGAGTAACTGGTACAAAAGCACATTGGTTACAATGAGATATCCTGTCTGTTATCAGTGAGAGAAGCTCATGAGCTAAGGAAAGATGGCTCCTTAACTGCTAGCAATGATGCAGAAACACTAATACATCTGGTTACATTTTTTGTCCTTAAAAGTATGTATCAGGATATATGCAGAAAGACTGTTCTCTGTCTTTCTCATTCTGCTTATTGAATTGTGATTTATTTCAACTTAATTTAAAATGAAATTATCTTGCTTTAATATGAGTGAAAGGTGCAGAGATGGGATCAGGAATGTGAAAGGTGCAAAGATGAGATCAAGAAAGTGAAAGGTGCAGATGGAACTGAACTTGGTGAGGGATGTTAAAAACAACAAGAAGGGATTTTACAGGTACATTGGCCAGAAGAGACAGGCCAAAGAGAATGTACCCCCTTTGGTAAATGAGAAAGGAAAATGTAGCCTATATGCTATAGGCTTTCTGTGGGGATATTACTATTATAAAACCCCAGGACCAGATTTTGGTTGTAGATTTAATATTAATCGAAACAAATTATGATTCTGAATGCAACTATTTCACTGAGGACAGTGTATTTTCCTCTATATGGCTTGGAGACAAAACACTTACTAGTATTGGGTAGGCCCATGAATTTCTGGCTTTGCTGGATGTCAGACATTTTACTGGCCATTGAACCAACAGCAGGCTGTATAATTTTGTAGCCTGAATAGTCAGAGATAACTTTCTGAGAAGAGCTGATCATAGGAAATAATTCTGGATTGAGTGATCCTGATTTAATTCAATTTAAATTTAATAGAAACATAAAACAAATGCATTAGTAATTACATTTTTTAATTATTTCAAAAGGGCAAGTTTTGAGAAATTAAGTGAGCTTGTCAGAGAATTCAGCTGTGCTGAAGAGCTCAAGCTCTTCGGTGTCGATGAGGCTTTATGTTTTTGAGTTTTTTGTTATTAATTAAAAATGCATAGCTTTCCAGACTTGTCTTTACAAACTTTTGAATTTCTTGCAGGAAATGGCTTCAAACCTACTTCTTGCAGGAAATGGCTACTCAAGTGCAGAATATTACAACTACATAGAGAGCCTGTAGGGAATGGAGAGATGGATTGATGAGCAAATAAATCTGCTTCAACAAAAAAAAAAGTTCTGGTAAAATTAAAACACTTGGTGATCTGCAGTAAAGATTAAAGATAATGTCTAGCTTCACTAGAAAAAGTTGCTTGTATTTCAATGGAAAGTATGTTGAACTGGAAGAGGAGGCGAGTCATTCCATGGTAACAAGTAGTAAAAAGAGCCCTGAAAAGTTGCTACACTGGGGTCAAAAAATTACAGTTATTTTTTTAAAGACTAAAGACTTACTTCATGATCTGGCATGTGCTGTGGGAGGAATTTCTAATAGATGCACTGCCTTAGAAACAGATATCTAGTTTACTTTAATATATCCACAGTGCAGATCTGTGCAGTAGCCATCCTGATCAATCAAACAGTGTGATTTTTTTCCTCATACTGTCATGTACTGTTTAATTCCCTTGTAATTTAATGTTCTTAGGTTTTACAGACAGAGTGCTGCTTCCTCAGCACACTTTCAGCACGTGTTATCACTTCTGGGGAGACCTGTTTCACGGGCATTGTAACATTACTGCTGTGTCAGGCAGGGAAAGACCCGTTGGCTCTGAGTCCTCACATTTGTGCTCTGTGCTGCATTTTTGTTTGTGTGCCCTACTCAAGTGTTCCAACAGGTACCTGTTAACTACTGAGACTTTTCTTGTCATGGGTTGTATTTAACATTGTCTTGTAAGTCACTCCGGAAAATGGGCACAGAATGTTACAATTCTAATTTAACATAACGGTTAAAACAATCTTAAACTACTAGATTTTTAGTTGTTGTGTATATGAAAATGCCTCCTCTTTTTCTTCTGCTGCAAAAAGGGACTAGTAATTGGTTTGTAAATAAAGTAGTCTTATGCCCCGTAAAAGCAAAATGTAACTTTAACAAACACTCTTGGTCTTCTTTCTGAGGGTGATTTTTATCTGAGGTTTAACAGAGTCCTTCATGCTGGAAGCATCTTTAGAGACAAGTGAAAATAATCTCTCAGTTGCCATGGACACATCTATGTGAAAACCCTATACTTCTCTTTTACCGTGTGACTGCATACTGATATGTCCTATATAGAACAGCCTGAGTGTGCCCAACTTAATTCCTAACATGGACTGTGACTTTTATGCAACTCCCTGCACAGCTAATTTACACAGCTTGCTGTCATCGCAGGCTGTATCAATTTTGGCAATTTCTTGTGAGAGACATGGTACCACAAGCTCAGTGATAGCCCATAATAAGCCAGCATCTTTGCTGTAAAGATAATTGTGACCATCATTAAATGAATGCTATGCCAGGGGGAATGGGTATCCTTCCAAGAAAGCTTTTCATTTATCCTGTGGTGTCAAGCACAACAAACAAACTGTAATCAGCCTGAGCTTCTTGCAATTTCTGGGATTGAAAATTTCTCCTACAGTGACATTTCATACATGAGGACAGCAGTGCACCCTCCACCTTCTGGCAGTACCCTAGAAGTCCTGGGCTAAACCTAGTTTGCTGTTTGTTTCAAAAAAATCCATCCAGCCAGAGGCTTGTGGCTGAAGATTTACACATAGCTTTATCAGTATAATAGTGTTAAAGATTGAGTTGAAGAGAACTGGGGGACACTAATAGATAGGAGTAATGTAGAGAATACATTTTACCTCCTTGAAATTTTGCTCTGGAGAACATTAATATATTACAAAGGATACAGTAATATATGTTATATATCTAGTATAAATAAGAAATGAAAATAGTAATAAACTGAGAAAATATTGCTGAATGTATCAGTAATTATTTACTGGACAAGCTCTTTTATGAGGACATAATACCAGTGTTTCAGTGAAATGTCCAGCTGATAGGTCTGCTACCTCATTCATTAGATACAGTGTGTATGGTGCAATTTGGGAAAAGACTATGTTTAATTTGTATTAATCCTACTTGTTCTGGGCCAAAGGCAAGTCCCGAGCTGATAAAACTCTCAGAGCTCTTTGGAGACCCTTGGAGGGAATGGCAAGTTACATTGATATAATAGTGGTTCCTTGAGATTTTGCATGAGCCAGGGCTTTAAAGAAGAGAAGGTAACAAACTTGCTGGCGACATTACATGAACAGGAAATGCAGTAGCTGCCCTGTTTTTCAAATCACTGACTAGTCACATGCAGCTAACGGTAGTAATGTTCCCCACTAAAGCATGTGAAAGAACAATAATGCTGATTTATTCTACTGTATGAATACAGTGCTGGCAATATTCTCTAAAAAAACCCAATTGTATTTTAAAAAAGGAGAATTCAGCTTACAGTTACTGGATTTATTTAGTTAAGAGTAGAGAGGAATAACCTGTTGTTTGAAAAGGTATGAAGTCACAGAAGTTATTTTCAAGACAAAATGCCATCCTCTAGTTGATACTATATGAATTCTAGAAGTCTGTTTGACAATGAAGGAGAGTCCACAGACCAAGAGGAATGTGTTTGTACTTTCCTAATCATAGATGATGGGATACTGCAGCCAGCTGGGCTGCCCTATGTTGATGTTTTTGCAATGGCATCATTAGGAAAATTGAATTGCCATAATGTGAGTATATTTGCCTCCATCTGCCTGGAAATTTCCTGAACCTTTTCTGAAAGCACTGGGGCACTTGTCCAGAATCTGTCCAGCTATTTTCCTTTGATCTACCTCTTAGAGCTACTTTGCTTTGATCTATGTAATACTGACACGACTGATACTAAGAATCCTGTTCTGCAGCAGATTTGGTGAAAGATTTGTGCCAAAGCTGTGTAGCTGCATTACGATGAGACAGCATCAGGTCTAGTCACCCTGAAGGAGATGGAGTGATATGATCTTGAAGGCAGTAATTCATTAGTACAGTTACAGTAGTGTGGTAATATATGGAAAAGTTTCATGACAAGAGGCAGTTCAGGGTGAAAATATCTGGTCCTGGTTGTGCACATGTGTCTGCTTTTGACTTTGTACACCTGCAGCTAGCGTTGCTCTCTTCCCTTTTCCCTTTGGAGGCTTAGAAGAGATTAAGATGCCAGCTGTGATATATTAGAAAAGAGTATGTTCTAGACATGTTGTGATTAAACAGAAAAATTGTTGCTATAATAAAGCAGAACTTAAATCTTTATCATAATTCCAAGACTGTAGTATGTAAAAAGTATTCTAGATTTGTTGGTGCTTCTCTTAGCTGTAGTTCAAGAGTAGAAGAGATTCATGCAGGCATTTGGGAAGTTGTTTGCTGGTATATGGAGCATCCCTGTCCATATAGCTCTCCAACACTCCTCCTAAAATGGTAAATCCAGTTACTCAGGTTGGTGGTGTAATGCGGAAGGCCAGGAATAGCAAAGTTTTTTGTCCTGTCTATGGTGACAACAGGAAAATGCAGTAATATGTACAAATGTATGTGTGTATTTATCTTCTGAAGCCTGTACAGGAAACTTAAATGATATAATGCCCTTCAAAAGTAGCAGGCAGATCTTTTAAGGCACTGCTTCCTTCCTCTGAGTGATCCTGAAAGCTTCTGTAAACTCAGTGGGATTCGTCACATCTTTCTTCTGCCAAAGCAAAAGACTCCCATCAGTTTATGTAATAGCATGATAATATTATGTCATTTTTGAAAAGGTTGTTAACAAAAACATCTCTTAGAAATCAGTGTGTACATCCTGAGTTCTTTTCATCTTGTTATTAAAGAATTTTTTAAAATTTTGACTGTATTTTTAAAGCAATTTTGATTGTTTCACACAAAAAATGAACTAACCTTATAATTAAAAAAAAAAAGCCAACCTAGAATTAGTATTTTATAATGTTAAACTTTTCTGCAGAATATTTTTAATTTAGGCTTTTTTAATATATATTCAGCTGAAATTTCTTGGCCAATTAACTATCACTGATGAACAGAGGAATTCCTTGAGCAAACTCATGTGTAACATGTTGGCATTTAATTCACTACAGCCTGAAGGCATATCAGAGAATGGATGAAGCCATCTGGAAAAGGGAGTGGAGGGAAGGGGGGTTGTCTCCTGAGGGAATTCCATAGCTGTCCAGATAAGTCTCTAGCAGGTAAGAAGCTTGTCAACATCATGTAATCCTACCACTTCAATGCATTTTGGTCTTCCACTACTTATTTCTAAATAACTGGGCATTGAAATGGGAAATCAACTTTACCTACCTGCTATGTCATTAATAGAGAAGCAGGAACAGCTTTTTAGTTCTTTTGTCATCATGAATGTGGAACTGGAGGAGAGCTGTGAGATCCAATCCAGATCATTGCTATCCTTTTCCCTACTTTACTACTCTTCTCACAGGAAAAGGACTGAAGTGTGTTTCATGCTGTCTAGGCAATGGAAGCTGCTCTCTCCTTGCCTATATTCTCTCAACCTTCTGACCCATCTAAATGTTGTTTTACAACTGAAATTAAGTATCCAGATACAATAGTTCAGAATCAGGTGGAATAGGATGGACATAGCAGCTATGAAATAATTGATCTGATCAGGTCAAGGTCAAAAGGTATATTTGAAGAACAGACTGTACTATTTTATGTGACTCAATTTATTTTTTTTTAATGGGTTTGAGAAATTGAAATCTAACTCAGTAGTACTTTCACTAGTGAAGTCTGCTTAAATACACAGTGAAGTAGCTGGAAGTTAGTGGTTAGAACATTAAAAGGAAATGTTCTGCCATTAGTATTCTGAAGTGTGCTCAATCTCATGTCTTACTGCAGCATCTGCTTCCAAAATGAGTAATGATGCAAAAGAAATGGGAAGGAAAAAAAGCTGAAACAACTTTTAATAAATAGTGAAGTTTAAAGAAAGAGACACCCCTAGGGAGGTTTAGTGGCTAAAATGAATATTAATCCTCCTTAGGAGAAAGCAAGAAGTCCTAAGATGAGAGGAGTACTAAGGCTAAGAGTTACAATTAATTATCTGTATTTTATAATTCTGGGGGTAGTGAAGGATGGGTAAAAACGTCTTTGGTGATCGTGATCAGAAATCAGTAACTTTTTATCTTCAAAGAAGCTTTTTTCAGTGGACTTCAGCTAGTTATTGCTGGACTGGCATCGATATTAGTATTGAGAAGTAAATTCTTAGCCTATTCAGTAGTAGAAGGATAGAGCCCTAGTGCTTTCACTGGCTCAGGTTATTACATTTATGTGTGTATGTATATTTATATATATAAGAGAACAAAACATGCACTATTTATTGGGCATTGACTGAGAAATTTGTCCAGCTGACAGAAATTAAAATATTTGGGAGGGGTGTTTTACACTACTCTTTCCTCCAGGAATTACTATGGTATCTATACTGTACTGCTAGTTAATTTAAAAAGAAATACAAAATCAAACAATCTCATTGATGGCTTTTTCTCATGAAGAAGCGTTTCCTCCTGAAACAAAGTAAGTCTTTCACCATAGATCAGTGCTGTGGTGCATTAAGATCCTGGTAAAGAGAGGATTATTTTTGTTATTTGTTGTTTTCATGTTCTCTTCTGTTTGGGGTTTATTCCAGTTTTAAAGCATGGAGAACAGAGCCACTTTAATAGTACTGAGCTTTACAGCTGCTTAATGACCCTTTTGTGAATTCATAATGACGGTTATTGGTTAAACGACGTCATTGAGTTTCAGTCTGATGCAGTTATATATAAAAGAAAGTATTTAATTTTCCTAAGTACTTTAAAATTTGAGTAAATTAAACAAAATATCCAAACAGATAAATATGGGTTTTTTTCAGTAATTCTTTTGCTATTACATTTTAACATATAACTCATTTTCTTCTTCATTCACAAAATAATTTTCTGAAAATGAAATAAGTGTAACAAATCATGTTTTGCAAGTACAAAATCCATTTTAACACTAATTATGTGTTAGTGCTCCAAAGCAGAGGACATAGCTGAATGTATAGCTCACATAGTTTTCTAATTGCTACAGTGAATTCTAGGAAAAAAAGAAGTGTAAAGTCAAAATTGCCAAAGAATCTAAAATATGTGTTGAACTGCACTAATTACTATTGAACAAAATTTGATTTTTTATGAAAGTATGGAAAAGTAACAGATCCTAAAATAAATTAATAACTTGCTATCAGTCTCACATGAGGCTTTTTCAAATTCTTCTGCTTCTAGAATCTTTTAAGCATTCTGAGAAGATTCCTAATTCAAGGTCAGCTCTACTGTTCAGTGAAACCTTCACAGTTTTCACTCTGCTCTTATTTCTGCAACTCAGAAATATCAGAAGATTGCTAAAAAAAAAATTCTTTGTGATTTTATAGTTACTTCCCTGCTTGCAAACAGGAATGATTTTTGTGTTTCTTCACATTGTACTGCTAGTCCTTGTTTGAAATTTAGGTGTATCTTGTAAAACTCCATATCTGCATATGAATCTTAGAATTCTAACATAGCAGAGTTTTTCAGAAATTATCACAAATTATTCTTGTGACAAAGTTTACTGAAGGAATAAACTTTTCTTTTGCATCAGACCAAATTTTATTGGCAATTTCCAAATGATAAAAACTGCCCCAGAGAATGTCTCCATCTGAGACTGTGTGACAGCTGTGAGATGGATGGGTCTAAGTCTCCTTCACTTCACTTCTCTAGATTAGAATAGCTATATAAGTTCCTGGAGCAGTTACCCTGCTATCAACATGAACTCACCTTCTATACAGTGTATTAACAAATGAAAAGATTATTCAGACTGCCAGAAGCTGACTGAAAATTAACATGGAAGCATTTTTATCTGCAGTATCATTTCACTGATACAGATCTTATTGTATCTGTATTATACAAACACAGAATCAAAAGATTCTTCTTCTGTACTCCAGCAGCTTTATAATGCATGAATTCAAGACAACTAAAGTTATGTTTATTCTTTAGACTTCAACAACATATGCCTGGTATCTCGAATTCTTAAACTACAGTTCATATTGTTGTCTTCCATTTTTGATCTTAACTATAAAAAAATAACGGAGAACTCTGAAAATCTTCAGAGCTTCTTTTTTTTTTAACTTATTAGGTTATCTCGCTTCATTGCAAGTCATTCTTCAGACTTGGGACTAAATATCCAGATGTTGGTTTATGCACAGATTCCATTTTATCTGAACCTCCAGAATAGGTTTTACTTTACTCTCTTTCCAAATAAAATTGGAGATTTTTAATTAAAAGTATGTATTTACAAAGTTGTCTCTTAAATGTTGCTAGATAAGTAAAGCTTTCTAGAAACTGTCTTTCATATGAGCTTTCAGTGAAGTGAAAAAGGTAGCACAGTTCAGTCACAGTCATCTATTCTTTGTGTCTATCACCTAAGGCTCAATTATATACTTATAGCATGTTAATTTCTTAACTTTGTTATGTAGTTTGCTTGATTCTCTTTTATTACTGGGAGTGTTGTTAGGAAGGGCAGGCAGGAATAGCCTGTGACTGCATGTTGAGGCAGCAAATGCAATGCTTCATATCATACCATGTGTTTGTCCTGTTTGAATTTGTTATTTCCCCTCGAGATGTTGTATATAAATGAAGAACAGGTACTGAAATCAATAATCAACCACTGACTGCCCTTTAAAAAGGCAGTGAAGATATACTGACCATAAAACAAGGTTATGAGGAAAAAATGAGATGTAAGACTCTTGAAATTGCTGTGTCATAGCTTCCATAAATAGGTAGAGGTCTGTATGCATTATGAAATGTTTTCATAAGGACTTTTTCAGTCCTTTCTCACAGCCATGGGGCTTGGTGCTCTGGAAAACATTTCCTTTATGAGATGCAAATAAAAAAATTAAGTAGCCAAGAGTATAGTGTAAATTCATCCCAAATCTTTATTTCATTCATTATCTAATTAGAAGCTCAATTAAAGAAAATACAAAATCATACAACCGAAATTCCAATTCATTAAATATATGAAGCTTTTCTGTTTGCAGTCTTAAGGGAATGGAAACCCTGCAGACAGGAGGGTTCCTGTGAGGGGAAAAGAAAAAAAAGAAGAGAGTAGTTCTTTGTTTAAATTGCTGTTGTAATCTGTTATCTATATTAGTATAATGGGAGGAATTGTCTTCCAAATAGTTAAAAATATTTTGTAATAGAATTATTAGAAAATACAAGAACTTTGAAAAATGTATTTTTTTCTGATTGTGCATAAGTAATTTTTTTGAAGACATTAGATGTCTGTTTTCCTTACAGTAAAGAAAATGCTGGTATTGAAATTTCAGGTTAGAGAATGCCAACCTCCATATTTTCTATTGCTTTAAGGAAGAAATGGGACAAATTTCTTGATAAATAGCTAGGAAACTTTTAACTGATGAGAATGATGATTTTCCTCCTGGCAGTGACAAACCCATTGAAGAGGATGGGAGGATTTTCATGTCTAAGTCAAAGGCTAAGTGTGTCATGATACTGCTTTTTCAACTTGGACCATATGTTCTTCATCACATAGAGCTCAGGACTTACAGTGAAATGTAAGTCTCTTTTTCTCTCTTACCACAATTTGTAGTAACACATCCTTCATGGATTATAGTTTAAGGAAGCACATAGGTTCATTTTGTCTGGGAACTATTCAAGGCTTTCAGTGAATAAAATTTGACAGTTTTGAAACTCACAATAAATACAATACTTGGCCTTTTTTCACAGAAGCTGTCAGGTTCTGTGAAAATTCCCATTTCTTTTAGTGGTAAAGAATTTGTGTCAGACAACATAATTTTCTGTATACATGTGTAAATTTAAAATGTATCTCTGCTTCAATATTTATTTGGTTCTCTTAATTGGCACAGTTGTATTGCCATTCCCTTTACTGAGTCTCTATTATTTTAAAGTTACAAAAGGTGTAAATGTAGCTGATGTCCTGTTTCCAACCAGCAAGCACTGTTGCTCTTACAGTGGGGGGTATTGTTTTGCTTTGTGTCTTTGTTCTTTATATTGTGTTGTTTTTAACAGCATTTAGGTAATCTCATATCCATTGCTATTAATCAGACACAATACATCCCATAAAGATTAGATGAATCCCCATTCCAAGGATTGCAAATAACTGCTACCAGTGCTTAGACCTCCTCTAATACGTTAGTATAACATATTCTGCAATATTGGATTATCCCAGAGCAGGCTCAGTTTTATGAATCAATTACTCATTAAAATTGCTATGCTTAGCATGTATGGGAGCAAGTTACAGCATCTTGTATTTCCACTGACTCTGTGTGTACACTGCCAATGGGAATCAATTTAACAGGAGCAGACTAGTTGAATACTCCATAAATATTTGTGGCCCTTTTATATGTTTGGACTGATGAAGCAAGCCATAGCCACAGAAAGAGAATTTGCATTGTACCCCAACTCTTTTGGATGCCTGCAGTACTACAGGTGCGTGTCTTGTCTCTACTTAGACCCTTATTATGGATTTGCCTGCACCAAACCAGATAGCCAGACACCTGTAGCAGTTCAGGTTGCCATTCAAAATAGCACTTGTAGTTGTCCTCTGTACTGGTTTGGATCCTTCCCTCACATACTGCAGCACCAAGGAGTTGGAATACGTCTCTCACCCAGCACTCTAAACCTTTTATTCTCCAGTGGAAGCTTCTGGATCACAACCTGTCAGTGCTGATGTATAAAGCAATGTGCTCTCAAGTCTGTTACAATTTTGTATTGCAGTGCACACATGTTGATAGACCAAAAATTGCAGTATTCATCATGGCTTTAAAAAATATGGTTCCTCTGCAACTCTGTGATGAGATAGGTCAAAAAGACACAAAGCACTCTACCTTTTTAAGATCCTTTTGTGAAGCAATACTTAATTCTTAGCAGTAACATTAGAAGGGAATAAGATTGCCATATCTACATGGACAATCCTGGTTTTCCCTCTATCCAGCAACACCTAGGAGTTGCAGTTATAGATTTTATATTTTATGTATTATATATTTTATTTTTACTGCCTTTTCTTCTCTTTAAAAAAGCCCCAACATCTTTTTAGTCAGATCTCTGCGACTTTTATATCCCTTGCATCTGTTATATCACATCAGGTTGCCATGGCAATGCTACGAAAATATTCAGAATCACAAGACATTCATGAATCATTCTAGCCAGGTTTCTGAAATTAAAGATAAAACAAGTAACTTAAAAGTGACCCTGACATCTGTGTGTCTCTTGAGACTTTACCACTAGAGCTCTGAGACCGGTTCCCAGGACTAATGATGCTGTCCATTTGCAGATGTATGCATATACTGTGTGTGCTGGTACATTAGTAAGTCTCATGCACTAATTAAACTTCAGGCGTTTTCCTCCCTTCTCCCATGCCAGCCTCCTCTATCAACAAGGATAAGGTTTAACCACATATATATCTTGTATTACAATTCAGTTTCTGTGCAGAAGACAAGCACAGTAAGGTCATCTTGAAGACTGTTTCCCTGTCTCCAGGCATGGTCAGCTGTGCGATGCTTTCTCTACAGACACTTGCATGTGCTGCTGTTATTAATGGTGGAGGTTCAGCTTTACAGGTGGTCCCACTGAGAGATCTTTAGAACATCCTTACTGCTAAAAAAGTTTCTCCTAATGTCTTGCCTCAATTTTTCTGCCTGAAGTTTATTGCTGTTATTTCTTGTTCTATTCCTTCCACATGACAAGAGATTGCCCCTTTGTGTTCCCCAGCACTCTTTTATATAGTGAAGACTCTGACCATATTTTCTCAATCTATTCAACTCCCCGTGCAAGAAATTTGCACGTTTAAGACCTGTTTCTAGATGATGTGTTATTCTTCATGTTCCCTTCTGGGTTATTTCAACTGACAGTGCCTAAAATCAGATCTAAAGCATCAGTATAAGAGCAGAGAAGTAACTTCATGTCTCTTACAGGACTATTCCTATGTCATAATACAGTGACTGATTTTATCATAGAATAATAGAATGGTTTGGGTTGGAAGGGACCTTAAAGTCCATCTAATTCCAAGCCCCTGCCATAGGCAGGGACACCTTCCACTAGCCCAGGGTACCCAAAGCCCCATCCAACCTGGCCTTGAACACTGCCAGGGAGGGGGCAGCCAGAGTACCTCCCCAGTGTGCTGCAGGTATCAGCAACAGTTATATTCTGGTTTCCAGAAGCTTTGAGTAAAAATTTGTGTCTCTGATGTTTCTTTCTAGACTAAGGTCAAAACCAGCACTTTAAAGAGAAAGGAACATTTTTGTGAAGTCAGAAAGGAAATCATTGGAGACAACAAATCTTTAGTGCAGTTCCTGTGATACTTCTTTCCAGACCAGGTTGCCACTAACGTTGACTTTGCCAATTTTCCTAACATGTATCTTAGTGATATTGTTGTTAAGAAATGTATGTAATTCATCTGAACAAATGAGCTGCTACAGAGCACTATTATTTCAGAGGAGCCTTTCCCAACACCCTCTTTTGAAAAAGTCCTTTAAACCTGTGCTAGAAAAACAGCTGTAACTTCACTATGGTTATTTTGCCAGTAGCTATTGCAAGTGGTTCTTCTCTGCTACTCTTTTAGCTGGCACATTTTCTTTTTTGTATATGTGTGTGTTTGTCTGCAACTCTCCTCATGGTGTGACTCAGGATCACATGCGTATTGAAATGTTACTTCTTTTTTATAAGGTTATTAGCCTTGCTTTTGACTTTTGTTAAAGCTACTCTGTCAACTTTTCTTACAGACACATTGTAAATAAATATTCCTCGTATTGATCATCCACTGGAATGCCAAGAAAATTAACTAGAGAGCAAATGATGCCAGAGTGGATGAGAAGCAATAATAATTAACAAAATTATACTAATATGGGTTTTAAACCTGAATCACAACTGCTCAAATGTGTTTGTTTAAAGTCTAGAATGCAGCTTTCCTAGCTCTTTTTTTAATTCAACGTTCTACAGTGACTTTGTGATTTTTGAACTATGTACAATTGGTAGTTTCTGACCAATATTTTATAGAAGCCTTAATTGGAATTGTAAGTTTATTAAAAGTGGCAGATCCACATAGAGGAAAAAGCTATGAAAAGGGGGGGAAAGTCATGTTAAGGGTATATCTTCATCTGGTAAGGTCTGTATCTCCTCATGCATTAATTATGTTTTAGGAAAAAATAACTGATTTAGAAACAATATGAAGAAAAGAATATAGAAATAAAGTTTTAGTGAAGGCTTTTCTTGTCTCATTCCTTCATAAAAAGAAACTTCAGTTTAAGTCTCCAGTGGAACAATCTTCACTGACTGTTTTTTTCTTGTGTTAACATCAAATAATTGTTACAGCTGTAAAATACTGCAAAAGATAGTTGACCTAAAATGCATTGTTTCTCAAAAGTTTAGGAACGTAATTTTGTTTTAAGAATGTATCTGTAAATATTTTAGCTGATGCAAGTCTACGTAAGAACTTATGTCTGATGTTAAAACTGGTTCCTGCATACCATAGGGGAAACAAAGCATTATGTTCTTTAAGAGTTTGAGTAGAAATCCTTTCTTTAAGATAAGCATGAGTTTAAAAGGACTAATTTGAAAGGCCATCAGGGTTACTACAGAATATAGAATCATAGGGGTTGGAAGGGACCTCGAGAGATCATGGGGTCCAACCCCCCTGCCAAAGCAGCTCCCCAGCTCATATTGCACAGGGCGGTGTCCAGACGGGGCTGGAATATCTCCAGAGATGGAGACTCCACACCCCCTGGGCAGCCTGTCCCAGGGCTCCCTCACCCTCACTGGGTAAATGTTCTTCCACATGTTTGTGTGGAACTTCCTGTGCTCCAACTTCCAGCCGTTGCCCCTTGTCCTATACCCACAGACACTGAAAAGGGGCTGGCTGATTCCCCCTGCATTCCATGCTTAAGATACTTATAAACATTAATAAGGTGCCCCCTTAGTCTTCTTCTTTCTAGGCTGAACAGCCCCAGCTCACTCAGCCTTTCCTCATAGGGGAGATGCTCCAGGCCCTTAATCATCTTCGTAGCCCTTCTATGGACTCTCTCCAGGAGATCCCTGTCCTTTTTATCCCAGGGAGCCCAGAACTGGACACAACACTCCAGGTGGGGCCTGACCAGGGCAGAGCAGATGGGGAGGATCACCTCCTTCGACCTGCTGGCCACACTCCTCCTGATGCCCCCCAGGATCCCATTGGCTCTTTTAGCCACCAGGGCACAAGGAATATTTGAAATTAAAAGTATTTTATCAGGAGACAGCAAGCTGCAATGTCTGGTTTATTTTTTATTTACTGTGTTTTTCCAAAATGCTCAGTTATGTGTAATTCCCTTATACAAATGTTCAAGGTATTTGTGTACATACATGTGTATGACAGAGGAAAAGGAGGTGGAAAGGGCAAGAATTAGCCTGTATTTACATAATGCTTTGAGTGGCATGGGGGGGAACAAACTGAGATTTCTTTTAATTTTGAGTGCTAAATAGCAAGCAGTTGTGTTTTGGTGAGATTTTATGAATTGTAAATTAGTTTGGTAGTTAATATTGTGTATAACATGCACCTGTTTTATAAGCAACCTCAGTGGCTTCATCCATAGGAGTTTTTATCATCTAGCTTCTGTTTCTCCACGCGCTGCTTCATCTGCTAGCAACTCAGCAGGCAGTACAGGCATCATCATTTCTCAGGCCTAAACACATTTATAACTGCAATGTCTGTCTTTCCTAATCCTTCATGAATTTAATTTACTGCCCTTTAGAATGTCCTCTGAATAGTGTCTATTTAGCCTATTGCAAATTTATTATTATTTAATAGGTAAATTTGGGATCTCCAATATTTATCATATTACTTGATTTTTTTTATTTTATTTATATAAACTCTGATTTCTATTTTTAAAGTTTATTAATGTCCCAAACCTGAAATCTCACAAAAAAGGGTGAAAAAATACCTTATGCTGAGATTCAAATATTCCTGTGTCCATGTATATGAAAAAAAATATATTTTTTTAAATTTTACATTTGAAACGCATCTGGAACCTAAAGACTGGCCCAAGAAGAGAGGTAAAAACATGAGATGTGAAAACTTTCATGTGAATCTTTCAGTAGCTCAGAGGCTGAGCTCTGCCTGCTAGGCAATGTTGTTACCTCTCCTGACAGTAACAGAAACAACAGCAACCAATGACATAATAGTTACAGAATATGAAGGGGTATAAGCATAACACTGAGATATTTGGCCAAGTATTTAGCTGAAATTGTCAAAAGCAGCTGTAGGTGTCTTCAATTTCACTGACTGTTAGTGTTTAAATGTGATTTTGTCTCTGCAGCAGAAACTGTTTTTCCTGTTCCCCAGAGCTGCTGGAAGTTTGTGGGGTTTTTAATTGGAACAGTATTTTATTTTCATCTTTAAAAACAGTTTCAAGACCCCACCTGTATGGAAAGTTGTGCTGAAGGACTAAATTCTGAAAATGCCATTTTCCCATCATAGTTAGTGTTGGTTTTGTATTTTTTTATTTGGTCCTTTTTTATTGGATAAAGAGATGTTATATTGTACTTCAGTATTCCTGCACATCACCTGAAACTGACTTGTTTTTGCAGTGGTTTATTTGATTTGTTTGTTGACAAAAGTTTCTCATCATTCAGTAATCTCATGGATTTCAGTTAGGCCCCATATAACATTTTCATGCTTTCTCACATAGCAAGGGATAGTTATAGCTGCATCATTTCATGTGTGTTTGTGTAATATGGCTTCAATTATTTATTCATCTATTCCTAAATTTGGGTAACACAGAACTGAGTTTGACCCACTAGGTATCTTCCAAAAAAATTACTGAATATTTAAGTGGAAGCAAAAGAAAATTGAGAATCCATCTCTTGATAATTTATTCTTATAGTAAATTACTCTTGATGGAAAAAGCATCCACTTTATTTCTAACCTATATTTATTCATTTTTAACTTCTGATTTTAACTTTCTATTTAAATTATCTGGGGTCTTTTTATGTGAAGATCTGTGACCTGGAAACCACAGTTGTAGTTACCTTGGGAAGGGGCATGTGGAAATAAAGCTGATGAGCATACTAGAGAAAACATAACAGTTAAGTTTCCCTAGATTTCAAGAGGGGCCATTACTATGTCCAGAAGCATTTTTATTTATTTAATCTATTTTTCTTCCATAATGCATTGCAGAAAATGAAAATAAAAACCTAAAAAATCTATTTAAAGAAATTCAGTGCACTTTGTTGTAAAATTCTCTAGATTTTGCTAATCTGCTCTATGTGGAGAGATTTTCTTTATTACTGTACAGTATTGTGAATATTAATTAACTGAAGGTGTTAGGTCCAGTTCTGATGCTCTTCTTTCTGAATGCAGAGATGTAACTGATAGCAGAAGATTTAATATTTATTATCTAAACTTTATGCTACTCATAAAAATTATCTATTGATAGACCAATTGACAAACATATCACATTATAATTTACAGATCTGTCGGTCTTCACCTCATTCTTAAACAAAAAATGTTACCAAGTTACAGTTCTGTTACTCCTTACCCATCTGCACCAAGTCTTTGGGATACAGAACTAGCAGAGAGTCTGGGAACTAACTCATCAATTGGGTTCCCTCCAGCATCCCAGTGTGTTTGGTCAGCTTTGCTTTCATCTGCTGATGTTGACACTCCTGCTGTTGAAAAGATCCCATCTTCTCTTGTTCAGTGACTAAATATGGTTCAATTATGAATAAGGTTAATTTTGAATATTATTCTACTTTTTTCTGTTTCTTGACCCTCCTATTTGCAACCTCACACCTTCCTTTCTCTGCCCCAGTCTGCTTTCAGATAACTATCCTGTCCTAACTATTTTTTCCTGTTAATACCAGTTTTGCTAAATCCACAGCCAAATTTAATCTTTCTCATGCTGTTACCTAGGTAATCTTGATGTTGCCTGTTGGTAGTCTGTGGCTGCCTAAGTACTGTTTGCCTTCTTAGACTTCTAAGACTTTCCTCCCAGTTCAACTTTCTGTTTCATCATGGTTATGTATTGTTTACTTTGCATACTTTCTAATGCATTCAAGTCTTCATTGGCTTTGGTTCCCCTACCTTCTACCTTATACAGTACCATCTGCATATCAGGGCAAACTCATCATGTTATATTCTTTTCCTTTTCGTTTTTTTGTGTGATCAGAGAGTATCCTATGATGCTTAAGATGCCTTAATTAAAGCATTAACACATGGGTGTATAATCATAAATTAGGCAAGGTATTTTAATCTCAACCATGAACTACTGTGAAGCTATCTCAAATATGATTCTCTTCTCCAGGAACTTTGAGCGAATTTTTGGCAAATAATTTTACCATTTATAGGTTTTGTATATATATATATATATATGTGTGCGTTCTACTTTCACTTTTTTTTAGTATAAATTGTGGATTTAAAGCCATGACACAGATTATACAGAAATAGTAGATCTAGTCCTACTGTCTATATCAATACTGGGGTGTGGGTACGCTCTGCAGGACACCATTCACCAACTGTGTGCCCTCATGTCTATGAACATATGGATAAAGAAAAAATGAGTATTTTTTACTAATAGAATAGGATTTTGACTGTTTAGTCATACTTCAGTCCACTTACGTAACAGATATTTTTATCATAGCCAAAACTTTACAAGATTCACATTTCCTATGTTTCACTGGTGTGTTATTGTCGTGGTTTCACCCCGGCTGAGAGCCGAGATCCAGGCAGCTGCCTGCTCCTTAAAGGAAAAGAGCGGGGAAAAGGGAAGGGGGGGTGAGAGGCAAGGGAAGGGACAAGGAAGGGGCAAATAACCCCAAAACCAAGAAACTAAGAGGCCCGTGGGTTGGGATAAGGATAGTTTACTAAGATAACAGAAAGATACAATATAACAATGCTAACAGGACTTTAGAGCAAAAATCTATGGAGCTGTTGATACACAATGCAGTTTCTCACTGAACCCACAGCTCAGGCCGTGCCACCCAGAGCCGTCCTGGAACCCGACCGTCCCCCAAGAACCGCGCGTCCCGGAGCTGCCCTAGGCCTTCCTCCCGTCAGCCCCCGATATCCTGGGCAGGACGTAAGTGGCATGGAATACTCTCTTTGGTCAGTTGGGTCACCTGTCCTGGCTTCACCCCTCCTTTCTCATGAATAGAGAAATATGAAGAACTGAGAAAGTCCTTGACTGTCTGACAGCAACTAAAACCATCAGGGTGTTATCAGCACTGCTTTCATTTTAACTCCCAAACACAGCATTCCATCCGCTGCTACAAATGAAGTGAACTCCATCCTGACCCAAACCAGGACAGTTATACTTAGATATGATTTCATAAACTATTTTTTGAACTCTTAAAACCTTTTTTTTTAATAGAGGAGTAATAGGAAATACGATCCTTCTGTATCTTTCATGGTCCAAATTATACATTGAAAATCATTCATTGCATCTGGGGTTTTTTCTTGATGCGCTTTCCTAGATCTGATGAACTTTCTCCCCTTTGAAATGTTTTTCTGTCCTGCACCAATCTTTCAGCATGTCATTTATTTTTCCTTCTTCACTGCACTGTTCCAGAGTTCATATTTACTGTTTCCTTTCAAGTGAAGCTCTGAATGTTGTCTGTAGGTCTTTCTCAATTTCATTCTTTCTGTAGTAATTTGGAATGTATTTCTTACGTACTCGCAGATTTTTGGTTCTGGTTTAAATGTCACCCAACTTTTCAAAATAATGAAAAATTAAACATTTAGAAACATGTAATACTTAGTACTTTCTTCTTCAGATCTCATTATTTTCCACATTCCTCTCCTGGGTCAGAGCAGATTCTTCTCATCAAACCTTTGAGGATTTGGCAGAAGTTTAGACAACTCTTTAAGAAGTGCTTCCTTATGTTTTTCCTTTTCCTCTCATAAGCATTATGAATAGACTATTTATCTCTTAACTGAGCTCATGCAGCATCCTACCTCTGCACACCTGAAATCTGAATACAGAACTAATACTAAAAATATGAGAACAATGAATGTGTTAAGTTTTAGAAAATGTTAAAATACTTTGACTCCTCCAATATTTCCCAACAAAAAAGCCCATGACTGAAATTGCAGTTGCAGCATTATCTAGAGCGCTAGAAAGAAAGCTGAGCGTGCAACAGTTAGTAATATGAAAAACCCTGTGGAGCAGGACATACATATTTTCTACTTTATTTTGTCATGCCAAAATGTAAATATTTAAACAAGCTGCTCAGATTGATATTTTCACTAAAAGCCTATGGTAAGCCTCTTACTGCTTTACAATTAAGTTGCATTTAGTAATTAAGAAAACAGTTTTATAACTTGTAAATACCTCTTAGTAATAATTCCCATGGTAAAGACATATTCTTTCCAACCTAAATTTCACCTATGTTTAAATTTCACCTATATTTCCAGATACAAGTGATCTACCAGGTTATGTGCATAATTTTTAGTATCGAGACACAAGATTCTAAAAATGATAGGCAATGAATTTTCCCTGTCTGACTTGGAATCTTTCCAAGGTGGGAGGATCTAACTTTATTCAGAATGTACTGAGTACAAACCCACAGAAATTTGGCTTGAAAACAAAGGTTGCTTTTAGAAAAAAACAACCTACCATAAATATATATCTCTTTTTGCTTGTATTTGTAAAATTTAACAACATAGAGATTTGCTTTTATTTCAGCTGAGAAAAAAAGAATAAAGGTCAAAATACTAACAGCACTCCAAAGTTTTCCTAGCTGCATTGTAGAACATTATCTGACAAGGCTTTAAGGATCTGATCCAAGTCCATTGAAGTGAATAAAAAGATACTTTAATGTTCTTATGCAATTCAAAAATCACAGGATCAATTCACAGTAAAGATCAAAGATTCTTTTGGATGTTTCAAGCATCTTCCTCCCCATGCCCCTCTTTTCCTCTATGCTTTAAACTCTCTGCTCAAGGTTTTTTTTCTCTTTTTTTTAATGCAAACTGATGATTCATAGTGAGGACTAAGAATATTTTATTCCTTTTTAAAATGACAGCACTTGATTCTGAAATCTAGCATAGCTAAGAAGGATGTACTTGAACAGAATTTTAAAAATACTGCAGATTTTTGTACCAAGTGATGGTAGTTTTATTTATGAATATTTTTTAATCCCACTCCCTTAACTGGTCTTTTATTAAATTAAATCCACATTTTTATTGTTTTAGAAAATGAGGATAATTTAAAAATGCAAATGGAGTGTTTTCTATCTTTTTTTTACATTAATTCTGAATTAAAATTAGATGGGGTTAGCCTTGTTAGGGAAAACTGCCTTGTTTTTTCGTTATGGGTGTCTTTATTTTCATTTCTAATCTTAATGAGAAGCTGTTTTATAGACCTACACTCACTTTCACCACATGATTACAGTGCACACTTTGTGGAATCAATATTTTAAAATGAAAGCTATGGGATTTCTAGGAGGCTGAAGTGTTAGTTCATCATACACTATGTCCATCTGTTGGAAAATAAGATCATAAGGAGCTCTAGAAGAAAATGACACTTCAGCTGTACATTTTTTTTCTAAATGGTCTTGGATTCAAGCATCCATGATGCTGGCTCAGCCCATCACCATATTCCTGTTGAGGCTGCCTACTCATCTTTCTTTCAACACGTGATATAGTGGCACAATCCTTAGGCTCCTGAAGACGAGCACGGCCTGTTGGGCTGCATGTTTCTCACTACCCTCCCTGTTCTGTCATAAGGCCTTTGTTGAATGGTGCCCAGACTTAAAAAAACCCTGATTACCAGGACTGCTGGGACATATTAGGTACTTGGCAGGAAGAGAGAGTTCAAGAGGAGACAACCAGATCTTCATAATCAGTCCCCTCCCACAGATTGGGGCTATTTTTATTCCACTGTTTCTAGAGAAGGGTAAATAGTGTAATGACCAGATTGCACTGTTCCAGAGAGATGCTGTGTTGCCTTAGTGTATCTTTAGTCCTCTTTCAAATGCCAGTACGTCTGAATGTCACAGGCAGAATCCTCTTATGAAATGCCACTTCAGCAATTATAATTTGCAAAGAAGGAAGTGCAGAGGAGATGAGAACTGCAAATCAGTTTTGCTTTATGTTCTAATTAATGTTTTGATCAAACATCTAGCTATCTTTCCTGATCCCTGCTGCTAGATACAGAGGTGAAGCCTCGATGTAAATACAAGGAAAGGATCTTCCCTTGTATGTTAAGTAAATGAAAAGGGCCTCTGCTCCCAAAGAACTATGCTTCCTGAAATACAGGGATGCTGCAGCCTGTTATTGGCTGTCCCTGGTGCAGACTAGAGTCTCCAGGCCTGGATCCTGGTTTTAGAGCTGTCTTCCATGTTCTGGACACAACAGCACTGCCCCATCCTGCTGTGGCTTAAGCCCTGCTGCCTTCAATATCCCTTGTATTCCCTTCTATGATGACACAGAATGAGAAAACCTCTTCTGAGACAGGGGTTAATGAGAGGGAGATAGTGAAACACCCTGACTTTCCCTCAATGTGACATGATTAGAAATGTGCAATTTGCACTATATTACATGATCTTAGAAAATTCATTATTGAAATTGTGGTGGTCTTCTAGTTGGTCTTAGATTCTTTTATATTCCTCAATCCAGATATTCAAGCTTGTCATCACCTTTATTATCTCTCCTCACAAAAACCTGTAAGATTGAGTGATTATGTTATTTTCAGCTTTTAAATAAGGTAGAGGGACGTTGAAGCCAAAAATCGCTTGGCTCAGTTTAATCACATGCCTTTAAACTATCCAGCAGGAGACACTAAGAGTTTCAAGAACTTTGACAGAATTCCAAGGGGCAGAATCTCAGCCTACATGTTCAGCCCAAGGTCAGTCTGTCATTCACGTACACACTCTAATCTTTGAGCAGTCCTTACTGTCCAGTTCAGTCATTCCAGCAGGCAACTGGAACTAAGCCACAAACATACCTGGTGACTGAGGTTAGTTACTTCTGCTGGAAGTGATGCAAGGAAAACCACATATTGCAAGACAAATGTGGAATTAAGCATATTTTAATCTTCTGCAGGGTAAAATTTGTGCATGAATTGAATACATAGTTTTATGGCAGTTACTCCTGATACCTGGTGTAATACTGCTTCTGTAGGTCCCCTTCCAATTATTCCCTCTATGTTAACAATTCTGAGACAAAAATGAAAACACATTTGAATAAGCTTCTGTTTTTCAGATGATAATAATAATAATACCTAAGAAAATACAGTAGAGGAAATAATCATTATGGTGAAATTCATTGGACTAAAATGTTATTTACTTTCTTGTCTTAGAATTTAATTTTGAATTTTCACATTTTGAAAAGAAAATAATTATCAAAAATTATACTTATGGGGGACCCTAAGTCTTCCTCTAAGAAAATTAGAGAAGTTGAAAATGCTTGTCTTAGTAGAAGAAAGAGAACAGAATTAGAATAGATTCATTTCAATGCAGCAGTTACAGAATGTGCACTGGGTCAACTTGAATGTGAAAGAAGAGTTTCATGGGCTTTACATCAATTAAATAGAATTGCAACCACAAATAAGACAGTTATTTTTTGAAATATAAAAGATAATCAAATGGTTGGTCATACTACCAGATATTAGCATTTGTAAGCCAAAAAACATGGCTGTTCTGTTCTAGTAGCGCACACTAACAGGTTGCACTATGGGTGAATGCTCGTGTTGTTGTGCTGAGTCACAGCTGTGTTAGAGCATCCTGTCAGTTTAGAGAGTTACTGTATTCAGGTGGTGGTAGGCAAGGCATGCTTAGTGTATTTGACTTCTGTAATTTTTGAACATAACCATTCCTGAAGATCACTGCTCACGTATCAATGTTGTGTTTTAAGTCCATTCCACAGCAGTTCAGAAAAAAGTGGGCAACTTTAGCTCTTGATTTCCCAGAGTTTAAAGCAGGAGCACTATTGATGTTGGCAGTTCCACAAATTGATTAGAAAAAGACCACTCCATTAGTCATTTCTTAGAAGAGGCAAAGGGCAGATTTGTCTTAGTCACAGGCTGGTTGGGTGATGTGACTAAAAGCATAGCACATCAGAATATTCACTCCCTAAGAGACTTGATATTTTCTTGATTGGTTTTATTGTTGAGCTATATTTAGCATGTATTTTACTGTGTATTCACGAGTATCTGTTGAAGTGCATGAGTTTTTCACCCACGTACGATGTTCAAATTGATTAAGAAAATATTGACTATCATGTTGAAAATTATGAACAAACAACAGAATTACAAAAACTACCTCAAACTTATTCATATGCCAAATCAAATGAATGCTGGAGGTTAAACAACAATAAAAGTGTTGTTTACATGACTTATGAGGCAGGCTATTAATTTGCAAATACGTGTGCTTCCATTGTGAAGATTTATTAGTGTGCTATGCAATAAATAGGAGTGGTATTAAGCTGAAAAGATCAGATGTTAATACAGGCTTGCTGCTTCTTGTAAAATATTTATAGCAAATAACGTGTCACTTCTTAAAAACTTTAAATAACCTGAATGCTTTTGTACTGTGAGTATTCAAATGATATCTAACGCTTAAACCACAATACTATCAATTAATATAAATAATTTATGTTTCAAAAACCAGGGGGAACAAACATCATAAAGTGATAAAAGCAATCACCATGTTTATAAAGATGTTTCATTCCACCTTTATGCAGAGTGTAATACATTATTTGATGATGTGCTATTATCTAGCTTCTGAAAGGAAGATGTTGTTCTTTCAGTAGGAGATAAATTAAGCATTTCCTTGAAGTGGTCATTTTTCAGCTATGGGCTGTCAGTTAGACTTAGCCAAGTTTTTCTAAGCAAAATAATGCTTAAAATTTAATGATGTGATGAAGAGTCTCTGGAATTACATTTCTAATGTATATTGCAGTGCTGAGCTATGAGTATTCTCACACCATAACTGACTGGGCTTGCAGATTCAGTGTCTGTGCAGTAAGTTACTCCCATATCTATCAAGTACACAAAGTTCTTTAAAAGTGTGAAAAATACCTCTTTTTGGCTCTATGGATGGTTTGTCAAGAGACTAATTGCAAATCAAAACATGTAAAAGTAACCCGTATTTTAAAACATTGGCCTTGAGAGAGTCAAAACCCTGAAATACCAGTTCTGCTCCTTGGGTTCTAGCAAATTATATCCTTACCTAGAAAAGCAATTCCACTGCATTAAACTAGAAATACAGACCTTTTATCCTTGCAACTAGTTTCTACTCACATATGGCAGAACATCATGAATAATAAGCCAGATTTGCTTTAAATTTCAAGCTGTTGAGTACACAAAGTAATTATTTCACTTCTTCACTGCACTATAAGCTGCTGTGATAGCAAAGTCACCTTACCACAATATGAATATGGAATATGCTTCAGTCCTATAGTTGAAAGTTTTGTACAGGAACTTGGATACTTAATGCAGTGTTTTGGGTTGGGTTTTTTTTTCATATTAAGTGAATATATTTTCCCCTGAACTGAAAATTATGGACTGGCAAAGTCCCTGGCAACATTTCAGTCATTATGTGAAGTATATTCTATCCTATCTGACTAAAGCTTGGAGGTAGTCTTTCTGTCATGCTTGTTTCAGTTCTTGACTCACCTACCAAAGAGTTCAGTATATGTTCCAGTTAGTACCATTAATGGAGTGGTTATTGAGATGTGGAATTGAAGTGTGTTTTTTCAGGGAACGCCTACACTATCAGCCTGGTTCTTTGTTTGCTTCTGGGGTCTGTATTCACTTACTGTTATAAAGTTTAATTTTCCTCCTGGGTTCCCTTCTGAAGTGAGTCAGCTACAACCCTCTGTGGGAATCTGAGCACAGCTGACCACGTAGGCTCAAGGATTCTTCCAGACATGCTGGCCATGCTACTCACACAGCTTCGGTTCCCACTACTCGGGGTTTCCTCAGGCCTGTTGCAGCTGCTCCAGAGTTTGCACACACCCTCCTGCCTCAAAGCCAGGCATTAAGTACTCATTCAAAGAGATTCCCCACACTAATACTTTTACAGGCTAAAATGCAGAATCCTTACAATTTTAGGCAATTGAACCAAACAAAAGAATACAAAACTACTTATCTTTCACTGGGCCACGGGGATGTCATGGCGTATGTCTGGACACAGCCAAGTCTGCTGTGAAAATCAATAGCTATGGGCAAGGTGAGCACAAGACCATCCAAACCAACTGGTCCTGGCACAATTCACAGACACAGTGGACAGGGTAAACTAGATCCCCCTCATCTCAGATCTTCCTGTCTGAGAGAAATGACCTCTCCACTGTAGCCATGTAGTTCAATGACAGCAGAAATAAACTGAGAATCTGAAACTGCTACTTGACTCAATTTCTCAGAAAAGGTGAAAGAAAACCAGTAATGTTATTTGTAATGTCAGTTCAGAAGAGGGTTGAGCCATGGTCTTAAGTAGTTAGGATTAAGTAAAGAAGAGACTGACCATCTTGATGTCTGGTAGAGAAAAAGTTCCAAAGGAGGGCAGAGTATCAAAGTCAGGTGGGTAAAAAATTCCAGTGAAAGGTTGCTAAAGCAAGTGAGGATCATGGGGGCAGAAATACACCTATTAGGAGTCTAAAGACAGATGATAGACAGTGAAATTTGAATGGTCCGTGATGAAGAAAAGCCTGAGGCCTGTATAAGGGTTAATGACATAGTCATAAACCCTGAAATGATCTGTAAAAACCCTGTTGCCTCTGACCATTATATTTCTGTGAGAATACTGTTTGAAATGCATGAGTGTGCTTAAAGAAAAAAAAATATTTATTGTTAGGTGGAAAGTAGCATATAGGAAGTAACAGCTAATAGGTTGGAGTGTGTGATGGAGACAAGTATAAGCAAAGCCATATTAGTGAAATTAAACAGTTAAATACAATAGGACTGTGGTGGGTCAGTTTCAGGCCCCAAAGTACAGCTGAATTCCAAATGTCATTTTGAAATATTCTAGAAAACTAAGAAAAGACACCTTAATTGAACTGTAACTTACATCACATTTCTAAATTACTCCAAAAGTAAATGTAATGCTTGTTAAGTTATAAAAGAGTTCAAATATAATTCTGGTCACATAAGTGCAGAGTATGAGACTAGAATAAATTAGTTGCTTGGAAGGAAAGAGAAATTTAAAAAAAAAAGATTCCAGATTCTTTCATATCCCAGAGTTTTGCCTTGTTCCCAGTGGCCATTCCCACAAGCCTGAGACTGCATGCCTGTTGCAGGTCATGCCTGCTTACTGCCTCTATGCTAAAATCAAAAGCCCTGCTTATAGTTTGCATTTCTATCAGTGTAATCGAGGTTCATGTGACGCAGCGACAATACTGCACACTTAGGCTCTCTTTTTCTCCAACAAAATTGGGGTAAAATCCAATTGGCATGGAAATTGATGTTGCAGTCTGTTTCATATGCAAATTAATGATTGGAAATGTGAACAATACTGTGAACTTTCCTTTTAGACTCCAAATATATTTTATAATCATTGGACAATGTTCAGATTCCCTAACATCTGCCAGTTTCAGAGTTAAGATGTGTAGGAATACTACCTTTAAATTATTGCTCTAAAATCCAGGTAGTTATGTAGTTACTCCAGACTTATGAGTTCATCCAAAGTAAGGTCTTTTTTGTCTTTTTTTTTGTTTTGTTTGTTTGTTTGTTGATTGGTTTATTTTGTTTTAACTCCCATTGATTTTATTTGCTGCTTCTTAGGACCTCAGAATTTTTATTGCTCATATATATATATATGTATATGAGCAATATATATATATAAAACTCACTTCAATGCTAACATTTATGGCTCAGCAAGCCTTGATTGTAACACCCTTCAGTATCTTGAAACAGAATATTGTCAGTAAGCCTGTGTAGGTTATTAGAAGGTATAACATTTCAATCAGTGCTTCACTGAATATGAAGCATAAGGATAAAATTTTATCTTCCAGCTCTATTAAAGTCAGACATAGCCACCATTCTGCAGCAGCACTGACTTCAGCAGTCACAATTTTGCTCCGTTGTAATTATCTCTAAATAGGTTGCATGAAACTTTTAGGATCATTTTAGTAGATTTTTAGGTTTCTCTGTCACTACATCTGCAATAAAACTTCTGAAAGCATTATCTATATTTGTTCAGGACGTGTAGTTACTCCTTTCTTTATAATTTTGCACGTAAGCAGACACATATACAGGTACTTCTTGTGCATTAATGCCATAATACCTTTCCTCTCACCTGGCTTTATTCAAGTAGTCTCAGAAAAATCTTTTTTTGATTGCACTCATTTTGAAAACTGTCTTGTAACAATGTTTTGCCATTTCTTATTGAGATTTCTAAAGAAATGTATGATGTCACAAAGCCAGTTGGCAGTTTTTTGTTATCAGGGAACTGTTCCTTTCCAACCAATTCTTTGTTTTGGGTACCCATTGTTTTCAATTTTAAGAAGCAGAGAAAAGAAAAGGAATACTGAGCAAGCTGAAATAACGTAACCTCCAAGGTTTTATCCGTAGCTAATTCATTTAGTCTAGGCTCCCACTATAATCAATGAGAACAATGTATCTTCCTAAGTAGTTTGTCCTAGGTCTCTGTGATACTAGCTTAGAACAAAACACATCCCCCTCAGAAAGCACTTACCTCTTTCCAAGTGCTTAGTTGAAATCTCTGGTGATACCAGTATTCTTACTACATCCTTATGTCCTTTAGGATAAATGACAGTGACATAGCATAAAGTTTATTAAGGAAATTAGAAAAATGCAATAGATATTAAAAAAAGCAGTCTGTACACATACACGATGCATACAGTGACAAAAAGGCATCAAACCCTTCTGCATTTAGCTCTTCTGTGTTTTCACTTTTGGATATTACCAGGCTTTAACAATAACTGAATGTCCAAAGACATTATCCCCCCAATACAATGTTAAACTTTGTCCAAATATTCTCCTTTGCTTGTATAACATTACATGTGATGAGAGTACAACTTTAACTGATGCATCCATAATTTTACTGACTCTTACCAGGCTATTCTGGACAAGGAGTACATGGCATTTGATGTGTTGCACAGCTAGCCAAAGCAATCAATTGCCTGTTGATTATTTGATTCTTTACTGAACTGTACAGTCTTCTTACTGCCCTGTTAATGTGACCTGAAGTAAACCAGACCAAGGTAAATAGAAACATAATTGAGGATTTTGCTTTTTTAGACTTGGTAGATGTCTAGATCTGATTGAATCTTGGATTTCACTTCCAACAACAATTCTGACAAAAGACTAATTCCCTTTCTGCTTAAATTACAAAAAGCTTTCCTGCAAAATAAGTTTATTGATACTTTTCATTATCAGTTGTATACATGTTTTTCAGTCAAAGTAATACTCTACCATAATGCTTTCTTAAAAGCTGCTGAAGTTGACGTGTTCAAATTTGGGGGTTGTCTAAACAACCTTTCCTGATGCACAACATTTTGGTTAAAGAACTTGCAGCCTACCCCTCCATCCAGTAATGATGTCCCCACTAATGTATACAGTTTTCCATAAATGAGATGTAAGATCTTCTTCTTCCTTTGTATTATTTCTACTGCTTCTAATGAAATCTTTTGGCTTATGATTCTTGCACAGTCAAGAGTTGAAAAGATTTCCATCTCTGCTTCATTTAAAGCCCATAGGATATTTGCATAAAATGATAAATTGCATTTTCTTCTTTTGAGACTGTAGTATAAAACTGACCATACCAGAGGATGGAAAGAGCTGAATCACTGCTCTAATTACAAATCTAAAGACTAATTAACCTTCCATGACTAAATTAAATTCCCAAATAAAAAGAACAGAAGCCTTTAAACAAAGATTTAAAGCCCACTAGAATATAAAATACAACATATATTCAGGAGGCTGGTTTTGAATTTGACATTGATGAAGACATACTGTATTTGCAAATGGTACAGACACCACTAGTTTGGGAAACAGGCTTTCAGAGCCCAACAGCTGGGGCAAACACTGTCACAACTAAAATGCAGCACTGCAAATAGCTGTGTACATTTATAAGAAAATTCTTTCCTGTGGCATTGTTTCAGAGCAAGATTTGTTTGCTCATTATTTAAAATTAAAATGGATTAATCCCATTTTTATTCCATAGGAGAGAAAAATCCACAGAATGTATCATTCCTGACAATTTTTTTTCCAAAGTTAAACAAAACTGCCTTGTATAATTGACAACATCTTTGTGGACTGGGGAACAAAATTGTCTTCCCCTTACTGGAGCTGAATTGGTTTCACGAGTCCAAACAACAATAAAATTTTCCATCTGTCCAAAACCACAAATAAATCTGATTCTGAATAGATGAACAGAAGACAGTTTGTTGCTTAGTGCTATTTGTTTCTATTCCAGTAGAATCTTCGTTTAAAATTTTAGTATATCTTTGAAATAAGATCATAAATAATTTAATAATGCATCAAACAATTGCTATCCTGGTCTTCTCTCCAAGTTTTTATTCTTAGAGATTAAGACTAACTAATCACCAAAGCTGTGATTTATAGCCACTGCCTCTGTTCTCGATTACTCTGTTGGATGTTCTACGCTGATTCCTCTTCATATTTTGTCATATGACTGCTAGACACTGTAAATTTTGCCAGTAACCTACTTATGTGAGGCCAACTCAGAACAAAATTCTAAATAGGCTCTTGCTCACCCTGTTAATGTACAACTTTGTGAGTTCTTTAAGGGTCCGGCATGTAGAGGAAAGGATCAAACATTTATTTGCTATTCTGAATCTATACAAGTTTATTGTGTTATTGCTGATTCTATTTTAAATATGATAATGGCTATGAATTATCAACTTCTGCTGCCATGGTTTGCCTCAAGTATATGATTTTGCTTTCCTTGGATAATGTATTGAAACAAAATGTTGAAGGTTTTAGCAATAAATGTGTTGCAAAAGAATGTGCTGCTGATTTCTGCTGAACTGCTGAGGGATCCTATTAAAAAATCACCTTCCAACAAGTGTCAAAATCAGGCACAAAATCTGAATTAATTTTTCAGAGACTGGTTATTTAATGTTATTGATAAAATGAACCTGGACAAGAGAATGCCCACAACTGTACTACTTAAGACAACCTACATACTGTTGCAGCCATTACCCTGTAAGAGGCTGACAGTGAGTGGAGCTCAGCTGTGGTTAGGACTTCAATAGTCTCATTCCAGAAGTCATTGGTTGCTTCAGCTTTAGTATTCATCTACTGCACTGCCCCATATCTCTGAAAGTCAAGTTAATAATAAAAAGAAATACATTGTTACAAAAAGATTATTATTAATAACATTGTTACTTAATAAATAACTCATCTGTTGCTTCAGTATATCATTAAGCCCTACTGAGTTAAGTTATTATTCTTAATAATGGAAAAATTAATGTCCATTTTTCTCTAGGTTTTTCTTAGAAATTATTGCTTTAAAATACCATCTTAAAATGGAAAATAATACAAACTTTCTGACATGAACTGAAGCATTATTAATACATCTCTGTAGGTTGAAAGGTATCACTGAAGTAGTGTCTATTTACAATGGAAACCAAATTAAAACAGAGATGTCCCTGCACATTAGTTTGGTGAATTTAGTTTACAAACAGACTGAGCAAAACACTTCCTTTCTGAAATGATCATAATTTTAAAAGGTATTCTTACCTCTCCAACTGAAAATTTTACTGATGGTGTGACAAAATGGTCACCTTGGCTGTGCAATATGCATGAGGTCTGATTCATCACCCTCCCCTCTTTATGTGATCTGCTGAATTGATGTATTGTTCCATTTATCAGACATGCTGATTTACATCTACAGAATCCAGTCTCGCACTGACTACAAACTTCTTTAGCTACAGGAAATGTGACATGCACATCCTGAGAGCTGAAGACTAAGAAAAAATTATGTGCTAGACTGTCCTGCAGTCAGATTCTTCAGTAGATGCATTCCCACTGCTCTCCTGCCACCAGACATCACTGCACTGTCCAGTTTTTCAGTATATGATGGAGACACAAGGATGGGACCCAGCAGTTGCGGCCTTGAGAGGTTATTAAGGATTAGAGAATTTTGTATTTCTGGGAACATTTGTTCTCATGAGTACCTGCTTTTAGATGCAATGTGCCTGAAAAATCTGTGACTTCACTCTAGCATGCTCTGTGTAATAGCATGAATTTGCTTCTGAAGCCACATGTGAAGATGCATTCCTGGATACATGAAGAAGATGATGCTGTGGGGGCTGGCCCAGGGCAGGGGGGAAATAGAATATTATTATTTATAGATTCTCGGGTCACTATGGAATGTGAGTGTCTGTACTGGGAATCACATTCTAGGTCTAACCATTACAGAAAATATTACTTCAGGGACCATACAGGTTCCTGCTTCAATCATATCAACCTTTTTTGAAACTGTTTCCTTAAGAAAACCCACTGATTTTTGTTTAGTGTTCTCAGCATCTTCCCAGCATGTTTTGTTAATGAACTAACAGATCATTCTTAAATTAGAAATAGGCACAGAAAAAAATCAGGAGTAGATGAGGGTGAGAAGTAAGGAAATCAGAGAGCATATGGAATCTGAGGAAGATAGAGCTGCTGACTACCTGAGACCTAGTGGAAGAGTCCAATCTGGAGAAAGTTATTTTGCAGACACAGTGACTTACATGATATTGTTTAGAGCATGTGAAACCAACTGCCTGATCTACAATCTACTGACTTAATTCATGTTTCATCAACAAGGGTGGAGACAGGAATATTTTAGGTACTCTTCAATTTCTTTCAGTCTTAGGTAATGTGCCAAGGACAGTAAATCTCTTTGGATCTGATGAGGTTGTCAACAGCTAATATATCAGCCATTGTGTCTTTCTTAAGAACTTAATGATAGTATATAAGCAATAAGCATTTTTTTTTCCTACTCTATAATTTCAATTTATAACTCACAAGACCTTAGGTTTTCCATCTCTTTTATATAGTGGACACAAATGTATTCCTCTGATGTGCTTGCTAACTAAGCTTTTATTGTAACTAATATTTTTACTTTGGCATTGTGCTGGTTTTGGCTGGGATACATTTAGTTTTCTTCAAAGCAGCTAGTATTGGGTTGTGTTTTGGAGTAGTGCTGAAAACAGTGTTGATAATATAGAAATACTTTGTTACTGCTGAGCAGTGCTCAGACGGAGTCAAGGCCTTTTCTACTTCTCACTCCAGTCCACAGGTCAGACAGTTGGAGGTGGGCAAGGAGCCAGGAGGTGACACAGCTGGAACAGTGGACCCCAACTGCCAAAAGGGTTATTCCATACCATATGACCCTATGCTCAGCAATAAAAGCAGTGAGGAGAAAAAAAAGGTAGGAGAGACATTCAAAGCAATGGCATTTGTCTTCCCAAGTCACCATTGTTTGGTGGAGCCCTGCTCTCCTGTGGACAGCTGAACACCTGCCTGCCAAAGGGAAGTGGGGAATTAAATCCTTGGTTTTATTTGCTTGTTTATGCAGCTTTTTCTTTACCTGTTAAACTTTTATCTCAACCCACACATTTTCTCACTTTTACTCTTTCCATTCTCTCCCCCATTCCACTATGTAGGAGTAAGCAAGCAGCTGCCTGCTGCTTACTAGCAAGCTGGGGTTAAACCACTACAGTAGTGCAAAAAGCAAATTATCAAAGCAGGTTTGGGGTTTTTTTCCCTCCTTTCTGACTTGGCAAAATAGAATATTAGTTGTTCTCACTTTGTGTTTTCTTTTTATAATTATCTAGTACTCGAGAGAAGATACAGAGACTGGACAGACCAAGCAACTCCTTGTTCTCAACAGGGACATTTCCTCTCTTCCTTTTTTCCTACCCATTCGTAGGTAAAACTAGCATCAATGCTAATGTTTGACCATCTTCTAAGGCTACTTGATTCATTAACCTAGCAGAAAGCTTTTTTTTTTTTTTAAAGGGTAAGTTTTCTAATGAATTAACAAGTTATGTCTTAGAGGAGTGTTGGATCAAGAAAAAAAAAAGCGAAGAAAGGATTGGAGACTGTACCAGAACATCTCCCTTTTGGCAACTGTGATCCATTTGTATGTCTTGCAATGTACTGTCAACTTCATCCTTAATTTTATTCGACTTTATTGTCCAGTTAATTATTTTCTATTATATTAACTCTATTACAGGCATTTAGCACAAGAGATATTAGCTCTGATGTTGACATGAATATCTGCAGCCTGATTGCAAAGCCATACATCTCTGCTGAGGAGCAGCCCTCAAGCACTCCTCCTTCCACCAACAGTTTTCATTTCTTCAATTTTAGTACACCTTTACTACATCCTTTTGAGAGATTTCACAGTGAAATCTCTGAAGAAACAGATCTTCTTTTGTACAATTTATTTCTCCTATTCCTATTCATCAGTCCCACATACAGCCTTACTGACTGAATTAAAGAGGTTGGCAAGGGACAGGATGAATGGGAAAGTGGGAATGAGGTAATATCACCAAAGATACATTCCTCACACTGGAGGAAACTGATCATTGTAGGAACTACTAATTTTCTAATGCAAAGACTGAAAATACAATTTGGTTGAGTGTCTTTCATTTAAAACATTTAAAAAAAAAAAAAGAGAGAATCAAAGCTCCTAAAAAAGAAAAGGTTAGACCATTTTTTTTAGACAGCTCTGCATTTTGTTTTCAGATGATTAGCATCCCAGTTGGGACCAACTCTTCAAAGAAGACAGGTTTCCATGTAGATATCAAATATAAAACATGAATTGAGATCCAGCATCTCCCAGCTGGACAGCATTGTAGCAGCAGCTTTACAACTCTACCCCACAGCATGTTTACTTCCATTGAAAATTTGGTTCCAATGTTACATGCCAAGCACTTTAGAGATTGTGAGTCATAGCACTTCCAAATGGCAATAGTCTGCTTTGAGCTGAACACAAAGTAGCTGCCTGGCTCAGAGGACAGCAAAGTAGAGATGTAAAGAGAGCACAATATAAGGAAACAATATCATAAAACTAGTAGCCAGATTAACAAAAGGGATGCACCCTTCCACAGGTAAAATTAGCACTGCAGATCAAACTGAATTAATTGCTTATTTAGTTTTAAATAAGGAAAGAATTATTCACTGAGCCTGATTTTTGCCAGATTATGGAAGTCTTTGCTCTGCAAAGAAAAAATAACCCAACAGACTTTTCATGCTTGATTAGGCAAAAAGTAAGTAAAAATCATTCTGGGCTTTTCCTTTTCTTTGATTTTCTTCCTGATGAAAAAATCTGGGGCCATGTAATAGCCATACTTCAAGGGAATTCTGTAACTTGGTGTTAGTTCTGCATTTAGAAAACAGTTCTTTTCGGAAACACATTTACTTTTCATTTCATGTACCATATTTTGTAGAATCCCTCACTATTCTTGTTAGGCAAAACATTTATTTATTTATTTAGAAATTTAAAATGACATTTGCTAATCTGTATGTTTGCAATGAATGCATTCCTTGTTTTAAATAATTTTGTTGCTTTAGCTTTAAAATGAAATTTAGCAATCTAAATGTACTCTGAAAGATTGAGGAATTAAAGTCTGAGTTTACTGTAAACAAGAAGAAGATAGCAGCACAGGCAGTTGAAGGACTTCCAGTTTTAAGGAACATGTAGAAGTCTTGTTGCAATGAGTAAGAAGTTCGTAACGTATGATGATGTGTTTAACAATAACAGGTCAAATTTTGGATAATTTCTATACCATATGCAGTACAATGTATGGATCTGAAATGATGTTCATGATATTAGGGATTATTTTCATTATATGATAGGCAAATAATTGACTGAATTTCAACTCAAATTTTCTATATATTGACAGTTGAGAGTGGAATAAGCAAGCATTTGTTACATTTCTTCTCCAAGCTCTGAAATAGTTATTTCTTTTCTGGAGAAGTTAAGAGATCTCACATCTCCTTTGAATTGAAGACATGACAGAAGAGGTAGGAAATACTATTCTGATATGATTACATGGCTAGCAATAACCCCCAAAGAAATGCAGCTCAGTGATACCCTTCTCATGCACTGTGTTTCCACACTGACAGAGTTCAGGTGGAAGCACTGGGCTGGCTTTCAGTCAGTCTGTTTTTGTGGAAGGTTTGTTTGGCTTGGTTTAGGGTTTTGTTTATTTGGTTTTGTGGGGATTGTTTTGACTGGCTGTTTCTGACAATGAGGAAGATAAAGTAACTATCTTTATGCCATGTAATTTCATTTATCATGAGCCACTTAATCTCTTACAAAAATGAATATTCTCTATTGGAATAACAGTGGATGTTCCAGCCTGAAAGTCTTTGGCATTGGGTTTCACTCACCTGAATTCTATCAGAGGAAAGCAGAGAGGCAGAATTCAAACAGGTGGCTCTAGTCAAGCATTAATCCCTCCTGAATAACAAGTGGGAGGGTGTTTGGCTCTTTAAATAGCAAATAAACCAGCTAGGACCCCCATAAGCATTTAGGTTAGAGTGTTCAGGAAGAACAGGAGAGCAGGAAATCAAAAAAAGCTGAAGGTGATTTTGTGTTAAAAAGAAAAAAATCTATATTCAGTAAGGATCTGAAAAAAAAAAGTAATGCTACAGGGAGGAAAGTCTTGCTTAACAGGAGCTGTATGTAGTCTCAGGTTTGTCTTCGTGGAAGATACCTTGTCTGCTGGAGAGGTAAGAAACTCAAGTGTAAGTTTTTGAGAAATTCTGGTACAGGCTGTTAAGAACTACATTTTTTTCTTTTTTCCCCTCTGGCTTCTGTTTAGAAGTAGCATTTGTATTTATATCTTGATTATTGCAAACTGTAGATTGGCACTAGCTGCTTGTAAATGTAGAGCTGAAGTTATTGAAGCAGTTGTGTTCTAGGGAAGTTCTCTTCTTTCATTTTGGATAGGAAAATAATTCATAGTCTAAAATATTTGTTCTAAGTTGTAAGAGGTGGATACTGAAGGAGACTGTGTTTCTGAGTTCTACATGCTTGGTACCTTTCCCTGCATTTTCCCTGGAGTATTTTGTTTAAAGAAAAAAAAACTTCAGATGGGCCCTATAATTGTAATTCAGTTGTACTGTTTATTAACTGCAAAGTCCAGAGTCTAGCTTTCAGAAATCCTCAACAATTGTGAGAATGCTCTGTCTGTATCACCAATATCTACGTGTGCTTGCACTGGTTTTCGTGTTTTTACACAGAACTAGTATTTTATTGCATAGGTGCAAGAGAGAAATACTTTCTTTAGCAGATATTTGACCTGTGGGAAGTAAACTTGGTTTGAATGTTAGATTTTTGATTGGGTTGTTTTGGCTGGGTTTTTTCAGCATTAGCAGTAGTCTGGAGAGGCCCTTGTTGTCTTATTCCTGAAGAATGTAACTCTCTTTCCTCATCTATAGCTTATTAGCACAGTGATTGTCTCTTAGCAAAGTTTTGAAGTATTATTCCTGTGCTGTGTGTAAATGGGTGCCATGGACTTATGCAGATAGTAGTCTCTTTGGAATGCCTAATTTTCTTGGGATATTTAAAAAAACACACAGATATCTGGTTGTATTCTTCTATCCAGATGAAACCTGAATACTGGACCTCAAAATGGGTTCCCCTGGATAAGGGTAAGGATAAGCCTTTAAAAAAAACACCTTTCTGTGTCCCCATCAATTGACTCATTCCATCATCTCCCTGTTTTCTCTAGTGCAATCTTCCTTGCAGCTGATCTGTGTTATCCCAGATTCTTGGGCTAGCTGTGCTCTGTATTCACCCTTTTAGCTATACCAAGTTCAGTGTTCTGTGAGACAAGTGTGTAATATGCTGTGGTCTCTACTACATGGTCCTGGGGGTGTATGTTTGCTCCCAGTAAACTGCTGTCGACATGAACAACTCAATGGGTGAGCTTGCATGCATCAGAGAGAGACAGGAAGATGAGAGGTCCAACAAAACAGCAGTAAGTCAAAACTTTCTTGTCAAAAGAGCTGAACTTTATCAACTGAACCATCTGATAACAAGATTGTGTTACTGTAGAATCTTGTGCCTTTACCCTAATGTGGCTATGACATTCCTTCACAGAATTTTTTGTAAGCCAGCACTCAACCACTATGCTCTATATGAATGCTATTCTTGCTTATTGCTTGAATAACATTTGTGGAGGTCCTCACTAAAATAATTTACTTTCCTGAATACAATACTTGTTTTTCCTTGTTTTCCTCTAGATGAGGGCCTGTGCCTTTGAATTTCAGTTTCCAATTCCTATCCTCATCTGTTTCTGTTTGGCAAATATGTCTACACTTTCTTTTTAAGACTCTTGCCCCAGATCAGGGAACGGGTGCTTGAGGACTAGAATATTTCAACCTACCTCCTGGCTGTGTGTTTTCCTAAGAATAGAAGTTCATTGTCTTTGTCCTTGAGCATGAAATGAATGCCCCAAGCCTTAAATAATGTGTGTGTTAGAAAATGCAAAGTGACTTGAATAAAAACAAAGTGAATGTACCTTGCAGAAAATTGGAAAAGGTCCACCCAAATGAGCAAATCAGTCTTAACCTAAGGACTTTAAAATACACTACACGTTATCTCATATATTCTGTGTTGCGCCTTTTTGGAAGGGGAATAATGAAGTTAGTACAGATTCAAAATTGTAAGAATTAAGAAAGCTGTAAATGCTTCTGTGAGAAAGTCTCATCACACTGCTTTGGATAAACCAGGAGGTCCAGATGGGTTTATTCCAAGCCCAGGTGACTGGTCCAACCTGTACTCATGTTGCTTCTGCATATCTCCTCCTTTCATAGATTACACTTAAACTTGTCAAATTAGCTTGCTTTGCACTATTTGCTGGCTTCTCTTCCATTGCACTGCATCTGTTCTTGAAGATGCTCTTCACTCCTTGCTAACACATCTCAGTGAGTTAGCAGAAGCTATAAATTATCCTGTGGATAGAGTAATGGTTTGTTTCTGCTGAAGGAAACACCATTGTTCGCAGAACAGCAAGAGGTCCTGCAGGGAAGAGTTCCTCAGTAACTAATCGGTTAGCCCTGTGCATTAAGCCTTCATGTGTCTAATCCAGTTAACGTTTTTTCATTTCTGTATCTTGTCCTGTATCCATCCAGGAGCTGAAAATGTTTAGTACAGACCATAGAATCCTACTGGGGGGAAGGAATCTTCTAAATACAGGCTGTTACAGTGTCAATGTTTGACCTAGCCTGAACTGTAGGAAAATCTGTACTGGATGTGAAAAACAATACCTCATCCCTGAGGTGTATGTTTGTTAATGTGTGTTTGTTGTCAAGGTTGTACAGCAGCTTTATGCCTCTTGGTTCTGTAGTCTCTGAACTATGACTGATGGTGGCTGAAGCATGCTGAGTCTCAATAAGCTTTGCTTGTAACCTGCTAAGTGATGTTTTCCCATTTGTCTGTAGGATTATGGGATTATGAAGATGATAATTTCTCAGAAACAGCAAAACACTTTGACTGAAATACTGCTTCTTACAAGGGATAGAATTTTAGTTGGAATGCATAAGAATGGTTTTGCACCATGTTGTAATCTAAAAGAAGTAGTAAAATATGACTGGCTCTTTAAAAATATTTAGTTACCAAGAAAAAATTGCTCTATGTGTGAGAATCTTTAGTTAGAAACTAAATTAGTTAGAAATTAAACGTTTTGGGGATGGGGGGGGGGTCAAAACTTCACCCTCTAAGAAACAGTGCTTTTCTACTTCATAGCCAGCAACAAATACTCAGTTCTTCTGGAATTTGTTGTAGATAGAAGAAATTAGCTGTAATTTGAAAATAGAACAAATCCTAATTGAGTCAAAGGCTCTTGGCAGCACCAGCTTGGTACAAAGTCTTTCATTTCTAGAACACCTTAATGGTTTTCATTCTATGCTTGTTTTACATTGCTTTAAATAGGTTTGTTTGGGGTTTTTTCTCATCTATTGATGGTTCAGAAGACAATGAGCTGGAATATCACTGCTTCAAGCAAAGCATCCAAACCATCAGAGAAATCTTAATCAACTGTTTACTTCATGTGCTGATGATAGCAGTTTATATTTTAAGTGGAAACCATAGAAATTAAGTAGCCAATGAATGAGCTTGCTGTTAAAGATGACCAAATATGGGAGAAGGGTCAACTAAGGGACAAGTGAGGAAGAGGAGCAACTTCATCCCATCGACCACTAGGAGGTAGAAGACAACCCCCTAACAACAAGTGGTGCATGTGCAGAAGAAGCCTCAGTGAAACAATCGGGACCCGGAACTAAAGGACTATAAAATCCGAAATTCGGACAGGGACTGTGGGCGCCGTTGGTAGAGCTGAGATGCTCCAGCCACCCAGTGCTTAATTGCCGCCTGCTAAATTAATAAAATTAAGTTTGTAACTGAATTAGCTGGTTTCCGACTGGTGACTGGGAAACCCACAATCACACTGATCCAGCAGGTTTTTTTGGTGGTGTTTTAATATTAAAATTATAAATACTTTCCCTTGAATTGAAAGACATTTGTGTTATATCACATGTACTGTCAACAAAAGCAATTTTTTGTGGTCTACTTGTACTTGTCTTCCAAACGTGAAAATACTTTGGATTAAACTGAAGAACATTTTAAATAAAATGAAACACATTTGGTTTACTGTATGGCTTTATTCACCATGACAACAAATACATTTCTATTCTACTGCACCAGACCTTTTCTAACCTCTATTCATCATAGTATTGTTCCAAAATGAATTTGTTTATATATACACACACATATATTTCTTTTTTTTTTAAAAAGAACATTTAGGAAGAAAGTGCACTTTCCTTTTTAAGAGTGGGCATCCATATATGCAAACCCAAACTAGGACATATTCATGGTAAGCTTTAGGGGATGTTTGTCTGATTAAATAGAAGGTCATTAAAATTCAAGGAAGGTTAGAGAAACTTACCAGTTAATCTGTAGAGATCTGAAAATTAGATTGTCAAATTCAACACCCGTTGTGAGGCTTGGCTCTTAAATAACTTCAGTGGCTCCTGTCAGGAATTAAAGAAAAGCTGGCTCTTTAAAGAGGAGTGCTTTACTGCTCAGTGCAAATGCTATGAGACTCGAAGCACAACATTGCATGCTAATGTGATGGCTTTTGGGTTGCAGTGGCACAGATTCTGGTTAGACAGTAGTAAGACGACGCCACCACTGTGTGAACTATGTAGTCTACAGATAATCCCTGTTTAAAATACTGTAATGGTAACAAAAAAAGGAATAATAAAAGAAAACCCCACTGTAGTAAAGGTGTGGATGTGAACTGATATTTTGGGATAAGTTTTTTGCCCTGGCCTTTACTAATCTAAGCTACTTCAGTGAAATGCTCACTGATGGCAGCAGTGTATTAATAGATGACAAACGAGGGCTCAGGCTGCTTGATGAAAAACGTGCAGATGAAATAAATTGCTGCAATCTATATCAGAAATATACTGCTGCATCATTTGAATTGTTGAGATTTATATCTATATATGTGGCTACCCAATGTATAAGGTTTTCACAGAATCACAGAATCTTAGGGGTTGGAAGGGACCTCAAGAGATCATCGGGTCCAACCCCCCTGCCAAAGCAGGCTCCCTATCTCATATTACACAGATAGGCATCCAGACGAGACTTGAATATCTCCAGAGAAGGAGACTCAACCACCTCCCTGGGCAGCCTATTCCACTGCTCCGTCACCCTCACTGTGAAAAAGTTCTTCCGCATGTTGGTGCGGAACTTCCTATGCTCCAGCTTACAGCCATTGCCCCTAGTCCTGTCCCCACAGACCACTGAAAAGGGGCTGGCCAAATCCCCCTGCGTCCCAAGTCTAAGATATTTATAAACACTAATTAGGTCTCCCCTAAGCCTTCTTTTCTCAAGGCTGAACAGACCCAGCTTACTCAGCCTTTCCTCATATGGGAGATGTTCCAGGCCCCTAATCATCTTCGTGGCCCTTCTCTGGACTCTCTCCAGGAGATCCCTGTCTTTTTTATACCATGGAGCCCAGAACTGGACACAGTACTCCAGGTGGGGCCTGACCAACGCAGAGTAGAGGGGGAAGATCACTTCCTTCGACCTGCTGGACATACTCTTCCTGATGCATCCCAGGATCCCATTGGCTCTCTTCGCCACCAGTGCGCACTGCTGGCTCATAGCCAACCTGTCATCAACCAGGACCCCCAGGTCCTTCTCCACAGAGCTCCTTTCCAGCAGGTCATCCCCCAGCCTGTACTGATACAGTCGGTTGTTCCTCCCCAGGTGCAAGACTTTACACTTGCTCTTGTTGAACCTCATCTGGTTTCTCCCAGCCCAGCTCTCCAGCCTGTCAAGGTCTCGCTGGATGGCAGCGCAGTGTTCCTGCGTGTCAGCCAATCCTCCCAGCTTTGTATCATCGGCGTACTTGCTGAGGGTGGATGCTATACCCTCATCAAGATCGTCAATGAAGATATTAAACAGGACTGTACCCAACACCGAGCCCTGGGGAACACCGCTAGTCACAGGCCTCCAGTCAGATTCTACTCCACTGATCACGACCCTCTGAGCCCGGTCCGACAGCCAGTTCTCGACCCACCTCACTGTCCACTCATCTAACCCTTGTTCCCTCAGCTTCTCTATCAGGATGTCGTGGGAGACAGTATCGAAAGCTTTGCTAAAGTCAAGGTAGACGACATCCACTGCTCTCCCTCCATCCACCCAGTTGGTGATGACATCATAGAAGGCTATGAGATTGGTCGAGCACGATTTCCCCTTGGTGAATCCATGCTGACTACTCCTCATAACCTTCTTCTCTTCCAGTTGTTTGGAGATGGCATCCAAAACAAACTGTTCCATCACCTTTCCAGGGACAGAAGTGAGGCTGACTGGCCTGTAGTTACTGGGATCCTCCTTCTTGCCTTTTTTAAAGACTGGAGTGACATTGGCTATTCTCCAATCTTCAGGCACTTCTCCTGTAGTCCAGGACCTATTGAAGATGATAGAGAGTGGCTCCGCAATCACCTCCGCCAGTTCTCTCAGCACACGTGGGTGTATCCCATCTGGACCCATGGATTTGTGTGCATCCAATCCTTTGAGTCGCTCCTGGACTACCCCTACCTCAACTAGAGGTGAGCCGTTCATTCCCCGACCACTGCTACTTTTTGTCACTCTCTTAGCTGTTGTTTTATATGTTATATGCGTGTGTCGTCTTGTATCTCATTTTTAAACCACTAACTATATAATTAAGTAATTAATCCTTGTATTTTTGCTGTGGAAATGTTCCCAACAGGATTATTGCCATTAAGTGTCCTCGATAAACCTAGTATTCATTAAAGGCACTGGAGTACTTACTCTGCTCAGTCCTAGTGATCTTGAATAGTCAGAATGAGTTTCCACAAAAACCAATTCCGAACTATCTCTTTAGTGAAGGTAACATCCCCTCCCCTGACTCCATCTAAGCCAGTTGGTTTTGGTTCTGATTAGTGGGTTTTTTCTCCCTGTAGAAGTTGATCTCAATGCATATAATCTAAGGAAACCAGGTAACTGATGTTATTCTGTGTAAATAACTTTCTCTTCTAATATTCCAGCCAGTTACTAAAGGTTGACTGATGTTCTTACGCGTTATTGTGATTTCCCACATAAAGATAAATTGTGCTGAACATTAACCCTGAAAGAAAATTTCAGAATTATTTTTAGGGAAATTATTCTGTTATTTGAAAAAAAAATCTATTTCTCTGTAAAGGTAGCATGAAAAATTAATTCTAGCTATTCAGTAAAGTAATTAGCAGGATTGCTTCCTTTCACTTGAAGGAAAAATACTAGGATGTTTTTCTTAAGGCCTGATTAACAATGTCTTCAAAACATATATGAAATCATCTAAAGATGCTATTTTTTAAATTAAATCATTCTGTTACAGACACTTAGAGCTACTTATGAGATGTAGCTTAATTATTTTCCTTAACGTAGGGTAGATATTCTTGATGTATATTTTTTGATTTTAGACAATTTTACTGGTAAGCTTCAATAATGAAAATTGTTCAGTAGAATGACTAGTTCTGATTGCTGTCTTCAAGTTCTTTTCAGAGGTTGCCATATAGGTCAGCTACACAGGGATATTTGTAGGTCATCCTCACTCTTAATAAGAAAATCAGTGGCATTCTTTTCTTCACACATCCACATTTTATACAACAAAATTACTCTCTTCTAGACCTTTTGTCTGATCATCTCTTCCTTGTCTGTAGTTCAACCACATTAACTATCCTGCTTTTTTCAGGACAAAAACCCCATTCTTTTTCTATTGATAGGTTATGTTACACACCTGAGCATATTGCACAGGGTCAACCAATTAAGGAAGGAAAAAAGTCAACAACAGATGACTTCTGTGGTAAATCAGTCATCCAGCTTGTCTTCTGACCAGGAATAACATGCAGAATTGATACTAAGTTCATCCTGACCAGACCTAAAAGCAAAGCAACTTTGAAAACATTGGTATGTTTTCTGCCATTTAAGAGAACCTGGGTGATCACGAAGGAAGGGTATTGTTAATTCACTGATTTGTGTAGGAGTGCCTATGTGTGCGTGTGTAAAGTATGAAGTTGATGGTAAAATGTTCCAGCAAAATTATGTCAGGTTTTCATTGTTCAAACCAGAGTTAGTGACATCCTAAGATAATTTGTATTATGAAATAAAACACACTGCTGTGCAGTCACCACGCTATCAGTGTGAAATTAATCTGTTGGAATCAATAAATACTTCCATAGGATCCTACATTAACTTCATCATATTATCTTCTGGTAGCTGTGCAATTTACTTGTCTTGCCAATGTGTTGAGCAGTCTAAACAAGTAAATTCAGCAGTGTAAGTTCGTAACGCACCCATTTGACATCTACACTTGCCTTTTTCGATTTGCTAAATATCTTAAATATTTGAGTGAGGGCCCTTCATGGGATAATTTTGATGACTGAGTTCTGTCCGAATGTTTGTTTAAATAATTCTTGAATTTAAGTTTTAATTTCCCTTAACTTTGCTTTTCTCTGATCTCCAGTGACCTCACACAACTGGTATCCTGGTTTTAGGAGGTCCACACAGGGTTTCTGTCTGGGCAAAGTGTAACATACTATTTCCTATGTCATGATACGAAACTATGATGAGGTGACATCCATGTCAGAAACTAGTCTGCCACGTAGAGTTTAAATCTTCCTTACCAATTTAGGGACAGAGGATTTAAGACCTCCAGTCTTCCCTTGGGGAAGCAGAGGTGATATTTTTATTTGTATTTTTTTTATTTGGAGGTGGGAGGGTGGTGTGCTAGAAATAGATCTTCTCTATTTGTAGAATTAGGAACCCAATTGCGAATGGGGGTTAGGGTCCTTTGATGTCACCTTTCATGCAATGAAATCTCGAGCTGGGGTAATGATATTTGTGAAATAGGAAAGTTGTGGATTTCCTATCTTCAACTACTTAATGGGAGGTAAAGGAGAAGAAAAAGAATAAGATACTTGTATTCTTTCACTGAATGCTTCCAAAAAGAGGCAATGCACACAAATTGCAACATGAAATTCTGGTTTCATATTGTGGTAGTAGATGGACACAGTGTGAAGCTGGTAGACAGTGGACTCTCCATCTGTGAAGATAACCCAATATTTTTCAGGATGAGACTGGATATGAGAGCAATTTGAAGTACAGGGGCCCTGTTATGAATAGGATGTATGACCCAATATCCAGATAACCCTTCCAAATTTGAATGTTGAATTATTACTGACCTTAGAAACATGTGTGTTTCCTCAACCCTTGTGACCGTACGGTGGTCACAGGCCCTGCAAGTGCTTGCTTTCCAAGTACATGAAGTAAAACAATTGGGAATAAAAGACCTTTTCTATTGGAGCCTGCTTGCACTTTAGTCAAAGTTAGTATGGTTTTGGTAAGTATGTATCCTCAGGTGAATCTCTTATGTAATATGATTTTTAGTACACTGGAGTTGGGCAGCCTTAATTTCTTGATATTTAGTTCCTATTGCTTCTCTTGGGAAGTAACATATTTTCCTGCCAGTAAGCTTTTCTCTATATATAGCTGGAATTTTCTTTGTCATAATCTAATGTTGTTGCTTCTAGTTATGCATTGTGTACCACACTAAGTAATCCATTCCCACTTGGAAGTTAATAGCCTAAAGATATGTTATGCCAGATGTATTATTTATTCTTAGTCATCACTTACCCAAACAAGTTGCTTGAGTTGTTTTTTTATTTCTTATTTTTTAACCTCCTTTACTCTCAGAAAAAAAAAAAAAACAAACCCAAAAAACCCCACAAATAAAACTTTGGGGTTTTTTTCTAGCTTCCTTGATTTTATTTTTTTTTTGCAGCTTGCTTGATTTTATTTTTCCTCCAAATGCCCTCTAGTTTTAGCCTGTTTTTCTTATCATATACTGCCCAAAACTAATTGAAATGTCTTTTCAAGTTGTTTAAAGAGAATATGCTTTGATTTGTGATAGGAAGTTTGAAATAATGTTTTTGCTTTTTTGGAGGCATATTGCACGGGAAGCAGCTGCCAAATTTGCTGTCTGCCATTACCTGTAGACTTTCATCTTGCAATATGACTGCTTTTACTGAATACAAACACTGAGAATTATTTCCCTTTCAGGGATATTAACTTATATTTTTCCATGGTGACTCTCGCTTATACATTTCTTTTTGAAAGGCCTTGCTGAAGCACCATGCTGAGGTACACAAACCAGATCTGTTCTGCATGCTCTAACTGTTTATCCTTCTTCAAGAGTACCTGAAGTCTGGGGTGAAGGCTGAGGGGTTTATTTTTCTTTTACCTATGGAAAACTGAAAATACGATTGGATTATGGACAGGTCAGTGTGGTATTAGAGTTTGGGATTTTTACAGATTTCTTCTTTTCCTAAAGTTAGACACCTCTTTTCCCTGTAGATACAACAGATTGGTTGTCTGGGTTTTTTTACAATCTTTACATGACAGCTGCAAAAATAGAACTGGTAAACAAAAGATATAAAGGGCAGAAGTACATTTGCAAATCCTTTATGCTGTATGTGAAAACAGTAATGATTCTAAAAGTACTGAAGAGCTTCAGACCTGAACTCCAAAAGTCAGTGGCTCTACTTGGCGAAGAACTGATTTCACATATTTTGTCCTTACAGCTATTTTCTATCTTGTTTCAGCAATGTTATTCTTACTGATGTTAGGGTATTCAAAACTCATTTTGTGTTAGTAATCCACATAAAATTACATTAGTAATTCTACAGAAAACATGCCCTGTTTGCAAGGGCATGTAGTGACAGGATGAGAAGCAAGGGATTTAAACTAGTGCAGGGGTAGGTTTAGATTAGACATGAAGAAGTTCTTCACTATGAAGGTGGTGAGACACTGGCACAGGTTGCTCAGAGAGGTGGTAGAGACTCCATTCTTGGAGTTCAAGTCAGTCTTGACAAAGGTCTGAGCAATCTGATCTAGTTAGTGTCCCTGCTCACTGCAGAGGGGATTAGACTAGATGGCCTTTAAAGAACCCTTCCAACCTAATGTGTTCTGTGATTCTATGGAAACAATCTGAATCTGCTGTAAGGATTGTTGTGTATCAGATATGAACAGTAAAGTATATTCTAACAGCTGGTAAAAATTAAATCTACAATGTACTTTAAAGTTAGGCAGTTACCTTGATACTTTTGTGGACTTTTTCTGGGACTTTCTCTGCTAACTGTACATCACTATGCATTAAATTAGAGAGAGTTTGAACAACGGGCACTATTGTTTTAAGTTCTTGGAAAGTTGCACCTCATTAGCTGAAGATCTGTGACTTTAGGAGGTATGAAAAGTTTCTAGTGGTTTGGAGGGATTATTCTAGAACTGGACTTCTGAAGGAGATGATGGCTGTGAGAGGCTTCTTAAATTTATATATGATAATTCAACAGTTAAGTGATCAAATTTCTTCTGCAAATGGAACAATAAGATAAAAATCTTATCAGAGCCTATCAGGTTGTCTTGAATGCCAAGGCTGATAACAGTAATTATTCATGATCCAAAAATCATTGGAAGGCCATGCTGCACAATAATGGACTTTTTCCTGGTCTCTTTCTCTAATAGGTTTGTGCACTTTAAAACATGAGGAAGTTTTTTAACATTCCAGGAAGTTTTGTGGGAGGGGGGGATTGCTACCTCTTCATTAACATAAGTAAGAGTTTCTTTCTTCATATAATTGCACTGAAAACAGCCTTGTTATCTTAATTGAACAAAGTCAAAACCTTTGAAATCTTGAGAAAAACTTGTGCAATCAGAAAGAAAACTACTCAGTTATTTAAAATCTCTCTGTATGTGTATTCTGTCACTCAAAATCCCCTCCCATTCCTCAGTATGGCAACGTAAAAAGCTGTAAATTACATCAGCATGGTGTTACAAGTCTTAGTTAATTCTTATAGGTAGTGTTAACCTATGAACTCTTATCTCCTTATCTCAAACTTTCATGGTTAATTTCCTTTTCCAATAAGTCACATCAATGCAAACAGGTGTAAACTGCTTTCATGCTTATTTACCAGAAAACTGGGAAATGAGACTGTCAGACCTGCATCTTCTATTTTGGGAAAGATAAATAGGAGAAAGATTATTCATTATTTTTCCCATTAATTTCACTGAGTGTTATTTAACAGGTAGAATCTTAAAACAGTGTGTTGTGGGTGTTTTTTGTGCAATTCATGATTCCATTATAGACCCACTGTGAATTCTATTCTGTAAGAAAACATAGAAAATGTTGAGAGCTTAGGCAAAATTGTGTAAAATTAGTTCACTTGTGGCTAAAATCAGCATCTCAATGTTTCTTTCATCTCAGGAATTGCTGCACAATCAATGCACTCTGAGTGCATATACCAGAGATGTATTGCTCCTTTATTGCCTCATTATTTATGCTCTTTACCATCTATTACTGATTCAGGTGGACACTAGATCTCACTTTTTTGGCAGTTGTTGTGTTCCTAACAATACAAATTCATCTAGCTACATTGTTGGGATTAAATCATGGTAGTCTATAAATTTAAAAAGAAATTAAGAATGGGGGAACTAAGCTATTGAATTGCATGTGACTTGTTGGCAAAGTGAGGTAAGATGACTAATAGTTGCTAGCTTGTTACATGATCTATGTGAGACTTTAGAGGTATCTAAGGAACTAGAATTTATTAAGTCTGTCCATATTGGCCAAATAGCTAGAACTAGGGAAAATGGGGATGAGTATGAAAGAAGGGAAGAGTCAGTAAAACTTGAAAAGTAGAGTCATAACTCAAAATGATCTATTTACTTTCTGTGAATTCTCAGCAAGTAAGTGGACTTCAATGGTCCAGTTGAGGTAGTCTGTTTTGAGTGCTAAAACATATTCTGCAAAAACCTTCACCAAAGAATCTCTTGCTAAGCTGTCATAAAATCAGAGAAGTTAAGCAGACAAAAGACTGGATAAAGCAGCAGCACGGGGAAAAAATAGACCAGTTTTTATGGCAGAGAAAGGTCTTGGCAGGGTGCCATTGTGATCAGTGTTAAAGGGTGTGACTGAGAATATGGGAATGAAAAAAAAATACAGTGAAACAGAGAAAGATGAAACATCCTGTAAGAGTATGAGTCATCAATAACAGATAGTCTATGCAGAACAAAATTAAATCTTACTTCAAGTAATGGTTAGTTAAACTGCAGAAATTCCCATTACAGTGAGGTGTTGGCCACTGTTGAGAAGAGCACCAGTGAGCCTTTGACCCATGAGCAGGGCATTCACTTCTACAGCAGGGGGAAATACTGATGATCCCCTGTCCTCATTTTTAAAGGAGGAAGCATCCCTTAAAACTCCTTCCATTCAAAAGTCTACATCTGCCATCAGAAACTTTCAAACATATACTGTGAAACAGACTTACCTATTTTTGGCACTGTAACCATATTAAAATAGTTGGGTTTTGGAAACTACCGGAATTGCCTTTCATGGGCCAACCCTGGTTGATTCTTGATAATTTGGACTTCATTTCCATTCTTGTGGACTAATGTTCTTTTAAGTCAGTGCTTTTCCTCTGTCCTTCAGGTTCCCTGAGACTTGAATTTTCTTTTTTTAAAAGTTTAATTTCTTTTGTTATGGATGTGAAGATTGTTTTTACATGGAAAGAGGAGACTGGAAGTTTTTAAGAGGGAATACTAGATCCCTTTTTGGGAAAGGTTTGCTTCTTTGTGAGCATGCTTTCAAAGTGCATGTGGTCTCAAGCTTAGCAATAATGTGCTATCTTTTTGTTGTACCCAGTTCTGATGTAACTATGGGAAAACCCAAAGACACATGTCAATACTCAAGTTTTATGTTGAATTCAAGCTTCTGTCTGATTTGAAACCATATCATGCTACAGCTTCTTAATATTAAGTTCTCTGTGGTATATTTATGCCAGGCTTCCTATTTATTTGCTGTTTCATATGCTGTTTACCATAACTGTTAGCAAAACTGCTGTTTTGCTAACAAATGGGAAAATATTATGTGCCTAAATTTTTGATGGCTACTCTCTGCTCAACAGGTTAATTTTCAGAATATGTATTCAATACAATGTTTGATAGTGTAGAGCACTATTCTATGAAGATGTTTTATTTAAGACCCAACTGAAGATACATTTCAGCTCCTTAGTGACTATATTTGCCTTGTTTTTTTCTGTTGCAGAATATACCCTTTCTGCACTGAATCCCACAAATCCATTTTTAACTAAGGAATCTGAGGTATTCAAAGGAAAGCTGTTAAGCTTATTACAAATACATAGGCTAACTTGAACCAATTACCAAAACCCACCTGTGTTACAACCACTTTCTTTGGTTCTCAGGTCATACAGCAACCTGAAAAGTACAATTAAAAAATAAAATAATTAATATTGCTGAAACACATATTTTTCATATGCTGTGTTATTAAAACTTGGGCCATGGAAGAATCTGAGTTCTAAACATCTTGCTAGTTATTTTTTTAAAATTCTTATTATTTGACTAGTATTGAGCAGAAAAAATTATTGCTTGATATAGCTAATTATTCTCATTATGTTCACCCTTGGAATTTAGTGTCTCCTGATTCTAAGTAATCAATTACATTAATTGCTTAAATTATTTTGGTTTAATCTGGCTAACTGCTTGCTACAATAATCACAACAAAATATTTGGGCTGCAATTTGCAGTTGAAACCTTAACCTGCTCACTTGGAGAGAGACCTCTTCCAAGAGATCCTGGGGTGCATCAGGAGGAGTGTGGGCAGCAGGTCACAGGAGGGGATCCTTCCCCTCTACTCTGCCCTGGTCAGGTCCCACCTGGAGTGTTGTGTCCAGTTCTGGGCTCCCTGGGATAAAAAGGACAGGGATCTCCTGGAGAGAGTCCAGAGAAGGGCTACAAAGATGATTAAGGGCCTGGAGCATCTCCCCTATGAGGAGAGGCTGAGTGAGCTGGGGCTGTTCAGTCTGGAGAAAAGAAGACTAAGGGGGGACCTAATTAATGTTTATAAGTATCTTAAGCATGGGATGCAGGGGGAAATGGGCAGCCCCTTTTCAGTGTCTGTGGAGACAGGACCAGGGGCAATGGCTGCAAGTTGGAGCACAGGAAGTTCCACACCAACATGCAGAAGAACTTTTTCACAGTGAGGGTGAGGGAGCCCTGGGACAGGCTGCCCAGGGGGGTGGTGGAGTCTCCTTCACTGGAGATATTCAAGACCCACCTGGACGCCTATCTGAGTGATATATCCTAGGGAGCTGCTTTGGCAGGGGGGTTGGACCCGATGATCTCTCGAGGTCCCTTCCAACCCCTATGATTCTGTGACCTGTTTCTCTTCTAGCATATTACAGGCTACATATAAAGCAAACATATACCTGAAAGCCATTTTGGCCTATACAAAAAAAAAAGGAAAAGATTTGGATGGGGTCTTTCCCAGCTGTAAGGCATTCAGGTGATTTATGCAAGTTGCCATATCCTTTAGCAGTTGATGCTGCTTTACTGTGATGGAAGAAGAGTGCAACAATGTAATGATATGCACTGTATCAGACCATCCTAAAAGCAATCTAGTTCTCCCTCCTCCAACCTGTTTAACTCCATTCCCGTGCTGTGGGTGCAAAACAAGAAGACTCAGCAGATGGTGTTGACCTTATACAATGCATTGAAGTAAAACAGCCACTGAAAATGGCAGTGGCTACGACTTTAGAATGTTTACCTGTGCTATAAAACACTAACTCATTGGTTTCAGAAGAGCAGTATAATGAAATGTTGAATATGAGGTTCAAGGAGAGTAAATTATACCTGGAAATTGCTAATATAGCAGAGAAAACGTTATTAGGCTTTTAAGCTGAGGTAACTGCACATATGTAATTTGGTCTTTGCAGAAACTGTAGTGTCTTTACAGAACGGACACAACCATGCAGGATCATGAAGGTAGAACTATTTGCACTTTGATAAAATAAGCTCTTGGTATAAAAACAGTGCAAGCTGTCAAGTGGCAAATGCTGCCATTTGTCTCCTTAGCACCTGGCTAATGATCCATGACAGAAATATCTAAACTGAGTGAGAACTGTACAGTGATATAATCTGGTGTCATGGCACAAACTTTACACCAAGGGCTTCAGTGATGTGTTTTAGCCACTTTGCTGTTGAAGACTAGCACTGAAAGGGCTTTTCTGTCTAAATAAATTAGTCTGGGTGACAGAAACAATTTACAAAGCTCTAAATGTATTGCTTGGCCTATTATTTGGAAGATCTGACTGTGGAATATTCAACGTAAATAATGTTCTGAAAGGTATCATTAGGATGGTGTCTGATTAAACCTGCTTACAAAGCAAAGGGCGATGTGACTGATAGACCACTTGGGTTTTGTCTCCATGCTGTTGTGTCAGGCAAGAGTACGCATGGTTTCAAGATGCATCTGATACCATGTTTGCTACCTTTCTTGTCTGAGTTCTTACCACCTCTCAGAAGCTAATAAGGATGGTATTTAAACAGCTAATTTTAGAAAAGCACACTCTGCTGAAGGACAAAACCTTTGTCTTGATGAAGAGTCTAGCTTCTGTAAAGTTAGCACTTCACCAGTAGAGTTCTGGTTTTAGATTAACTGTTCTGCAGATTATTAATATTGTGTGTACTGTTAGGTAGTTTCAAGGGGTTTGTCTGACAAATATGGTCAAGGATGCAAAAACCATGTCTTGTACTAAAATTTTAAGTTCAAATTCAGCTGAAGTTCCCACCCTCGTATATTAAAAACTTCCATGTTCCAGCATGGCAGTAGTATCACTACATGGTTGTGAATTGATTCTTCTGCCCAGATGTTACTCTGTGTATCGCTTGTTGCAGCATCTGCTTAAACTTGTAGTCACAATATAGGATGAGTTTCTACTGATCAGCTTGCACTGGGAATGTTTCTTCTACATGTTAAGGAAATTATTTCATGTGGGTTGTGTTCTGGAATTGTCACTTGCTTTCCTCCATGATATGGTTATAATAATCCTTTTGTACCCTTAGCCAGATTGATTGCTAGAAGCCATAAATTCTCTGATACCAGTGGAGTTGTCTAGTTTGGTGAATGTACCAAATTAAAAAATGGTGGATTTTTATCACCCTCAACCTTTGACAAAGCTGTTGTCATATAGTAAGAAACATCCATTGGCTTTGGTATTTGAGAATTATTTTTTCCTTTATTTAGTTGAAATTCTGGTAGTTATACCCTGCTCCACCAGCTCAGATATTCATCAGACCTTGCCACGATTTGATGTGGTTTATTAAGCAAGGAAAAGAAACTGGAGAACTTTCTCCTGGGTTAATGAGCTGAATCAGCTTAGTTGAAAAACATTATAGCAATGAAATATGAGGTAGAACTGATGGCTGGGAGCAGACATGGTTGAAAGGGTCAGGAAGAGTAAAGCTTCACCATGTATGTTAGGGACCTGTTAGATCTGGTCAGTCTCGTATCACTTGCCCCCACAGAATGGTTGGTCTGCATACCTCACACAGAAGGGTGACCAGGATTTGATCACTTTGGTTACATGAAAGAGAAGTGTCTATATGTGATGGCCGGGGTTGGGTTTTTTCCATAGACTTGAATGGAAAAACTCTCCTCTTTAGTTAGTCAAGGACAACAAACTCCGAAGTGAAAAATCTCTAGGCAGTACTAAACTGTCCCTGGAGAGTGACTATCTTCTTCCTTTTAACTAAGGCGTTGAGTTAATTATAGATGGATGAATCTAAGCAGCCAGTATTATTATATACAGCCTTTGCTAATTATTATGATTTTATTTGGTAACTTACAGGAGGACTGCACTGATAAGGACACAATTAAACAAATATGTGGGGAAATAATATCTAAGGTGGATTCTTCTAATACTTGGAGATAATGTGATCTGATCACTTTCTGAAGGGGAAAACCAAAAGTGAACAGAATTTCTCTAGAATTGCGATAGGATATGAACTTGAGAATTAGCGGGAAAAAGTTCTCTTGACATGAAGTAACCAACCTGAATAGCATTTAGATTTACTGTGATTTCTTGCTTCTGTCTTTGGTAGTTTGTCATTTGGATTAGTCAAATTAATTTTTCCATTTGTGTATGTCTAAGGTGGATTTTTCCTTCTTCCTATGATTTTGTTTGCTTTTTTACTATTATTTAATATATATGGAAATATCAAGAATTACAGGACACAAATCCCTTTCTTCCTGCCTCATGAAAATGGCTGAATTCAGGCAATCCACTGTAGCATCTAAGATCTGGGTTGGAGGTGGGAAGTGAGGCATTGGCAGACTATGCAGTTACCTCACCTTGGTTCTGTGTTTTGACTTTGTAAGCATGGACCAGTGGCTGCATATACAGAACCCTTTTCTTATTCAAGGTTGAACCATAAACAACAGTTGAAACAGAATTTTCTGTAACTTCTGACGCATAACAAACTGCCAGGGTCAAACTGAAAAGGATACCTGTTAATTATATTATAGTTATAATTGTTTAACTTCCTGCTTCCCTGTTTAGAAGCTGTTTTGCTGTTCTTAAACCTCCCTGTGCACCAGGAGAGCAACACTGCAGAAAACATGGCACTTTATTCAGATGCCATCCTGGTATTTATCCCTTGTAAATACCATATGACTAGTGGTGGAATAGCCTCTGAAGTGTTCTGTATATCAGCATTCCTGTTGATTAAATTATTTTTTGAAGAAAGGAAGAAAAAATCTTCAAGACCAAACCAGCTTTATGTCTGTTTCTTTCTACAACTTCAAGACATAAACAGTATCTACTAGCAGATCTTGAAGCAGACCTTTAATGACAATCCTGTGACAATCCAGCATCTCATTAGAGAGAGTACTTCAAAGTTGTATGGTCTTGAAGACAGAACTTGCAAGGGGCATGTTTAAATATGCCAAGCAGACAAGATTGACCCTTTTAGCCACAATGATTACCTGTTCTCCCGAGATAATGCTGACAAGTGATTGACTAACAGGGGCTAGAACAGAGAATCAATTATGTGCTAATGAGCATGAAAGGCTATTGGGGAAGCAAACAGCACAAAATTGGTCAGGTTACAAACAATATTAACAGTGAAGGGAAAGAGTACTTCTGACCCTGCAAAGGCATGGTGAAACTTAATTTTTTTACATAAGCATTTGTGTTATGTAGGTCCATCTTTGCTCTTGAGAGTTAGGGAGTCCCAGAGTTATTAATTAATGTATCTGCTACACACCTTGACTGAACTACTACAGTCCCGTTGTTTCATCTTCTATTGTGTGGACTGGTATGGGGGGACCAGAGATACTACTGTTAAGTTAGTTCATGGGTTATTAGATTGGGTGAGAAACATTCTTTGCATTAATGAGGGTAGATGAAGCCTCTGTGACCAACTTAATTTCAACTGTTTTGTTCATACACTCTTGCCTAGACAGTATAAAAGATCTAGACCCTGCAGACCAACATTCAGAAGTTAGGTGATAATTGAGGCTTTACTTGCTTCCATTAGAAAATAGTCTGAGCTCATTAATGTTATATGCTCTTATTTGTGATCCCATTTCTTACTCTTAATACCCAGAGTAGCATTCTTAGAAGCTACCATTGCTATGCCATCGAGTGTAGGACCCTCTGGGTAAACACAGCAGACGGTAGGTCAGATATGTTGCAGGAGTAGAGAATGGGTTTTTCCACAAGGGACTCTGTTTCTTCATGTTTTTTGATGGTGTTTGCAGCTGGGAGCTTAGAAAGTAAGAGGATTTAGGTGCATAATAGCACTTTGTTTTTTATGTGCCAATCCCCAGCCCAAACATTCCCTGCTTGGTTTTGTTTGGCAGCGATCAGTTTCCAAAAATAACCCCAGTGCTGCCTCAGCAGTGCTGGCAGCATGTGCTCTCTGCTTACCTGGCTGAGTGACTCATGGTTTCCTTGTAAGGTGAGAAATAACCCTGTTCTTAATAATCATTAATTAATCTTCTTTATCTGTGTTAAACACCTGACTAAAGGGACAATGACTTGATTTAAGACCTAGAAACATAGCTTTTCATCTAGTCTCTCCTGGATGCAGACTGTCCAACTTGTGTAGTCTGATGCTATGCACATATCTAACTCAAAAGTGCAGACTATGAATCCCAGGTGGCTAGACATTATTATCTTTCATAAACTGACATCATTTGTCTTCCAAATGTATCCTATTGCCTATTAAATGTACGTTCATACTAATAAAAGCTGCTATTATCATTGACTGCTTCCCTGGCTCATAGCCTCAATGATGACACTTGGACAGGAAGGTCTTGTAAGAGTGTCTAATCACTTGTGCTGACAAAGAAGTGATCACCTTAGGTCAGGGGTAGTCTTTCAGATGGTGAAGCTATCTTTGTGTTATAATTCAGTTTTCTCTATATGTTACTTGTTCCACTGCTAGCAGACTAGGTATATTCACCTGTGCTAAGCTTGTACACTGGAAAGAGGCTTCTTGGTTTTAATTTTTTGGTTTTGTTGGTTTTCCTTAAACTTCATGCATGTGTATTTCATGTATAAGAAACAATTTAAGTCTTGAGATTATTAGAGGAATCTGTGAAGTACTTTTCACCTGGTCTGATATAAGAAAGCTACAACCAAACCAAACAAAAAATCTATAAATGTAGAACAATGGGGATAAAAATCCTGTATAAGAACATAAATGTCACAAAGTGAAATTTTAGATGCTTTTCACATGTGATTGGGTGTTGGATAGTATAAAAAACATTCCTCTCCCTCCTGCTTCCTTTTCTCTGCCTTTACTTAGTTCAGTCAAGAGTTGAGACTCATAATTCTCACAATCTTCAGGCAAGTATCACCTGCACCTCTTCAACATTATGCACTTTAGCATAAATGTTCCCCTGGAGGCTTACTTAATCCTTTACAGCTGAGTGAACCAAGACACCGTGGACCAAATTTAATAAATTCAGTGTCACAGCTCTTCTCTACTGAGTCAGAATACATCTGCTGATGTAGCTGTCTTCTAAATACAACTATTCAATATCTGAATACATCTGCCATCTGCTTGTAGTCTTACTTTTTAATCTACCAATTAGTAGGTCTCTCTAAAAATAGATTTCATTATTTTGAGCAAAGAGAATTGTGAAAAAAGGAGTAGGTAGAGAACAGGGAACCAAGTAATGGAGAGGATAAAACTCTGGAAATAGAGTTTTTAAACTATTACACTATAACTGTTGGCTAGTACTATATCTTCAGCTGTTTGTAGGGATATAGCAGTCTCTCAATGCAGTCTTTAGTGTCGACTGTTATACTCTGTGACTTGGTTGCTAGATAACTTGTGATCAGGCTGGGAGATTTTGAGATTGTTTATGCCTCTTTATGGGATCTATAGTGTTTATATAGAGATACTCTGAGGTCGTCTACTGTAATACAGGAATTCTTGTCAGGTTTACCAGGTCAGATTGCACTGCTTTGGCTAAAACAGAGGCAAATGAGGTTACTTCACACTTCAGAAATTTGTCATCTTAGTTAAATTAATCTGAATAAAAAAGTTTTTATTATTATTATTCATAATGTATTAAACAACACGAAGGTTCAATGGGGATATCTCATTATGTTCTCTATGGGACTCTAGCCTCACTGCACCTTCACACTAGTGAAATACTATCATGGCTAGTTACAGAAAGAAGAGTTGAGATTCACATAATCCATGGAGTTTATTTAACAGTTTGAAAACTGCCTTCCTCTAGTGGCAGCATTGAAGTGCAAAACCCACAAACCTCAGCAAAAAAACGGCTTTCTGATAGCTATTAACAGGCCAGCTCAGATATGCTCCCCCCCAACTCCCCTTTCTCTCATACATAAAACTTTTGGATTCCATCCTATAACAATTGCACTTACACTAGCACCAAAATTTAGGTTCCATGATTACTGTGTCCTGAGCTGAGCTGGGGAAGGGAGTTCTAACTGAGAAGCTGTGTACCTCTGAACACTTACTACATGACTGCAAACTTTGTTCTGTTACAGGCAGAGCTGGTGTGTGGATGTTAGATATACTTTAATGTTGTCATCACCTTTTTGGTCACAGAAACAAAAGGTTACTGGATTTACAGTGGTACAGAGTTTATTTGCTGTTAAGACACAAGCAGTCACTATATGTCTGAGCATCCCAAGTTGCATTTCTTGTACTGCAGTTTTTCAAATTTAGAAATGTTTAATTCTGTGCTTCTCCTCTTTTCTTGCTAACACTCTGAAGTCATGCTACCTGGCTGTAATCCAGACATTTACATTTTTGCTATTACTTTGTCTCTCCTGTTAATCCAATGAGTAGAAAAATCCATTATTCCTCAATTCAAGTATTATTATTACTACTCCAGGAGACAGCCTAAATGGGAGAACTTCAAATGTACCTCTAGTCTTAGTCTGTGAAAGAACAACACTCCCTAGCTCTCTTCTCCAAATCTCTCTGTTCACACTTCCCATATTATGTGGCAAAAAGGATGCTGTGTCTCTACCCTAACTACTGTGTTCACAGTTAAACTGCTAACAAAGGTGTATTTTGTGTAATCATGTGTCAAAGAAGTGGGTTTGGGTTTGTGTGTGTGCATTTCAAGGCTGTGTTTAGACAGGGGATTAAAAATTGCAAGAAGTGTTGGAGCACAATTAACAATGGAGCTGGCTGAAAAGTGGAACTTTTAAGTAGTCAGAAAACTTCTTTCACAAGCAGGTTCAATTCTGATTTGCACATCACCTGAAAAAAAAGCCTGTCATTGAACATTCTTTTTGATAAAAGACCCATGGTACTGTCAAAGTAAAATGTGCTGTCTGACATATGATTGATAGAACTCATGTACCTCCATATGGCTTCATTAGAACCTATATAAAAATGAACCAGCCTATTCATTGTACGTAGCAAATGCCGTTCACCTTGAGCCTATATTTTCAACTGTTGGTTTGTTCCATGGAAATATTAGCTGAATCAAAGATAATCCTGTGGTGTATTTTAGATTAGTCATCATTTCCAGAAATGTTGAGTCTCTTGACAAAAATAATGTTGCATGCAGAACATTATCTTTTTATTGGAGTCCAGCTGTAAGAGATGTATCATGCAGAAAACAGGCAAGATAATTAATTTTTTCAGCTCTATTTGGCAGCCCTTAAACCTCTGTTTCAGATAGAGATTTAATTTTCATCTAACATTTAAAAAATTCACAATAAACAAACAAAAATTAAAGATGGGAGACAGCATCTCTGAAGTAAGACTTCTAGAACTGCACGCCTTCTATTCTAGACAGAAATAGCAAGGAGCTGTGGAAATAGATATACTTGGGGGAGATTTTTCTGCTTTTTAAGGAAACATTAGTTCTGAACCTTATGCTTGTAGAAGGTAGGGGAAAAGTTATTCTTTGTCAGCAAGAGCAGAACAAAAGCAATTGACTTAAAGATCTTTGAAGAGAACATCAAATTACAGGAAATCTTTCTTCTTTTATTGCTAGATCTGTATTTCGGGTAGAGACTGTAAGACCATCATCATCTGAGACTCTAAACATGGACTAGAATGAGACTAGAATTCTCTTCGTTGGGGCAGGGATCATCCTTTTGTCTTCTCTGCTACTTGGGTCATCCAAGATCTGGGAAAATAAATGTCTTTTCTGTTGTATAGGGTTTGCAGTCACACACAAAGTTTCTACTCCCTTGTTTCTCCATCAAAGCTCTGGCCTGGCAGTGCTAAGCAAGGCCAGTTTTTGCAAATAGATTTTAATGTAATGCCTTCCAGCAGGTCTTGTTGGTGCCAGTAAGGTGGAATGACTTTTCCAATAGAATCAGATGAATTGCATCTTTCTTGCTTTACTATACCCATTTTTTATCATTAGAACCTGTATGATGCTACCTTCCCTGAAGTTCTTACCTTCAAATAGTCAGTAGACAATTTCTTGGACACATGGAGGAATCCAAGTTCACATCTGCTCTAAAAATGATTAAATTCACTGACATTGCAAGCCCTGTTATCTTTTGATATCACTAGATAACTTTAAAAAGGGAAGGAGGGCAATGATGCGGTAAAGTGAACAATCAGGATGCTTATTTTACTTATAGGAAGCTATCTGTAATTCACATTTCTGAAATGAAGGGGGAAATTGTGTTAGAAAAAAATCCTGAAATAAAGAATTTGGTTATTTCTATTTAAAAAGAAATAAATCATCCTTGGACATTGGGTTTAGAAAAAAGGAAAATAAGTTTACACTTTGGTTCCTATGGAGAAAGAGAATAAACTCACTCTAAAAGATATGAAGGAAGTAGAAGGGGGTGAGTGCCCATTGTGTTCCTTCATTGAACATCAGATTTCTAAACCAATCTTTGAAACATTTGCTTTATTCTTTCTGACTTAAGCTAATGGGATGAAAATAGCTTCAGAAGATATCATTTCTTTTCCAATTTCACATAGTCACAAATCTTTTATTAGACAGCTATGACCTTCAAATGCCAATAAATATTTTTTGCCCTCTTAATTTTGCCTTACAGCAGATGCTTAGTTTGGTGTCACTCATCACTACATAGAACAAGATAATTAGCTTTTAATTGGTTAATAATGAATGTACAGAATGGAAGCCATCACTTGAATTAAAACAGTGACCATTTTCAGCCTGCCTGGAGGAGGAGTTTTGGTACCCTGTTACTTGTGTCCCAAATACTGTTCTTATTAGAAAGGAGAGATGCAAATGGGGTTTAAAAAAATAATAATAGTGTAAGGTGCCTGGAGATGATAATCTGAGGTTCAAAGCAGGGAGGTGTGTCTAGTATTGCAGTGTCTGGAACAGTCGCAGTTTTGAGGGACTACATATCCCCACCTCCTATTGCTCTGGTCTAGCAGTTTCTTCTCAGGCTGCTGTTTTCAGGTGGGACCTGAAACCAATGTCTCCCCAAAGAAACCCTTATTGTTTTTACTGAGAAGTAATATTCCAAGCAGTAACCTAATGAGACCGAAGACTGATTCATTCAGCACTTGCTCTGACACAAGCAGTGATGGCAATGAAGCTTGAGGCTATGCAAATGGACTGGAACGAGTACTTTTGTCTGTTTGAAATTCAACAGCAGGGAGTCAAATTTACATGGCCTCTTAAAAGTAGAGTGCAGGAGAAATATGGGTCAAAAGTGTTGAACTTTTGGCATGTCCCCATGAATTCTTCTAATAAGCACCAAGCAAATAAAGAACACAGATTTTCATAAGGCTATAAGGATTTACCCTCAAGGAGAAGGACTGTTTCTTTAGGGCTTTTATTAGAACATGGGGTTTGTTTCTCATTCCAGCAGCTCTATGTAATTCTCAGAAATGGCTGGGTGTAATGTGCATCTTGTTCCTCACCCTTTCCTAGAGGCTTGTCCCCTCAGCCTTCTCACTTGGAATATTTTCTTAAAGATTACATCAAATGTGACACAACCCTTAAGTTCCTCTTGCTTTCACATTCTGGAATGGCAATTTCAATGAGAGGTGTGTTCTGGATAGAAGTATACAACATACAAGTGTATTGTAAACACGGAAACCTTATTTTCCAGCAGGATCTTGAAGAATCTCTAGAGGGTTATAGCTTTCTGGAATTAGACTGACAGAGCTGCTGTAGTAAAACTGGACTTCCATCTCCTAAGGTAATGGTCATTTGAATCACCTACAGAGGTGTCTGATACGTATTGCAGGCAATAGTATGGAGTATAGAGGCACCTGTTTGGCTAATTATAAAATGCAAATAGCTTAGTTCATTTTTTTTAATAAGAGAATTCTTGGTTTGAGGAGGTCAAGGAGTTTGCATCCATTTTTTTTTTTTATTTCCTTATTTTTTTTACTTGACAGATACACCTTCCTTTGCTACACCACAGGGTAAAATAGGAGATCTGGAAGACGCATGCAAAATAATTTCAAAGAAAATCTGCAAATGCTTCAAGCTATTCCTGAACTAGATTTTAGTACGTATTGAGATGCTGGGTGAATAGTAGGATTGTTTTAGACCCAAGTCTTGAGGCAATGGCAGAGTCCATGCTGCGTTTAGATTGCTGCAGTACAATAATCACAGGCACAATTGCACAGGCTGAGGAGCAGAGGATCCTACTGTCTGTTGAGCCAAATGTTGGGAGTATACTAAATGGATTGCCCAGAAACATCTGTGGGGTGAACAAATGACTGTTAGCACTAGACATATAGATGATTGTGTATACGTGCAGCAAAGGATTGCAGCATAAGGGAGATGTGGCAGAAAGTCTTAAAGATGTAAAAATAAAGGGAATGTTCTACTGGGAACATTAGTAATCAGTTCTATATGCTGTTGGACAGCTGGAGATCTGTAGAGGTCTGGAACCTACTTGTCAGCTGGTTCCTGCTTCCTGCTCTTCACAGGGTGAGGGCTATCTGAGCTGTGAAAACCTAGTCTAATAATGGAGGAAGTGAGTGCAAGAATTGTATTCAAAGTAAAATGCAGCTGGGAAAATGTGCATTGGATTTTTTAATAATTAAAAAACCTGTCATTACAGATGCAGTACCTAAAAGATATTTGTGGGAGGTTGACCTTGGCTTTTATTGCCAGAGCCCACCAGAGCTGCTCTTTCACTCCCCTCCTTAACTGAACAGGAGGAGAAAAATATGATTTAATCCTCATGGGTCAAGATGAGGACAGGGAGAGCTTGCTCATCAACTGTAGTTGCAGGTAAAAACCCTTAACTTGGGGAAATTAATTTTATTATCAATCAAATCAGAGTAGGATGATAAACACAAATCTGAAACACCTCCCCCCACCCCGCTTTTTCCCAGACTTGACTTTACTCCTGAATTCTTGACCTCCTCTCCCCCAGCAGTGCAGGGGGAGGGGGAATGGGGATTGTGGTCTGTTGTCTCTACTGCTCCTTCTTCCTCACGCTCTTCCCCCCACTCCAGCATGGGGTCCCTCCCACAGGAGATGATTTTTCATGTACTCTTCCAGTGTGGGTCTCTCCCACTGGGTGCAGACCTTCAGGAACAGACTGCTCCAGTGTAGGTCCTGCCAGCAAATCCGGTCCATTGTGGGTTCCTCTCTTCATGGGTCCACAGGTCCCTCCAGGAGCTTGCTCCAACATGGGCTTCCCACAGGATCACAGCTTCCTTCAGGTGCTTCTGCTTCCTCTGGCATGGGGTCTTCCTCTACTGGTTTCCATGGGCTGCAAGGGGACAGCCTGCTTCACTCCATGGGCTGCAGAGGAATCTCTGCTCTGGGTCCTGGAGCACCTCCTGCCCCTCCTTTTACACTGACCTGCGTGTCTGCAGGGCTATTCCATTCACATATTCTCACTCCTTTCTTCTTAATACTGTTGATATTGTGCAGGGTTGTTTTTTTTTTTCCCCTCTGTCCTTAGCTACATTACCAGAAGTGCTACCACCATTGGTGATGGCCTTGGTCTTAGTCAGCAGCAGGCCTGTCTTATGGAGCCAGCTGGCATTGGCTATATTGGACATGGGAGAAGCTTCTGACAGCTTTTTACAGAAGGCACCCATGTAGCCACACACACCCCCTTCCCCCAACCCCCCCCCCCCAAATCTATGAAATTATAATGTAGATTCAGGGTAGTTCTGCCTGAATTAAATCCTGTGTATCCTTTGTATGAAGTGGTGTAAGGAAGCCTACCAAATGGAAAGCCTTGAAAGTGAGGGGGAACTGCAGTCAGGTTTCAAGGTACATAGATGAAATGTAACTCAATATGCCCACTATACATTTCAGAATTCAATAACCAATCAAGTCTGCTCTTCACCTGTTTAAATGGATCTCTTGTGTGCCTTCATCACTTCTTTCTCATGCTGAAAGCGGTTTAGGACTGTGTAGCTGATATGTTGTCACCTACTTTTGTTTTCTGCCTCCTTCCTGCTCCTGTTATGGCTCCAAACATTGCTGCCACAAGGCAGCAGTACCTTCCTCTTCTTGTGGTTTCATTTTTTTAGTTCTGATTTGGTACTGCTTCTCATGGCTTTGCATTTTATGTCTTTACATAATATTTTAGACTTAGGAACTACTATGTCACTTCAGCACTGAGTCATTACAGCTCTTGTTTTTCTCTCAGCAAGTTTGCTTTGCAGTTAGAGAATGTTCAAGAAACTGCTCCTGTGGTCACATACAGGTCTCCTTTTCTCTAGTAAAGAAAAGTTTTGTAACTGTGGAGCATGTGATCAATATTGTGTTGTGGAACTTAGACCTACTGAAACTCCCTTTGATCATTTACCAAACTTCTTCTGTGGTTCTTAAATCTCAGGGTCAGAAGTAAGACTGGGCCTCATGAACTGCCTCTGTAATTTATTGGTTTGGGGTTTGGTTTTCTTTTTAGCTGAGGAAAGATGTATTTTCTGCAGAAAAAAATGCTATGAATCTCCTTTGTCTTGCATAGACCTGGTAACAAATGGCTTTCAATGGAGCTTCTGGACCACTGTTCTTAGGCAAAGGCCATCTAGTCACAAACACCTGTGACAAGGGAGTTAAAGGGCCCTGAGTACTCTCTGACCTCCACTGAAGTGAAAGGACAAGGATGTTTCCCCTGATACCAGTGACACAAGAATGGAGAAATTCCTTTTTTAGCTACTTCCCACCATCTTCATGTGCTTCCAAAAGCAAATGGGCATTGAACACAAAAAAACCCTTGTCTTTGGTGAATCAGTGTCAAAACTAAGGTTTCATGAAAACTGCTTTTCTCCGACCACTGCAAATTTCCCTCTGGCAAAAGCTGGTAGCTTTGCAGTACACCTACCTCTTGTTTTTCTAAGAAAACAGGATTACTACTGCTGGTTTCTGTCACATTCTCCTTCCTATAGGATTCTCAATACATCAGGTAATGTGTAGTATTTTCACAGGGACTATATGTCCCATCGTAGTTCATGTAGTTAGTCCTCTCAGAGCTAGGCTACCCGTGAGAGAAGTCATGGGAAGAATTAAAAGAATTTAAAAGGCTTTGGTGTCTTTTTGACAACACTTCTGTCACATACATTGAGGAAGACTTAATTTCTAGTTTCTGTGGTACATTTTTTTCCTTCTCATATGACCAATATAGTTTAATCAATGGCTTGCTTTTTTTTTTTCCTGAGCTCTCTTCCTGCAATCATATGTGCCTACAGCCCATTTAGGAAGTAGCCCATTTTCTTGGAAATCTTTTCTTTTCTGTGTGGATTCTTCTCTTTCACTCTGAATGCTGCGTTAGAAACAGATGGCAATCTGTGATCATTTATGGGTGTTTGCATATCTTAGTTTTGTTTTCCAAGGAAAACGGCTTTACACAAATATGCCACATATAACTGCTTGTCTGACTCAAATCTAATAACCAACTCTTTCTTTTTTCAGCCAAATTAGGGAAGAGGGAGTGAGGAAGAAAGAAATGAGGTGACATGAGTCTTTTGAAAAAATGATGCCTAGGATTTTGTGAAAATTGGTACCCAAAGAGAGACAGAAATCCTTTGAATACTTGGTTATGCAGAAGCGATGGACTGGAGGAGTTATCTCAGAACCAGGTGGACAGTGGTCAGTTCTTCCTAGACTGGTGGTTGGGTCTTTTCCCTTGTGCTTTTTTCAAGTATTCCGAGTCTCCTTTTTCCAATGCTATTTTCTTTGAGCCAGCTTGTTTAGTTTGCAGCGTTCTTCAGCCCTGAGACTGTAAGATGATGCCTTGGAATACTTTGAAAGGTAAGATTTTATGTCTAACCACTAACAAAAATGTTTGCAAGCCTGAGGTTATTGGCTGGTTCGGTGTCTTGTGTCATCTGCCCCAAGAAAAGAAACAAACCATAAACAACGAAATGGATACTGCTTGAGAAGCAGAATTTTATTTCCATGTTACACAGTGCCTCAGCTGCCCTCCTTTGGAGTAGAAAAAGCCTTGAACAATTCATAAGTCATGTCACTTAACAAGAGGTCTGTCTTTTCTGCTCTGTCACGAAAACTTTGTATGCAAAAGGATGTCTGCTTTGATGGACTAATTACAGGGTGTGTGTTCTACTGTGTTAACACTATAAAAGGCATAACCAAAGGTTAAGTTTTACTTTCAAGTCTGCATGCACCAAACAACATATTTTTCCCTATTTGTAGTTTCATGTGTCCCACCACTGTAATGCTAATGATATGCTCTGCTTGCAATAAGGAGAGGTTAAAGGGTGACTGGAATATGTTCCTGTGTCAGGAAACAGAGTTTCTGAGTGCTCTTCAGATTTATTTATGTGTCGTGTGCAGGGTGAAATTTTGCCCCCACTTTGCCATTAACCAGAAGAATTGAGCTTGAGACTATTTTCATTGTGTCTTATACCTGTGCCATATATACATCTGGATGCATCCTTTGTCATCTTTTGGTAACCCCAAAAGGAAAAAATAAATTTATATTCTTGATTGTGAAGAGGCAAATGTGCTGCCTTCCTGTTTTTCCTTTTTATTTTTTTTTCTTACTAATAGTTTCTGAGGTTTGCCTTTCTTTAATTAATAAAAACAAGACTCCTGATTGTCTCCACTCTTCCTGAACTGGATCGTTAAGGATGCAGAATGGAATGAGGTGAACAGAGGGGGGGAAAAATGCAAGTAGTGATCTTGGGTCCATATATTGGATCTAGAACTATGTCCATTCCTTTTCCTCCAAGTTTATAGGAAACTAAATATTTCTAAAGTAGTAGAAACAGGGTTGGAATGAAAGAAAGGGATTGCTTTAATTTCCCTTGTGAAGCAAATTTCTCAGTTGAAAATAACTGATTTTCAGATATGTTTCCTTTGAGAAGCATCAAATCAAGAACCTCAGGACTAACAAGGTTTCTGAATAATGCCATCTAAAGTGAAATTTCTCCATCTCTTGGTTGATGTTCTACCAGAAGAGTAATGTTCTGTATTTTAGCCTCTTTCTTTTAAAAAAACCTGCTCATATACTTTATTTCTCCCCTGAATGCAGAAGCAAGCAGCAAATATTTAGGTTTTGTTACCAGTTAGAAAGCACCATGTTTGTAGCTCCCTATTATTGCTGAAATATTAATATACAGCTTAAAAACAGGTATGCAAGCCAGTTCTCCAGGACTGTTTTTCCTTGATAAGCAAACAGGATTTTACTGAAAATTCCTGAATGCCTAACCCTCCCTATTAAGCATTATATTTTGTATTTGTTAGGGTTGAAAAAGGAGAAATGCATCTTGTTTGGATTTCAAATACAGATTGCAACGTTTCATTAGTAAAGCTCAGTAATACTGATTATCTTAAATAGCTGTCATGGAATGGAGTATGTATTCATCTAAATCACTAATGCCAGATTCTGGGTTTGTGTCTTTTGTGGTTTTCCAGGTAATATGACTATATGCAACCTATTCCACTGGGGGAGCCTTGTCAGCAGGTATTTGGATGAGGAGTTACGCAGCATAAGGACATTATTTCAACAGCATTAGAACACAAATAGCTCTTCTGGTCTGTCTTGGATTTATCAAGCTACCTAAAACCTGAAAGGTTTTTGCAGAAAAGAGCAGGGGTATAACATTTTGGGCTGTAGTGGATGGCAGGGTCTGCTTTCCTAGCTCAGACTGGCTCAAGAAAGGAGACAACAGAGAAAAGGAAGGTAAAAAATACCACAAAAAGCACAGGTATTTCATCTGGGGTTTTATTAATGATTTTTGGCTGGGAAAGCCTTAATTTAATCATGATTTTGCATTGGTTTGTCATCTTGCCTTGTATTAAGAGATTCTCCTGTTCTAACAACCTTTTTACCTGCTGTTGTGTTCTGTAACCCCCATCAATTCTTCCCTTCTGCTGCTCTCTCCTGTGCGTAGTTCAGGATCAGGATGTACGCAGATGCTGCGTAGATGAGACAAGTAGGAAACTGTCAGCAAAGCAACAGGAAAGTTGCTCTAGTCTTTCATTCAATATAGCAGAGACACCAGGTCCCTGACAGACCGGGGAGTGCGGAGACATCTCAATGGCAAAAATGTTGAGAAGTTACTTTGTTGTGGTGGAGGGGTGTTCCCCTTCCAGGGTTTGAGGTTAGTGTTTAAATTCTGTAAACCCACCCATAGGCACAACAGAGATGGCATTGGTGGAGTCTTGAGTCATTTTGAATGTGCCAAAATCTGGCAAAGAAATACAGGATGCTTCCTATGGGATTCTGTTTGGTGGTTCTTATGGCAGTTAACAACTGTTCCTTTGTAATATTAGAGAGCAGCTTCAAAAGCAGATAGTGACAGTTTGCATGCTAGATTCTGTTGACTTCTGCTGACTTGTCTTTCCCAGCCAAGAAAAGAATTCCCTATATGAATCAAATTTTTCTTACTATTACTAGAGCAAAAATTTCAGGTTTTAACCTTCTCCCTGATGTTACACATCTTTCAGTAGCAGCTCTACACATAGAAAGATCAATATAATGGGAATCATGAAAGGACAGATGTCTCTGAGCTGTTGTAAATATATTTCACATGGAGCTTCTATTCTTTCTGTATATAAAAAGATGTTTGGGGAGGGGTAAGAAGTTGGTAATGATCATGATTGTTATTCTTTAAAACATATGCTTAGCAATCTGTAAGCAATGCATTCAGCTGGGGAGTCAGAGGCATTGTGGAATGATTGATTGCTTTTGCAAGTCTTGAGCCAAATCAAACCAGATCAGTTATGCATTGACAACACAGACAGGCAAAGTATGAATTTTCATTGTGTAAACTTCAAACAAAGCAAATCTGCTGCTGGTTTCATGATAATAAAAATAATTTGTTGTGGGATGTATGTGTTCTGAATTTTTGTGAGATTTTGGGGTTTGTTTTCATGGTATCTGGCTGATACTTTTGGTGACTCGCACTAATACCAGTAACTCTCTTTTTAAGCTTTAAAATCATAATGTGGTTGCTGTTATATGGTATCTGATTTGAAATTTTAATATATCACGCTGTACTACAGAGCACTCTAATTTTGTTTATAGCATTTGATTACCATGTCAATTTATATCCAGGGAAGAAGACATTGGCTGGGTATCAAGCAATAAATTTTAATAGGTTCACCATCTGCATCATTTGGTATGGCACTCAGTGATTTTCATCCTGATGTGACAAACAAGTTCTCATTTTTTAGGCACTGCTGATCTTCCCTGCTTTGCATGACTTAACTAACTGCATGTTGCTCAGTCCCTGGTGCCTGATCTGCACACTGTAACAACCTTTTGGAGGTAGACATGACGTGGAATACCAAAATGGCACAGGTATAATCTGCAAGAGTTGTTATTCCCGGAATCTCTGCTGTGTTCAAAAGTTAGGTGTAAGAAAGAACACCTGTCAAGAACCAATTGCCTGATCACCATTCACTAATAGTGCTCAGGGACTCAGAAACATGGAGACGTGATAAAATTGTGTATCATGATCAATAGTCCAAAGTAAATGGCTTGGCTTTTAGTGCATCCATCAGATTCTTTTCTGCGCACTTTGTAGGAACACCCATAGCTCATGACTGTTGAGTGAAGGGCATTCCTCAGCAAGGGGGTGTGGCCTGAAATTCCTGCTCTCAGACCCTAAAGCCATGGTTTGCAAGGCAGCCACGGCAAACAACATCAGCGCTGCCTGATGTGTCCATACCAGATGTCTTGACAGCTTCTGTGTGCAGGATGCTTCTGTCTGTTGTGCACCAGTGCTGATCACTTAGTCCTGTAGGCCCCCTGTCCTGCTTACAGCACACTGATACAGGAGTTTCCCTCTGGCTCTAGATTTTTAGATTGCTTATCAGCCAGCTGTACATAAACACAGTGTTACAGGTATTATTAAGCAGTTGGAAAGCTGTGAGCTGGTTTGCAAGCTTGCACTGAGCTCACAGCTGAAGTGTGTATGCTTCCACGCTGTAGTTCTGGGTGTTGACCCTGTCCTGGGTCAACAGCAAAGCAAAAAAATGCTGCTCTGTGATAAGTGCTTGGAGGGTATCAGAGGCAGAGGAGAACAAATCTGTCTGTGTCTAGTGTATTTCACCAAAGGAATGAGGAAAAGACAAAGCAGGTAGTACAATCTGAACAAAACCAGCAGCTACATGCATTGCTTGGTGTGAAGCTTCTGTTTGTTACCACTCTTCCTCCTGCCATGCCACCACCAAATTGAACCTGCATTGCCATGCAAACGAGACTTCCAGACTAGGGGGGTTTATGTTAAGTGATCCATAAGCCTCTTAGAAAATAATGACTAGTAGCACCATTAACCAGAAGTAAAAAAAAGAAAGAGTTGGGCATCTCCTGGAATAGGTGACATTTTATCCCTCATGTTTGTTCTTATCCTAGGACAAGTCAGAATTCAATACACCCAGATAAACAGACTTCACATAGCCCACAAAAACTGACAACAAATGTGCAATTAAGAAATGCTATTTATAATGTTCTCCTGCACTCAGAGGTAATGTTTTGGGTTTTTTTTACTTTGTTACTTTTTTATATGAAGAAACTCTGACTATCATGGGAAAAAGAGGAAAGCAAGGGAAAATAACCAGGTTGCAATAATCTATTGAGGAAGGCTACAGGAATAATATAAGAAATAAAGAATAAACAGAATGCATAACCTTTGTATGCTGAGAATGTTACAGCATTGTCAGAATGTTTCAGATGACAAAGGGAGGTGAGGGGGATGATGAAAGGAAGTCAGACCTTCATTGCCTGTAAGCAACCAAATTTCTGTTTACAGGCCAGAGTGGGAGCTTAAGTGACTGCATGGACTGGAACAAGCAGCCCAAGCACACTCTGTTCCCTGAAGGGGTTTTTACCAACATCACCTGGCAGAAGTGGGAGAATCAGCATCTTTTATGACTTCACTTTCAAACTGTGGCTATCTGCTGCCTGTGACCAGCTGTCATCTTGCAGCTTCCCTTTCCTTGCTGTCAGAAGTGAAGTGGACAGACTCTGGGAAAAATTTGCAATCATTAGACTGAAGTGTAAATTTATCTTTAGCCAGATTGAAGCAACTCATTTCTTTTAGACACCCTAACACTGCAAGTAGAGACAATGTATGTTTACAAGTCATATGATTATCTACAGTGGCTTTCTTTGTTCCTAACTGGGTTCTTCTAAATTCTAGCTAAAATGCAATGAAAGGGTATGCTTTTGATCTTGTAGCTCTGAAGGAAGCCAAGTGCAAAGAATCTCACATAATTAATGCTGATGAACAATTTCATGTTAATAGAGAATAAAAATACAATTCAGTCTCCTAACAAAGGCTTACTTTTTTTAGTGGCATAAATGTATGCTGACATCAAAGGAATCTGCCACAAGTTGACTTCATTCACCAGGCTCAGTGCTATTTTTTCCACATAGTAATTCAAGGAGGTGAGAGCCTTTTTTTTTTTAATAAGATGAAAAATCAAAACTCATTTAAACTTTTTTCAGACACAACCTGATATAATTATATAGAGACAAATTCTGCCAGTAGGTTACACCTATGAGCTTTTCATGAGGTCTAGAGCTCTTGTAGATTCATCATAGAATTATTATATTCCACTGTCATTACACCACCTTTATTTCAAGTTCTTGGTGATTAAATGAGATGAATGAACCCAGTCCTATTAATGCCAAAAACCTAGCAAAGGGATTGAATGGTCTTCTGGATTTAAGTTTCTAATCTTTCCTTTTCTCCCCTACTTTTTTCTACTGTGCCCAAAAGTTATATTATGCAGTAATTACTGTCATTTGCTGTGAAAGACAGGGAAGGAGAGCAGTAAAATCTAGCATGGACATGGTGACAATGTCTTCTCATTATGCTGCTGACTGTCATTCAGTTTCTCAGTTGCATGTTCTCCTTCCTTTCACTCTGGTGAAATTTTTTAATAAGCCAGAAATGAGGGATATATATTTTAAAACTGAGTGCTCATTACTTCAGCATCATGTTTTGGGTTAAGTCTTTTCAGTTCAGCTACTGAAAATGATTTGTGGCATCTCATGCAAGCTGCTAAACTGTAAAGAATTGTTGGCTGTAAACATGTCTTGTATCATGATAACCTATAGGAGAACCAACTCTACCTGTCCCTCTTCCCACTCTGCTCAGCATAAGACAAACCTGACTAATGAACTTACAAATGCTAAACAAGAATTCCTCATGAGCAGGATATAAACTGGTTCCATGAAAGTGAAGCTGGAAACATTTAATTGTACTATTAAGGAGAGAATCATGATATTTTGTCAGTTTAGTCTCTCCTCTTGGATCAGAGCTGCTTCTGAAATACCATGTAGCTGATGCTTGTAGAGGGAAATACTAGTTTATACTCTAAAAATGGCTCAGGTTTGTCAGGCTGCAACACTATTTTTTTTCCCTAAGAGTGTTACTTAATGTTAATTGAACAAACAATGCTAATCAGTTCTGGCTTCCGGCTCCTGCAGAAAATATTTCAGGCATAGACACTTTACCAGTGCTGACTCTGAGCACTTTTATATTTAACTTCTGAAAAGTAATTGCTGCTTCTGGCACTGCTTCCCTGGGGCTAGGCTCCTGCATATAAATTACGGACGTGTCTAATTCTTCATGGCAAAGATGTTGGTAGGCAGGCAGTGCTGGCACCTCAAGTGCTGCAAGTACCTGTCTGATACCATTGTTTTTCTAGAGAATGGAGAATTCATCAGTGTTTCTCATGTAAATAAAATCTTAGTAGCATGTTTTCACAAATTGAAGATATTTTTCCCCTTTTCAAGATGGGGATGATTGTTTAGATCTTTGAAATCCATCCCTTACTACGATAAGGAATAGTGCAAGAGAATGGCAATTCTACATTCTGTGCATCATATAATTTGCATGCTTCTTCCCATCTAAGGTATTTTTAATAAGGAATTTTCAGTTTCTTGCAACAGGTGTTGTCCAAAGAGGATGGTCTCTCTCTCCCCTGTGGGGGATACTCTCACCTTTTAAGAGTACTAACAAACTCCAGCTTTCAGCAATACCATGGAATAAGCAAAGCAATATAAAAATTAATAGTGACCATTGCAAGAGTGTTGTAACCTACGCTTCATCTTGCTTTACTGTAGCTGTGCTTTGTCACAAATGTGTGTCTCTCTTTAGACTGAGATACTCTACCAAAATAAAACTGCTCAGAGGTTTCCACTCAGCAGAATAAGCAACAACATCTATTTGCCAGTCAGCTGCTGCATACTGTGATTAAGAGAAAATGCTCATTTCTCATAAGGGTGTTGATTATTCCCCAACTCTAGCTCAAATGACAAGTTTCCCATTATATTCTAATGTGTTGAAATGCTTTTTTCCAGGATTTCTGTATTTAGAGATAGTGGTGAGGGGAGGAGGCAACACAGTGGGGGTGGGGGGGAGCAAAATATGTCCTTTATAAAATAGCAATTAGTTGTGGTTCTGTACAGTAACTCCAGTGGGAGTTCTTTAAGCACTGAGTGGTGATTCTTATCATTATAACCTGGTCCTGTCATCACTTACTGCATTTACTCTGTTTGCACTGATGACTTTTTGCAGTGAATCTAGAAGAAAGAGAGATGCATAATGTAAGGGACTAGCACCAGTTTGGAGTGCTGATGAATGGTGCGTGTGAGCCCACACCTACAAAAGGTAAAAGACAAGTGAAATAGTAATACAAGACAAAGGTTTCAGAAGCATTGTAAAGGTTCTTTCAGAAAGTAAACCAAGTTCATAGTCCTACAATGAAAGTGAACTTAGTGGCTTTCCATTAATTTCCCTGCTCAGTTCAACAACACTCAATCCTCGAAAACTTGCTTAATTATAAGTGGCATGCTGAAGTAAACATATAACTTCCTGTAACAAGCATATATAGGATTGCTCATCCTTGTGGACACAAATCAGTCTTTTATGGATCTCCACTAAAATTAATTTTGATTATTTGCATCAAAAATAGTGGTTAACTCAGGTACTTCTGTTTAACTGAATGAAATACATTGAGTGAACCATGTTAGTGGCTCAAAAACTTTGGGAAGCCAAAAGTAAAGTAATATTTTCAATACATTGCATAGAGGAAGAGGGGGAGAAAGATGAGGGTCAAAATTCACTGTGTGACTTCTGTTATAGACTTGAGCTCAAGTGCAGTGCTGACTTCAAGATCAGCAAGTAGATCTGCATCTCGTGCTCTCTCAGGCTGGAGGAATTCATTCTATGACATGGTTGGGACAACATCTCTGTTTCAATTTTTAGTAGGGGTGGGGGAGGGTTAGTTTTTGGGTTTGTTTTGGTTTTTTTAAATGAGATGGTAACTGAGAGGGAGGAGCTCTTTTGTATCTTCTGTTCAAGAAGTCTCACAATGCAAAGGTTCTGTGGAGAATAGAATTATGTCATGGTGACTGTAAGATCTTCCCATGAGGTGTTCCTTCGTTTGTTGAGGAGATGCAAAAGTGGAACTAAATGAGCTCCTTTTGCTGTAGTTGGTGGAGATTGGGGGGAGATTATTTTGTGGCTTTTCTCCTTTTGATGGGCTGGAAATGACTGATATCTGCCAGACAAATGAAAACAGAAGCAGTGAAGTCTAATGTTGTAAACTCCAAAAAAAGACCTCAGCACCCCAGAAGCCATGGTTGCTTTGTATGTGTTTGATCAAGGCAACTGGAGACAAATGAAGCTTGAAGCTTTCAGCCTACCTGTCTTAGAAACATCCAAACCTAGCACAATCTTCTCTTTGAGTCTCCTGTTATGCTTTAAAACCTTGCACTGTTTCAATATATGTTGTCTCTTGATGTGTGACAGGAAGAGAGAAAGGAATGGCTTTGGTCATCTTGGTCTGAAAGCTATTGATATTGAGGCAGGTTATCAAAATAAAGGTGGTGGAGCACTTAAGACAGCTTTGAGATGTTTAGTATGGCTGCAACCTTTTGGAAAATCCCTAAAACCAATAAAAAGACACAAGGGGGGAAAAAGCCCCCTCAAGGGACCACTGTTGGAAAAGGTGAAAACACTGTTTTGGAAATGCCTTTTAAAATCTTGTCTTGTCTGTCTCCAGCAATGACTACAACTTACCTTTCAGTGGTTGGGAATTTCTTCTGCTGTTATTGTAAGAGCTCTGTACCCTTCCAAAATGGGCAGCAGTAAGTCTGAGCACTGTGAAGGTGAGAGATTCTGATTTATCTGGCTATTGTACAATCTACAGAGCTTTACTGAATCAAGCTGTTAAGAGCTGATGCTTTTAGTTCAATAAGTTTCTGGTTTGAGAGATCTGAGTCACGATTTGATTTTAGGATTTTGTTGGGAACATCACAGATACTATGTCAGTGTAGTGCATCCCCATGGTATCCTTAAACATATCACGAAAACCCTTCAGCAGTGCTACCTCACACAACAAAAGAACAAAATTAATTAAATTAGAGCATTCGTGAACAATATTTGTCATGTGTTTCCTTCCCAAGATGCATTTCCTTTAGGAAATCATGTATGACTGAATGGTGCTTAATTCCAGGAAAATAATTATCTGGGCAATAGCTGGGACATCATAGTCAGACTTGCTGCAGGTGACTGAAGTAATGGCAAGGCATGAATGTTGAGATTTTTTAAAAAAAAATATTTCTATCAGTCATGAAGAATACAGACAAACAGTGGAGGTGACAGGAAAGCAGTTCTGAGCCAGGAAATCAGTGGTGTGCTATGGATGGGATGAAGTGCTGTCTGATTTCTTGCATGAAACAAATTTGCTGCGTACCACAGAGAAGTAACTTCTCCATGGTCAATTTAAAATCTTGGACAACTCATAATGGATGAAAAGAAGAATAATTTAAAATGAATAGCTCTTAAGAAAATCTGGCTGGATATTCCATCTCTTTTTCTCCAACTATGAAGTTATGGTTTAAAAAAAAAGGTGTAGCAGACTGTCAGATTAATAAATTGCAATCAATTGCAATGCCTAATTATCTCCTTAGGAGGCTTGAAGAGAAAGTAATGGATGAAGTGAGCTTTTCTCTCAGCGTGAGAGGAACTGGCTAGAACAGTTTCATAGCTTTAAAAAAAAATAAACAGCTTTGCTATTAGTGAGGAAAGGAGCAAAGTCCTTAAATAACAAGTGTACATCTACTTTTCTTTTTCTTGTTTAGACTGGGTAAAGCCATGAGTGTGATGTTTGTGTGCAGGTAATTGAAATAGTGCTTTAGAGATAAATGTCTTTAAAGTTCTCTCAAAATCCCAGTAGAGATTGTACTCCTGTACAGTATCTGAGGAGAAAAAATTGTGAAGTATTAGAAGTTTGACACAAGCAGTAAGTGGTTTAAAGTTCCCAGTGGTATTGATGGAACTGTTTAAGGAGTCTAATCTCTCAGTCCAAGGCAAAATGCCATCAGGTTTGTAAGGTCATTGTATGCTTATTCTATAGGAAATACACAGAATTTATCTACTCTCTGTAAATACAATTGGCTTTATCAAGGATTTATCTCCTCTTTTTTCCCCCCCAATATACAGTAAAGGGAATTAAAACACTGGAAAAGGTGGTGAGGTGGGGTAATATTTTCAAGTCAAGTGGACTTGTTTTGTTTTGCGGGTTTTTTTAGTAGTTTAGGAGTAGATGCATGGCCAGTCCCCTTGTGATTCTCACTCTAATTTGCAACTAGGCAAAATGGAAAGTACCTGAAAGAATTACTTAGCATTGTGGTCCATATAGCCATTGTTGAAGGCTGCTGTTGAATGGGAGGTGTCTTGTTAGGCTTTTATCTGTCTGAGGAGGACTTAAGTAGGATACTTTATCTGGAAAAGAAAGGCCTAAAATATTTACAAAATTATAAGAAAAATCATGGGTGCAAGAATAAGGGGGCATCTAAACAAATTGAGAGGAGGTAAATTCAAAACAGGAGATAAATATTCACTCAGTGAATAACTGGACTTCGGAAGTCCTTGCCAAGGATGTTGTGGATGCTGGTCTAAAATAGCTTGATGTAGGGACAGATCAGGAAGTGAAATAGAAAAAAAAATAGAAAATAGAAAATTGGGGGTGATAGAGGTAGAGAGGGATGGGAAGAGAAAGTGCTGAAAATAGCTAGGAGCTATAGGAGTGTTACTGAAAAAGTAATCTCATGCTGGCCCTGCCTTACTGCTGCAGTTGGAGGCAACTGCTGTGCTAGAGGGACTTCCACTCTTAGTGTGTTCTTACCTACTCCTTAGTTTTTGGTGCAGATTGGCATAAATCATAAATGGTGTTAAAACATGCTGATACCTTTGGCTGTAATGTAATAGGTAATCAAGGAGTAACAGGAGCATAGAAGGCATTCCTTCTCTAGAGGTAGCAGCTCACTCTGGGGTGGAGGCTGGATAGATACCTGTAAACATCATGGCTAATTTCACTGGCCAAGGTGAGTCTCAGACCTCAGCTAAGAAATGGTCAATTCTGATGCTGTCACTGTTGAGAATATATTTCATTACTTTGTTTGGAAACGTCAAAAAGCTAGGACAGATTTTCAGAGAAAAATTGAGCTGGACTTTTTCTTTAATGCCTGCCTTGAAACATTAAAGGCAGTATTTTTCATGACTATTCTTAAGTGCTTGTAGAAATAAACAAAACTAGATCCCCTTGAAAGACTGAAAGCTAGTAGGGCTTTTTACTCTTCATTGTCTTCATTCACAAATCTCCAAATATTGTAGAAAAACAACTCTAATGTAGGAGCTATCCAACCCACAAACTTGTCTGCCTCTGTGTGCACCTTATTTTGTCATTCAGAGAGAACAGGGTCTGTAGATTTTGAACAGTAGTTTGCTTGACAATGAAGTATTTAAAATACTTTGATTTAATGTTGTTTTTTTATCTCATGCATGCAAACAGACACAAAGGCTGCTAGTCTGCATGTCTATTCTGTAGCAAGGAGCTCTTTGGTAATGTGCTGATGAAAAGATAGTAATTGGCAGGTCTTAATTAACTGGCAAGAGCTTCCCTGTTGATTTCAGTTGTAATCTCCATTCAGTGTTAGAGGAAACACTATCAGCTAGACAGACACAGAGTATATGCCACATGATATGGACTAATTTACAAACCGTGATCATATTTCTGATGCTGTGGTGATTCTCCTCTGAACATAAGCCTGGCACAGTCAATACAGCGTCCTATGTACTCAGATTTCCTCAAGAATGAGGAGACAAAGCAATTTAGCTGTGTTTTGGCCTCCACAGGCTCTTCTGTATTCACATTCTATTATAGTTACAATGTCCATTGACCTTCCAGTGTCCTTGTTGTGAAGCAGGAAAAGCCATGGGTCACTGGAAAGAAATAGCACATGGGAAGACAGAGACACACTAGTGCTTTGGTTTTCAGCTTCAAAGCTTTTCTCTTAAATAAACAGGAATCATAATGGTCATGACTAGTAAATACCAGTTTCTAGTCAGGAATCCTGCACTTCTGTTGTGGCCCAAGTACATCAGGGACTTTGTTTTTTTTTGAAGGCATTCATACAAGGAGGCAGAATAATGTAGGGGTGTGAGCCTTCTGTTAGGCTTCCCTGGGAGGAAAGGTACTCACTCCTTGTTTTAAAACATAAGACTCCTATCATGGACATCAGGGTTATAACATACATACTCTTTTTTAAGTAAGAGACAGGCTACGTTTCTCTGCAGAGCTGTTTGTTGTATTATATGTAACATGGTAGTGTGAGGAAATCCCCAAAAGAGTCTTGGAAGAGAACTAACAAGAAGTTGCATGTGGACTGTCGACTGAATAGTCTTACCCCAGTTATTCCTCATTCCTGTGAAGTAATTGTTTTCCATTACAATGGTGGATCCTGGGAACTGCAGAAGAATGACTTCCATCTCCAGTGAGAGGGTAAAGTCCATGCTAAAAAAAGTATGGAATCTGAATGACAAACTGTTTCACTATCTTGTTGGAGTGCTGTGACAGAAAACAGTACAGTTAAAGAGTATCCTGACTGTGTAACATATTTGGGCTTAAGGAAGTTTTAAGCAAACACGAAAATTTACTAACTAAATCATGATGCTATCAGGTTAGATGAAATGTTCTTCTGTGCATTGGGAAGTTGGTTAAAGTGTAGGAATTAAATAGGAGAAAATGTCTACCTCATGGTGAGGAGTCAAAAGGGGGGGAGTGGGGGGAGCAGACAGAAAAGGTAGCAAAGCTCTGGGTACAGTCATGAAGAGAGAAACAGAAGACACGGCTGTGTCTTGTGGCTAAATGAAACCTTGGTGTGCTCAAATGTAGGCAGTTTGCTTTCTGTGTCTCAAGATAGATATGATGGAGTAAGAATGGTGACTGAAATGACTAAAGAAGGGGACATCTTATATGGAAACTAAAAAAAAGAACTAGGACTCTTCAGTGTGGACAAGAAAAGATGAAAGTAGAAAACATGACCAACGTTTTAATTCACTTTATTATCATGATTTTGTAAAACTGGTGTTGACCAAGACCCTTGGTGCTACTAACAGGTACTGGATGAAACTGATGGGAATTTTTGTTTAGAACAAAGGATGTACTACTTTGAGATCGTTATGAACTTCTGGAATTTGTTGCCACAGGAGGCTGAGGTGACAGTATCAGCAAGTAACAGAAGGAATTAGACGAGTTCCTTTCGTTAAAGAAGTAAATTAGTGATTGAAGAGGCCTAGCAGCAATGTATGCTTTAGGACCACATCTGCAGCAAGTGTGAATGCAAGAGAATGGCAAGGCCAATGGAGTGGAGAAAAAATAATGTTTACTTGGTCTTAATAGTGTCTTGCATTCCATTGTCCAGAGCAGAATATGAGACTTAACAAAGTAATGCCTTAATAGGGCATCCCCTACGCTTTCATAGAAGAAAACGTCTTAACTTCTCATAAGAAAATGTGACTGTGAACCACGAAAGCTTTCTTGCCTAGTTAGCTTTGGATTGAAACATCTTCTCCTTAAGAGCAGAGCCTGGGCATTGGCTCTGTTTCAGACTGTATCCTTTCCCTTCAAGTAACTTATCTCCTCACCTCAAAATTATAATGAGTGCACCCTGACTTTTTGATTCTATAACATTCTTGGGGGCTCCAGGAGTCCCTGGTGATTTTTGCAATTATTTTACAGCAGGATGAATACTTATGGCAGTTTCAGTGCATACCTATCTCTAGAGATTAAAGTGTACATGTAAAATGTAACAGATCATGCTTTTTCATCCTAATTGGGGTTCTCAAACCTGTGCAAATAAGACCCCTATGCCCTGTATCCAGTGTTAGTGGAAGACACTAAAGTGCCATTTTGAGGAAAAACATATTGATAAAAACCCAAGACAAAAATAAGCCAACCAAGGTTTCAAAAAAGTCCTGTTTCAAGGGAGTAAAGATGCTAATCATTATTTACCCTGAGCAGATGGAGCACATAAATTGCTTTTGCTGTTTCTGAGGCACAAACAGAAGTTTAAACAAAAAAAAAAAAAAGCCACAACAAAGAAACTTAAAACCCCTCCCAGGCAGAAAGCAAAGAATGACAGGAGATAAAAGTTTTCATTGCAAGTTCCTGAAAACAGAATTGGTATCTCTGACAGGCAATGAATTGTCTGTCAGTATCTCACCATTTGAAAAGTTTTTTCTTTTTGTAAACAACTCCTTGAGCATTTCTCCTCTACTCAGAGACCAACCATGTAAACTTCTGGCCATTTATCAGGAGGTGTGCCATGTGTTGCTTCATGAATGCCCAAGTACACTTATTATGCAACAAAAAATAAGCCTTGTATAAGGTTCTGTTAACAGATTTTTTTTTTTTTTTTTTCCCAGTGCCACTCTCTGTGTTATCTTGTCAGACCAGCTTTATGCTCTTTTTGATAAGCTTCCCACTTGGGACACACAAAGGATCTTGGAAATCTAGCACTCTCTATACATTGCTTACCTTGCTGCTTTTCCTGCCCTACTCTCTATCTCTTCCCAGAGGCTCCCTTTAAACTTTCTCCCTCACCTCAACTCCCACTTTTTAATGAACAGTTTTGAAAGGCAAAATATTCCAGCTAAAGAATTGATGGCTCTGTGCCCAGTTGTCATCTAATTCTTCTGTTCTCCTAGCAGTGCTGTCCTCTGCTACAAGGTCAAGCAGCTCCCAACTCCTCTGCCAGTGTGTAGTGAGAGGGAAGGGAGACAGTGATTGCAAAGAAACCTTCCTGGAAATAACTGCTCAATAAATTTAGCACTTGGCTAAATTTATAGGGAAGAAAGGAGGAGGAGGGAGCGTTGGGTTTTATTGCTTCCTCTTAATAAAGACAGCAGTAGGTTTATGCTTTGGTAATTATTTTTTTTCCTACATAGCTTTGCATGGAGTTTTGGGCCAAAACTACCTTTTTAGATTTTGCCAGCATTGCTGTAGGCTTTGCTTCTTTCAAGGGAAGGGAAGAAGCCTCCTCCACTCAAGTTTTTGTGCATTAATCTGCGGAGGCATAGTCTGACTGGGGAATTCAGCTCAATCTCTAGATTCAGGAATTGTGTTTAGTATTGCTCCTCAATTTTTCTCTTGCAAAAAAGAGACTCATTGGGAATTACTGTACAGAGTCTTCATTTCTTTTTGTGTGTTCCCTTTGGACTCTTTTTTTTCCTCTTGATGCCTATTGTCCACCAATATCTTTCTTTCCAACTCCTGTTTCTGTTGCCCTTGGATCCTTATTTGCCTTTTCCCTGATGCAGCAAGTGAGGAAGGAACACACAGAACTCATACAGTAGGGATTTCTGTTTTGATGGGTTTTCCTAAAAGCTTAAAGTCAGTGGCTGCTGTTTTATGAATATCTGCATGAGGACCATCTCATGCAGAGCTGGACTTGTGCTGGCAGTGTAGAGAGAAAGCTCAGTGTAGCACTGTCTGCTCTGACCTTCTGGGATGTGAGATCTGCCCAAGTCTCAGTAAAAGAGGATGGTTAAATATGCCTATTTTATTAATGGGGGGAAGCAACACTGGATTGCTCTGTTAATTTGGAAATAAACTTTTTCAATGCTTAATTTATCATTTTCACATCTGCTTTATTTTAAGGGACAGAAAGCAGAACTGTATGCTTTTTTTTCCTTTTTAAATTACTGAATAGTGATAAACAGGGTGAAAATGCTTACAAAACCAGTACTGTAGAAAGTCACAGGATGCAAACTCTGTTTAGAATAAAATCATTATACACTATTAAAAACTCTATAACTTGAGAAACTTGTCTCGTGGTCAGTGTGAATAAAGTCAGTAAATTATCTCACTGTGAACATGTCTCCACATGGCTTCTTTTTTCTTCTTTCTTAACTGTAAATATGGAAAAAATTGTTTGGAAAGAAAGAGTTAACTAGAAAAAGCAGAACAATGTGCTTTTCTGTCAAACTCTGCTGTGTGGGTCTGTGTGGTGTCCTGCTTCTGGTCAGGCACACAACCTTAAGGAGGGCATGCATCTTAGGGAATATTCAGAGAAAGTCTTGATATCACAGTTTTCAGATTATGCTGGGCATCTAAGCTTATTTACAGGTATCTGTGTGTACTTACAGATTTCTGTATTCAGAATGCAACAAAACTGAGTGTCAGCCTTTAGATGCTCTTTTACATATTTCACTTTTTATATAATTTTTTTTTCCAGAATATTTGTTTTGCTGTTTTTTCTAACAGTAGCACGTGTTTTCTGGTTTTTAGAGCATAGAAATTGACAAAGAAGCTATGGGTTATAAGTTGGTTTTTACTTTTCCAGAATTTGGAAACATATTTATAAACATCTAGAGCAGACTTTTGGAATTCTTGGAAAGAAAACAAACAATTCAACGCTTGCCATGGAGTATTTCTTATATGATATGAAAGGTAAAAAACAGAGAAAAGGGCATGTGCATTGATCCTCATTTCAAATAAACCTGTAAGAGAGAGATGCTAATGTAAAAACTGCATTCAATGTGTTGCCAGCCAAATTAAATACCAATAAAATAGATATTACTAAGGTGACGTTTGAAAGCAGATATGGATATATTTAACAAAAAGAGAATGTTACAGTCACCCTAATAAAACAGCAACCACCAAAAATAAAAATACAGCAGAAAATAGCTTTTAGTGAGATCCTAGGAAAACAGAAAAGAAGAGATGGTATATATTTTGTAGGAAAAAATTATGTGGAAATTTTTTATTTCTTTAGTTCCACAAAAGAAAGACAATATAACTTTCCAGTCATTAAAACTAATAATGGACTTTTTAAAAGGTAGATCATTGTAATTAATGGAAGGGCCCAAATGAAAGGTAGCAGCTTTTTGTAGGCACTGATGTAACTGAGCTGGAATTTGCAGTGTTTGGTGTTCCAAGTACAAGAGACAGGAGCTTGAAAGAAAGTGGAATGGGACAGATTCACACTGAGCAGAGGAAAAACAGACTTGCAAGTAATGAACTGCATGGAGGATGTTTAGGATTAGTACGATGAATTGTCACTGAACCTTAGATGTGATGGATATGACTATTATCCCAGCCAGTTTAGGCAGGAGGAAAAGCTTGCTGATGCCTTGTAATGCTAGGGAGCTAAGAGCCGTGAAAACAGACAGTAACGCTTAGGATTGTGTGGGACTCTGAAAAATGATGACAGAAGATATTAAATGATCATTTGAGATGCTGAAGAGATCATTAAAAAGCAATAGAGACACTAAATAGAACTTGGATTTCTGCCTCTTCCTTCTCTCCCTTAGTCTGAAATGACAGGAGGCTTTTAGGGCCAAAAATTATGACAAACAGACATTTTTATAGATACTTCTACAAAGATGTTTAAAGAAATAGATCTTCCCTAGTCTAGTAATACGAACTATTTCACATCTACCCACACCTTAAAACTGTGATTAATCCTGTGCCACCCAAAACGTATTCCTTGTTCCCACTGCCCACACTTACTGCAGAACAGGGGGCAGTGGGTTGTTTTGCGGGGGGTGGGGGGGGGGAGGAGGGTGGTGGTTTGGGGGGGGATGTTTAAGGCAGAAAAAGCATGAAGGGTAGTGGCATAAACTGTCATAACCTGTTGAAAAGATTGACTCTGAACTGAAAATACAGACAGCTCCTCTGCCATCTGTTATACCTGGAGATATCTGGCATATAGCTACAGCAGCGTCAGGTGGAGAAACTGCAGGAGACGTTCTAAGGTCATAGATATGATAAAAACAGAAAGAAAGGATGCTGTGTAGGTGTTAGGTGCCAAAAATGGTTTCCTGATAAATACCAGTTTGATGGGAGAGAAATATACCAGCTCCCTTAATGCTAAAAGGAAATACAAATAGTTCTGGATAATCACAGAGGGAATAAGAGAAGGTGAACATAAGCTTCTGATGTGGTCCAGGGACTACTGCCAGCTGTGTGCATGTTGACAAGTGAGGAGGCTGACTGCTGCAATACAGACTGAGAGTTCTCAACACCTTCCAGGAGGCATTTGTAGGAATTTTAAGGTCTATGAATCTCTACGGGCTTGGCATCTACTCATCAGTGACACAGCCATAGCCCTAGAAAAGATTTGTCATCCTACCAATTAATTTAGCCACAAGACTGCCTGTTTAATCTCATGTCATTGAGTGGGCATTCTTAAAAACATAGCTCTTCTCCCTCTTCTAGTCTATTGCTCCTCTGAGAAAATGTTGCATTTGTTTAGTAAGTGCTTTGTGGAACTCTTGTTGGTTGGCTGGCTTTACTTTTGTACTTGGCTTTGTGATATTGTCTGTACAACCTTGTAATGTCAGTTGTCTGCTTACAAGCAAAAAGAACACTCTTTGTGTGTTTTTGACACTTAAAGGAAACAAACTGCATGCAAAACTATTAAAGAAAAAAAAAGCTTAATTTTTATGGTAAGTTCACCTAATGTTTAAAAATCAACTACTTAAATCCCCTCATAGTAACAGAGAAAGATGAATTCTGGAACAAAGTAGGGGAATAAGTATTGTAAAGAGGATGTAGAAAACAGAAGATGACAAGAGGCAGAAATCCATTTAAAGTATTTTTCTGGTGTATATATTTGAAAAGCCAAAGAACATCCACTCCTTATGGTCTCTGTGATTGGAGAGGATATGAAAGTATTTGGAACTTGAAGAGTTTAATTGCTAAATGCAGATCTGTAGTGGTAGCTGTCAAATTCGGATAAGGTCAGCTGGGCTCCACTAGTTCACATCACCTGTGAACCACGTTTAAATTAGTTTCTATTGCTTGTGAACCCAGATCAAAGCTCATTTTACTGACTGAAATCTCTGTCTATAGAAAGGACCCAAGAGTCAGCAATGGAAAGGTAATAAGGAAACCTGTTTTGTAAAGACTCTTTTTGTTCATTTTGATCTAGCTGTGGTACAATTCAAGGACCCTGGACTGACTCCTGCTACCATGTATGTTAAGAAAATACCTAAGATTTAATGCATGATTCTGCACAGTTTATCCCAGTTTCCCTGTGCTGGTAGTTAATTTCTGCATCATTGTGAAATGCAAAAGTAGTACCTAACTTTACACTAAAGAAATAGTACTTAGAGGCTGAGTCCCTGATGGGGAAGGAAATCCATGGACAGTAGTATGAAGGATTTGATTATCTTCAGAATGGCTTTTGACTTTCTCTATATGTTATGTTTTGGAAGACGATTGCTATCTAACTAGGCTTTCGTGAAAGCATGTCCTAAGGAGGTAACAAGGAATAAAAAGCTGTAGCACTCCATATTTATCAATGTTACTACACTAATATCCATTTGTTATATGTTAGAAGAAAGTCCAGTATTCTAATGTCCTGCCTACCACGTATCACAGTTATGGAGTTCAGTGCAGAAACAATAGATGATAGAACAGGAAATTCCTAAACTCTTGATAGAGCTGGATAAATGTTATTTTAGTGATCAAATGGTCTTTCTAGGTTTGGTACCCCTTTTTTTCATTATACCATAGATAACTTCAAAATATTATTTTGAATTATCAGTATAGAAATACCTTCAGATACCCTTACTGGCAATAAAAACTGGTAGAGCTGTTCCTAGCGGAGGAAAATATCTGCAAGTCCTAAAAACTGATTTTGCATGCCTGCAAAATATTTGGAGCTCAGATAGATTAGAATTTCTACCATTTTTAGTTGTTCATATTTTGATTTGTTTACATAGGATCTGTGCTCCCTTTTCTGTAACAAAACTTGTATCTTTTATATAAAATCTAAAAATACTGTGTGGTATTATCTAAACTACCTCTTATCCTACTTAGGCCCTGCTTTCACTCAGAGGAGTGTGTATATTTCTTTGTAAATGCTCCAAATGACGCTGACCAAATCCAGAGGTTTGGGATGGTTGTCTAATGTTTTGGATGGGCTTATTAGTACGAAGTTGCAGTGACTTGTAATCCAGCAAAGACCTTAGCAGATTTCTGCAGACCTTTTCAGCTATGGCTTAATGACCATAACTGTGTACTAGCCACAGGGGTACATGTGTTAATTTTACCTTCATTTGACACAGTTGAAAACGGTTTATTAAGTAATTAAGAATAAATATGAAATAAATATCTTGCTATTGACATCATTGATTCATCGGGAACTCTGCTAATATTATGTATAAAGAAGCTTGTTCAAATAAGTGTTCATCTTATCTGAGGCATCATCAAAGTGTTGCGTGAGCAAGAAATTCTCTACCTCTTTTTCTGGGGTTTCAAAAATCTGCTCTCTCTTGTTCCCATTGATTAGGTTAAGGAGGAAGTCTTTGCATTACTGCCCTGAATAGAAAGAGTAAGAGAGAAGTAAGCAGTTGTTTCAGCTTGTAGACTGAAATTTTCTAGGCAAGATTTCCATAGAAGCCCAGACTTCAGTAATAGAAAAGGAACCTTTCATTTGTAACTGCTAAATACGCATGTATACTTGGAGATTAAGGACTGCTGCTCCAAATGGAAGAGAGGCAACCTATTACTTTTGCTTCATCACGTCCTTCTACAATCAATTTTTTTTTCTACATGTGGAAAAAAAAAAGTAAATCCCTAAAGCACTTCTCAAAAGGCAGCCAGTAAAAGAGATCACAATTGTAGTGCAAACAGTGTTTGTTTAAATATTTCCATGTACCCTTCATTGTCTACTTTTACATCTTCGTTTCCATCTGGGAGGCTGGGAAGGCAGCTGGCTTCCCAGCAGACACCAACTCCACAATTAGGTAGCTGGCAGGCAGGTACTGCTTTCCTGTTTGTGGAGACTGTCTGCCTTGCTGGATCTCATGGCACACTTGCCCACTATAATCCATTTGGACTGGGAACCTGGCTGCACCTACTGGCCATCGGTCAGGAATGGAAAGGGTTCAGTCGGCTCTGTAACAGCAATGATGCTGTACACGACCAGGCATTAGAAAACATATGGGCTGTAATGATGTGAAGCCAGTTTGCAGGGTCATCTGCACTCTTCATTTACCACAGAAGGAATATGTTGGGCATTCCTTTGGGGTGTACTCTGAATGTCTCATTGGGATGGCACAATGTTTTTCTTGTCTTGCTGACTCTAAATCAGAAACGTGCTCCTGAAGCTGTTCCTTACATACCTTTCTGGTGGGATATTTCATGCTGCCTGTAACCTCAGAACAGCATTAAGCTCTGAGGCTATTTTCAAGCCTGTTCAGTCCTTATCTTCTCTACTGCTTTAGGTTCCTAGAATTTAGAGATACTATGAACTTCAGTTATTGCAAAAAGAAAAGTCTGACACTCAAAGTCCCTTTAAAGCTTTACTGTGTTTTCCTTGCTTCTCTGAGAACCAGTAGAGCGTGATCCACATACTGCTTGCTTGTTCTGATGTTGGCTAGCCTACCAATAAGAGAAACAAAAAGCTACTGTTCAAAATTCAAGGAGCTAGATGTCTTGAAAAAACCAAAGCTGTGAAAAACAGAAGACAAGGAATAAGCTTGTATAACATCTACACACCTGGCGTGTGGGATCTATTACACGGTACAGGATCTCTCAAACCCCATTTTTCCAGAAATTCCTTGCATTTAGGGCATTTTAGAAGTGATAACTATGATTTTTTTTTTATTATTGTGAACTAATTCCTACTTCAGCAGGTTTATTTTCCTTTTCTAGCAGCCTGTGTCATTCCTCTTGCTCCATCCACTTTCCTGTGGAATCACAGAGCTGTCCAGTGCTCTGGTAATCCAGTATTCAGAGACTGGATTCAGATTTTGGGATGGGTCTTACAGGCTGTGCTTCTCTTCTCCTTCAGCAGCATCTATCCCTACAAAATACTGCACATAACTTGGTGAGCTTTTCCTTAGCTTAGATTCCACCATTCCTTGTCATGGTGGAATCTGCTATGTAACATTATTAAAAATTAAACTTTTCCCTTTTACTATATCTTCAATTGTGGACTTTTTTCTTTTGTTTTTTTCTCTTTTTTTTTTCTTCCCAGGAGGTCTGAAGTAAAAAGATCAAGGTGGCAAAGGTTGCTAACAATTAGGGGCTTCGTGCTTTTGTCTCCTAGAAAATTGAAACCCAAGTTTAGATTTTATTTTTCCATTTTCATTTTCTCGATTCATGCAACATTTATCTAAAGAGAACATAACATTTTGTACACATCAGTTACTGACACTGGTTATTTTTATCTTTTGCTTTCTCCAGGAGGCAAACAAGCCTTGTTATCTTCATTGTACAGAAAGGGGCTTCAGGCAGGGGGAAGGGTGGCATTGGAAAATTCAGAAGACACCTATCTTCATCTTAAAGCTATCCTATAACCCAGGCAGCATCTGAAGCAGGGATGGACAGCAGTATTCAATGCTGTGCCTTTAATCACTGACCATCCTTCTAACTTCTTTACTTCTCCATAGCATAAACATCTTTTGGTTGATTATTTTTTACAGTGGTGGAGGAATAGGAGAAGGGCAGATCGTAGGCTGAGTCTAGAATCTAATTAATCTGAGCACTTAACTGATTTTTATGCCTCCAATCCCACCTCCTCCATAATCAACATAGGTACAAATGTTTCCTTTTCTTCATTACTAAGTCGCTTAATTCCTGTGAAGTGTTTTACTTTCAGAGCCCCTGATCTGGTTTCTCAGGTTTTTGTTCTGCAAAACTAATCTACGTGTTAACTCACAGTGAACAAAGTTAGAAGCAGTTTCTGTAGCAGTTATTTCATGCCTACTGGAAAGTGTCATGGAACCTAACATGTCAAGAAAAACCTTAAGCAAATTACCATACACTGGTCAATTTTTTGCCTGCATCTTTTCCTACACTTCCTGGAGCGGAGGTCACCAGACACATTCCAATGTGTTCTAATTATCTAGTTGAGAAGCTGATTCCCCCCCCTTCACACCTGAGGAACACCTCAAGGTGGTTTGCCACATCCTTCTGGCAGATATGCTGGCCAGATCCTTTCAAGTGCCATCCACCTGGTGTTAGGATCTCAGACTCATTTAACTTTCTGGCTGCTACTACCATCCTCCAGCTCTTGATACTGCATCTGCCTAGCAAAAGAGCACTCCAGGTGTTACTTGGCTTCAGATTTTATTACAAGATTTTTCTCGTGGTCCTGTTGCTAATTTGAATGTCTTGGCCAGATTCCAGTGCAAGTAATTATATTCTGTCTGTCTAATTTTCCCTGCCATTTCCATTGCAGATGTTATTTGTCACTACTTGCAAGACTGCTGTTGAATTTCCAATGCATATTTGGGTACTGGAGGAGAAAACTCTGTGTGGAGTCCAAAAGGAGTTGATCTTCCTCCCTTTGAGATTAAATACCACATTAATAATCCGTTTTTGAGGGGCGGGGGGGGGGGGAATCAAGCATTTGAGTCTGAGTTTGGCACCAAAAGTGGCATACAGACACATGTTAGCGATCTGTTCTTTATATGAATTGTTTAATTACCAAAAATAAGCTGGACATAAAGTCATTATATCTGGGTATACTCATGATCCACAAGCTCTGCACTTGAGGTTCTTATTTAGCTTAAATCAATGGATCCCATTTAGTCTGGCTTGGTTCAATTACATTTATCTAAGGCCCCAAACTTTCAAACTCTCTGCGTTCAGTTTACGTGATTTCCAAACCCACACCCTTGAAGATGATGTTGTGTAGGAATTAACATTCATTTCGCTAGTTTCATAGGAAAAATGGATCTGTTTGTGGTGTCTGTGTTCCAGAAAACATTGATAGTCTCTCTTGTTGCCCACATTACCTATATTTGGGTTCTGATATCCAGGAAAAATGACCTGATAGTTGAACTGGAAAATCAGCATGCACAGAATTTAATGTTTATGACTCAGGGTAACTAACTTACTTAGTATAATTTATTATGATAGCATTTATTACAGTAGTTATTTCATATGGCTTCTCTAGATCAGTTGGATTTAAACAGATTTGTTATCAGGTTTGTATAGTCTAGAGAGGTGGTTGAATGAGAAGAAACAAATATCAGCAAGGTATAGGACTGCTTATGTAAATTAATTGTGCTTTTTTAGAAGCTTCAGAACCAAGAACTTATTGTAAGCTGAAAAGCTCTAAACTCATGTTTAATGTGGGTTTATTTCTATTGTTTCTGAAATGGCTCTCTAGGTCAAGGAATAAACAGGTAAACCTGATACTCTGTTTAGAAGACAATCACACAATCTTCTTCAGATTTCTCCCTGGGAATGGAATACTTGTGCACTTTTACCATAAGAGGAGTTTTGAGCTCAGTGGTCTGTGGGAGGAAGGCAGCATGTAGAAACTTTTTCCATTAGATAAGTACAGTTTTTGATACAGTTAGAACTACAAACAGCATGCAAATGAACAGATCCCAAGTTCTGCACAACCAGGGTAATGAGCATTATCTTTTTATGAAGCAGTGGTGGTAAAAAGATGTGCAGTGTGTTAAATAGGTCTACCTTGGAGATTCGTGTGGCATAGGGGGGCAGCTCAGCTATTAGCAGCCGTCTATCTGTGGCAGCAGGGAGTTCAGTGCAGAATAAATTCTCCTGCCCAAAATTCATGCCATATTGTAGAGACCAGGGCCCCACAAAGGGCATTTGGCACTGAGACTCTGACTGCCCATCCTGAGAAAGGTACTGTGTTGCAGGTGAACTTTGTTATGCAACCTCACTTGGAGGAAGACAGGGAGTCCTACCGAAGGACTTGCTTCCTCACAGATACTTCTCTTAGCAGTTGAATACATACAGGTCTTTCAGGAGTTAATCTCCATCTGCTAAACAAAGCCAGGGACACTTCACATCTTTATATATAAATATTTTATTTAATTATTTTGGAACACTTTAGGTTACTTTTCTATTCTCCCCCACTGCACTAAAAAAGTGCAGCAAGAATACTACAAGGGATTTTTCATTAATATGAAATTTCATTAATGATTTTTCATTAATATAGGATTTTAAGTTACATCATTCAACTATTTATAACCCCTTTCTTTCCATGACTATTGAGACCAATAGGGAACGTTGCTTCTGACAACCCCCAGAAAAAGATTTCATAGAAACTAAATTCTTGTGTTTGTCTTTTCACTAAGAATATGATTCTACCTGTTAAACTAAGGGAAGTTAGATGGCTGCACAATATATCTGTGAGACAATAGAAACTTGGGTTTTATGCATGCCACAAGACCAAGAAATAATTGTAGAACCTTAAGAGAAAATGTATTTGAGAATGGGCCACTCAGAAGTGGAAAAGGGTGCAATTCAGATTAAATTATTCTGGGGTACCGAAGGTACTGTACTGACTGTGTCCCTTTGATAATCTGAGGCACAGAATAGCTTAAAAAAAATGCTTATGTTTTATACCAATGCCTACTGGATTTGCTAGCACAGAAGTTTTTAATCCAGCATCTATAACATAAGAATTTTCCCATTCCCTTCAGTGGCGATGGACAGGAGACCTTGAAAATGGCAGGTACTGATCGTTATAATGAATACCTGCTATTCAGGTAGCCTTTGGAAAAAATCGGATATAACCAATAGGATGAAGGAAAATGTTACAGAACCATGAAAAATATTTTAAACTATGTAAACATTGGTTGGGAATTGTTGTTGTAACGAGCACATATCTTAGCATGGCAGGAAATTTTCTCAGAAATATTTTTTCCCCATATGGCCAGTTTGCTTCCTTTGAACCACAGGGAGAAATATTCCCAGACCATCAATTGTACTGGTCTTTTGCTACACCTTCTGCCAGAGCAAATATCTCAGAAGGAAATGCAGACTCTCTGGCTTAAAGGCTTACAGAAACAGTCTTGTAGTTCTCGATTATGTAAGTACTTGGTAAGATGCTCGTTGTGATATAACTGTTCCACTTCCCAAGGCATTAGCTGTTCTGCTGAAATGATATTGCATTACATTGTCGTGGAATATTTCTAAATAATAAAAGCAATATAATTTTGATAGTCTTTTCTTGGATATCAGACTATTCTATAGGGTATTCATTAGCGTGCAACTGCAGAGCCTGATTGGTTGCTCAAGCTCCTCTCCTTCACTGATTTAAACCCGATTGTATATATTTGCAATTCAATGAAGAACTTGCATAAAATTAAATCCATGTGCCTTATTATTTTTCTCCTATATCTAGAAGCCCTTGTGAGAGATACTTTAATTAAAGAAGTATCACCATGGCTTTAGTTTCAGACACAATGGTTAAAACTTTAGCATTGATACACTCTTCCCTGCTCTGTAACACAAAAGGAATAAAGTGTCGAAAGCCAAGCAGGCAAGAAAATGTTCTCTCCCCTCTGTCGAAAATCATACATCAGATCTTGCAACAAGTATTGCTTTGTACTTTCTCTCCTAAACATCCATTTACCAAAGCATATCTCATGTTATTGAAAACAGTTGTTGTGATGATATGTGGATGGGTTTCTGTGCATTTGTTAGGTTAGGAGCTCTCACATCTTTCTTTGCCATTTGCATTGCAATTGGAATGGTGCCCATAAAGCCTTTTTGTTCTCTGTAGCCTAAGAAAAAAATCATGGTTTGTGTCTTTGATGTAATTTAAGTTTTGTTAAATCGATTTGCCACTCACCAAGTAAGCACAGTACTTCTGCATTAAATATTTTCCACTATGTAAAACAGAACATAGCTAAATTCTGCTACGACAATTCTACCCCGGAATAGCATCACCATTCTGACTCAACCCTCCAAAACCCCAGGAAAGTCAGAAGCAGGACTAAAATTAGCATCAGATGCTTCAATCTTTAACTCGTACCAGAATGCAAAGTAAATGCTCTGAAGTCAGTCTGATGACTTTGAGCCAAGACAGATCAGAGAGTTAAGGATGATTTTTTCATATTTAGGCCCTATTCCAGAAAAGCTCTTGGGCATATGCTGAAGTCCCATAGCAATGTAATGTCCAACACTGCTTTGATTGCTTGTAGATAACTAGTTATAATTTCATTTACTGTCTTGAATCTTTTCTCGCTCAAGGCTGATCACATTTAACTGATTCATTTATTCAATCATTAATTCTGGTTGGTAGGTTACAAACTTGAACAAGACCCATAGTGATACCTTCTCTTTCCCAAGATGTACAACTTATGGTTTGGACACTGTGTAAATGATGCAAGGCTGTATCGTATCCGTGCTGGTTTTGGATCACAGATGTCTTCCCTGCATTGCCTATAATCACTACACTGTCACGTTCCACCAAGGAGTTGCAGTGGAACTGCAGTTTGATAGATCAATATTCACATAACAGATCTGCAAAGTATATCTTGTAGGGGCTAGCAGAAGTAATGAATTTCAGATTTGTTGTCAATTCTCATCTTAAGGTGCCTTCTTTAAGTGGCAGTTAATTAGGAAGTACCTTAGCTTTATACTCAAGGAAAAAAACCCCTCATGTCCAAACAAAAAACCTGACCAAAACCCCTCTGCCTAAATTTTTTTCCAAATTAAACATTATACCCTAGTGAAACTTTAACTAAAATTTCCTTCTGATGTAGCATATTTGGACTTTCATTTGCATTTCATTTGAAATGTTAACTAGTTTCTCTTTAAAAATTGTGGGTTTGTTCTTTTATTCTGGGGCAAAGATCACTGTGTTTTCCTATGTGATGGCAGTTTCCTTTCTTGGCAGAGTTGCTATGAAACTTCATCAATTACTGTTTGTAGCAAACTCTGAAGTTGTAAAGTAGAAGCCAGTAGGGATCTGTCACTTTCTTGACACTGTAGGAAATACATCCTGGAAACGTCATCCTCTGCTTATCTTGCTATGGACAAATTTGCTGGGTTTTGTCTCCTGAATACTACTTGAGCCAGCAAAACAAGCATATTAATTAAGGCTGCAGTAAATGACAACAGTTATGAGTAATTATCCTGAAATCTTTCTCATATGCCATAGCTTTCAGAAAGATATCATATAGCACTTGTTCAAAACAAATAACCTCAGTGATTATGTGTCCTTACTCTGCCAGGTTTGTTAAATGGTTCAGCAGCTTGATTCTGGCAGAACAAAGGAAATGTGATAGAAATGTAATCATATATTTGTTCTACAGGTTTGGCCATGCTTCTGCATTTGTAGGAAACTTAATGTCCATTAAAGGCATCTATCCTGTTGCATGTGTGAACAGCTGTGGCTCTTGTACGAATTGGAGTGGTCCTGTTTGCCATGGTATTGGGAAAATACACTGAAAAAACCCACCCAGATAGAAAGTTCTGCTCTGCTTCTGCTTCATCAATTCTCACACTGCTTGGCTGTTCTAGACCAACGGGCGTGACAGCCATGCTCTGTTTGAAAGGTATTTGTAGTCAGTAAATGATTTTTTATGGAAAGCTATGGAAGCTCAACTTGTGCAATATTCTGACTCTGCTACAAAGGGTTTCCAACCTTGTGCACAGTACAAACAGCTCAGTGCTCAACATGCACATCTGATGAGCTGCCTTGGCTGGTCAATGGAACTGATCTTTGATGGAGACCACAGTTAAGACTCTTTGCTTGATTGGTGAAGCAGCTATCATAATGAATAGACTATCGTGAAGATAACATTACAAACCACCAACTTAAAATGGTGAACACTTAAGCATTTTCTATAAAAAAACCCTACTAATTTTAAGGTGTTTACATGACAGGAAGCTTTAGGATAGGCTGACAGTTTTTTAAATCTGTCGTTCTTCCTATGTGTTCCAGACTTTCTCCATCTTCCAGAGCCAAGAGCCAAATCTCCTTTACAGTCTCCTCATTTTTTCCTTTGCCCCAAGCAAGTTAATAGTAGAATAAAATATTTCTAGGATTTTGTGGCAGAGGCAAAGTCTTAATTTTTTTTTTAATAAGCATATTTTTTACCACTCAGACTAACCTGCCCTCTTGTTTAGAGGGGTGGGAAAAAAGGGTTCTCTTACATTTTTCAGCTTGTTACAACAGTATCTCTTTTACTCTTACAGATGTTAGAACAGAACTTCTGAGGGTTGGTTTTGGTTTGTGGGTTTTTTAATACAATATTGTTAAGATAATTCTTTCTAGTTAGTATTAGGGAGCAGAAGCTTCTCCGGGTATTGCAGCTATAACTGGGTGTTATTGTTAACAGTTACATTCCTGAAGGCTCTGAGCAAATGTGAATAAGTTAGTGTAAGGAGGCTAATGGTCACCAAGGTATTTGCTTCCACCCACCAGCTTTGGACTTGAAAACTCCAGTGTAATATCATTTTAAAAAGCCCTTCTTAGTGCAACATTCCTGCTGAAGCCCACACATTAACTTCTCCTTCCTAGATAGCAGAGGGAGTACAGCTGGTCTTTTTGGTGGGACTTAAGTAGCCACTCACTTCTCACACACACATTCCCCCCTTATCTCTTTCTCTCTGCCAAAAACCCAGGGAGAAGAAACAGTAAAGAGAACCCTTTGAGTTTGTCTGCAAAAGAACGGGAATTCCAGGAGGTGCCTTGTTTATAGTCACAAACAAGGACTTCAGCTCAATTATCAGCCTCCATCTATGAGCTACCAAGCAAAGCAAGAAAAGAGGTTAAAGATATCAAAGTACTCAGCTCCTCCTTTCTTCCCTCCTAGACACCACACACCACTTTATAAGCAAGGGGAACATTTGCAAAGTATTTTAAATTTCATCTTTAGCCCAAAAGTTACTTCTGAGACTCTCAGGGGAACAAAAGATCTTTCTTTTTATTACCTCAGAAGGGCTGAGGAAACCCTCTCCAGTCCTACTTTCATCCTATGTTTGAATAAATTCAACAAGGCAGGAACACCTTGGACCTCATCTGCCTCTGTTAATTGTGGAACAAGGTTTCTCTTCAAACAGGGTCTTTTCTTTCCACATGCATGCTCCAAGGAGGTAAGAAATATCTTTTGTTCCAATCTTACCCCTGTTTGTCCTACTATATAGCCATGAAAGTGCTGGGGGATGGGACCTGTGAAATATGTGGATCACTTACTGTCTAGAAAAGGGTTTCTTTTCTTTTCAGGCTGCTCTAGTTGGTCCAATGGGAACCAGAAAGTTGACTATGGAGCTTTACTTTGCATTTTTCAACATGTTCTCAGTTTCCTTTTAGTGAAACCCAGCTAGTGCAGCTGCTTAATTAACTGTTTCCAAAATCTGAGCAACTATAAATCTTTATCCCAGCAGGAACTGCATTGAGATTAATATTCTCAGTGATGAAAGGCAAACAAGATGGTGTGTCACAGCAGGATGTCCCTTTCTATAGGGACAGATATTCTACCTTGTTATTAATAGTAATGTTTTGTTGGGACTGGTATAAACAGATTGATTTAGAAAAGGGAAATGGTACTTTTGTTAATTACTACTTTTTTTTCTTTTAGTAAATCTTAGATGTTGCTTTAAGTAGAAGATTTTTACAAACTGAAGTGACTGTCCCTCATCAAAGGACATTATCATCTCAGAACATGACTCAAAGAATGTTATCTGGATTTGACTGGGTTCACAAAAATAGTTCCTTAATATCAAATATTACATTAGGTTGCAGTAGTATGTGTGTTGGTTAGTTGTGGTTTTGGCTTTTTTTTTTCCAAACTAAAGGATTATTAACACTTCCTCCCCAGACATTACAGTATTTAGAGTGATGGCATAAAATAACTCTTGACGAATACCTTGGTGATCATTTTAAAGTCTGAATATAGTACTCCAATAAGCTGATATTGGGAATCTTTTTAACAGTTTCTGGAAACCTGCAATTATTTGTAGGTAAAGCAGTAAGTTCATTTTTTTATTATTAATTAATTCACAGGGCACTCTATTAAATCTGTCACCAGAAATATATTCTCTGAGACAATTCTACTGTTTAGAAAAAATTAAATACTAGTAAAAGAGTCATTATAGGCTGTGACATTTTTATGTCAAAAATAAGCCTCTGTACTCAGACAAAAATTCCTGCTTTATTTTACTTTCAAGTTTAACTGTCCACCGTCAAATATTAATTTACCTATCTAATTTAAAAATTATTGCTAAAGCCCAAACCAGACTTACTGTTTTTCTACCTGGAACCAATTGCCATTGTTTGAAGAATAAAAATGTAGAGCTCTGAGAATTCTACTGTAACACAGTTGTTTCTTTGACTGTACAGCTCCTGTTATTGTAAGCCAGGTAATTTGATCTGAAATCAGCACAACTACCTTTGTTTTTGTCTCAATTCCTGTAAGAGATGGATACGTAGGGGCCTTATGAGCAGAATCTGGCTGCACTGAGTTGTGTGGGGGTTGGACCCGATGATCTCTTGAGATCCATTCCAACCCCTGTGATTCTGTGTCCTTATGTATGGCTAATATTACAAAAAGGCATGAAGGCCAGTACCAAAGTCTGCTAGCTGCTTTCATGTGCTTGGTATGATGCAGTCAAACTCACTGCTCGTGTCAAACACCTGTACTCTTCCACCTGAGTTGGAATCAGAAGATAGGGACAGTGTCTGTAACTGCTAACTATATATAATAATATGTGAAGGAAGTTTAGGGAGAAACACTGGAATTTCATATAATTTCAGGAGCCAAACCAGGCTTTTCTAAGTTGTCTTATTTTGCAGGATAATTCCCTTATTACTCCTTTGGAATGCACTTTTAAATATACTAGGAGGAAATTATAAAAACATATGAAAGAAATTCTGTTATCAGTGTCATACAACAATGGACTAATGCCTAATGTGAAGTCAGTTTTAGAAAGCTTGGCTGCATCTGTTTGAAGTGGAAAGGACTGAGGTAAACCTGATGCTGATTTCTATCAATAAACACCTGGCATTAGCATTCTGCCCTTTGGACAAGACCAGCAGATGAGACATTTTGGTTTTCCCACTGCATGGTTTGCAGCAGTACTGTACCTTGTGATGCTTCAGCAATTACTTGTGGAAATACTGCAGGAAAATTCCAATCTGTGGATTCAGGAGAAAGATGTACGTTCCTGGTAGGTAAAACTTGGCCCCTACTCTAAGGCTGATGCAATAGACCATATGTCTCCATGGTAGGTGTGCTAAACATCATAAGTGCCTACTACAAAAAAGTTATTGATGATAGAGCACTGTAAGTCTGCTTGGCATGATGTCCTGGGAGACTGTGCAGGTGAAATGCAGAATCTCTGCTGCTTAGATGTATGCAGAGATACAGCAGCTAAATCTCTGGTCACTCAGCACGTCGAAACGTGTCGTTTAGCTTGAGGTCCTTCCAGTTCACATGGATGTCTGACAATATCCCAGAAAATTTGAGTGTGTTAAGAAATAATCAGGGAAAGTAAGAAAATGCAATGTAGAATCTATTTGGTAGAAGCTTTCCTTAGGTGGTGGGAAGTAGTTTGTTTCAGACCTTTTTTTTTTTTGAGGGGGCACAATTCATAAATTGGATTTCATTGCCCACAGTGTGTTTGTATGGGTTCCAGGACACATCCAGCTTTCAGCTTACTGGTATTAACGCTGCCCTTTTGAATTCAATCGGAATTGAATAAATGGATTAAGAAGTAAAAATCCTTACCTTAAAATCTGCTTAAGGCTGAGAAGTGAAGATCCCTGATTCTGCTGATTACCTCTGGTATGCTTGCTTGCCTTTAGCATTTCTGCTATTCAAGATGAAAATCTTCCCAGTAAGAAGCAGAGGCAGTTTGTTCACTATTCATAGATTAGAAGTTTGTTTTTTAAAATGCGGATATATAAATTGTAATTTGAAGAATGGGCAGGAAAAGCATGCCCTATGGAAGGGTTTCCAACCCTCTAAGCAGTTGCGCTGAACCAGTTCTGATAACAAAAATAATTTCCTGTGAGTAGTGAGGTACACTGACCACATTTCAGTCTGGCATCTTACCACAGGCTGTAGTAACTGAGCAACTTTTTGCTAAATTAAAATCAACCAATGGTAAACAGAAATATATATTTTAGTCTATACTAAACATTCACTTCTTCTATTCATGCATCACAGATGCTGTTGCAGAACAAACCGTGTGGTAATGATTTTTTCCAATATCATAGGGAAAAAATAATAAAAAAATTAATAGAAACTTGTTGTGACAAAGACTTTGGGCTGAGAGTAACAGGAAACAACCAGAGTTATTTTTTTTTATTTCACTGTTGTAACAAGAAGTTGTTTTTCTAACAAAAAACCTGGCCTTATGCACAAAGGTACAGGAAAGATTTATATGCTGTAGAAGTAACATGAAGAGGGAAGAAAGATAATATAGCTTCTAGATATTAAAGCTCATAAGTGTCATTGCCTAGCATTTAAGATATTGGGGTATTTTTTCAGTCCCTGTTTTCAGTCCATTTAATGCCAGAGACACAATGCAACATAGCTGTGGTATTCATAGATAATATCTGTTCTTGCTTCATCAGAACTGATGTTCTACAAACACTTGTTAGTTATTAAATTCAGCTGAATATGTAAATGCTGACGAGCACTCAAATAGTGTGCACAGATATGTATAAATTACTGTTCTGAACACAGAACTAGGTTTTGACTAATATGTATTTCAAAAAAGGTTGTAAGTCAGAAGTGTTACTTAAAGAAAAATCTTTGAAATCTTGATGTTTGCTAAGCAATGAAGAGGCATAAAATTCAGAAATTGTGATGGATTTATTTTATACCAGCGAGCTGTGTCGAACTGTTCTCTGCCAGCAGCAAAAACTCTTCATTGAGCATTCAGCTTACTTGTATAGAAATTATTCTCTTAATTACTGACCATTTTTAGGGAACAATGCCCTTCTATTTCTCTTAAGGTCTGTGGATAGAATTGTGTGGTAGGAATACAATTATCTGTAAAACGTTGTAGGTTGGGCCTCTGAGCTGTGTAATGTTCTGGTAGTGTTCTGTTACATTCCTTGAAGGCTCAGTGGAGTGATGTCTGACTCGAGGCTGTGTGAACACAAACAGGACATGGCCTAGCAGTTTTAGAGGAATAAACTTCCCCAGGCTTGTTTCACATGACAGGTCTTCTTGTGCTTTAAATTCTTCCATGGCTGTAATGGATTTTTGAAAAAAGACAACCAACCAACCCTCTCCAACCCCCCAAAACCTGGTATAACAGTAATTATCTTCATGCAATTGAGATAAAGCTCTCCAGTCTGTATACAAATAGTGTACAGGTTTGTTTAACACCTGCTTAAGTTAGAATGCTAGTACGTATGTCAGTGGACCCTATGGGCTAAATTCAATTCTGGCCCAGTTCCAGTGAAATGAACAGTTACTCATAGGACTAATTTGTCCAGAATAATTTGACCTTAAAATTTCTAGAGAGCAGCATTTAATCTTCATCATCTCCCTTGAAACAGATAAGACGTGAGTTTTAAATGAGACCAACTTTTTGATTGGTCCTTTTTCTCATTCCCTTACTCTTGATGCAGTCACTAGATGTAGCAAATTGATTAATAGTCAAAGCTTTTAATCTACATGAGACATCATGAGACTTAAGAACTTGCATGAACTTACCTCCTTCTATATTTCTGTTTCTTTAAGGTAGTTATTAGTGCATGTCTGAAGCACTGTTCCATGGATGAATGAATTCTAACTTTGCTGCCAAATTTATATCAATATGTTTGTTACAGAAGCAGTCGAGTCTGACTGTAAAGGCTTTGTTGTCAGCCACTTTCTAGTGCAAGAGATCCAATTTGCCAAAACCAAAGAGCAATTTGATTTTCTGTACACATACACTGCACAGGAGTGACAAAGTCAGAAGGAAAATGTAGGAACTTTTGCTGTGAGCAGAAGCAAAACTTCTTATGCTGTGTTCTCGCCTCTATCTCCTGTATTGAAAGGGATGGATCATCAGTATGATTTCATGTATCTTTGAGCTTCACAATACCCAAGACCTGTAAGATAGCAAACAGATACTTATGACAATGATTTTGTGTCCAACCTGAATGAAATCACTGATGCATGCTTCTCTCAAGAACTGTTTTTACAGATGTCATTTGCTTTGATTTTAAATAAAGATGAAGAAAAAGAAAACAAAACAGTAACTGAGAAGTGTTAACAGACAGTCACAAATTCTAATGATTTTTTTAACTTAATTCTGGAAAAGAACTTCAGTAGATGTCAGAGTAGAAACTTTAAATGTGTGGTTGTATTGCAACAAAGCAAACATTGTTTTTCTTCTTTGTCCTTAGTAACGCTAGCAGGAAACACTATGTTGAAATACCAATTGCAGTCACTCTGTGAATTCCATTTTTTGGCCGTCAATTTTTGAGTTGCACTTGGATACAAGTATTATTTATAATGACTCTTAATTTTAGTAGATCTCAAAATCATTTCAATTCCCAGGCTAAAACGTTTATCCCCACGTAATTTAACTGGAGCATGATGGTGACTTTTGCTCTTTGAGAGGCCTTCCAGATGATGCCCTGCTTGATGCTGAACATCTTGGTGCTGAAAACCACTCCAAAAAGGTAGACCGTAGATCTTCCAAGTCTTAAGCTTTCATTTGACAATATTGTTTCTCAAGGAGAATTCACACTCACTATAGAATCACACAGACAAACCATACTTATTGCTTTTTAAATGCTACTCCTCGTCGTGCAATTTCAGCCACCATGAATATGTATGTATGTGTATATTGCTATATATACACATACATAGTCTATAAACCAGGACTTTTGCCTCTAATCTGTTCTTACTGTCTTTCAGTATGTCCCTAGTTCTGTTTTCCTCCCATGCCTCTTTTCACTCAATCTCTGACAATGTCCATTTTTTCATAGGTGCAGGGACTTTTTTCTTACATTTATCAAGTCTCCAAAGGTTCAGAGGAGCCATGAAGATGATTAGAGGGCTGGAACACCTCCCCTATGAAGAGAGGCTGAGGGATCTGGGCTTGTTCAGCCTGGAGAAGAGAAGGCTGTGGAGGGACCTTATTGCAGCCTTCCAGTCTCTGAAGGGAGCAGAGAAACAGGAGGGGAATCAGCTTTTTAAAAAGGCAGACAATGGCAGGACAAGGGGGAATAGATTGAAGCTAAAGGAGGGAAAGTTTAGATGAGATATTAGAGGGAAGCTCTTTACAGAGAGAGTGGTGAGGGGCTGGAACAGGCTGCCTAGGGAGATGGTGGGTGCCCCATCCCTGGGGGTGTTCAAGGCCAGGTTGGATGGGGACCTGGGCAGCCTTGTGTAGCTCCAGGCCTGAAGGTTGGTCGCCCTGCCTGTGGCAGGGAGTTTGAAACTCTGATCCTTGGGGTTCCTTCCAAACCAGACCATTTTATGATTCTGTGACTGTAAGAGCTGACAAGAACCTGACTGATGGACCCTTTCCAAACCTGTGCTTTGCTTGCATAAGTATTCAAGTTCACTCTTCATCTTCCTCTAAAATGGACATAACTCCTTTAACATTGCAGAATGTCAGATGAATTTTATAAGCTCTATATGAGCTCTTTGTACAGGGAAACTCGCAGCAGAGTACAAAGAAACTCTTATCTGAATGCTGGAAACTGCTTTCTGCCCAGATTTTAGCACAATACTCGTCTTCATTTGATTATATTAATGCATATTTTTGGTGAAACAGAGGTAGTGGGATGGAATTGGCTTTAGAAAGTTGAAAGTCACTTTTGCTGCCACCAGTTGCAGATCTCAAGGAGGAACAACTAGTGACAAAAGGGAACCTGAAAGTCAGTGAATAGCTTACCTTTCTTCTGATTAGTTTGTGGGCAGTACTTTCGTTTGGGGGTTGGGGTTTCTGGTGTTTTACTTCAGGTGGGGATATTTTTGTTTTGTCTTTATTATTTAAATATAAAAGTGAGGTAGCACTCTACTTTTTTCAACTGCTATTTTAAAATTATTGGATGGAAATTCATTTGCCCTCTGTTCCTTCGGGCACCAATTATGTTTTGTCAAACCAGACATTCTCAGAATGTCTTGGAGAATTGTTTCTCAGACCAAATTACTCTTTGTGCTCTTCTGCGTTTGCAGAACGAGAAGATGGTGTTTTACTCTGACAGCATTGGCAAGTCTGTTACAGGAATGATGAAGTCTCCCTAGCAGCCTTCAGTGTAAATTGGTGTCAATTGCTTCCTTGAAGGAGGCAGGGCAGTTCATTTCAATAGAAGAGCAGAGTTAAATGAAACCCAACAATTAGTCTGTATTTATGCAGTGATTTAAATTGGCTTATCCACAAAAGTCTGTACATGTAGTTATTGCACTTACTGTTATAAAAATAAAAGCTTGCTTTTGTTCATATCAAAGCTCATTAAACTCAAAAAGAAACTATACTGTCTCTTTAGAGACTTTTCAAATTGTAGGAAGATTCAGACCTGAGCTTCAGTCAGGACAACTTGATAACATTTTCTCAGAGTTTTTAAGCTTAGAAATGACATTGGTAGCTGGCTTTGACCTGACATGGATCTGAAACTAAACTGTCTTCAATAAAGCAGGAGTCTGAAAGTTCAGAGCCTTGGCTTCCATTTCCACTTTCTTTCATCTCTTACTTGGCTGTTTTCCTCTCTGTTAGGTTTGGTTTTACTCTGCCATCAAATCCCTGGGAATTGCCTAAAGTTTGTATGCAGTTTTCCATATACACTGACTTAAGACACCTACATACAGTAGTGCCCCAGTTTTGGTTTTGAGTGGTAGGTATCAAAGTTATGGGCTGAGTTAGATTTCTGATTGATCCACAAATACAGCCTATTTTCATGTATGTGATGGTGTTGGGCTTTTCTTCCTATATTATTCGATGGAAGACCAATGACATGATTCTACACTGAGCTAAATTTGGAGACCGTGCTTATAGTTATTAGTCTGTAGTAAAAGAATGGTTAGTAAAAGGATGTTCCAGTTCTTTACGTATACATGAGATGTGAAGCTGTAAGCTTCATGGGTTTAGAATTCTGAGATGGATTAACATTTTTTAATAATTTAGTCCTCAACTTCCATTCTCTTGTTAGAGGCTGCTGCTTATTGTGTTTGTCCCAAACTGCTCCCTACATTATTTTTCAAACAGCCACTGATATTGGAACTTTTAAATGAAAAACCTGACAACTTTCAACTAGAATCAGAAATAGGTATATCTTTTAGATTTGGGCACTACATTTAACATTTGGTCACTATATTTAACACTTCCAAGATAATTTTTGTTATGCTTTGTGAGGGCTATTTTATTTTGCAAATACCTTTGCAGAAGTTGTACTTTTGGTGTGCATATTAACCAGCAATTTAAATTATTAATAATTCACAAGCAAACCTACTCCATTTCTTATTATCTTGCTGTTTTGAGTTCAGTTTATTTAATTTGAAAAGCACTGCCAAGGGAAGCTAAGGAGTGTTTAGAGGACTGGGGTAGGTCTGTTTGTTTCTATCTACTAATTTTTTCTGTCCTGTTAGCTTGCTTTATTTTTCCTGTATATTTGGCAGGGAGCAGAAATGAATATGACTGTGTCGTGTTGAACAGTCACCACTGCCTCGAGCTGTTTCAGCAACTTACCTTGCCAAAACATTATTTTTGGTTCCAGTTTTGTCTCCTTGAACAAGGAAGGAGGTTTGGGGCAGTGCTCGTCTCTGAAGTGTTACTTTGGGACTAGCTAGGTTAGTGTCACAAAGTGAAATCTTTTCAACATGCTGAAGCAGGGCAGCAAATGTTCACAAGTTAGGAAACAAAAAATCCTGCAAACATACATAGGCTTAACCAGCAGGTTGTGGGTTTATATTTCTGCTGTGTCATCAGAGTACATTTTAAGTTAAATTGCAAATTGTTATTTAAAATTGAAATGTATCGCTGCAGTCAGGTCTATATCAATTATGAAATCTTTAGTTTTGACTTAGTAGTTTTACTGAGCTTAGAAATTTATCTTAATGATTCTATTTGAAAAATTCTTAGAAGTTTAAGAAAAAATTATAGGAAAATATCCAAGCACCTAGTAGCTGGAATCCTTCCATATATCAGTAAATTTATAACAATAAATATACAAATAGCTATTTGCTTTATCACCTGTGACTGTCTTGTACTTGCTTTAAAATGTCCTGTTCAAATATTATCACCTTGCTCGATAGATCTCAAAATCCTGTTTTGCTGTGGGAGAGAAATTGTTCCATATAGGTTTAGGTGTAAGAGGTTTACAAGTGCAATGGAAAATCTACAGTTATTTGAAAGTATGGAATTATATACTTCCTATTACAGAGCTTCTGACCTCGTGCTGTAATGAGAGAGGTCTTCCAAAGCATCCAGCAATAGTCTCATTCCTCCCACTGTGTAATTTTTGATGCCTGATGTGGCAGACAGTTTAATGAGAATTCTGATACTTCATTCAAACTTAATTGTCGAAAATGAGCAACTGGTAATTGTGAATTGGTGTGATGACCAACTAGTTGATACAATGAATAGCCAAAATGCAGTTAATTTTTGTTTTTAACTAGTATTTGAATTTTTTGAGAAAAGGTTCTGCAATGCAAGCAATAATACTTTGGGTTGTTGGGGTGGTTTATTTGCTGTAACGTCATCTTACCAAAAAATTACTTGCAGTGTTCCTAAGAAGGCAGGTCTCAAGGTCAGACTTAATCAAAAGGCAGATTATGCCTATCACTAGGTCTTTGGCTGTAGGGATAAAAACAATTAATTTTTTTCTTCTCTGTTACTATATAGTTATTTGTAAATTTAGTTTAATCCCTATCCACAGCATGAACTTGCAAGTTGTTGACAGATTTCAGTCTTTCCTTGAAGTGAACCACCATAGATTTATTTAAAAGTTTAATCGTGTTCTATCTCTTATTCCACTTCCCATCATTTTATCCTACACGGGAAACAATGCATTAATGAAGTCATGATTAGCACTAATTGTTAGCAAGCAGTATTTTAAGGGTAGTCATTGTGCATAATAGAGGGTGTGTTGTCGGAAACCTTCTGCCTACTGATTGTGAACAGCATTTAATTAGAAATGTAGCCCTGGAGCTGGAGGTGAACCCTTGCTCTTAATTGCCTCGGTTGGCAGGTCCTCCTTTGGGCAGTCTGGGGGCCAGGTGGGAGCAGGAGGTGCTTCTGCTTTGGGCAGAATGGGCCCTCCTGCTGAAGCCTATTGACCTGAGGAATCCAGCAGCTCTCAGTTGTTTGGTGTGACCGGGTCAGTCCTGCCTTCAGCTCCCTAGTTGTTTGAATAGTGTGTTCTTCTCTGGTATGCCAGGCTTGCAATGGGTGTGGAATGAACTTTTTTTTTCTATAACTTTCTTCTTTTTTTTTTTTTTTCCATTAGAACAACTGTGTGGTTATAGGAAGGAAAATAAAACTGCCAGTCATAGGTTAAATTTTGCTTTTACTGGAATAAAATTCCTTTTGTTTCATTGTAAAAACAGTTGAGGATATGCTAAGCTCTCCTGTAAAAACTGTCCTACAGAGTGAGTGTTTTGCTGAAAGGGGAGGATTGGAAATTATTTTCCTCAGGACCCTTAAGCATCACATAAATTCAAAACAATCCTTTGGAGAACTTGCCATGTTTTTGTCTTTCCCAAATATTTCTATACTTACTAGCCAAGTATGGCATAAACTTCATGTGTGTGGTGGTAACGCTCGTTTGACTGGACAGAGATATTAGGAATGCTTCTTTCTTACAACTGGAGGCCTTGGTGCAGCTTTAAAAGGCAAACCCCCGCTCACATCATGGTTGGGTTGCAGAGGAATCTTTTCAGGTGACTCCAAAATAGGATCAATGAACTAGACAGTAAGGGTCCTGGGTGGTGGTAGGGGCTTCAAAACTGAGTATGGCCTTTCTGCTACCATAGAGCATGTGTTTTTAATCTAAATGCTCTAGAAAAACCTGCCTGGCAGAGCAATTTTAGTTAATAATGTAAGTGGAGAGGTTTTGAGCTGTGTCTCTTGAAGGAAAAGAAATAATTCAGAAGTGAAAGGGATAAATGCTGAAGAAAAAATGCTTTAATTAACAGACTTGGTTGTTAGGTTGTTTCATGGGGTGTGAACTATACATTTCATTGTTCTCTATTTTTATTGCTGTTATTGCACAAGAAACCACGACATGATGTTCTTCTTTGTCTTGTTACTTGATTAGACTTCAAAAAAGAAAAGGTTTAGTGGAGATAATTGTGCTAATTAAAAGGGTGATTCTGTAAAATCTGGCCCTGCCTATAAAAGGAGAGCAACTGCAAACCAGAGTGGACCAATGATCCCTTCAGGATGACAATCTGCCTGTTAACGTGCTCAGCCCAGCATGCTACAGCAGAGAGTACAGCACCGCTCATCGCCCTGCTCAACAAATGCCTCGAGTCCTAAAATGTCTTCTGTTTGAACACACAGAAAGTACTAGAAATGCCTATTACTTCCATAAGTTATGAGCTAATCGTTTTTAAAAGTCAGTGGAAAAACTGTAGTTGGGGAAGGGTTGATTAATTAACTTCACAGCTCGTAGTTCGGAGGAAGCTCGCTCAGTACAGCTCTGAGGGGCTGGTTCTGGTTCTGTTACCTGGCACACCTGAGGAACCCAGCTGGCACAGATGACTTTTCTTTTCACATGCCTCTTTCAATTTCTCTCTAAGGTGAAACTAATCCTTCTCAGTCAGTTTTGAGTACTAAAAATATGATAAGAGAAGCTTTAAGGAAACCAGGGAACCAGCTCCTCCATCTTTGTTTGGCTTTCCTTGCTCCTTCAGCTTTGTGTTGGCTGCTGCTGTGGGTTGGTGGCTCTTGACTGGGTGGCTTAGTGGGACAGTCCCACAGGCAGGGTCACTGCCCCTGCAGCACCACATAGAACCTTGAGCTCCACTGGGCCTTACAGGGAGGGATCCAGGAGTCCCTCACGGTGAGCAGCAGGTTGGCCTAGCGTATGCCCCACAGGCCCTTGCTCTGAACACTGGTGGGTATTACTCCAGTCTAGCAATTGCCAAATGTAACTTCAGAAACTAGGAGCATTCATTATCTGGAGAAGAGGCAAGAGCTTGTTATGGAAAGACAGCGCTTAGATGTAATCTCTGGCTGCAAAAGATAAAAATTTTATTCAGAACAAATCCTACAGCTGGAAAGAGAGGCTAAAGAATGCCTTGGAATAGAAATAAGAACTTAGAGTGAGAAAAGATTTCTCCCAGTATTATTTTTCTCTTTAATTTGAGGATTTTTTCAGAAAGATAACTTAGAACTCTCGTACAGAATAGATCCCCCAAATTGAGATCTTTGTACAGGCACAAATGCTGAAGATCTCTGGGAAAGGAGGTTTGTGTGTGAGGCTTGTGCTGAATATAAACAAATCAAATTAGTATTTGCGTGCTGTTGTCCAAAAGGTGTTCTGGGCTTAACTTCTATGAAAAACTGGCAGCTGCTTTTTACCATAAAAACTTAGAATTTTTAATACTTTTTTTTCAATCCAAAAATGCCTTCTTTCCCTTTTGATGTTTCAAGCCAGGCTAGAAGAAGCTAAGTTCAGTGTAGATCAGCTTTTCATTTGAGTTTATTCTAGGTTATTCCAGCGCTCTTCAGTTTTTGAGATGGTACGTCTGGCTCTGATCTGACTGTCCTGTGTGGATGTGGGGTCTTCTGTGGTTTAGTGTGTCTCTGATCTCAGGCTGGAGCTTTCTGAATCTTGGGCTGAATCTCAGCCTCTCTCAGCCTCTGCCATTGGGCAGGCACCATACCTTTCGGAAAGGGGGAAGGACTCCTGTAAGTTTTACTTTCTCTGGGCATGTCTGGCTCAGCTAACATGTCCTGGACACATTTCAGGAAGAGTTAAATTTCTCCTATGTATATTTCTATATATGGAGTAAAGCAATCTCTGAGAATTTCAGTTCATCACAGAATTTTTTTATAAAAGGGACAATGAATCAATGTTAATGGTTAAAAAGTAGCATTTGGATAATGTTCTATAATAGGAAAATCCTTTCTTTCCTTTTGGTCTTGCTCTACTGGAGGAAAAAATAGCAAATTAAGTTTAAATGTTCATCAGATATGGCATGCACATTGAGCCTAGTTTGTACTGTGAAATGTAGCTGGTTTCCAGCCATCTAGAGGGGTAAAAAAAAAAACCCAAACCCCATTTTTAGCTGTCTTAGTCAATTTCTGTTTCTCTTCATTTGTGGAATTTTGTCATCTCCCTCTGGTGGCAAATGTCTGAAATATCCATCACACAGCTGCTGGTGGAGAAGAGGAGGGGGGAGAAAGAAGCCTTTAAGTCTGTCCAAGATGCACACTTGAAATGAGCACACTTCCAGTTACAAATATACATGCATAACAGACCTACTCTCTGGAGCGTGGCTTTGACATGAGAGAGAATGAAATTTAGGTTGGCCTGAGAGCTGGGATTTGCAGTATTCTGTTTGAAACAGTCAGAAAAAGACAGGGAGAACAGAGGCTCTTGCAGCACAGTCTGAGGGATGGGATTCTGTGCTTTCATGTGGTACAAACCACGAGCCTGCACGTTCAGTAGTCTCGAGCAAAATCAAATATTAAATACAAATTGTCACAAGATAGGAATTGAGCATAGAAGAATGAAGGATACCAAATGGTAATTTTTAACAATCGTCTGTGGGGGTTTTAGGTATAATATTGCATAGTCTGTTCTGTATAGCCTATTATATGAAGGAATACATTGATGGAACAGAACAAACCTGGTTTTATATTTCTCAAGACATATTGATGAGAAACAGAAAACATTACTTCCTACCCAGTGGGGTTTGTACTTGAGCATTATTGATGTTGACTGTTAATAAAAGTCTCTTTATTAAACTCTGATTAATTTTTTTTCTGAATCGGAGATAATAGCACAGCTTCACTTTTCCAGTCAGGTCTCTTGCTGCCCTTTTTCAGGTGTGTGCTAATGCCAAAGTATTTCAAGCACTTTTTCATTAAAACTATTCAGCAAACAAGATAGAAACTTGGAAGACCTCCTTAAAAGCTTCCAACTGAGTTAAGGTGTGATATATCTTCAATATGAATGTCCTGGATAATTTATCAACTTAAGTATTCTGATTTCTGGTTCACAAAAATCATAACTCAAAACACTTGAGTAATCCTTTCAACCTGGCTGTATCTCCCCTCCCAACCTCTGGTCCTTTGTATGTATAGCTGAATCTGTTCATCTGTATTAATGCTCCATTTGGTCATTAGTCCTTTGTGTCTTTAGAGTTCATCTGCCTGTGTGTAGAATATAAGTAGGTGTTCTGTATAAATAACCTCCCTAGTGGGAACCAGATGCTGAACTTTATAGCTGACTAAACAGGACCACTGAAAGGTGATATAATATGCTTGGCATCTGTGAGTCAGCATCAAGATGTGCTCTAAATACAGTGACAAGCTGTGACAGTCTCTGGACATAAAGAACTCAATGTGCTCTCATTAGCACTGTTGGAAATTGCTCCCAAGGGTCGTAGTTCTCACTCAGCTCAGCTCACTTATGTAATTTCAGAGCATGAACTGTTCCAGGGAACTGCAGTGGTCACTGACTTTGTTTTTTTTTTTTGCACTGCTTGGTGAACTTTCCTTTTAAAGGTTTCCCAGTGTAGGGGATGGAGCTAATGCAGTAAGTTCAGCAGTCTCTAAGAACTCCTGAAATGTTCACATTGGAAACTGCTGCTCATAAGATGCCCCCTGCCCCGCTTAATGGTCTGAGTGAAAAAGCAGAGACGTACGCAGAGGCAATCTGCTGGGTCAGGGCCTGGATTCACCTGTAACACTTATCTTCATTAATCTTGTGTTTATATTGTTGAAAAAAACTAAGTGGTGCCTGTAAAGTAAGATAGCTTTGTAGTCAAGTTGGATATCTGATTCCTGGCCCGACTCTCAGCAGCATTTAAATGGGCTTCCTCTGTGCAAGCGCGTGAAGCCAGAGCGATTAGAAACCCACTGGAGATACAGCAGTGAATGCCTGCAAGTGCTGATGCTGTGCTTGGCTTAGCTAATGAGCTTTTCACAGCCTTCCTTACATGGAGTATTTGTTTTCTCTGCAAGTGTGTTTTATGGAGACTTCATCCTGGGCTGAAATCCATATTTTAAGGGAACTTCAGCAGAAGTCCAGTTGTGTGTTTTCGCTGTTACCAGCTACCACTGAGTCACGCAGCTTCTGTGCTGACGAGCCCTTCCTTGCTGCTCACAAATACAAAGGGCTCTGAACAGGCAGGCATAGAACTGTGGGTTAATTCAGCAGGCAGCCTGGCCACGGACACGTTGTGTGAAAACTTTTATTTTTAAACAAGCTTCAAGCTAGCAGGGAAGGTCTGCCTGCCATGACTGGTTGTTTTTCTCCTGATTAGCACAACAACGATGCTGTGGATACCCAGAGCTGGGATGGAGGTGTTATTTGGCATGCAGCTCTCTTAGGAGGTAACTGGCTGCCTCCATTCCTGAAGTGTACGTGAACTGAGATCTCCCTGCTGAAGGTACATAGAGATCAAGCCCCCCCATCGTGGTGCCCTTATTTTTCCCATCTCCCAGTGGTTTAAACAGCTGCTTTCTAGAGAGGATTTCAAAAGACTGAGCCGTGTAACGGGTGGTTACAAATCCACCAGTTGTTTATCTGAACACACCTTGAAAGCAACATGAATAAAACATTTGCAGACTTAAGCCCAGATGTAAATTCTAAGCAAATATTGGGTTTATGCTGCTATTCTATGCATGTTGAGTGGCACCTCACTCTGTAATGAACGTCACTGAAACAGATGGGTAATCATACCATAAATATTTTCAACCATAGGAAGGGTATTTGGATGTAGTTACTGTGTTTGTGGAGCACTTGCCAAATTTTTTAATGCAACTGTTACTGAAAAATGGAAATCCCTGGGTTAGGTTTGGGGTGTTGGGGTTTTTTGGTTGGTTAATTTCCTGGGGAGGCAGAGTGGATTTTATTGTTGATTTTGGTGGTGGTTTTAATAGTTCAGGCAATAATAGCTGAAGTGGATAAAATCATGCAATTGGCTAATTCATTTCCAAACGCTTCTAGAGATGTTTTACAGTTCAGTTTTCCATCAGACAGCATATCACTCTGTGGTGTGCATTTAAAAGTACTGCTGGTTGAATATTAACATTGCTTTTAGGTCTGAAATATTATGAAAAGTGAAATGTGGGAAGTGCAGGTGTAAAAGTTGCATTCTCCTACAATTCCCATATTTTAACATAGCTTATAGTGAGGCTAGGCAGGGGCAGAAGAAAAGAAGGTTAAATTTAATTCTTCTAAGGGGTCAGGCTGAAATACTAATGAGGATTTAATAAGCATGTTTCAACAGCAACTCATCCAACGTTAGGAGAGCTTTGGTCAGAGCACGCTGCGCTGGCTAGCCAGGATGCTGGCTTGCACAGGAGGGCAAACAGGTGCTCTGGAAAAGCTGGTGGGTAATTACGTGGGTGTGATAATGAGGTATTGTTTTGGTTCTCAGTGTTCTTTTTCTGACAGCAAACTGTTGAGATTCATATTATGTCCACAGACAAAGTCTGCGTAGCCAAAAAACACAGGCATGACCAAGTTAGAGGTAACTTGATTATGGTATGCTGCTGTTTGATTAGCAGCTTTTGCTTTTCATTTAACTTCAAACAGCATACTAGTTGCTGCACCTTCATAGGAAATATCCAAGGGTTATTTTTCTCTCTTTCTAACCAAAGCCACTGGTCTGTGTAATTTATATCATGGTTTTGCATTTCCTCCCTCTGATCGCAGCCAAGTAGTTTACTAATCTCTTTACAAGGATTTATAAATTGTCTTCTGTTTTTCCTTGCTGCAGTTTCCCAAGCCGCATATTTGGCTCCTATTATGGGGTTGGATTGACCCAAAAGATCAAAGCAGAAGACATCCAATTCACCATGTACATTACGACTTGTAGCCAATGTTTTATAAGGTGGGAATTTCCACGGATGCAGAACGCTTCCCAAATCTCATTGACATTCAGAGGCTTTTCAACACAATTTAAGCTTCTTTCACAATCCTACGCTGAAGTGGTCCAGCTTTTCTTTCTAAGGAAATATGCAATTCTTTGGGTTTTTTTAAATTTTTATTATTGATTAATTCTCTATATTTAAGGCTTGTACTTCTCTGAGTGACACTCATCTTGCTTCTTGCAGATTCTAAGTGGTGTTGACAGCCAGGTATGATTATACATAACGACAAAGGCCTACAACAACAAAGAAAACCAAAATAGAAGTTAACAAGCAGGTTGTTTTCATACGACTCCCCCTCCTTTTGAAAGTGTAGACAAAAAGGTGGGCCTTGGAAGCATGACCAGAAAATATTAGACTTCTACTTTTGTTGTTTGTCATGATGCACTAGGTATGTTGCTATTTAATGTCCTACACCGAAGACAGAAGTTTCTGCTGCCCAAAAAAGCTGCTTCTTCAAGAACACACTGAAAAATTTTAGAAAAAAAATATGCAATTGCTGCATTTTCAAGGAGTAAAAAGAAAAAAATCTTTACAAGTATAGCAATTTATAAATATTTAACTGTCCGCGTGGTTAGATCCAGCCCTTCTACCTCTTCGGGAATAGGAGAGCAATGATTGACATTGGTAATACTTACCAACATTTAGTAATTAATTGGTAGTTACTATCTTCCTTGTTCTCTCCAGCATTTCCATGACTCTGTGGATCCCAATTGCTGAGTTGAAACCTACAGGAAAAAGTCAAACGTTGTATGCTAAAAATTCCTGTTAATCTGTGTAACTTTGTGGACAAAATCAGTAATTCCATCCCTTCGTTTAAACACTTCAATGAATTTTAGATAGGGGTACATTAACTTTGTATGATTATGAGCTGCCTCATGGTTTTGCTAAACAAAAAGGGCAACTTCTGCCAAATGCTTGGAAAACAGCCTGGCAGTAGACACAGACAGAGAAAAGCAAAAATATTCAACCAAAAGGTATTTCCTGTGTCCTCACTTTCCTTTCCACACTATTGAACTCTCTCTGTTAGCTGTAGCAAATCTCTTAATGAAATCCAAGCAGGGGTTTTCTCTGCACCACTTTAGCCCTGGAACAGAGTGTGTTCAGGAACTTCTCACACCTAAGCTTTCTGCTGTGCTGCTCCTGCCCAGGACCTCTTCAATTTCCCTTTTTGTCTGCCTGGAAGAAAGTGTCGTGTTCCTACTTAAGGATGTTTCATGTTCAAGAAAAGCAGTCCTGGCCATTAGTAAACTTTTTTTCCTCTATAATAAACCAATCCTTCTAATGGCCTGCCCTGACTTCACCAGTACCCATTAAACTCCTGATTTAGGTTGAATTCATCTTTCAGAGAAGGGTAGCCTATGAAAAATGGTGCAAAAGATAAGTGATCTATGAGGAAGAAAATTGACTTAAGTAGTAGGACTTCTCTTTTGCTTTAATTCCTATGGGCCACTGGGGTTAGTTGGTGCCTGTGGACATTCAGAAAACTTGCTGCAAGGTTCTCACAGTTTTGCAGGTCTCAAAAATTAAACTAGGGAGAACATAAATACCTCGTTTGGTCATTGTGTCTGCCCTGGTTTTATGTCCATGGTCATCAGTGAACTCCTGAACCCAAACTTTATAAGATCGCAGAACAGAACAGGAATATTTCAAGTATTAACAACTGGAATCCTATTTGTAAGTCCTGCTGTGAGCTGTGTGTTTTTAGAAAGCACCTGTGCAGGCTGGCACTTAAGTAGTAAACACCAAAACACAAGTGTCTCTGTGGCGAAGCCAGAAAAGGGTTCAAGGAGAGAGTGTGTTTCCAGACGTAGGCTTTTCATTTTGAACAAGGGCAGTCAGGGTTATAGTCTCATTGTGGGCAAAGCATGAACAGCAAGAACCACAGTGCACATGTCAAGAATAGTAAAATAGGTTGAAGTTCTCAGAAGCCTTTTGTTTTTAAGAGCTTCAAAAATGCTATTAAAATCTTAAATTTAGATATGGTTAAGGATGGAAATTGCAGTTGCCCCTCCTGTAACCTTTGGTATTCTCACCAATATCCTTCTTTGTCATATGTAGTCAGTTTTATGAGCTCATTATTTTTCCTGTACTAATACATTTCCCTTATCTTCTAATTAACCACTGCTCCTAGCATACTTATGATGGAACTCTTACATCTGCTCTGGCTTCTCACCCTTATTTCAATGCAGGTCTCCTGCTGCAGTTGACACAGTTGATGCTTTGACACTATTCAAGCTGTCTTCTGGTACCTTTTGCTGTCTTCCACGAGCTACCTGGTTCCAGTTCAGCAGAGGTGGGCCCCAAACGAACAGCTGATAGCAAATCTTCTTAATTAAATTTGAGAGGGGCTCGAGCAGGTAAATAATATCAAAATTCCTTAAATTTGTTTAGTTTTCAAAATTTGTATTGGAACTGTTCCTTAAGATTTCAGTTCTGCATAAAGCACAAGAGCACTTTTTGTAGCTTTTCATCTTCAGGCAACATTTCACATGTCTTCTCTTGAAATCTACTGACTTCTGTTTCTCCTGTGATCTCTGCCACGTTGAACATTTCTCCTGAGGATTCAGCCAACAGTTACAAAAGCAGAGCAGAAAAAAGCAAACTGTTCTTAATCAGCATCAAAAACTTTTGTCTTGTTTGCCTAACTAGCACTGATAAATAATGCTATTGTTTGGGATTATTTCTGATATTTTATGCTTACTAACAGCACTATTTACCCTAACACTTTTCTGCTGCCCTTCATTCTTTTATAACGTTGGTTTGTCAAGACATCTAATTGCACATTTTTGGTCATCTCTTGTGCTGGGTTTTGTTCTCTGAGGCTATGTGATATGCTGAAGTTGATGCTACAGAAAAACTATTGAGAAATTAAATGACAGTAATATACAAAGAGAAAGCAGGAAGTGACTAATGTCCTGGGCATCTTTCTACACGACTCACCAGTTGTATCTGAAATCAAAAGGCTTTTTCCTGTTTCTTCAGCTTTCCATTTTTGTTTGAGGCTTTTTAATCTGAAAGACTGTGGGCAGAGGCTTGCAGAATTTCTCACAGATAGGCTGCTTGGACAGAAGTGCATTATACCTTTAGCCTAGAATTAATTCTTTCCTGATCAACAGGGTCACTTCTACAGGTTTTGGAGTCTGATGGGTTTTGGGCTATTATCACTCTATGGTCATTGCTGAGGCCACTTCAAAACAGTGTGTTGCCAAGAATCACAGACTTCCCAATGCAAGATACAGTGGAGAACATACAGATTATGCTAGCAATGCAGTCTTTGTGTTAAAAATCTTTTCTACTACAAAGCTGAAAGTATAAGGTAAAGAACACTAATGAAAATTATAGTCTTAGGTGCCTTTCATTGCACAGCGCCTGGGACGTTGTAGTCTTTCAGACGTGCAGGCTTGGAGAAACATTGAACATTTTTTTAAGTGTAATTTATATTAAGTTACTTAAATATAGGAATAAAACTAAATAATGTTTTTAATAACATATGGCTCAATACTTATTAAATGCTAGGATCATTAACGGCGCTGTATACATTGTGGTGTTTAGTAATTACACAACTGCCAGCCTGATGTTGTCATCTCCCATCCTCATTGCTGAGTTACTAACACCAAGGAATATGTGCAGCTTTTAATTCATTTCTAGAAAATTTGCTAGTGAAGGGCTATTAATTTCTCAAATTATTGACTGGAAAGCAAATGTTGCTTGAGGCTTAATGCGTTGACAATGTTTTCCCATTTTTAAAGGTATTGCAGCTCTTGTGAGTTAGAGAACAAGAAGCCAGTCTGACAAGTTTAATGAAAGTTTCAAGAGTGAGAAAATAAATTGTAGTCCTTTGAAGATATCATTAATTAGAAATAGGTTTAAAAGGGAAAGGAAAACATCTTGCTATGCTCTGCCTTGTTACACAGTTGTGGTGGGCATTTTTAGGCTGGTAGAACTGGATGATTTATTTCCATGTCACAGAGAAGTTTATCAAAGGAGGATGTTTAAAATTTCACTGTGCTACTTTTCATAGATACGCTTTTCTCCTCCTGCCACATACAGTCTGTGTGGCTTCATCACTTTCCCCTCTACCGCATCTCTATATGCAGCACTTATTTATCTCAGGTAAATATTTCCTATAATGCTTCTGTTTCCTCTGGCTGCTGATTAATTTCCCCTCCCTCCTCTCTACTGGTGTGCTCAGCAATCATCAGGAAAGTGGCCCAACTTTACAAGAAGTAAACTTGCTTGGAAAAGCAACAGCAGTGGGGCAGTTGGTGTGGTTAACACCATCTGGTCTTGAAAAAGAACCATTGTGAAATCTGGCCTGTGCTGCTGACAGTTCCTGCTCTTGCTTTCCTATGAAATGACAAACCCTCTCACTGAGCTTGGTAATCTCCAAAGGGGCCACAGAAACACACAAGTGGGTGCACGTTAATGCTGTCAGAAACATGTTCCTACTCTGCTCCTTCCTGCTTCCTGAAGCTATTTCTACCATGGAGCTAGATGCTAGGTTCTGGAACACAAGTACTCGCTACTGTACTGCATGCAAACCCCTTTCCTTTTTACCTAAGACCCCCTTGGAGAATCCTTTCAACCCCAGGGTCGGACAGTGCTGGTTTTTAAGTTGTCATTTCTCAGACCGCAAGGTACAGGTGGGCATCTGGTCAGGGACAAGTTGGGTATCTGTATAGAAGTGTGTAGCTGTCAGGGACCTCCATGATTGAGAAAGGGGCAGACTGCCCTTGAGGGCTGTGCTTCCTTATGGGATTCTTCCTGGACTGTAGATATGGGGCACAGGACCACAACAGTTGCATGGGGAAAAGTCTGTGGCTCTGCTCTTCATTTGTATGAGGTGGAGGCCTGCAGTGGGGTTTGTCATATATTGGACATGTGAGCAATCTGAAGGTGTGTGTGTTATAATGGTTGCACAGACGATTAAGCTTGAAGTGCTTCTAGTTTGAATCACCTATACTTCTTGCCTCCAAGAAATCTCAGCTATGCCATTCTCCTGCTGTTCAAGTCTGGCTCTTGTGAAGAGAGAACTATTTCCCTGCACGCACCTTTCCCATGTTGTCTCTCAGCTAACTCATGGTAAGGAGTTGACTGCCTTATCTTAATGTGAGATTTTGAGTGTATTCGAGCACAGCAGATGGCTTCTCAGGAGCCTGACCTGAACACTCCTGAACCTTCTTCTCCCCAGACAACTGTGTGTAAACTCATTTCTTTCAAATGTCCTAGTCTCACAATCAAATGTTCAGGAGGTAGGTCTGCAAGCAGTCTTTGACTAGAAATTCCAGTTGTCCTTATTTTCTTAATAGCAGACTTTTTAGGGTTGTTTACACCTTTAGAAATGAGGATAGGCACAGCTTCCTCTGCATTTTTCTTTCCTTTCTAGAAGTCTACAGGCAGACAGAGAAACCTTTCAGCAGTGACCTGTCATCATACCAGAGATGATAGTGTGATGCTGGTTAACTCACTGTTGTGATGCTTTAAGCAAATAAGATGGGTGGAGTGGCAAGAAATCTATCCAGTAGTGTTATCCCTTGTAAAAAAGATTATAGGGAAATGCTTTATTATTGTTGCTTACAATCATTGCTTGCTGGTTTTCAAAATACCGACAATATGTCAAATGCTTTCATGAGACCTGTAAGAAACAGCTATTTCCTCAAATAATTTACAGTCATGGCAGGCTGTCATCTGCTGCTGTGCATGTGTATTTTCCATTTTTTATTGCTCATTTTCAGGGAAGCAAAAAAGAAAATCATCAGAACGTTCTCTGTTGTCAAATGAAGAGAAAATAAATGGGAGAAAACGACTCCAGCATAAGTAGAGGAGTCATTATTTATTTGATTTGTTAAGGGCAAAGTTCAGATAATTATCTAGAATGCTGCAAAGCTTTGTCTGTCAGCATTGATCCATAATGGGAATTTGTTTATAGACATCCAGAGGGGAACAGCTTTGAATTTCTTGCACCGAATTGTACAGTGTGCTGTTTCTGTTTGGGTGACTGAATTAGCAGCTCGATGTGCACGTGTATAGGGAGCAGTAGCCAAAGCTTGCAGCGCGTGGGCAACGAGACGGTGCCTCTCCTCCCCACATCACCGGCGCAGAGAACGGGCTGGTGCGGTGTTAATGGGGTGCCGGCCCGACTTCCCAGTGATTGCTCTAAGAACAAACGTATTCCTTCCAGCTCACTATGACTGATTCTTCTGTCAGGCTTAAATATTGCAGTACAGCCTTTTCCTGTTGCGTATTTTAGAAAAATACAGCTCAGACCTCTTAAATAATCAAATTTTGCCCACTTGCTTACTTCTGACAGGCTTTAATTTCTTTGTTGCAGCCTCTCAGCTGTCTGTGTTCCAAATAGAAACAAACAGCTGTTAAATACAAACTGTAGTAAACATCTGTATTTCCTTCTGAGGGTTGGTAGTATATTAATGCTGTGTTTTAAGAGTCAAGCTGAATTCTCCAACTTCTTTTTAACTGAAGCTTTACTGATCATGTATCAGGCTTCATTTTGCTGAAAATATAAATAGCTCTCACTGGCTAGATTTCAGCAGTTTCTAATCTTTCTTTCTAATTTCTGTATTGATTGGAATTAATTGTTATTCCAGGGATTGCAAGCTCTTCCCTATGACCGTCTAATGACTTTAACCAATGCTCTATCACACTTGCTTTGAATTTTAACGATTCAAGAGGTGGGGAGTTTCAACAGTCATTACTACTTAGAAAGGAAATCAGTTTTCATTGGTTAAAAGTTATAGAACATGCTGTCCTGTCTAAAATACAAAGATCTGGGTTTCCTGGTGGTACTTACTAAATTGTTTTTAAGTTTACATTTTCATTGTCTTGAAAGAGTCACACTTTCCCCTGAGTGTTTGTCCAAAGGGTTTGAGAGGTCCTGAGTAGAATCAAGACCTGACATGATTTATCTTGCAGTTTGCCTGATTTTCTGGGTGAGTGCCCAGAAATACTTCTGCCATAGAATCCAGTTTTTAGTTGTCAGGCAGGGGGATGAGAGGGGTGGATTGCAAGGTTTTGTCTTTTCCTGCCTTGTAGAATGCCCTTCCCATTCGTGGCCTGCTGCCTGTATAACTTCAAGTCTCAGGGACAGAGAATAGCTTTAGTGTTCTGTGTGGACATGACTTACCATAATAAGGTCATTGTTTTCTGAAGTCTGTAATGTAATAGAAATATAACCTTCTGACATCAGATAATCTTATTGCACAGCCAGCTCTCCTTGAGACAAGATTTTGTTCCACTAGTAGATGAAATACTTCCGAAAGGCAATTCGCTAGCTGGCACATTGCTGGGAGGAGTGGGTTCAGCCATGCAACTGCATGTGTGGGTTGTGCCTCCCTTTCCGTTCGTAAAGGGGGAGAAACATTCCTCTCACACACTGAATATTGAGAACTAATAGCAAAATGTCACACGCTCCTTTGGCCAGCAGTGGCAAGGTATAAAAAAAAATTCACTTAAGCTACCAAGCTCTTTTAGAGATCTCATAATAGAGGTCTTAAATCTTATTTTATTTTTCCTGAGCAATAAGTTGTGGTTTTTTGATAGGGACTAAAGAGTTAGGTTCTGCTTGCTCAAATAAAAGCATGGGCTGTATTTCTTTCTCTTAATGAAGTAGATGAACACAAGTGGAAAAAGCAGGGAGGGCGACAGGAAGAGTGAAGAGGCAAACGTAAGAGAGGGAAAAGCTGTTAGATCTGATGCTAGTGGATGGGAGGGCTGGATTGGGGAATGCAGCATTTCTTCCAAGGCAGGTTTAGGATTCCTGTGTTAAATACTGTGCTACATTTCACCAAAATACACAATTCCAGTTAACAGTGTTTGAATGTTTATCACGAATGGGGTTTATTCTATTGGCCCAAGAATAATGGGAATTCTCTTTCTGGGGTTTGCACAATCTCTTATTCACAGCAGAATGAAAAGTGCCTAAGTGGTGTTTGTGGGGAAAAATGCAGAATTTCTTAACCTAATTTTCAAAATTGGTGGATTTAGTGATGATCTATTCTTCAAAGCAAGTTACAGATATCTCTTGGGTGACTCAGATAATCTAGGTAAATTGTAATGTCATTGTAATTTAAGAGTTTCATTCCTAAGAGTATCAGAGAACAGTTGTATGTATGATTAAAGTAGGTATGGGTAATCTTCCAGGTATATCTACTTCCATTTAGTGCATTTCACTAGTGTTCCCAGGCAGCCTTTTGATGTGAAGTTAATGTAATACTCTGGTTTTAGAACCCGTGATAAGATGATTTATGTGCCAGTATTTCCCAGTGTTTGCTCTTGAAACGGAAGACTGATGGTTTTAACTGTCTGAAAATACTTCTTCCATTTCTGTGTGGCAGTTCATTAACAGGCTACACGTGGAAACATCCTTAGTTATGTACACAGCAGATTCATCTGCAAACATGTGAAACATGCATTTGATCCTATTTACTTGATGTGCATAAATAATCCATAAAGGTGATTTATTATTCCCATTTGCCTTATCTTGCGTGATCAAATTATAATCAATACAAGCTATTCTTTCAAGTAAGAGATTTATAGACCTTGGTCATGGTGTAATGGCCAATGTACACAGAAAAATCAGTTGGAAAAGCCTTTACTTTTACATGCAAGTGTTCCTGAGACACAGCTACTGAATTGGATTCTATATCATGGAAAAAAGTGGATTATAGTAACACTAAATCAAAGAAATCAGAAGGAAAAAGTGGGTGTCACAATCTAACAATTGACTTCTTTCTACCCATACTATGCCAGAAACATAGCCAGTCTAAGTTTTTGTAGCTGTATGAGCAAAACATGACTTTCAGCACTTCTTTGCTTAAGCCACTATGGCACAAGGGGGCCTAGCTCTTGCTTTGTAATGGGTCAAGAGCAAGAAGAAGGCTTGAATGCATTCAGAGTTAAAGAACCAGACCCAGCACGTGGTATTCATCCTTTGTGGGAGTGATTTGTACTTGTTATGATACCAATTTTGTGTTTGCCATCCATGTAGTAACGTAGAGTTTCTGTGACTGTAAATTTGTTTCCCCTCAGTTAAAATAATAGGGAAAAAGTTAAGCTTGAGAATAAAAGTTGCCTGACTTCATAGGTCAAACCCATTGTGGAAAAAACTCTGTTTTCCTTGGGGCTGTTTCAGCCTGTCTGCAGGCTGGAGTTAACACTGTCATATCCACGTACCCTGTGTTTATTTGCTGACTGTTTTTATTATCTCAGCAAAATTTCCCATCTGGATTCCTAGCTAATCCCTAACTCTTATTATGTACAGTTGAGAAGAAACTCTGTCATAGTAACAGTTAAAACCAGATTCCTTCCTTCTCTACTTCAGCCTCAAAAAAGTTAGCTGTGGTTTAGCTGTGGGTTAAAGGTTTCAGGTATTGGCAGGGGAGGTGGGCATATCTGCAACTTCTCAGAGATTAAAGATACACAAACCACCCAGGAGATGAGCAATTCCTGTGCTCTTAAATACATTCTTACCCCAGCTTTGAGCATTTTAATAAAACAAGGTAAAATAGGGTTCATACAACGTGCCTGCAGTCTCTGCTTTTCTCAACTTTGTGTTTGACAGGTATGATGATATTGTGACATATTCTGTAGAAGTTTCACTTTGACTCCTCAGGTGGGAGGCAAGTACACTGTGGGAGAATAGTTCTAGTGTTTCCTTCCTTTTTGACACTCTGGAGCAGACTGTTGGCAAACTGCTGTTATATTAATCCTTCTATTGCAAACAGTAAATTAAATTTAGAATTGTGTCTATACAGCAGCAAATGAATTGTGTTCTCTCTGATGGTAGAGGCAATGAATTCTGAGTGTATGTGTAGTTGAGGCCATTAAAAGGTCCTAATCTTTGTGGAGTTTTTATTTACATATTTCTTCTAGCATTATATGCTTTCATTTATGTATAGCTATTATTTGGCTCATCGTTATAACCTTAAAATTGAGATTTCCCTCAAATGATAAATATGAACTTTTTTGAGATTAAGAAGTTGTTTTCTGAGGATTAGCGGTTTCACATGTAGCTCTAACCCTCCACCGTTTTCAGATCTTGAAATTATACAGCCATGATTAACAGGTGATTCTAGGTTATTAACAAATGAACTGTTATATTAAGTTACTCATCAGATATATCTTGGATTTTGTTTTCCTTTCAGAATGTTATTATAATTACCCATAATAGCAGCTATAGAATGTTTAATTTCACTTGAAAATTTTCCTCTTTATATATATGAATGACTTTAAATTCTGCTTATATTCTAATTTGTAAATATTTCTTCTTATTTTGCTATCCGTTGCTTCATCAAAATATGGTTACCAAATCTTTTATGTTTTTCATTGAATTTTATATCCATTGTGAAAACAAATTTATGTTCTGCTTCCTAGGGATACACTGAACTGATTTTTAATATAGGAAGGGGAAAGAACAGTCTGAGATCCTCCCCTATCCCACTTTCCACCTCCCATTCATCTAAGTACCGTGGGGAGCTGCTGTGGATTTTCAGACTTTTCTATAGAAATACAAGCTCTTTACTTTTACCTCCACTGAAGGATGAGATAGGAAACACTGGTTGGAGGAAAGGGTGACTTCTAAGATACCATTCCTGATTTTCAGTATCTCAATAGAGATGAATTTGCACCTTTCAGGATTAGGGCAGGGAATTAATGGTTTGATTGTAGTGCCTTTCAGACTGGCTTCATGTTGAGGCACACAGCTCTTCTCAAATCAGTGAGCAACCAGTGTACATACCCAAGAGTTACACTGTATTTCTACAGTCACTGATACCACATGCCAAACCCTTGCTGTTCTTTCACCACTTCTCACCTGAAGAAAGACAAACATCTAATTTTCCAAGTCCGGAGGATTTGCTAAAATTTCCCCACAAGACAATTTAGCCAACATTTTGTTTGGGAGGTCAACAGCAGTTCAGTTAAAAACTAAAGGCAATTGTAAAGAATTATGTACTGGGGTGATTTCTAGCTTTAAAATATATATATATATTAAATAAAGTACTGATACATGTTTGATGTAGTGATGAGTTGAGTATCTGTAGCAGTTGCTTCCCACCAGATGGGCTGTAAGTAGGTTGGGAGAGCTGGCAGCTGATATTTAGGACATGTAATCTGAGGAAAGCAGGAAGGTAGAAAGCAAGGGGCAAACTGTGAAGTAGAGTGGAAATGGAAAGAAATAGAGCAGTTAAAATAGGAAACTCGTTACTGTTTTCCTGCAATATATCATAATTGCAGATGCTACATTAATTTCCTTTGGGGAGGATGCTTGTTCCACAGCAGACAAGAGAGGTATACAGGGAGATCTTTTCCCTGGAGAGCCAGAGCTGTCCCACAACCATGGGCATCACAGTTTAAGTGCCAATAGATTCTCAGATAAGGCACGATGATGTTGCAAAAGCCAGCCACCGTCCCTGTCTGGAGCAACAGCTGTCTTAAACAAACTGCTTTCTGCAAGGGTAATACAAATTTCACATTATTAGTGTTTCATATCCCAGTGACATGATGTGTGTGTCTTAAGGGGCCGCTGTCTAGTGAGCAGCTCTGGTTCTTTCTTTGTTTTTATTAATTCTTTTGACACTACATGTTATAACAGATTCTGTCATCTACTGTACTAAATCCTTTGGAGCCTGGTAAAAAAGGAAATGTGTTTGTCACTGTTTCATGAATACAACTGATTTTTTCAGATTCTCCAGGGAGTAAAAAAAGACAAGATTTCACTTCCAGCATCTGTGTGTTACTGCCGGCATCTGGCAGTCCACGTGCCCATTGCTGGTAATAAACAAGATGCAAACATGCTGCTTCATTTGTAGACTACTCTCCCTAGTTAGCTTCAAGCTTACTCTTCTACCAGCTGTCACTGAATGTAATCGTAATGATTTGGCCTAAAAGCACTGGTGATCCTTACCTGCCAGGGAAGCGTCTGGCAGAAATACAAATACTTCCTTTTCATTTCAATACATGTTCTTCTTTCACTAACCTTCACTTCACCTTTTTGGGGTCATTTGATGTGTATTTCTGTAGCTCTAAAATAGTTATTTAAAATTAATTATATTTTTCATGCTCTTTTCCTTTGCTTCTGTTCCATTTCCCCGGGAAGATGGGCTTCTCTTTACTTGAGATGGACAGCAGTTTAACATGGGCTATGACTAACACTTTCACTTAGTCATGGGCTTCTGACTGGCTAGCAAAGCAGATAAATCCATCCAGGCTCCTTAGATCCTGTCTTCTTACAATTACAGTTCATTCTTTCCAAACAAGTCTTGCACGATTGTGTAGTGAGTTCTGTAAGCACTTCATGTTTAAAGAATCTGAAGAATTTCCAATATGTGTGGGGCTTTGTTTATAAAATTAGATACAAACCATAAAAGAATCAGTCTAATGGCTCCCAACTCACTTATATGCACAGGATGGAGAAAAATTTATATGCAACCAAACATGTTGTATGCTGCAAAGGCTGAAGGTTTGGGGGGGTTGTCCCCAGACACCAACACACAGCAGTCTGCCTTGCAGTGGTACCCTGCTACATCTGCTTTTGTGGGAGTCTGGAGTGATGACAGAGGTGATGCTGTCTGCCCTCCAAAAATGCACAACCCTAGAGGTACTGTGTTAAAAATGTCAGTAGGAGATTGGAAAATGATATATGCTTTGGTGCTTCTTCATGTCATTACACTTTGATCAGAGGTAAATTCATTTGTATTTTAGCCCTATCCTTCAAGTTTAAGACTCTACTGGTGCTATTGAATGATGTGTCACCAGATTTTTTAGGACAGTGTTTTCTAATGTCTGATATAAATAAATTCAGCTGACCAGGTCTTTGTTACATCTTGCTTTCTTCTTGAATCGTTAGTGCCTTACCTTACAGTGAAAGAAAGTGTCTTGTCTTCTACAACCAAGCAAATGTCACGTAATAATTATGCGTTCTGAAAAAATTCTGTCAAACACCACTACAATGGTGGGAAAGACATAGGTTTTAACTCTGCAGGGCCTGTATGTATAGCTGGGAGGGGAAATGGAGGGGGAGGTGATGCAGAGAGGACAGGTTTTTACTCCATGTGAAAACTGATGACTACTTTTCCCCATGAAGCTCTGTGGAAGATTTCTTTTGTGTTGATTATTTTCCATAAAGAGATATCAAACCTATACACAGTTATTTTGCCAGTTCTGAAGTAGCTGTGTAAGGATCTGCAGCACAAGAGGCTTTTATTGTATTTGCGTGGCTTTTGTGATGTGTGGGTGGCATGTTTTTGTATGATGCTTGTCAGTGTCATTTATATCCCAGCATGGGAGACTTTCTTTGGTCCTGCTTGCTGTAAAAGCGTAGAGGTGCCAATTCTCCCTGGTGGTACTGGTGACACTTCTGTGCTTCATTTGTTTTATGGAGACTGTTAACTGTCAAATCTCTCAAAAGACAGCATCTTTAGTATCTTTGAGACCTTATCACTGCTTACATTTACTTGACAGGAGGTTGTAGAGAGGTGGGCAATGGTCTCTTCAGCCAGGTGACAGGACAAGGGGAAATAGCACTAAGCTGTGCCAGGGCAGGTTCAGATTAGATGTTAGGAAAAATTCTTCACTGAAAAAGTTGTCAGGGCCTGGAACAGGATACCCAGGGAGGGGGTTGAGTCACAATCTCTATGTATTTTAAAAAAAGAGCAGATGAGGTACTTAGGGATAAGGTTTAGTATAAGATAGGAATGATTGGACTTGATTACTTGTAATTCTGTGATTACCTTGTTTTTAATTAAAAAAATGTGTTGAACTTATCCATTTTCTATGCTACAGGGCCTGAGCCTTCATGTGTTTATATAAAATGTCTATCACCATATTTGATAAACTTTCTTTGTAAATCACTCTGATAGTGGAGGTAAGAGCAGCAGTCAGCCTGTTAGCACCTCAGCACTTCTGTTTTAAAAGAAAAAAAAAAAAGAAAGAAAAGCTCAAAACTCTGCTGCCAGCTTGCCCAGCTGCTTTTTAATGCTGCTTCTCTGTTGGGGCTGGGGAGAGACCTGTTGTGAGTGGCAGCAGCGTGCACCAGGACTGCTCTAACCGCTCCACAAGAGCACAGGTGTCTGAGAAGGGCAGCCAGGACACGAAGGCTCAGACCCAGAGTGGGGGTCTTTAACACAGGGATGTGCTTGCAAGTGGCATTTTTATGAATGCAAAAGCTCAAAGTGACTTTAAGAAATAGGAGAAAAGAGACTGTGATGGACGTAGTAGAGCATATCCAATGCTTTCAACTGTTCCTGAATATAAGCTAAAAAGCTTGCTGTGAAATGCATGAGTATTCTGAGCTTGCTATTTTCCATATTAATAGGGAAAAGTCCTTTAAAATATTACCATTGTTCTTATGCTGTCTTAAAAGCTTTCAGGAGTTGCTTTTGCTGATGTTTGTGGTCCCACTGAGTTTTGCAATGTAGCTAGCTAAATGCTGCATCACTAATGTTCTCTGTGATGACATATCTCAGGACTGTAAAAGAAGAGAATAAGCATAGAAAATTGTCTTTAAGGGCACTGATGACCTACATGACACCTGGTTATAAACAGTATGTACTGAAGAGATAGGCTTGAAAAATAGAAAGTCTGCAACTCATGAAATGCATGTTTGCTACGCAGTGGATTATTTATTGATTCATAATAGATCAATGTGCAGTTATAGAAATAAAATATTGGTGCTAACATAATAAATATGATCTGTTCAGAGCATCGCATGAAGGAAGTATTCTACCCTTTCCATTCAAACATACAGCTTTCCAGAAGAGCTGAAATTGTGGGTATTGGAATAGCCCACTGCATACCTGATTCCTTGTGGCCATTAAACCAAGACAGAAAGTCTCTTTGCACCCCAACTTACCAACTTGATGGAGGAATTGTATTTTATATTTCATTCAGGATTTTAGACTAAAAGTTCCTCAGACTCCATACCTAGTAGCATATGAAAGAACTAAATGAGCTCACTTTCTGCTGGAGAAGCATGAAAGAGGGGGCAGCCCTAGGGAAAAAAGGCTTTGTGAAGAAGTGTACAAGAATGGGCTTTAGACAAAGTGGATTTGATTTCTGTCAGTACTCCAAAAGTTGTAGGATTCAGGCAAATGATTCAATTCCTACCTCTGTTTCTGTAATAAAGTTAACAGCTACCTCTTTCTACTGTGGTTTCTTTGCAAAAATGATCTGCTTTATGATGCATAGCACAGTAGGAGTTTTCTATTAGTCAGGGCCTTTAAGTAGGATTTTTAGTAATGATCTGTATGCTTGTGTGTTACTGAAATAAAGTAATAAGCCTAAAAACTGGAATTAAGAGCCATACAGGAAGTTGTAAAATGAAACTTACACTGAAACTTCATTGGGGACCTTGGAACAGGGACTCAGAATGGCTTCAGAAGAGCTTGTGACGTTTTATTTCAGCCTTGAACATTTTGCAGAGCATTTTCTAATGGCTTACATGATGTCTAGCAAAGCCACTATTTCCTATTCAGTTCATAACCCCCAGCAGGAACCTTTGGCATGGGTGGAACCCTTCACCTAGATCACTCCATCTGCAAATCTAGTGGCTGCTTGGCAGCCCACCCTTCCCATGTCCTTGTTTACCACGCTAATGTATGTTCACTCTTTGGTGCTTACTGTAACAGAAGGTGTAGTTTCAACTTTTATTTTTAAACATATTAAAATGAAGGGGATGTTTCAGCTCCAGGGTGGACATCTGTGCTTAGTCCTTCATCTTCACCAAAGGCACTTACTTTATCCTTACAGAGGTGGGATTTAGAACAGAATGCAGGTAGAGGGACCTCCTCCACCTTTTCCAGTGAGGTGCTGCTTTCTCATTTCATTAGCCTTATTCTCCATCTGTCCATTTATAACTGCTAAGATGTGTGTCTCCACTGGCAGTCTTGATTTGACTCACTTGCTTTAATGTGAAAGTTACAACAAACCTGCTAATGGCACAGAGACTTCTTATTGATTTGTATTTTCTCTCTTGTTCAACTGCTGAATACAAAGTAAAGGGGATTAATTCCTTGGATTTGAGGGGATTCTGCATGCAAATTTACTGGAGAAAAAGAGAAATAATTCTTATGTGACAGTTAAATTAAGGACACCTTAGCTTTTAAGGTCCATGCCTGTTTTTACATTTCCTTTGACAAGGTTTTCCTTGGTCAGATTATATGGGCTGATATATTCTCCCTACATCTAGTTTCCATTCTTTAGCCTAAAGCAATGTCACTGTAACTGTATCATGAAGTCCAAAATGAGAGGCAAGGAAGAATCGGTCTTATACTTCGAATTCAGTTTTCTTCCTGTTCTTTCCTTCTGCCTTTTCCCTCTCTCAGATGTATCCATACTTTTTTTTCCCCAGGGATAACCCTAGGGTTTCACACGGGGGGAAGGGGTTTACCTTGTGTCCCCACACAGGGAAGCAGCATGCTGAAAACCCTTTTGCAAATGTTGACTCGTTGGATGTGTTAGATCATTACTTCCATGTCAGTTGACTTCCATGCAAAATAGTAGCAAATATATGGCTAGTTTCTTGCAATAATGCCATTAAGATGTCCAGAGAGAGGAGTTAAGTGTTTGGCAGTTTTGGGAACAATTTTCAGCATCTTTACATGTGCATTTAGGCTCAGTATTCACAGAGAATCAGGATGCTCTCTGAGACCGTAGGAAAGATGTACGACTGAACAAGAGATGGCAGATGTTCTGGTTACAAATCATAAGAGAGTCCTTACGGAGACTTTAAATAGTCATGAAGGTTGGCTGGATGCAGCCCTATTAAAAGTATAGCTGCTTCATATTACAGCAATGCTGGTGGAAGCTGGAGGCACAGATTAAGGGTGGTAGCTGGCCCTTAGGGCAAAATTCTCAACTTGAACTCTTCTCTGCAGAACAAATCCCAAGCATGTCATGCCCTTGTTCCGTGCATAGGACTTGCATTAATCTGAGTCCCTTCTTTATTTGGGTGATTTGGGGAGAGGGAGAGGGGGAGGTTGGTTTGTTTTTAAGAAAAGCTTCACTCCCTGAACCATTTAGGAGGCATATTAGTCTGTAATTGTGCTATGTGCTAGAATCTCTAACACCAGATGTTGAGTTTTAACATCCATGCTGGGGAAAAGGTGTAGGAGACACTAAATCTCTGAAATCTGCAAAGTTACTCCTTGGATAATTTGATGTCATCTAGAGCAGAATCTCTCCACATGTTAGAAAGAAATACGTGATGAAACATTCATCTTTCCCATTAACCTCAGTGGATCTAGCCAGCATGACTGCACAAGTAACATTGCAGGAACAGTGTGGCTCCTGCTAAGCCAAGCTTTCTTGCTGTTTCTTTGAAGACACAGCAATAGCTTTCCTAGTGCACTGTATACAGCTTAATTTATGGATTTGGAGAGAAGTCTTAGCAAAAGTTCTGCTTCACAGACTTCTGCTTAAGCTGAAAGCTGCAGCTAGCGAAGGGAGGACATGAGAGTGGATACAGATGATAAAGACTAGCTAAAAAAAAAAATGGGAACAAGCAATTGCTTGTCAGAAAAGCTCTTCTAAATTGGAGAGAAGTGTTAAGCAGGATTCCCAAAGGGGTAGTCCTTGAACATAGACAGTATCCAATCTATATACATGACTGATGGGGAGTGTGAACTAGTTAGTTGCTGATGAAACTAAATTTGGAGCAGCAGAGACTCTGGAACAAACAATAAGGGAGACTTGAAAGGACTTCAAACTGAAGTATGAACCCTGGCATATTAAATGACCTTTAATGCAGACAGATGTATACCACAAGGAAGCAAACAGAAAAAGTTCATTTAAACCATAAAATAATAAAACTCAAGGGCTGTAACTTCTACAGCCTAAGTAGAAAGAAAGATGCAAAGAGCAAACAGGAAGTGTATCTTTGCTCCTGTTGTTATTGAACTAATGGATTCACATATAGAAAATATCTGGTGCTATGTATTTACATACCTGATTACTTGGCCCACAGAGGATTGTTCCCAGTCCTTTTTCTGAAACTATTTCTAAGTAACAGAGAATTGGTTTGTGAGGCAATTCTAACCAGAGATTTTCAAAACAGTAAGAACAATTGGTGCAATTTAGTGGTAAAAGTTGTCTCAAAATCCATTTCTTCATCTGTAGGAGTTTAGTTACGTGGAGCAAAGTGAATTTTTGGACTATCAGATTCAAAGTAAAACAACAAATTTGTTTATATATATATACACACACACACTTTCCCCCCAGATACAGGTGTTTTTCATCAAAGTTAATGTCAGTGTTAACCTGTGCTTTCTGTCATTGAGTGCTCTGAAACAAGCGTATGTTGTGCTATTGGCGGGGGGTGGGGGTGTAGGTTTAATTTCATTGTCTTCAGATTGCATCTGCAGAGGAAGTAAAGTGTCTCTCTGGTACACAAATGCACTGTATCTTCCTTTCTCCTCTCTATGGATATAAAGTAAACATGTTACCAAATGCTGCTCGTGTAGCTGTAGGCTGTGTGTCCAAAAAACACTTAAGGTGTATCAAAGGTGCTGCAAGTACAGAGGGTACACTGCCATACAAGAGTGTTGCAGGGCTGCTTCATGAGCTGTGGCAGCATTTCCTAGTGCTGTCCTCAGCCACGTGTGTGTGTGTGTGTGTGTGTGTGTGTGTGTGTGTGTGTGTGTGTGTGTGTGTGTGTGTGTGACTGACACCCAGCCTCACCCCTTCGTCTTGCGTGGGTGCGTGGTTCGTGTTCAGAGCATCCCCAGGGACAGTAGAAAACAGCCAGGTATCAGGGCAGCATGGAGCCCTGAAAAGCTCTTCCTCCTCTCTTCTGATAAAGAAGCAGGGCAAATGTAAGCTTCCTGATGCCTGAATCTGACCAACCAAACACAACTGGGCTTTGCAGCCCTATCTTGAGATGAAAGAGTCTGTAAATCCAAAGCACTTGTCTCTCTTCTTATAGCTGAGCGAGCTACATGCCTCGCTCTGCAGTATTTCATTTTCACCCAACAACCCACAGAGCGTTGCACAGTAACCAATGTTGCCCAGTTTTCCCCTGGCCCCCTTCTAATCGTGCACCGAGCTGTAGCACTACAGAGCTGCAGCACTACAGAGCTGCTGGCCAGGTGAGACTCCAAAGAAATCAGTGCAGCGAAGCAAAGCGTTTTACTGCTGTTGGTAACGCAGTTATATTTATTGTCCTGTCTGTCTTGGCTGTCACCTCAGACAGCTTTTCTGGCTCCAGCTGATGTGGGTTAATCATGGTTACTGGGGCAGACATGGGGTTGTGTATAAATTAATGTAGTCAGGAAAAAAAAAATCAATAGAAACTTTAGATAATTTTATTTTCGGTTTTGAAATGGACTGGCAAGAGGTTTTGGTAATGATTTAAATTGCATCTTGGAATTGCTTTTAATTATGATTAAGATGACTGCTAAATTTAACAAGATACAATTAAATACTAGTTTATTAAGTTTGGATTTGTTGCTGATTAGCGGTTACGCATGATGAGCTTTTTTAATATTCCTTAATCGTGAATTAATGGTTTGGATAATCAATTGGTGTTTAATGTATTAATAATTTTTATCTCAAAATGCAAATAAAAGCATGCAGTTCTCAGCTGTGCGTTATGTCTGCCCCATCTATTAGAGACATGAGCCCTAGCATCATGCCATTTAACTACTGCAGAGCAAAATTTCAGAGACTCTTGGAGTTTAAAGGCTGCTGTATGGGCTGAACACACTTGTGTTCCAAGGAGAGCAGTGGTCACTAAAAGAAAAGGTGACTTTAACCTCTGTCTTGCCTCGGCCTCTATGCTGAACATAATTCACCTTAGCCTGAGATCTGGTACCTACACTGCTGCCACTTAACAACCATACTTGTCATCAAAGTGACACATTTTGATGTCATTAAGAATGCATGGTGTGCCTTCAGGAAAGCCTATTTTAATTTAGTAGCCAGACAACTTACCAAATGTCTTTTGTTTTCTGTTTTCTTGGTGTTCTTTTTTAATGGAATGTTTTGTAATGCTACTGTTTGGAGCCCAGAAGTTTACGTTTTCAGTAATCAGTGTTTAACATACCGCTTCTTCACAAGCTGCTGTTAGCTGTGTTACTGTGGGGTGGCTCAGAGCTTTCTCTGGAAATGCACTTTGCCAGTACACTGGGTTGTCAGGGAGCACCTCCTGTGATAAGGCACTGATACCTTAAATTCCGAACAGCGGCGCAATTTAACTCTTCAGCGTGTTTTGCAAAGACCTTGTTCTGAAGTCCCAGTGCCTCTAAAGCTCTTGTTTGGATTCACTGGGCATTTCAGTGGAACAAAGAATAACATTGCTCCTTGTGGCTGTGCCGTGATGTGGACAGCTACCTGCACTGCTGTGAAGGCAGCCACTTGCAGAGCAGCACACATCTCACAAAGCAGCAAAGGAAGGTGGTTACATCCACTGGAACATCCTGCATACATGGTGCTTATCTCCCTTTGCACCCTTGCTATGGAAAGCATCCTCTCCCTGTAGTCGCTTTAACCTCCGTGATCGGAAAAGCCACGTGAGGTCTTCTCACAAGAGTCTGGTGAATGGCTGGACCTTGAACTTAAAGGGCTTCATCAACCTGCCATGTTACTTCTGTGCCCTTTAGGAACTCTGACCTACCAGATGCCTTGAATGCATATGCTTCAGGGAGTAGCTTTTGGACACACTGTGAAGCAGGAGCAGAGGGAACCTCTAAAGCCCTCTCCAAGATCTGCTGCAATCATAATGAAAAGCGCCTGTGCCCTGTGGCTCTGATCGTCTTCCAGGATTTTTCTTCCTTGTTACTTTTAACTTTGCATTATTAAAGTCTCCTAGAAACTTATTTTTATCTGTCAAGTAAAACTAAGATATGAAAGTATTCAAGCATCCAGATTTAACCCTCTGAGTAATAAAATAGTAAATACAGGAGTGCATGTGAAAAGAGAAAAAGCAGCCAATTAATATGTTATTTTATAATTTTTTGATCATCAGAAATAACATGATCATATTGCATTCTGGACTAATTCTGCTCTAAGTAACAAAGGAGACTCACTTGAATTTACAAATGCCTGACAGCTTATCTGTTTTTTCCCTGTCTCCATTGGTTGATCTAATAAAAGGTATATAACTCCCTATAAAGACAGCTCCATTATACTCTTCAGTCATTAAAGCTACATGAACCCTGGAAGTATAGTTTTATTGTAAGTGCTAGATATTTAAGGGAAGTCTATGGAGTGAGGTAGCCTTTGTAAGTGGAATATTGACATTTTTTGTTTGTTTTTTGGTTCGTGGGTTTTTTAAACTTCATTTTAACCCACACAAAGATTTATGCCTTGATTTTGAAATGAAAGAACATTTTAAATCTTTGGTCATCTACTTTATTTTTTTCACTGAACTGCTTTTAATTCAGTTGTATGCAAGATGAAGGCCAACCGTATCCTGGGCTGCATCAAAAGGAGTGTGGCCAGCAGGTCGAGAGAGGTGATTCTGCCCCTCTGCTCTTGCAAGACTCCACCTGGAGTACTGTGTCCAGCTCTGGAGCCCCCAGTGTAAGAAGGACATGAAACTGCTGGAATGGGTCTAGAGGAGCCCACAAAGATGATCAGAGCACGATAGCACCTCTCCTATGAAGACAGCCTGAGAGACTTGGGCTTGTTCAGCCATGAGAACAGAAGGCTCTGGGGAGATCTTATAGTGGCCTTCCAGTGCCTGAAGGGGCCCACAAGAAAGCTGTGGAGGGACTGTTTAGAAGGGTATGTAGTGATAGGATGAGGGGGGAATGGTTTTAAATTGGAAGGGGATAGATGTAGATTGAATAGTAGGAAAAAGCTCTTCACTACGATGGTGGAACAGGTTGTCCAGGGAAGTGGAGGCTGCTCCTCCCTGGAGGTGTTTAAGGCTGTGTTGGATGGGGCCTTGAGCAGCCTGGTCTAGTAAAGGGTGTCCCTGCCCATGGCAGGGGGGTGGAATTAGGTGATGTTTAAGGTCCCTTCTAGCCCAAACTGTTCATTGATTATTGAAGTCTGCTGTGCAGAGAAGCAAACATGGACATTTTTGGCATGTCATAGAATAAAAAATCCAAGATGAGTTATTATATTAGGATCTGAGGGACTTGACTCCCACAGATGAGGGCAAAATGCCCTCTGATATACACCCATCAGTGAGTGGTGTCATGCTATCCTTGAACTGCAGTGAAAAGGAGTCAAAAAAGAAGCCTTGGAGGCAGAACTCAAACACTTTTTTACACAGTAAGGCTATATATTGTTGTCATAATGCAGTCTTTATTGGGACAAAATCTTTTGCTATTTCTTGGGCAGACTGCCCAGAGCAGAGAGACTCCCATAAAGGAACAGCAGGTGCTATTTGGGCTATTTTCTTTTTCTTTTCCTATTAATCTCATATATGCAGTATGTCATTCTTCTGAAGGAACAACGTCAATTCAACTCTTACATTCTAATGTTCTTCCTTTGAATCTTTTTATGCTCTTTGATAGCTGTCAATCTGTTTATTTCAAATTTGAGGAAAGTGTGATCCTTTCTTTTAAGCTAATCAAGTGACTAAAAGTTAATATTTTGGGGAGACCTTCAGCTCACAAGAGTAAGCTCTGCAGTCTTTGTAAGAGAGTGACAATCTAAGCTTATTCATGCTTTGGGGCTTCATGGATTTCTGTTTCAGGGAATCCTGAAAGTGGAAGAATTATTGTAATTAAGTGAGTTACAGAATGTATTAGGAAAACCTCCATGATGTTTAGCTGCATGTTCCTGATATTGAGACTTACACAGTCTAAATGTAGAAAAAGTAACTTTCATGTGGGGTGTAGATTATTTTTTAATACATTTTGGTGCTACACTTCAGCACAGCGACAAAGCAACATTGTTCTGTTTATACAGAAGTAAGACTTTGAGCTTGCTGCCCCGAGAGAACTAAAGCTTCCACACCAGTTCAGATCTGTGTCTAGCCAAAACAGGCAGCATCAAGTCCTGAAAGTTCTGTGTTGAAACTGAGGTCCCTTTGCAACATCTAAAATTAACTTCTCAAATGCTTTGCCCCTTCTCTGTGCCTTTTTCCCCTACTCCATATGAAACAAGCATCTGGAAAAAGAGGATGGCAACCAGCATCAGCACTCCTTTCAGTGAAACCAGGTGCTGCTTCTTGCCATGCAAGCTTCTTTAACTTAATTTACCTGAATTATTTTCAGGCTCGTTTAGCTCAAGTGAGCCATGTCACAATGTTGTGTTCTGGTTTCACAGAGAGATTACATTAGTTGTTCATGTGGATCTGTCATCTGAACTGATGCAAATGATGAACTGCATTGCTGGCTGCATTTCTAATTGTAACTTTGCCCACACTTAACTTTGGATCCGTGTCTGCTGCCAGCCCAGCTAGCTCAACTGTAAAGCACCAGCTAATAAAACCTCAAGACTCTAATGGAGAGACAGGAACCTGGGGAAGGCAGACTTTGGTATGTCCTGAGTAAACAAAATGATGGCAACAAGTGTTGAGACTGAGCCCTCTGAGGTCAGTGCACAAGACCAGGATGCCAGAAACCTCAATCTGTTTTTCTTTCTGCCACTGATATCATTAAGGAGAATTCTTTAACTTTTAGTCCTTTGCTTCTGCCTTCCTTTAATTCTTGTCCTACAAGCAATATCCCTACTTGTATTAGAGTATCTGGACTTTAATGAGACTTCAAGACACTGCTGCACCAAGAATAAGTAACAAATAATCAGAGAGGAGAGTTGTGCCTCATAACTGCTACTAGAAATGTACTTCTCAGCTTTACTTATCTCCATTAACAAGGATATGGCAACTACTTTAGTCTCCAAATTTTGTGACTGACTTGCACTTCCAAGGTCGAGTTGCTCTGATCACTTAGTGTTTAACTGCCATTTTTGGAATTTCAAATATTATTTGAAAATAAAATCTAAGCTGTCTTTTCTGTTTCTTTCTCTTTCTGTTATGTTTCTCTTGTAGTTAGGGAAATGAGTCAAAATCTGAATCATCACAGAGCTGTTGGAAGGAGAAATGACAGATGAATTTGGCTGAGACAGGTAGAAAACATCTGTGATTGGTTTCAGTAGAGAAATTGTATTGCATCTCCTGCTGTGTTTTCCTCTTTTTAACCACACTGCCTAAAGTGTTTCCACCAGATAATTAGATTAACATCCAAGCATTTTTGTCCCCATGGCTTTGAAAAGTCAGCAGCATAGCATCCCACCAGACAGATTGGATTTGATTACTATTCTTAGGTTAGAGAGCAGCAAACCATAACACAAGAAAACTGGGAAGCTTGCTGTAAAATTTAAGCTGGTGCTCCTGTCTTCTTCCTGAAATTATTTAACCTTGACCTGGTTTTTCTCTGAGAATTATCTTTGATGTTGAAATGATTAAAATGATCATTAATAACATTTAGTCACAAGATTAAGTTTATGTAGATGTTTTTATCAAAGCCTGTGGAGAGAATGACTGCAGCTGAAGGAAAAAGGCTTTTTGGATGGTTTTGGTTTGGATGTTCTATAAGAAATTGAATACTGGGCACACTTCTGAAATCTGGTTGGTTATGAGATCGGTGTGTGTTTCCCAAAGAGTGCATGTGTAACACTTCCTGTACAGCACAGAACTGACAGAGGCAACACAACCAGACCAGTGGATTTTATGTGTAAAATGTTATTCGTTTGCCTGTTCATAACTGTATGTAAGGATCATTAGTGTAGAGAGATGTATACTTGATCTTTTAAGAATCTTTTGAATATTCCACAAGAAATAGGTGTGCATAAAAGGCTGCTTTGCAGCAGGGACAGATCAAAGAGCAGGGAAGCAGCAATGGAACTGTATCTCCATGATCTTGCTCTTATTTGAAAGAAAGACTTAGAGAAGACAGTTGCTGCTGCTGAACAGCAAAAATAAAAGAAATTACCCTTTTTCTACACATTTTCTGTTGTGTAGGGAGGCAGGCTCAAGCCTAAGGTTTGTGTTAAACAGGTTTAAAATGGCAGTCTTGTCAAAAATCTAGGCTTTCTGCATTTTGTAAAACTGTATTACCATCTCTTCTTCAACTTTCTCTTGTCATTTCTCCCAGGAGTAGCCTTAAAAATATTTTTCTTTGTGGTTGCACTAGGCACAAACACCGCTTTTCCTTATTAAAACAGAGATGGCTGCTCAAGACTGTAGTGAAATTTAAGCTTAAATTCGTGGTGGCTGGGGGAAGCTGTTTCCTCAGATGTCTCAGTACCTGTAATACAGAGAAGGGAAGAATTCAGTAAAGGACTGTGAAATTTACTTTTTTCTTTTTGGTCTCTTATTTTGAAGCACAGAAACAGTGTCATAAAATGTTTTTTTTTAAGGGACAACAGTAAAGCCTTATGGTTTTACTGCACAATATGTTCTCTTTTTCTTAGTCTTCTACTTGATGATTATATCTAGGTTGTCTATATCTTGTATCTCACAGAAAAATATTTTGCTGATTTTCCATGATTTTAAATGGATTATTCACAAAGATTCAGATCTTTATTCTTACTTAGCCAGATCAAACTGTCCTTTCTTCCTTTTTAACCCAAAAAAGGGTTTCCTCTTTTAGATATCATTTAATCATTGCTTGAATCACATGACTAAATAAATCTAACATTGCCATCTAGTGTCCAAATACTGGATTATATACTTTTCTAGTTCAGTGCCATCGGCCCTTCTGAATATCGCTTGTAACTGTGGGTTGCTCAGTTGTTAGAAATATTGTTTGTTTCCAATACTTCCATTTCAGTCATCAATTTTTCTGAGAGAAATAACTTTATGCCTAACATCATAATAACATTGTTTCATAACGATGCTAAGAGTCTCAGCTTCTGTACAGTTTCCAAAGGACTGTGATCGGTACTGTGAATAGTCAACTTGGATATGAACTGCAGAGAATAAACTCTGTTAACTGTGCTTTTCCTCTTGCCATTCTGCTAGAAGCACTTTGAAGAGTTGACACAAATGAACATCTTACCACGCAGTTTGGATCAGTGGTGTGGGGGGGAATATTCCCTTGGAGAGCCTGTCCCAGCAGTTGTGTGACAGGAATGGTCAAAATGACCTTAATGAAGGAAGGAAGGAGACAGGAAAACCATTTGAGAAAGCTTTTTGTTAGTGTCTCTGCTTTTTAAGAAAAAAGGTATTCAGGATATTGAGTGGGATAAACTTCTGCCTGTATCCACAACTTCAGTTAGAAGATTGCAGTTTCATTGCTCTGATGACACAGGTGGATTGAAATGCAAGTCACAGCTTTTCAAGGGAAAACTTGAAAATTGTCTTGTAGCTCCAGCTACCCGTGGGCTGGGTTATGATTTTTTCTCTGAATACAAAGCAGCAGCACATCATCCTGGGGAAAGTCCATTTCTTAATAGTGATCCTAGACAACCTGAAGTTGAACTCGTTGTCCATGGCTCTGAGCACTCTGGGTGACAGCAGAAGCAGGCTAAGCATGCTGCCAGTCTGAGTTTGGGTGCATGTAACATAAACATATATAATAAATGGTAGGCATACCTCTTTGAGAGATGCATTGATTTTAGGTCTATTCACTTCTTAAGTAAAATGAACTGCTACACTGAAAATTCCTCTCTGAACTGCAGCCTGACAGCCCGAAGCAGACTGTCAGACCACATGTTTATCTGCTGCTCCATTGCACCCCCATGATTTATTCTCTTTTACGCATTCCCACTATTGATTTTTCTTCTCTGTCTTTCTTCAAACACAAATATGATGAATCTCCTTGTGAGCCAAGGTGCCTTAACTACCTTTTGAAGAGCCCTTTCTTTAGGGTCTATCTTCCCAGGCTGTGACAAGCAGACAGGAGCCTTTAGCTCCACTCTCCTCCAGCTGTGTGCACCTGCAGCATGGCTTCAGCAGAGCTCAGCACAATGTTAAGTATGGAGATCAGACGACGACTATTTCAGTGTTTCAGAGGAACTGCAGAATGGCTCACAGTTGAAATCTGTGATGTGATCATAGGTAATTGTCCTATCTTTATTTTTCCTGGAGCTGAGTTAGAGAGAAACATGTTTTGCCTCTATTTTAGGAGATTTCTTATTACTGCCATTTTCACCTTCACAAGCATGGAGTATCAACAGACTAGAAAAACAAACCAAAAAAACCCCAACAAAACCAACTTTGGGCAGCCCCCTTAATGAAAAGCTTGTCAAGTGGCTGTTGTTTGTGTTTAATACAGTCTCAATCTTTGAAATTTTATGTAAAAAATTAAAACTATTTGGTTGGAAGAGGAGAAAATAAATCAGATGGGGGTGGCTAATATGCCTTTAGACCTGTGCATCTCTTCAGTTAAGAGAAACTTCACTTACCTACAATTTTGCAAAACTTATAAATTGCTGCAAGGAATATTTTATGTTTACTGTCCTATCTATATAGTGCTCCTGTAGTTTTTGTTTCTAGTTTGTACTCCTGCCTAAAGAGATAATACAATGCCTAAAAAGATAGTTGAGTTGGCTAAATCATGTCTCTTTGCTCACATACGTGATGAAAGCAATTCTGATTTGCGTTGTGATGTGTCCCTTCCCCCACCCCGTGTTTCCTCTTTCCTGTTCAGTGAAAACTAATGAAACTTTTCTAAGGAAGAGTAACTTAATATTGCAGCAATGAGAACCTTCAAAATACCTAGTTTATATTTGCATAGTATGTATATATTTGAATGAATGGAGGCAATTTAGTTTTGAAAGTCTTGCATCCAATGAGATTTATATTTACTTAATGTAAAAAGTAACCTGCATCTAACTGAATTGGAAGCATCTTCTTTATGTTGATAAGCAATCATTGCCTACCTGTAGACAATTACCAGTATATTTGCATTTTCTGGGCTAGCAGTTACTGCAAATACCCATGCCTTACGGTATGAAGGGTTATTTTGTTTTTCTCATTTCTACAGCAGGTATTGGTACTAGGGTGGAATCTATTTCTCCATGAGTAAAGATCTTCCAACCCCTTTCTCAACATCAGATGATTTGATAAACCAGTGTAAGCTATAAGCTTTGTGGTGTGAGCTCATATAAAGTTGATTATCCATCCATAGATATGACTGGTTTTTGCCCCCTCAGACACATTGCTTAAGACTTTAGGTGGAAAAAAAGCATGTGTAAGATGTGTTAAAGGAAGTTTTGTACCAGAGGTCAGGGAAACAGATCAATATGGGCATCCACCTTTGGAAACTGGAGAGCTTACCTGGTTTTTTTTCTTGTCTTCTCTACACTGGGCTTCCTGACTCAGAACATAACTCATCCTACCATAGCTGAAAGGAAGCTTTCCTTCAGGCAAGTACTGTCCACTTCAGGAGTAACTAATTTCCATGGAGATCAAGGAAAATGTAGGTGTTGGGCCAGGTTGTTAGCAATACAAAATTGTGAAAATAGCCTTCTAAAGCCAGGGAGGTTACTTTGGTTGTGGGTATCCCTGTGATATCAATAACTCGGGTTCTATCAGAAGACTCGTCAATAAGCCGACGCGTTCCATACTCTCGGTGATCTGAGTGTTGTTTAGCTGGAGTAAGATTAGTCCTTCGTACTTTTGTGCACTCAAAGTAGCAATAAATAGCATGTGAATTAGCCCTTTACCCCTTGAAATAGCTACAGATTCCCATCCCAAACAAAATGATATTAGAATTGCAAATCATCATGAATCCCATCAAGCAATCAAAACCTAATATAGAAATGTATGCAGAGATAACACAGATATTGTGTTCTTCAGGTTTAATGAAAAATGTCTGTACCTTTTGTAGTCGTACTTTCATTTGATCTATTTCGCAGGCTTTTATGTGATGAAAAATCCAAGCATAGTGATTCATGAAAAAACAGGCTATTTTCTGGCCATTTTCTTTTGTAAATATCTGTTACAAGTTAGAGCCCATCTCTGTTTAAAATCTGTTTCGGGGGGGGAAGTATGCTGGAGTTATTTCTGTGCCATTTGTCTTACAGAATTTAGAATTACTTATTAAACAACTGAGAGTATTTTGGTTTATTTTTTTTTTGCATGTAATATTTCCTGAGTCTTTCTCAAAAGAGCTTTCTATGTGACAGTGAAATTAAAAGAATCTTTATTTCAGTTTTTCTGAAATGGGAAAAAGCACTTGATATTTTAATGTGGGCACAGGCATTTAAAATTAATTAGTTTCTAGGGAGCAAATGTTAGACCCATTTGAGGAATGAGCAGTGGTTGTGCACCTGGCTATCTGTTAAAAAGTTGTCACTTAAATATTTGTTATTTATTGAGGGTCCTTATTAAATACAGTCATGTAAGAATTATTACAGATTTTTTAGCAACTGCTTTTACCTTTTCACAGTAGAAAAATAAGTGTAGGTTGACACTGTGTTATTAACATCAAATAACCTGTTTCTGGAGGTGAATAAAAAGGACTGCAAATGTATGAGATCTCAATCTTTTAACCATAAATTCTCAGACACACTGTTTTCATCAGTTAATCAATCCAATTTATATATGTCTTTATAAGTGGTTTTCATTGATTAGGTTCTTAACAATTACTTCCAAACAGGTTTTTCAGATAGGTACATTTGCATCACTCAGAGTATTTATTTAATAATAAACATAGAATAGTAGAAAGGCTTGGGACCTCAAAGCCCATCTAGTCCCACCCCCTGCCATGGGCAGGGACACCCTCCACTAGCCCAGGTTGCCCAAAGCCCCATCGAACCTGGCTTTAAACACTGCCAGGGAAGATGCAGACACAGCTTCTCTGGGCACCTGTGCTAGGGTCTCACCACCCTCATGGGGAAGAATTTCTTCCTCATATCTCATCTAAATCTCCCCTCCTTCAGCTGAAGGCTACTCCCCCTTGTCCTGTCACTCCATACCCTTGTAACCAGTCCTTCTCCAGCTTTTTTCTAGCTCCTTTAGGTACTGGCAGGCTGCAATAAGGTCTCCCTGGAGGCTTCTCTTCTCCAGTCTTAAAAAGCTCAATTCTCTCAGTCTCTCTTCATAGCAGAGGTGATCCAGCCCTCTCATTATCTTCATGACCTCCTCTGAACTCACTCCAAAAGGTCCATGTTCTTCATCTATTGGGAACCCTAGAGCTGGATGCAGTACTCTGGTGGAGTCTCCTCAGAGCAGAGCAGAGGCGGGGAATCACCTCCTTTGACCTGCTGGCCACAGTTATTTTCATGCAGCCCAGGACAGGGTTGGCTTTCTGGGATGCAAGTGCACATGTGGATCATGTTGGTGGATGAGAATCTCAACACCCCCAACTGTTCCTCCTTGGAGCTGCTCTTAATCCATTCTCTTCCCAGCCTGTAGTTGTGCTTAGGATTGCACCAACCCATGTGTAGGACCTTGTACTTGGCTGTGTTGAACTTCATGAAGTTCTCACAGGCTCACCTCTCCAGCCTGTCAAGATCCCTCTGGATGGTATCCCTTCCCTCTAGTGTATTGACAGCACCACACAGCTTGCTGTCATCATAAATGTGCTGAGGGTGCAGTTGATCCTACTGCTCATGTCACTGACACGTTAAAACAGTGCCAGTCCCAATACTACCATCCAGTAACTACTGGCTCTTTTATTTGGCCTGTGATGAGGATATGTGCAACTCTAATAGCTTAACTGCAAAGATTTGAGAATAGTGCACATAATGTGTATGACTGGGTTAGCACTCGTTTTACTACTTAAGAAAGTCACAGAATCACAAGGTTGGAAAAGACCTTTAAGATCATCAAGTCCCACTGTTCCCATCCTATGCTAAACCATATTTCTAAGTACCTGATATACCCCTTTTTTAAACCCACCCAGAGACTGTGACTCAACCACCTCCCTGGGCAGCCCGTTCTCCTTAACCATAAGCCACCATATTTCTATTTCCAAGTTAGTACAAGTTTTGCCTCCTTTTATGAATGCTTCTATTTCTTTGTTCAGTAGAAAGACCACCTAGCTAGGTCTCTCACAAGCCCTACAGGTTTTTGGTTTTGGACTTATGTTAGAAATAATGCTGCAGCCCTTTATATAAGACATACTCATCCTAATAGCCATAACGTGCAAGTATAACCGCAAAGTGCTGTGGTTAAGTGCTATTGTGAGAGTCTGCAAGTTCTCAGCATTAGTAATTGATCATTTGGGGAATGTATCTCCTGCTTGGAAATACTGAAGGTCTGATATTTTGCTTAGATTTAAAGCTAAGCTTCTTTCATCTGTTTATCCATCTGACTATCCCTTTTTCAGGTCCTTCAGGTCTCTGTAACTGCCTGCTGAGCATTTGTTTTCCTTTGGAAGCTTCGACTCTTCCCTTTTGGGGTGCAGAGCTAAACTGCTTGTTTTCCTTAGTCAGACAGGTATAGGTGTTCAGTTCTTCAAGATCATTTTAAAATATGAGGCATGGGTCAGAAATTAACAGACAATATAAATGTAGTCATATGAGATACTTCTATTTAATAGTGCTGGATCACTTCAACTTCAAAATGCTCCTGAGCTGGTAGGCAATAGCTAGTCTGAAATGGAGGAACAGTCATGGCTCTTCAGGGAAGTAAAGGCTGTGACCAAAGAGCTCAGACAATAGTGGGGACACCAAGCTTGGCAAACTGAGGCAGGACATCATATATCTTCTAACAGCAGCTAAGCCTGGTCAGGGAGTTGTCACTAAGAAGATGGAAGAGGTGAAGCTCATATGGGGTATGAAGTTTGTATGGGCAAAGAGAAGGAAAATGCATACAAAGTCTTGGGCAAGATCAAACTGTAAAATCAGAAGGGAAAAAAAAAAAAGCATGAGGGAAATACATTAATTTTAATGCAAGTTATTTCAGTTATGGGATGCTTTTTCATCTGCTTCAGGTCAGAGGTTTTCTTTCTTTCTCCATCCATCCATTATTTGGTTTCATCTTTTCAGCCCTTAAGAGCTATTCTTTGATTGTTTTTCCTCAGGCTATATCGCAGTACATAACATTGTCATCTATTCTTGTCCAAAGTGTGTTTTCAAGTTTTCCTGCTGCCCAGACCCAATTATATGACTTGTTAAGCTCTGTTTGCTTAGTAGTTGACTGTCCAACAATCGTCTGAATGCTGTTTTAAAAGGCATGACTGTTTTGAGCCATTTTCTTGAGCGGGAAGCAGTGGCTGAAAGATATTTAATGCACAAAAAGCAAAGAGAATTAGGCATCTGTTTTGGTTACTGTGATCAGTGAAGTCCAAGACACAACATTGATAAATTCTATACCAGCTCTATTTCATTGTAGTATCTGGCATACAGCTGAGAAATGCTTTATCTGTTTAGATGAAAATGACACCTTTGAGAAAGAGGAATAAAGGTGATCTGTTACTGAGGATCTGGGCTGGACTTTATGTTTCTCAAGAGTCCTTTTTTATACTATTGCACAAATAATTTCCTCACTGCAGCTCTGTATCCTTTTCACATTCCCTTGTTCTTCTGTTCAGTGAAAATGTGTATTCCTTCAGGAAGGAACTTTTGCATGATTTGCTAAGTTGTGTGTCTTGGCACAAGGAAGATCTAATTGGCGTAAAGTAGTTTCTTGAGGTCTTACAAACACCAATAGGCACAGTGCTGACATCACATGTTGCTGTGTCACTGAATCTTGCACATGCATGTTCAGTATTCGACTTCACATATCTGTAGCAGAAGTGTCATCTAACCTGGCAGACGAACAAGCACGAAGCCTTCCAGAAGGGAAGATGTAGAAGGTGCACGTTCTGACCAATACAAAAGTTGTTTGGTTTATTAAACAGGAACTCGTTGGGTAAATTAAGATTAACCTTCATTAAAACCTGAAAGGTAAAATAGTAGAAGAGGATGGCATTCCTGGTCTTGGCAGGCTGGATTCCTTTTTTTTTTTTTACCAGAGTTTTTTCTGCTACATCCTCATCAGACCAGAGTGACAGTGATGTTGTATAAGGCCAGTGAGTCAGGCTGGTCAAATATCTTTTCTCCCATAACAGCTGGAAGCCACAAGAAATCCTGTAGTGGTTAATTATGAAATTATCTGTCTCTAAGGAAAATTTCTTCTTAACTGCATGAGCTGGCTTATTCCCTGAAGGGAGAATGTTTTATACTTCTTCTCTAATTATACAAGGGAGCTTAGAAAGTGCTGAAAGAAATTCCTTTCTTAAAATAAGTGGATATAAGAAAATTATAAAAGCCATTTTCAGTTGAACTGTAGACACAAAATAACTGATGTGGAAAGCAGGCTCAAGGTGTGGGGGGGGGGCACACACAAAATCTTCTCTTCCAGATTTTTTCCTTTTATTTCAAAGGGTGGATGTGGATTGACTATTATTTCTTTCAGAAACAGTTGATAAGAGCAGATTTCACACTGAATGCTGGGAAGACCAGGGAAAATAGAGACTGGCTCTGCACAGCCTCTTCCTAGCAAGATAGAGTTGCTAGGTCTAACTCACTGCAGTCTTGCACCAGCAGGACAAAAGCCATTTTCAGCTAATCTCAGGCATGAGAGCTTGAAAAAAAAAAAGTCACAGATTTCTTCTAGCTATAAAATCTCTATTAAGTTTGTAGACAGTAATATAAGTTAATTGAGCATTGCTGTTCCACAGAGACCGCATAAAAGCATAAGCAGAGCTGAGCCAAGACCTTCTGTGGTTTTGAGTCTATCAGTTTGCATAGCGTGGTCCACACCCTCAGGATGGGCTGAAGTTAGTAATTGGTCTAATTAATCACCTATTAAAATTGTGCCATTATGGCACAGAGGGATGTATGCAGAAGGGGCACAAGCCAGTATTGACTGAGATCCTGAGAGGCTGCAGTTAACATTAAAATAGGAAACCTGGTCAGTAGTGGTGAACCTGAGAGAGCAAGCACTGCCTTCCCACAGCAGCAAGCAGCAGATGTTGAAGAGAGTAGAATTTCCAGACGCTTTTGTGCTTGACTTGATGCTGCTTCTATAATTTTTCTCCCCAGCCCCTTCCTGAGAGATAGCCCTGGAATACTGTCATGCAAGGGGTGATGCAAGGGGTTGACCACATCAGTTTTAGGTGTCTAGCCAAGCTTTGGGCTAGAGCAAGAGCTGACCTTGTCTCAAAGCCAAGGACACCAGACTCATGAGCAGGCTACAAGACACAGGATGTGCAAGTTTATGACAGAGCAGGTCATAGCTGGGAACACCACAAGAGCTTGATCACTTCTTGTGTTTGTCCACAGGGCTATCTAATCACTTCTGTTTGGCTATCAGGGGCCTGGTGATTGCCTAGATGGTGTTTTAAGAAGGTGGTTGAGTGGATCAGCCTTTCATATGGGGTGGAATGTTTCAGCAGGCTGACAGAGGCTCGGGGTTGCTGGGCCTGCCAGAATAGTCTGGCACACCTCAGAATAGTCTGCTCTATTGAGGTACCGTGTGCTCTGACCCATACAAGGAGCAGCATAGGCACATCCATTCAAACTGCCTTGTCTGAGCAGGTGGGAACAATGCACACCTTTGGAAGCAGGGTCAGAACCGGTCTGGTAGTGACTGCAGTGGGACATGTATGGTACAAAGGAGGTATGCAGTGTTTAAAGCAATGGAGTACATGGAAGACAATTTGGCTTAACACCCATTTAAATGTCATATATGCAGCTCAGAACAGCCTTCACAATGTTTAAGCTACAACTATGATGAGAACAACTGAGATTATAATGAAATGGGTGAAAGTCTCTTCACTAGGTTTCAGCATCTCCACGGCTATCAAAATGTTGCTTTGCTTTGCAAAATGTTAAGTTGGCACACATAAATTATTTAAGTGATTTCTGAAAGCCAAATGTCTGCAAAGGTACTGAGGTTGCATATAAATTCTGAAGCACAGGGGATACTGCTGGAGACAGGTACAGCGCAGTGGAGCGTAAGAAATGCAAACTGAATTGCATAGCACACAAGCAGCATTAAAGAAATGTATCTCAGCTGCTAGTCAGTGAACCCAAACGTGTTGTACATTATGCAGACTGCTTAGGAATTTGCATAATTATAAACTCCCCTTGAAACAGTAAGCATTACTGCAGAATTCAGTAATACAAAAAGCAACATTAATATGCATTGATTATTTGACTTTTTAATTTTTCTGGGGTCTTTAGAAACACACAGGTGTTAGAACAGGCGAAATAGAGACTTTTTCAGTAACAAGTAATCCAGATTGGAAAGAAATGGAGCATAAAAATAAACTTTCCATTCTAATATAGAGTAGTTGTGTCGTTGACTTTTGAAACCGTTTCTGGTGAAGTTTTATTTTACACTTCAGATATATTTTTAAACTCCTCCAAAGAGTAATCCATTGAACCATAGACTGCCAATATGTGAGGGGGTTCAGAAAAGATTATCTTTATTGCTGCGGATAGCAGACAATATGATTGCGTTAGGGTGCTCTGCTGTGCGGCTGTGGAGCAGAGGAGCTGAATTAGCAGCAGAATACTAATATTGATAGTGCTTCACGGAAGACTGCAGAAGAGCTCTTTCCATGGAGATGCAGGGAAGAAACACAGAAGTTTAAATATGAAAATGAAAGAATTCTCAAGGAGACAGGAATAAAAAAACACCCCCGTAATCCTTTTGTTAACAAAACAAGAAGAGAATATTGCATTGGGAACTTTTGTGAGCTTCGTGCCTGGTTCATATTTAAAAGAAATCCTGGTTTGGGGAGCAGTTGGGGGGGAAGCTTATGCCCTGGTGAAAACTCTCATCCCCTTTATCCTGAGGTGACTTTCGTAATAGCTTTAGGCAGATTTTACATGTTCTGTGGAAAGAAGGTGGAGAGGAAATGACCCCGCTAATGCAAAGGCTGCAGAATAAATTCAGTCCAAATGTTGGTGCTAAGAAGTCTAACAGAGTCAGCCACAGGAAACATCTTTGTGGTGGTGGTGCTCAGAGCAGTTTCTCAGAGGTTGCCTACTGATTTCTGGTTCAAATACTGCAAGATGAATTGAGGGAAAAAATAATGCTAAGGTGGGCTGCTTGCAGAGGCTAAAAAAGAGAGTTCAAAAGGATGGGTGGTATGGTTGTAATGCTGGCGCATCAGTACTCTGCTGTTCCTTTGCCCTCAGATATTTCATTGCAGGGCTATTGTGTGAACTTTGAGCAAAGCAGTGATCTGTTTGTATTTACCTCTGTGAGCATTTTGAGTCATCCTTTGTCATTCCTGCTTTAGGAGGAATAATCTCCTTAATTCCAGTCTTTTAAAAAAGCTTTTTAAAATCAAATTTTAAAAAAACATGCGTCAAGCTAAGAACCAAATATCAAGCAGACAAAACAGAAACTGTAAGCTTCTATGCAAAAGAAATAATTACCCCAGCAAAGAAAACTACCTCAATTTTTTTTAAGCAAGAAAATTGACATAACAATAAGTAATATGTAATCTTGCTTGCTTTCTGTTCCTAGCAAACAGAAAAGCTGCTAGCTCAGGCAGAGCAGGATCCAGTTAATTTCCTATATCCTCAGGCCAATTAGACAAGTTGAAAAATCAATCTCTGTCAGTCTTGTGCATGGGTATGGGTTGTGTGTGGGAGGGGTGGTGGTGCTGGCTAATAGTAATTTGTTTCAGAAAGATAAGAACATTAATGTCATATTTTGTTGATCTGTGCAATAATAATGTCATTAAGATAAGATTTCCAAAAGGTTAATTTTAAATACTCCTTTTACAAAATTGTGGGAGGCTCAAATCTCCTTCTCTCCTTATCTATTTGCAGTCTTATTAGTGTAACCAGTAATGAGGTTTACCTGCAAGTGATCGCTAACTGACTAAATCCACAGTGACACTTTATTTATATGGTAATTTCAGGAGGATTTAGAAGGGTGTGTGCTAGAACACGTACTAATATTTGAATTCTGTTGTATTTCTGAGGCTCAGTTTGGGCAGTAGCTCAGCTGCTTGTTCTTCCCATGTTTTGTAGGTAAAGTGCTGTGCGAATCATGTATGGATTTAAGCTTCTGAGCTATTGAGCACTACTCAGTGCAGATAGGGAAGCTGAATGGCAGGGGCTACCAAACTTCTTGACCCTGAGAGTCATTTTCTAAATTATTTAATGTTGCTAATAGCCATATCCTTTTGTAAGTCTCTGTGTCCCCTGTATTTTGTCTGTACTTTACAGATCAAGACCTTGTACCCCATTGTCCCTATACCCCTCGCTGTCCTGAAACAAAGCTAATTTTGGCAGATTGCTGCTATTATATTTGTAATAGAGACCTCTGGGTTCTACTGAGAGTAAGGGTTTCTTTGCTCGTTAATAAGCACACATATTTATGTTTTTGTGCTGTTTTCTGCTGAACTTTTCCTTCCTGTTTCAGTGATGTGCTGAAGTTTAGATAACATTGTTCTGGGAATTGCCTGTTCCCATCTCCTCGGCTTGTGCCAACCTCAGGTTCAGCAGACAGCGCTCGCCCTCCTGCCCTCCCACACCTCTGACTGCAAAAACCTTTGAGTTGTTCTGCACTTGGGCAGAATTTTCTCCTGTGTGATACTGCAGGCAGGTCCCTCCAAGCAAGTGCCCTGATTCGAGCTTATCTAATTCTAGATGTTCTCAGTCACTCCGGGAACGTGCTTTAGCAGTTTCTCCACCAGTTACAAAACTGAAAATAATCCAGCATTCAATTTTATTCTCACCTCCCTATGTTAGCCCTTGTAAGATGAAATTTTGCTGGTGCTATGCACGTGTCAGCAAAGCACCCAACCCTTACGTGTGCACAACACGCACACGCGCTGCGTTTGTTTTGGGGCTGCACCACTTCTAGTCGTGCCTTGGGTTCTCTGTGGCACCGACCAACACCCTGCTTTCTCCCCTGCTCCTGCTTTCAGTGAGCTTTTAAATTATTGGAGCTTTTAAATTCTTTGGGCTGCCGTTGGGATTGAGTGGGCCAAGTTGTTTGGAGGTGCAGACCTGGGGGGACAGCCTCTGCGTGCAGGTGGGGCTGCTGTGTGTCTGTACTGCTCTCAGCTAAATTCTTTGGAACACTCCAGTCTTTGCTAGGCACCCAGGTTCTGGTTTTGAAACAGACTTCATGTGAAGAGTAAACCCAAGAAGGGAGGTTGTTTTCAGTGCTTTAATAGAGCTTATGTCCCTGGATCAAGCAATGTAAGTAAGAAGCAATTAAAGAAAACTGGAGGTTTTCTTTAGCGTTCTCCAGGGTGCTGTCAACAAGCATATTTTGCTGCCTGCAGCCTGTCTGTTACGTTGTTACCTTTTACCACAGATATTCTTTTATTTCCCTGCCCATTGTTTTAGTTACTTCATGAATAAAGAGAATTTAATTTGCCTCAATCTTAGAGGTACTGCATTTTTAAGTAATTGCAAATGATATGGGACTATCGGAGCTTAGCATATTATAATATATATTAGCTGCTCCAGCCAGCTCTTGTAAACAACCTCTTTCAGTAATATTTCATTTCTATGCAGCTGGAGGTTTGCCTGAGCATGCAGAATACATATTTTAGCCTAGAATAGTTAAAAGTACATTTGAAAAACAGAAATTAGGGAAGCTAGTACTTGCGTGTACCAGGAGGTGTTAATGTTCCTGTCACACTGAAACAATTTTATGGACTCTTATTTAAAATTAATCTGTGGATTTGAGTCTTGTGGAGAACTTGTAAGTGGTCTGTTCTGGATTGGACAGCAAACTGCCAGCACTTACTTAAGAGTGGTTTGGGGAGCAAGCAAGTGTCTTTCTCCCAATCCATCCTCCTTATGCTTCACCTCTCTCCTTCTCTACCCCCTGTGTGCAGTGAAACTCCACTTCATTAGCATCCTTTGGAAGATGGTACGTTGCTGTCCTCAGATCTGGCCTTTCCATACACGGGGTATAGCTCACTGTTTGTCAAGTGAAATGTGGGCGGGTGCTCTTTATTATTACCTTTTACTAACTCCTGTTGGGTTTTGCCAAAGGGCTGCTTAGGTAGTTCTACTAGGAATCGCTTCTAAAATCAGCCAGCACAGAGAGTAGAGAGCTAATACAGTAATTTTCTACCTTGTCTGGAATTTAATTAGCCAGAGAGAGGTTTGGGGAGCGCTGAGGCTTTCTGAGCAGCGTGACCAGTAGAGTGTGGGCCTGTGTGTGTGTGCACACACGCTCACGCTTTCAGGCCAAACTCCCCTCTGATTTCAGTCTAGTCAGATTATTTTTTTTCCTGGTTATAAAGAAAGGAGTTGGCAGGTTTTGCAAGTATTAAGGCCAAATATCCTATTAGTTACACGCACCTCTCATCTCTTAATTAACCTATTGGCACATTGAGTAAGGTTCTATCGAGGACATGAATCACTGCTTTCAAATACCTCTGAGGAACAGCCATAGTACTCACAGCTGGAAATTTGACCTTAAGTAGGTCTTAAAGTACATAAATCACCTGGGTATAGAAGCTGTAGATGTTCTTATTGTAGCATCGCGGATTTTATTATTTTTCTTACCATCGTTCATTTGTCCTTTGTGCTTACATGATGTCTTGTCAGAAGCTGTCATTGTTTGCAAGCATTAATTAAGCTGTTCACATCTTGCAAAGTAAGTTCAGGTGCTGTAGATGCTTCAAAATTGCTCCTCTTTGGTGTCGTTTTGAGTTGTATCTTTTCTCTGTTCCTGTGTCAGGCCTACCCACAGAAACTGGCAGATGAAGGTCTTTCCTGCAGTGGCCTCTTCCTCGTTCTTCTGCAGTACATCTGCTGTGGCTGACCGGCAGCTGGCATGGCCACCGTGCCACCATTTTCCCCAGACCTCAGAAAAATGAAGGTGATATGACAGCTACATTACTCCCACCAGTGCGATTGTGCCAGGAAATTAAATAAGCTGATGTAGATGCAAAAAGTGAGAATGCAATAAAAGCAATGACATTGACTAAGTAGAACATGCTGTCAAAGTAAAATCACTTGGGAAAAGAGGCATGTTTTCCCTCTCTTCTCTCTTTGTATTGCGATAATCTCAGGAGACACAAGAGCTGTAAGAAGAAATTGCATGTTTTGACTACATTTATGAGGAAAAGCAGTATTATACAAAGCAGTAGTCTAGGCCTGATGTTTTGTCAGTGCATGTTGTCTGCATGGTGTTGAGAGTGACCAAAGCAATAGCAGGCAAAATGGCCAGTTTAATAAAGCATTTGAGAAGTCTTTATTAGTGCAATCTGATCCAGAGGATTATTGGAAGGCTCAACATTGCTAGAACAACACCCTTTACACCTTGAGCTTGGTAGGTTTTACTGTTTCATGAGTGGTTTTGTGTACGTCTAAGACTAGAATACCAAATAGCTAAAGTTCTTGTACTGTGTATTTTATTTTCTTTGCTGTTTTGATTAACAGCAACTCACTCATGTTTTTTGACCAAGTACACTCTTAAGGGAAGGTAAATATTTCAGTTAGTGCATTTTGTGCACAATGGCTACAAAAAAGATGGACTGAGATCGTATAGTGCCCGTGTTGCTCTTACATGGTGAAGTAGTCAACGAGAGGAAAGAAGAGAATTTCTTTTTAAGACAGATTGTCAGGGGATAAGAAAATTTATTATTCAATAATTATTCTCTCTAGCTTTCTTTGGTCTTAAGTGTCCTTTGAGAAAGTTGTGGGGTTTAGCATTTCATATATCTGACAGAAGACATGAAGTAAGAGTTTCCTGTAAAAAATGCTTTAAAACTTTCTCCCTGGAATTAGACTTTTTTTCTTTTCCATGATTCACAGTTAAAAGTTCAATAAAATTAGCTCAGTGAAATCAGAATAGATTCCTTTTCCTATTTCATATTGTAGTGCTGAAAGAGGTAGTACAATTCCTAACGCAAAGACTCATCAGTTACTACTGGTCTAGAACTGATTTGTGGATTTTCACCTTAAAATCCATGCCGGTCTCAAAATAAACATTTTGCAGTACAAAAGACAGTGGGGATTGCCACCTTTGGTAATAGATTGAGCTTAAATGTTCTTTAGATCACCTCAACACTTACTAAAACATTTTTTTTTAAATACAGAAGATACCTTGCTTTCTCCTCTTGCACTGCAGAACCCATATCAGACTGATAATCAAAACCAAAAGAAGCAGAAGGGAGCACAAAAAGCTGCCCTAGGGTCCTGCAGTGCCACTGGTTTTTCACAAGCTGATGAAGACTAAAACACAATCTACTATTAGCTCCCATCTTAACATGGAGCTACCTGCAGATCCTTTCTGCCTCTCTAACTGAAATTCTTAGAAGCTGAAAGCACTCATATTTGACATGAAAAAGCAGGTTAGTTCAATCTGTTCATCCTTGGTGTCTGCCTTTGCTACCTGAGATGCTCTTTGAAGAGGGGTCAGCTTTCTGAAGGTCCAGATTTTGAACAGATTCTCAGTGCTGTCCACAGCAGCCAAGTAATTTGGGCATAATTGAAATGCTCACCTTATTAGTCCCACTGCTGCACACAGTTTTGCAGTTATTTTAGATAGATGAGTGTGAGTGAGTTTTGTCACAGCAGTTTCAGAAGTTGCTAACCTCAGCTCTGGGTCACTGCCACACAGAGGAACCAGCAGGAAGGTTCATAGTTGCTTCCCCAGAGCAGTGTCCTGGTCAGAGCCAGGCTGTGAGCCGGTGCCCCAAGGAGGTGGAGGTGTGTGCATGGGCACATGTTCAGAGGTGAGAAGTGGTGACCTCTGGTAGAGGAGCCTGGCAGAGACCTCAGGGACATGACCCGCTGAATTACTACTTCAAGATTCGCCAGTTGTTTTCAATCAGTCCTGAGCTAGGAAATGTGAGCAGAATTAGCAAGAGTACCTGTGTGATTTGGGAGTTTGCTTCTCCAGAAACCAGTGGCACAGGCTCATGAGGGGACCCTGATACTCCTTTGCTTGCAGACTTTGCTCCACCTACCCGCCACCAGCGCTGTCTGAGGCAGAGGCTGCGCCGTAGCCGCGTTGGCAGGTGCCGAGTACAGGCCACTGTATCTCGTGTCTCAAAGGGCCTCATTAGCTTGTGCTCAGCGCTTTCAGCCGCAGAGACACAGCTTTCTGCTTGGGAGCTGATTCACATCTAGTGAGCTCAGAATACAGGTTGAGTGAACTCCTGTCTGCAGGCACAGGGAGAGAGACCACAGTCACGCTGGCATATGTGACAGTGCTCATCTTTGAGACTGTGAAGCTCTGCTGATTCAGGAAGGAAAAGTGAGAGTATACATCTGAGATTATACTCATACGTAGAACATTTGGAACTGAAAACAAGTTACCATAATCCTAATTACCCAACAATTCCCTGTTGTTCTCCGTGCGACCCAAAGTTACTCCTAAATGTGAGAGACTATTCCAGAGTGTTTATTTGAATCTCCTAGCACTGAGTATTTAATTCACAGCAGAGAACTAAAGGAACAGGCTGATACATCATGGCACTTCAACCAAGAAACTGTTCCCAAACTATTGATTGTCAGTGACAGTAGTAATAAGATTCCAACTAGGAAAGCATAAAGATTAAAATTTTTCTAGCATCTTTCTACAACTTTTTTAACCCCTTCTCCAGCAATACTCGAAGGAGGCAGAATGTTGTTTGTAGCTTGTGATGTTTCTTTTCCTAGAAAACCTTGGTTTCTTCACTCATTGTGCGATTTATTTCTGCAGCCTTAGCCATGACCAATGCACTCAAAAATGTTTGTTCTAAGGAAAAAGAAAGTTAATACTTTCATTCAGTGTTTGTTGGTGGGGTTTCAGAGGGGGGAAAGCAACTACAGTTTTTATTGTCCCTGGACTGATGACTACTGTGAATTCTTACAAAATACTGTTAGCATTTGGCATTTAGTTTATTAAATAGCACCCAGATATTTTAAATTCCTGTTACTCTGTTCTTAATCTTCACTTATCAAAACATTCATGAAAAATATATATTATGGAATAATCTGGATCAATGAACTAATCTTTGAAGTGAAAATTTGTTGCACTGATTGTTTCCAACAAACACCGCCTTATACAGCTGAGTTTTATTTTTTTTCAAGTTGATTTACCAGCTCTTCTCCAGGTTAATAAAAATGTGCTTGTTGTATTTGAATGATAAAAAGTTGATTGGAAGGGGGAAGAATATTTTGTAGCAAAATATATCAATGATGCCCTTTTTATTACTGATGATAAAGACTGAGAAGTGAGAGACCTGTACATCCATTTAGATTATTAATTATTCTCCGTATAAGAACCTTCAAATTTGGTGGCTTGTTTCAGCTACAGCTGTGAAACTCTGCAGGTTTTAATCACTGTTTTAATCACTTGGATTGGAACAGAATGCAAAGTTTTCCTCCTGTGAAACATTTTCCATTTCCAGCCTTATTGTGTATCTTTATTATAAGTAAAGAACGGGTTTTAAATGCTGAAAGTCCATTTTTCAGAAGCTGAGACATAAATTTCTTCATAAAAATGTACTTAAATGAATGGGGCTTTATATGTTTAATCACATACTATTTAGTGTGATTCATTTTTATTTTAGCAGATTTTTTTCTATATCACAGCATGCGTTTGGGACTGATTATCTGAAAATGGATAATACTAACTTTCAGAGCTTCTTAAACCTGTTCCCACATGATATCCATTATATTAATGATTTTTCAACCCCAGTTTTCATGGCATAGAAACTTTGTCCAGTGCGTAGTCGGCTCTGAGACAGGATGGCAATCTGAAAGTAGTGCTTGGCCATTTCCTTGGGAAACTTGGGAAAGACAGTGCGGAAAGATTAGAGGGGGGAAGTGTCTGATCAGAAGGTAATTCCCCCTGTTGTCTTCATGCCTGCTACTGTATGCCCATCAAGAAGGATTCACCTTGAAAGTAGCTGATTTCTGACATGGGGAAATCTCTGGGATTGGTTATTCGAAAGAGGGCAGGTTTTTGGCTTGGAGCTGCAACATATGGTCCCATCTCAAATGTGTGGATAGATGCTCTTGCTTTCATGTTTCAAGATGTAGGAAACAAAATAGATGAAACCACAATTAAAATTGGTGTGAGAGATTGTATATGTGCCTATCCACATGTGCACTGCTTTTTCATTGTGTAAGGTCTGAGAAGGACCTGAATCATAAGGTTCTGATAAGCAATATGCATTTTATTATTAGTTTTAACAATAGTAATATTTTTTTTATTTATTTGTTTATGTTTAATATTTTCTGGCAAGAGTAAGCTCTGTGTGTGTTAAGCATCCAATGCACTTATTTCCCTGTGGTCAGGATGGAGCTAGCAGTTTTAGCGTGGCCTCCCATGACAGGCTGAGACTGATGAACCCCTTGGCATTACTTCAAGGCTAACATTATAATCCTAATGATATTTATTCAAGGTCTGATGGTTCAATTGAATATGGCATATCAGTCAACATAATGGGGTAATTGGGCAAATATTAAAACTGAAAGTTCCTCTTCTATTTCCGTCCTGACATTTGGATGATCCTTCATCCACCAGACCCTGTTGTAGTCCTATGGTAATGCTCTCTGCTATTTTTCCTCATTTTCCATCTCGATCTGAGCATTTCCAATTTTGCAGCCAGTTTCCCATGCCTAATTTTCAAAACATTCTGGAGCCTTTACAATGTATAACGAATCTTTCCGTTCTTGGTATCTGCTCCACCAGGCTGCTTTGTAACTTGGTACTTCGTAAATCACTTTGGAACACCTTGCACATAAAAACACTATCTGAAGGAAAATTTTATTCACTGTCTTGTTCAAGTGAATTACCACAGCAAGCAATTTCTGCACAACCCTCTGTCACAGCTTTTGTGTTAACTTTTTAAGAATTTCTGTTGTCTTTTTCAGCATAAGTTGATGAATGATAAAGAGAATAGACAAGCCTGCAAATTGTACAGCATGTCAAGATGTCCTTATTTGAAATATCTGACTTGAGTAAAACTTGGAATGTTATTTAATGTATTCAGAGTTGTGCTTTTGAAAAAGAAAGTAAAATACTTTTAAACTATCTTATTTTAAATGCAGACTAATATTTTGCTGTCAGAAAAGAGTAAAATAACAATGCTGGTCACTAATAACACAAAAAGTTGGAAAGCCCCAAGGCATAGTAAAGAATGCATAGTCTACCTAGTCCCTCAAAAAACATGTTATAGTGCTGCTGTTATTCTGTTTTAACAAATAATTCCATTTACAGAAAGTGATGATAGGTACAAGATTTTGAAAAATACAAAGTATGTTTTAACCATCACTTGACAGTAAAGAGATACTTAACAAAGATTTTAGCTCTTCTCTGATATACCATGCAAGAGACCCAGGGCATGTCCCTTGGGTAAGAGTGTAGGAATGAGGTGGTTGTGTGGAGGTGAGGAAAGCCAGTAAAAAAAGAAGAGACTATTGAAAAGCTGCAAGCAAAGCTTGACTTAACAAAAGGTTACATAGAAAGGAAGTTCAAGACGGTTGTAGGCAGTGTAAGAGGTAGAACATATCCTAAAATGGAAGAAAGACAAGGTCGCAAAGAGGTGTTCATATAAGTCTTCAGACTCTTACTTACCTTCACGTATTCCGTTTCCTGGAATGTTTTGCAGTCCTTCAGTCAGGTACATAGTGCTTTAGTAGTGCACATAAGTGCTATGAAGGAATGAGAACAAGGTAAAACAGAGAATATGGAGTATTTCCTTTTCCAAGACAATACCTTAAATGTCATAGCTGGATTACATGACTGCAGATCAATGCAGAAGAAAATCACTCCTAGTTGACCATGTTTCTCTTCTGTTTTCCAAGCTGAAATTAGGAAAATATATAATGTAGTTTGTCCTTCATGGCTCATTGCCTTGGCTGACTAGTTGGATAGCATTATATTTAGCACAGAAAGCTTAATGACCCATGGTTCTAATTTATAAGCAAGAAATTACTTGTTTGGGTTTCTTTTAAAGGCTATCTGAAGAGCGCTCTTTAGATTTCCTGCCTAGACCTTCTGACAGTCAAATCATGGTAGGATATTCTGCTACCACCTGTTACTATTTATTTGTTTATGTAGTAAAAATATAATGCCTAGAATTATTACCCTTATAAACAAGAGTGTTGAAATGCTTGTATTCAGTTTTGGCTGATGTGAAATCTGTCCTTTAGTTGTGTATGAGCATGTGTGTTTTCCAAGGGGAAAAAAGACTTCTCAAATGCTCATTGACCCAACACTTGATGTGTAAACAGGGAATGGAATGTTCCACTCCAGTGAAATTTAAAAAAATGTGCTATTATTATTATTATTATTTTGATTAACTTCATTCTTGCTCACAGTGGAAAGCATCCAGAATCCATTCTGTGGCACCATATTGTCTTTTGATTAATTGCTGTTAGTCTTAATATTGTAAATGGGATTAATGCCTCTTGATACCATAACTGTTTACTGCCCAGCGGAGCAGCTGCTATACAAAACTTAACACCATAACTGCATTTTGTATTGAATCTCTCTTGTTGGGTTTATGGGTGTTTTGGTGGGTTGGGTTGTGGGGTTTTTGCTGGAGCTAACTTTTAAACAGCCTCCTTGTAACAAAAGTGAATAGGCTTTGGTTCTTGTCATTTCCTTCACCTGAAGAAGATCTTTTTTTTATAATGGTGATGATTTCTCAATAGTCATGGGGGTTTTTTGTTTGGTTTTGGGTTTTTTTTCTGGAACTACATAGAAGTGGGGGATGTTTTCAAAATACTCAGGTAATAACAGTGTTTCTCCTTGACAGATCGAATTTAGGATGGATTAAAATGTACTTGGGTACAAGTAGCAAAGACACGTGTTTGTAAGCTGTGTCCTCCCCACTTAGAACATGAATGTGTAAGTCTCAGACTATAATGGAAGTGAGCTCTGAAATAAAGGTAGTTAAATTGTTCTAATTCTAAAATAATTTTAAAGCTTCTCAGTCTTTGTGTTGCTTTATCTACTCACTTTAACTAATCTCTACAGTTACTTAAAAAAGAAACAGAAATTCCCAATTTGAGACTTGGAAAAGAAGGGAGGAAAGTAGAATTCTCAGACCCCTCAGGTCCTATTGCTTTATGAAGTAGCTCCTCTTCAGCACCCTCAGTGCTTAACCTACATTCAGTAAGTCATGCATGTGTCTTTGTCAGTTATTTATGTTGTAAAGAAAGGATCTGAGCTGTAGTGGTGTCTTTCATATCTACATTGGCACTTGAGACTGTGTTTTTCCCCTGATATCTAGATGCAACTTTCAGCAGCAGGATTGTATTGTGAACAAAAGTTTCCTCCTGTGGGATGAAACAAGAGGGATATTTCTAGAGTTTTGAAGAAGTTCCAACTTGTGTGTCTGCAAGCTATTGCACCTTTCAGTGTTCAACACTTGCTCAGACACCTTTATTTTTCTAAGCTTTTTGTTATAAAGAAGAAATTGCAACTGAAATCTAGAAAGTTGCCTTAGGGGGAAATGTAACTAGGTTTCCTGTAGTAAGGATAGAGAGGAGAGCCCTTCTCCTAAACTACTGTATTTCTTGCGTTTGCTAAACTGTTTCCTCATTACTTGTGTAAGAAATAAAAGTGATTGCCCTCTCCTGAGCTAACTGAGCTGTATTAAAGCAGTCCCCTTCCCTCCTCCAAACATTTACATTGGAGGTATTGCTATTTGAAACACTGGAATGTTCCTAAGTATTCATTAATATCCAATTCTCTAGGACCAGTCTGTCAGAAGTGGAAGATCCAGACTCACACAACTTCCTCTTGTCTACTGTCTGTGATTAGTGCATTTCCTCTCAATTTGTCTGCCTGAGAGAGGTACTAATTGGTCTGTATTTTTCATGGTGACAGAGGATACACAAAGAAAAAACTTTCTTTTATCTCCTTTTAGTACTTGATAAAATAGTGTCAGTCTTTGGATCTAACTTATTGTTTTCATTATACTTCTACACAGAATTATGTTTCACCCATTTGTCAATTTGTCTTTATTCCATACTGGTAGTGAAGACCAGCTATGTACAGTACAGAAAATCACAGATCATAGATAGCATACCCTTTAAAATTACATATTTTAATTAGACATTGACATCTGCTATGGACTATGCATGCTTATTTGCACACCTGCAGGCTATCTGATATGAAGAAACCCAAAGTATCTGGAGAATTTGTCTGCAGATGGAGTTTAGTGGTTTGACTTAAAATAGCAATTGTTCAGAATGTGTGAAATTTGTAAGTATTGTAAAATCTGTATGCCACATAGAGTCTATGTACTTAAAAGCTGTTCGTGGCCCGATGATCTCTCAAGGTCCCTTCCAACCCCTATGATTCTGTGATTCTGTGATTACATAAATGACACCTTCCCCTTCTATTGATTTTCATAGTTGATTGAAAGCTAAAAGGAAAATCTTGACAATATTAAAATCTTTGAGAGTGGAAGAGGTTTCATTGAAATACACATCAATTTATAATAATATTTAGGACTCACAAAGGAATAAACTTGTTATCCATGAAGAAAATACATTGTGCAGCAAGCTCATTTTGGCTCAGGTGTGTGTGAGGAACCTCACATCAGAGGACAGTGAATTTCACTAAACATTCATAGGTAGCTACAATGATCTTGTTCTGCAGTTCAGTTTTATTCACAGGCTTTAAGAAGCATTCCCATGCCTTTGTAAAATAACTGTTTTGTCCTACCTGTAAGTACTGAATGAGATGACTGCAGAATCTTGAAGTTAAGGATCACATTAACGATTTTCCATAGCAATGCTGAAACTTCATCTTCCAGCTTATACGATTCACTGTCATTTTGTACTGCTCTCCCTTATCAGAAGAGCACTCTCAGGAAATGAGGCTGGGAACAAGACCTGTGTTCTATGTTAGTAGTTTCTCCTGTCTTAACTTACACATATGTGTTCTCATTTTTCTCATTGTTCCATTGCTTTCAGTTAGATGAAAGGGCTGAAACAAAAAATGTGAGAGAGAATTTAATCTTGTATGGGGAAGAAGAACAAAAAGTGATTTTTATTCTGAGAAATGCCATGTGCTCTGCTTCTTACACTATGCATCCCTTTGATCTACTGATTGTCCTTGCAAAGGGTAGCTTTCTTTTTTGCATCTACTAAACTCAAGGATGCAGCATGAGAGGCACTAGTGCCTCCCCTTCAGCTATGCCAGTAACACGTGAGGAAGGGACTCATTTGTGTAAGCTGCAGCATTTGCTGCAGCTGTGTCACTTATACTGCAAGACCCTTTCTGGTATGCAAAATCTGACATGTTGGTGCTGGGATCAGGGATCCTGAAGCCTTTCTCCTTTAGAGTCTTACTTAGGCCTTGGTATTTGGTCTGGACTGTGAATGTTTATTTGTTCACCTATAGGCATCTGACATAAGTACTTGCAGGGCTCCAGGGCATGCATCTGGAGGTCAGATGTGTACCCTGTTATATAGCTCTGTATCATCTGGAAGAAACTATACCCTCTGATTTTTACCTGGTTCCCAATTCTATTGTTTTCAGCATCTCTGTCAGGAAAAAATCCGTTCCACTCTTACTATTTGCTTGAAGAAAACCCTATGCTGCACACACTGTAGTAGTGTCATGGGTTTGTTCACTCCTGAAATAATTTGATTAGACAAATGAGCTGAATTATAAAATAAAGTTACCATGAGCATGTGTGGGTTAGAGAAATAGAAGAGTGGGATTGGAATAGGAGAAAATGCTCTACCTGAGCAGCATGGCTTGCATGCAAGCCCCAGAGGAAAGGTTTGGAGGGACCAGAGCATGTCCCTTGCTGAAGAATTGCCATCCCACCGGCTATGATCTGCTTTACAGCTGGTCAAAAGCAATGACTCTAAACCTTGTGGCTTAATTGCTCATTTGGCAGCACTATCACTATGAGATATTGTACAAACTTTCCCTATAATAATAGTTAATCACACACATAAATGCTACATCATTACAGCTTGGTAATAAGGAAATCCTGCCATACTGTTTGACCACCAGACATGATTCAGTGACATTGCACTCAGTCTGCCAGTTTTCTTTGGCTGCAGAAGAGGGACTCTAACATCAGAAAAGAGGAGCTACACCAGATTTTTTTTTTTTTTTTAAAGGTAGGGTGCAATCTCTGACATTCTGCCCAGTTTCTGACCAGTAAATACTCCTTTTTACCAAGAGGGTGGGACGCTCAGATCACTCTGAATGTGTTAATGTGTTGTGATCTGCCTGTTTTCAGTGGCCTGGGAATCTTGAAGACCAGAGAAGTGGTTGAGGTAACAGAGTAGAGAGGCTTACTTGGTTGGCATGACCAGAGAGGCTTTACTTTAATGTGCCTTTGTGGAGCTGCCATCAAAGAAAATCACCATAATTGAATTTCCTCCATTCTCTTGGTCTAAAGTGTCATGCTATTACTTCTATATTATCACTATTTTTTCCTCTGAACTCTTGAGGTGAGACCTGTATATCCTTAAGGATAATAATGGGAAATAAAAGGTAAATGTGTTTGTTTTCATAGTAACACAGAAGGTTGCCACTTGGTAAATAAGCCTTGTGAGACTATTCCTGAGAAATTTAGTGTTTTGGTAGTGAAAAATATGAAAAATCAATTGGCATGAGCTCTGCTTTTGTCTTTGCTATTTTGTTGCCCCATCAGTGGTGTTTATAATAGCATCAGAGAAAAGTCTTGGCCTTTCTTCTTCGAGAATGGGTTTAAACTGTCTAATCTCAGGAAAATAATACAACCTCCGCTATAAGGCTTTTGACCTACCTTGTTAAGTTTCCTGTATCTGCAAGAAGTAGAAGTAACAGGATTAGAAACTTAAGTCTGGCCTCATCAGAAGCAGGATGATCCTCCCCACTCCCATGATCCTCCCAGCAGAGCCCTTGACAGCTCCCTCCCTAGAGTATTGCTTCCTTTCACTTTCTTCAATACCGTGTCATTCATTCAGCTAATTGGGCAGTTTTAACTAGGTCAGTCGACTCATTCTCTGGATCTGTCTGGCAAGAGCAGAGGTAGAGGTAAGTGTGCAAACTGAAATATGTCGGATTCTGTTGGCTTTAGCCCTTGATTTATTGTCTGTTGACATGGAATTGGGCTTCAGCTTCTGTCAAACTGAGTGCCATAAGCTTGAGCCACACATGCACAAGTGAAGAAGTGTTTGAGAGCCAATTGTCCAAATTTTGGCTGTCTTTCAGTTGTAACTCCTTCTTGGCCTATCACGTATTTATTGATTGAATAATGGATTAATGAAGAAAAACAGCTGTTCTTTGATCTAGAAATGCAGTATACTGTTGCCAGACCAAGTAACATGCTACTGAGAAAAAGGGAAGCACTCTGGATATTGTAACATAATTCTGTCTAAAATAACAGGATATTAATTAAAGATAAATGATGGTGGAATCATGGACAGCAATGGCTTGGTGGAAAAATTGTCTTTTCATGTTCCAGTTGGCACTGAAGAGATTCACAGTGACTTGCTGTGCTGTGAATGAAATGGCAAACCTGCAACTTGGACATCTGAGAAGGGCAGGGAGTTTATCCCAGCAGTGTAGATACAGCTAGATTTTCATCTTGTATAAAGAGGCGGCTGCTTGCACAAAGCAAGGAGGAACCTTGATAATAAAAGACTTAGTGATGCATTGCTTTTCTTTGACTTGCAGTGTCTAGGAGTCTCAAGTTGGCAATTTAACAGTTTAATGACGCAAGTAAGAGTTAAACTAGCTTAAAAGTATCAGAGTTAGGGGTTGATCTGGTTCATGACATAATGATTTTTCCAAACAATTTACTTAATTCAGCAGGATATTTTAGTGTAGGTGAGGTCTTCCAACATAGCAAGCAGGCAAATGTAAAGCATGATTAAACCAGGTTCAAAATCAGCTTGAAAAACTGTTCCTGTAACTTCAGAGCACCATGCTAAATAAGCGCTCAGCACAGTAGTGAATGAGAGCTATAGTCCAGAGACAAATGCTTGTTTTAGTAGGACAGTTGTCATAAAAAGAATCTTATAGTCAGTGGAAAAAGAAAGAGCAGCAAAAAGGTACCTTAATTATCTTATTTTTTTGTTCTGAAATTTTAAGTGAAGTGCTGCAGTAAATATATTTATTAGCAGTCCCTGGTGGCATACTTGGAACAAGCAGGCATGCCCCAAAGCTCTTGCAATCTAGGTCCTTTTTAAACTACTGATCACAAAGGGATACCAGTCATAGAACAAACCTGCAGCAGAATGAAAACTAGAAGACATCTCCCAGATAAAAGCATGTGCAGACATCACGGATTTATACTGACTTTCCTGCTATTGGCAGTGGGCATCCATGGGAAAAACACACTTAAAAAAAGGGCACATGTCTTCATGATTAGATCGCCCCCTCGGTAACAGAGAAGATAAACATATTAATCTCTAAACCTTATAAACTTACTCTTTTAGTAGTGTGTTAATAGGAGTCTTCAAATTAGAAATGCATTGTTTTTCCCTCCCATTGAACTGGAACTATGTCAGGAAAAGAAATGAGCTGGAAATGGGAACCCAGAGTTTGAAAATGATGTTAAAGTCAATGGCTGTGTGAAGAGCAAGCAAGTCAATTCTTGCTAATGTCTTGTTCTTTTAAATCTCTCTTTTGTTGTTGTTGGATTATGGGGTACGGTGTTGGGCTTTTTTCAATCTTCTTATTCCTAACTATAATTTCTGCTCAGCAGCTCAATGTGTTTAGCATTTCATTTCAAAGATGAGACTTGTACCTTCTGTGTCAGTGTGCCTCCCCTAAGGGAGTCTGCCTTTCCCAGACTAAATGCAGACTTGTAGCCAGTGTCAGCTTCAGTATCACTAGCAGCTTTGATGGTCTCTGGTTTGCTTCAGCTCTTGTAAGGCTGCACTTTTCACCCTCAGGGTTGGTGGTAGCTCTGAAGGGTCAGCATTGCTATAAAACAACTGACCAGCCAGCTGAGTGCCTGAGGAATAGTGATTTCTCCACAGGAGCATTGACCTAAGCTGTACGCTAATGCAAGACTGTGATAAACCTCTGGCTACCAACAATGAAAAGATCATTTCTGTAATTGGTCAACATAATATACTTTGTGCAGCTGTAAACCTGCATTTTGCCTGGGATGCATGGTCCTTCTGATGCTGCAACTCAGCTTGTCTAACATAGGTGCTGTCTCAGAGTATTATTAAGGGTGTACTAGTGCATCTGCAAAGTTATGCTTTGGAGAAGACACTTAAGAGTTAAAATGCTTAACTCCTCCTTCTCTGCAGGTTTGTTTTAAAATCCTGAAAAACTATCCATGAAAACTACCTTGACTGGACTCAGAAATTAGCCATCTCATCCCACATGTCCCTCACCAAGAAGTTCAAGGTCTCCAGCTCTTTCAGTGGAGTTTGGCAGATAATGTTTTTATAGGTCCTATGCAAAGCTGGGTGCTGCAGTGGGGGGAGGGAGGCAGATCCTCTTGTGATGGTACTTGCAATGCTGTCAAACCCATGAGTAAATCCACTCCAGCTTTCTAGCTGGTTCACCCTCTGCATGAGTGATTATGCTGTGTCACTGAGTGATATTTCAGGAAGCAAATCAAACTTTTAAAAATAACTATCTTCCATCATTTATTTTTATGAATTTGTATTATTTTGGGCAGCAACTACTGTCTGGTTCAGTTGCTGGCAATGGAGAGGTGTCACTTTAAGTAACTCAGGCCAAGATTTGAACAAGAGTGGGACTATTTGATAAGATGTCAACAAGTGAAGGTTGTAGCCTTGTCAGTGATGACATTACAAGTTCTATCATGTCCTGTGCAAACTGTCATAACCTTTAAAGAGGGGCTTCAACAAGATGAATTGCTCATGTCAAATCAAGTGATGGGTCAGAGCTAGGCTGGAATAAATGGAAAGTTCAGTAGGCTTTTATTTTCTGGGGTGCTAAATCAATTTGAGGATTTAATAAATAAATAACAAAATTTCACTCAGATTCTAGTACAGCTGCTTTGAGTGAAGAACCTGACTTTGGGACTTGGGGAGACATAAAGGCAGAATTTTAATGGTTCTGTGCACTGTGCCCCCACCCCCCATGCATCACTTCTTGAGCTGGAGCAAACATCTTTATACCATAAAATTTTTCTGCTGCTGAAATAATTTGTCAGGTGACCCTGCCAACCAATTGTTTACAGTTTTGTTTCTATTTGAGTGAAATTCTACATTTAATTTAAAAGTCAAAAGAATATTCAGTGTGTTATAAGATTTCTTTTTCCTGTGAATGGGCAGCAAGGCCTGCAGTACATGCAGAACTCAAATGCATAAACAAAAGCATCTTGATTCACATGCCTGGTCTAAAAGCAGCGCACCAGACGGTGAAAGCCTTCTGCTTTGCAGAAAAGCAGCTGCAATTCACCCTTTATGTTCCTGAGGATATTAGGTTGAAGGGCTAAAGCCACCTCAAAAGTGAACGGAATTGGCCTGAGAGAGAGTGCAGCAAGTACACCGAAAGGAACATGAGTCAGCTCTTCCTAGAAGTGGAAGTTGTCTTCTCTGAATCATGAAAGTTGCTATCTCAGAATCAGCTATTCACTTAGAGCTGTTATGTGCAAGTAAAGTCCATCACCAGAAAAAGCAGTGAGAAGCTGATGGAAGAGAGGTGACACACATAGCAAGGTGTGCCATTTTTAGCCAGTGCACAGTAGAGATTGCAGCCATTCATTTGTAACTGTTCGTATCCATACAGGTGATAACAGCTACTTATTATTTGTCTTTGTTAACAGCTAAAGGGCTTTCATCTTTTTTCTTGCAGAGTGAACCATTCTTTTCTAACTCCAGATGTATGGCTTAATAACTTCTACTTTGCTCGGACACTAGAATGGCTTCTGATGTGTTTTCTAAAGCATCCTTTGGTCACTAGAAGGGCATCTGATGTGTTTTCTAAAGAATCCTCTTTGCAAGGTTTTTAAAACCTATTTTTATATTTGTTCTTTGATGTAAGAGACTTTTTTTCCACCTAGCTTATAATACATGAAAGGTGAAAAAGATGCAGGTGTAATAAAAATTTCCAACTGGTTGGAATGGCAGGTTCTTTCCATTAAAAGCATACAAAGGTTTTCATATGGATTTATAGTAATATCTTAACAAATTGGCCTTATGTTAAAGATTTTAAAGCTAATACACATGTTATTGCAGAGAACAGACACTTTGAAGCATCCTCATCCAGTTATCTCTTTATGAAAAATAATGTCTCTTTGTTTCTAAAGGTATTTCATAAAAATATCCACCTTGATAAATATACTATAGAAAAAGTACCTAGATTTAAGATAATAGTGACCAACATCTGTGACAACCACTTCAGATGGCAGACAGAACCAGTTGGCAGTGCCCTGGCTAATGCTCCCCATAGCTATTACTCATTTTTCTGTCTGCTGTGTCTATTCTTCTTTTCCTGCTTTGTATACATTGACTTATTGTCACCATACCTCTTGAGGGGGTCTTATTTTCCCCTGCAAATGATAAAACCTCCACGCTTGTCCTTCTTTTTGGGCCATCCAAAAATAGTCTTTATAGCTTTCAATACTGCAGTCTTTCAAACTGCATCTAAAGAATGAGTTGATGTTCATAGATCTCATTGTGCCTTAATGCTTATTGTTGCTTTTTATGATAGAGGAACTGAAAGGGTTATCAACCTCTAACTTTAAAGAAACTCTTTTCTGATCATTGTTATCCATTCTTTTCAAAACAGTCTCCTCAGCTGTAGTAGTCTTCAACAGAACAGTGCAGCACTGCCATAATATGGTGCAGTAATATGGTGGAGGTTTCCTGTTTGTTTTTTCATTTGCTGAGGTTTTACAAGTGAGGTTATCCAGTGAGGGCAGGAACCTGGTAGTCCATAAGTGCACGGAGCTGAAGTTTTGTGGACTCAACTTGGACCAATGGGATCAAATGCTGAGCTTGTTTATTGAAACACACACACAGCTTATAAAGGTTTCCATATCAGTACAGGAGTTCCATTACATTGCTATTGGTCAGATGCTCTGTTCACCCCCCTTACATGCATCTCACTATTGCTAATAATCAGTTAAGGCTACATAGTCACATCCTTCCTCTTTAAGGCAGTTGTTAACATTCTTGCAGTTTGTGATCTCGTGGAATTTCTGACAAGCTCCTGTTCTCAGACATCTGCTCTCCTGTTACTGCATACTGACATGTCTCTGTTAGCTTCCCCAGGCCTGATTATATGGGGTCAGGAATAAATCTGGATGGGCCAGAAAACCCACTCCTCTCAAAATGCATTGCTACACACAAGTGCTTTTTCAGAATGTATTTTTACTGAAATTCGTCTGCAACATTTAAGCAGCATGTGTAATGTGGGGTTTTTTTCATCCCTGCCATTAGCAGAGAGAAAAAAATGCCAAACCCCCCAATTTTCCTTGTTAAAGCCAAGTCGTACTGGAATTCAGCAGGGGATTTATAACAGATAGCCACAGGGGCTGTGTGTCTCCTGAGCGTATGGAGAGCGCAAGCGTCATCCTGCTTCTGAACAGCATTCGCTCTAGTACCTATATACCCTCACCTAAGGTGCTTTCTCTGGTTCTTTCTTCACAACTATATCCTAAACCTCTGTGAATTCAGCATTCCAAGTAATGAATTTTCAAATGTTACAAGCTGCAGTGTTACTCTTACATTCTCACATTCAATGTATAATTCTGTAAACATTTTACATTTGGGGCTGTGTCTGGCTAATTCCAGGAGGTGCTCTCTTACCTGCATACTGTATGAAAGTGAGAGGAAGTCTCTTCTAACTGGTTTTCTTCTGAAGCAGATCTTTAGAGGCTGGGGGAAGAACAGGAATGCTTGCAGTGCAGTGGAGGTGCTCAGGGGAGGATGCTGAAGGTAAGGCCTGAGCCCAGCCCCTAAAGGTCCCAAGGGGAACCCCTGAGCCATGTGATTGATTGCAGTGCTGTTTTGGCCCAGTTCAGACTGACCATACTGGATCTGTCAGCCTGACCTTTATTTGTCCCACCCCAAACAAATGTGTGGAAGAAAGATGAGAAATTTTTTGTCCAAACTTAACACTGCTTCATTTTTCAGTAAATATACTAATTGATTAATCACTAATGAGAAATGTCATCCAATGTGTATTATACATAACAGAAAATACCTATCAACTCTTCCATGCTGAAAGAGTCTCTCTTTCATCAGCATGATGCCATCTCTCCTGAGAAGATCTGATTCATAGAATCATAAAATCATAGAATTGTAGGGGTTGGAAGGGACCTCAAGAGATCATCGGGTCCAACCCCATGATCCCCCACCACTCTTCCATAATCTTTGTCATCTTTAAAAAGTTCTTGTAGGTCTCCACCAACTCCAGAAGGGCTTGTAACAGCAGCAGTGTGTTCTCCCTCTTCTTCTTTGAAGTCTTCATTTTGTTGTGGTCTTTAAACACATCCTGTATTTTACTGTCCTGGAAGGGTTCCTTCCTACTCCTGACCCTCAGCCAGGGAGGGACTGTACATGCCCCGTGTCAGCATCTCCAGGAGGCTGAATTGTGTCCTGGGGCTGCAGAGTTCTACAAGTTGAGCAACTGGGTTATTTCTGGCTTGCTGCTGGGAGTATTAGGAAGCTGTGTTAAACATCCAGTCTTGCTGTGCTTCACCTCAAGGCCCAGTCCTATTCACAGGTGTCTCAGCAGGGCCATTTGCAGGAGCTGAGTTGGTTTGGACTCAGCCTGGTGAGCTGAGCTCCTGCTTTTGGATTCTTGCATAGAAGGGAAAGCAGGTGGGGAAAGGCAAAGAAGACAGGTTGTTGAGAGCAGCAAAAAGTTTTTCCAGCTACGTTGTCAGTGAGTGAAAGCCGAGGACAGCCAGGCTGACTGCTACCAGGATGGGGGCCGGGGCGAAGGTGGCCTGTACTTTGGGGCAGGCAGCCTGCCAGCTGCAGCCAAAATTTGTTCCCTCTTCTACCAAAACTGCTCCCTGCATGGCGGCACCTAGATGGGAGGGGGACGTACCTTCATATCTGACAGGCTGTGGAACCACCTCCACCTTAAATGTCTCAGGGTCCAGAACAGCAAATATGATTTCTGCCTGGAAACAGATTCAATTTTTTCCTCTCACAATTGCCGATGTGACATGCCTTACAGCCACTGACTGTCACCTTTTACATTGGTCAACCCCTCCTCAAAATACAGTTCAGATGGGCCTGTCTGGAACATCTAACTAGTCATTTAAGCTCTGAAGACATTTGATCCCAGCTCCCAGTGTTGGGGTGATTGTACGTTCCCCACTGTGATGCCAAAAATTTTCTAAGCTTTTGTTGAAGATGTACAGCAGTGTGTTTGCAGAAAGGAAGCTCTAAGAAGAGCCTCCTCCATCATAACTCTTCCTGCCCACCTGCCCTCCCCACCTAGCACATGCTCTGAGCTGTCTTGTTCTTTGTAAAAAGCCTCAGGCGAGTGAAATCCCAGGAGACAGGGCTGCCCAGGTTGAGGTAATACTGCCTGCCTAGTTTGCCAAATTAGTCTATAATTACATTCTTAAACTGGTCCGTTTTCATGGTTAATTTGGCTGGCAGAAAAGGAAGAGGCTATTTTTGCAGCATATATGCACCGTATGAATATAATTACTTACCCTGCAGACTGCAGGGCCCAATGCTTTTTAAAAAAGATTCCTAGTGAGCATGAGCAGGCCGTGCTGTTTGCGGTTGCCGGGGTAACCTTTACCTGCTCACTCGGTTACGAGTGGAGGGATATGTACTAGTTCTGATATTTGGGCTCTACCCTAAAGTATTTTATGGTCAAAAAACACCTTTAAGCCTGCCCCTTCTGCATGCATCAGAGAAAACGATCAAGCAATTGATCCCTTCCACGGGAGAGCTGGGTATGACGGGAATAGCAAGGAGCTCGTTCCCTTTGCTTCTGCATCTAATTGCGAATCCTGTCCTGTGATGACAGGCATAAGTACAGCATTGTGGGCACTACGTTAAGTCTCATTGGACTTTCAGGAACAGTTCTGAAGCCCAGGCATGGGGATTGCAAAGTTGTTTTTTTTTCATTTGCACAGTCAAGAGGTCCACAGGACCCCACTGAGGGCACACAGGCTTTCATGGCCCCCAGCCTGCGTTGCTGAACAGGGCTGACTCTGCGGAGCTCTCAGAAACTTCAGTTAATGCAGACAATGTCTATCTGCTTTCACAGTGCTGCTTCCTGCAGGGAACATGTTTTCTCTGTGCAATTCAATGAGCTGCTTGAAATTTCTAAATTACTTGTGTCCTAGTAACCTTGGAGACTACATTCCTCCTACTGCTGCAACAAAATTGTTGGAATCAAAGTTTAGTGGCCTTTGGAGCATGCTGCAAGGCGATTTATCTGGATGCTTGAAAGAGGGAGGAGATTTGAAAATGAAAATTGCACAGTACATGAGTAACTCATAGGCATGGTAAACAGGAACAGCAATCCAATCCCTAATGGTGAGATGTATTATCAAACAGCCACAGAGTGGTTTGGGCTGGACAGGACCTTAAAGCCCATCTAGTTTCATCCCTTGCCATGGGCAGGGACACCCGCCACTAGCCCAGGTTGTCCAAAGTCCTATCCAACTTGACCTTGAACCCTGCCAGGGATCCAGGGGCAGGCATAGTTTCTCTGAGCATCCTGTGCCAGGGCTCCCCCCCCCCCCCCCCCCCACTTCCTCACAGGGAAGAATTTCTTCCTCATATCTCATCTAAATCTCCCCTTCTTCAGCTTCCAACCATTCCCCCTTGTCCTGTCACTCCATGCCCCTGAATTCCAGTCACTCTCCAGCTTTCTTGGAGCCCCTTCAGGTACTGGCAGACTGCAATAAGGTCTCCCTGGATCCTACGCTTCTCCAGGCTGAACAACCCCAACTCTCTCATCCTGTCTTCATAGCTGAGGTCCTTCAGCCCTCTGAGTATCTTTGTGGCCTTCTTTCACCTTGGTCCAGTCATACTCTGCAATATGGCTTGTACACAAGCAGAAGAGAGTACTACATCACAAAGAAGGAGGCATTATCAAAAAATCTCACATTTACCAAGAGGTAGAAAAGATGGATAACCATTTTAAGAAATGTTAATTTAAATTTAATTTTAGCTTCTTCCTAGCTTTGCAGTTTTGACTGAAATAAAGGCTAGAATATTATTAGCTATAAACATGGTCTTTTTCTCCTGTGGATAAGTCAAAGAAAATCATTATGCAATAATTATGCCAGAATAGGTTATGCTGCTAGAGCTCTTATGGTAAATCTCCCTGTGTTCACAAGTTCAGACTGCCAAATAGACACAGAGCCCCTGAAGTTATTGCTGCCTCTTTCTGCTGGGTGACGTCTCACAGGCTTTTCATAGATGGGGACTGACAATATGAAATAGATTTTAAAATACCTGAGCTTTTTAATGGTGGAGGGGTGAACAGAAAGCCTGAGATATTTCCACTCACTCAATCCACAAGATTTCAATCTGTTATTTAAGAATAAAATTCCTTTTCTCTAAAAAAATTAAGAGAACGGTAACTGAAACATCCTTATCTGCAGCCTCTCCAAGCTGCTTGATCTGCCATTTAACCTGGTGTTGCTAAGTGCCTTTTCTGGCTGCATCTGTAAAATTGGGATTCTGTTTTGCAAGTTATTTCAGTCAGAGAGCTTGAGGACAGTCATACTGAATAACATGGAAAAAGATGTATTTTCTTCCCAGGAGGATGAACAGAGTGTCCATATATGACATAAATCTACTGAGGCACAAAACTTCATGTCAGAAAACCAAATGGGTGTCACTGCTGTCATCTTCCCTTTTACCCAGGCATCTGCAGTGGAAGTTTTGCTTGAGAGGGCCATTACTGAGCCTCCTGTTAACACATTTCAGAGCACGGAAAGTTCTGTGCAGCAGAGTAATATGGATGAATTCACTGACAGATGCCCAAGAGAATGAAGTGGCAGCCTTCTTGCAAGTCTGCTGTCATTGCTCAGATGCACCTCTTTCTGGTCTGCATCTGGAGAGCTAGAGAGCTAAAAGGGTTGTTAGCGAGTACAGGTTTCATAGAGAAAACAGCAATAAGTCAGGAAAGGTTCTTAGACCACTCTGTACCTTAGTTTTTCATATCTATTCCATTTTCTAATCTCTTTGGAGAAAATCTGTATGGCCAGCAGGTCAAGGGAGGTCTCCTCCACCTCTACTCTGCCCTGTTGAGGCCACATCTGGAATATTGTGTCCAGTTCTGGGTTCCTCAGTTCAAGAAGCATAGCTACTGGAAAGAATCTAGTGGAGGGAGGGCTCTAAAGATGATGAAGGGACTGGAGCAGCCTCCCATAGGAAAAAAGGCTAAGACACCTGGAGAAGATCAAGAGGGCATCTGATTAATGCTAATGAATATCTGAAGGGCAGGTGTCAAGAGGATATGGCCAGACTCTTCTCAGTGTTGCCCAGTGACAGGACAAGGGGCAATGAGCACAAACTGGAGCACAGGAAGTTCTGTCTGAATGTAAGAAAAAACACCATTACTCTGAGTGTGACAGAGTCATGGGACAGGCTGCCCAGAGCTTCCTTCTCTGGGCAGATCCCAAACCTGCCTCTGCAACCTGCTCGAGGTGATCCTGCTTTGGCAGGGGGGATTGAATAGATGAACTCCAGAGGTCTCTTCCAGCCCTACAGTTCTATGAATACAGAAGGAATGTAGTCAGAACAATCCCTAACATGTCATTAGCTTTCTGCCACATTACCTGGAAACACTGCTGAAAACTCAACTCTTTCCTTTCACCTTCTTCTAACCATACTTGGGCTGCTGTCAGGTGAATGATGGTGAGTCACTAAGGTATGACAGATCTTTTTGGAAAAATCTTTCTTCCTTGGGAAGGGAGCAGATTGCCAGGAACTTGCTTGAGACTGTTCTGGGCTCTGTTGCAAATCTGCCTAAGAGTTTCTCAGCAAGAGGCACACACTGCCATGAATACTTGAACATACAGCTTCACTTTTAGTTTACTGATCAAAAATGCCTGGTGGTAAACTCTGCTGAAACCTGATTGATCAGAACCTGTACAGCAGCCAGAGATTGGCCTCCAGGTACCTTGTGAGCTTCCTGTGCAGCTCTGAGACTGACCTGTAACATCTGGAGATCATCCCCAGCAGGGATGGACAGTCATGCCAAATGCTGCTGCTGTTTTATATCAGGAACTCTTACTCCCTGGGTACTTAAACAAGAGCTGCTGTCCAGTCACGTTTCCGGAGTCACCTAAGCAAGATTTGACCTCTAGAGCTGTAGATGGCAAGTGCTAACATAGTGCTTTGTCTGAGAGTTTTCTCTTGCAGTGCCACTAGCGATCCTTTGTTAAACTTGTTGCTTGGCTACAAGTCCTTCTTTCCACTTGAAAGCCCTCATAAAAATCTAGAATGTTCAAACTGACTTCTCAGGAGCCTGAAAGTGAAAATATCCCATAATGCTTTGCTTCCTTGCTGCTTAGCCTGTTGAAACATTTGTGCTGTCCCTTAAATAAGATCTAATAATAAAATGCAGCTGGAATAATTGATGCAGAAAATCACACAGCATAGCCTTCTGTATTTATTGTTTGTCTTTTAGTAGCACAGGCTCTGTTAGTTTTAGAAGCCTTGACAGCAGTTCTTCCAAGTAAATGATCTTGCTCTCATTAACTGAACTCTACCATCACAGGTTTTAAATGTGGGCTCTCTTAAAAAATCGGTCCTTTTCCATCTGTGATAAGGTGGGCAGTGAGGAGGCAAAGCACAGAATATGTTGAAATAGCTGTGTCTGGTTTCTGCTTGACTAGCTGGGGTTGTTCAAGGAGCAGGGGAAAAGACTTCTGCCAGGACATGAGGAGAGTTGTACTGCTGTAGTTTGAATAAATTAACCAGTATGCCTGAGTGTAGCATTGGTTCTTGTTTACTGACAATCCAATAATACCTTAAAAAACCTTGCACTATTTATTTGGCACTTATTGGGGTGTGGGGGTTAGCTTCACTTTTAGTCCTTACCCTTACTACCAATCATGTAGGAACAGCTCACCCTCTGTCATGCAGCTTAGAAACCTCCTGCTCTTTGGCATCTGTTGCAACACACACTCTGCACTCTGCCCAAGGTGGACAGAGTTGGTTTGGCTGGATCTCTCTGTCTTCTCTCATTAGGCCTGGGGTCACCAGTCCGTCCTTACAGCACCACAGAAATACGTAACAAGAGAAGATAGTTCAACCTCAAAGCTTTTATTCAGAGCTTTTGCGTATCTGCTGATCGTTTTTTCTCAGTTTTGTCAGACCTGAAGTCTACTTCAAGCTGATTTGGATCCTACCCTTGTCTGACTATACAATTTCAGATCGATTGTGACCAATAGCTCTGCTTTCAATTAAACTCACAATTAAAAATTTAGCAGTCTGCTTCATAATGCTGATTTCAGTTGAACGTAACGATGGCACTGTTGTCAATGGTGTTGCATTAAAGACATTGTTGCAGCTAATTTCTGAATGAAAACAACTGTTATACTTCCTTGAATGTTAAATTTTGATTGAGTAAATACTTGAATCCAACAAAACTGCACTGAATCATTCTGCTATAGCTTAACCACTTTGTGTCGGAAATAATTTAGGTTCTGATGTGGTAGCTAATTAAAGACAGTCTTTCAGGGTTAGCAGACCTAAAACATGCATGGCACTGATAATTAAAAATAAGGCACCCTACTTATAGTGAGCTAGAGTCATATTGCAATCTGGCTGCAGAACAGTTTGCTCTTTAATCTGTACCTCTTTGGAACATGAAGGGATTCTACAGTGCAGCGAGAAGAACACCTGATTTCTTCTCCCATCCTTTCTTTTCTACCTTGCCAAATCTCAAGGGGCTCTCCTAAAAGAGTTACTTTAAAAGTTGAGTTACCTGAATAAAAGACTGTAACTTTCGGGTCATACCCACCTCTCCCAAGCCACCTGTATTTTCCAGTTTGTGGTGTTTGTGGCTGACTTGGGTGTTTGAAGCAAGGAGGACAACATGAAATTGTGGGGATTTCTAAATATTTTCATTAATTTCATCTCTGGGCAACCAAAGTACTGCAGTAATAATGGATGGTACTGTTTTTCCTAGGTTTTCCTGATATTTAGGAAATTGTTATTTGTCCTTTGCTGGATATTTACACCTACTAAAAATAGATAACTTAGACCTTTGACCTGGTAGGCTTATTATTTCTCTAGTTTGTTTACATAATTAGAAGAGACAAATTCCTTGTTTTATCTCAGATTCTCTCAAATCAACCTATGTCAGACTCTCACCTTTCCTTTTAGCTACAGAAAGATTAAGGTCTGAATATAGATGGTTTGACTGTATGTCCTTAATGCTCTTACAGACTAGAATTTCTACCCTTGTCAGTTCTCTGGTCTGCGTGCCTTAAAAAAGTATCTTTGCGGCTCCTGGCCCTGGAGATATGGGAAACTTGAGTGGACGAGGCCCTGAGTAACCTGATCTATCTCTGAAGATGGACTTGCTCTTGTGTCAGGGGTTGGATCTTTAGGGGTCCTGTCTCATCTAAATTATTTTATGATTCTAAACTGAACAGCTCAGGGCATAACCTCACAAGAGTTTGCTTTTAATCTCTCAATTCAGAACAGGTTCATCCCCTGAAGCAGTAAAGTGAAGGAGAATCCATAAATCTTACATGTTTATAAATGATACAACTATTATTCTAATCTTCATAGCAAGAAATGCACTCCTGGTGCATCATACATTTTCCCTCACAAATTCCTGGGGTTTACTACTCCTTTTCGAGCTCTAACTGTTCCTTGAAAATTAGGTGCTGAGAAACGAGCAAAGATTCCTTATGCTCCGTCTAGGAAGTCAGCAAGGAGAAGAGTTCAGGATTTGGGGAGGATTTTACCTGCTCTACTCTCTACTACGTTGCTCTCTCAAACGATGCTTGAACTGACTGGATGAAAAGCGCATCACAGGCTACAGCACTAACTGGGTGAAGTGATCTGGATGGACTGTGAGGGCTTCTTTCCAGCCCGTGTTGCTAACATGGGTAATATGCTTGTCTCTTCAAATGAATGGCACAGTGCAGAGAATCCAGTGGTAGCAGAAAAGCAGAGTGAGAGTGTGTGCCCAGAGGTTTGTAGATGGCCTGTGAAGTGGGGAGAACATAGATTCGAGTGCGTCTCATTGAAAAGATCCGGTTCGGTTGGCACTTGTTACCAGCTTCTGCAGCATGTCTGGAAACAGAAAGCTACTGTGAGCCAAAGCACAGATATAGGCAGATAGGAGCAGAGAGGGGATAGTACCCGTCTGCTGGAGCTGTCAGAAATGTGTGAGGTTCCCCAGGGGCTGTATAAATATATCTGGGCGGGAGGTTTGAAAGCAAGCCAGATGGCTGCAGTTGCTTGCAAGAAGGTTGATATGCCAAATAACTTTTTACATCTCTAATGTGTGAAAAAGGTTCTGCCCTTGACTCAAAAGTAACAGAGTTTATCATGCTGCCTGATACTTTTCCAGCTCCTTGTCTGTCTTTACGTCCCAGACAGCAGGGTTTGCTATAACCATCCTGCAAGTAGCTCATGAGGTACCTACTGCTCTGATCCATGATCCGCCTAGCAATCCTGCTGCAGCAAATTGTGGGGATGCAGTAGTATTTAGATTGGCAGCAAATGCAGAGTTTAGAGAGTTGTGTGTATCTGGCTGAATTCCAAATGGATAATTATATTCTACCTACCTAAAATTCCCCTTATGGCTTTTCGAAATCCCTTGCTCAAAGCTGTTATTATAATGTCACTATCTGCTCTTAATTGGTAACTACCTTCCACTCTACAGGCGACTGCATTTCAGTGACAAGTGAGGTGACCTGGTCTGTAATGTGGTGTTCCCATCATAAATTGCAAATCCATATGAAAAGATGGAGTTTTTTCATGCACCCCTCACCGCAGCTGCTCTCTCCCCAGAGATACATTTCTGCAAAGAGTGTTTGTAAAGTACTTTGCCTAGAAATATTCATTTTTCAAAGCTCTTCTGTCATGCAGTTAGTTCTCCTGTTTTGGCAGTAACTCCTTGTTACCACCTTCTTGTTTTTTATCATTTTTTCAATTATTTCAAGGCATCGCTGGCCTGTGTGCCCTGTGGTAATAGGGACCTGAAACTCAGTGATGAGGAGAGATTATTCCAGAGCTGGAGAGCCTCCACAGAAGCTTCCTCACTTATGGAATCTGGCCCCATTGTTGAGTCATAACATCAAATCAGACATTATGAGATATTACAGAAGTAGGTAGATCAGCATCAGCATCTTCAGTATTGAGGGGGGGATTGTGTTAACCCAGGGGCTGGGCTGTCCGTGCTACACATGGATCCTATCTCCAGGGCCCTTTGAAAGCTGATGCTCACAGTGCTTATCACACAAAGCTCTGAAGTGGGTAGTGCCAGGTGCGGGTATTGAAGGCTGAAATTATACATGTTCTCCTATATTTAACTGTAATTAAGCAGGCACTTGAGTATCCTTTCATCTGTTTTGTGCTTTTTTAGGCTTGCCACCATCCAGTAAACAAATCATTTTAACTTTATTCCTCACATAAGGTATATGCACGGAAGCAATTAAAAATGTTAAACTGTGCAAGGTAGACTTCACATTATTCTTGTGGAAAATGTGTTTTGATGCCATTTCCATCCTGTCTCCCACAGCCTCCTCTAAAAAAAGAAAAAACCCCAAAAAGACAAAGTCTCTCAGTTTAGGAGAATATGTTGCTCACTGGCAAAGAAAAGAAAGCGGAACAAAGACCATGGAGCACATTGGAGAGTTGCAAACTTGTTCTCAGCTTTCGAAAACAACACCATAATGAGCCTCCCACTTAAAGATCTGTAGTAAAAAAATGAATCTGAAACATTCCTGCTTATAACACCCCATTTCAGTGACCTGGATAATACCCTCGTAGAGTTTATGCTCTGCAGGCTTTGTAGGAACAAACAAGTAGTTGTTTGAGCAGTGTAACTTCTAAAGCCTGCTTTAGGGGAAGAGTAAGTCTCCTGGTGTATCTGCAGCTGCAGAATGTTGCAACTGCATTTACACCACAGCACTCCGTTCAGGCAAGGCTGCCTCTGGTGTCTCTCCACAGTCTGGTGCTTGTTCTCACAGAAATTCTGGGGTCTTCATGTCTTTGAATTTTAACTTAGCTGAATCAAAATTTCTTGCTGGGGAAGAAAAAGGGTAACGATGAACAGATTGATACCGTAACTTCATTCTGCATCCAGACTAGAAAGAAATACGTTGCTTACAATGTAATCTTGCAAAGCTGAGCAGTAAACCTGGTTTTGTTCACACCTATCCTTTCCCTCTGATCTACACTGCATTCTAAAGGGGCCAGGGGCAAAGCCACAACTGACTCTGCTTTAACAGTGACAAATACTGTGAGTCCAGGAAAATGCAGTGTCAGAAGTGATGTGAAATCACTGCTGCATCGACACTTATTTTTACAAAGCTACTTTGTTATATTTAATAGATCCTGAAATATTTTATGGACACTTGAGTCATGCACTTGGCTCATGGATTTGTTCACCTTCATCATCTTTAGACAAGATGCAGAAGGCAGTGGCAGTGCTCTCTCTATCTTCTGACAGAGCAATTTGTGGCAGTCATTTTGCATCCAGCACTTACCAACAGCCATACACCGTCTCCCACAAGTCTCTTCCAGCTCTTTCAGGCCTGCAGTAGGACTGTGGTACAGCTGTTAAGGGATTTATTAAGTTTTAAATGTGGAGGGTTCAACTGATTTCCCCTACTGACGGAACCACTGCACTGCAGCCAGTTCATCTCCAAACAAATAACCACCAGTTTGATCTGCCTGTGGTTCTTGTAATACTTGGAGCATCTGGTAGTTTTAGTGTTGGTAGCCTGAAAGCACATATGTAGGATGGTAAATATTGTCACCATGCTTCAGATAGGGAAAATTATCCAATGAGAAAGGAACAGTGTACGTTACCCTGCCTATTCAGTCTGAGTGTATCCCTGAGATCTGTATTCTGGTCCAGTCCTCCAACACCACTGTCATTCAGTTGCAGTCCACTCTAGGTTTCAGTCAGGTTTCAGATGATATTCAGAATTCTCTTCCCATCCTTCCCCTCTCCCCCTAAATTTGTTTATCTTACACCCTCCTCATTGGAGTTGTACAATATTGGAGTTGAACTTGAGCATGGGGAGAAGTGTTTGTGCTCAACCTCCCACATTACTTGCATGTCCTCTGAGAGCGTATTTCTGCCAGCAGGCAGCCCTGTGAGCTAGATGATGTTTTGTAGGACCTGTAATAAGTATAGACCAAACAGAATTGGCCAAAATGGTGCATCTACCATTTTGACCAGTAGGTGAAGCCAAGATTTATTGGATAAAAATACTGCCTCCTTGCCATTAATAAAACTAAAGGGTTTGGGTAGCGAGGCGCAGTTATTTCTCCATGTGAATTTACGAGGGCATTAGGGGAGAGTCGTTTTTCTTCACCTGGTTCCCTTTTCCTCAGGGTGAATGATGGTTGTGCTGCTGCGGGCTGCAAGGTGAGCAGAGAGCAAACAGTTCGTAAATGTAACTGCCTCCAGGAGAGCTCTTCACGTGCACAGCAAAGGGCTCTGCTGGAAGAAGCAGGCAGGGTGGGCAGGTTGTAAAATAAATAACTTGAAGAGAAGTCTTCACTCTGTTTATACCTGACTGCCTGATGCAGACTGAATGGAGATGTTTTCAGTAGAGGTATCTGTGAGCTTTTTCTTAGGCAGTTCTTCGGCTTATCTTCAATGTGCCGTGTCAGTCATCTACTGCCTTGGTGCCTGTTCTGTCATCTCTGCAGTGCTGCATAATGAGAAAGAAAAAAAAAAATCTGAGCTGTGAGCAGCTAATAAGCTTATAAAACACATTTCCAATTCTGCTTCTCTTACACGCTGTATGAAAGAAAAGATTCTGACTTTTTTGTTTGTTTCTGAACACTGTATAGCTCAGGCAATTAGTTCAGTTTCAGCAAGGGTCTGCTCTAGTTTCATTAAGAAAATAGTGAAGATTTTCACAAATTTACATTTAAAACCTAAGCAAATAGAGAAATGTCTTTTTTCTAGGAAAAATCTGTAGGATTTTTCCCTAGGTGCAACAAGACAAATGGAAATAGTTTCTAATAAATGGTATGGGTCTCCTTTAATGCTGTTACATATGTAATTGGGGCAAAAATAATGTGCTAATCTTTCTTTAAAAATGGGAGTGGCCCACCAAACTAAAACATGTAAACACTGGGAAAAAATATAGGAAGTAGAGCTTTGAATCCACCTCCTCTGTCTGCAGTTTCCCTTCAAAGTTTTGTGTCTGTTAGAAATGTGTTTATGAATTTTCCAGGCTCTGTGACTTATAAGGTAACCAGCTGATAGGGAGTAACCAATGTAGTCTGCATGGTTCTCCATTCATACAGTGCAGTGCCAGGATGAGATGCAGTGTCAGGTTGGGATGGTTGTTCCTGGACTTTTGTCCTTGCTGTGACACTACCGGCCATGTTCCTATTTGTTACATGGGTGGTTCATTTACATCATCAAGCCTTTACAATGGCTACCTAGTTAATGATTGCACAACAGAGGACTTTAAAATAAGTGGCAAGCTATTTTTTATCCTGTTCTTAGATTGATCAGGGCCAGAACCCTTTGGATATGACATCATTTGTTATTTGAACGTCCTGCCTGTTTATCGAAGCTGTCACTAGTTATCAGTTCAATTGTGGACTTTTAGCTCTAAACCAGGAATGAGTCCCAGGGACTTCTCTTGAGCAGAAATTGCTGAAAGCATCTCCCAGCTGTGAGATTCCAGGCCAAAGCAGGTTTTAATGTACACTGTGGTTTCTGTTAGAAGGAAATCTAGATCATGGACATTGCAATGTTTGGAGCCAAGAGTTACTGAGCTATGTTCAGGGTCTAGGCAACCAATGACCCACATCTGGAAAAAGCTCTCCCATGTCTGACAATGATCCTGGGTGATTATCTAGGGTTCTGCATCACCCTTGCATGTCTCTCCATTGAAAAATCAGTAAAATAAATTTATTTTGTGATCTGAGCATCTGTACTGCTATTCTTTGGGTAACTATTGATATACAGCATGTTATGTGACAGATCTCTTGAGGAGATCTGCCTTATGTTACTCCCAAGAGACATCACCACCAGCTGGAAATGCTCTTCATTTGCTGTCAGCAACAGTGGAACTTTCTATATGATATTCTTGAAATCATTTTTGTTCCTTTCAGCTTACTGTAGGAAATCACCCCGAATGTGTGTCTGTAAGATTTATACATGTATATTATGAAGTGAAGGAAAATACATTTTGGGAGAGACTCCTATTTCCTGGTGTTAACAAATGAAGAATCCCATCATGCACAGACTTATGCTCAATACAGGAACCCTTTGATAAAACTATTGGCCAGCATTAATAGGAAATCAGGCTATGCAATCTCATGCCCCAGGCAGCTACCAAACTAGGAACTTTGAGACTTCAGTTTTAAAACCAGCTCATTTTTCTCTTACCAACAGAAGTACAGTTCCATGTTAAAGACTGCACCATTAGTTCTTGTGAACAAAGTTCCTGGGCTGTACGTGTTATCTTTCATACTAGGGTTCCCTGAAAGAGGTGCTCAGCTATTACAGATCAGTTAAACTGTTATGTAATGGCAAGATTTGCCAACGTGACCTATGGATTTTGTCCAAGGGTAACTTACTCCTGAAAATACTTTCTTTTATGGAATTCACATGGTACAGTAACAAACCATGTCATGAGGCACCGCAGTGCCCCGATGAATGAAAAGATGGTACAGCTATGGAAGTAGATGGTTTTGATGCAAAAGTTCATCTTCTAACTGCTAAGGAGAACAGTACAATTGCTGTGCGGTAGTTTCTTGTTTAGCCTGGTATAAGAGTAACTACAGATTGCAGTGGTTGTATTATAACCTTTACCCCCTCAAATGATGATGTCAAAGTTATTATAAGCAGCCCATGAATGTCGAACCTTTCCGATGATGCAACTTCCAGCACCGCATGATGCTTATCACTACATGCTGATGTGATGAGAGTGGACAGCAGGATCAATGCTCGTGACACTCAAGGTAGAGAAAACATTAAACAAATAGAAAAGGAGAAGGAAGGAACTCAGTTTAATGGTTTGACTCTGTCTCTGAATTTAGAGGAAAAGAAATTCCATTGTTTTCAGCAGATCAGCTGGGCTTACATAAGATAACTAATAAACGAGCAAGGTTCCAGGAAGTTAGGTTGACTACTGCACAGGCTCGTGGGGTTGCCTGTTCAAAACAAAGCTGTTAAACAATTATGGTTTCCAGCATCCTCTACAGGGCTATAGCCAAACCTTGCTCAGTTAATAACTGGAGAAGATGACTGAGTCAAGTACCACGGGTAGCAGCAGGTTGTAATCCACTCCAGTGTGAAGATGCAAATTACAATCAGGGGCTTTTAAAAGCAAAAAGGTCAGTTTGAAGTTGCTGTAGTAGCACAGATGCAGGGTGCTCTGAGAAAACCACAGTCTTTGGGTACAGTTGTGCAGAAGCTCTTTCACACGCTCTGTGGGACCGATTGTAACACCTCAGAAGTTACTGGGAAGGGTTGGCTGCAAGTCTCTCTTGTGCCAGCAAGTATGAGCAAGAAGAGAGTGAGAACTTCTTTTTCCTTTGACACAATTTCAGTGGAAACTGTTGTATGTAAAAAGTCAACCTAGAAGTGAATCAGACTCAAACAGCATTTATGCTTGCTCACACTTTTTGTTGTGTTTGACTTTGAATGTCATCTGCTTTTGGCTTATAATGAAATGAGCAGGGCACTTTGAATAACCAGTCTTTGAATTTGCATCAGAAATCAGCCACTGTCATACTTTAAAGGCAAACAGAAAAAATTTGCTGGTTTTGTTGAAACAAACCTTGGCTACAGATAATCAGAGTGGCTGTATACTTCATGTTCTGCTTTTTAATTACGTAGTAATTAAAACCTGAATTTTTGTGCCACTGTTTATGATAGTATAAAGTTCTCATGTGCCAGAACCAAACAAACAGCCCTCAGGCTTTTCATGTGTTTCAAATTTAGGTTCTTAAGCATTTTCTTGGAGATTTTAGAAATTAAAACAATAATAGCATAAAAGTTGGGGTTTTTTTCATCTCGGGCAATTCGTCACGTTTTCACAGTCTGATGCTTATCGTTTGTTCTGCTTTAAAGGTACATTTCAGGCTTAGGTAATCTCTGGCAGAATTAAACCTCATTTCCATTGGTTAGGTAGTAATTAACAACAGAGGTTATAATAATATGGTCTCAGATGTTGCAACCAGTAGCATGTGAAGCTCAGGATTGGAATTAGATTTATTTCTTAACTTCCTTTTGGTTTCAGTCTTAATACTTGCCGTTCTGATATCATTTGTATTCTATTCTGCCTCTCAATTTTTTGAATTGGTCCACTGATTGCTCATTATCGTGATGATTTTGCATTCATGTAAATAACTGCACAAGATGTAAAGCAACAAAAAAGATGCCTAGGGAATCTTCAGGATGACAGACACATGTGTTTGCTTTTTACCTTAAGGTTTCCTATGACATTTCAGACCAGAAATAAGAATTTGCACAAGCTTACTGTTCACTTCCTTATAGCATATTTTGTGTTAAACCTTGCTATAGAAACATAAAGCTGGGACATAGATTGGGAGACGAAGTCTGAAGTCTGTGGTCTGTGCTTGAGAGATTCTGGCAAGTATCTGTGCCCGAGCATGAGGAGATGCTCAGTTAGGATATCTGTCTCTGTTAGGCCCAAAATAGTCACGGAGTGGAGCACTACAGCTTTAGGCTTCCCATCAGCCCATTTTTCTTGGCAAGTCTCTGCCTTGCCTAATTTTATAGAGCTGCACTGCTGAATAACAAAGAGGTATTCCATCAGGTCTGTCCCGTTTCTGCTTAATAGTGGTGATATTCAAATATAATCACTATTTTCTCTACATGCAGCCAAAGGAAATGGAATAAAATTAATTTTTCCAAGCTCGCTTTTTAAATGTATTTTTGAGTGTCTGCTTGTGCTACCTCACTGCAGTACATCTGATACTCTGTAAATATGTAGTTTCTGAAGTGCCTGGGATACTTTCTCTTGCTTTGGGTATGTAATGTTCTATGGGAATAAGACATGAAGTTTCCAAAGATTACTTAATAATCGCTGTTCCCTTGCAAAAGGTCTGGTTTGAGTCACCTCAGAGTACAAACGTAATCTCCCTTCATCTCTGTGGAACATTGCCTGTAGGCCACTGCTCTGTGATTCCTTGCTTTAGAAAGAGCCAGAATAGTTTAACTAGTTTTAGACACCTGTAATAACTTGCAGTGTGAGTGGAACAGCGTTTTCCCCTACCCCTGTCCTCTCCCACCTTCCCTCTGCCATCGCTGCCCAAGCAGCCTGTCAAAAGACTACTTTTCTTTGGGACAAGGTGGTATTTCCTAAGGTTAATGCTATATCACTGTGACCTAAGAGGTGGAGGAAAGAGAAAGCTTGCAGAGGAAATGACATATAGATAGAATAAGGTAGGTAGATACCTTTCTAGGAAAGCTAGCCTTGACTTGGCATGTTGTAAATTTTGGTCTTTTAGATTTTATTAACATAGGGCTGGGGGGAAATACCCTGTCAACAAGTGAACTTTTGTAGTACAGGGGCTTTTTTGTGGGCTTATAAAACAGTTTCTGGTGTATTATTCTAATTTATCTATATAATTAGATGCAAAAATGTGCAACCCAGTGAATTTAGCCTGGGGGAGTATGAAAGAGTATAGGAGGCAAAAAGGTAGGATTAAGAAGGAATTAATGGTTCCAAGGAGTGTTTCACAGTACGAATTGTTATGAATTTTATGCTCATATTCTCACATGGAAAACTGGTGGTCTTCGAGACCAAGGAAACCTGTGGCTGAGCAGGAAGGGGAGATCAGTTCTCTGCATCTAATCTAGCTCAATCTTCCACTAGCTGACATGGTACTCTCCATACCCCTGATGCTCTCGGTGTGGTGCACTGCTGCTAGGAGTGCCTTTCTGGGCTGGAGGTATTTTCGTGTCATTCTTTCAAATGGGCCTGAAAAGCTGCTTACCAAACCAGACAACTTGTGTAAACCTCTGTATACACCTGGGTCACCAGCCCAGGCCTTCCTGGATGTTCTCTCAACAATACTGTGTGATTAGATCCTGATTAATCTTTCCCTTGATCTTTGATTGACATGGAGCTGTGCCCTACTGAATTGGCAGTTGATTTAGCCTCTTTTTTTCTTTCTGTTTCATATAAATAAGTAACTATTCTCTTTTAAGGCACTTTAGTTGAATATTCAGATTTGGAGAAATGAAATTGGAGTCAGCACATTCTGACAAAAACATAGTTGCATAAAAGGTTTTTACATATAAAGGATGTTCTGGTCAGTTTCCAATTCATTTTCAATTTTTCTGCTTCCTTTTGGACTTTTTCAGCATTGCTGAGTTCCCACATGAACATCTGCAACATAATTTTGATCATAAGTGCTTTATAATCATACACGCTATAAATATTAGATTGTCTTTTAAAGGCCACTTCACTTTGATTTTGAATATTAAGTGGAACAAACAAAAAAAAATTATTACTCAGACAATTGCTCTAATTTTGGTGTCCTCTTTTCTGGGCTAAAATACAACTGAATTCTGTCATTGCTAGAGTTTGAAATACATGGTCTTATAATTAAGTAGGGTGCAGGACCACTCAGGGAGCTAGAGATGGAGACATACATTGGATTGAAAGAGATATTAGTCTTTTTGGCAATAGCAAACTCACAGGGTTTCTGAATAGTCAGATGAGAGCACAAGGAAAAATGTCCCCAACCTGTGGCAGTGAGAATGCTTCTGACAGTATACTCAGAAAAACAACAGGCAGCTGTGCAAAGAGCTCCCCACCCCCAGCATAGATACCCAGTCTGCAGTTTATCAAGGAAACCCTGATCTGATTAAACAAGCTTTCATCTGCAGTTTGCCTCGCGTTGCCTTGCCCTAACCTTGACTTGTCTCCCTGGCATCCCTGTCTCTGTGCTTGCTTTTGCTCCAAGGTCTGGGTGGAGATGGCTGAGCAAATGGCCACGACGATTGCCACCTGGGTTGTGTGTGCTGTGCAAGTTACTTTGATCAGGCAGAGTTCCTGTAGTTGTACTTAATTTGTGCTTTGGAGGACTTACTGCAGTCTGTTACTCCACTGCTGTCTTTAAACCTACTGGTTTGAGCCCAAAGAGAAAATCAATAACTGGGCTCAAAGTTCTTTAACAGTTTTTAAATCCTTGAAGGTGGACTTTTCTCCATGGAGAGATGTCAGAATTGACTGAGGTTGCTGCTGCTTTCTCCGATTACTGGTGTCTCAAGTGGTTTTATGGGTAAATAAGGCAGAGTCCTCATATGCAGAACTTGTCTACTAAGAAGTAGACGTGAGCTGGAGATACTTGAAGGGAACTTTATGAAGTTTGTCCTTTCTTCCATGAACAAGGAATGAAATTAACGTTTGCCTGTAAGAGAAGGCTGTTTCCAGGGTCCAGTGGTGGAAGCACTTACCTTGGTTTGTATTGCATACAGTTTTGTTTAGGCCAATGTATGTTAATACCATACAGAAATTAATTATGATTTAGACTATGACTATTATGATTTATGATTAATATGATTTAGAATTAACTGTAAGTATGAATAAGAGTTCCTATCTCATGGTTCTCAAATTTGCTGGATAAGAGGAACAAAGGCCTGATTTCAGAAAACATCTGTGTATCCTCAAGCTACATGCATGCCAAGAGGTGTGGTTCTGTTTCTTAAAGTGACCGCTTTCACTTCTGCAGTGACCTGAAGCCCGCAGCTTTGTGTCTGGAAGTATGTTTACTTCTTTGAAAAGACATATGCACATTGATAAAGAAAATATTTTTAGGATATATAGTGGAATTCTCACTGTCCAGATCTGGGCACCAGCTCGTAAGAGAAACCTCAAGACCACATCTCTTAAAGTCGTGAAAACCACAGGCCTGGCTGTGCTTTGTCTGATGTTTCCAAGTAACACTGTGCCATTGTGGTCTTTGTAAAAGCTCTGTGCAAGTACCTCTTCCTAATGTCTCCTCAGCTGAAGGTGTGAGCAGAGAAAATGCGATTACTGTGTTGGAAGGTGGGAAAGATGCAGAAGTTACCTCTGCCTACACTTGTGAAAAGTGCAGTGGGCCCAAATGTAGTAAGAATAGATCACTCTTGTATTTGGACATGCTGGGAGCAATGATAGTCATTGCAGCTAGCCAGATAATTTTAGTCTTACTCTATTTAACTGAGCACGTAATATGGGAGACCAGAGCAAGCTCCTTATTCACAGACTGAAGAAACACAGCACCCAGCATTACTGTTTGCAAGTTGGAAACTTCATCGTTGAATAATATCTGATAATCATCCTTGTCTGGATGACCTGTATGTCAGCATATGCTGAGAGCACATCTATTTTGAAAGCAGTCTTAATAACACAGCTGCAGCCCTGCAGAAGATTGTGCTGCCTGAACATGCCTCCGCATTGCTCAAGCTAAAGGAAAGTTCTGCATCAGGCACTGATATCTACTTTGTCCTCAGGAAAGAGTCTTATAATTAACCTATTATTGCAAGATTTTTGGATTTGTTCCCCAGGGAAAGAGAATCTAGTCGAGACATGAAAAACGTGTCAATCTAATATAAGAATAGAATAGTGAAGCCCTGTGGTCTAATGACGCAGTAGATTTATGAAAAGCTCTTTCCTGTTTATCCCACACAAACACAAACTTGCACTCAAAAACATTATATAATTGTTAATCCATAATACATTTATCTTGACAGGTGAATGACAACAGACTACAATGACCAGCTTTTTTTTTTGAATGGAACAGTTCTTTGGAGCTCTTTTTTAATTTTTAGCAGCTTCTTTTCATATTGCTGGTATTATTTCTCTTAAAATAACATTTTACAGCATAATTTTAGGCTGCAGTCTGTATCCTGCTCTTCAGTGTTAATTGCATTCTTCATTCTTCCCAGTCTCCTTACACTTTTCTATTAGTCTTAACCACAAAATATTTTCTCTGAATTGATGTGTCTGAGGAGGCAATTCTATGTAGTATCACCAAAAAATGAAAGAGCTTCCTAGCAGATAATTGCAAAGCAGATAAAGAAGTTTGTGCCTGAAATGTCTATATAATACTCGCCTCACTTGATAATGTTTATCTCCCCAGCCAAGGAGACAGGGCACCAAGAAGAAAAAAATCCTGCTTCTTTCAATTAGAAAATATGATACAATTTTTGGAATAATGGAATTGAGTATTAGAGGGGACTTGTGTTCTTTATTGTTGCCTTGCCTTACAGGACATGTAGAAATTAAAATATTGGGTGAAAGCTTGGAAGGACATTTTCCTATTTGTAGTTTTGATAATGCACACATACATCTGCATTGAAGGGTTACTTCTGCGCCTTCTCACAGGATTTATTTTCAAAAATAAGCTCCACCTTGTCTGAATATTTTGCCCTGAAGTCAAGTTTTCAGAAATACCTAACCACCTTTTGAAAACAAGGAATAGAGCTTGTCTTTCTTTGATAACTCAGAAAGTTCCTGCTTTGTATTGCTAGCTTCTGAAGTTGCTTTTACATATGCCTATGAGCAAGATTACTGTTCTTTCAGTGTGGATCTATCATCTCCTTTAATAAACAGCACAAGACACATGATTGTGTAAAGGTTTTTGTGCATATGCGGGCAAGGGATGACTCCTCTCTCCAGCTTCTGAAGTCTGGGATGCAGAGATCTGCAGCTGAGCCTCTTGTTTGGCAGGTATGAGGCAAACTCCAAAGAGAAAAAGTTTTCCTATCACTGATTTTCTGATGAGCTTTCTTTTACAGTCAAGAATACAATTTGAATACAAGAATCTTCAATAGAGAGATAGCATTTAAAAAGAATATTTGTAAAGTATGTGCCACAACTAATCCTTCCTTATTAATAGCATTGGCATGGTGCTCTAATGCAGCCTGTTTCTATCCTACAAAGGGACCGTGTTCTTTGGTGTTGGATGAGATTAAGCAACCACAGGGAGGATGCTAATCATATATGCTATCTATGAAAAATCAAGAGGGGGCTCTTCCCATTGTCAACACAAGGATGCAAGAGGAAAACACCCTTAGTGGCCTGTTGTAGCATGCCTTTTCCAATAAAGGGAAATATTTCTCAAATACTTTTGCTGGCTTACAATTGCACTACTCGCAAATAGAAGATAAGCTCAAAACATCTGGGGGTAAAAAGCCAAATTCTACCAACTGCTGAGTTTTATAGTGCTATCTTCCCTCTGGTTTGCTGCTTCTTTGATTTGTTTGAAAGCTTACCTTTTGTATAAGGATGCCTATGTATTCCAACTATAGTACAATATAGAGAAAACTAAAAAAAATAAGTGTAGGCCTTCCTGAGAGGGCTTGAGACAGATAACTTTATGGTAGTTGATCTCCTATATGTTGAACCATCTGAACATGTGGAAATCTGCACTTAGATTTGACATTTGTTCTGTCTCTGATGACTCAATGTGCCTTTCACCTCTTCTCCCAACAAAAATAATAAATATAAGATCTAATTAATAGCTGCTTATTGGAATAAATACATTCTTGATGTGCATATTGCATATGTAGAATCCTTTTTCTGAGGCAGCATAGTCAGGATTTTCACAAACAGTATCTTTGTCAGTGTACCATTGCAAAAGGGTGAGGCACATTTGTATCTTTTCAAGAATAGCGTGACGCACTCTTTTTAGTTAATAGAAGTTGGATATTTTAAGCCATATGCAAATGGCAAAGAAAAAATTGTTTAATGACATTGTCCCTCTGAATTGCCTGATGATATGCATTATCAATTGCACCCCAGACTCTACGTGAAGTATATGATGTCAGTCCTCCTTTTGTTCCAAAGAAATTCTGATTTTTCAAGAGCTTCCTGATGACACTGTGAATGATGCCATTTAAATTTACAGCATATTGTTCACTCTTTCATCAAACATCAGAAATCTTGAAAACTTCCTTGGATATAGACTTTTCCACAATTTTATGGGAGAGGTGCAAAGGTTTTCACGCATTGCTTATTGCTTCACATTTCAGAAATTCTGATGCAGGCTTGTGAAATAATGTGACTACTGCATCTGACCTCCAGCTTACACATCCCTCACCTCACATCTTAGTGTAACCGGGTGTCTAACTGACACATTTCTGCATGGCTGTTACCTCTTGCTATAAATAGATAATGGTTTAATCACTTATATGTTGCTTGTCTTGGTTTTTTTCCCAAATGCAGAAGTTCAGGAATTGAGATACCTAGACTTCTTTTAGCTTTTTGCCTCTTGGGACCATAGTAACTCCACTGGGAAGTCAGAGAAGAGAGACTAAAGTTCAGACTCTGTGGAAGAGAGCCTTTCCTAAAAGGAAGAGTAAGATAGGTAATGATTCATTATGTTTTCCTATATTGAATATATGTCTGTGGTTGTGGGAACCTTGAAGGGCATTTACACAAGGGGGGAAAGGACTTGTCCTTGGCTAGATTGCCTGATGTTTTCTCCCTGGAAAACTGTGTGGGAGTTACAGATGGGAAAAATGGGTCTTCCCTGTTGAGAGCTACCCATAGTATGTCCATCATAGATGGAATAGAAAAAAGAGGGAAAACAGTTTCTTGAAACTGAGGCTTCTTAGGCTGCTGCATAGGACTCCCTGGGAATGATGGCAATAGCATTAACTGACTGCAACTTCACAAAAGACTGGGTAATGAGACACTAATTGCTTATGCTGCCATTATTATTTAGCAGTACAGGGAAACTGTCATGGATAGTCCTCTGTATGACTTACCCAAATAATTTCTCCTGGCTCCTTCCCACTTAGTAGGCTTTGTGGTTTTAAGGGGACATATAAGGGTGTTTTGTGTCACCTGGTTTCCTAGTCTGACAAGTGAAGCTGAAGCACAGCCACGTGCTTTCCTTGTGTTTCTCTTCGCGCAGTGCCTTGAGCAGCCTCAGGGTAACTGAGCACAATGCAACTTTCTGCAGCCACGGCTGATGCTTCTCTAGTGTTTCTAACCTCATTCTCTGGAAACTCTCAAAACCCCAGTCAGAAATAAAGCAGACCACTGGAACTTGCTGATTCTTTTTAAAGGCAAGCATTTCTGAGGTGGCTGACAAAGGGAATCTTGGGCAAGACAGCAATAGCTCTAATGTGCCAGCACTGGAATTAGAACTTGTAGTCTCTATGATGAACTGGAATAGATGGCAAACCCCTTTGTCTGCATCACCTTGATCTTTCCCTTTCAGGATATGTATTGCAGTACTGGAGCTTCACCAGCTAGATGGAAGAAAACCAATCATTTCTGTAAACCCATGTTGAAAAAATCCACACTTTGTGGGTTCTTTCAACGACTTCTCTGTAAAAGCTAAATCAAATGTGTGTGCGATTGTAAAGTATTCTAGAGCTGAGGAAAAGGGATTTTATGAAGCTCTTTTAGAAAGAGTTAGGACAGACATGTTAGATATACTGCCAGAGAACTGCTATATTTTTTATGGATTTCCTACCATGCAGAAAATCACTGGCGTAACACATCAAAGTGCCAGCCAGTAAATTGGAAGATTCTTGTAAGCAGTTGGCTAAATTATAGAAAATTGTCCCTTTACAGAAGGACATATCTTCATTTCTTCTTTTCTGCCAGGTCATGTCCTAACAATGGTGGCAAGTTTAGGCTTGTTCTTACTGATCTGAAACAATAATTACTGTGTTTGCTTCTGCTATCTTTTCATTGCTAGCACTGAAATTCATATGTCAGGAAAGCCATTAGCTTGCTGCTTTGATTATGCATACAGCTATATAACACAGTCCATGCAAAACTAAGCAACAGTTATATAGGGGGTAAGTTATGAAGTCACTGCATCTTCAACACATTTAATTGCATGGTGGCACCAATTGGCCTCTGTCTTCACGGATATGGCACTGTTTATAACCACTGCCTTTAAAAGAAAGCTATGAGGAGTGGGTAGAATTCCAAACCGAATAAAACTAAGTCATCCTTTCATTGATTTATATGCTAACTAAATAGTTAACGATGGCAAAGGGAGAGACCCTGTCTGGAATGCCAAGCAGAGTTGCCTAATTATGATTTGTGAAGCCATAGAAAAAGTTTTCCATGGAGAGTTGTGGAAGACATGCTACTCTTAATGTGTAAATCTGCCTTAATTAATCTGTCTGCTTTTATTTTTAGTAATATGCCTGAAACTATTCCTTTTTTTTATTTGTAATTTCAAAGGAATTTCAACCAACCATGATGCAGCTCAGATACAGAAAGAATTTGGTGCTTTGGTAGGTCATGTGGATCTCATATATGCACCTCTGTTATGTGCAACTTTTACATACATAGTATGTGGTTAAAGACAGATGTAATACAGTGTGTATCTGAGCCACTAAAGATCACCACTCTTCTCTCCACTGTTCAGATTTTAATTTATGGTGTAGCTGAAACCAACTGGATAGCGTACTGCTCAGAACAGGGTGGCAAAAGTGTCCAGCCTTTGACTAGCAAACAGGAGCTGCATCATTTCACTATAGCACTTTCGCTGAGTGATTGCTGTGTGGTTTTGGTAACTACCAACATTGTTAAATCTTTTAAATTAAAAATTACACTGTAAGGAAGTGCTGGCTCTAAGATAGCTTAGGTTGAATATAATTTTTATTTCAGTCAAAGTACTCATTCAATTGGACTTGGCAGAGTAGTTAACATGTATTACAGGAGGTCCTGTCTGTGGATTAAAGTACAAGTTTGTTCAGTTCTGCATGAAGCCATTCAGAGTGCTAGGTTGTGTGTGTTAATGTAACACCTTCAAATGATTGATTTTTCTCAGTAAACAAGCTCCAAGTGCGATAAGATCCAGACACAAGGAAGTCTGTCGTGTCTGCTGTGTTTCCAGTCCTCTCTCATATTAGTAGTTTAAGTCTGGTAGCTTGTGGACAAAAGGTTCCTGAGATCCAAGTCTTCTAAAGACATTGGCTATTATAGCTTGAAAGCTGTAAAAGGCTTCATAATTCTCCATACTTCCTGTTGTGTCTAGATGGTGTCTTTTCCCAGCTCTTTTCACACAGTAAAACAGAAATAAATGCCACTACACCTTGCTAAGAGACACCTGCTTGTCATTGTCTTGTCCCAAGGTTCTCATTTGTCCTAAACAAAGCCTTAATAATCCTCCCATTTCTCTCAGCACAACCCTCCCATGGGTGCTTGAGGATCAGCCAGGAACACAGCACGAAGGCAGTGGCATGAGAGTCTGATGTTCAGGTCTAGGTTCAGCATACATTCATCAAATCACTGTTGCTCTCCCATGCAGACCACCTCTGACTTACTGTATGTTGCCTACAGTTCATCTGTGGCCTGGAATCCTGCAGGCTCTGGAGATTGTTTGTTAATAACACATGTGCCCATTGGCACAATGGCAGCTGCTTTGCCTTGCGGTGGCTCATCTATCAACAGGTTAATAAAGATATTGCAAACACAGTGAAGGCATCTAAAATCAAGGGATAAATGCTGGTATTCCAGTCCATGGAGCCCAGCACAAGTACCAGGGAATTCTGTTAAATACTCCTTTCATTTGTTTGTTGTGATGATTACTTTCCCATGCATCTTCCTGGGAATTTATAGTTTCAACATTCCCTGTCAGAGTATCACAATGTTAAGTCCAGATTCATTAGGTATTTGGGCTCGAGTTATCAACTGGGCCAGTATTTCCAAGGTTCTGATGGACATATATTAGCCATTCTCAGCACTGTAGAGGACTCCACATGCTGCTGAGCAACCTGAACTCCGAATTAAAGTTTTTTGAGCAGTTAGTGAGTAATAGTGCATAAACAATACCTGTTTTTCTGATGAAACAACACAGTTCAGATGTTACTCAAATTCAGTGCAGTATATTTTTCTCCTTCCAAGACTCTAACATGTACGTGTTTTTAAATATGATTAAGTTTTTTTCCAAAGGAAGCTATATCTCACATAGAGTAAAATGTAGGCTTTTTTGGAAGAGTAAGCTGAAAAGCAGAGAGAAAGGATGGACTCACTGATAATAAAGGTATAAAAAATTTCAAAAGTTTAATGTATTTGAGATGTGTTTATGTATATTTACACAAACATGTCAGATATTCTCAGTCTGCTTCAAGTACAGTTTCTATTAAATAAAGTTTAGACCAATTCTTTAGTGAATTAATCTTAAGTGGCCATTGTCCAAGTTTAAATAATTTTTTTTCTCTGTATTTCCCACAGTCTGTGAGGTGGGTTCAATTCACATGGGGTTTGCAGTCTTGGGGTTGCATGAGGCCAATGCCTTGTTTGTTTGTTTGCTTTTTCAGATTTAATGCCTCGTCATTCTAAAGCAGCTTCCAGTCCTCAAACTCCTGCTGTTGGGGGGACATTGCACTGTGTTTAGAGTGAGCACAATAGCATATGCACCGGCGCTGCTGGAGCCTGAGCATCCTGCACGCTGGATCACAACTGCAGTTAGTTGTGGATGTGTGAATGTGTCAGAAGACACCCGTTCAATGATAATAGGATTAGTATTAGGAGATTTAATTCCTTTATCGCTCCAACCATTAAAACATCCATTGTTTTAGTGCTGGCTGGCATTTTCCATTCAAATCAGATTTTTGTGGAGACTCTGGAAAACTGTTAATGTGAGTGTAAATGAGATTAAGCTGATGCTGCAGTTCTTTAAGATCTGAGCTATTAAGATTCAACACCTGAACCAGTCCCTTTGTAAGTAAGTGTGAATAGAAAAAGTACTGTAAGAAAGTCAGACATTTCAGGAAAAATGCCTGAATAGATTTGGGGGCAGCTTATGACTGAAGAAAATGATATAGAATTTGTGATGGAAAAGCCATTGTTCACCTCTGTTAAATTGGCTTTATCTATGTTTAGTTTGCTGTTACAACACACAGAAAATAGATTTGGGAGGGTTTTTTTTTTTCCCCTGAGATAGAAATAGATTTTTCCATATTGTTGTATCTTTTATTCTGTGCATTCTCTGCAGAAAGTGCTGAGCTCGAAGACTGAACATGTAATGGTCTGAACAGTATTGTTTGCTGCTTTAAGCCTCAGCTAGCAGGGCACGAAGGGAATTTTCTATCGGAACAGAATTGGTTTTCAGTCCTTGTCATGCGTTTGTCTTTCAGCCTGACATCCCTGCTGTGAATGGCTTTGTCTGTGGACTCTGCTTTGTACCGTTGGCAGCGACGAGGAGCTGAAAGTCCCTCCCAGACTCTATCAGAATCAACACCACTGCTGTTTTCTGTCAGAGACAAACCGAAGCTCAACTCAAACAAATGGAGGATTGTGTTTCCTGGCAGTGGGAGGCAGTGGAAAGACTGGAAACAAGCTTCTGGAGCTTATTCTGGAAACAGGATACAGACCACAAAATACACGTGGTTCACTTTTTTGCCCCAAAATCTTTTTGAGCAGTTTTGCAGGTAAAAGTTCATTCATTGATAGGTGAGATTTCAGAACTCTCTCTGAAACAGTGATATTTGGGGGTGGCAGGGAAGGGCTGCTTTTGTAGTTGCTACGTTACCAAAATTTAGATGAGGGTTATTTGTAACCAAATGTCACCCAATTCACACCAAAACGGGAATTCAAAGCAAGTAAACGCCAGGTGTGCATAACCAGTGCTGTGGCCAGATTTCTTATTTGAATGCTGGAACACTTTTCATTGTAAGAATGTCACATTTTAATTTTAAAATCCCTCCGTTTCTGCGTTGAATAAGCCTCTAATTTTTAAGAATGCAAAAAGACATTCACTGGATGTGTTGAAACACCTGTGAAATTTCTCCTATGAATTTTCTGTGAAATTTCAGAGGCTCGTAGATTAATTTTGGTGCATTCTTAATGGCATGCAAGTGACTTTATCTACCAGCTTATAAACAGTTACGTGTACATCTGCAAACACTAGGTCAGGTTTCTCTCAAAGTGCTGCTTTGAAATTATGCCCACACACACACATATAATGAATTGTGTCAATAAGATGCCCAGGGAAATATTATAATAAAGATAAATGAAAGCTGTGTATCCATCTCTGGCTTTGAAATATTCATTCTGGATATCAGATTCACACATTCATAATTTGACCTTCCACCTGTGGAATCCTTCATGGATTCCTGACAGAGACTCTATAATTCTGAACACGTGGGTTCATTAAAAAAGTTTTAGAGATAAGAAACATTTGTAATATGCAGAAAAATGGAGGTAGCTATACTATTATGAAAACATATTGGGCTCTTCTAAAGAAAGAATCAGTGTCTCAGTTAAGCAACTAATTAATTCACTCTGGGAAATAAAGAGGAGGGTAGAGGAGTGAAATAATAAATGTTCCTTGGACACAAAATGGGGGATGTTCATTAAGGAAAGGACACATTTTAATTTCTGACTACTTTTAATTTGATTTATACCTTTTTAGGCTGGGTAATATTTATTTCTTCTTTCTGATGGTTCTGAACTGGTTCCCACGAGTGGAAGTCTTCCACAGGGAGATTACTATGCTGCCTCTGATTGTGGTGCTGCTTGCCAGTATGATTAAGGATGCTATTGAAGACTACAAAAAATACCAATTTGATAAGATGATAAACTTCTCTAAAACCAGGGTATTTGACAAGTAAGTAAACCAAGCCAATTATTTTTCTTTGCATTTGATGTGGTGGAAACTGTTGATCTGACTTTGCAGTAATTCTCTCACTGACCCTTTGCAGTACAAATAAGGTTGGAAAAGTTGTTATAAAAGAGTTTTGCTCTGCCTTTGTAAATGCCTAATTTATCTCACTTAAGTCATCTTGACGTCACTGAAATCTTGTTTCATATTGCAGCCGTGTGTGCTGATATACAGGCTTTCATTCCAGTTTCCAAACCAGCTTGCCAACACACGCAACATCCTTTCCAGGTGGCAGAAGGACCTGGAGGAGAAATTAAACATATCAAGTTCCGGAAAGGATTACTGGGGCTGTTTAGCAAAGTGAAGCATGTCTTACAGATGTTTCACACAAAAACTGCTAATACAAAAATTAATAATCAACTACATTCAAGGTGAAGCATAACCAGGAACTGAAGAAAAAGGTTTTATAACACTTCCAGTAAACACAGGCGATCAATGCATCGTGGTTTCACTTCGGAGATGCTACAGCACCTGCAGTAAGCTGTGATGTTTGCTCAGTACTGACTCAGAAGGAAGAAATATTTTCATGTGCAATTCTTATTGCAACATTTCAATTTCATCAGAGTTTCTTGTCCAAGTACGAACTTGACTTGAGACTTACGTTGTCACTAGACAGTGCAATAGAGAGGAGTTTTCATTTAGAAGTTTAAATGTTTGTGTCTGTCTTTTTTCATCTCTCCTTAAGCTCAGCCCATAGAAAGAAAATTACAGAGATCTGTACACATCTCATTAGCTGTCTTGGAAATTAGTGTCCATCTGTGTTACATACTTACATGTCAGAGGCACGAGGACCAACGGGAAGGAGAAATAAAAAGCTGGAAGAGGTGGGATAGGAACATGTGGGATAGGAACAGTTTGAATGTCCAGAAGCAGGAGGTCTATCAGAGGAGGAGGGTCAGGCTGAGGGGTGATCTAGGTAACCTGCTTTTCAGTTGCCTACACCTGTGTGTAATTCTCACAACTACCAAACCATAGATTTGCTTGTTTTGGGGGGTGGGGGTTCTTTGTTTAGTAATCTGTGTTATGGGCATGCAAACAAACAGTAGATAGAGGAAGTAAAAGACAGAAATAGAGTCTATTTCTACAACTTACTCTTGACTTGTGGGACACGGAGCTCTGCCCATTACCTTTGAACTTCCTGGCAACTCCCAGGCTTATAAAGTGATCCTGAAACTCATGGAGTGAACCGTGAAGATTGCGTGTGTTCTGAGCTTTGCTGCTGCTCTTCAAAGAGACACTTCATGTGAGCAGATAGCCAATGCCAGGGAAATGCTCCGAATAGAGCCTCCAGGCATATACTAACAGGAATAACAACACATTCAGGATGCTTTTGTCATATGTGAGGTGCAGCCTCTCCGTCACGCTCTAGGACCCGGTGCGCTGAGTCAGGATGATACCTGTCCTTAGGCAGGTGGAGGTTGGGATCCAACAGAAGCAGCCCTGGGCTTCGGACATCTTGATCTTCTCTTAGACTCTTGAGAGTTTATGTGGATTGTTGAACTCTTCCAGCTCAATTTTGCTGGTATACAACTTGAAGCTACTTTTTGAGAGAAAAGCAAGATGTCAAGGAAGAGTGTTCCTGGCTGCTTTTCTAGAATGATATGGAAAAAACATTTTTTCAAGGAGACCTGCTGCCGGTGTGCTGCTTCAGACACTGAAATCCAAAATGAAGAGCTGGAGAAGAGAGGAAAACTAAAGAAAAGAAAGAAGAAAAATGAAAGTAAACGAGTGATCATCTCCAATTTGTCCTTTGCTAATACGAAGGGGAAGGAAAATCCAAACAGATACTATGACTCCAACAAAATTAAAACAACAAAATATACCTTCTTGACTTTCCTCCCTAAAAATATCTACGAGCAGTTTCACCGCTTTGCCAATATTTATTTTGTGGCTATTGCATTACTGAATTTTGTGCCAGTGGTGAATGCTTTCCAACCAGAAGTTTCTGTGATCCCAATTTGTGTTATAATTGCCATTACATCCATTAAAGATGCTTGGGAGGACTTTCGGCGGTATAAATTAGACAAAGAAATCAATCATATGGGATGCTACATTTACAGCAGGTGAGTTTCATACAGCTTTCTTTACCAAGCACATTTGGCTTGAGATCTTTAATCAATTATGAGGCTTTTTGTTTAAAAAAAAATAATAAATGCCTGCTGGAACATCACAGTGATTAAGTAAAAGAAGGAAAAGTCATAATGACTGGGCAACACCTGATGTTTGTTCTGGTACAGGGAAAAATAATTCTTTTTCTTTTTTGTTTAAACCTCGTGTTCAGGCTGGGAAGGAAAGTTTGAGGTTTGGGGTATTGGGGGAGTCATCAGCCGCTTAAACATAGAGTGCAGTTAAAACGGGTGCTTAAATAGCTACTGTGCACCTGGATTTTCAAGAGGCCTTGATTCTATGAATATAAGTTACCACAGAACAAGATCTGTCATGGGACCTACATGCATCCTTATATGCCAAGAATCCTCTTAAAAATGTAGCCCTTTGACCTACTTTGGATTTTATAGTTTAAACTGTAGACTGGCTTTCAGTATGTCTTTTACTAGATTGTATATACAACAAAACTGTAAACATTCAATTTAAAAATTTGAGATAATATATGCCTCTGTTCAGACATCCTTAAATGAATTAACTGCCTGGGTTCACATCTACAAAATGTTTCATAACCTCTGCTTTTAGGACTTTCAGAAGTTCGAAAACTGTATTTTATTGCATCAAAACTGTTCTCTTAGTAAAGCTGAAAATTATTTCTCCTGTTAAAATACCACATCTGGGAGTCAGAGAAGGAAAACTTTCTATCTTCCTGATTGCTGGTTGTCATCCCTCAAATTAGCCAACGATGTTCTACATAATGTATGCTTTCACAAGCAAGATCTGACTCTTATCACGTAGTGCTGTCATTTCTGTTTGTTTCTCTTGCATGTGTTTGTCAGATTTTTATATTTATATCCTGCTGGTTGAACAGGAAAACAATGGATTTGCTTCTCTGGGGGCTAAATGTATCTCAGAAACAAAATGGCACTGCTCTACTTGCCAACTTGTCCAAAAAACCCAGACACTTTACACATTTTATTAAGATTTCTTTATTTTCTACCATGAAGACTGTCAATTGGGTAGGTGGCAAAATTACCTCTTCTGCCTATCTTTGAGATTGCAATCTAGCTGGATTTTTTTAATCTTTTCAATGTTGCATTAATCCCTGGAGCAATGGAATGTTTCTTAATACTTATTAAAATCAGTATGAAAGAGAATAGGTGGTGCAGTAGGTACTAGTGAAGGGATCTGCATGGGAATCTTAGTGATTTCTTCTTTGCATGAAGCAACCACATAAATGTTTATCTGAGAGCATTTTACCATGGGAACATTAGAAGTGAGGAGTATGATAAAACTTGTTTTGTACAAGAGAAAAAAGTCCACCATGGAACTACAACATATGTACAAATACAGATTCAGGGTGTAGCCGTGAACACTTTCTTATGCAGAACCTTGACATGAGCCTTTCTGAAATCGTTTATCCTGTCCCATAAAAAGCACTTTGACCTATGAGTAAATTTTTTCTGGAATCATGCCTTTCATCAAAGTTTTATGGCCCAAAAGGGCAATGTAAGGGAAAGGAAAATGAGGTGGCCTTCAGACTATAGCATTCATCCTGTCTGGAAAAAATTGTCGGTAATTACAATTGCCATCAGATCAGTAGCTACAGCTTATTATGTCATGAATAATTTTAATCAGGCTTCTGTAGTGCTTCGGGAAGCTGATCTTTCTTGTTCTTCTTGCTAGCTGCAGTGTCATGGAAGGGCATGATGTCTTCTAATTTTCTTCCTTATGAATCACCTGCCACGGGTAATTTTTTTAACATAGGTGAAAGTCTTTTTCAAGACGTTGCAAGTTTTGTTGATCTTGTGGCAGCAAAGAATTCTTTTTAGTAGAGCAACTAATCTTCTATCCTAAAATGAAAAATTACTTAGATTTTAAGGGTTAATCTTGGAGAGTACATTGTCTTTATTTCAGATTTCAATAACAAGAGTTCTGGTTCTTGTTTCAAGAGAAATACAAAGGCAGAACCATCTTTTCCAAACGCTAAATGTTCTTCAAAGCTTCCTTAAAGACTGGGGAAAATGTAGTAGCTTGCCTTCTTTCAGCACAGAGCAAGGGAAATTGGATTTAAATAGGCTGCCCTGTAAACACATTTCTTCCAATTTTCTTTTCACAGAGATCAGCTGGAATGGGTAATCTAGTCTGGTAGTCAAATGAAGGAAAAGACACTTCAAATAACCTATTTAACAAACATTTAATTGAGAAAATGGGAGACAATTCATAGGAATTAAAGTGTCTTGGGGAGATGAAATAACTTAGATCTGATGTTTGATTGTGGAGATTTAAATTTGTGAAACAAAGCTTTCGGAATCATAATACTTGTATACAAACTGTTGCACTGTCAGAACAAATCACACAGTGCCAAAAGAAGAGAACAAAAAATTCCATTGCAAATTGTACAGACCTATGTTTAATTGTCCCCTTTCCTCTGTAGTCTATAAAATTAATTTTGTCTTCTTTTAAATTTATCAAGAAAATTGTCAAAGTATTTTCTATTATATTATGCATTATTATCCCTCTTTAATTGCATCAAGGTTCAAGTCACCCGGTTTCACGCAAACCTAATTAATTAAGCTTCATCCATAATATTTAATTATAATCTTCAAATATATATAATTTTTATCATGTTCATTATACTGTGCCCAGACACCTTTTATTCAAGATCTATATATAGATCATTCTTTTCATCTTTCTCATCAGTCAGCCCCTCCAAACCTACTCTGGTTACTTTTCTCTGAACTCTCTCCAGTTTGTCATTAACTTACTAACAACAGGGACCGGCACCGAATGTCATATACAAAAGTGAATGTCAACTCAACAGTTCCAAGAAGCTATTATTTAATTTTCTTGAAGTTCTGTAATGTTAAAAGAACTACTTGATATGTAATTAACGTGGCTTGGATCTGATAAACCCCTAGGCTATGACAGTCTGTAAATACTCCACAGAATCCAGACATGTTTTTATATTAATTCCCCACTTCTGAAAGATTTAACCTAATTTTTTCTCAGTGCCTCAATAGACACTTGGATACAAATACAAGGACTGTGCACAGTTGAAGATGGCACAGCAACACACTTGACTGAATGCACATACATCAGGTAGCAGCAGGCATAAAAACATGAGGATTCACATTGCTTAATTTTTAGCACCTAAACTCAGATACCTGAGACAGTGACTCACAGCAGCCTAGCTTACAGGCTTTGACTCGTCCTGTGGAGCTGCCAAATAACTAGGTAAGTCAACAGGCATCCTAAACAACGTAGCCTGCTTACTCTTTCAATAGAAAGTTCCTCTGTGGTGCTTTCAGGCCCTGTGGTTTTCAAGTAGTGCTCACAAGCATCTATCTCCTCTTGCTGTGTAGGTCCATTGATGTCTGATAAAAAAAAGTCAGGCTGACTTTTGCTGTGGTTGTGCTTAGTGTAAAGTTTTAGAACATTAAAAGACTTCTGCATCAGCAGTAACTCTCAGGTATTCCTAGAGCAGCGATGTAGAAATAAGGAAAAAACCAAAGAACTCATCTCTGTGTTGTACAAAGTCAGAACTGCCAACAAAGAGCTGAAAAACTGGAAATGGCTTAAGCTCGACTCACCAGCTTGAAAGATAATTAAAATATTTCAGTTCTAAGTTTTGTAATTCAGTGTGGTAGTTCATGAGAAAAGCATTCAATTCGTTGTAACAGCAATGGAGATCCCAAAGCATTCTATGAATCTATGATCAGCTAGACCTTCTGCAGGGAGGAAAGATAGCATGTTCCCTGGATGATCTCTGTGTCTTGGAGAGCAAGTGGGGTTGGCCAGAGACATAATGACCTACAGGAGTCCATGACATCTGGAAGATTGCATAGAAGAGTAGGGAGCATGCTTGAAACCAGGAACTGACCTGCTGTCAAAACTCAGAGGTGAATAAAAAAAAAGAAAATTTTGCTCTGGACCCAGGAAGCATCATATACAGCTCATTCAACCAAGGGTGAACCTGAAAGTTTACAGAGTAGAAAGCAGGATGAGAGGAAAATACCATCCTGCCAAGGGCACAGTAAACAAAAGGAGGTTTGTTGCCAATGCTTTCATTTCAAGTTTAGTTCAGTAGCACCAAGTTTTCTCTTGTTAAAAAGCTTTTTCTTTCTGCTTTATTATTTTTGCTTTCTAATAAAGCGTAACTTTAAAGACTAGGATCCTGCTGGAGGCTTTAGTAGGGTCATTTTATACCAAAAAAAAAAAAAAAAAAAAAGAGATGGTCTCAATCCTGTGGCCCAATTCAAGTCCCACTACATTCTGTCAGGCAAAATTGCTTTTATTTAGCATAGCGGTACGAAGGCTTCTACACCTCAGAAGTACCTTCTCTGAATAGCATGAATTTCATCAGCTGGAGGTTGAAGGTCTTGACAGAGCCCAAGGATCCTCGCACTGACTGACAAGAACTACTAGCTCACTACTCTGAATTCTAAGTATGTCTGTCTGGACCAGCGGTGTTGAAAGCTTTACACTTTTCTTTTACATTTAGTAAGTTCAGCATGTAATGCAGTTCTTCACCATACAATCAGTAAGTTTTGTTTTTTGGGGTTTTTTTTTTGCCATGCAAGAGCTAGAGATCTTCAGGAGTTCATAGTATCATAGAGTGGTGGAGCAGGGTCAACCTGCACTAGCCCAGGTTGCCCAGAGCCCCATCCAACATGACCTTGAACCCTGCCAGGGCTCCAGGGGCATCCACAGCTTCTCTGGGAACCCTGTGCCAGGGCCTCACCACCCTCACAGGGAAGAAAAATCTAACTTCCTTCAGCTTAAGGCCATTCCCCCCTTGTCTTGTCACTCCATGCACTTGTAAACAGTCCCTCTGCAGCTTTCTTGTAGGCCCCTTTAGGTAGTGGAAGGCTGCTATTAAAGTTCATCAGGTCCCATGGATTTACGCATCTTCAGGTTCCTTAGACTCAAACCTGATCTCATGGCAGTGGCTCCTAACCTTGAGGCCATGGTCATAAAGTGTGCTTTGACAACATTTTGTAAGCTTTTTCCATATTGGTGTAATATTTGAAAGCAGAAAATGTGTGGGATTTCAATTTGCACTAATTGACTATAAAGTGTAAGTATCTGTGTGATTCTACCTGTTGTCTGCGTGAAACTGAGAATCTCAGAACATGAGCTTATTTATAAAGTAGGTGATGCTTGAGGGGGGCTGTTTTCAAACATCCTAGCAAAATTACATATGATAAAGTATAAATGTTTGGCTCTATTTATGACTGATATTTTTTTTCCTAGTGGCACTTTATAGGGAGTGTGCAAGATGGAGCAGCCAATGTCTGTACTTGAAACTGCAAAGGATCTCTGAAATGGAGCTTGCAGTAATTCAAGCAAATAAGATTCGCTGAACTAGTTGGTTGAAATGATACTTCTAGGGGACAAAGATTTCTGAATATATTTCTCTAAGACAACCTAGGGCTCAGACATGTTGTGGACTACACATGAAAAATTACTTTTATGTATTCTTCTCTGGGGAGCAGAACAATAATTTTTATTAGCTTCAATTCACCATATATTTTGACCCAATTCTTTTTTGAAATGTATCTTTATTGAACCCAAGAATGTGAAATGACATTGTGGACACAAAGTCAATAATTTATTCATGTTCCCCCACAATCTCCAACCACAGCAGGATTTTTTGTTACAATCCTTTCTTCCCAGAAATGACTTTATAAAGTCTATTTAGTTCAGCCCTTCTGGCTAGATATGATGAGTCCAATAACAAATTCTGGCAGACTTCACTTTGACTGTTCAAGGCTAACTGCTTCTTTTTGTCTGCACTATCTTCTGATGGGCATTATTGTGCTCCCCATTATGCCAGGACAGCAAGGGTGCTGATGATAAACTGACGGTAAAGGAGAGAAGACACTGAGAAACTTTCATTTTGGACCATGCCTGTAAATATGCCACAGCCCTGATGCCACATGCTGTAAGAATCAGCTTTCCACCTATTGAAAGCCACCACATCCTGTTTATTTTATTGGATAAATGCATTTATCCTTTTTATATGTTTCTCATTAGATCAGTTCAGATTTATGAAGCTCCTCTGTTTATTTAGTAACCGGAGCTTGTGCTCTGAACTTTAATCACTGAACAGAAAATGGGCAGAGTTCCCAGTTACAGGAACTGCTGAAAAGAAAATGCTTCGTTTGAAAAATCTTGTTAGGCAACTGGGCCAGTGCTGCTGTGGGGTGCACCAGGTTCCTTGTGAAGTGCTTTTCTTCCTTTCATCCATTGGTAATTGTCTGCAAAGTTGTAGAAAACCTTTGTACTGTAGGAAATTGTTAATCTTACAGCTCCAGCTGAATAGTTCTTTCAGGAAAAGAAAATGTGTTTCTTTGCCAAATTCGTTGCTCTTTGGGAGAGAGGAACAGTCGATTCATCTGAAGGCAGGTTTGGGATTCTAGCAATTCCTGAACTCTAGTCCCTGTGCTAAATAAGACCTTTCCTCTGATCTGAAAGAGGTTGTTTGGCTTTTCTGACTCACCATCTCCTCTGTAATTAGCGAATGGGCAGAACTTGAAGCTTTATGTGTAATATATGTTTCATAGGGAATTATTGGAACACTATTGCAAATCTATGATTTCCATGGATTATTTTTGCTAACCCAATTTGCTAAGGCCGATGTGGAAGACAGCCAGCTGGGCAAGGCCCTTCTATAGCATTTTGTGGGCAGGAAAATAAATGAGAAGTGTGTTCCATAAACTTCGAACTTGTGCAAGAAATGACGTACACAGAGGTAGGGTTGCCCTGCAGAAGTTACAGCAAACATTATATACAAACTATACACGGTGTCCAAATGTCTAGGATAGCAAGACAAGCCATCTGCTTGCTCTAAACTGCTTCTGTACTCTAATTTTATTGTTTTGAACAAACAAATTAAGAAGTTCTACCCGGAAAGTGTTTGACGAAGGAAGGATTCATAGTTACATAGTTGGGGGGGTTTTCCATTAGTATCTACTTTGTAGAGCAATTAACATTGACCTTGCACCTGCTTAAATACTTTTCAAATAGAAATTGATCTAGATTCTTTTTAAATGTGCAGCAACATCAAATTAATTTAGAACAAATCTCTGTTCTTCAGTGTGAACTTTTATGTCTGTTGCTGAGCAAAAGAAAAAAGGACATGCAGATAAGTAGAGTGAGACAAAAGAAAAATGAAGAATAGAAAATTTGGTGTGAAAAATTAATGTAAGAAGGAAAAATTATTGCTACAATACTATTATTTAGTAAGCACCTCACATCTTGCACTATAGGGATTCAAATAGTTAGGACTTGGGGGGTCTTTTTTTGAATAAAATATGGATGCCACTGGGAAATGCACAAAATGTAACTGTGTGCAGAAAGCTGTTATTTCACATTGCTTTCTATATAAGGATATCAGCCAAGTGCTAGGGTTTGCCTGGCAGCATCATGGCTGGCTCTCCTTTACAGAAGGCCGGGAAAGTAGGTTAGCAAGAAGGAGCCTTTGGCTTGACCCTGAAGCTATGCTTGGAAGTGTGCTTTCAAGTGTAGCAAAACACTTTATCTACTATATCACTGCTCCCCTTCTCATGGTACAAACACTTAATTGAAAGACAGTATTCTTCAGGCAATAGATGAGGATGATTAAAAACTTAAGCAAAAATGAGACTCTGAGTCGTTACAAAAAGCCTTTCACTGTCTGTCTGCTAGAGCATCATGAGCATTTTCCCTCTCACAGAACAAGGCATAAAATGATTCATTTATTCATATTGAAAAAATAATTTCATCTCAAAGAGTTATAGGAACTGGGCCATTGTTGCCCATGTAGTTTTCCCACTGAAGAAGTTTAAAGCTTATTGTGCAGTTTTCAGTTTGCTTAGATGATTAAGAGCAGTTGAAGAACCATTTATTGAAAAGATAATGTCGAAAAAAGTTTGCCATTTCCTGAACCATTGAGCACCAGTTTGTTGATGAAATAGCAATTTCTTTTCCTTGAACCTCAAGGCTCTTTGAGTCCCCTCTTTTTTTTTAATTTAAAAGCTCTTTATTTCTTATCTTAACTTTTCCATTACATTTTGGCTCTAGTTGTGTTTTTTTTCCTTAATATTAAGGGATCATTTCTCTGCTGTTCTACCTCTTGAAGTTGTTTCTATGGCCTAAGGTCAAGATTTGTAATTACCTTTTGAGAGTTGCAAACCAGAGAGACCTGAAACAAGTGTGGCTGAGATAGCAGTTTGTTTCTTACAGGTTCTATATGTCGTTGTGGGCCATTATCTGAGAAATAATCACAGAGTCAAAAATAATTTTGGTTGGTTTTTTTTTTGAACTGTCTAAATTTCTTGTCTTAGATACTTTAAAACACCTCTGTTAGCCTGAACAGCTTTCTGTCTTTTGCTGTGAGTGTTATAGGGCTAATATTAGAATGAAAGAGAGCTGTTGTAATTTATTGTATGTACAGATTTTTTTTTAACATGATATAAGGTGAAATGATACTATGGAAGTATCTAAATCAGTAATGTCTAGCTGTTGTGCTGTGTCTTTAAAGAAAAACAAAGACCAACAATATGCCACCATCCCCCTGTTTTGGTGGTTTTTTTGAAGCCCACTAAGCAGGAGGCCTGCCTTCCTAATGTCACTATTCACCCACGCCATGGTTTTAACTTCACAGGGAAGAACGTGCTTATGTTGAGAAATGCTGGAAAGATGTGCGAGTGGGGGATTTTGTGCAGCTGCAGTGTAATGAGACCATCCCAGCCGACATCCTGCTGCTGTACTCCTCTGATCAGAACGGCATCTGTTACCTGGAAACGGTCAACCTTGATGGGGAGACCAACCTTAAACAACGACAAGTCGTGATGGGGTTCTCCAGCCAGGTAAGTCCATGATGTGCAGGGCTGGTGGGGGCTGTTTGCACAGCAGCTCCCACCACGAAGCACACCAGGCTGAGTGCACTGACACAGCTATGAAAGCGTTTTGCTGTTGGAGCTAACGACCTGTATGGAAAGCAGCAGTTTGTCCCAAAGATTTTTGTTATTCAGGCACAGGGATGGCTGCATAAAAAGGAAGATCATATCTGACAGTGGTTGTAAGCAGCAAGCTGCATCAACAGATGCTTAAGCAACACCCCGCAGTACCCATTTGGGACAGCCACAAGTCTTTCCTACGTAATAGCCATCCATATGCCACAGGTTGTCAGAGCACACACTGTATCCCCCAGCAAAGCCACTGCTGCTGGGATTCCTGCATGGGGAGTAGAAGACAGCTCATGGCCCCTCTCTAAGCAAATTGGCCACAGGCTTCCCTATGGATTTTGCTCCTCCATTGCAGCTGACATACTAATGTTTGTTTGCTGGGCAGGTAGGCGTGTAGCATTCAACTGGGACCTGCTCTGGGGCACAGAAAGTTGTAATGATATAATGGAATCATTTATAGAAGTATAATAAACAATTGGATAGGAACTCAAGGTAAACTAAAACATGAAAAGTTAAATAAAACTGCTATGCTTGACATCAGCTTGATTGTTAGCAGAGATTCAGTTCGAATTCTTAAAATCCCCATTCCTTTTTCATAGACCACATCATTTCCTTTTTACAAACACTTTACTGGTACATTCTCTTGACTTCTGTTTGATAAACCTGAAGGAAACAAGAAAATATGGCTCAGGGAAAGTTGTCCTTGTCATGTTTTTAAATATCTTTTCAAGCAGAACAGGTTGGTTTTTTCCAATAACACAGAACAAATTTATGGAGTTCTAAAGAGGAATATTTTGTTTCATTGCAATCAACAGAAAGGAAATCCCAGAAGCTGGCGGGTAATTCTAGGAATTGCGCCCATTAATGTAGTAATTAGCAGCAGTACCATTAGGAAGAAATTTGGGGATACTTGGTGAGTGGGTCACAGCTGCCAACAAGCAACCAGATTTAATAAATAAATAAAAGCACATCATTTCCATGGCCAGTTGTGGTCAGGTACTGTACCCCAGCGTTACTTGTGCTTTGTTCAAATGAAAATCATTTTGTACACAATTAAGGGCTTGTTCAAGTTGTGGATGCCATAGTATGAAGCATATCTTTTCCATGGATGGTTAGGCACAGGTGGGGATTTTTTCCTAAGACATGCTGAAAATTTTTAGTGTGTTGATATTTAGCAATATAACCCAATAAACTGGCAACTTAGACATTGGTTATTTTAACAATGCTGTATTTGTGTCCTGTGGCCCTGCTTTACACATTAGGTTTTGTATTTTTGCTTTGAGAGGAAAAGAGTGCACTTGGCTGTCATACAAAGTGCAAACTCTTGCCCCAGTCATTCACAGCATGAGGAAGTCTTTCTGTAAATCAGAAAATCCCCGCATGCCGAACCATGCTTCAGACTGCTTACTCATGGTTATTCCCTTTAGAGTTGGAGTTGTTTTATTTAGATAGACTGTATGCCCAGATGTGTTGATGCTTACAAAGTCTCCTTACATTGGCAGAGTGGAATGCCATGGTGATAGCCAGTGTTCGGGAAGGTCAGAGCTTCAGCAGTCAATGACCTCACCCTGCTTTTTGATGGATGAGTGTAAACAGTACGTTGGCTAAAACAACCCCAGTGTGTTAAATATCACATGTACAGGTTTTAGTGTTCCTTGTTCTTTGAGCTTTGTTTAGTGCTGTGATTTATGTGCTGTGTAAAACTGAGTCAGATTTAATTGTGTCTATAAAGTGTGATACTTTAAGGAGAGGGGAAATACGCATGAACTGGGGTTAGTTCAGTTTAGGATATGCTTAGAAATAGTGAATTCACATACCTGTGAAAGACTGAGAGGAAGGATCTTTTCACTTTTATGCCCTTTTCTAACTTGAAACTTCTTGTTATAAAAAGAAAAACAAAAACAAAACCAAGAAGAATCATTCTTCTCTCCCTCCTTATAGCTAGAAGCCTAGTAGGTTTCTTCGTTAATAATGAGCCCTCAGATGACTTTTGCATCTTCCTGTTCTCCTGTTGAATAAATATTTCTAGCAGAACCAAATATGTACTGATTTTCCTGTGGAGCTTACTGGGTTGAACAGAATTCAGTGGGGATGAATTACATCTCTTTAAAGAGATTCTAAAAATATTCAGATACATGAGTCAGAAGGTATGAAAAAAGCTTTGAGCTTAGATAATCTTGGGGATTTTTTAAATTATATTGCTCAGGAGGAAAAAAAAAGGAGACAAAATAACATAAGAATTAAAACACAGTGAAGAAAACATTAGGATTTGACAGTGTAAGAAAGTTGTCTTGCAGGCAGGCAAAGTTTTTCTGAATTACAATGAAGGATTCCCAGGATTTGAAATTTCTGAAGGAGTCTAATCTCTGGAAGTCTCTCTTGTGGTACAAAAAGGAAGGGAGGCCCAGTAGCAGATTTGATTACCAGCTTTCCTAATGGGAGGAGTTTGGATTAAAGAAAGTTTCGGTTCTTCTAAAGATTGTATGGCACAGCAGTGATGTTTCTCTCTCACTTTTTTTTTGCATCCCATTTTTATTAAATTTTCTTAATCTAAAATATAAGTCTTGTGGTTCTCTTCAATTAAGAAAAAACCCACTTATGGCAGTAAGTACTTCTCATGCCGTCTGCTTGCTGGACCACTTCATGCGGTCCAAAACCCAAGCTGTGTTTGCTTCAACACAGAGGGAATCAAGCCAAATTGTATGTCTTAGTTTAGGTCAATGCTCTTTTTAAGTGAGCATTTGGCCTAAGAAGCTTTGTCTTGCTTTGCCTCTCCCAGCAGTTCAGACCTATTGCACCAGCTTCCCTCTTTTTCTTTGCTCTATTTGTTCATTTTTGGGACGGGCATACTTTTTTTTGCTATCGGTCTTGCTTTTAGTCTCATTTGAATGTGATACGTTTATTCCAGCGTGGGGGATCTTATATCATCCTGGCCTGTAACATAACTCTTCTAATGTATTTCAAAATCCTGCTAAATCCTGAAATTATTTTCAAGTGAGCTTGGTTTTTGTTGGAGGCTGGATTTGTTTCGTAAATAATTTGAATTGTTTGTCACATTCACTTCAAATAATGATGAACGTTTTCTCTAATTATCATCTGTGATGTCTTGTCCAATACATGGTATTTTCTTCATTTAATTTAACCTTAATCAATTAATCCAAGAGAGGAAAATCTCAGATCTTTAGTCAGCCCCTCTGAAGCTTTACTTCAGTCTGAATGAGCTAAACTCCCTCTGCCTTTCCTCGCAGGTCAAGTGCTACAGTCCCCAACCATCCTGGGGACCTATATTCAGCTGCTCTTTATGTTCAGGACTTCGAGTACTCATTGGATTTGACACTCATTCTCAGTGTGTTTCCTCTTGCAGAATTCTTTGTTTGAACCTGAATTTTTCCAAAACACCATCATCTGTGAAATGCCCAACAACGATCTCAATAAATTCAAAGGGTACATGTAAGTATTTCTTATCCATAATGCAATTTGTATCTGAACTTTAATATTTCTCCACAAGGAACTGGATGGAAAGAACACATTGTGTGGAAATTGATGGGCATCACCATTACCTATTCCTGGATTCAGGCATCAATATAAAATGTAGGCTGGAATCTGTGTTTTGAGGCAAGGTGGGACCATGGTGTGACATTGAATTTGCAGTTGTTTCATACAAACTGTTCTCACAGGGCTTCAGAAATCAGACATAAGCTTATTTAAGTTTTAACTAAGGGTTAGGCTAGTCTAGAATTTAAATCTAAACCCTTCCTAATGTTTCAAGGCACTCAGCTGCATAGCTCTAGTTCCTACATATTTATGGCCACTGGGAAAAGGTATCCAGGATCTAATAAACAAATTAGGTTTCTGTTCTTACAGATAGAAAAAGCAAGCAAGTGAGAAAAACCCTACTGAACCAATGTGTTAACCTAGTAGAAAAAAGTAGTTGTTTTTTTTGTTTGTTATTGGGTTTGGTGGGGTTTTGTTGTTGTTTTGGCTCTTTTTGTTTTTTCATTGAGGTTTCTTTTCAAGCCCATTCTCTGGCTTTAAGACCTATTTGTATGGTCTGGCTCATGTCCTAAACTCTTCTCACCCTCAAATACAGAGCAGCAGTTTCCCAAGGCCCTCTTAGAGCCATTGGTCTCTGATTCCCACACCACACCAGAGACTTGTTTGAAATGCCTGCTGCTCCAGACCAAACACATGCCCAGTGATATGCAAATAACTTAACTATGAATGTGCCAGCATCCCTATCCACGCCCCAGCTTTAAGCTTACTAGAAGCTAAACTAGGAGACTCTGTGCAACAGTGCAGTGAGAGTTTTGTACCTGGAGTAGCTGCAAATGGCCAGATCCTTTGAGTGAATAAACCTCACAGCCCCTCTCCTGTTAACGCTGACCACGCTTAATCTGGTCTAGAGAATTTATGCCCTGTAAGAATGATGCCTCTAATAGTAATGCTATTTTGCCTCCACTGTGATATCTTAAAAGGGAAAAAGGTCAAGTTTGTATTGATCACTGGCTGTGGTTGCTGGCTTTGAGGATCATTTGGTATAATTTACATTGAAGCAATCCTTCCAATTAGCCTGCTGCAATATGGCACAAGAGTACTGAGATTATAGAAACGTAGGTGAGATGTCACAAGGAACCACATGCAATACACACCCTTAGGAACCAGGATTGGCTTCAAAATCTTCAAATCTCTGTTCTTTGTAACAGAAATCTCTTTGGGAAATGCCTGTTATCTCACCTGTTTTGTGGAATGTGGAAGTAGGTACCTGCTTCAAGGGTATATGAAATAATTTGCAGCACAAACTATTTATTAACATTTGGTAGAACCTTTGTGCTTGGTCTGCTGTTGTTTGAGCTATTTTGTAAACACAAATTACTTGGAAGAGGTTACATTTCTCTCCAAGAACTCCTAATAAATTACTCAGGCTCTATTGCCTTGTTATAAAACAGTAGCAATATTCTTTCTGCTAAAAATAATGAACTAAGAGACAACCATCTGACATGCCTGACCACAGAAATTCTGCCCAAGGAGATACAAGAATGTTTCTGTTCAATGACTTTGCCAAGACTGAATCGAGATCCCCAGAAATAAAACCAGGTTTTATCTGGCATTAATTTTTTTACAATTCTAGAAGCTGTAGGTTGTTGGTACATAAACCTTTTCACTCACCTAGTTTGATGTCATGTGGTTGTGTACAGCTGCACATAGACACAGGGCTGTAACTAGCACCAAACCTCGCCTTCCATTTAAGTGATGCTGCAGTTTACTGGTAAATGTGATGCCAAACAGCAAATAGAAAGGAGCAACAGGTACTGAGTGAAAGCCAGACTCATTTCATATTGATATCCTGATAAACACAGCATGCAAGTGGTCATTGAGATGCTTGGACTTCTCTGTAATAACTTACTCCAGTCTTTATGGAAACCGAGTGAAAACCAAGCCAAACCAGGCCTTCTCACTTCCTTGATTTCGACTTGAAACAGACATGCACACAAGAATTTTGTTTAATGTTATGTTAGAACAGAAGATGGGGCTTCATTGCATTTCCTTTTCTTTCTTCTAGGGAGCAGCCAAATCATGAACGGATTGGTTTTAACATTGAAAGTCTCTTGCTTCGTGGCTGTACAATCAGAAACACTGAGGCTGCAGTAGGGATAGTTATATATGCAGGTAAGATGTACTTTCTATCTAGCTAAGCAAAGAGTTTCCCTGTAAACAGCCTTAAATAAATATGCATAGTCTGATATTGCACAAAAATTTGACAGTTTGTTTTAAGAACTGGTAGTGCATGGGAAAGTTACACCCCTTTTTGAAGTAAAGGTATTACTTGTCCATCTCCAAAGTGCAGAGTCTTGCGCTGGGTCTCTGGCAGTGACAATATCCATGCATATGTCAAATATCTTCCTGTCTTTGTGATATCTTGCAAAAAAAAATCCAGACAAGTAAAAAATTGCTAAGGTGAGTTTTACTCTCTGCTCTGATTATAATACTGATTCCATCTGGCATAAAATCTATACGGCTGCCCTAGGGGAGGTCTCACTGCTCCTCAGGGCAGAAACTGATGCAGCTGAAGATCTACCCAGGAGGAAAAAAAATAGAAGGAAAAAAAAATCATCACAAAGCTAAGCTGTGCCAGTGCCAGCACATGAGGCAGTGAGAGCAGCAGCTGGAGGTGACAGAAGAGCTGGCAACAGCACAGGTTTGTGCTGACATAAACATAATGTGCCCGTGTGACCGTGAATTTCATGCGGTAGAGACATGAACCGAGCAAGACAGTGTCAGTGCTCAGATCAAATGCAGCGGTGCCAGGTTCAATGGTGGGTCAGCTCATCTCTCTCTCAGCATCCTTTACCCCACTGCTTTTACTCAGTGAGCATGGTTTATCATTGGCTTTGCCAGCTGTGCCCTCTTTATTCTAGAAACAGAGTATCAGCTACTGTATTTATTTGTAGATTAAATAAAAATCAAGTGAAATTCAACAATTAATCCCATTATTGGTAATTTTTATCCTTCCAGTAAAGTCATGTCACCTGTTTTATGTCTAATCAGTACCAGGGTGTTCACAGCTGAGGCACTTAGGAGAAAATAGAAGTCACCATCTTGCCAGAGTCATTTAGTTAAGATTAATCTCCACCATCCAGATTATTTTCCCTGAAAACTGACTATTTTATTTCACTACTACAGAAGTGGACTAGAGCATGCATATCTTTTCAAAGTAGTCTTCACTTTTTGATGCCTACCAGGCAGAGGAGGAGATTGCAAGCCAAATGCACCACTCAGGGTAGTGCTGTGTTCTGGAGTTTTTTTAGAACTGCTATTCAAAACCCTCTGTAGGAATCATTCGCTATGGAATTGGAGTAACTTGTCTTCCCTCCTCCTGTTAGGATGTCCATTTTTCTTTTTTTTAGTCAAGTCATTTCACATCATGTTCCTTTGACCAGCAGCACAGATCCTAATGCAGATCTCTGTTAATGTTGCTTAAGCTGCTAGCAGCAAAGGTTGGACTTTTAAAGTAATTTTCCAGATATGGTGTCTGATCTGAGTAAGTCTTCAATTCAATTTCCAACTGATATCTTATTGTAAATGTCAGTATAAAAGTTTATTCTTTTTCTTCTAAAATTAGACTCACTTGAGCCAGCACCAGCTTCACTTACAGAGTTCTTTGACATTGATTATACTCCAGCTTTTAATCATGATCTGTGACCTTTTCTGAACAATCAGGATCAGTCACATTTATAAGATGGCACATTCTCCATTTTTATAACTCTATTACTCCTCAAACCTGCTATCTAATGGAAGTCCTTGTGAAGAGTAGAGCCATCACTTACTGTGATTGTTTAGCCTGTGCAGATCTCATCTGACCCAAATATGGTTATACTTTTCATGGCTACCCAAATGGTTCTACACAAAGCAATAGTGCTAATGCACAAAAACCTCATTATGGAGCAACAGCCAGTGTCGTTTTCTCATTGTGATAGGGACAGCAGCAAGACTTACGTGCTTTTCAGATAAGAAAGTACCAGAATGAAGTTTCAGACAAGTCCATCAGCATCCATAAATAGAGACAAAATATTAGTGAGGTGGTAGGTGAGGTGCTGTGTTGCACAGCATATGAATCTGTGTGGATCAGGGAGAATAAAGTAGTTTATTCCTCTTATTTCTGATACTCTGCTTCTTCCAAGATGGTATCTCTATTACAGATGTTTCCTTTTCCTGTTGGTCATGAGGAGTGGAAGGGAATGATAGAGTTGGTATTTGGAAAGAAATGTCTTCCCATTTTCTCCCTGAAATAAATCCATCAACATTTCCTTGAGGGTTTTCTGGGAGGGATTAGAGGCTTTTGTCTTGTTTTGCTTTCAACACAAAATATTCCATTAAGCCTGACACAAAATAAAAGAGAGGAACAAGATTCACGGGGCTGCGGGAGGAGCAGGAGCGCAGGCAGGAATACCCTCCCCTTCTGTGTAGCTCCGTGGTTAGAGCATTTGCTCACCAAAGGGAAGACTTGGGCTTTGTTCACAGTTCTGTCTGTATGGGAGTGAACATACATCTCCTGCTTCACAAGTTGTCCCCTGAATACCTGTCTGTGTGGAACAGGTGGGTATGTACTTGCATATCCATGAGTTGGAAGGAAAGGTCCATGGGTAGTATAAGCTGGTCCCGCCGACACAGCTCCAGGTTGTGTAAATAATTACATATTCATTGGAAATGGAAGCCACGAGTCCCAGCTCTTGGGTGAATGTCCTGAACATAAGGCTGGAGAGTAATTTTCTCTCTTGCTTTCTGCCTTGATTAATAACCTTTGATGTAAACCTGGAATGAATCCAGGAGGTGTGATTGAATCGCACCTAACTTCCAGCTTTTGGTTCAAATCACTTCCCTGGAGAAAGCCGAAAGGTAGCTTAGAAAACAGTCCCTCTCACACACAATCATGCACATGCAAATGAAAACTAAATGCAAGTCTGCAGGGCCCGTACTTTCAGGGAAAAGAACTGTAGAAATAAACACAAAAGATACCATTTAATATAGCAACAGATGGTACCCAGATATCCCAATTGTCAAGCCACTGTTTAGATATTAATAGTGTAGAAAAAGCAATTTCTGCTTGTTGTCTTCTTACAGCACTCTCTTTTTGCATTACAAATACACCAGCACAATTCTAATTCAGGAAGTTTTAAGGACTGGGTTTTTTTTTTATTTCTTGCCCTACTGTTTTGTTAGCTCTTTACAACCACATAGTGAAGAACTGAGTAACGTTAGTGTTTGTGACTGCTGGATCTGACATGTTGGGCTTCATTTCAGTTAGTAGATGAAATGTGTCTAGTGGCTTTTAAATAGCTGCTGGAAAGTATTCAAATGTAGGTTTCAGGAATCTCTATAGCACCTAACCAAAGTGTTTGTTAAATAGAAAAATACAATATTATTGTTCTTTTCCCTCATATTCTCAATGAGATTTGACGTTAGAATATTCATATAAACCTTGCAATCCTACTGAGTCTGCTGTCTTTGGGAAAGTATAGAACAGCTGAAGTCTGTAATGTAATGTAGGTCTCTTGTAAACCTCTAGGTTTAGTCTCTGATGTATTCTGCTGTTCAGTCAAACGAGAAGATGGGCAATAAAATTCCCGAATTAAAATAGAGTCAAATTAACATTAGTCATGAACATCCTCCTCTCATTTTGAGTGAAAAATACTTCTTAAAAAAAACCTTACTGAATATTGCATAAACATGATGTTATCCATTTGTGTTTTGAAGGTCATGAAACCAAGGCCATGCTAAATAACAATGGTCCTCGTTACAAGCGCAGCAAGATAGAGCGACGGATGAATATGGATATTTTCTTATGTGTGGGACTCCTATTTGTGATGTGTCTCATTGGAGCTGTGGGTATGGAACACTGATGCAAATCTTCTGCTTCATTGCTTTTTTCTTTTTCGATGGTGGTGAAATTGATCTTACAGACATGAGTGAGGTTCGATCTAGAGCTGAATGCTCTTGGCATCTTCAGACTCTTTGGTCTTCCCAATAGACATATAAAAATGGCAAATCTGGGCAATTCAGCTGGAAGAAATCTGAGCCATGGCTATAAATATTTCAGAAAATCCCCATCTCCACTATGGTAAGATAGGTGTAAAAGAAGCAAGTGAAAGCCATTGGGTTAATGCATCCCAGGGATCAGTTCTTGCCAGCTGAGATGTGCTTCCTGTGTGGATGTTTATTCCTTGTGTACAACAACAGAAATAAAATTATATAGCTTTACCTTCATTTCAGTAACATCTTTCTCTAATGTGTTCAGGGATGATTTAGCCAGAGCTACCCAATTTACAACCCTTGAGATGCACATGACTAATTCAATGAGTTTACAGCCTCCATGGCTGCCTTCCTTATCAAAAGCCCCTTTCCATTCAGCTGTGAGATGAATTAATTGTTTAGGTAGGAAAAACCTGCATTTTCCTGGGGTCCTTGCAAGTGAGCACACTTGAATGTAGTAACTGGGGTTATCTGACCAGACTTTACTAGATTGCTAATCTCAAAATCATCATCTTCACTGCATGTAAGCTACCTGCTTGCCTTCCAGCTCCGATTGCAACCTGTCCCAGGCAGGTTGGGATTAATAGGATCCCATAATCCTCAGGAAAGGGCCAAATTTTAAGGCCACGAATTTCTGAATGGGTCACTGCTTTAAAGAGATAACAGAGGTTCCAGTAAATGCTTTGTGTTCAAAACCCCTTTTCTTTTTTCATCGATTTAATCCTGGTGATAACTTGCTTCGTGCTACCGCTCTGAATTAGTTTTGTAGCGACAGAGTCGAAATATGTGGTTCTGCCAAGTTTTCCTCCGCCTGCCCTGGAGGCATGAGACGTGACGCACCAGCCAGTCGTCAGTGTCATGCCGTTAGAAGTGGGGGCCACCCAAAATGATGAATTGAACTGACTTAATCACTTTTTTAATTTTGCTGCTTCATGTTGCAGTGGGCTTTCTTGGCACAGAAATGGGATTTCAGTTTGACAGCTGAGCTCTGTGTGAGGGAGAGAGAGAGACTTCATTTTCATTGTTCCCTGGCTGCTGTCATGTAAATTTAGGGACTTGTCTTTGTTGTGTAGGCCCCTCGAGTAATAAAGCCCTTTAATTTAAGGTTTAAAAGAGCCTTAGATGAAAAAAAAGGACATTTAAAAAATAATTTATCTGCTCAGGTTTGAAAAAAAAAAAGATATAAAATGTTCATAGTCTAAGTGAAACTTGTAAAATGGTAACAAGTCCATTAGTTTTCATGCATTCAAAATGTCTCGTAGCTCTACCATGAGCTCTTGTATTGCAACCTTGTCTAAAAGTGGCATCCTAGGAAGAAATATCACTGCTGGATTGGTTATCAGGATTTTCACTGCACACAGTGAAAAACTGGGGTAAGGAGTGGCTTATAGAGCATAGTTGTCCTTGCTCAGATGTGATTGTGGTCTCTAGCAGCCAGAAAGTATTGCTGAAATTATTTTAATTCTTTTGGCAGCATTTTAGTAGGCAGATGCTGCGAAACAACTGCTTGCTTAATTGGTGCTAATAGAAGTTTTATCAGAGCTGGATATGTGAAGTGGACTAACAGAGGGTTTTGGCGCCCGGAGCAATGATGGAATGGAGGGAATGGAGCTGGTTGTCTCAGCTCTGTGTGAAGTTTCTGATGCTGCAAATTTAGGATCATCCCTGAGCAAAGTTTATTTCAGAAAGGGCAGTATGAAAGGCAGCAAAGTATCATGATAGGCTGCTAATAGGTCCTGAGCAGAGGCTTGTTTGTAGTAGTGCAATGATATCTGCTGATAGTTAAGACAGAGGGAAATAAGGGAATGCAAAGTCCCTTAATTGAGAGGAATGTAAAAATGAGCTGCGTAGACTGAATTACACAGACTTGTCAAATCTAACAAAGACAGATGGAAATCAAGAATTGTTGGGAAGGGTAAGAAACATTTCAGTTCATCTGTACAAAGGTTATGAGGTTTCTTTCTGTTAGAAAGAGGAATGGTAGTCTTTAGCACTGAGGATTTTTAAAGACAAGTGGTAAATCTGGGGTCCTGCAACAGCAAGACATCTAGTGAAGAGAGATCTGTGCAGGGCAAAGGGCCTGGGGGACACCTGCTGAAGGAGAGGTGAATAAAAGTATTCATGACCACACATTTTTTACTAGCGTATCAATTATATGCATGTGCTGCAGAGCTCTGCACATATTTTGCATTCTCCAGTAATTTACAGCATTGCTCAGGGACTGCTGCTTGGGAAAAGCTCTTTCTTTTTAATTATCACAGCAGTCCATATCTGCACGTTTCAGAAGCTTTGCCAATCACCTTCTGGCTCAGCGTATTTCAATATTGTGTATTGTCCCTACAGGGCATGGCATTTGGACTGGAAACTTCTCAGAGCATCCGCCCTACGATGTCCCAGATGAGAATGGCAATTTTCTCTCTCCAGTTCTTGCCGGTTTCTACATGTTCTTGACAATGATAATCCTGTTGCAGGTAAAAGACAAAACCTCTCTGTTACCTCCAAGGAGGAAGCTATTCAAAACGGAGTATAATCACTAATGAACAATTAATATCAACTAATAACTGTGCAGTACCGTCTTAATCCTATTTGAAAATATTGCTAGGAGTTTTTCAAACCACCAAAGTGTGAAATAATGTATCTTCCTTTTTTCTTTTTTGCTTTCTAACTGCAGATTTTATTCTTGTTGTTGAAACCCCACAAGGATATAGATAGGAAGGATGTGTATTATATCTCTAAATAACTCCAGAATCTCTAGCATCTGCAATAAAGAGGATGTTTACATTGAAATGTCAGCTTGCTTTTTTTTCCCTGTGTATGTCCAGAATTCCAAAATAAGGATGCCACTTAATATCTCAGGAAAACGGCGACACAAAAATTGTCATTTTTGCCAGTGGGGAATAATAACTTGGTATGGTTCAGCTGGTTTAGTAAAGAACCTAGATTAGGAGCAGGACGCTTGTATATCTGAATTTGATTAAACCTAATTGAGAGAGAAAATCTTACAGGATGGTGGTGGGGGGGGGGGGGGGGGGCAGAATCACATTTGCCTTTCAGGATTCTTGATGAAACTGATTGAAGAGGACAGAATGTCTTTAATATGAACGAAATGTGAGGATAACTTTCAGAGCTGCTCAGAAATTCCTTGGGGAATTAGTCTTCATTACCGAAACAGAATATCTGGGCACCTTAAAAATTCATTGTTATTTCAGGACAGAGAAACTGGGGGTGGGAAGAGGTGTGTGCAAAGTAATTGTGAAAATTTTTTTGCATTAAGAGTAAATCTGTGCTAGTGCATCCTTTCAGAGTTTCAGGAGGGTAAGAGCAGCATGCACCACAGTGCAGAAAACGTGCTTTGTAAGACCCATCTTTGCATTTGTTGTTCATCCATTGCTGTTGTGTACAGAATTTTGTTTTCTCCTCTGAACTATCATTACTCAGTCCTGCAATATGGCTCGAGGAAGAACTGTTTCTCTGAAAGTTGTTAGTTCACCTCACCTGTGCCAGAACATTACTGACAGAAAGCAGTGAGAGTCCTCTCACCCCTCACTGAGAATTTCATCTCTTTCAGGTTTTAATCCCCATTTCTCTGTACGTGTCCATTGAGTTAGTCAAGTTGGGCCAAGTCTTTTTAATTCACAATGACATTGACCTGTACGATGAAGAAGCAGATTTGCCCATACTGTGCCGTGCCCTAAACATTACTGAAGATCTTGGACAAATCCAGTATATCTTCTCTGACAAAACTGGGACACTAACAGAGAACAAAATGGTATTCCGACGCTGTACTGTCGATGGAATTGAGTTTTCACATCAGGAAAATGGTGAGAGAGACTTTTATATACTTGCTTTTCCCTCTGAGCAACTATTGTTAGTAATTTAAATTTTGTAATATTTAAACCTGCTGAGCCCTCTGACTGAATGGAGGGGATTTGTCTCCATTTTGTCAGGGACTCCTGTTACAGAGATTCACAAAAGAGAAGGTGCTTTAAACGATTCAGAAGTCAGATGGGAAAGGTTTTCCAGTTCCCTGTGCAGGACCCTTGGGCTTTGCCCAGCATTCAATACCCACTTGAGAGTCCAGAGAGAATGTTTTCTCTTTCATTTCTAAATGAATGCCAGCCAACCTTTTATAAGCTCACAAACGGAGATAGTTAGTAATTAAACTCAGTGGGTCCAGAAGTAATTACCACAGTCTTCTGTGTGATATGAAAGGTATGGCTACACGTTCTCGTGAGTCGACCCTAGCTGCACTCTGGATCGGAACTCTCTTGGCATTCAGTGCCCTGAATCTGGGGGTTTGACTCAGGCTCAGTTTTGGTCGCTGCTTTCTCTCTCTACGTAGTGAGAAGTATTTTATTAAACTGGCAAGCAGCTGCCAAAAAGATGCACTCTGTGACTGAAAGCATTAGCAAATTTGTGAATTACCATATTTCACTCTGCTGTTCCAGTCAACTGCCAATGCAGCTGAAGAGACCAAGCATTAGCAGTCCATAAAAGTGACTGATTGCTTGAAAATGCATTTTTGTTTTCTTGCAATAATAAACACCAGAGCATGGAGCTGCCAGAAACTGAAGTGCATAGTTAAGCTTTTCTGGTGCTTGCTTTGGAGAAGTTTTGGCTTTGAATTAATTTGTTCCAGTTTATTTAACTGGAATGCCACCTGAAGCAATGCAAAGAACAGAATAAGAAGTGAGGTTTCATTTGCTCTTTTTGCAGCCAGACGTCTGGAAACCCACAAAGAGTTGGATTTGGATGATGAGGACTTTGCAAAACTTCAACACTTCACTCTTCCTCCCATGAATATTGAGAGACCTGTCGCTTATAAGCAGAGGACCATGAGACCTTTAAGGAGGTGCCAGAGTGCTAGAGCTCATTTTCAGGGCCATACAAGGAACAGGTCCCTGGGTCGTCGTGACAGCAACCAGTCTCAAGTGGCATTCAGCAGTACCATTGTGAGTACAAACAGGCTGAGCTAAACCATCTTGTGATGGGAATACAAAAAACAGACAGTTGAAACCCAAGCCCTTGTGAAGCTAAGAGAGGGATGGAGGAGACAAAGCATCAGGTCCTGACTTGGAGTGTGCAGGCTAGAGTCAGGGGGGAGCATGGTCCTGGCATCAGAGGCTGTAGCAGAAGAGTGGGGGCACACAATTGAGTTTTTGTGGTGGTTGCTTGATAGATGGAGAAGATGTGAATTTGGGGCCCAAGAGTTGAGGCTGTATTTATAACAGCAAGAGATACTTTGCACGAAGAGGAATGAACTTGTACAGTTCTGGTCCATTAAACTGCCAGGGAAAATGAGGTGGGCATTCTGTGCTGGGATTGTGCAAGAGGAGCTTGGTGTGAGTCTGGACCCTGGCTTTGCAGAAACAGGAGGCACGGGTCCTCCTGGGATATGACAGATGGGATGGAAGCGTGTGTGGGTTTGAAGTCCGAGTTTGAACGTAGCTCAGAAAGCCACAAACTCCTAGTGCTGACCAGCACTGCAGCACATCGTCTCTGTTAAACAAAGTTCAGCCACCTCCCTGCTGTGCATGTAAAATGCCCAAGCTGCACGCTCCAGAGCAGCTCTGGAAGTCTCTTAATGTGACAAAAGATAAAATATTGCATTTTTCAAGAAAAAAAAAAAACAAGCTGCATTTCTCACAAGGATAATGGAAATTAAATTAAAGGGGCTTATCAGAATAAAGTCTTTAGCCCTGCAAGATATTGAACTCTGAAAGATGCCGAAGAACCTTGTCCTCCTTCAGTATCTAGGTGGCTTCAGCCTCACCTTAAGTACTCACTTTGAAGTTGTCTTTGGTTGTCTTCACTGCAATTCTAGGAAATTCTTAGACTCTGATGAATTTTAGATCTGAAACTTCCCAAAACATAACACAACCTAATTAAAGTCAGGCTATTCTTTTCTTCTTGATTTTTTTTTTTTATAGCCATTTCACAAGAGGCTTTTATGGACTTTAGGAGAAGGTCGAACACTTTCAAAATTAGAATTCAAATTAAAATTAAATGCCTGGAAAACACTTCCAAAATATGATTTAAGAAAATAATCTAGTAAATACAGAACTCTCAGAACTTTATATTTCTGCAGTTGTACCTCTTGGCAAAGTTTTTTACTTGTTAATTTTTTTTTTTTTTGAGGATGTAAGTTTAAGTTCATTATGAGATCCTACTCACCTCACTCATCTCCATCATGTACCCCCGTTCTTGGAACATGGAGGGCTTGTCAGATGTTATCCCAGTATTTTCCAGCTCAGTCCTCATGGGATGTTGAGAATCTCTCCATGGGTTCTTGAGACCCCACGGAACATGACTTCTGAGAGCATCTTATGGATCATGACTGTTGAAGTGTGATAACAGAATTTCTTGCCACTATATATCTTCAATTATATTTTTTACTGACAGGCCTCTTCATTTTCTTCTATAAATAAACTGTCATGCTGGGGGAGGGGGTCTTCCCCCTGTAAAACCATATCTTAGGAACTAGTATCAAACATCTCCTTTGTAGAGGAAGATGAAGCTGCTGTCATGGAAATAACCAGCCTTAGCTGCTAATAGGTGTCGCTCTTATCTGGATAAATCGTTTAACCTCTATGACAAATGTGAAGATGTAGTAAAAATGGAGACACTTAAATATTGCCCAGAGGCTGTCCTGTGTGTAGATGTCCTTCAAATGATGCATAGTAGTATCTATTTTTACCAGGCAAGCCAATTACCTATTAATAAAATGGGGATAATAAAATTTTCTGTGTCTCTATGGTTCCTGCACTTTGGAACTTACATCACATTGTCTGATGCATTTGTACTTTGCTCCAGATCTGGGGCATCTTGAGCACTCTACTTAGATAGTATCATGGGCCTGAGTGTATCTCAGTAGTCAGAGATTCATAAGAAAAATCCATCTTTGAACACAGTGCGAGTGGAGACACAAAGACTGCAATTTCACTTGATGAATTTAAGGCGTGCAAAGTCCTTTTGGATGAATGGCTCTGCTAAAATAAAAGCATTGGAGTATTTGGTGGCAGTCAATGATTGTCAAACACAATCCTTACTATGACATTGTGAGACTCATTTTCGTCAGATCAACATAATGCAAGATAAACCCCCCCTGCTTTACATGACAAACAATGGAAAGTCCAAAGGGCAGTAGCTGGCATTGTATCATTTGTTGTTGTTTGCTTTTTTCCTTAATAAATGTCAAGTTTCCAAGGGTTGATGTACCAGCCACATGAAACTATTCATGAAAGCTGGTAGCCTCAGGTAATAGTAAAATTAAAAACCTTTGTACTGCTGGGAAGACACAGTGGGTTTTGGGTAAGGGTTAGCACAGCATCTGCTGTGAGCACCTGCATGTCAGAACTGGTGCCAAAAGAAGCATTTTAAAGCAAGAGGGCGTTTTACACATTGTAGGATACTGTTATGTTAAGAGTTTAATTGGAAAGTAACTGTGCAAAACAAAAGATAATACTTTACAACTGTCTCAAATTTAGATGTGAACAGTTTTTATAGGGAACTACCTAGGCAGTGACCATAAAAATTTGCTTACTCTCGATCAGCCTTACATGAACTGGTGATAAGCAGGTTGCATATGACATTTTAAGTACATTTGTACAGTGGTAATTGATTGTGCAAATTAAATATGTTCAGGCTGGTCAATGAACAGACTTGTTTGTCTGACTTTTTTTACCCCCTGAAGTTCTATAAGGCTGGAAATTCAGGTCAGCCCTGTTTTCACTGAATGTGAAAAGAAAATGAGAAAAACTTTTCTGATCAATGTTGACTTTTGTGTTGTTTTCCTTTAGAAACCTGTCTTTGTGGCCACAATTGACCTGACAATTTTCAATTTTTCCAGAGAAAAATTTTGAGTTCAGAAAGTTTCTGCTGAAGTGAAACCTCCACGAGTGTGTCACCCCTTTTAGCATGACCTAGAGGCAGATATTGAGGATAGAAGAAATTGAGGGGGATGATGATGGGTAGGAGATGCTGAGATCCATGCATAATAGTTTGCAGTTCATGAGGCTCATTCTAATTGTGGCAACACATGAGGAAATTCTGTGAATAGCTGGGCAAACAGCCGGTGAGCCCCTAGCCTTTCATGTCTGGAATTTAATGTAATCCCCAAAATAACTGTTTTGACAGTTGTGTCTGCACGTGGGTTGTCTTCACGGGAATTGTCCAGTTAAGCTGTTTGGGACTGTTCTATGTACAAAGCACAGTCTTGGCAGCACACAGTTACACCCAGAACCTGTCTGCCGCAGTACAGGGTGGTGAAAGGTTTCTAAAGATGACAGCTTTCAGAGACCTGAGAAGATAACTAAAGGATCAGGCTTATCCTGTGTATGTGTCAGTTTGCCAGAGAAAGGACTGCATCTGTCCTGAAGTATGTGAATCAAAAAAGCCTGAAAACCCTGACCCAGAGGATCCAGAGCCTCCTGCAGAAGGGAAAGGGCAAAACCTTGTTCCATGCCCCGATTTCAATTGAGCTCTGTGCTGCAAAATGAGCAGTAGATTTATTTGCAATTGATTAGGATGATTTAAGAAAGGCTGTTCACTTTAGCAAGCAGGAGTTACAATGCAACACACTGAGCTCAGCCGTGAAGGTGGTTGGTTGACTTCTGTTGCATATTTAGGGAACTTAAGAAAACTGTGCCAGATTGAAGGAGGAGAGGGTAATAGCTGAGATGAACTAGAAAGTAGCTAAATCACTTTGGCAGTTCCATAAAGAAGACATCCAAGCGTGTTGGCTCACAGGAAGGTGTCTTAAATTTGGAAGCTCTTGTTAAATATGACCCTGAATTAAATCCAAACCAGGCTCCACTAACATGAAACTTCCATTAAAAGTGATACTCCCATAGCCCTACATCAGATTAAATTGTAGGTAGGTGACATTGTTAAGTAGTTTGGCTCGCAAATTGAGGTTTGATTAGAAAGAGTGTGGTAGTAAAATGACTGTAACATTTCAGGAACAAAGGAAGTATGTACGTATTTATGTATTGTAAAAACTGAACAGTTTGAGACAGCTTCTCTTTCTGGGTGCAAAGCAAAATGGCTCTGGAAACAAAAAGTGATGCTGCTGTAACCAAGCCATAAGCACAATATGTTCCCTGTTGGAATAACTGTCAGCTCCCACACAGAAATGGGAGATTCCGAGTCCACCTCCATCTGGAACGCCCTTTAATTCAGCAGTCAGCAGTTTCAAAGTTGGATGATACAGTAGATATTATTCTTGCTTTCTAGTAGATCTCAGAGAAATAAAATTATTAAATCATCTTCTATTTCAAGATGCATTTCCTTCTAATTATCTAGTTAAGCAGCTTTTAGAAATGTATATTTTTTTCCCTAGATGTTAAGTACAAAAGAAATTTATCTTACGTAGTTCTAGGTGTAAATTCAATAAGAGGCAAGAGGAAGCTATTAAGTTGGTAGTTCTTCCTTGAGGACAAGGGTAAATGGGAATCATCCTCATTAAGTAATTTGTCTTCCAGGAGAAGGATGTGACTCCCGATCGCAAGCTGCTGAGGCGAGTGAGAGAAGCTGCGCTCCAGACTGAAAATCTTTCTCCTTTTACACATATGAAGACTTCCACATCCCTTACTGACTTTTTTCTTGCTCTTGCCATCTGCAATACAGTCCTGGTATCCACAGCTACCGAGCCAAGACAAAGGGTAATCTAACTTTAAGTATATGTGGAACATTGATTATGCTTCCGTGTAACAACATAGAGCAGTGTTCAGTAAAGCTTGCAAGGGTGAAAAATGATTTCCTGTTCTTTTACCTTTTGTGTAACAATTACTGTTCCCCAGCCTATGCACATCCCTTCCTAACACAGCTTGTTACGTTTGCTAGCTATGGCTACCACAGTAGCTGCAGTTTCCCTTTTCTTTTAGATATTCTATTCTATATGTTGTACGATGTATGTTGAATGGACTGAGTTTTCCGTCTCTGCTTCAGAGGTAGAGACACAAATCACCAACAAATTTGGATGCCAACTCACCCACGACTCTTCTACTGAATTCCCCTATCATAGTTACATAGAAAAATAAAATTTAAAAACTTAGCTTGCTTTTCTAATTCTTTTTTAATTGTCATTTAGATAGAGAAAAGATATTGAGGCTTTGAAAAGTGTCTTGTAATTAACATATTTTTAACTAGAGGTTTTCTCATATTTCCAGGTCACTATCCCACCACCAATAAAACCTTCAGGAATCACCCTGGAGAAGATTCACCAGATATTTCAACGGCTAAAATTAGCAAGCCTTAGTCAGTCTCTTTCATCATCTCAGTCTAGTTCAGACCTAGGCGCTAGCTTCAGTGCAAAGAACACTGAGGAGCATCTTGCTGCGCTGGGTTGCTGTGATGGTGACGACAACTACTGTGCCAGCAGCAGAGGCGATGAGCTCCAGGGTGATGGCAGCACAGACATTGGGAGTGCTTCCTTGGAAGAGGTTTTTAAATCTGTGACCAACAGTTCTGCACCAACAGACTTTTGTTATGAGGCCGAGAGCCCAGATGAGGCAGCTCTTGTCTACGCTGCCCAGGCATATAGTTTTACCTTAGTGTCCCGAACTCCTGAACGGGTGACCGTACGGTTGCCACAGGGTACACTCCTGACCTTCGATATTCTCTACACGTTGGGATTTGACTCAGTCAGGAAAAGGATGTCTGTGGTGGTAAGACACCCTCTAACCAAGGAGATTGTTGTCTATACAAAAGGAGCTGACTCAGTCATAATGGACTTGCTGGAAGATTCTGCCAGAGGTAATTAGCCAATGAGCTATTTCTGTTGTGTCTCCTCTAAAGAAGCACAAGGAGTTTGCAGTACTCTTCTCTGTATGACATATTGTATCTAGGCATTAGAAATATGCAAAAAGAATGAGCTTTCTCTAGTGTTATCCTTGCAGATCAGAGCCGAGGTATTTATTTAACCCGAGTAGTGCTTAGAATATGGAATGGGCTAATTAAAATTCACTGACAGCACTAACCCATGTGGATTGTGTACTCTGCAATAATACTGTCAGAAGGGCCTGACCATTGTATTTCAGCTTGTCAGCAAGAGTGTTATAGCACCAATAAACAAACAAACAAAACCCCAAGTAATGTTGTCTTAAAGGAAACAAGGATCTTTAGCAAACTTTCATCTTATGCAAAGCCAACACTGCGCAGCTTTTAAAGGAATTGCTAGGATACTGGGATCCAGTTTTCTCTAATGCCCACTCTTTTTTAAACAGAGGCCATTAGGTATGAAATGATCTGTGCTTAAAAGATGGAATCTTTTCCTTGTATTTCACAGCTGACATCAGTGCAGAAAAGAGAATGAAAAGAATTAAAGAAAAAACACAGAAGCATCTAGACTCTTATGCCCGTGATGGCCTAAGGACACTGTGCATAGCTAAGAAGGTAAGAGGGTGTTAGCTATTACTGTTCACAGCTTTGTTCTGTATATGTCAATAGATTTATTAGAAAAATGTAATAGTTATAACTCTTTCTGCTTCAGAGAACAAGCCAGATACAGCCCATATTTCTGTCCCTCTGTTTGATTGCTCTGTCATCTTTTTTTTCCTCTTTTTCCTCAGTGTGAGCAGATGATGGATTTTTAGTCAGCCTCAAAACATTCATTTCTGTTTCTCTTACGGTAACTCTAGCTGACCTTCTCTACAGTGATTCCAGCAAGAAATAAAAAGTCCACAGAGGAGCCAACCTTTTTCTGTTTTGCTTGGCATTCAGCTTTCAAAAATCTTGCCCTCCACCTGGGTTAGTACATCTTAGCCTGATGCTTTAATACAGAAGTTGTGCAACAAATAGGTCATATCAAGCTCTGCAGAAATGTAGAGCAACCCTCAGAAACTGTGTGTTCCAGTTCAGAGTCCCAACTAAGGGTTACATGATCAAGAGTTTCCCCAGGTCACGCTTTTAAGTCTCAGGTCATTTATACAAGCAGGAAGGCAGGTCTGTTTTTCTCATTATTATTATTTCTTGTGGTCTCCTCCTGCAAAGATTGTGTTTATTTAAAGGCAGCACCGTACTTTACCAGCCCAAGTAGGAATTAAGTCTCTGTGATGGAGAATGTTGGCATTCTTCACTTTTTTAAATTAAAAATGAGCTCTGTTTAAATTGTGTTATGCAGGTCTTGAATGAAGATGACTTTCAAAAATGGGCCAATTTTCGTCTGGAAGCAGAAGCAGCAATCGACAACAGAGATGAGCTGTTAATGGAGACAGCACAGCATCTGGAGACCAAACTCACCTTGCTGGGTAGCTAAAAATAAGAATCGTTATTGCGTGAAATATCACTTGCTCTTCTGTGATATTCTTGGCAATCACACAGAAAACAGCTTACACTAATTTATATCAAAAGGTCTTCCTCTGTGATTTGGAAATCTCAGGGCTAGGGTATACAGGCCAATGACAGTGCCTAAACAACTTCTGACTCATTTTGAGCAGCAGTAACTTTGAAAAAGTGTCCTGAAACTGTCACATGCCAGGAGCAGAGAACATGGACATCAGCTGTTCCTGTGGTTCAGCTGACACAGGACATAACAAAGATCCCACAATTCAACCATGTGTCTCTGTCCCTAGGTAAATCTATGAAATACTACAAATTAACTTCAGTTTTCAGCAAGTTCCAAAGGGACTTTGGTAATTAAACTGTATTAGGAAAAGCAGTAACTTCCCTATCCACACAAAGCTATTTTTGCTGGTGAATTCCTGCTGCTGTTACATCGTTGTGTTTGCTATCTGCACTTAGTAAAAGGATATTTCATGTTAAAACTTGCATTCATTGGCACTTGTACATCGTCCCTCACTGTTGTATCTAACAACACTGTTCTGATAAATTATGGAGCGCTTCAGTGCTTTCTTTTCTATTTTGTTTCTAAGCACTTTGTTCTTTAAGACTTTGATTTTCGGAGTTGCCTCAGTCTCATCATTCTGCCTGTACTTCATTATCCTGAATCTTGGTGATTGCGAGCTATTAGCATTATGGCTTCTCATAATCTCTGTGGTGATTTAAAAAATTAGAGTAATAACAGTAAATGCCATAAGCAGAACTACATAAGAGATACAGTAGATCTTGTCAGAATCTGGTGCCTTTGCCAGCTTTTAAGGCTCTGTATGCTTTTATACTTTGTGTCACAAAAAGTGTTCTTTTGGCTTAAATCAGTATCTGCCTTTAACGCCTCACAGTTACAACATCTTCAAACTGCCCTCTAATGGCAGAGGTGGTGTAACGTTCAGGTGGTGAGTTACCACCGGGAGGAATGCTGGCATCTGCTCCTGTTTGTGCTTTTTCAAAAAGAAATGCACTGTACTGTTTCTTCTCCCTTTGAGGAGTGAAGCAGCTAAGTTGACAATAGGGATAGCATTCATTTAAATAGTCAAAGTTCCTAATTTCTGCTTGCTTTGATGAGACTTAATGCAGTACTTTAAAAATGCATCTGGTGTAATTCCTCTGCTGATGCAGTGTCAGTTGGGGATATTAGGAAAAAATGGAATGTATTGTTCTAGCAACGAGAAAGATGAAGAGGCAGAAATTGATTGCTGACATATTCAGACCTCAGTCTAAATGTAGATCTTGTCCCTCTGTGTTGATTTGCTGGACACTGCCTTGGCTCAGCTCTTGATAAGTTCAGGATCATGACTGGAAGTTAAAGACCTTTTCTTAAAAAAAGGTAATTGCAACATGATTTCTGAAGGAAAGAAAACAAGCTCACCACTTCTTCTCCTGTTTGCCCAGGAGCCACAGGGATTGAAGATCGGCTGCAAGATGGAGTGCCTGACACTATCGCGGCTCTTCGAGAAGCCGGGATACAAATCTGGGTGTTGACAGGAGACAAGCAGGAAACAGCAGTAAATATTGCATATTCCTGTAAGCTCCTGGAGCAAAGAGACACTGTCTTCACCATTAACACTGAAAACAAGGTGAGTGCAGAGAGATGCACAGAATTTGCTCTCTTTCTCTTTGTGTCTCACAGCTCGGCGGTGTTTTGCTTTAGGCTGCATTCGACACAAAACAGGCAGCCAAAAACCCACACAGAAGCTTTAGGCCAGAAACTCTTTAGACCGCCTGTAACAGGATGAATTGACTGACAAGACAGTTATGTAGAGTTTTATTCCATTAAAATACAATTATTTTTCTAAATAAAAGTACTCTGTTTTAAAATTACCTGAATAGAGAGCCTCAGAAAAAAAGGTAATATGCAGTTTAAATGCCTTAATGATACTGATATCTGGCTTTTCCCCTTGTAATGGAAATTCCAGTTGCGATGATATTTTAACCCCAGGTGATATCTGTGGGAAGACATTTGGTAAGTACCATATGGGTCAGTGTGGGAAAAGTCTGCAGGTGTGGATTTAATGAAAGTCACAACTTTCTAGTCGGATGTTCCCTAATAAGATTAGGCTTAATCAGAAATTTGTTAGTGAACTATTCAGTATCTTTTTGCATAAGCAATATTTCACCTTCATGGAAACCTAAATATAGTTCTTGTGGGCCAGTTACAAACAATTCCTATGTGCACATAGTTGTTGATGTGCATAGATGTTGCCTGAACTTCCGTGGGCGATAAGAAGGTCAGGAAGTAGGCAAAGCAAACACGCTCCAAAATGAGGATAATCACTTCAAGGGCATGTCTGTCAGCTCCTGTGACTCGCTAAAATGTGGTGAACAATTATTCTGTGGTGCAATCCCTGGCTGTTCCTGAAGCCATCTGAGTCAGAGAGAGAGAAAATGTGATGGTGAAAGTAAAAGCCTTTAGAAAAGCAGCCTTGCTTTTTTCAGGTTGGGAAGCAACTTAAGTAGAGTACCAGGAAAACCATGGCTTGCTTTCGGAAAACAGAATGGCCACTGCTGTGCACAGCCTACTGTCTCGTCCCTCTAGGCCTCCTGGTGAGATGGATGGCTTGATGAGATGGATTTAAAGGAGAGATAGTTCATGCATTGTGGTTAGACCAGACCTGTTTGCTATGGACAGGACAGCCTTGATCCCAAAATGTCAGCTGTAATCCCCTTTTGTATTTCCTTCTTAGTGACCTCTTACCTCCCATGTAGACCTGGATGCCCTTGAGGCGTCCCCTGTGGCAGCTGCTGCCCTTCTCCCACATGCTGCTCTGTCCTTTTTATGCAGCATGCTGACCTCTGATCAGTCCTGGGCTGCAATGGCATTACCATGAGATGAACCTGTCTGTAAGGTCATGGGAGGGGAAGAGGGAGGGCAGGGCTGAGGAGAGAAGGCAGGGCAGCTTTCTGCAGCTGGTCAAGCCACTGGTCTTGGCTGCCTTGGTTTTCTCTTCTCTACAAAGCTGTTGTTAGGATGAATTAAATATAGTTAAAATACCGACCGTTTTTTCTTGTGATAGGCAATTGCATAGAGCAGTTAGATGGCCTACTTCCTAACTGCTTTTGTCTGCAGCTAGTAGCTCTCCAAACAAGAATAAAATCCTATGCAAATGTTTCTCTCTCTTAATGTCATGGAAATAGGGAAACATGCAAAGATGATATGGAATTTGGCACAGAATACATTCCTTGCTTCAATGTGTAATTTCATTTGATACGCATATCTGCTTTAATGGAAGGCAGAAGGAATATATTTAGGATGGAAATTAGAAGATGGTTTCTGTCAGAGAAGTGATGCTGCAGGCGGGACTACCTTGGCTCCAGGAAACACAGGCATGTGCACCCACCTATTGCACCCCACACAGCCCTCGACTCAGGCTCAGCTGCACACAGGTATGGATGCTTGTGTGAATACATCTGGTTCAGTGGGTGCTGGAGTTGCTCCACTGTCAGATTTGGTTCCTTCCTGTTCAAAATGAAGCTGAGGACACTGGTTCCGAAAGAGTCTCCCAAAGGCAGCAGCAGGGAAAAACAAATTATACAAAGCCTTTAGCCCTTTAATCATGGCAAAGTTACCCCTGGAACTGGCTTCAGTGGGGAGAACTCTCTTTCCACCCTGAGCCCAGCAGTTTATTCGAACTCTGAAAATTAAGTATCTTCCAGCAAGAAGCAACACAGGTAATTTGGGGGATTCACTTAAAATGGCAAGTCGAGACAAACCAGGAATTTCCACTGCAACTTTTGGGCTATTCAAAGAAAGATGATGTTTCTTTGATATTTTAGAGGTTTTCTGTGTGCAGGCTAGATGCAGATTTTCATTAGATGTCAGAGGTACATTTGATTCCAGAACCTCCTACTTAAGTGTAATTTAAATCTTGCAAACATCCTACACGTGTACCTTATGCAACATAAAGTGAAAATAACATTTAGAACTGAATCATCACTCAATAAAGCTGACAGGAAAGGTAGAAAAGGGGGTGATTAGCTCCTCAGGTATTCGGTTCCGTGCCACAGAAGGAGGACTTTTAGTACTTACAGGTAGCAAAATAACTCTTAGCTCATTCTAGGTTTCTGATAGTAGTGTGCCAGTTTAGGAGATCTGTATGGGAGAAGACAAGTGCTCCCCTTAAATCTGTTTGTATTGATGCTAAATGAATTCTTCCCGGTTGGACCACTGTCTCCTTTCAGATGCAAAACAAAGCAAATTTGCTAAGAGGAAAAGAGTGCTTGGGGCAGAATGCTGGGCAATATGAAGCTTTTTTTCTGTCCCTGTTACACACACCTGATTTGTGACCTAGAAATATCCAGACTACCAAAGTTACTGGGTAATTTTGAAAATCTGAACCTCTCGTTCCTCTACTGCAGTTTATTTCTGGGGGAAGCAAGCGCTGCAGTGCCTCACTTCATTCACATCCTTTAGCAATAAAGGATTTTTTAACGATGTCTGTACTCTCAGCACTGCAAGTAGAAATATGTCCTCCTGATGTGAAGATTATTTTATTTTCTTTTAAAATAATTTCTTACTACAATTAACTAGCTGATAAGACGTGCTGTGTTTTCACTGAAGGACTTGATGACATCATTGAAATAATCTCCAATCTGATGAATCAGTACGTTTCTCAGTTTTCCCTAATGTGTATCTGATAAGCTTAAACCCACTGGCTTGATTATACAAACATGCATTTCATAAGGTGCTGTGCTGTAAAGGGAGATGGAGATAACTATTTCTAGAACCGCTTCTGTTTTCTCACAGGAAACTTGTGAATCTCTCTTGAATTTAACCCTGGAAGAGGTGAGGAAGAATTATGAGGTTGAAAATCCACGGAGGAATCTTTTTGGCAGTATCTTAACATCTGTCTCAGCCTCTGAGGCCCCCAATCCTGATTTCGGACTGGTGATTGATGGACGGACACTAAACATCATCTTCCAGGGGGGCCTGGAGGAGAAGTTCCTGGCGCTGACGAAGCACTGCCGCTCGGTGCTCTGCTGCCGTTCCACGCCTCTTCAGAAGAGCATGGTGGTCAAGCTCGTCCGCAGGCAGCTTAAAGTGATGACCCTGTCCATAGGTACTTCCATACCTACACATGCCCTCCAGAATGCCCTTGCTTCACAGTTGGAAAGCAGTCAAGTGTAGCCACGGGTTTGTCTTTTCATAAAGCCCTTACCTGTCAGGTTTTCCCAACTAGTGGAAACAGTGGTCCCCAGAGCGATATTAAGCACTGACTCATTTGCTTTGTACCTCCAAATGTGAAATGCTTTGAGTTTTCTGCTCCACTTTTGGTAAGTGAGCCCACTGAAATCCTTGCAGAATTGATTTTTATGACTTAAAGCTAAAAAATACACCTCCGTGGACTAAACAGAAAAGGAAGAGTCGGGTGTATTTTAAAAATCCTTGCTCTGCCCTCCGCTTCAGTTAATTTGCTTTGCCAGCTAACCTAATTCACAGTCTCCACATTGCAGGCAACAATCATGTCTGTTCTTTCCATGGAAATTTGGTTATGTATTTAACATATTGCTGCAAGTTGAGATGAGCAGCAGAACTCTTGAAATTGGGTTGTTACATTGTCAAACACAATCAAATTTATTGTAGGATTTGGAGAATTCAGTGAGGTAGGATGCTGCAAAGCATGCTGCTGAACATATGGAGTTCATGAAGCAGAAACCTACCAAACTGTGCAGATGTTGATGGTGTTGGGGTGTCCATGCCACCACCCAGCTGGTCTCAGTGTCGGACTTAGCCCTGGTGGATCCAGGTCTTCTGGGAAGGAGAATGTTCCAACCAAGACCAGAACCTAGAAGTTATGATTACTGATGCTGAGTATCAGTTACTCTAAGATGCATGGTAGTACAGAATAGCGTTTGTTTATCACCATAGCTGGTTTTTTCTCTTGCTCTGATGTAGGCATTTTGTATTAAGCAGCTTTTCTTGCACTTTTACCGTTCCCTCCTGTCTTCCCATTCTAGGTGATGGTGCAAACGATGTAAGTATGATTCAAGCAGCTGATGTCGGAATTGGGATATCTGGCCAAGAAGGCATGCAGGTATCCCTTCACTTTACTGCCTTCCCTTTTTTGTCATGTGGTCCTTTCTGCCTAACAAGTTTCATAGAAACCCTACATTCTTGAGCATCATCTTAAAAATGCGAGTTGGCATCATTACTGTCATAAATTAATATGCATTTCATAATTATGGGCCAGCCAAAATATAGAGTGTTTTGAGCCAACAATTAGCATGCATGGACAAACCTGTGTTTGCTCATAAGCCTGGAAAATTAACAGATGTCTGTCCAGTGTTAGGTTAGCATCTGGTTTCTGAATCATCTCAGCTATAGCATTTCCAGGTTTTGTTGATTCTCTTTCAGTGTTTTCTGCCCCAAATTCCTTCCCACACATCTCCCTTCCTCATTCTCCCAAGAAGAGGAGTTCTACAGAGATAGAAAGTTCCAAATATTTCCTCGAAATATTTTTTTCCCTACAATATTCAATAGTAGGAAATAATTTCAATGTCCCAGTTAAAATTTTATCGTATTGGGTGGGGAAAAAGGTACCTTGTAAGTTAACTTCTATTCTTTTTACCAAAGGCTGTGATGGCTAGTGACTTTGCAATATCCCGATTTAAGCATCTCAAAAAACTGCTCCTTGTCCATGGACACTGGTGTTATGCTCGCCTGGCAAAGATGGTGATTTACTTTTTCTACAAAAATGTGGTAAGATTATTAAAATTCTGGAAGATTTGCTCCAAGTAAGGATTCATTTCAGGGCTGTGGGGTTTGTTTTGTTTTCTTTTCTTTTTGCAGGTTATACTCTCACTTTTTATGAAGCTACAGTTCCTGTTTCTTCACTTTGCAAGTTTATAGCATGCTACCTCCTTCTTAATGTGCTGCATAAAGCATTGAGGAAAATATGGGTTCTAAATATGTTTTGAAATAGCATTATTCCAGAGGGAGAAAGGACTCAAGGCTTAGTAACTTTTATATGATAGTTCAAGAAACTTTATTAATAATACCCATGAGCTTCAAAATAAAATTTGCATAAGGAAGAGCGGATTATTAGTGCTAGAATATAGAAGATGACTCTGCAATAAGAATTGTTTGCCTGTGAAACCTCTGAATTTTTGCATTTAATTTGATAGGAACCACTTGCAAGTAATGATGCAGTCATATCTGGCATTTTTATTAAAAATTTAATGTATATGCAAATGAGCTGTGCATTGAAGAATAATGTAAAGTGGAAAAACCTGATATAATACAGTTTCTACAAGACTGTGCAAACAAGTCCGTTTGACATGAAATATACTCTGAGCATGAAAGACTATTTACTTTAGAATTCAAAGTATCTAGTGGGTTTTTTTAAAATCATTTTGAATAAGGATTACTTCTTATCAGTGTTAAAATTTGTAGTGGAAATAGGAACTTTTTTCCCTGTGTTTGGGCGCCCCTTTAAAGTTCAAAGGATATTTATTGCCATGTGAAATAGCTCTCTAGACTGGGATCCCGCTGTTCTATTATCTCTCCAGTACCATTAGGGAGCAGGAGGCCTTTGATTCCTTCTGGACAACCAGTTCGTTAAAGTATTTTAAAATCTGGTGCTCAGAGCTGTGAACAGTTCACTTAATTATTCCCTGATATTTTCTTAAAGAAACCTAATGGCTTTTAAAAAGCTGTATCACAGTGGATCGGTGTGAAGTAGACCCTTAAGATGTGCTGCTTTATGGAATGAAGTGCAGAGCTTGCTACTGACAGAACCTTTAACTGGAATAATGCGTTCTTGGGAGACTCTCTTAATGACCAAAGTGCTACATAAACCTTGTAGGTGCAGTTATGAGAGACATAAACCCTCTATGCATTGCAAACTAAAGGGTCCAGATTAGCTGTAATAGTAAGGATCAGCCGGGGCGAGGGGGGAAAGGAGGAGGACATAAGGAGAGGCCACAGGAAAGGTGCAGCTCCGCCAACTCCCACAACCCAGAGGATATGCTTCTGCATATGTGCAGAGGAGCCACATCTCAGCTTGTAACAAGATGCTGTATTTCTATTTGCTTCTCCACAGAGCTATGTCAACCTGCTCTTCTGGTACCAGTTCTTCTGCGGGTTCTCAGGCAGCACAATGATAGATTACTGGCAGATGATTTTTTTCAACCTCTTCTTCACCTCGATGCCCCCTCTTCTCTTTGGAGTCCTGGATAAAGATGTTTCAGCAGAAACACTTCTAGGCTTGCCTGCATTGTACAAGAAAGGACAGAATTCAGAGGTGTGTCTTGATTGTGGAAATACCTGCTTGATAAGGCAAAGGACCACGGAGGGGTTGGGTTTGAGAGGAGGGAGAGAAGAGTTTAGGCTTACTTGAAACTAAATGATCCATTTACAATTTCTCATTTACTGATGTCCACTAAAAGATAGTGTGATTGTTGCTGTCAGAAGAATTGGTAAGGAATATGTCATCAAAGTTGCTTCCTGGAAGTGGGACTGCGTGCTTGGTCATAGTGGGAAGATGCAAATGGGAAGGTGTATTCTGCCATTAAGTACGTGGAGCACATCCAGTTCGGTGACAACATGCTGCATTATAAGAAGTCATATGCTACTCAATCAGCCCTGTGTTCAGTGTTTCTGATCTTAAGAGATGATGGAGTAAATATGAGTATGTATGTAGGTACACACCATATATATATATATATATATATATATATAATTTCTGAGTGAAGGCATAGGAATAAATAAATTAAACAGTATGACAAATGTAATGAAGGGAGGTGAAATAGTTAGCTGGTCCCTGATTAAAGTCTGCTCAGATTTGGTTCTTAGAATTGTCTCAACCTACTGAAGAAGAAAAGCTTGTTAAAAAGATTACAGCAAAAAGTGACAAGAAAACTCAAATCCTTAAATCAATAAACAACCCAACATTTTTTTTCTACTCTCAGGTTCAGAAATACATCTGTTAATACATAAAAGATTTTGTCACAGTTGGGTGTCTAGGCTGTTCCAGGCATAAATGGTTTCATTTATTTACTATTTTTACTTTGAATAGTAAATACCTGAAATCCTCAGAAAATATGCATGAAATAAGTGATGGATTTACTTCAGTTTGCCAGTCAGGTTTAGAGAATCAGTCAGATCTCCATATGTTTGCAAGGAGCACATACATGCATACATACATACCTGGTGTTGCATATATATGCAGTACACCAGCACTTTCTGCCAAATTGCCTTAACATACTTAATAGGGAATTATGAAGATATTAGTAAGAGAAAAAATCATGTGGCCTTAGTTTGAAACGACAAAGTTGCATGGTACTTGGGAATTCTCTCTCCTTTTTCTCCTAACACCTACCTTTATTATACTGGACTGTGATTTTTAGCACTGATGAACACTGGTGATTCACATTGTGTTTAATGATGTTTTGAAAAACCTAAGTGAAGGTTAGCAGAATTTGAGGATTCTCTGCAGGATTGATCATCCCTTTCTTTAGGAGCTCTTGGACCTCACATATATACAAACTATATATTCTGTTTCATTTTGAGGGTGGTGGTGTTCCTTCAGCTGTTTGTCTGCAGTGAAGGAACCCAGTCTTCCGACATTCCAATAACGTATCCCACTCCATAAGAGCTGTGACTCCACAGGTTGCTAGATAAGTTTAAATAAGAAAAATAGTCAAATTATAATGGCACAAAATAGATGCTTCCATGGAAGGAACCTTAACTGAAAGGATTTTTGACCAATTTTGTTTGAAAAAGAATCTGATTAATGGGATCCATGGGGAAAAAATAAGAGGAATTAGACAAATAGGATGAGGCATTCATGATATCCAGCTTTCAAGTCCTGTAGTTGACTGACTAATCTTCCTAAGGTCTGTCTTTAGTTAGCACAGAGAAAATGCCTGTTCAGAGATAAGCCTTTCATCTAAATCAGCTGCTCAGGAGAGTTATGAAGGGAGACCAGTTAGCTATAATCAATAGTCTGAATGGAAGAAAAACAGACAGCAATTGTGTCCGTGGGACAGACTAGAGATGTGTGTTACATCATGATGACTGTTATTTGTAAACTCCTGCAGATATACAATCTGTCAACTTTTATTATTACAATGCTGGATGCCTTCTATCAGAGCCTCATTTGCTTCTTTGTCCCCTATTTGGTAAGTACTGGAGCCATTCATATTCCCATTCTCCTATCCTTAAAAAAATAGAGAAATTCACTTCTGTGTAGTCAGGGTTCGTCAGTCTGTCTGTCTGTTTTCCAGACGTACGAGAACTCTGACATAGATGTGTTTTCCTTTGGAAACCCCATCAATACCGTCTCACTCCTGACCATTCTCTTGCACCAGGCTCTAGAAATGAAGACGTGGGTATGTCCTTTCTGAACATAGCATACTGTGTAGATGTGGCATTGTCTTTCAGCCTTTTCCCTAAATTCTGTGTCACAAGATGTAGCAGATGCACTGAGATTTCATGACGTGCCAGAATTGTTTATTAGCCTCAGGATAATACCTTCCTGTACACAGCAACAGAATTGGCTTATGCTGTGCCTTTGGACTGGACACTACACAATTTGTGCACCATTACATGAGGACGTGTTTCTTAAAGAGCTTTATTCACTGTCTCTGGGGTTTTGTGAGTTAAAGCACGTTTTAGTAGCCTGAACCTATCGGGTATGTTCTTCCTAATCCTTCTTTGTATCCTCCTGTCTTACACACAGTGTCAGTCTCTCAATCATCCCTGACATTTCCTGCAATTCTGCTTACAGACCCTGGTCCACGTGTTAACGATGATTGGCAGTGTGGTGTTTTACCTCGTCTTCTCTCTCATCTACAATGCCGTCTGTGTGTTCTGCAACCCACCCACCAACCCCTACTGGATTATGGAGAAGCAACTTTTAGACCCCACCTTCTACCTCCTGTGCCTCATCACCCCCGTGGTGGCACTCTTGCCAAGGTTTGAACAATGCCCTTTTTTCCTCTCAGTTTTCCTTTAGTCAATTTGTAGGCATTTGAGTGAAATAGCAATGCTGCATGTAGGAATGAAAGGTGTCAGGCACATGTTGTGCAGGGATAGGTGATCAGCATGGAAGTCTGATGCCTGGATTCAGCTTTTCAGTCCATGAACCATTAATTTACTCAGTTAGACAACCCTAGATAAGCCACTCTATATCTACTGCTTTTGTTTTGCCATCAGGAAAACCTCTTTCTGGAGTGCTTGAAACTTTACCAGTACATATCTGCTACATAATTGTTCACTGTTATTCTAAATGCAATGCTGTTGAGCTGATCAAAACTAGAAAGCAAATATTTGAAATGTCCTTATATGTTTTGAGTTACTAAATATGTTGGGTTTCTTTAGCACATTATTGTGCATTACCAAGCCAAACTGAAGAACGTGTTTCTGTATCAACTAATTTTCTGTATCTGGAATCTTCATTTTAACCTATGCTTTGTCTGGGTTGCACCTCTTACTCCAAGGTTTTATTTCTGCTTTGTTTAGCTTCCTAGTCTCCTCATCCTTATTGTCATGAAGTAGTGCAGCACACTGGTACTGCAAGAATCAGGGAAATATTTCAGTAGTTGATTTTGTAAGTGCTTTTAAGGCATTAGAAACTGAGCCCTAACTTTGGCTAAAAAGGAACCTTCAAGACTAGCTACTATTTTTCTTCAAATTATTATTTCCCCATTTGAGTTGAGATGCACTTGTGATTTCGTGTTATATTATGTCCCTTCAGGTCAGGATAAACACCACAGTTTAGTACGGTCTTGCGTCTTCCAGACAGGGCATCCTTTACCAGTCTGTTTTGCTCCTGCATGCTTTTTATTTTATAATTAGCCCAAAGTCACAGTGTCATTTTTGACCCTGGGGTTTCTACTGAGAGCTACATCAAGCAAGTGGTTGGAGAACTGGTATCTCCATCTTGGGAATTCAGCAAGGTTCAGATCATTGCTGCCTTAGCAGGATACTGATCTTAAAGATTCATATCTTGAGACCTTCGAAGCTGGAGAGGTACCCCAAATTATTTTCTGCAGAGTCCTCAGTTCACAGCATAGCCAGTCCCCAGTTTCTGCTACAACTTATCTGGTTCAGCATATCACAGCAGAGGTGAAACCCCCCTTTGTTAAAATGCACTTAATTTTAAGTTTCAATTGGTTCATCTCACCACGCTGCCTGATCCTTATCTCCTTGAGAAACCAGTTGGAGCCTTGAGATTCTGGTTTCTTTCTAAGAGCTTTTGTTAAAATCTTTGCTCCCCTCAGTCCTTCCTTTTGCTACTGCCTTCTGTGCTAGCTGATGTTTCTGAGACACTGCAGCACTCTGGGGGGGGTTTTCCTTGGAGCCTGGCAGTGCTTTGCCATGCATCCTCTGTGCATCTGCAGACTCTGAACTTTATTTGGGATTCAACTGCACGGCATCAGTGTCTCAAGTCCGAGAAGAAATGGATCTGAATCTTGTGTTCATGTTCATTCATTTGCAAGGGAAGGCGCTTGCCATGTCTCGTGGAGGATTTCAACACGTGAAGGAACTCTATGTCTCCAGCAGTGGAAGGCAGACTATGCTCTGCCAGGAAGCCCTGCAGAGGCCCCACAGGTTGTCTCGCATCCTGCAGGGCTGTGGGAAGGGCAGGAGCAAGTGACAGCAGTTCACAGGATGGAAGACACAGTTCTCCTTCCCTTCCCTGTCCTCTTGTCTGGTCCACCTGCATCTTGCTCAGAAGATAGAGAGGCAGCTTGAGAGGAAAGACAGAGGACAATACAACCCGTGCCAGATGGACCCAGGCACCCTTTGTTGTGCTCTTAGCTTCCCAACCATAACTAGCAACTACACAGTTCCCAGACCTGAGATGTCATGGATTGATGAGCACAGGCACAAGGAACATGTGTTTACCCACTCCTGATTGTGCAGATAGGTCTGAGAAATCCATTGCCTTAAAAAGCCCTTTCTGCACTTAGTCTAGCTGGCTGGGGTTTTTAATCTTGTTTTACCTATTTATGCATACATTTATCAGCAGGACGTGAAGATGGCAGCTTGATTAATGCAATTTCAAAGAGTCCCTGTGTTTGTAAAACGAGGCCATGTACATAAAGGTCAAATCCTATTAGAAAGACTGTGAAAGAGACTTTGGTTTTCAGACAAAACTGCATGATGTGGCGAGAGCGTGTGTGCTCTCACTGCACCAGTATCGAGTGATACCTGTTCTCCAGCCTGCAAAGGGCACAGACAAGACTTTTTTTTTTTAACTGGTTCCTGGGCAAATCCATAAGCTGAGGTTTATAAACTTCTAGTTTTATGTGTCCTACCAAATTAAGATCCCCTCTTCTAGCAGTATAAATATCCTCAAAATCTCCTCAAATGCTGCCTGTCCTGGTGAGCTTCTGTGTATCTTTCTTGCACTGTTCAGCAATCAAATGGTTCTATTATCCTATATTTAGTATTTATATGCACATAGTTGCCTCTATACAAAGATAAGGGTATAGTTGCATGTTACATTAAGATTAAAGAGTCAATTTCCACCTACAAGGTGTAGGACATCAATCAGATGCCTGTAGAGCAATAGCAAATTTGCAACTGGATTTGTGTTACATGTTGCAGATTATGGAAGGAACCCACTGGTAAAACAATCCATTCTCTTCCTCTTTCATCAGGTTCTTCATTTTTGCTTTGCAAGGAACCTTTGGAGCATCCCTGACTCTGAAAGCACAGCAACTAGATAAGCTTCCAAAAGAGCAACAGGATCTCGAAATTCAGAAACTGAGATCAAGAAAGCAAACTACTTCTGGTGCATCTGTAGCATCACGTGCATCTAATGATGACCTTGAGCAAAACATCAACCAGTTATGTGTCTCACCATTTTTACATTCGGCTGCAGCACCTGTGCCCCACGGAGACACAGAAAGTCAGGGACTTTCTGCCTCGCAAGTGAATCCTCTGAGGAAACAGACACCTGAAGAAGGCTACTATTTCTTTAATAGGTGGGCAGAGGAAGAACCTGCTGCTACAGACTCTTCATCGGGACCTTTCTCTGGCCATTACCCACTTGTACCAACAGCTCCTGGAAATGATGGTGGCAAACGGACTAAAGATAACACTGACAGTTTTAGTCATGGAAGCCATCGGCGATCTGTGAGTGCAGTGACACTCTGAATAAACATTCAGAAATGGGATCCACAGCCCATGTGGAGAAGGATACCATAGGGAAAATAAAAAGTCTATTTATATTTAACCACGATGCGCACTACAAAAGGGAGAGACGTGGAGTTACAAACCTGCTGGAGTAGTGCAGTAACATCTCAACGATGTAACTTTTCCTAAGTGCATTTATAGTTTGAGTTTGTCATCACATCGCTCCCTGGTCTTCCTGGTTTTGTCTCATTAGGGGAATGTTACATGAGCACCACACAGCTGCTGAGAAGTGTGCAATTACTTCCTTTCATTAAGGAATATTTTTCTTTCACTGTAAGAGAGAATAATTGTACTAGTGGTTTCAATGCTGTTATGCTACTGAGGTAATTGAAAGAGAATCGTTCTATATTAAGCCAAGTCTGAGCACAAGACATTCCACTCTAGATTTCACTAAGTCCTAAAAAGACCTTACTAACTTAAAGATTGTAGTTCTGCCCAGAAAAAAACATTACTGAAAGGTATTTGCAAAATAACGGCATCAGAAAGAGACTAGTAAATGTTCCAGGTTTTAATATATAGATGTTATACATACAACAATATCACTCCTATAGTCTGTTTTCCCTGAGCAGTAAGCTCAGTATTTTTATGCAGGTAGCGGTTTGACCTGCTACTGTTAAAGGAAAGGACAAACAAGTTTATGAAGTAGAAGGATGCAAATACTGAACTACAAGAACTGTCAGGATAACTTAGGGATAAGTGGTGTCTACTTTTTCATACCTACAAAAGGAGACACATATAACAAGGATTTATGTTCTAGAATTCTTAAGTTTTTCCTGCTTTTTCATCTAGAAATTCAGTTTCTTCCTTCTATTCTTTATATTATTATATGGTGTTGCTGCATTCAATCAACTATAAATCCTGCCCCTCCCCACAGTTGGTTACATTTAGTAGTTGATGGAGATCTCAATAATGGAGATTTTGACAAGCAATATATAATGGTCACTAATCATATTGCAGCAAGTACATGGTGTAGAATGACCAAAATATGCATAATACATTCATCCTTCTCAGTATCTCAGGGCAACAAGATGCGGGGGAGGCAGGAGAAAAAAACAACATAAAACGTGACCATCATCACTACCTATTGCAATGCAATGAAAGGTGACTTTGGTATTTCTTATAGAAATGTTGACTAGTAAAACTGTTTCCTAAGTTTTTCTTCTCAATGTGGGGTGAAATTTTAACTATGTTTTAAATTCAAGCTGTCTGTGACTTCTGTGAATCTACCGTTGGTTCTGATTTCAGTAGGTTTGTAGCCTTTTTTATACATGTTCTATTAATTCAGCTATTTGCTATCTTTTACAATGTGTGAAGTCTGGTTAATAATCTGTTTAGCAAACACTACTTTAAATTTGGTGTGTCATGATAATTACTGTAACTAAAGTCTTCACATTTTTACTTTAAAGCAACTGGGGCAAAATTGAGTAGCTGACCTGCCACTGGGATTTGGGGTAGCCAGAGCAAGAGCACACACAGAGCTGCAATTGTTAAAGTATTAATTGTCAACTATAAAACAATTCAAAAATAGGGTTTTTTTGCATGATATACAAAATGAAGGGAATTAGGCATAGCTGAGATTATTGTTAATGGAGTGTGAGATTGCTCAAATGCTTGCTCACTAGCTGGGAATGGACCTTGGGTGACAAGACTTAAGATCAAGTCTTTACAATCCACAGCCATGTTTTTACATTAAACAGTACATTTCCTCTGAACTTAAAGATGCCAATTTCTTACACATTTTACTACAAAATGTGAAGTGTTTTTATAGTAATAAATGTAACATGGTCATAATTTGGTCTGTCGTTGAAGGACAAAAACAGAGACAGAGGAGCAGTTTTCCTATTGTCATTCGTGAGTGACAACCTCATGTTTTCAGAGGCCATGCTATAGAAATGCTTATCCTAAAAACTAGGTAACATTTATCTGACTGAGCATATATGGAAGAGAGCCAGGTTGGTTGTGTTTAAGCAAATCTGGAAGACCTTTAGAGCTTCCTGAATTCAAAGCCGAGATTTAATTTCACGTTTTCTCATCACAGCTTCTGTAAAATGGTTCCACCGCACCTTTTGCCCTGACAGCTGGGCTTATGTTCAGAAATGGTATATAAATAAGGGAGGACCCTCTTAAGAAGGGAAAAGATTGAAGTGTTGTTTATGTTCTCCAGCAAAATAGCCCCTAAAACTCTGTAGTGATGGTGTCCCTGCTATATCAGGGGATGAAAGAAGAGGAAGACAGTCCCTTTCTGCATAGCTCCTAGGCCATAACCAAAAATAGTCGCTTCATTTAAAAGAAGTGACTCTCTTCCAAATTTGCATGGCTGCCTTTAATCCTACAGCCAGACCCTTCTGTTGTGTGGTAGATGATAACAAAACAGTCCAATAGATTAATTTACCTGGAGAGTTTGCAACACAGAGGAAACACATCCCTGATCCTTGAGGAGAGAGGAAGCTGAAATAACCAAAACTCAAAGGCAGCATCAGACAAGACCTGGCTTCTGCCAGGCCCCAGCTGGCTCCACAACTTTATAAAGCTCTCCCTTGATACCCCTCCTCCTGGGTAATGCTGCTACCATCCCTCCTCCAAAGTAGATGCTGCCATAGTTCAGGACCTATATTTGCTGCTAAACAGTGTGATCTTTTCTATGCTCCTGGGTAAGTAGTGATCATGAACTGTCTCATGTTAAAAAAACGGTGAAGAAGTACTTCCCTTTGCTCATGAAGTAGATTAGCTGAGACTATCCACCCCTTTGAGAAGTAGAATCTAGAGGGTGGGGGGGTTTTTGTAATGAGAGCAAACCCATAGTAAGGAAGCAAGTACTGCAATGATTTTCTTTACAAGAGGGAAAAAAAACAGTTGTTTAGACCAAACTGGATTTCAAAGATAGTTTATTTCCATTTCCAGGCATGTTCAGTAATACTGTCCAGATGCACGTTCCATTAGTTCTTACATGAGCGCTTCACGATAGAACAGGTGCCTCACTTTTTAACGTATCCTCAGGTGATATTCAACATTTCATAGACTTGGACTATAAAACACTAAAATGAATGGGTTTAGGGTTTTTTGGTGAGATGACTGCATACTTTTTATTTTGCTCTATGATATTATTATAATAATGATACTGTACATGCAACAGTTCTTTGAGCTACAGAGAGCTATCCCTATGTGACAAACTGAAGGTGGCCTCTCATATAGAGGTGAATGGGGGATGCCTTACCAACTCTATTGGCTGTGTTTTAGATGCATCCCAAGCTGCTTGCAATGGTCAGTGAGGAGTCATCCATCATGTTCTCAACAGAGGCAAGTCATTTGGGGTTTTTTTAATACAAGGTGTGGGAAATGCATACACATATCTTCACTTCTTTTTGTGTCTGTCTTAGCACAGCCAGTTAGGGGTATGGTCTTTGAGAGTTGTTGTTGATTATCTGCTTGAGATAATCAATAACTGTTTGGTCTAAAATCCAGAATTATTCACGTGGGATAAAGAGAGGAATCCAATTTCTCCTTTCTTATATATCTCAGAAAAAAATTAAAACCAGCTTTAAACTATGTAGAGATAGGTGTGCATCATGCTCCAGCACACAAACCACTTTTCCCAAGGATGAATTGTGTATATTTTGCCACTTTGTTGGCTGATGTTGCAACGTTTAATTCATTTGTTTGATTGCAGTTTGAGGTGCAAGTACAGAGCTGTTTGCTTTAGGGGTAAGGTGACTGCAGGCAGGATGTGACATGATTAGGTACTTGTGAGCAGCACTGATGAGTAAAAATATAAACGCAGAGACAAGAGACTCTTGAAGATAATGATCACAGAGGGTGGGATTTAGAGAGCTGACCAAATAACATTGAAGATCTATAAAGTACTTTTGACATTGCCGGTGATTGGAACTTGCTGCAATTATCAGTACATGAGATAACTGTGAACAGAACTTGCTGCCCGGCTCTTTAATATAACACCTGATTATTCCCAGCTACATAAACAAGACTGAGATTGAATAGAGTCTGAATCATTATTTTTCCAAAAATATCAGAGGGGTAGCTGTCTGTTCTCTGAAGACATTGAAGGGCGACGGTTGTTTATCCACCATCCTCACTGCAGGAACAAAAGTATACTCCCACCTCCAGATATACTTTGCAGGTCTCTTTCCATGTTAGCTCCCAAAGAGCTCACATGGTTATTGTGCGTTTTGACAGGTGAGCAGAGGCCTATGAATGATCTTCACTGTAACCAAAAACATCAGGTTTTGGCTCCATGGAAACTGAGTTTTGACCTTGACTCCACAGAAACCAAGCCATTAGTTGCTGCTTTCTGTTTGCCAGTTCAACCCTACAAAGCTGAGTCCAAGTCTTTATGGCATTATGGACTGAGCAGTTTAACATACCATTGCTGACTGCCCTGGGGGGCTACTTCTCTGCCAGAGTTCATTGCCCTCATCACTAGAGTGACACAACAGCCACAGACAATCTCTTCCACTGCTTCAAATAACCCTGACAAGAAACTCTCAGTCAGAGCTCTGGGTTATACTTGTGATTGGTTAGATCGTGGTCTCCATTTTGCCAGCAGTCCCTGTAAGAGTTGGAAACCAACCAGAAAGCAAAGCTGGGCTCTACAGTGGAACACGTTGGTCTAATAGCTGCTTTGCTTATAGTACCACAGGCTGTTCCAGGGGGTCAGCAGATGCTTTAGTCTTCCTGGGCATCATTCCTTATATGAGATGATGGATGTTCAAAGAACCTCAAATGCAAATAATGTATTATTCCCAAACGCTAAAAAACATATAAAGTAAGTAGCCAGTACTTTGGAAGATGAGTCCAAATACAGCCAGGGCGTTCCTTTTGTATGCTGGTATTCCTCCTCATTTTACTAACGTGGATCTATTTAACCTCAAACAGATTGATTAGGGAACTCCTGTACTTTTACTGATTTTATACAAAAAAGCACAAATATAAATCAGTAGGGTGTAGGCAGGTCAATACAGGTCATTTTAAATCAGCTGAATTCAACCAATACTTTCTTAGAGTTCATCTTGCTTTGTTAATACTTTAATTCTGAGGACTTTTGCCAAGAAGAACATCTACGTATGCTTGATCTGAATGGTTCCTCTTTCACAATGTTTAAGCAGCTTGTGGCAAGTAATGTCATGATCTAAATCAAGATTCAAAGACAACAGAGTCTTCATTTCTGTTACTGTGTACCTGGGACAGTGCAGGAGAAGGACTGTTATGTCCCAAGATCGGTTGTACACCACCATGACAAAGCAGAAACATGAATGTGCCTGGGGCCTTCTGGAGATTTCCAAACAAATTTCTTAAACTCCTTTCAAGCATTCGTCAGTAACATGTTTTATGAGTAAAACGAGTAAACCACCCATGTATGGTCTTGGTTAAGTGGCACTGTGAACAATGGCCCCACACTTGTAGTAGGCTAAAATGATCTTGCTTTAAATCTTGCCTTGAGAAGAGTAATGATATAAAGATTCAAATATGATTTTTCAAAAATTTCAACTGTATATAAATTATGGGAATCTGTTCCTAAAACCCATTGCTCCTTTTCACAACCTTTAATTTCATAGTAAGGAGGGAATATAGTCCAGAGACCTCAAAGAGTCAGAAGTGCTCTTGCAGCTATTGGTTCTCAGATGGAAAAAAAAAAACAAACCCAAAAGCTAAAATTTACAACCCCGAGGAATCCAATTCTCCATCACCTTTCAAAAAAGGAGTCCAAGCACACACCAAATAAATATTTTAAATTCTAATACTGATGTGAAAGGCAACTTATTGAAAAGGAATATTCTGGCATCACGTGTGCATTTGACTTGCATTTATTTAGAATTTAGATTCATATCGTTTCACAGAAATGTAAGAAAGAGCAGCTCAAGAGAGAATCTGATCTCTTTGCAGTAAGGAGTTGCAGACAATCCACACCAGCTACTTGTCTGCTCAAGTCTTTATCAACAAAACAAAAAACAAATGAACAAACAAAAAACCCCCAAACCTGCAAGAAATGAGATTAACGCTATAGTGGGACTTGTTGAAGGGAACTGCTTACTAGACTTTTGAAGATTCATCCGCTATCCATCGTGAAAATAAAGCTCTTCTTTACTTCTACTGTATAGAAATATATCACAATAATGGTAGGGATCCAGAGTAAGCTCATATACTGTGATAAATGACAAGACTTCCATGGTGTTCAAAGCATTATCAGAATCCATTTCATACCTCATCTGTTATTATAAGCATAAAATGTGCAAATGTTCTCCTCTGCTGTAAATGTCAGCATGCTGGGGGCAAATGCTTTGATTTTCTATCAGCAAATAATGTTAAATTATATAGTGTTTAATCACACTTAGTGAGAGTGATGAACTTTAAAGAATGAGTTTCTTTCATATCACTCCATCTTCAGTTCTCCTGGAAATGGACATCATCGTTTCTAAAATTTATATAACATAAACCCTGAAGATAACTTCCCCAGCCTGGAGGATGGTTCAAGGCAGAGTACTAAATACAAAACCATTTAGACACTAAGATTGTTTTGATTGAGGTGATCAGGTATTTCAGCATAGAATTTAAAAGAATTTTGAAAGAATTATAATTCTGGCACCTTTTAGACAGTGAAGTTATTTGCATTTACAGAAGAGTCTAGATTACCTGGTATGACCCAACCTCAAAACTGGTAATTTCTAAATAAAGTAGTTTCATTTACCAGGCCAGATTGTAAATTGTTGTTAGGTAGGAGTGTTCCACTGGAGTAACTGGAGGTCTGTGGCTTCACTTGTGTGGAGAATCTCACCTACACGCTCCACCTGCTCTTTCTGAAAGGTGGAATGCAGGCAAAGGTATGGATGCAATACATAGAGGAGACTCATGGGCAGTAAAAGAACCTAAATCTTCAAATCCCAAGGAAATAGCGAAGAGTAATCCTGCTAGTATCTTAGCAACCACAGAAACTAAAAGACAAGCTGTAGTGGGAAATCAGCTATAGCCCATCTTTGAGCATTCTCTCTGGTTTCTATTATGTGCTTCTGAAACTGGATTTTTAAAAACAGCATTTGAAAATACTGGTTTGTTAGTTGGAGAGGTTCCTCCTTTTTTGTTTCTGGTGTGGGGAGCTACTTTTTTATATCTGAATCAGTAATCAGTAGTTTATTAGAATGATTTTATTAGCACATTCTAGACTTGAAGGGCAGGCTGGAAGAGACAGCAGAATGCTCTTATGAAAGGAGGGATGATGTGCTGTGGAGGGAGCACTCCCCCTCCACCCTCCAGGGTCAACAGCAAAGCCTCTGCTGCATTCAGTGGCACAGAACAGCTCCTGCAGACACTAAGAAATGGGCAGGTCTTTGAGATCTGTATATTATTTTTCCTATTAAATTGGCTTCATCACTTTCACAACAATCTAGATTTTCTGGATCTCTGTATCACCCCCAGTACATAGAGATAGATATTTTTTTTCCATATCAATTCCAGTAGAAACATAGATTTCAGTCGTGCATTATGGCAAAACTCTTATCATGATGCAAAACTAATATAAGATCAGTACTCTTTCAAAACATCAGCTATCCACACAACGTGTCTGGTATGGAAATGCAGGAAATTGTGGAGTTAGTCAAACACTAGGATTATAGATGCATATATATGTCAGTACATTAAAGCTTCATCTGTGCTTTGCTGCTCTTTTATTGTGAGTTTCAGCCCCCCATTGCTTGTTATTATTCCTATTGTGGCAGAAGAATGACCACAAATGTCAACATTTTGAAAATTATTTAATTGAATTGATGCCCTTAGATATGCTCGATTTGTTACATATAAAAACCTTTTATTCTTATACTGGAAATTTACAGGCACCTTAAAAAAAAAAAAAAGCAGGAAATAGGTTAAAGTGCAAATTAGTTGTGTTTGATAAAAAGCAGATAGTCAAAGGCAGTGGTTTACAGGCACACCTCTTTTGCAATTTATTTAGCTGTGCTGTTCAGCGATTAATGAAAATCCTTTTAAAGGCTGATAGAGATAGAAATTATTTAGAATCCCCTAAATGCTCACATTCAAGAAATATTTTGTCTGCTAAATATTATTTATCTAGCTCTAATCAATTATCTGTCAGCATCAAAAAGATTCTTTTAGCTCACAAAAGGCAAAGCAGAGAATGTATTTTAAAAATACAGTTATTAGCTTGTGTATAGCTCTTTCTCTGTTAAGCCACTAATAGTTCAACTCTGCTAAATAATCAGACACTTGGGAAGAGGAAAGTGAATCACTCAGCTGTATTTCTGCAAAAGCAGCTGTACATAAGTGGTTTTAAACCAGTTTCAGTAGGATTTAAGCTCTCTATTTTGAAACTGTCTGCCTGTCACCAACAGTAAGGTCTGACAAGTCTTGCTATTTACTGACCATCCACCCCTCTGCAGGTCTTCCAGGGTCTTCTGTTTTGTTACCTGAATTGGAGCTGACTCAAAGGCATTTTTTAATTAGTATCTTGAGGTTAAGAAGTCACTTGTTGGCTACCCTGGCTTTCCTGAGCCAACCCTTGGGGATGCTCTTCCCCCACCAGAGAGGTCCCAGGGTCAGAAAGATGCAGGTGCCAGCAGCAAAACCGAACAAAACCAGCCTTGGGGAGGTGCGTGTTTATCCAGACCTAACTGTGCAACAGATGGTTTAATAGTCCCTCCTTCTGCCACAGCACTCTTAAACAAAACACAAGCTCATAAATACCATACAACAACCAGGGTGAGGTGGCTGCGCCAGCTGACGTCCCCCAGGGGAGTCTGGCCCTGGGCAGCTCTCACTTAGGAATATAAACCTGCTGCTTCAGGGTTCATCCGCCACAGGTACCTCTCAATGATGCTGACAGAGCTGAATGCCTTCCAGGAGGCGGGCAGCCATCTCTCTGTGGTTGCCCTCCCGGTCTGTAAGTAGAAATAATAATGCTTTACCATACTAGCACAGGCAGTAAGAGAATAAGCACGCTCAAATCAGCAGTGTCTGGGATGTGGGCAGAAGCAGGGGAGTCAGAAGAGGGCAGAAAGTGTCAGTGCCAAACTTAGAGATAACCCAGATCAGATTCAACAGGATTCCCTGCTCTCCTGTGGTGGATCCTTGCAAGATCTAACAGAGATTGTTTCAAAGGGAAATCTGAACAGATTCACAAAGTGCAAGTTTTAAACATTATTAATTTCAGTAGTTAACACCTCAGAAAATGAACTGGAATTAGCCTCTTGTGAATGTACAAATATTTATTATCACTGCTGCATGTCCTGCCAGTCTAGCAGCTGACATCCGTGGCATTCAAATTCCTTCAAGTCTTGCCAGTCAATATTAATGAGACACTAAATACTCAGATTGCACCTGTCCATTAGAGTAAATTGACTAGTTTATTGTCTTCACAGTCTTTTGAAGAGTGATAAGCACCAGCTTTGAACAACTTCTTGGAGAAGGTTTCTTGATTATAGCCTTTGAATCTGTTCTGGGAGGCGGCTGACAGCTGTCCTTTCTGGTTTGGAAACAATCAAATTAGACTGACTCCTAACAGATGATGCTACTCTGCAAAAAAGCTTATTCGATGCCACAGCAGATGATGCCTCTGTCCCTTTATTCAAACTGTAAGGCAAAGACAGGCAGGAGAAATTAGTAGGAGATATAAGTAAAGTGTCAATTCCTGGAAACCCATTAATAGCAGGAGTGAGCTGTTCAGTATTACTGGAGATGATCTTAATATAGAAGACAAAAGTTTTATTTTTAAATAATTCTCATGAGTTTCCACTCAGGGCAATGGGCAAGTAAGCAAGGGATGTAACTCCAACTGTTTGGGGTAAGAATCTTGGTCCTGTCATGCAAAGTACTAAAAGTCTTTTTCTTTTGGGATTGGCTCTGAAAGGACATGCCCATTAACTGAGGATTTTGATTGTAAAATAGTGAGAAATACTCCTTTTTTTTTTTTTTCCCCCCAGCAAGGATACTTTCTGCAGGCTTACACTGCACCTACACACACAGTTCTACATTGGGAACAATCCCAAGCTTTCCAGAAAGGGAATTTTCATCAGCCGGTTGGGCAACACTGGTGTTACAAAGGGTTTCACCTTGGCCAGAAGCAGCAAAGTGTTTTTATTTCTTTATATGTATTGTGTATGCATATTTTTCTATATGATTCCCAGAATTGTAGGTGTTGGAAGGGGCCTCCAGAGATCATCAAGTCCAACTCCCCTGCCAATCAGGGTCCCTAGGACAGGTCACACAGGTCAGTGTCCAGATGGGTCTGGAATATCTCCAGAGAAGGAGACTCCACACCCCCTGGGCAGCCTGTCCCAGGGCTCCATCACTCTCGCCATGAAGCAGTTCTTCTGCATATTGGTGCAGGACTCCCTGTGCTCCAACTTGAGGCCATTGCCCCTTGTCCTGTCCTCACAGACCACTGAATAGAGGCTGGCCATTTCCCCCTGTGTCCCACACTTCAGATATTTATAAACATTTATAAGATCCCCTCTTAGTCTTCTTTTCTCAAGGCTGAGCAGCCCCAGTTCAAAAGACGATGAATGCATGATGAATGGCTACAAAACCAATGGCTGCATAAGGAGGTGTGACATCCCCAAATAAAGCTGGGATGAGCCACACTGACCTCAGAGAATGGTTCCTCTGGATACCCAATGAGTACAGAGAGCCCTGCTGTGTCAGAGGGGACGGGAAAACCAGGTAGAAACTTCAAATATGAGTCTGCAGTGGCCATAAACAAGGGATCCTTGTTTGTGAATGTAGGTGTGTCTCAGAGGGAGAGAGGCTACCAAGTTTGGCACCTTGCTCTAAACTTGTACAGGTTTCTCTTTCTGGGTCACTGTTCCTTGCACAGATGCAGCCCAGCTTTATATAAGCTTTGTGAAATGAGGTCTCTCCTCATTAATTTTTCACTCGCAATCCCCATCCGTTTCTTTTCCTTTGCCTTCTGATTCTTCTGCTTGGATGTTTTCCTTCTGCTGCTTATTACTGAAGAAGGTACCTAGACATGAAAAGCAAGAACAGAGCAGAGCCCAGCTAATTAACAACTCCTTTAAGCTATTGTTTACCCTGCACAGGAGCACATCTCCAATCAATGCCAAGTTGGATCATGAAAATGTTGCTAGAGAGAGCCAGGTCAAAGCCTTGAAAGCCTGTCTCAGCCCCTTTCAAACTCACAGTTTTGCTGCAGATAGCCCTACTGGGAGAGATTTCCCAGCTCCACAGGACCTGCCTGCAGGGAAACTGTTGGAAACGCCAGCAGTTCCCTGGAAGTGGAAACACCTTGTGAACACTCAGGCCCCAGGTAGCGTGGTTAGTACTGCAAAACAGGGAGGAAAAATCAGGAATTGTTTGATTTAAAAGAAAACAAAAAAGGAGGAAAATTAGGGGGGGAGGGTGGGGGGTGGGCAAGAGTGTTTGCTTGCTCTTTTCATCCTTTTCCCTGTCACAAAGCTCTAATATCAGCTGTTGTGGTTCTGGGTACTGGGAAGGAGACAGAAAAGAATATGCTTGTTCTGATCGAGTATCCACGTTGTCAGAACTGACTCCTCAGGCAGGGTTCAGGAGCACATAGGTGCACCTGCGTGTTTCTGGTTTGCACACAGGACTCCAGCCCCACTCCACGCCTGGGGGGTTAGGTAGGCTTCCAGAACTGGAAGGCACTGCTCTCTTCCAAGCAGTGGTACTGCAGTGCAAGAGGGAAAACAAGGAATTAGCTACATCTCTGATAAATGTAATTCAGGGCAGAAGTTGAGAAAATATTTTTCTTCTGGATCAGTCCATGGCTATTGTTGCTCATGCAAATACAAGAATTTGCTCTGATTTCCCTGAAATCAACATGAAAAGATTTACATTGACTTTATGAACTAAATCACAACTGATGAAAAGTATAATTTGAGCTCCCGTGCAGTTCATAACAAACCTACAATGATGTGCAAAAAGGAAAAAAAAGAAAAAGCCTCTATCAAAAGGAGAGCAGGATGTCTGGTTGAAGTCACTGCATCAATATTGCGAGCTCTCATTTGTTCATCAGACTGAGGTATGACAGTGTCACCTAGCAACTTTTGAAGGGCATTCAGACTTGACAGTGCTGAAATCTATAGAAATGCCTATAAATAAGTTAATTTACAAATTAATACTTTTTATGAGTGTCAAAAGCATCACATTTGACATTAAAAAATTAACACTGCACAAGAGGAAAGGACCCAAAAAAATAATTTTCATACTGGCAGTGACGTAGTGGGAGGATTTGAACTGAATAATCATGAAATACTTTAACCCTGGGAAGGAAAGATGTGCATGTCCAATATCCCTGCTTTTATATACGTGCATATCCATAAGACTTATGTATCTACATGTATGCATATATCTGTGTAATTATTTTAGATGAGTGCCATGTTTTTCCTAGTACCTTTGTTAACAAAGAAGAAATACTCATCTGTTAAGTTTTGTACGTTCTAGGAGGTGTTAAATGCTATGGACAATTCCTTAATTTTCTGTAAGTTCATAACCTCCCCAGCTCTGCCAGCACGCCTGAAGACTGAGGAATGGAATGTCAGGGTGGTCTGCTGTGTCAAAATCCAGCTACTTCCCATTGAATTACTGCTGCCAGAGCTGCCTGGGTGGAGCAGGTAATTCTGTGTATAGGGAAGAGCTTAGCCAAAATTAATAGGCATTGTGTTCAGCAAAACTTAGGCTGATGGATTGGCTGTGATGAGAACCATGTCAAGTGGCCAGTCTCTCTGGACTGTGAATTAAAATTAGGAAAAAGCAGAAGTAGTCTTGAGTAGTCCAACATCAAAGAGGCAGAGTCTAGGCTCTCCACTGCACAGCTGAGAAGACAAAGTGTCCCTTGCAGTGATTTTCTAGGTTGGACTTGAATTATTAAAAGCTTTCACAGAAGAAGGAAAAAAATGTAGACAGGGAACTTTCCTAAGAATTATCAGACGTGTGCATTTGCCAAGAGAAAGGAGAATATAAGTTGCATATATGAAAGAGAGAGAGAGAGAGAGCAAGCAGTGGGTAGGTATTGCATTGCCTGACTACTTTCATATTTCCTCTCTACCCACACGGCACCTGTGGGTGAATGAGTCAGTGGCTGCTGTCCTGCTCCCGGCTCCAGAGGCTGGCTGTCTCTGAGTTTACACTTCCAGCCACTCACCCCCCTCCAGGTCACGCAAAGGGACTTCACCAAGGTGGAAGAGAGCAGGTGCTAATGGGATCTGCCTGCAGGCCTGTCTGAACAGGCTATTCCAAAATAGATCTAAGATGCCCAACAGCGCTTTATATCAAACCTGAGCTTGTGTTCAAAAAAAATAAAAGACTCTAATATCAGTGAGAGAGGAAAATACATTTTACAGCCATTCGTTAATGGCTCTACCCCAAACCCTTCCATTCTGCTTTCCTCCCTGTGACACTTGGGTACTCCAACGGAGAATCAGCAGTTCGGGTACCCCACTGCTTGAGAGCAGCACAGCCCCTCTGGGCTCAGCAAGCCCCTTGTTTCTCCCTGTGTGGGCAGAAGCAACGCTTTTGCTGCCTTTCTTTTTTTCCCCACAAGCCTACCCCCAGGTTGGCAGAGGGGCTGACAGCTCCCCCATGCACCCTTCCCTGGTACAGTGCTGGTCAGCCAACGCAGAGAGGGGAGGGCAGCCAGGAAGGCAGCCCGCTGCCTGCCTGCCCATGCACCAAAAGCCCAACAAGCCTCAGAGCTTTACCCCAGTCAGATTTAATTTCTTGATCCTCATGCGTATCTTATTTGTACACCTAAGGGCAAGGGCAGATGTTGCTGACTGTTTTGGCACCAACCAATTTCTTTTCCATACATTGATAACCACAGGTCCCAGTCACACTGTTTTTTCCCTTCCCACCTCAGTGTAAGAGGAACAGACTCCCAATTTCCTGGACAAAGCTGACAGTGAGGTCAGCCAGAAAGTCTGGCCATGGAAGACACAGGACAACCCATAGAAAATTAGTGTGGTGATGCTTTCTGCTGCTTCTGGGAGGATTCTGGTCTCTTCAGCCTCCAAGAAACCTGATGGCAGCTGGATGACCTAAAAGCCTGGCTGGCAGGCAGGGGAGCAGATGAGCAGGAACAGGGTGGTTGCTTTTGGTGTTTACTGACCCTGCACAAACAGATGTTTTGTTAAACATCACAGGCACAGCTAGTCCTCTTCCAGCAGCCTGAAATAACTTTCAGATTTCAGGATTTCTGCTCCATCGTTCAGATGCTCACGGTGCCAGACTCCTCCTGCCCATGCAGAGATAACAGCTGACCCATGCCCCTCTCTGCACAGCCCTCGGGAGCCTCAGGACCAGAAGAAAAAGGAGCAAGAAAAAGAAATGACAGACTGAGGAGATGGTTCCTCAGCAGGAGAACAACATGCCATGTTTTGCAGCGCAGTCAGCAGGACGTGGTGCCCTGATGTGCCCCAGAAGGTAAGCGTGGGCACTTGGATGCAGCTGGGAGAGCAAGCCCAGGCTCACAGCAGGACTTTTTCAGACTGAGCTGCTTCTTGAACAGCTGCTTGAGGAATCACACAGAAAGCCCCTGACTCCTCATGCCCAGACCCACTGCATGGGGCCAACATGGCTTTGTGCATATTTGCAAACCCTCCAGGCTGCCCCACGACAGGAATGGGGGAGCAGCATCAGACTTTAGGGCAGTAGGTTTTACTCTCAGGTTCACTAACAGACAGAATTGAGGATCCTGATATCCATTCAGTGTTATATCCTTTTCAATTCTAGCTTCAACAATCCTTCTTACCACCGCCGAGCCGTGAGCAGCGCTGAGATTCCCAGTTCAGCACAGGTTTGCAGGGCACACCTGTGTGCAGACAGCCCTGTGTGCCCTGCCTGCAACGGGGGGTGATGGTGGCACAGTCTCAGGGGCTTCTGGTGCAAGATAAAAGTTCTAGTGCTGACATAGTGGTTCAATAAGATTTTTGTTTCCCCTATATCATATGCCACAAGCTCTGACACCAGCCTGTACATATCTACTTATGCTGAAAAGTTCCCATAGCTTCACGAAACTAAAATTTTATTGAGCAATTTTTCTCTTACACTGGCTATATAACAAACATAGATAACAACTGATGGTAATTAAAAACTATCTAATTCTGTCATTGCTGCAGGCAGTCAGAACATTTCCTACTCCACAGTCCAAGATGAAACTAAACCAGATCAGAGAGGCAATTCATGCTCATCATGGCACTTTCTCTCTCCCCATTCTGTCCCCAGCTCCCTTCCAGACACAGGATATTTTTCATGAGACAGAATGAGCAACTTGTTTGTCCTGCAGTCACCAAACCAAAGCCTTACTGCCTCAAAACAGATCACAATAAAAGCCAAAGTGATAATCCTCGCCAACAACAACTGCTCCCCATAGGCACTGAGGTTTTCCTGTTATCCTTTCATGCTCTCTGTAGGCAGGAGCAGCCTGGGACTAAGCAGAGGGCACCAGAACAAAGTGGTTTGTGACAGACGGCAGTGGAGGTCTCCCCTTGGGATCATCAAGAGCATAACATGGGATCCAGCAAAAGAAACAGTGAAAACATAGTTTGTTTGATTATTATTTTTTCCTGACAAACTAATTAATCACTGAGGGAATCTATCTGCATGGCATTTGATCTGACTTTCCAGAGTCTTTGGTTCCACCTTTCATCTGTAATAGAAACTATCTGCTTTTTAAAAAAAAAAATACTAATCTTTCCTTTCCACCCCTCTGTTCACTGACACGATGAAATAGAGTTTTCTTCTTTTCTCAGTGTTCCATTTCTCCACAGCTACTGGAGAAAAGCAGTCTTGAAGCAAAGCTTTAATCCCAGTGGAATTTTGGATTTCTTCATCATAGGGAAGTTCCTCTTTAGGAGACAAATGGTTTCATTTTGGAGAAAAAGAGTTCAATTTGTTGTATAAAGACTTTGCAACCCATAGGCTGATGAGGTGATGAGCTTCAGTTTAATACATTCTCTTGTGGCTGTGTCATAGCACCAGGTAGCTGTATTTCACCTCACTGATGGAAGAGAAGTGGAGGGTGTGCAGAGGAAACACAGTGCTGATAGAATGATTCCTGGTGGGTGGGAAACAAGCAGGAACACACTGAAATGTGCCTCGCTGACTGCACAGCCAGGTGCCTCTGTGAGCTGATGTGCACTGTGGACCAGCTGCATGGTGGGCCTGGAGATGTCTGGAGGGCAAAGCGAGCCCGACGTGCCGCTGTCTGCAGGCTTTGTGTGCGCAACGGCAACGGAAAACCACTTTCCAATGGATAAAAACTCTTTGTATTAATCAAATCAATGCAAATTATGTAATTTTGATGACTGGCAGCTGTAATGGGCTGTACGAAGACACTCTGCCAGCTTAAGGAGAGTTGGGAACGCAATCAACTGCCAGGGCTGAAGAAGCAGCTCGCAGCTGAGGTTAAAAGCACAGAGACGAGACAAGCCCCCGTTGAATACCTCTGGGTGGGGGAGTTAATGGGTCTTTCCAAGAGAGACCTGCTATTGATGTGTCCCCGCTTCTGCTCCCTGATAGCAGGGCTGTGCTTGAAGGCATCCAGTGGCTCAGATCAATTCACAGTCCGTGATGGACTTGGCTGCGCTGGTGGGAAAGGCTGCTACCCCCTTGTACCCCAGCTAAATCCATCACCTCAGACTAAACATACACAGCCTGAGAGCCCTGGCTGCAGGTTTGCTCACAGCAGTGGCTGCTGACACGGTGTTTTGATGCCAGGCTGGAGGTGCAGTCAGATAACACAGCAGCAGAAGAGTCACCAGTGAAATTCCCCAGAGGAGGAGTTTCTCCTCACAGCTATCCCTGCTCCTACGTGTGCTCCTGTCTGCTGCACCTCTGGGCAAAGGCACATCGGCCGATTTCAGCTGCCAGTGACGACAATCAAGGTCATACTTTGACTTTGCCTTGAAATGGGCTGCGCACTCCTTAGGCTATTTATAACCTGCACAGAGGTATTCCTCTGCTTAACCAGTCTCCTGGGAGCGTGAGTCACTCTGCAGACAAGCTCCTACCACACACCAGAGGACAGCAGTGACTCCAGCTCCCCTGTGTCTCCATCTTCCTCCACATGCACCCTGTGGCATGGGACTAAAGGCCTTTTGCAAGCACTGCACCCCCCAGCAGGGTGTAGCCAGCACCAGGGTTTAACAGCAGGATGTGTGGATGTGGAGGGGACTGTGTGAGGAACTGGCTGAGGTGGGAGATAAGGGGAGAGGGAGAGAGGGACTGAATGCAATGCCAGTGCAAAAGCAAGCTAAATACAGCTGGACACTTACACAGCAGCAAGCAGTTCTTTCTGTCCTTGCAGAGAGGGCTCCCATTGTGTTCTGAGTCAGGTAACTCCTGCCAGTGAAGAGCTGACCTCACCAGGCACCATGAGGTGCAGTGGTACCCCTGTTCCCCATGCCACTCTGGGCAGTGACTGTGACCACAAAGCCTGGTTTGACTGAAACCTTGTTGATTTGAAGATAGTCCATGGGACATTTCTCCAGCTCTGACACCTCACTACTGAGCTCAACTGAAATGTCAGTCTGTACTTAATAGACCTCGTATATGGAGAGGGGACCCCCCAGCTCACCCCGGAGCAGTTTCCCTGGGGTTCTGTAATGGAATAAGAAAAACACTTTCAAGCCAAGAAATTATATTGAGTTCTCTTACTCCAAATTAGATTAGCATTTTAATGTTGTTTAATTAGTTAGTTGCAGTTTTTTTGTACAGCAGTTTATAATGTTGGAAAAGTGTGTTTTACAACATTGCATATACAAATAATGAATTGTGCAACACAGATGTTGCCTTCTAATTGTAATATTTTAAGTGAAGAGGAAAACACTCAGCTTAGCTTTTAATTAGGTTTATTCCAAGCAGACACAAAAATAAAAATTTACTTGTCTTTTAAGTAAATACCATCTGCAATACATTCTATACCACAATCCATGTTGGAGGATAGCTGCAGCTTGCTGTGCTCCTGTGTTGTCTTTCTGATGATGGCAAGCCTGTTGGTACAGTGAAGGTGAGTCCGTGGCAACAGTTACGTATTGCAGCGTAGCTCTGATGTGAAGCTGCCCCCAGCCTGTTTCAGTCGACCTCTCAGATGTGTTTTGGGCTGGTGGTGCCCTTGGCCTGGCAGCAGGAGTGCACAGGAGATGTCTGCCTGTAGCCACTGCCTGTGCGTCAGCCGGCGCCACAGGACAAGCAGTGAGCCCGGCGCTGGGTGGGCTGGAGGAGGCCTGAGTAGCGGCTGGCTGAGCCACACGCACCCGAGTTTTGTCACGGTTTGAGTGGTGTGAAAGCAACAAGCGCCGCAGGGAGACAGCCCAAAGCACCCAGTGCTCCTTTACAGATAACGTCTGTCAACGTGCTGCACAACCAGGGAATTCCTGTTGTGAAAAGACATCATTCCTACTGAAATAAACCCAAATACTGGCTAATTTGTTTTTCGATTCCCATTTTGTGTTTCCAGCACCCAGAAGGTACCAATGTAAATGCCCAACACCCAAGGAATCTGGCCATGTTTGTCGCTGTTTACTGATGCACAATTTGCATATACAAGTTCACTTCCAGCAGTGCAGTTACAACACATGCAAAGGAAGAGGCTTAGTTCCCTGTCAGACCATTACAAGCTTCATTTATGCCCCAAGAATAGCGCCTGGCAGACGGCATCACCACCGAGAGAAGGGTGAGCCAGCTCCCAGGCACCCCAGCATCAGGTCCACTCACTGCCAGAAGGCTTTTCAGGGGTGGAAAAGCAGGATGTGCCGAGTGTGTAGCAGCTGAACTGGCCCCTCCTTTGACAAGGATGGGACCTTCCTGCTTTTGCTTGTCACAGTTTGAACTGCTTGGAAACACCGAGTCCAAACAATGTTGCTGCAGTACAAGGCCCAGCAATTCCCCCTCCCCTCACCAGCTAATCAGGCACACTAACACACTCCTCTTTGGGTGAACTTCAGTTTCATCAAAAGTAAAAGTGCCCCAAAACAGCCTTTTCACAGGTGGGGGTGTTCCTCTTTCCTGTATGTGTACACACACCCTACCCCTTGCAATGCAACAGGAGACAAAGAAATAACGAAGTTACCTACCACTGCTTTTTTAAACAGGGAATTTTACATCTAAACCTTTGTACCTACTATTCCCTCCAGACTGACTTTAAAACACCCTTGAAGCCAAAGCAGCTGAAGCCATGCCTGAAGCCACCTTCTCCTGGTGACAGACCATGTTCCTGCACGTCAGACACGATGGGGAAGGGAGGCGGGGTGGCTGTCACCATCCCAGCCTGTTGCACTTGTAGTACTGCTTCATCTCTAAGTCAAGCAGAAAAAAAATGAATGCTGGAAATATATTTTAGATATATTCCCACTTTTGCTTTCTTTTCTACTTAGATCTTGTTCTTGAGGAATGGGGGGGGGGGGGGGGCGGGAAGAAATTATCAAGTGAAAGGCTGCCTGTGCTCTCACAAGGAGTAAATCATTTTAATCTGTTTTAATCAGCTGCCTCTCAAACCCTGGGATGGCTGTGATGCTCAGGAGCTTGCACTCACCGTCGCTGGGGTGCACGTGGACATTTCTCCTCCCCTGGTCCCCACCTCCGAGATGTGGGCAGACACATGCCCAGCCCGAGCCCCCCAGCACCACGGGGCTGTTCGCTCTGCCAGCGAGCTCTGACCTGGGGACCAGCCACCAGTGCCACTCACCCAACATCAGCCCAACTGAATTGCCATGCAGTGACACCGCCCCCCCCCCCCCCCCCAAAACAATTAGCCCACAGACCCAGTCTTCTCCTTTGTTAGAAAGCTCGTGGTACTCCAGGTACTACTTTTCCCGTCTTAGCAATTTTGCTCCAGTTAAATGAAAGCTGATAAACTAGAAACTGCTGCAAGACCCAGAGAAAATTAGGTTATGTAACCTCTTGTTTATTTATTTATTTAGCGTGATATCGAAGTTGCTTCTTATCATTCTTCAGGTACATTGTGCTCAGGAATAAATTAAGCTGTCTATTCAACAAAGAGGAGCTGCTTTTTCTACTGCTAATTTTCTCTCTCCTTCTCAATTCTCACTCTATTATTAGGGGGGAAAAAAAAATAAGCTTAGCTGAAGCCAGAGGAGACCTTCCAGCTCTGCAAGCTCACACTGTGCCATTACCTCTGCAATCCAAGTGGTCCATCTATCGGTCTCTGGCCGATACAGCAAGCACCAAAGTCAAAAGTACAATGATGTTTCTCTTTACATAATTACTTGCTGATGTTGACAAATGGAGTGACAGCTGTGCCCTTTTTAGGGCAAGATTTGTGCAGGAATCAAAGTCACGTAACCGCTTTCCCCTGGTGGTTTTTCGCCTCTCCAATCACCCTGCTCTGCACCCCCAGCGCCAGCCCCGGGGAAGCTGCTGCACTGGCTGGAGCCGCAGATGTGCCCTGCTCCCCGGGGTGCCAGGTCCTGCTCCCCCCTGGTTTCAGCCATGTCTTGGACTGTTTCTGCTGCAAAGTGGGTTTGGCTTTTAATAAATTGTGGTGGGAAGAGCCAGCAGACACCTCTACAGCCCTGAAACTGAGAGGGGCCAAGGAAGGAGAAGGGGGAAGGAAGCGGGAGACAGAGCTACCTCTTGGGACAGACAGTGGGCTGTAGGGTTTGGTGGGCTAAAGCCCCTTTCAGAGTTGCCTCCTGCAGCACTGAGCCTGGCTGGTCTGGCAGGGTGAGCAGCATCCAGCCACCACTGGCTGCCATTTGCAGGCAAAGCATGGTGCTCCCAGGGGGCTGGTCTCTGCTGGGGGCATCCAGCAAGGTGAAACGAGTACCAGAGGGGAGCGGGGTTCAGGGTACAGCCAAGAGGTGGCCCCACTACCCTTCCTGGGGTCACAGGCTGAGCAGGATGCCCTCTCTGCCCTGCTTCCCCTAGCCCAGTACATGAGAATGCTGCTGCTCACCAATCACATGTGAAAAGCTCAAAAGCACCACAAAGATAAAAACCTAAACAACCTAAGAAAAGCCTCCTCCGCTCCTTAAACAGCTCACAGTCAGCAGGACAGGTCTCCCAGAAATCAGGTTGTATTTCTGGGAATGGTAGAGGCATGGGTGAAGGTGACTTGCTCCAGGTCACCAACCCAGCAGTTACCAGTGATTGCAACCACGAAAACTTTAATGTCAAGTCTACTTTCTGGAGTCATTTCATTGCTCCATTTTACCCAGCAGGGCCTCAAGTCACCCACACAGGCAAGAGGAGGAGCCGAGGACTCCAAAGGGCAGGGTGCTGGGTCATACTCTTTCCTGCCTGCCCAAGGATGCATGATGCCCAATTTGGCTAACACCAAAGAATATGGCAAAGCATATAGATTGTGCATGTGCACACATGTTGGGGAGGGGCTGTCTCCCTGTGTGTGCTGTCATGGGCAGAGCACCTAAGCAGAACTATCCCATGACATCACAGTGAAAAGCTGTAAGTGTTAAAATAACTCATCAAAGCCTGACCCAGCAAATAGATGAGCAATTCCTGAAAGGCACCAAGGTTCAGCTCCTGTACTAATATTTTAACAGTCTGCGTTAATCTCAATTAGGCAGAAAAGTCTCTACTTACTAAAATTGGCAGCTTTCTATTTTATGCATGTAAGGGCAAGCACGAAGCCAGGCAGAAGTGTGGGTGACAGCGCTGAGGCAAAGCACAAAAATGGCAAAGCCTTTTTGAGTCTTTTTTCTTTGGTTTTGGTTGGTGTGGGGTTTTTTTTTAAGGCTAGTATGATATCAGGGCTCCTATGACAAGAACCTGATTGTCATTGCCTGCTGTGATGCCACATCAGGGAGAGCAGAAGGTGCCACGAAGGTCTCACCAACCTGCCACCTCCAGGGCACCACTGGAGGTTAAGCTGGAGGAGAGATGGTGTCCTGTGGGGGGGAGCAGGAAAAAGAAGATAAACTGGAGGGGGTGGGAGGGATGCTGGGGCAAAAGCAAGAGGCAGAAACTCTAAAAAACAAAATGCCATTGCTAAGGAAGGAAAGGGGAGCTGGAAGAAGCCAGTTGTTTTTCAGACCCAGCTAAACAATGCTGGAAATTTAACCCAGTGTATAGGATGTAACATTATAGAACAGAAACGTTTTTCTGTGTGAGTGCTCATATGTCCTTCCGTGCATCAACACAGCTACAAGTGGCACTAACAGGCAGTGAGGGGGGTTTTTTTCATCTTATTTTTAGTGTGACTTTCTTGTCCTGCTTCTTCTGCTTCACACCTGCTGGCCTGAAAATGGCAGTTCACCAGTTCAGGTTTCACCATCAGCTTTGGTAGTTATCACATTTGTGCTTGTACAAAGGCTATGAAAGACTTCTCTTTATATCAACAAATAAAATCAATCCTTTCTTTTCTTTATTTTTTTCTTTTTCCAAATAACAACAAAACTGTGAACACAGGTAAGAAAAATAATTGATGCATTCTAAGAAACTGCCAGGTGTGAAAAATGTTGACGGCTCAACAACCCCATTAATGCTATGAGAAGTTGTTAGACAGCAGATTTATGTAACAGCACCGACACAAGATGTATGTGACAGAAATTAAGACAACAACATTCCATGCCACTACTCTGCATTTTGTCTCTTCCAGAAGCAGTGCTGCAACAGGCGACTTGAAGCCCAGCAGCTGCCAGGGGGGTATGGGGCAGGTCCACCTCAGCAGAGCCCCCCACCAGCAATAAGTACCCCCTGGGTGTTTCCACAGGGTTTTGGGGAGCGTAGCAGCCCGTGGCAATAGAAGGGCAGGGCTGTCCTTCTGTCCTTCCGCCATATTTCTGTTGGTAGCTCATTTGCCTAAGTAGATGAGATGATACAGGTTTAAGCTGTTTCCCCACTTCAGGAGCTTTCCTCAGCCACTCTGTCCTGCCCATCAGGTAGTCTAGGTGCCCACAACACCCAAGGGACTGCCAGTGCCCTTCTCCCCTGTTTCCAGCTGGCCAGGTGTGTGCCCTCCCTTTGCATCCCCCCCAAAGATGGGTGGGTTCCTATGGCCATGCTCCCCACCTCCAAAAAAATCCAGTCCTGTTTGCCTTCCTGTATTTGATTGTTTCAAATACAGGGATGCAGCTTAGAGAGCTGAAGGCACTTTTCAGACTGTCTGTGCTGCCCTTGGTGCCCTGGAGGAGTTGGATTCAGGGGTTACCTCTTTCCCTCTCTCCAGCCCTCAACACCATGTCCTGTATTTTGAACTGCATGGTATCATGCCGTGATCTGGTTGAGGAACAGGACAGACAGACCGACAGACACACCCCCCCCCCCCCTTCTTCCATCTAGCTGGGTAACACACTGAAGAGCATCTGCCATGTTTGTCTATAGATAAAGCACCATGACAGAAAAACAAACTTTTCTATAATAGCCTAAGTTTTTTTGGCTTTTAATCAAATACAAAACAACCCCCCAGAAATGCATCAATTTCCCATTAGAACTGTAAATGTTCTGACATCCTACAATATTGCCTTTGCATTTTACTGTTCTGCTGGCATTTCAGAAGTTTAAAATGAAAAATTAGCTTTCAAAAAATAGGATCTTCTTGATTGGAAAAACTTGTTGGAACTGTAATGGAAAGATCAGAACAACTTCATTAGTCTTCATTAAATAAAATAAATGTTATTTCTATTCCCTTCACATACAATCATATATTACAACTATTAATACTGCAGCGATGTTTCTTTTGTCCCAGAATTTAATGTATAAAGCTGCAAACCTCCTTGCATGAAAAACAACTTAGGATCAGGAGAATGACGTGCAGTTCATCTTTTTTACGTCCATTAATTTTCTGTAAATAGAGCACAGTCGTTTTGCATTGTTTGCACTAATGGAGAGCTCAGAGCAGTTTACCCTGTTACTACTTATCATTTATTTGGGTGATAATTTTAAAAAGCTTTTAAATTAAAATGATAAAGATGGTTAGGGGGAAAGATACAGCCTTTCAGAATGTTTCACGTATGATAGATTATCCCAGCAAAAAAAGATGGTTCTCATTTAAGAGACGTGCCAGGGCTGGCTGCACATCTCAAGCAATTTTCCAAGCCTCCCACCTCGTGTGAGGCATCTTGCCCAAAGCCATTTTGGAGCATAAGCACACCAGCCTCCTGCTCATACCACTCCCCCCCCCCCCACCCAGGGCCTCAGCCTCATCCAGCCGGTCCCTGGGGCACCTGCCAACACTCTGGGGTGTCTTTACCATGGTGCCTGGGCTGTGACGAGTGGCCTGTCATGGTGCACTCTGCTCCGTGGCTTGGGGTGTCAGGCAGGGCCACTACAGGCTTTGGCCATGCTCCCTGGCCACTGCTCTGAGCAGGAACCAGGGCAGGAGGAGTCAGCACAAGACATGGTTCCTGGCATACTTGGACCCATATTTGCACCCTCTGTGCGCTGTCCAATGCCCACAGTGGGCAAAGTACCTGTGTTTGTGACAGGGACACTGTAACCAAAGAGCTCAAGGAATGGAGGGACCTCTGGTGCCTTGGCTGCCACCTTTCTCCAGTCTTCAACCACATGGACCACCTCCAACCATAGATTTAATATTTTTTTTCCCTAGATTTAACAATTTCACAACAACAAACAGTTCTTTTGTAATTCACACTTTGCAGAAGGGTGACCAGCAAGTCAGGGGAGGAGACTCTGCCCCTCTACTCCATCCCTGTGACACCTCACCTGAGTACTGCGTCCAGCCTAAGAAGGACATGGAGCTGCTGGAGCGGGTCCAGAGAAGGCCACAAAGATGACCCAAGGTCTGGAGCACCTCTGCTACAGACAGGCTGAGACAGTTGGGCTTGTTCAGCCTGGAGAAGAGAAGACTCTGGGGAGACCATGAGGTGTCTCGATGCCCATGGGAGCTTTTCAGCCACTCTGCGTCCCTGGCATGAGAGCAGCTGTGGCACTGTCTGTGTCCAGCACCTCTGGGGAACTGCTCCTCAGCTGAGTTTCACAGAGATTGGGGAGGGGGGGGGGGGGGGGGCGGAAACAACACCAAACTTCTATATTTCTGACATTAATAGTTAATTTGTGTCTCTATCCAGATGTGCCCATCGTATCAGCCTGGGCACATTTTGGAAGGGAAGCTTGCTTAAAACAGATGTAGAGATGGCATGAGTCAGTTCAGCACACAGCAAGGCAGGTGAGCCTGTTTTGCCACAGGTAGGAGCAAAACCATTGATCTAAAGGCTTGATCTAGCCCAGGTTGGGAATTCTTTTTAGTTTGTCTGTTTGTTTGTTTGTAGCTGTGTGTGACAGACGGTGCTGGTTCGACGTGTTACCTCTCCAACCAGCATCTCCCTCTGTTCCTACCAGGGCTTCAGTTGCCTGCCAGAGAGATTTGGTGGGTAGGAAAACCTGGCTGGCTCTGGAGAATGATTTAATGTCCTCTCACTAATCTGGTTAGGGGCACTGAGGCAAGGAGCATGAGGAAAGGCAGGAGCATCTAGAATAGTTGCCCATAAAGGCAGCTCATTTGTTTCTGCTGACTATGGAGGGCGCCTAGAAGCCCATCTGTCTACCTTAGACACAGATTTTGTGGGTCTAAGGAAAAAAATAAGGTAAAAAGCCACCAATACTGTCATTCTCCCCATTGACCAGTCCCTCGAAGCCATCCTCATGTATATACATCTGAAAACAAGCTGCATGCATCAGCACACCTTTGCCACTAATCAGGTGCCTCCAGTCAAGGTGCACAGGGAGCACCTTAACCCTGCCAGCCGTCTTCAAACCTGCACACATCACCTGAGGCTGATGGATGGCACAGGACTGCGGCATGCTGTTGGCCACAGAGCAGAAGAAAGTAGGTCTGAAACATCATTGCATTTGATTTGGTTCTAATATCTCACGCAATATACTTCACACATTGTGGTTTTCAAGCCTTTCCTGCCCATTAACTAGGACACCTTGCTCTTATAAGGCCAGCTGGATCACTCATCTAAATTTACTTCAGCTATCCATCAGCATTCGTTATCTTATTACCATGCTTATATTATTATTATTGCAGCTTAGCCTGGCAATTACATACTAACCAAAAAACCAATTCCAGCAGACAACACAAACAAGTCTCACTTAACAAAGTGTCTTTTGTTTTCCTTTTCTCCCCACTAACACACACCAGACCACTGTTTCCTCTGGGCAATAGACTTGCTTTGACTAAGCTGCTCAGGCCTACATTTCCCTGCTTGCATTTTTGCAAAATTTAATAGCAAATATTAAAAAAAATCAATATCATGTTTCCTTCTCATCTCTAGCTGCTGGGAGAAGAGGTAGGTTCTCATTAATCTGAAACAACTAACACCAAACACCATGCAGTCAGCTGAGGAAAATCCCTTCTACTCATGTTAGTTTCCAAAATCATGGGCTGTTCCAGCATCTGGATGCTGAGAATGCTTCCATGCATTATGTAGCCAGTGAGGCACAACTATAAACTATAAACATAATGTAAATTTAATATGCAGCCATTATGCAAAGCAGTATTCTGCGAGCTGGTCACCGCTCCCCATTTTTTCCAGGAAATTCTCAGAGCAGGTCAGAGTTTAGTACCCAACATTTCTGAATCCAACCCCTCTCACTCCCTCTTTCAGCAGATTTAATAATGTATTTCCATAGAAAAAATGCAGACTATCCTTCCCAGCAGTAAGACAGTAAGAAAGAGTTTAATATTATTCGGTATCGGTTGTAAATTGAGTTCATCATAAAGCACTTAGGAGCGCAGTTTGCTCACAGGATTAGATTTGGGGAATGGCATATGGCATATCAAGTGATTAAGGCTCTAAACTGTACATTTAAGGCCTGCTCATAATGAAGTTCTTGAGAGTTTTGCAATTAATGAGAGAATTGGGCCTTTCATAATCTATTTAAGTGGAATATATCATGCGCCATGATAATCTCCACAGCAAACAAGCTGTCCATTTGTGTTCCCGTGGAGCCCAGAAGCCCTCTGAAACATGATGGGCGCTGTCTCCTGCTGTGAAGGCAGAGCAGGGGGGCAGGGGGGTGTGTGGGGCTGATGGCCAAACACTCCGAGCCGAGCAGCGTCCTGTTCCCAGTGCCCACCTTCTGGAGCCACCAGCACCATCGTTCACCTCACACAAGGAGCACGTGCCATCCTGGTTTCATGTGCCTCTCTAAATGCAGAGCCAACAGCTCCATCCTGGGGCTCCACCCTCACAGCCATGCCCTGCTCTCTTTCTTTTCATGGGCAACTTATAAATTCCTGAAAATAAGGAATTTTAATGGGAGTGCTGATTCAGCCTGATCTTTGCTGTACCAGCACAGAGTGCAATGAAAGGACAAAATAAAAGGACTTTACAAACTCCAGCTCTGTGTGCCTGATGATTTTCTCTAGGGAACAACCTGGCAAGTTATCTGACAATACCCATCCAGAGAAGCTCTCGGGCTGCCTGTGTGCTGTGCATGCCAATGAGGTCTGGAATAAACAATCCATGCAGCAAAGTGGGGTATTATTTATGCATCGTCACATCCATCTATATAGAAAATTGGCCCTAAATTAAAAAAGCAGGTATCAATATTGCCTACGTGCTGGCTCCCAGGGAGAAGCTTGAGGGAAGAAGGCAAAATTTCAGTAATAAGGGCTCTTTTCCTCCTATCGATGTAAACAAACAGCCTGTGCCACTGGAGCAATGTTTATGTTAGCAAATACCCTGAGGTGTTTCAAAAAAAAAATCAATCTGCAGAGAAAAATTGCCTAAGATAATAAAAATACAGCAACTCCTCAGCTCAAGCCCAGGCCTTGCTCCATGTTTGGGGCTGGGGGTGAAGGGTGAGGAGAGCAATGGGTCAACTCTTTTCATATTTCGGAGTGCAGCTCATGAAACCACATCCTCTGAGCCCTGACTACCATGCCAGTTACAGCTCAGTTCGATCAGATTCAAGGACGGGAGAAATTGCAGGAGGGAAGGCAAGTGGAATTGGCTGCAGGCTGCAGGGCTACGTGTTTAGAGAAAACTTCTGCAGTGGAGGGAGCTGGGAGGGGACCACTCGGACAGAAACCAAATGACTGGGTAGGTAATTCTCCACCTTCTTCCTGTGGTTACTTATTCTCACTGCAGCACTGCCAGGCCAGATGTGGTAACCTGGAAAGCAACGTCAGCCCAGCTCTGTCACCTCCATGCCCTGTGGTGACTCTGACACAGAGGGCAGAATTGCAGTTTCACTCCAAAACCAAGCAGGGTAAAACCTTGTTTTGCTGTAAGATCAGGCAGTGGATAAAGGAAGGGGTTGTCCATGATGATAGCAATCTGTGTGGCTATTCTGCACATGGGCAGCGGGTCTAGAAAAAGCAAGTAAAGGAGTCTGATAGCCTTTATTTTAATGAGCAGAAATATCCTAGCTTTGGTCTAATTTTCCTGTGATGCTCCCAGCATGCCCACAGCAGTGACATACTGTCCTTACTCATGCCATCTCCTTTTCCACCCCACCCCCTCCTCCCCTCCTTCTATGCACGCAGGGCTACAGACACACCGGCTCCTGGGGTACAAGACTCAATCACTCAATCACAAATCAAACACAAATCTGTGTTGTCCTTTCCCTGCTCTTTTAACTTTTCCCCCTGCCACAAAAATCACAGCAAAGCCAAACCTCTACTGTGCAGGAAGGTTGGGCAATTCATCAATGGTTTTGAATGAGATCACACTCACCTGGAGCCACTACAGGGTGCTCACATTGCCAGAAAGAGCCATGAGACTTCATCCCCCAAGTCCAAACATTCCTGAAATCCACAGACCCTTTAAACTTTGATCTCACCAACAGTGATACCCATGAAACTTCCCGGGTGGGTGGCTTAGACAAAGTTCAGGTTAGGTATTCCCTGGGGTCTTGCATAACGAAGCCTTGAGCCACTCTGTTCAGCTGGAAAGAGTCAGAAGAGAAAAGAGTGGTATGAAACAGAGCTGAAGAGACTGTATCTCCTCTGACCAAGAGGTGACAGTGCCTTTGGAAAGCCAGCTCAGATGACTGCTCCAGCTCGTGCTTGGTTATTCAACACTTCCAACTCTGTAAATCTCAGAAGTTTTCTGATCACAAATGATTTTCTCAGTGGTAACAAAAGGCAAGGCTTGTGCCACTTCCATCCATGCCAGAAAACCCATGAGAACTCATGGCCTCTGGCCAGGCCCCTCTTGCTACCAAACCTGGGGGGACCCGCGAAAGGCATTGGGTTCAGGAGAAATGATCAAAACTTTATTTTCAAACCTCAAACTTGGGTTTTGTGCCAATTATGAATGAAGATTGAAGTTGGCTTTTGTTCTATTGATTGAAAAGGGAATGATGGGTGAAATTCATAGAGGAAAGGACGTGAGATTTTTACAGAGGTGCTCAGATATGATTGATTCATACCACCGAGATTTAGAAGGCTGAAGAAAATCCATAGAAAGGATAGGGAGGGGTTTTCAGATCTTGAAGACCATTAAGGCCACAGATGCCCTACTGCTTTTTGAACAAGAAAAGCCCACACCTTGTAAGGATCCTTTGGTTACCAGCATTTTTAGCTGTACCACTTTCTTACTATAGATTATAGACTTCCCTTCGCACTATCTGTCCCCCATTTCATCACCCTTCTCACTATAACTTAAGAAAAGCAAGACACAGGATGCTCAAAACTAATAGTCCTGCCACTCACTGCTCTTCATAGCATCTTCTGAGTATATTTACTTAGAAAGGAAGGAAAAGAGACTTTTGGTAGTCAGGAAAAATCTACAAAACACAGTCTCTGCATTTGCAGAGTCCTGGGTCTTAGGCCAAGTACCAAGGACTAACCATCTCCTGGCACTATATCATCAATCTCATCCAGATCCCAGTCAGATCCAGTTTGAAATTCAAATGTCTCACAGGCAAGGCTTTGAGTGCCTTTCACTTTTGACCTTGTGTGTGTGTGTGTATATCAAGAAACCAGCATTTTCTTTGGCAGTCATTTCCCCTGCACCCTGTTAGACTCTTGTACCCATATACAGCAGGAACTCGTCCAGCAGAACCCACACTGCAGCACTGCTAAAGGAGAGCTCTGGGGCCTGGCTATGGCAGGGTTGTGCCACAGCTGCCTTTTCTTTTGATAATTTTTTTTTTTCAGCCAGCCAAATTTTATAACCAATTTAGTTTTCTGCAAGTCAGCTATTCAGCCAGTCTCCCTATGCCCTGGTATGTGCTAAACCAGGGCACTTTGGAGAGCAAAAAAGCACAAGTGTTTTGAAATACATCTTTAGGATGGGATTCACAAACTAGTAACACAGGCAATTCAAAAGCTATTTGTCCCTAAACTACAGTAATTAAACCCAATTTACAGCATGGTGCAGTTCTCAGATGGGTGAGATTAGCTGGATGGTTCTGTTAGGCTCGACTCTGAAACTACCTCCTAGGTGAGCTGAGCCATGACCTTTGTGTCTGCAGCAATCATTTCTAGGGGTGACCCCTGAGCTTACCTTGGCTGAGACACATGGGATGGGAGCAGGCCACGGGAAGCTGCCACAAATAATCTGATCTGTCAGATGGCTCAATGCTGCCAGCACTGAGGATCCCAGAGCGTACCACCTGCTTTGCTGTAAGAGGATGGTGATGGCAGGACCCCTTGGCCAACAGGCAGTACCACAGGAGTTTGCTCGCTACACTTGATCCCCTCTCCAAAGCAGCTCCCCTCAGATGATTTCTAACTCTCCTGTATTTCTTTAAACTACATCCCTTAACATCAATAAAACAGCACTGACAAATGAGTGTGGTAAAGATAACTAGCCCAGCAAATGCCTGAGAAGATGCTGACTTCCTTAGTCTCTAATAATAAAATTAAAATCTAAGAGGCTTTCATCCTTCCCAGCACATTTAGACCGTATTTCTTTTCCCATTAGCTTGGCTAAGATACAAGGTGGATGATACTCAATTTGGGTGATAAGGAACCAGAAGGGGGTTGTTTTTCTGCTGCTGGCAGTCTGGCAGCCGCTGCAGACCCATGGGGAGAGCCTTCCTCTTCCCACATCTCTGGCAAAGTGCTCACAACACAGAGCCCCCAGCAGCCTCTGCTCCCCAGTTCCCAATCCCACAGCACTGCACAAGACTTTGGGGGCAGGAGGGGGGGGAGGGTCCCACCCCCTTCACAGGTAGGCAGCTCGCCTAAAAAGGAATCACAGCAACCCTTTTCCAGATCTGGGGAGACTTGGCACCTGCACAGGTCCCAGGGGGCTGCACCCCTCCCTGCACCCCAGGGATGCCCATTGGCCTGCCCACGCACCTGCAGCAGTTGCCAGCCTCCCCCAGCAGCTCGGGATCTTTCACTCCAATACCCACTTGCAGTATCTACCAGCTCTGACTATTTAAAGCGATCGGAGATTTACATCAGGAGACTTTAAATATAGAAGTAATTTTGTGTAAACTCTTGCCTTTATTGCAGCCCAGAAAGGAGAAGGGAGGGAAAAGCCTTTCTTTTTTTAGACTTGGCAGGAAACAAGCAGTTAAATAAGTGAATACTATAAAATGAAAATCTTAAAGTGATTACAAATATGAAAGGAGTGAATACCAAATTGAAACAGCCGTTTAATCAAGATAAAGTACAGAAATCCAGCAATTGGCCTCCTTCCATGATCCTGTAGAGCTGCTCGAAGGAGGCAGCTTACTGTAGCATTACCAATCTCAGTTGCTCGACTGCTGATACCCCGAAGTCCTCCACCCTTTGCGGCTTTTCACATGCAAAATGCCTTCCTTTATGGATCACCCTTGATGTAAAGTGGCTTTAATTATTCAAGAACTGAAATAAAGATGAAAAAGTAATTGCATTTTAATTGCTCTAATAATGGCAGGAAGCTGCACTGTGACTTAAATACTGAAAGGTGAAGATTAAAGCTGTTTGTTAAGATGCCTTTCCTTCAAACACAACTTCTTTGTGTTTTATGCCCAGCCTTGCTCCTTCCCTCACCCCACAACCAGTCACACCAGTGCACACCAGGTTTATTCTCAAACTCCTTGAGATGGTTTGGTCTGTTAGGCAGTGATATCTACAAATTGGAGGGGGTTTTACCATAAGCAATTTTAAGGTTGAGGGATTTTCTTATAATATGCCAATACCAGACTTCTCAGCTTGAGATATTTGCTTACCCCAAGCACCTAAATATCAGCCTTTTGCAGATGGGTGACAGCAGTGAGAGGTTGCAGTGGTGATGTTATATGGTGGGGAAATTATGTCGTCTAAGGGGCAGCTGACAGACAGCCTGGCTCTGGTGGCCCCTACCAGGGTGAAGCTCAGCTGCAATCAGCACACAAACCCGCCAGGACTGTGGCAGAGCAGAGGAAGGCACTAAAACAGGCTTGTTTTCTCCGCGCTGTATTTCGTGTCCACTACGCTGAGGCGTAGGAGGGAACAAATCCCAGCAGCCATCCGTGGTGGTGGGAAGCATCCATGCCAGGCAGCCTTTGGCAAAGGAGCTTCAAGACCTGGCCTAGGCTGATGCTACCAGCGCTTTGGGAATGCATGTGAAGACCGCTGCTCGATGCCCTCTGCGTGTCTCGGTTATCACAAAGGTGGCTTTTCCTTCTGCAGGAGGAAGTTTGCAGCTTTTGTTGCCATCTCTGTCACAACAGGATCATTAATTGCTCACATTGGCCTCCTCCCACAGACTAGAGCTCTCCCCTGCGCACGGCTGCGCCTGTGACTTCACGCCTGGCAGTATCAAGTCAGACAGAATAAGCTCAGGGAAGGGAAAGATGCAGGTGGAATATAGAGTGAGGCTATTGACTTGGTGTGCCAGACATGGGCTGGTGTTGACGCCAGATGTGAGCTGAACAATAATGAAAACCTTACACTTTAGCACCTTTTAAGGTACATGGAGGGATGTCTAAACAATTGCTTTCAGTGAATGATTTCAGGCAGTCATTAGCCTCATATAGAGAGAATAATACACAAAAAACCACAGGCAAGTCTATTGTGCACAGAAAAACAGCTATCAGTATAATTTTTAAGAAACCATCTGATATACAGGGGAAGCAAACTTCATTCTGTCCCCTCTCCCTCTCACTACTGCCCTTCTTGCCACGCTTACGATGCTCAGCACGAGCTCAGTCCTGATGGAGGTTATGCAGCGTTTTCCTAAGCAGAACAAGGAGAAGCCTGGAGGTTATAATGGAGTTATTATTGAGGCAGTTTATTTTTGCTGGAAGAATCATTAATTCAAAGTCCAAATCAAAATAGAAGTGAATTCCTCTATTTATTAATTAACTAATCGCTCATTTAAATCACAGTGGAAATGTGCCAGGTATCGGCTGTGCCTCAGCAGGCCGCTGCTCCGCGAGCATTAGACTGCAGCAGGTTGGGCAGACCCACTTCCCAGCAGGAAGGAAAGAAGAAGGAAGGGAAGTGTTAAGTCACAGTATGGCCTTTCTGGTCCCCACCACACCCAGGAGACAGGGCCCTGGCAGTGCTGCCACCCAGGCAGGCTGAGCCCACCCCTGGGTCTGAAACTGCAACATGAGGAACAGCACCAAAGGCTGCCGTGGGAGGAGCAGAAGCTTACTGAGAAAAGATTCTCCACGTTAAAAGCAGAAGTAAATATTACAGACATTCTTCAGCCCTGTGTAATGGGAATACCGCCATAGTTAAGGCTGAATTGCAATTTGCATTCAAAAGGAGGAAGAAATTACTCTAGTTCTCATTTCAATGAATGAAATTCATCTAACGAATTAGCATATGTTGCTGTGAGACAATTTCCAGTTTCAGAGGGAGGCAAATTTTGTGCTCAAGGATATAAAAATAAAAAATATTTTCTGGGTTTTGGTTTGGTTTGGGGTTTTTTTTTCAGAAAAACTTTCAAATGTTCCTTCCTTATAACACTGCTTCTTCCCCACACATCACAGGGGAGTCCTGCCCAGGGGAACCTGAGATTCCTGTTGCAACATGGAAATTTTGAGTGGTCCCCTACCCTTTTTCCCAGCAGAGGAAAGACTGATGAGGCTGTTTGTGGGCATGTGAGCAGGAATGAGCAGTTGCCCTGAGGGAAGGGGCTGGTTTGGGGCCAGGACAGAAGAAGAAGAAGGGGCAACAGCTGTGAGAGGGGAGCTGAAGCTCACTGTGAGCAGAGTGGCTGACTGCCACATCCAGAAACGCCACCATGCTTCTCCCCGGGAAGCCCGGTGCCCCTGCAAGGCACTGATGCTTTATGCATAAAGCATCCTGTAACACTTTTTATCCCTGGTTGTACCTCCAGATTAGCCAGTAAGGAGCCAACCAGCACAGCACCTGGCAACATGGGATGCTGTGAGCTGCTCCACGCTGCAAGGACTCACATCTGGTCCCTTCCCTCCTACTTCACTGCACTTTCACGCTCTGCTCCTGGCAGGATACTTTTGGGACACTCCTTATTAATTGGACACATCAGACCTTAATGTAGCACTCAATAAACCAAAAGGAAATGGGGAGATGGTGCCAATAGCCACATGATCTTGAAACCTCAACCCATGCCTGTGTTCCATGTGAAACTCCCATGGCACACCCCCCACACCCCCCAGAACTATCTCTGCCACGGACTTAAAGATGCTTTGAGCAAGATTTTCCCCCTCTGCATACAGCTTACACTACAGCTTAGGCCAGTGCCTCTCTGCTGGGCTGCAAGGATAAAGGTAAAATTAACCCATTAAATATGTCAGAGGCCCTGCAGTATTTCCTGCAACACCCTTAAATGACACGTCACCTGTGATAACTGCAACATTTCGGGGGTCACCTCAGAAGAAGGTGCTGGCATGACCCAGCAGAGCTGCAAAACTGGGCTTGGTCTCACAGAAGGAAGCTTTCTCATGATATACTTGTGCTCCCTGCTCCTTCTTCAAATACAAATAAAATATATACCTTAATGTTACCATTAAAAATTCAGCACCTCTAGTGTTTAAGCCATCAAAACAATTATGAACAAAGTGCTTACATATTTTAAAGTAATGAACCAAGCACAGTATCTAACAGTGAGGCCATTGCATTGTTCTTGGCAAGTGCAGTAGAAGGATGAAATTATATTTGTGACAAGGGACATCACTCGATTTGAATATCAGCTCTATTAAACAGAAAATAGCGAATGCATCAGCTCTGCACCACCACTGATAGCATGCTGAGGGAAGTGTTTGGTAGGGTCAGGAGGTAAAAACTGAGCAGAATAATTCTCCTCATCACCGCCTTCATGGGAAGGCTCCAGAAGTAATACGCATTTACGGCAAAATTTAACTGAATCTATGGAGATTTATTCCATGAGAATTTTCCTTTCTTCCATGGTAGTTGCTTGGGTTTTTCTTTTCAGTTTCAGATTATGAAAATGATTATACAGAGGGGAAAATAGCATCGTACAGACACCACTGTGCAAACAGCGACTTTCGGAGGAGTAAAACATTATCATCAGAGAGCATGGCAATTTGATTTACAAGTGAGCAGACAAGAAAATATGACAGCAAGAGAATAAAGACCAGCTCTCGAGGGGTGAAGCCACCTGTAGCGCTGACGTGGGCTGGCTGAGCAGCCACTGCAGAGCCTCCTGCTGTGCTCACCAGCTCCTGTGCCACCTCCGCCGTTTGCAGAGCACACGGTGCTCCCTAGCAGGTTAACCACAGTAGATAGGATGTTAGCCCAAATTTCCCCTTGGCTAAAGCTTCCCCAAGGCTATACAAAGCCTATTCTGCTAAAGGATAGTTCAAAGTGCTGTATGTTACACCGATACTCCCTAAAATCAGCTCAACCTCTTAAGAAAAGTTTGTGGGTCTTTCTAGAGCCCTCTGCAGCTCATCAGGTTTCCACTTCTAAGGCAGAGACCCTTCAAAGCCCTGCTCCCAGCTCAGCCTCTGCTGGGGACCCTGCTCCACAGCTCACACACGCTGCTGGCCTGAGGCCTTGTTATAACCAGCCCGCAGACCGCTCCAGGAGAGGCACTTTTACAGACAGCACCATCAAACTGTCAGCGGCCTCATTAGGCAGAGGGCACCTCAGTCCCCAGACACACAAGGAGCAGCACGTGGGCCATTAGCAGAGCCAGGGCTGCCCGGGACACGGCACAGGCTGCTGCGGGGCTCACGACACGATGAGCCTCGCTGCCCTGGCAAAGGGAGAGGCAGAGAGCAGGGAGGTTAATTAGTTCATACTTTTAATTAATTTGCCATTCCTAGTAGATGATCTAGTAGATATAGTCCTGAAGCTTTGACAGGGTAAGTTTATTACACGTCAGGCAGGCAGCATATGCTCTCCCAACCAGCTGTGCCTGCATGTGCAGAGTTCCCATGAGCTGGGTCTAATCGAGAGGTGGCATATTGGTCCCCAAGGCTCATTCTCTCCCTTTCAGACCAACCATTAACCTGGTCTCAGAGGGGCTCCCCTGTGAGTGCTGCTTTGCCCACGTGCACACACTGCTGGGCTTTCTTACCGCGGGGAACAGTCATGTTTGAGTCTGACACTTTCTTCCTTTCTGCTCCATCTTTGGCAAAGGAGAGAAGCTGTTTGCTGCCTGTGGTGACAGCAGGCAAAGCTGCTGGCAGGGCAGGAGCTGATTTAGATTTCCTCCCAGATCCTGCACCTTCATGCACTGGGCTGCCAACACTGGTGCTGCTCCTGCCACAGTCAGACACAGCTCCAGTGTTTATGCCCTGATTCCCTGTCCTCCCAAAGCACAGGAATTGTTTCATTTAAAGCATGAGAGGCATCTCACTGATCATAAAGAAATGCAGATGGATTTGGAATTAATCCTTTGGAGAAATGTCTGCTGGACCACATTTCTGCTCTAGCCTGCAGAGCTTCAGGAGGCAGGCTCAGAGACCCCCTAAGCTGTCACAGCCCCCCCATCAGACTTGCAACACAAACCAGTAGAATTTAGCCCCAGCGATTAGAAGCTCACCACACTGAAATGTCTGCCATGCCTCCTGGCAGCTGAAGTAGTGTGGCTGCTTACTGATGGGCCAGTGGTACCCCAGATCTTCATTTCATCGAGAGAGATGTGCCCCTTCACAGCACTGAGAGAGGGTAGAAATCCAATGTCCAGTTATGAGTGGCATTTCTGTGTCTTCCTTGCTATGTGAGAGGGAAGGAGGAGAAAGACAAGGTGAGAGAATCAGACCTGAATTATTCCAACAATAATTAATAGCAAATCTGGACAGCACACACGGAGAGCTCTGTGGCATCCATGCAGAGGAGCTGGTTTGAGCCAGAAAGCTGGCCTCCAAGACTGTTGAATCGACGGGGAATATTGATGTGATTAACAATGATTTGATTTGGAAATCAATGCGAAGGAGATTGTTTGCTTGCTTTGTCCAATTTAGTCCATGAAATACTGGCTTCAATACAGGGAGAAATTCAGGCGAAGCAGGAAGGGGGTTTTGAGGAGGGGTGGAGTGGGGTGTGTTTGTTATTTTACCAGACATCCGTCTGGATTCTAGCTGGTGAAAACTTGAGCATTCAATCAAATGTTTTATGTGTGTCTATAATAATCCGAACAAAGGAACAGCTGACAGCTCATGATCATTTAAAGATAGAGCAATTTCTATTTAGCAATCTTGTGACTGCATTTTCTGTATCTACGTGCAGGGCTTCCTAATCATTATGTGGGTTTTGTTGCAGTTTGGCTGCAAATGAAACACTGTGAATTTACAGGAAACCCAACACAAACACCAAGTCTTTAAGAGGAATATTAAGAAGCCATTCTCCTGGGTCACAGAGCAAAGAGGCTGCATATGCACAGCTATTAAAGGTTGCCAGGTATAAGTGGTTGGGCTTATATTCTAACCCTAGGAGGAGTGATAAGTCATCACAGATCATTTGTATTAGAAAGGAGAGAGGGATTTTTTGTTAAACTTTAGCCACATTAAATTCTCTTCCACTTTAGCTCCAGGGAGCTACTCCTCCCAGTAACTCCTGGGAGCAATGCAAGAATCCCTGGGTGAAGTTTTTAGTTGGCTTCCCACCCAGCCCATGCCACTAGTAAGAAATTAATAATTGGTCTCCCCTAACATTTATATGGTTTTTTTGAAATATGGGAAAAGCTCAATGATGAAATCCCAAACCTCATCTGCGGGTCTCATTCTGCCACATTAATTTTGCTGAGTAGCTGCTTCCTCCACAGAAATGACTATAAAAAAACAACACAAGGAAGAACAGCAAATGACACACCAGAACTGAAAGTCTGTCCTCTTAGTATTGCCCTTGGGAAATTTACCCTCCTTAAAAGCAGCAGCTTTGTCAGTTATGATGCAATTATTGCATCATTCACTGTGGGGAAATTGGGTCTATTCCCCTCACCTTCCAACAAGTTACCCAGATTCCCATGAAACACTTAGTTACTGTGGAGCTGCAAGACTTTCCCTGGCTTGAGTCAGGGAATTGACCACTCAGTCAATTAGAAGAAAGGGAATTTAGTGAAATACAACAGCGAGACAGCCCTTCCTTCTGCACAGGTCCTTCCCACAGCCCATGCTCAGCACAGGCTGAGGACCACAGGACATGGGCTATGTCAGGCAGCTGTGCTACAGCAGAGAGAGACGGCTGCAGATTCCCTCCCTCCATCCCAGCTTCCAAGGCAGCATCTCTCTTTGGGTACAAACAGGGGTGCTGGGGGTGGTTTGCACTGCTGCTGGAGGCTGTGTGAGTTCTGCTGGGCAGAGAGCTGAGAACCGGCTCCCTCAGCAGCGCAGAAAACAGCAGAAGTGCCTCTACAGCTTATTGGAGTCACCAATATCTTGGATACCCTCTGTTGAGACTGCTCACAGACATCCCTGGTTAGACCTTACCCCTTGCCATCCTTAGGACCAGCTTCTCCACAGTAGTTCTTCTCCTTAAAGTCTAAAATTTCAAACTTCTCATAAAGTCCTCAGCGTTCTGATCTGGTTCTTGACCTGCCAGGAACAAAGTACCTCCTTCTGACACAGGAAATCACATCCACAACCTCAGCACCATAATTTTGGCATGTCTGTGCAGGCCTCGACTGCTCAGACAGAAAAGTCCCACCGGCTGCAGATACCTCAGTGCCTTTAAGCAGTGGCATGGCAGCAGCTCTGCATTCTGTGCCAGTACACGTTTCCCCTTCAAACTGCTCAGGAAAGTTGAAATAGCTACAGAGCAAAGGAAGTGCCAAAACACCAGCTTATAGAAGATGCCCTGCTGCTTAGGACAGATTAACACATTTTACATACAAAAGCACTGAATGGAAACATCGAGTTTCTCTGCATTTGGACACCAGGCAATACCAGGGTAATCCAAAGAAAAGTCAGAGAACAGTCTTGCCATGGAAAATGCCGTCAGTAGCGAGGCTGAGCTTGGACTGCAGCAGTTAGGAAGTTACAATGATTACAGCAGTTTGGGTCGTGATCACCTTAGACCTTAGAGGTTTTTCACTAATCTTTTTTTCTGCAACTAAATTCTTCACACAGTAGACAATTCGAGTAATGATTCAGTTCACTGCAGTCTCCTCCGTGAGTCATTACTGAAGCCACTCTTAAACAAAGGTTAAACATTTTAAACAAATGCTTCTACCTTCTGCAATGGGATGCAAACCCCAGCTGGTCACAACTAGACATCCAGACAAAAGGGACTTCAATTCTCACAGGTGAGAACCGTCTACATCCACTGATGCATTTTTATTTCAGCATTTCAATGCTATCCTCCAGCCTCTTTGTGCAGCTATTCAATGAGGCTCTTTATCTCACTGTCGTGTATGTGAAGCATTCACAGAAAAAAAAAGACTTAGATTATTTAGATGGAGGCCATAGCTTTTCAGATCCAAAAAATACCCCTACCATTAAAATTATTAACTAATTGGAGTAGTTCTGCAGCACTGGCAGTGGAGGAGACGACCCCCTTTCCCACGCATGAAGAAGGAGCATTTTTTGGTGTTTCTTTGCTTTGTGGAAAGGTGGCTCTACCCACAGGACCACAGTGCTGGGTGAGTTGTTTCTGTAACACACTCTCCTAGGAAGGCACCCAAAGAGCTGCCTCTTTCTCTTTTATTTCATCACTGCAAATGGAGAGTAGCAGACACCCGGTACCAGCCCTCACTGCACTCCACACCTCAGTGGTGACAGCCTCTGGGTCCAGCCTGAGCCAGCTAAAAGCTTTCTTTTGTGGAGCTGCACCCATAAGGATGCTGGGCACCGGGTCTGGGTTCAGGCTACAGCCCTGGAGGCAACCAGCTCCGTGGGCTTAGTGGTAGGCTCAGCAGCTATCGAGGCTTCTACACAGGCCCAGCTCTACTTAATTCCAACACCATTCAAAACCACAGCCACTGCTGCCTGTAATGCAATAGCTGAGCCGTACACAGGCTTGGTGCGAGCGCGAGACAAACACAATGCAGGCGCTCGGTTTGCCTATTAAGGCGTTTGCCCTGGTGTTCTAACCAGCACCAGCAGTGCTGACAGAAAGCAAGCAATGCATTTTAATAAATCTGGAGAGCTGTGTTCGGCTTCCCAAGCAGCTCCGCAGCCTGCCTGACAAAGGCAGCTACATGCTGCTGCAAAGCGGGCTGCTTTGGGGAAGGGGATGGAGAAAATGCTTCTGAGGTTCCGATGAGCAATCTGCTGTGCAAACAGACAATCCCCGAAGCAAAGCCAACTGCAGAGCTGTTTTGATTAAACAAGCCTGGGATCGCTGAATTTCTTCTCCTGCAGAGTCCAGGAAAGGAATGGGACAAACTCCCAGCGCCAGTGATGGTTTCAGAACACTCACTCCACTGACTTCACCCCTCCTCCCAATGCCACCTGGGCATTCTCTGCTCAGAATCATATTCTTGGAGCCAAACACCGGCTCTTTCACAACGTCCCACCTGTAGAATGAACCGGCAAAGGTTCATTCTCTGGCGTCCCTGTCCCTGCCTGGTGGACACTCAGCAACCCCTTTCCCCAGATGCCAGCACCCCAGGCCGCACCCCTCTCCTTTCCCTTCCCCTGCACAACCGAAGAGCTGGGGTTTCATTCCCTGGAGGAGCGCACTACCGGGGATCCCAGCCCGCGCTACACCGGCCTTGCTGCAGCGCCTGGGCTCGGGGGAGCGGTGCGGGCCGGGTCGCCGCGGAGCGGGTCAGCTCGGAGCGAGTCGGGTCGGGTCGCTGCCGCCGCCGCCCCGCCCGGCCGGGCTCTGGGCGCTGCGGGCGCTCGCCGCAAGCCGCGCTCCGCACGGTCTTTGCCGTTACGTTTCTGCCCTCTAACGGCTAAAGGCAGCGTCGCAACTCGCCTTGCGGTCCCGAGGAGAGGGAGGAACGGCCCCGCGTACGGGACGCGGTTTGAAAGCCCCGGGCCGCTGCGGCGCTGCCCGTCTCCCACCCGCCCGCAGGCGTAGGCCCGGCCAAACGGCGGGGGGGGCTCCGGTGCCTCGGAGGCAGCGGAGCCAGATGGCAGAGCCCGAGCTGAGGCAGCCCCTGTAAATACTTGTTCTGCTGAAATAAACAGGCACGTTTTCAGTTTCTCGGCCAATTTTGAGGAGTCTGCATCAGAGAACTAGGCTTTAGCACAGGATTCGGCCAGCAAAAGGGGTTTTTTGCCAGATGGTTTCGTTTAACCACAAGCTCAGAGCACTTTCTCCCCCCAAGGATGTGAGCTGTGAGATTAAGGGCAAAGAGAAAAATCCCTGAAAAAAAAGTAAAAGCAAACAGTAGAGGTACAAGGCCAGAGCTTGCCCTGTGCCTGCCCAGGATGGAGACAGGAAACTCTAAACCTTTGCTAAGGAAATTACAGAGATGAATTTCAAAGTTGCCAACCTACCAGGTTTAGCTGAAGAGCTCCCAGGAAACAGGGAGAGCAGTAGTAGTCTTAACCCCTTGATCTGTGTCGTGGTTTTACCCCGACTGAGAGCCGAGATCCACGCAGCTGGCTGCTCCTTAAAGGAAAAGAGCAGGGGGAGAAGTGTGGGGGGGGGTGAGGGAAGGAAAAGGAAGGGGCAAATAAGAACCACAAAACCAAGAAACCAAAGGCCTGTGGGTTGGGATAAGGATAGTTTACAATGATACAATATAACAATGCTAACAGGACTTTAGAGCAAAAAATCTATGAAGCTGTTGCTACACAATGCAGTTTCTCACGGAACCCACAGCTCAGGCCGTGCCACCCAGAGCCGTCCCAGAACCCGATCATCCCCCAAGAACCGCGTCCCGGAGCCGCCCCTGCTCCTCCTCCCATCAGCCCCCTTTATACTGAGCAGGACATAATTGGCATAGAATACTCTCTTTGGCCCGTTTGGGTCACCTGTCCTGGCTTTGTCCCTCCTTTCTCATGAATAGAGAAATATGAAGAGCTGAGAAAGTCCTTGACTGTCTGACAGCAACTAAAACCATCAGGGTGTTATCAGCACTGCTTTCATTTTAACTCTCAAACACAGCATTCCATCCGCTGCTACAAAAGAAGTGAACTCCATCCTGACCCAAACCAGGACAATCTGTTAATTGCAGAAGGGCTAGTTATGTTGGAAACAAGGAAGCTGGATGGTTGATAGACTGATTTTAAAAGACTGATATAAATATTTGTACGTTAGTTTCAGTGTAAAATACCCTGCAAGAGCTTGTCCTGGCAGCTCCCTGGGCCATTGGTGCAATAGGGCAGAGCAATAGGAGCAGCCACAAGCTGCTCAGGCAGCAGCACCATCCAGTGAGTGATGAGGAGATGCAGTGATTCAGTGGTCCTTCCAAGGGTTTCTGAAAACAGTTTTCCTAAGTTGCAGTTGATGTATTTACTTACTTAACTCCTTAGTTGTTAGACTTTGTTTCTGTGTTTTGAGTAGTGGGAGGGAAAACCTCCTCCTTTTTTTAGTGGGGAAACTACAGAACAAAACAAACATGACTGGCTCCTTTCCAAATTGTGTTTTTCATTCCATTATAGTTTTACAGCTAAAAGCACTGAAGTGCTTCTCATGGTAAAAAGTGACTGAGAAAATTCAGATTAAAATGAGATCTAAGCAAAGGTGGATCACCAGCTCCAAGTTAACTTACATACAGCACAAATCCTGCTGAGGCAAATTATCCCTGCATCATTCCCTCTCTTTAGCCATCTAACTGTGTTCACTTTCTCCAACTGCTGAAAGAAGCCAATCTGAGTTTAAAGAACAAAGCAGGAAACCACAAGGTAAGCTATAGCTTCTAACAGCTTCTTGACTGCCCCTGTGCAAACTGAAGATACTATTTTTTTCTTGTCAGAAAGATTTGGCTCATGGTACGACTGCCTCCATCCAGTGTCCCAAAGTGGATGGTGCTGATGCTATTTTAATCCACAGCTTGGCATTGATCCTGCTGTACCCGCAGCATGTGGATGGCAGTGCAGTGAGACCCTGTGTGTCTGTGCTGCGCGAGGCACTTTCCAAAAGAAAAAAGGCAGAAGAGCATTAATCCTTGGGGCCAGTCAAGTTATTCTGTGCAGAAGATCCAGTGAAAGAGAGGGTGGAGATGACTGGATGGCTCAGCAGCCCTGTACCTCCAGCCTCTTGTGCTGCACTGGTGTATAAAAGACCTTGCTGGTACTCAACGAAGGATGAGCACATCTCAGTCCTCCTCAGTACTGTGCCTTCAGCTTCATGCCAAAGGCATGCAGGGCTGTGCAAATCCTTTGATGAGATGAGCTGTGATAGGGAAATTACACAACATAAAACTACTAAAGCTCAGATCCAGCCCTGAACCCAGCTATCTCCTTGATGTCTATTAATGCCTCTCAGCACATTGCATGGTCTGGACTAGAGGATTCCTTAAGATCTCACCCAGCCCTATTTTCTTTGATCCTTCTCATTTCTTATTGAACCAGAAGCTTCCCATTCCAATACAGATGTAATTCCAGCCCCTTTGGCCCCTTTTCCAATCTCCATTAGAGCTTCACAACCCTGAATAAAGTGTAGTTGGTTTAGCGCAGTCAGTGGACTGCAAAGTTTCATCATTTAATTTAATCTCTCTTGCAGTAGTGCAATTCCCCTTCGAGAGCCCTGCCTATCTAATAGGTGTATATTCTTCTGTGTCCTGGCCCTGTCTCCTCTGATCACAGCCACAGCATACGGATCAGACACTGCGTGTCCCTTGTGCTGGGAGATGGGTGGAGACAATGTCACTCACCCGAAAGGTGGAGTGGGAGGGCCAGAGGGCGTTGAATGTTTCACATCCCTTGGGTGTATTGTGAGAAATGTGATCAATTCCACCCAACTCTTTTTTCCCCGCAGATTAAAGAAACACAGAAATCCTCTTTGAATACCTTGATAACACCTCCTCAGCTGGCTCATTATAACCTATTGTGAGGTGTTTCCAAAAATGCACATTTCACCATATAGGTCAGGAATAACCCGTTGATTGGGATAAAAGGTGCCAGTGCTCAGTTATAACAACTTGTGCTAGCTGAGGAATGTGCCTGCCCACACCTCAGGCATCTTCTAGTGCAAACTGGGAGCTTCAAACCTACCCAAGAAAAAAATCCCCCAAATGAGACTGATGAGACAGTCACACACCTACAGCAACTGGAGGCCAAAAACCCCATCACGAGGAGCAAACTTCCCTGCCACAGTGCTGGGAGCTTCCTACCAAAAAGCCCTTGCTGTTTCAGCTGTAATTACATAAATCCCTTCGATGCATTTGTGTCAAAACCATTGATCAAGAAACAGTATTAATTAGACCTAATCCACACTTCGGAGGCACCAGAACATATCATCACGACTCGAGGGGGTTTAGGGCAGCAGAGTGTATGTCTCAGCAAGGCTTCCTTAATTTTATCCTCATGATTTTGAAGGTGTGAATGCACAGAGAAAAAGAAGAGGGAAGAAAACAGGAGAAAAATAGCAGCATTGCAAATTTAACCCTTCCAAGGCGCAGGTAGCACACTGTCTAGGTTTTAACCTCACAGCCGTACACCCTGAAAGTTTGTTCCTTTGGAAAGAAACATTGAAATATCATTGAGGTTCTAAATAATCCAACTGCAAACATATCTATCTGCTTCTCTCTGAGCAGGCAGACACCTGGCAACTGCATGGGCAAAGGGCTAAGTAAACTATATAGGTTATTTACTGCGGGAAGGCAAAGTCCAAGATCCCTGGCAACACCCCAGCCCCACCAGCCTGATCCCAGTACAACTGGTTGCCCCGTCCTTCCTCCATGCCACTACAAAACCAGCTGTCTGCTACCAGGCACAGAAGCATTTGGAAAGTGCCCCAGGTCTTAAGCTCTCAGGAGTTAAAGCAACCAGAGGAATCTTAAACAAAACCAACAACCAAAAAAAAAAAATCAAAAAAACACCACAAGAAAGAGCGAAGCAGCAGCTCTCACAACAAAACACAGTTCCAAAATTAATGAGATTTTGATAACCTCCCTTTAAAAATTGAGTATTTCCATTTTAAAATGTACAAAGACTAAAATCTTCATAAATATCCTATTAGGAAACTTCTGCTGCTGTTTCAGAGTTTCAATTGAAATACAGTGCATGAAGGTTGCCATAGCTACGAGCAAATTTTTAAATAACTGTTTTTCATCAGAGCAGCTGCGGGATCGTGCAGAACCAGGGGTGAAGGAGGGAAGCTGGAAGGAGTCCGACCAACTTCAAGCTCCTAATCAAGTGACTGGGAGATTTTCACAAACACAGCACAGAAACTTCTAATAGGCTTTCTGCTTTTTAAAGAAGATATTGCCCTTTGTTACTTGGCAGCACCCCAGCAATGCTGTCAGCACTGCGCGAGAGCTCAGTCCAGAGGAGAGCTTTGTTTTCATGCTGGAAGAGATAAAAATTTCCACTGCTAAGCCCCTACCAAGTGAGTGCTCAGGCACTGAAGGATGTGCTGTGGCCTCGGGTCCACTCTGGAGGGCTTTCTGCCTGAACCGGGTGATTGGCAGCAGTGTGCCTAAAAATGCCATCAGATCTCTGTATCTGCCTGAGCTGGCACAAGTAAACACAGAAAGGAGGGAATGTGAAGTACACGTGAAACTCAAATGCTAGCTGGAGGCTTTTGAAGTGGGGCTGTGATTTAGGTGGTCCTGCTTCCAGTGGTGTTTGGTGATTCGTGGGCATCAGAAGGCATTTTCCTCTCCTGCAAGATCGCTCCCTGGCAGGAATAGGCAGAGCAACTTTCTGAGCATTGGTGCAAGCAGAAAAAGGCCATTTCTGCACTGTGGGCATCTGTTCAGAGGAGGGCCAGGCTCCGGACAACACTGACAGCCTCCTTTATACACCAGCCTTTCAACCAGTGACACTAACTATGGCAAAATTCCTAGAAAACTTCAAACAGATTCATTTTGTGTCCTCAGCCAAGTATGTCCCTGTGTCCCAGTCTATAAAATGAGTATAAATAAAGAATAAAATTTCTCACAGGATTACAAAGAGATTTAGCTCCAGCACAACTGAATTGCTAGCTATAGAAAGCAGAAATGCTTCCCAAGTTAGGGTTTTCTTCCTAAACAACAACTTAGCAATCATTATTTAATACAGTCTTATGAATCTGAAAGAATCATCCCAGTGATAAGTACTCTTAATACAACTTGGTTCATTTATCTATGACCTGCTTCTAAGAAGTGCTGCCTGGTGCTTCAGTGGTGACACATGGAGGCTTGTGGTGCTCTGCTGTCACCTGCACAGCCACAGAGTCCAAGGTTTGCAGGCAAGCAGGAGGCATTAATCAATGCAGACAAATCTGGGCAGCCTACTGGTATTTCACATCTGACTGAAAAATTTCCTTCACATCTTGAAATCAAAGAACCACCTTTCCCAAGGACTGTAGGTTGGTTTGTTCCAAAATAGATAGTTTTTTCATCAGGCAGCGCACAACAAAAATTTTGTAGGGTAAGAGAATGAGAGAGGGGGAAATTCAGGAAAAAAAGCTTATAAAAACAGAGAAAAATGAAAGTAAAAGATCTTATTATTGCAGGTTCTTCTAATAAATTCTTTGACCACTTCCAAGTGGTAATGAAAGTGGCCATGTAAGGTCCTTCTTTGGCACAGAAAAACTTCAGGTCAGCAGCGAGTGTTCAGAAAATGGAACATAAGGATGACTACTGGAGAGGCAACCTGGCAAATAAATGTATTTCCTACTACCTTAATGGAAATTTAAAGTGTCTGTCTTTCCCAGTGCAAAAATAGGGTAGTGCAGTAGAGTGATGTCTGTACCTGAGCATGTGTATCCTGTTAAAGGGACAGACCTTCCAGGATATCTGTAGGTATTAACTTTTCTGATGTGGACTGTTTTTAAAGGATAGAAACAGAAGATAAAAAAAGCACAACCTGCTGTATGGTTGGGCTGCCAGAAAAACAGATTGTGAGTCACTGAAAACTAGTGACCTTAGTCAGCATACTGCGAGACTCCCTAGCTTTCAAGCCCTGCTGATTCTTTTCCAAGGCAGGGTGGCTTGTCAGAGCTGTGGCATTCATATATACACACACACACGCTCACATTAAAGCACTGTTTCTCTCAGCTCTGCAGACATCAGGATTACTGAACCTGACATAAACTCATCATCTTCCTGGATGCAGAAACGGATGGTAGCCAGAAAGATGAGGCACAGTCAGCAGAGCTATCTTGTTGTGGGGTACCAAAGGGCAGCAGGCACAGCAGAGCCATCTCTAGAGGGGTGTGCAATGCCCAGCCACTCCTTTGTAAAGGCCTAAGACCATTTGCAGAGAACAAGCCCTGTCTGCAGCCTGCACTGACGCCTCTCATCAGCATTCACTGGACAATGCACTCACAGTATAAAGAAGAAATGCAGAGGCTTAAGGAGAAAATGATGGGTGGGAGGCAGCAAAAATAATGCCACAGGGCATTTTCCTCACCCTACTTGCAATGCAAAACATGTGAACACCTACAGACCTGCTACTGCTGCACCAGCTCCTCTCTCACTCTGCCTTTGTCCACTCCCTACCTCGAATCCAGGAGAAAACAGTCCTGGGGGGCAAGCTACAGAAACAAAAGGGGGGGGGGGGGGGGGGCGCGGGGGAGAAAAAGAAAACAAAAAGAGACAATCCCACAATACACAGGGGAGAGGAGGGGGGGTGGGGGGGAACCACAAGAAATGCCCTGAGAGAGGCAGGGAGGGATCAGGGATGAAGAAGTGGGGACAGAATGCCAGCCAAGGGAGGGGGAGGCAGCAAACCACACAAGGTGGCAGTGGGTGACACTGGGGCAGGCTCATACCAGAAGAAGGGTGTGTTTGTCCTCATCTGTTTGTTGTGAATAGTAAGCTGAAAGCCCTAAGCCAAGAGCAGTGAGCGTGCAATGGAGTTCAGGGCTGCCTCTCCATTTTCAGTGTTTGGACTCTCAGTTTATTCATCTGCAAAATGCAAGCAGCCTGGCTGATCTGCCAGGCCTGTGCGGGGGGGATTCAGCCCATTGATTTATTCAGAACAAAATAAACAGAGTAAGGTCTGTGAATAAGCACCAGAAGGTGGCATAGATCAGACTGAAAAAGATACAAAGAGGGTATATCTTTTCAGCAAATGCTTTACTTGCCCAAAAAACAAGTTTCAAATGTGTAGCAGCACTAACAAATATAGCTGAATTCACTTGAATGATTCTGCCAAGAAGGAAAAGAGCACAATCAAAAATCAGAATGTCACACCAAAAGGGAGGACCAGATTAAAGAGCTGGCTTCTGTAAATCAGGGCACAGGAGAAGATGAGAAAATCCTTCAGAGGGGCTGCAGAGTCAACATAAGTCGCTTTCCCTTCTGGTGCTTGTGCACAAAGCTGCTGAATTCAGTCAGGACTGGTATCAATTAATACCCATAGCATGTCATACATCTGACAGGGCGTCAGGAAATGAGTCCCTGAGTCGCTTTACCTTCAGCAGTGTGACACAGCATTCCTGCAGTGTGCCAAGAGGCACATAGCCCATGCAGGCTGGCTGGGGCACGAGCTGCAGGCTGGGGCATCCTGAGGACTGCCCTGGTTATGGCGATGTACAATAAACCTGTCTACTGCGAGGCAGCATAACTGGACAGACAGAGGTTTGCTGGTTTGAGACCACATTCCAAAAATACTTTTGTTCTGCTGGGAGGACACAGTGCTGTCAGTAGGACAGTCTGGGACTTGAAAACTTACCTGATTTAAAGATCCCAAGAATACCTGGAACGAAGGTGCTTTGTCATCCAAGGTTCAGGACCTTCAGCAGCCTGTGGCAAAGGAAGAACAGACAGAATGGTCACCACTGGCTGAAAGGCAGGCTTGCTTCTGCTTTCAAATGGCTTGTGCCTAATAGTTTTTAATCTGTTCTCTCTTGCCCAGCAGCAGTTGCAGAGCACAGAAAACACCTAGGCAGCTTTGAAGGAAAAAAGGCTTGAGAATAACAAACTGGGAACACCTCTCATCCTTGCCACTTTGCACATGAGCAGCTGTGACCAGAACATGCACTTGCTCAGGACACAACAACTACTTTTTCATTACACGTGGGTTGTGCAACTGTTTTCCTAATGCAAGCCCAATGTTTGTGGAGAGCTGGAGCTCAAGAGCTGGACAGAAGCTTCATGACTTTCACCTAGACACAGGCAGTCCATGATGCTTGGGGAGGGCCAGCGCCAGGCAGATTTGGTAGGTATATGCCATTTGCAGCTCACCAAAGGAGTGGTAACATGGTGTGTAAATCTGTGAGGAGTGAGGCACCCCACTCTGGGGGTTCACACACATAGCCTAGACCTACCACAGGAACCCCCTCACCCTTCTGGGGAGTACAATAGCAAGCTATTATCAGAGGAACAACAGCCCTGTATCTGTTACCTGATGAGGACTTGTTCACCCCTCCATGTTTTAACTAATTAAGCGTTTTGAGATAACATGAATAGCTCTATTATTAGTTCACAATTTGCTGTAGACGTCTGAGAAGTAAAAAAAAAAAGGCACTACTTACACCACATTTTGAGGACTGCCCTCAGAGACTTGGGGCTGCAAATGCTCCTGTACCGAAGACCATTGGGATTTCATCAGTGGTCTTGTGTGGTTACTACCAAACAAACATCATCTTCTCTGCTGCATCACTGCCTGGAGGCTGGGCTTCAGAGTGAAGGAGCGGATGAAGTTTTGCACCTTCAGCCAAATGGGAGGAAGAAAAACCCCAACAAAACAGAACTTCAACATCAACCTTTGCTTTGTGCATTTCTCCCTCTCTAATGGATATTCCTACAGCAGGAGCTGGTGGAACTGGTGAGCTCCTCCAAGAACTATAATCTCTAGACTGGAGAGCACGACACCTTTCAGACAGCCACAAAGAAATGCTTCAGATCCTAGAATAAAAATTTATATGAAAAGCACATCAGTATGAAAGTACATCTGTATCCACAGGCAACGGTGATTATATCTGATTATTTTTAGTGTAAATACATTTTCAGAATAAAAGGCACATGACAGTTTTAAGCTACTTAGCTGAACGTGCTGCTCCTGCACCTGTGGGATTTTAATATTTCTATGCTTTTAGAAGCATTGTACTGCAGGGATAAGTTCAGTGCATGATCCACTTTACTGAGTTGGAAAAATGTAATTTAGGAAGGTGTTATTATTGCGGGAAACAGGTGGAAAGCTCATCAGTAATGAGGATTTTTACATACTTAAAGACCACAAATATTGTTTTCCTGATGCCTGAATGAAAACAATGTACATAGGTCCTCCAAGAAAAAAAAAATCAGCCTGTGGATTGAATGAATCCCCCAACAAAGGGCTGCTTGTGCTGCCGAGCCTTCAAACAGCACCCACAGCGCCATCACTGATTACACTAGAAGCTCCCTAATCCAAACACTCCAGGAGCACATTACCATCTTCAGGAAAGCAAATCTGTATTTATGCCAGGGTGCTGTGGCTAGTGCAAATGCCTATTCTTTACAGTCACAACTAAGGTTGGGGGTTTTTGTTGGGTTTTTTTGTAAAATGGGTATTAGGCATAAGACAAAGCAAAAGAGACAATAACGGTGCAGCAGCAGTACCCGACAGAGGAGGTTACAACAGATTATCTGTTGGCAAACTTGGTGTTCAGATCAGGGTGGTCCAGAGCTTCACTGTCCTAGTGCCGCCCACCATAGGTGCTGTGAGGAGCACTGCGCCTCTCTGCAGTATTTGGGGACTGCCAGTTCATCAACAACACCTCAGGGATTTACACATAACCTTGATAAAACTGAAAGAACAGCGAGAATTAAACCGTGAGCAGCAACACAGAGCACATCGGCTAAGGCAGGCTCAGTCACTAGGTGGCTGTTTAACGTGAGAGAGCCCGGCCTTTGCAATGAAACCTCCCTGTTGAAATGATTCACATCACTTATTCTTTCTCTCCTCCTTGCTGCTGTCACCATCCAGAAGAGCCAGCGAAGGATCGAGTGCTTCTTTGATCTCCTGTGTGTGTGAAGACAGAAATATCCAAGCTGAAGAACTGAGCCCCATGGGTCTGACAGCACATTCAGTTACAACCCATGGAATTCAGTTCTCAAAGCTGAGGATACACGACATTCATTTTAGGGCTGTCCTGACACCCAGCAGTACCTCACACTCCCCGCCCGCTCCCTCCAGTGCCTGGCCTTCTTCCAGGGGCTGTAAAACAGAAGAGTGAGAGCGTCGCTGCAGCTGAAGCAACTCTCCCCAGACTGTAGGTCAGATGCAGAATGATGGCTCCAGGACAGATATATCAAAAAATAGGCTATTTTATGTTTTCCTGTGGCACCAGAAGCGGCCACACGCATAGACAGACTGTGCCTTAACACGGAGCAGAATCCTTAGTGACAAAAAGTGAAATTTATAGCCAAGGAGTATAACAATATAACATTTTGCACTTTTCTGGAAGCCTTTGAGAATTTCACAGAGGTAAGTTATAAATTTCCTTCTCTTTTTTTTTTTTTTTAATAGATGACACAGAGGTAAAAAAAAAAAAAAACACCTTCCAGAGTTGCACAGCAATTTTTGTTAACAAAATCATCCATCCAGAAGCTCAGAAGAAGGAAATCTGGCGCTGGTGAAGCCCTTCAGTCTCATCAAGGTCTGGTGGCAAAGAGGCAGAAGCCACAAGGACTGTGCTGCAGGGCTGTGACCTGACACAACTTGTCTGATGTGACAACCTCATCCCAGGGTGACAATATCAGCCCAAGGCAGGAGGACTGGGCTACAGACAAATACTGTTCAAATGCATTGAAGATCAAAGCTGATGTCTCAGGAAACACCTCATCACTTCTGCCAAACCTAAAAGAAGTTACAAGTTTCATTACATATCCCAAACTCAGAATTTTTAAGGAAAAATAGATTGCATAAGATATTGGATGATGCTTGCCTCTGTAAATTAAATGTTATATCTGCATAGCACCATGCATTAACAGTGCATGTTCCAGGGAGATCAGGCATCACCAAAAAAATTCCCTGGGTTCAATGAAAAAAAAAATTTGGTCTATAATAAAATATTTGAAGGTCAAGGGGATTTCAGATTAAATCTTTTAGTCTTAAAAACCAAATTTAGGTTAATTTACTTAACAGAGAGAACAAATTATTTTGTTTTAGTGTTGCTTTTCTTCAATTATAAATAAGTACATTTAAAAAAAGAAAGTTAATGAAACTTTTAAAAAGCATCAGTGAATGTCTAGCTTTTCCCCAAGAAAGTAACTTGATTCAAAACTGCAAACTATGTTCCATTTTTCACCTAGGAAAAGCAGAAATTATTCCAACCAACAATTTTCCCAGCCCTGGCAGGAATTCAAAGCTGTCCCAGTAAAGCTCACTGGTCAAACCGTGGGGTACCTGTGAGTCTGCAGCCAGCACTGCACAGAAATGGACACCTCAGTCCTCGTACAGCCTCTCCTAGAGCAACTACTTTCTGGTTTTCCAAATAATTTAATTTAACTAGAAGCCACTCATCAATTTATCTCTAAAGCCTTCACCTCCAATGAACAGCAAGTGTCTGAGAAAATTGCCAGGAATGATTCTTGGTAAGGCCCAGTGTCACTTTCCCAGCTAAATCAGCACCACACGCAGCCACATCAGCAGAGCGCAGCGCAGAGAGCACCAGCAGCGCCACTGCTGCGCCATCCAACAGTCTTCACGGCTGTAATTGCTTGCTTTGGTTGTTGATCCAGTCAACCAAACAACAGAAATTAAAAATACGCTGCTCTAACTGTTTCTCTGGCTGGGAGGGGAACCTTGGCACAAACATTTTTGTCAAGGAACTGCTTTGTGGTGCCCACAGCCCAGTTCAGTCCCAGTGATCTGGCAGTTGGCTCTGTGAGACTTCTACCAGAGAGAGAAAAATCAAATTCACAAAAGCAACGTCTCATCAGAGCCCTCAGAAACGATGCAACCCTGTCTGCAGCTTTGAAACAGGATGCCATGGCAAAAAATTTAGCTTCTCTGATTTTTACGATTGGCGCTGGAGTGCTGCTTGCTGAGAAGAGCCTTGCTGACATTAAGCAAGACTCTCACCAGCAGCACAGCCCTTCCGTGGAAATCACTGCTCCAGCTTCAAATAGGACAAAAAATAATCAAATCAATCACTGAAAACATGAGAGAGGGTCTGAGACGAGGAAGGACAGCAGATCCCAGCCCTGGGGGCAGTGCCCCCACCTGCAGTAAGTGCCTTTCTGTGCAGGGCCTGGGAGGAGGTGGCACCTGTCTGTATGGCATCATCAGGCATGCTAATGACAAGGAGTTGAATGCCCCTTCACAAAACACAGCAACTGGACCCACAATAGCTCCAAGCTAGCCAGCTTGGGCACTGGCAGTGGCCCCATGACAGCTGCCCCCACCCAGGCCAGGAGGGCAGCTGAGCAGTGAACCCACCTCGCCCACCTCCTGGGCGAGCACCTGCAGAGCTGCCACCTGCCAGGGAGATGAGCATAGAGGGCAGACATCCCCAGGAGAGGGGTGCAGACGCACGTGCTGTGAGATTGTTCCTTCAGAGCTGGGAACCTGCACACCCATGGTGGCAGGCAGCTCCACTCCCCCTCAGAACCTGGGTTTGGCCTGTCCCAAAGGACTCCCTGGGAAGGACACTCCAGCTGAGCTCTCTGCCCACAGCTAGAGTTTCAGTGAAATCCTGACAGGGCAGCTATGGACCTGTGCATCCTCCTAATTCCACAGTCATTTTCAAGGGAAGTTGGCTTTGAGATTTTTAACTAAGTAGGAGAAAAGGTCAAACTCTCTCTCTCAGTTTGCCTGCTGAGTTTAATATCGTTGCAGCACATTAGTTCTCTCTGATTTTAAAAACCCACAACGCCAGTTGCAGCCACGTTCTGCTGTGACCCCTTCTCAGCTTCATGTGGGCCAGCCTCTATCCTTTCAGTGTCATTCCCAGAATGCCCCCCTCCCTCTGGGAACTCATTTCCTTGAGGATTAAATTCATGCATTTGCAAACAAGAAGACAGCCCATAAAATTGTATTGTTCTGCCTTTGCAAGAGCGGCGTGGAGGTGAGTGAGTCTTTTCAACAACCCATAAATCCACCTTTTGAAAAAACATTATTTTTACCTATTCCAGCAAGGTCACTTAATACCTCACAGCCTGGAGATCTTATTGCACCAGAATTAACTATTCCTGTGGGACAGATACTTAATAGGCAATCATGATATAAAGTTTTACTGCTACATGGAAAGGCAAGGCTTTTTAGAGTGATTAAGTAACATTAAGTGCCTGAAGACTATTCTTCCATAAGTTTCCTTTTGAATTAAATATGTTTTAACAGGAAAAGAACATAAAGATCCTAAAGCCAGCAAGTTAATGGAATGTGTAAATGCTCTGCATTTTCCTTATCATCCCCTACTTCTATTCCCTATGCTGCCATTACTACCTTTCTTTTTTAACACAACATCTATGTTTGTCTGAACATATGACTAAAGAATGAGATTTTAATGCTTCTTAACCAGTCAATGATCTACTGCAACCTCACATAAAATCCAGATACTATTCAAATGTGCTCATCACGGGTGGTAATTAATTAGCACTGATGGGGAACTTGAAATAAAATATGAATATGGTCACATTTCATTAGGAGCACAATGTATCTTCTTCACCCTTATTTAGTTAAATACATTTTCCCCACAGCTAGTGGAAAAATACATATCTCGCTGCTCCTCTGACATCTGGTTGGTTGAGAGAAGAGGGCGAAATGGAAGATGACATCATTGTAGAGATCTTGAGATTTGAAAAACCCCCAGAAAACTCACAGGCAGAAAGGGTGACAGTGACAGCAGAGGCAGCCAGGCCCTTGAACGCGGCAGAAGCTTTCAGGTTAAAACCATCCCCGTGTCTCAGGGCGTGAGAGCTGAAGGCTTGGGAAGCGGGGCTGTGGGCTGCACGCTCTGCAGAGCAGCGGGGCATTCTGCTTGCTGGGCAGATGTTGTTCATCCCCTGCGACAGCACAGCCAGGTGCAGCTGCAGAACGACCTCACGCCCGCCAGTCAGGGAGAAACCGCTCAGCGTGATGAACCCAGAGCTCAGCCTTTGACACCCAGACCATCAACCCCTACACCCTGACCTACCTTTCTGTTTTTCTCCAGCTAAGGATTCCTCACTTCTTTGACTTTCCCATTTTCTCGCATTTCTGGAACTTTCCAGCAGAGGAAGCATCCCCAGTATGCCCTGGCCTGGCTGACTGCTTGGCCTGACCTGTGTGTCCCCACTCAGCACAGGGCAGGCAGCCTGCCTTGCTCTCTGCAGTGATTCAGATCTCTTCCCTGACTCTGCTGTGCGGAGTTGCACGGTGTGCTGGGCCTGGGGGAGCCTCTCTCTCTCTGGGTTACAGCACACCAAAGCCCACCAAGCCCTTTCGACACTACTGACCAGGTCCTTCTTCCATCACTCCTGCAGACATCAGGGCAGCTCTACTCACAAATGAAGGATCAACCAGAACATCCTGACTCGACTCTTGCTTGGGTACAAGGCAAATGCTGCCCCTATCTTAGCACACCTTAAATGCTGTTAATCCCTTTTGGGAAAGCTAATATGCATGTTCACAGGCAAAGAGTGTCCACATGCAGAGAAGTGATTAATCTTTCTGTGCTTTATAAAGATTATGTTCACCACTGGAAACCCAAACCCAAAGTTTTGTGCAGGCTTAGAAAAAAAGCACACCTCACCTTTGTTCTTAAGCCAGTATCAAACAGTTCACATCAGACATAGATATATAGGTGCAAAGCACACCCTGCTCCAAGATTACATCCAGGGCTCACCACATCAGTGAAGATCATCAGCAATGTCAGATGAGGAACCGCCTGTTCACCTGAACCCCTCAAGATGACAAATGCATCAAGTCCCCAATGCCCTCAGCCCAGTAACTACACAGACACTTTCACTGTCCCACATCAAAATGGAAAAAAAAAAAAAAGAGGAATGATTAATTTGTGTTTGAAAAACAAAAAAAAGGAAATTCACATCTCCTGGTGAATCAGTATTAGCCCAAGCATATATTCCAGGCTTGGCAGAAGCAAGTGCATTTGTTAGCAAAATGCTTTCTGAATCTCCCAGTCATTTTCTGGATCCATCTTTAATTTCAAGCAGTAGTTATATTTCTACTGCCAATGTCTATGTCACAAATAACAAACTTTCAATTTCCTCTCCTGTAGAATTATTCCACTCTGCTTATCTGGAGGTTCAATTCTGTTGTCTCCATTTTAATCACATTTTCCAACAACACAGTACTTTGTGCAACAGACCATTTCCCTTCATGAAAGATAAAAATGATTGCATATTCCATTTCATTTTTTGACCTAAAACTTAATGATGCTTTTTGCATTTTTTTCACTAATTTAAAGAAAAAATACATGGCAAGATACATACCAGGCATAAATCACTGAGAAACATATATTTAAACCTAGTTGGCCATTGCAGCTAAAACAGTGATATGGAAAGTTGAATAATTAAAATGTTATTTCATATTTTTAACAAGTTCTGGCCATCAGAAAGAATACTAAAGACTTTGATACTAAGTATTATTTTTAGTAATCTCTATAGCATATGCTCAAGTATAGTTACAACATAATATAGTTTCAGGTATACTCCCAGTAAGGTCACAGCTCTGGAGACAATTTCAGCATATTTATGGGCTACATATTTTTTTTAATATATATTCTCAGGTGACGGGCTGAAACACAGTGTAGAGGAATGTAAACAGTCTAAAACACATATCTGACAACTGCAGTAACAGCTGTATTAACAGTGCCCAGATGTTGTAAGAAATAGGAGCGAGAGCTGGTAAGCCAATTACCATCCTGCTAATAAGGGTAATGAGAACGATGCAGCTGAAAGCCCTTGCAATCCCTTGGATCTCTATTCTTTATACTCTCAGCAATAAATTTTTACTCTAAACCAAACAAGAAATTCCATAGGAGCTCCAAGAAAAAAGGCCTACCTCCTCGAACATGGAGCTGTCTCCAACCAAGGCCAGCGGTGCTTCCTCCCTTGATGAGGGTGTCAGATCACCGCACCCACGGCAGATGCTGGAGGTGACACACACACTGTCTCCCTGCCTTTGTGAAAAGGCAGGCAGGGTGGTGAGATGAACTGCTCTTCTGAACCAATTCCTGATAAATGTAGTGGAATGGAGTAAGCTCAAAATGACTGATCAATCTGGGTGCTTCAGATGTGATCTAAACACCCAAAAATAGAGGAAAAGACAAGAAAAGTAAACACAAGAGGGTAGATGGCCATTTCTTGTTCCCTTCCAATTTCCACATTTTTAATAATTCAAAAGAACTGGCAAGGTTTCAATGCTGAAAGCACACAGACATTTACAGTGTTTGTCACTGCACAACTACTATACTATGTATTACTAACCCAAAATGGTTAGGCCCTATACAAGCAGGTAAAAACCAGGCAAAAATCAAACCTTTTTGTAACCCTCTTATTGTGTAAGAAAGGAGTGTAACAATCACACAGCAAAGAATTGAGTCTGCAATAACTGTGATGTCAGCAATCCATCAGAAGACAGAGATATTTTTTTTCTTCAAACAGGTCCCCTATATAAATGCTTGAAAGAGAAAAGATCAGCGCATTTGTGTTTTGTACTGTAACTCCAGTGCTGTTATTGAAAATAAAGAAGTCTATGAATAGCAAACAAACTTTCAATACATACATGGCCTGTTTCAATATGAACTCAGTGAAATAAACCAGTGTAATATTATAACAATGCAACAGCCAGGGAACTGTGGAAACTGGCCAGAGTTGGTTCAGACAAAGGCACGTTGTGGTGAATAAAGTAGTCTGAGAGCAGTGAATTGTGACCCCATTAAGGCATCCGAACCACTGCAAGGTATTTGGGCAGCATTACTCGCCCTGTGGGCTGGGCCCCACTGCTGTCAGGCCCCAGAAACTGGTCCCCGATCAATCTCATTTGGAAGATGAAAACCCGCCCGTCTTTCCCTGCACTGCTGCAGCGGTGCCGAGCGCTGGAGCCAGTCTCGGGACGCTGCCAGGGACTGCCTGCAGGTGCTGGTGAAATGCTCCAGGGTTTCTGTTTCGAAGGGGCTCCAAGAGAAAAGGCTGAGAAATGCTGGCACAGCCAGCCCGCAGGGACCTGGCCCTGCCGCCCTCTGCGATACTCTCGCCTCTGGTTCAGGACTTGCAATCTTGTTCCCCTTGAGCTCACCCGATCTGATGTTAAAGAAAGTAATTTTAGGTGCTGTTTAAATTCAACATAATGACATCCAGAATGTTTAGCCAAATATGTTGACTACAACAAAAGATTACAGGGAAAGGTCAAGACATTGTTTGATGCATGCACAGACTTTTAGCTTAAGATCACTAGAGCTGCCAGTAGGGACCAGGCTATCCAGTATCCACTGAAGGATTAAATGCAGGTTTGGATCAATTTTCTCAGGCTTGTCCTTAATGAATCCTCCCACTAAGGTCACAGCTAGTTATTGGCAAATTCCAAACTTCTGTCTTGCCAAAGACCCCCCACTGCAACCTCAAGCCCTGGTTCTGCCATCACTGCAATCCTCAAACTCCTGCTCCCCCCCGGCCCAGGGAGCTCCAGGCCCTGCTTATCCAGCAACAAAACTGTTTTAAGCAGCTGGAAAGCCCCGTCTCTGAAGCCAATTCAGATGGTGTATGGATACCTGAGAAGCTGCAGAAGACAGAGCAGCTGAAGCTTTGCTCACAAAATTAGGGACTTGGTTCAAAAATAAGACACAAAATTTCAATACTGAAAATTTATTTTCCTCCTTTCGTTTTAGTTATGGAAAAAGATGGAAAATGGGTTCGATTTGACCAATAAAAACACATAAAAGTATACTCCTTTATCATCAAAGAATTCACATTTTCATCATCATTTCCCACAGAAAATTAGATGCCAACATTCTCCCAGGTGACTGTGAAATATAGCTGGTCCTGCTAATGGCCTGTACCAAAACTATGGCAATTAGCAACTTTTTCATCCACTAGCTAAAAAGAAGAGAAATAAAGCAAAAGAAAAATGTCACTTGGCTGAACCGGGGATGATTTTTTAAAAAATTACTTTCTGAAGACAAAACACATTCATTTCAAGTACATTGCAAGGAATTTCTTGGCCTAAAACAAAAAAACCCCTTTGTTTTCTTTCTGCTATTATTGTCGTTGTATAAGGGCAATTAGGAAAATTAAACCAGTATATTTAAAAAAAAATGGTTCAATTCTGAAAATTTTCAAATATTTTTACTTTCTGCTTATTTGCCCAATACTATTTACTGAACTCTGTTGAAGTTTGTAAATTATTTCTGCTCATTCAAAACTGCATTCTTCAGCAAGCAAACTATTCAGAAAAAGAAGAGTAACTGCCTGTCTCTCATCAGGCTCATAGATAGAGGGATGGGAGCTGCCTTATCCTGCAGATTCCAGAAACTCATCTCTTCACTTTTCCAACCCAACAGGGAATTTGTCAGAAATTCCACCACAGAAAACTGCAGCATTTCTTCCATCCCTTTTTTCCATACTGTAAAACAAACTTTTGGATGCTTAAAGAAGCTCAGAGAACATAGAGGGGGAAAAAAAATAAACCAGCTTCAAAAAAGTAAAGGATCAATGGGACAGAAAAGCAGGAAAAGCCAGTCAAACCCCTGGGCTGCAATCGAACGGTGTACTTTCAAAATCAGTGGCATTTGATGGAGAGAGAGAAAAAAATAAACACAACAACAAATTCACATCCTCTCCCCATTTAAATAGTAGCTATTTAAGTCAGCTAAAATTGACAAAAGGCATGTACAGAAATGATTATGCAAGGAAAATATCAACACACACAATGCTACCACTGCCCCTTGTTTCTGAATCGCCACTGGATTCAGGACAAAGCCAGGACAGCACTGGAAGGACTAGAGCAAAAAATTCCTGCCCGGTGAGAGAAGCATTAGAAAATGTGCAGCTCTCCTGGTACAACAGTATTGAAGTCATTCTAAATTTCTCATTGCTGTAGCATAGATATAACTCAAAATTACTTAAAACACTCGATCTTGATTCTGCTGCTGTTTACAAAATGTAAATCCATCAAAGCTGACAGACTTATTTGGTTTAAAGCTGGAGGAATTGAGGAAGAACTTGGCGTTTTGATTCAATCTTTAATGTGCAATTTACCTTTCACTCATACAAAGCGTACTGGCTCTCAGGCAGAAGATAAGTATGTAATAAATCAGCTTACATTTTTTTTCAGCTCTTACTCACAGTGGAATCCCCAAAATTCATTTTATTTTATCTTTTTCCCCACTCTTCAGCTTTTTCTCTTTCATTTTCCTTCCTCCTCTTCAATCACCACAGGTCTGCACTTCTCATTTTCTATTTTACATCACTCCTCTTTGTTCTCTACAATGGAAAGACAGACAGGGAGAAAGACAGGCAGGCAGACAGACAGCAGGGAGAGAGATACAGCCAGTCCAAGGTAACAATCTCGGACACCCACATTCTGGAGGATCTGTTTCTCTCTCAAAAACGTTTTAACTTTATAAAGGGAAGGGAATCAAAACTCATTTGCATGCGGGTTCATTCCATCTCTTCAGCTCACATGTTTATAGCTCTGGAAAGTCCCTTTCTGATTCCCTGGTTGATAAAGCATCAGGAAGGTAAACGGAGAGGTGAGAGATGATTTGCTGACCTTGCAAGCGGGGCTTAAATGAAGTGCTCCATTTGCCTTGCTCGGAGGACCCAACCAGAAGATTCAGGGGCTTTTTATCCTTTGGAGTTCAAGGCTCAGACCATACACGTAGAGCTAAACATTCAAGTTGGAGAAACCCCCACTCTTGAGCAGGAGGAAGCTCTGGTCAGGCGCTCAATACTTCAGCTTCCTGTCTGTACACTCCGCGGTCTAATCTGGGGAAATCCTGAAAACATTATCAGATGCCTGATAAGCTCTTTAGCTTTCAAGTACATAGTGATTCAGTTTTGGTCAAAACCTCATTTGAATACAGTTTTTAAATCTAAATGAAAAGCAAGACCCTAATGGAGAAGAGACTAGACTTGCAGTCTACCGTCACTGGCATCCAAAAGAATTGGACTGATGTTTAAAACTGGCATAAACAAATCTACTTTTCCATACCTGCTTCAAGATGCTGTGTGTGTGATTCAAGCTTATTAAAAAGGAGTGGAATTACATGCCTGGATAATTAAATGCCTTTATTTATCCACAAACAAATAGCACAGCAGCAGCAGCACGGGTTACTTACTCCGTCCGTCCTGACGCTGTTCACCATTGACTTGAGGCAGATTGTTTCTGGGAGAGAGGGATGGCTTGAAGCTCTGGTGCCCACTCATCCCACAGGCTTCTGCAGCAAAGCTGGCAAGGCTGGCAGTCCTGGTTTGGATCAGTGTAGACACTTGTTTCCCAGGCATTAGACAGATGTTTCCAAAGCCATTTCAGAGCTACTCAGCGCAGGCTAACAGCTGGCTCGACTCTTTGATCTATGGATTTAGCCCTGGAAGAGTAAAACTCCACCGCCACAGCCTGAACCCCCAACATTTCCCAGTTCAGCTTGGAACTTGGGTACTTGAATTAGGATTCACCCACAGGAAATCACTCCCACTCCACTGGTCTCCTTCCCCTCAGTCACGCCTGGGAGCTTTTTCTGGCTAACTTCCAGGAGGTTCTCCTACACACACAACCTCTAAAGGCTGTGGAGGAATTCACTCCATCTACGAGTCTGGGAGTTAACTAGGAACGTTTTCCCAGGTACTGCAGCTCTGCAAGCAGTCAGGGTTTTGTCTACATTCCACTCCCACAGCATAAAAGAAAGCAAATACTCTTCATGAGAGCTCTGATGTTTTCTGTGGCACTCACCCTAAGGGTTACAACAAAAACAAGCTCATGTATGAACCAGCTGCTTTGGAGGAGAGGAAAATGGGGAAGATATTTATTGTTAATAGCCACATTCATCTGGATCAGTACAAAGGCTCAGGCTGTCCCTATTCAAGGCAAGAGTATGTACCATCATTTGTTTCACACGAAGGTCTGGTTTACAGGTCTCCAACTAGGCTAACACACAAGGTACATTTCACACGAGCAGAAGAGTCTGACTGAAAACCACACCTCATTTTAATACCCATGTTAAAACACATTAAGGCTGGAAGGCAGATCCACTGATGCTGAGTCCAGATTCAGATGGGAAGTAATCCCAAAGTTACTAAAGCATCTGGAACTGGGATTTTACTTTTCAGCCGCATGAGAGACCTGGTGTTGGCTAATGAAATACCACGTCTGGGCTCTCAGATCCTTCCCTGGGTCAAGCCTGGCACGAAGAAGCAAAAGTCTTAGTAGGACTTATCAATAGGATGCTTACATGAATTTGCATGAGTCATTGCACAGGAAGAGAGGGACAGTCACATTTCTGGCTGGGATTCAGCTGCATTTGCAATGCTCACTGGTACAGCTTTCAAAATGCATCTTTGGTCTAGCCCAAGGTTTAAAATCCTCTTTGTAAAAGACACTGAACTAAGTTAATCTGTTCCCTGCTGACCAATAGATCCTCACTGGTTCTTTAAGTAACGATTATTCCAGTTTCCCAGGCCCCAAAAGGTGGGTTTCATTACATGTGTGTGTCACAGCTGGATAACCTGAAGCAGAAAGTAGCTAAATACAACCCCAGTCCCACGGCAAGAGAACCACATCCCTCAGTCCTTGGCACATCTTCCAAGAAAAGCAGACAAGTGTCCAAAAAAGCCAAAATATTTACACAGGCCTAAGGACAGATGGCAGGAGAGGTTCTCCCCCTTGCTCTGTGAAACACAATCTCAAAGGCTAAATGGAGGAGGGGAGGGGAGGCAAAGAAACCTGGCACACAGTGACTGATCAGGGAAGAAACAGATAACATACTCTGTACTGCTCTTGACAGCTGCCAGCAGTCAGGATGGTTATTATCACCTTAGCATCTCATCTAGAAAGTTTTGACTAACTGAATTTGTTTTGTGACAAGAAGTCTAGACCTTACCCTAATTCAGTGGCTGGAATTTCCTGAGGCAATACTATGGCAGGCCAAACAAGGTGACACTACAGCCCTGAGTGCAGCACAGAAACACAATGCATGGTCACACCATGCTTTCTGAAGGCATGTAAAACACAGCCCAGGTGCTGGTATCATCACCACCGGGTAATTCCAGCTTATCTGTTTTATTTATTGCTATTCCTTGTATTCTGTATAAATATAATGGGCTGGCTTCCTTCTTTCACTGGGGAGGAAGGCCTTCCCAGAAGGGAGGATGTCTCCCAGGCTAGTTAAAATCTTTACAGCAGCATAAAACATGCAGGCATCAGAGATAAATCAGGTCCTGAAATATCTTTCACAAAAATACAGCCTTCAGAAAGCACAGTAGACATATAGTCACTTCTTGCATGATTTCATAAATCTTCCATCCCTGCTTATAGTATTTCTTTGTGACAGACAGTGAGATAATACCATGAGTTATGAATTCCAAGAGGAGCTGAAGCTTGGTCCCATTGAAAACTATGGAAAAATCCACATTACTTTTGAAGAAACTGGAATTTCACCCTCAGCGCTCTTAAAAGCAAAATTTCACTTGGTTTCCCTTGAGAGGTAAGTTCTGTGTGTCTTTTTCTAGGATACAGAGCCTCACACAGGTAGGTATGTTATTTCTAACTTGCGTGCATCTAATTGTCAGGTTTCTTTAAGCTGAATTGTCTTACAAACTTTTTGAGGTCCCCCACTGACTTCTGCCTCATTGCTTTAATAAAATACACTGATTCAGAAGAGGTTGAGCTGACAGAGAAGCCTAGGAAATACTTCAGAAATCATGCACCTTTCTTTAACCGCTTTGCACATTTACAGAGGCTACAATCCTATCACAAACCAGCTGGGATTAGGTTAACCAGGTCTTATTTTGCACTGTGATGGGCATACAAATTAGGACAGTGTGCTCCCGCCTCTTATGCACACAGTGAAGAGCTACATCAGGCATGCTTGGGTAACAGAGTCCAGAGGGATAGTAGAAACAGCCCTTCTGTGGGCTCCTGACCAGCTGTGCAGCCTTCAGAAGCCACAGCTCTGCTCCTGGACAGAGTTTACAAAAGAGGGAGGAACATGCCAAGACAGGAGAGCTGCTGCTACCCTCCATGACATGTTTTTTCTAAACCGGGAAGCATTCCCAGTAGGAAATGCCTGCAGAGATTCCTAGAGAGGCATTAACCTCCCCCCCAGTCTGTTTGTGTACGTGAGCACATGTACATGCTCATATCTGTTATCCTAAAGGGAGACTTTTGCTCCATAGCTGCACAGAGGGCTCAGATGCTGCCAGAACAGCCCACAGCCCCTGCAACTTTGCTCAGGGTCCCCACGACAGCCAGTTTATTTGTCCTAGCGCCTTAAAACCCCACCAGAGTTATTCCACTTGGGTTTATCCCTCAATTATTTTGCTGTGACTGGCTTTAACACCCGTGAAAGCAAGTCTGTGAGAGCCAGCTGGAACCCACGCAAACTACAGCGCACCCACACCTCAGCCCTGGCCTGCAGCACCTCTGCTGCCTGCCTCCTGTGTGCCATAAGCCCTGGGCTTGTGTGCACCCTGTGCCTGGGACAAAGTGCTCTCCCAAAGACAAGCACAGCCTTTTGATGGGTAAAAAGAAACAGAAATCTGCCACGCCCCTGTGAGCCAGCTTGAGTGAAAAGAAATGATGCAAAGCAGTATCAGGCAGCACGGCACAAGTTCTGTCAGAAGCTTCATAGGTGGCTTCACTGGATGCTTTGCAGACAGAATTTAAAGAAAACAGGAAGGTTTAAAATGAGTTATGAAGGCAGGAAGTGAGTCAGCCCTGAGCAGGAGGGATAGCAAACAGCAACCCCTTCCACTGCAGGCACCCAGACACAGGGACACCAGCCTGGACGTCCAGAACCACAGTGAATGAACCTGAGAACAGAGCACATCAGCAGGGCAGGAACAGAGAGGAAAAGGGACACTTCTTCACTGACCACAGCTCGAAGGAGGGAGGATTTTCACCATGCAGAGGACCCTCTTCTAACCAATTTGCTGTCTCCTTGTAGAAGCAGCCTAAGCACCCAGCCCAGGCACACTGAAGCCTCCTGCACACTGCTGCTCAGGAGGAGCGCCTGAGAAGAGTCCTCCAGAGGAACCCAACTGTGACTGGGATTTCAAGTCCCCTCAAGCATCTTGAAGTGTGAACACTAGCCTCTCACACACCCAGATGAGTACTGTGCTGTTGGAAATAGAAACACCAACACGTCCTCCTTAGTTGCCATTCTACTCTACCCGCATCCCACACAAGAAATTGCTCTGAAAATATAGTTACATCAGCCTCCATAGAACAGGGAGGCTGAGGAAAATCTTAGCAGGGTTTAGGCATAAACAAGACTCTAGCCACTTGCCTAGAAACAGATGTTTATCAGAGAACTCATCAGGAGCAATCAGAAGAGCCATAGGCCATCAGTGGTACCACAGCTCAGCAGAGTTCTGAGGATCTGTGTTTTGGGGTAGGTACAAAAGAGGCCCAGGTCCTTTTGTAGGTGTATCTCCAGGAACACAAATTATATCTAAAAATACAGCCTGGGTTCTGAAGTCACACAGACAGCTTTGAAAATTATACTGTAGATATTTTACAGTACAGCCCATCACACAAAAATGCTGCATTCCTGGTTGCAGCATCAGGAAGTGACACTCAGCCCTTACAGCTGGGTAGTCACACAAGCATCGGCATCCAACAGTAACAAATTCCCACCAACTTCTGCAAACACCTAAATAGGGCAAAATAGTTAAAGAATTAATTGTTCCACAGGTAAGTGCAGCGGGTACCTAGTATGTTGGCCTCTTCTTCAAACATATTGCTGGAGCTATTAGGAGGACAACATTTTTTGCTCTTTGCATTAAAAATAGGATGCTAGTTCCAAATGAAAAAATACTATCTGGTGAAAGGCAGGCAGACCTGGCTGAGTTCAGTGCTGGAAAAGGCTCCTGCCTTTCTACTACTACATTTTCTATGAAGCAGCAAACCACCGTAGTGAAAGACTTGAGTCACAGCAGAGTCATACACACCAGGCTTGGGAACCAGGACACAACTGAAGTAGAATATCAGCTTCCTCAAGGCAATTAGCTTTCAATGCAAAGCATTTCCAGATCCTTCCTAGTTTCAAAAGAGACTCAGAAGGTGGCTGGGAAGATGGGCACAAAAGAACAAAACACTTCAGAGGAAGGTTTACCAACACTGAAAGCAGCTGTTGAGAACTTCATCTGAAAAAGGCTGGGGCCAGACTGGGTAGAAGGTAAAAAGCAAAATCCAGTACCTGGTTGCAACTTGCAAGTTTTGAATGTTTTCCAGTGGAATAATTATTCTTAGGAAAGTGCTGTGCTGTTGGAATCAATTTCCCACAGGAATGTTTTCATTTTGATTTTTTTCTCTCCCATGTGCTTTGATAGGTCAGCACACTTTTGGAACCTTGGACACTGTATTTACAAAATGAAGTTTTATTCCTAGGTTTCAGAGAGTAAGATTTTGTAAGTCAGCTCAGGAATTAAGACATCTTGGTTTCATAAGAATGGGAGACTTTAAATGACAGTTTAAAATTCTTTAAAAGAATTTGTGAACTCCTTCACAAAATCCAGGAGATGAAACATCATAGGCTCTCCTCCAAGCAAAGGATCATGCAGCTGCTGAAAACAGGGCTGTGTATATTTTAAGAAGGAAGGTGATGGGCAAGAACCTTAGGAAGAAAACTGTATGGATGAAACTTTAAAGCTGGAAAGGGGATCAAGGCAAAGAAACCATCACTCACTATACTAGATATGGCTGGATGAACAGAAGGTAGGGTATACCCCCTGAAAATGAACAGAATGAGAATCACAGCTTGTTTCTTCTGCCTGGAGTTTCCACAAGCAGCAGGTATAGAGAACCCTAATTCTGGCTAAGAAGATTTTTAAGAGGAGGTTGCCACCATGCTGAATGAAATGCAAAACCCTCTGAACTATTAATTCCAGCAGCATTCTGTATTTGATAAGGGAACAAGATGATAAGTTAGTTAGATTATGTTAGTTCACTGATTCCTGACAATGGAATGGTTTTGCTCACCTGGCTTACAGGTCAAGCCAAACATTATTTGTTTCAGGCCTGGTTTGGTGGTCAGTCTAGTTTGGTGGTCATGTGGCTCTTGTTCCAAAACTGAGTCATAAAGACTTTGCAGAACTGGAACAACAGCCAAAGCCAATATTCCAACTGAGGAAATGGTACTGAAACCCTGATGGTGACATCCCAGCACAGGGGTGTTTGTGCCTGCTGAGAGCTGCCACAGCCCATCCCTCGAGGCAGGAGATTGACCCATGCATGGGGTGGCTGTTCATCTCTGCCCTGCAGCAGTGCCACTCTCCAGACCCCTGGAGGAATCTCCTGCACAGCTGCTCACAGCTGCCCGAGGTGTTTCAGAGCCCAGGCTGGCCAGGCCACCACACTGGCCAGAGAGCCGTGGATCGCTCTGTGGGGCATTAAGGACCCACAGGGCTCCACAGCAGGGAATTCCCTGCAACAGTCCCAGGGACATCCCTTGCTGTGGGATCAGGCACACGATGGTGGTGTGTCTCTGTCGGTAGCTGGGAGTTCACCGGAGAAGGAAGAACAGGATGACTTGACTTTGTGTCCCCAGGAATTCTGCTCACCCTCCCCTGTGTTCCTGCTGAGGCACAATTCATCTCTCCATCTTCCTAGATGCACACTCATGCTGCAGCTGCAACAAACCCCTGTGCAGAACATGAACATTTCCAAGGATTTTTGCTTAAACCCTCCAATATCTGGCATCCCAACTGGCTGTTTAAGGAAGATTAACAGCACCATCTTGCCTGGATGTCAGAGGAAATTTGAGCAGCAGCAGCAAAGTGACAGAGAAATATTAAAAGACTCTCTCCATTGTTGCAGAGCAATCACACTGTCACAGCTCACAAGAATATATGTTTGGTTGGTTTCTGAAGAAAGGGTCAACTCTGTCCTCTGGGAAAACAAAGGTCTGTAACTCAGGATCAAGGAGAATTCTTCTTCTTGCTGGGATCCATGTCGCACTCACGGGCTGCTGCGGCCCGTGAAAGAAATGGCAATGGGAAGCTTGGGGAAGGCCTGCCAAGAGCTGTGGCCACAGAGCTGGCAGGGCACAGGCGCAGCATCCTCCGCAGAAGCTGAGGCTCTGCCTGCCCCTCTCAGCGCCTGGCCCTGCAGCAAGGCTGGGGCTCAGGCCTCAGAGATGAAGCCCCACAACAAGGGGATTTTTCAGAAAAGCTGTTTTGTGCTTTTCCTGCCACGGGGCAGCAGGGCCTGTCACCAGTGGCTTGGCTTGCCAGGAATGGCTGGCTTACTGCCTGGAAAACCCTGCCTGCCCAAAGCCTCAGCTCCCCTACATCCCCCTCCTGCTCACACCCTATGGTCAGTACAGGAGTGCCCCTTCTCACCCCTGGCTCCTTTAGCTCAGTTTACCCCTCCTCACACCCAGAGCTGTCTGCCATGTCCCCATCCCTCTCATCTCTTAACTGCACCCACACCAAAGATCTCTGCGCCCTTCCACAGCCACCCCACGTTATCATTCACAGTGCTGACACCCTGTCTCACCAGTGAAATATGCGTTATCCTCAGGTAACCCACACTGATCGCATCATCAGCCTCTCATCCTTTGAAGCTTCCACTCTGATTTTTCCATTTTGTACTCAGGGTCTGATGGAGACTTGTTTGAATGGCAATGCTGCAAGTTCAACACCTCAGCAGACAGCAAGAGCCTGGCGACTCCTGTGCTGATGAACCTATTCATGACAACTTAGGAATTATAAAAAGCTATCTTTGCAATAAGTACATACACACATGTCCACGTTTAGACTTGTATTAGCTTCTACACAGACAGGTGAAGGCATACACACTGAGCTCAGGGTCATCACTTCAGCAAGCGCCCAGCTTTCCCCACAGGCAGCAGTGTGGCAGGAAGGATCTTTCCTCCAGAAAAGCAAGCCATGTCCTTCGTGCCACCACAGCAGAGAGCCACTCAGACAGAAGGGATGAGGTCTGCCTCTCCTGCCAGCACCAGGACCTCACACTGCACGGCTGCAGGGCAGAAAGCCCAGTTCTCCTAATCCCACCACTTCCCAGCTATGGCAAGTGGCTGCCAGCACAGCCCCTCACTGTTAGTGTGGTGTCATCCAATTCTGCCTTCGCTGTGTGAAGCAACCAGGGAGAAGAGCCAGAGGACTACAACACATAAGCCATGGGGCCTAACAGGTCTGAGCCAAGCCACAGGGGAGCTTGGATGTGTCCACATAAGCTGCAGTTACCCCTCCTGACAGCAGCACTTTTGAAACACCTGACTGCTTTTACTCAACAGTCTCCAAAAGTTTCGCTTATAGAAATTTTGTCTGAATTAGGAAAGAGCAGAAGATGGAGGTGATGGTCTCTAGGAAATGCTGGAGCAGATCCCATAGGGCTGTGGAACACCCACATGAAGACAAGGACCAGCCGCGGCTGCAGTGCTATAAAAGGCTAGATTTACATCATGGACCCCAATGGTCATTTTCAATTATGCTGGTGTTTTACCTCTGGACTGCTAGGTAGAGGAAATTAGGCCAAATTTACCTTCAGAACTGCTCTAATCATGCTTTTATGTCTTCCTGCGGGACCTCTCCTCAAGTGGGAAATACACTCTTGCCTCAAAAAGAAGCTGTCTGACAGTTCAGCTCCAGAAGATGTGTTTATAAAGGAGACTCGGGGTTAATTGTGAAAATGAAACTAATGCATATACATGAAGCCAGTGCCACTGTCTTAACACAGAAGGTTCTTTCCTAAACATTCAAATAGCTCAAAGAAAAAAAAAACACCCCCCAAAAAAAGCTGCTTGTCAGGGATTTTTCTCCAAGAGTTGGCTTCTTAACAAAAATATTCAACCCTGAAATACCATGGCTGTGACATGAAGCATGAGTGACATGTAAACCAGGCACTGCTGCCAGAACCTGCCTCAATCGTACAGCAAGGTAATAAAGGGTTTTCTCAGGTCAGAAATCAGTGTTTTCCAGCACTTTCTGATGGCTGGTTTAAGATGTATGAAGCTTTCAGTACTGGCTTTGGCTGGGATGGAGTTAATTTCTTCACAGTAGCTGCATGGGGCAAGGTTTGGATTTGTGCTGAAAACAGGTTTGATAATACCAGGATGTTTTCATTACTGCTGAGCAGTGCTTACACAGAGCCAAGGCCTTGCCTGCTTCTCATCACTGTGGGGGAACAAGCAGCTGCATGGTACTCAGCTGCTGGCTGGGGTTACACAACAACAGTCCTTTTTGGTGCCCAGTGTGGGGCTTGAAGGGTTCAAGATAATGACAGGTTTGATTGGAACATGCTAGATGAAATTTATAACTGTTATTGTTGTCTAGCTCTTGATTGGCAGGCTCCTGTGCTTGCCACAGAGCTTGCTTGCTTACGGGGTATTAGAGTCCAGTGCTCGTTTGTGGCTGCTCTTTGCTTTCACTGCTGGCTGTACTGCTCATCATCTGACTCTGCTGTGCCTGGGAACACTTTGATAAGAGCAATGGTGATGCACTGGGCTGGCGGGTTGCCAGGGCATCGCTGATGTCTCAGTGTTGCTGGACAGGCTGGAACTCCTGTGTGAGCTTGAGTTGAAAAGAGTGTGACTTGTGGATGAGTCCACATGGGAGAAGGGCACCCTGAAGTGCCTGTGACAGCACATCCACACCACAGGAGATGTATCTCAAAGCATTGTGACCATGGTTATGTCTGCCACAGCAGGTATAGCTCTGAAGGGATTGTGTTCCACCTAGAAGAAGGTACACCTTGAAGCATCTGTGGCTGAGGTCATGCTGGAGCACCTCAAAGCATGTAGCTATGGTTAATCCCACAATAGAGCAGGGATAGCCCTAGAAGGGCTGCAGCCACATATAAGGCCATGTTGGAGCAGGTTTCTTTCTGAAGGAACTGTGGCTACAGGTAAGGCCATGCTGGAGCTAGAAGTTGAATTTAATATACGAGGGGAAACATCACCAAGATGACAAGATGTGTGTAAACATATTCCATCACCCTGCATCATTCTGACTGTTCTTTGAACCTTCAGTGTCCCTCTTCAGTTCGCCTCTTTCAAACCCCTTTGTGTACAGCTACACCAATCATTCTACCATCTCAAAGGAAGCCTGATTCTGCTTCAGTAACTGAAAAAATATACAAGAAAATAATCTCCATCACCAAAACAGTACCTCCCATCTTATTTGATTGTAAAGGTCCTCGGCAGTTCTTTAAGATAAGTTTAACACCTCAGTTAGTGATATACTTGCAGACTGTGTCTTAGACCTTTTCCACTGCTATGTAAATCATCATCACTAGTCATAATGAGATCAAAGCCTGATCTCTTTCCTGGTTTAAACTTCTCCGAAGTTAGCGTTTGGGAGGGGATCAGGTCACTTCAGACAGTGATATTAAACACATAAAGGACATACCTGATACATGCCCTGAAGCAAAGAATTCAGATCTTCAGGAGAAATACTGACTCAGAACAGTTTTCAAAGCAAGTATATCTATTACAGAGTCCAAGCTTTCCCCTCTCTTAGTCTTTACAAGTTCTTCCCATGCATAATAATCTAAATTTTGTCCCTTGACTAATAGAAAGGGGAATCACTTCTACTGGAGCTTGTAGCAATTTACTTAAACTGGCAATGTGATATGGAGAGACTTAAAAGATGCTTTTACCCATGGGCTACATATTTTGAGCAGAAGTGGTCAAAGGAAGCCCAGCCTGAGCCACTGAGGATCAATATCTGAAGGCCTGTGTGGAAAGCAGAGCCTTTGGAGCTTTTGGAAATAATTTGACTAGCACAAAAAAACCCCAGACATGATATCTAGAGCTAGAAGTATGCTTTTAGTTCTGTGAAGCTGCCTCCAACTTCATTAGCTTGTAGAGATCACCTCATCTGTTAGAACACCCACCCCCGTAAGTTGTTTGCACGCTCCTTTTCCATCCTGGCATCCTTCATAGTCTAACTGCAAGAAAATACACACTGTAACTTTTCCCTCTGCTTTTCTGGGTCATTCAAGCACAATGGGCCTCACCATGCTTTCAACTTCTCCCAAACTGCAATTAGAAGTGAATTTTATCAGTTAAGCTTTGATAAGTTATGCTTTGCTGACTGACATGCCAAACCCCACGCTTGCACCATCGGATCCCAGCCAAACAGTTACTAAATCTGTATTGTGTATGTAAACCTCCTTATAGAGGTTGATCTGGTCAGTGCCTGCGTCTCAGAGCACAGCAAGTACCACTTTTAGGCCAGTTAGAGGGATATTGGTGCATTTCTAGACAGTACTTCGCTAACACTGATACAACTCCAGCAAAACAAGAAGTTGAGATCCATGGCTTTGCTAACCCTAGAGAGACCCATCGCCTCCAGGCTTCTAGTTTCCGTTCTTTTTAAACAATGAAAGATAAAAACACCCTTGGCTGATATGCTATTCCCCACAGTCACAGGGTAACAGCACACTGAATCCCTTAGTGCTGACTCTTATCCTCCATTTCACACTAATGAAGCAATGAAACCCCTTACGGATGCCTGCACTGTGCATGATGTACCAAAGGCAAACATCCTCACACCACAGCTGTCAGGTTGCAGGACTGAGAAGCTGTAATACATGCTGTTGCCATGGTGCCACCCGCTGCCAGAACATTACAAATAGGATGAATTATCTGATGTGCACTGAAGTAATTTCACTCAGCCTGCTAAGAGATTACTTTTATATGAATCTCCAAGTTCTCCTTATAGAAATTCAGCTAAGGACTTAAAAGTGATTCTCACCACCAGAATGCTGTCAAAGAAGATGCTTTACAGAGTGATAGCTGAGTTAAGAGGTACCTGCACTAGGTACTTGGTTACAGTCCAGATTTCCCAATCACGGTGCAGTTACACTGTCCTGTTAAGGCTCATTCAAACTGAGAACAAGCCACCAAGCAGCAACTGTTTTCATTGCAGATTTAAAATCCAAAATATCTCAGATCTTTGCAGGAAGCATGAACTGCTCAAGCAAGTAAACCAAAACACTACAAACAGTTTTAAAAACAACTTGTTGTGCAGGGTAATGCTCAGATACCATTTTGAACTCAAGTTCCATCCATTCCAGACAACATCCCAACAGAAAATAAAACTTCATCAATATAAAAAGCTGAGTATGTAATATCAACATTAAAACAGTTGAGGAAGTTGATTTCTCAGTCACCAGCAGTCAGCATGAACCCCTGACTGAAATGGCACGAGCAGTGCCTGATTCCCAGCAACCAGGCTCCCTGCATTGCAGGAAGCCAGCACTCTGTGGGCTGATTTTACAGCTCTGAGGCTGAGAGCTTACAGTTTCCTAACTAGGAGACTCCCCAAGTCACAGCAGGCAGGAAGCTCAGTCCACAGATTGAGTCTCATCAAAGCTTTGTTCTCCTGCGAGTCACAGGAACACACATTTCCCTTCAAACCCAGCCAGCTAGTTGAAAAGTACATGAAATAGGGAAAAGCCAGCTGAAAAACTGATCCACCTTCCTGGATTTTGTAAGAACAAAACCTTAGACCTGCATTAACCAGAAATTCCAATAACAACAAAAAGCCCCAGATGAGCTTCATTACTGTAAGAAACTAAAATATTCCAAATCACCTAAAATTTGGTGCTGAGAATTAACATCTAACCAAAACTGAAGCCAGCTTCACTCACTTGCTATAGGGACTTTGCTCTAAACGTTGTCATGGATGCGTTTGAAATTGGACATAGGCACTTAGTTATAATCTTTTAAATCACATTTTTAAAAGCTAATCAGTCTTTAAAGGCTAAATGTTCACTAGCTGTAGCAGTAGTACAAAGGAAACTGCTTTTTGCATTGTGTTGCTGAATACAGCTTTATGTCCCATACACACAGGGCTGCTGGCAACGCCCCTGTTTTGGCTCAGAGAAGGGCTGTGTGGTGAAACATACCTTTCTGATCTCAGTTATTTACAGATAAAACCTTGAAAACCTTGCTTGCTTCTTACTCAAACCTAACTTTGACTGGTTTGCATTGCTCACCAGTACCTATAAGAGACAGTATTTGTAGAGAATCAGATGCACCCCCCAAAAAAAGAGATCCTACAGAAGGTTTCCCTCTACACCCCAAAAGAACCTTCGTTGTTATGGAAAAAAAAGATTAAGGGTGGGTGCAGGAAAGGACACAAAACCTGCAGCTGGTTTGTTCTCCCTAAATTTTGAAAGGATTTAATAATTTAAGCAAAATAAGGTTAAATTAGCAGGAACTCATTCACCTTGTTCTAGCATTGCCTTATGCTGTACACTGCAGCAGCGTTCCTGCCCGTGCAGGCAGCCCAGAGATACTCCCACACCTGAGCCACACTGTGCACCCAGTCCCCTGTCCCCACAAGGAACAGCTTGGGGAGGGGTTTCCAGGTTAAATAGATCAGTACCAAGAGGCCTATCTGAATCATTTATCACCTTTGCAAACATAAAACCCCAGTTTGGTATGAAATCCTGCAACCCCCAAGCAGGTTTCTAGTGGTTTGACACGTGTGCATGCAGCCACACGTGGACACAGCCCAGCAAGCTCGTTTCTGGAGGGCTGAGGAATAGATCCAGGTACTTGAACAGAGTGAATATTGTAAGGCAACCAAAAAGAATTATTTTTGCCATGATAAACTCCCATAACACACACAGAGAGCTACTGTCTCTCCAGGGGAGATGTCCTTTTGTACATAAAAAGTTACAGCTCACATTCACGTTGATTTAGTGTCACATCCTTATGGGATCTCACAGTATGGGACCTGGTGCTTTGCATCCCAATGAGTGTTTCTACCTGTGCAGCTGCATTACAAGCAGCCACCTGATGGCACTGTGGCACCAGTTTCAGCGCCTTCGTTACAGGCGTTTTTCTGTAAAATTGGGCTTGGAATATTTTCTCCCAGCTCATTTGAAGACAAAAAGTCAAAGGAAAATGCATTTTGTCACTTTTCTGGTTACTGCAGCCTAACTCCAGTGGCTGGCAGACTACATCCATCAAACTTCAATCTCAGCTGAGCTGGCCAAGTCATTTCCGAAAGAAAAGATATTAAAATGCAATTAAGGATCAGCCAGAACCCAAAGTCCTTATAGAAAAATGCCTTAAGCAGGTTTTTTCTGTTTAATTTGATATTCCTCTGAATTCTTTGAAGTTTCAAACCCAAGGCAAGAAGGGAAAGGTAGAGACCACCTATTGTATAAGTCATTGCAGTTTAACACTAACTGATACCAGAGAAATTGGAGAAAAACAGAATGACTGTTTTCACTCCATCAGATGTCTGAATTCAGGAGCAGCAACAGCAAATTTCTAGTCCTAACAGACTGAAGTCCACAAGTTGCAACAGGACAATTCCCAAAGGCCCATCTACCTCCTGATGAGCAAAAAGCATTAAGGAAACTGAGTGTGTCCCAAGGAAACATCCAAAACAGGGAAAATGGGTATTCTCTGCTCATTACCCTTTATCAAGGGTAAGAAGATTCTTCATTACTTACATCACAGCATGCCAAATGCATTCCCTTCAGCACCTGCAAACTAGACAACATATTGGAAAACAAGGGCTCCTTTGCTGCCTGCATTTTTAGGTTTCCTAGAAACAGCTGCATGAAAGGAATATGGTTACACATTCACATCATCATGTGCAGTCAGGTCACAGCCACAGAATGCCTCCAAGCAGCAAAACCCTGGGATGCAGCACTGACCCAAACCAAATTAACTCTGTGCTTCAGTTAGAACATTTCCCTCTTTTCATCAGCTTGCAATTATTAAAGTGGATTTCTTGTTAATTCAGTGAGCTGAAGAGCCAATCTTGCCCCTGCTTGCAGTTAAGTAATGCTACAGTGTACTTACTCATGGCCAATCTGACATGGCATTTGTTCCTGTTCAGGTGTATCATGAAGACCAGCACACAGGAACAGCATCATGATTCATGGTGAGGATGAGCTAAAAGCTGCAGGCAGCTCAGGCTGCTGCAGTACTGCCCAGGAACTGTGAAAGCATTTTGACTTCAGTGAAGGCTGACCACCTCTACAACTGACTGTCTTATATAATTAAGACCTGGAGTTGAGGCCCCTACAATGCAGGAAGAAAAGTTATTGGACCTGTGTGTTAATTTGAAGGATGGTGCTCCACCAGACTCCCCTCACAGAGCAGACTGCACACAGTAGAAAGACACATAATGTTGTAGACAATTTAAATTGTCACATCCACACAAGAACCCAGTGTATAGTCTTAGTTAAGAGCAGACATTCAATGAAAGAACTGGGAGAAGTAGCTCTAGTACTTAATTTACACTTGTCATGGTTTAACCTCAGCCAGCAACTAAGGACCACCTAGACCCTCACTGCCCACCAGCAGGACAGGCAAGAGTGAGGAAAAACTGTCTTTATCTCAACCCAGGAGGAAATAGGTAAAGCAAAAGCCACACACAAGCAAAGCACACCAAAGAATTCACTCTCCACTTCCCATCACCCACAGGTGTTCAGCCACCCCCAGGGCAGCAGGGCTCTAGTATGTGTAACAGCTGGGAAGACAACTGCCCATCACTCCAAACTTCCCCCCCCTTTCCTCCTTCCCCCAGCTTCATACACTGAGCATAGCATCATAGGGTATGAGATATCCCTTTGGTTAGCTGGGAGGCAACTGTCCCAGCTGTCTCTTCCCAACTTTTTGTGCACCCCCAGCTACTCACTGGCAGGGCAGTGCAAGTTTTGACTGTGTAAGCACTGCTCAGCAGGTAGCAGGTATCTTCCACAGTTTAACACAAATCCAAACCACAGCCCCATACTGGCTACTCTAGAGAAAATTAGTTTTAAACCCTTGTAAAGTTATGTAAACAGCAAGGTCAGAATGGCCTCTAACCCATCATGACCACATCATCTAATGAGCAGGTACTAAATCCTGGAAGCAGGTACTAAGTCCTGGGTATGGCTCATGGCAGTAAGTTAGTCTTGCTTAGAAGCTTATTCAGGCTCTACTGTAATTGCTTGTCAGAGTGCTTTGGAAAGAGTCTGTTTCACTACCTACACCTCAGGTGTAACTGAAAATAGACAAGTCCAGGATTACACAGATTAGCCTTTATTAAACTACAGAAGTACAAGAAACTTAACTCATAGAAGCTTCAGAATATGCATTAAAGGTCATATTGTGGAAGTGGCATGTCAATTATCTCATCCAGGGTAGCAAGCAAGTCAGTAGTTGATTGTAGCAATCCTGAAAGTTAGAAGTAGAGCAAGCCAGTTTCCCATGAACCCAAAAGTTCTACTCCAACATAAACTAGCTCCCAGTGGAGTAGCATAAGCCTCTTGAATGACCAAGGGAAGTATTTTACTGCATAAGCCAGTTGCACCTAACTGATAGTTCACAGTGCACTGCAAGAGATGGCTCAGCAACATCACTTTGAGACCACTACCTCTCATACTAGGGTCACCCAGTTCAATTCAGCTTGAGTATACACACCAAGAGCTGCTTGATACCAACATGCTATTGCAGTGAGGCCAGCAGTAGCCATTCAACCTCCCTCCCAAATCACTGAGCAGCACTGGAACTCATGCTAAGCTAAGTTTCCACTTACTAGACTCCCATGGAATCTCTTCAATCTTCACAGGTGAAGGAACCATGTTCACAAATTTGTCATATGTTCTTTCAAATACCATGAGGGGAACACCATGCAGGTTGATATTGCTTATTCTGTGCTCTTCAGGAAGATCAAAACTCTCAAAGTCTGTTTAAAACAGACAGTGTAGTTCAGTAAGTGTACAATAGCAGTAGTCTAAGCAGCTGCAAGTTCTCCTAGATTAAGTGATATCAGGTCAGGGTAATTTATTAGCAGTTATACCTTAATTATCCATAACATCTCATACACTAGCACTTTTCAAAAGAAACATGACCAGCAGGTCAAGGTAGACGATTCTCCTTTCTACTCCACTCTAAGACCCCACTTGCAGTACTGAACCCATCTCTAGGGCCCCCAGTACAAGAAAGATATTAAGTCCAAAGGAGGACACCAAGTTGATCAGGGGGCTGGGGCACCTCTCCTATTGCAGGCAGGTTGAGAGAGTTTGGTTTCTTCAGCCTGGAGAAGAGAAGGCTCTGGGGAGACCTTCCAGTACCTCCAGTGGGGGTGTGAGGAAGCTGGAGAGGGACTGTGTCAAAGGGAAGTGACTGGACAAAGGGGAATGGCTGGAAGTTGAAAGAGGGGAGATTTATATATTAGGAAATCCTTCCCTGTGAGGGCAGTGATGCCCTGGCACAGGGTGCCTGGAGAACCTGTGGCTGCATGTGGATCCCTGGCAGGGTTCAAGGCCAGGTTGGATGGGGTGCTGGGCAATCTGAGCTAGTGGAGGGTGTCCCTCTCCATGGCAGGGGTTGGGACTGGGTGAGCTTTGAAGTCCCTTCCAACCCTAACCAGACTGATTCTATTATATCCTGCAGCAGGAATCTCTTCCATTGCAAATGACCATCTTGGCATACACTCTGAAGATAAGCCTACCCTCCAGTACCATTTTGGTATTCCTTGGAATCCTTGTCAATCTATTGCCATGTAGTGAATTGAGGCTGTAGCATGCCTGACTCTTTGGAACTCATTCCCTGCCACCATGATAATGGACTCCAACTACTGCATGTACAGAGCACAGGCATTGCTATTAGAGAGAAAGAAGAATGAGATGGTGTTCCAGAAGCAGCCAGCACCCTTATGTTGAAGGACAGGAGAAATGCAGTACTAGCTTCTTTGGCCAAGCTATTGCAGCAGACTCTTATAGCATCACTGATGAAAGCCAAATTGTTCTTTTCAATTACTCTAGCAGTTCTTACCTTTAGGATCAAAAGGAAACATGTTTTCTGTTTCTGGCCAATTTTCTCCAGCCACTACATCACAGCTTTCTACTCCAGCAGTCTTTTCAGTAATCTTCAAGAGAGAAATTCACAGTGAGCTACTGCAGTGGCTTTCCTGTGTTCTACAGGTGTCATGGTTTAGCCCCAGTCAGCAGCTGGTCTACAGACCAGTTTGCTGCTGCCAGAGTCTCCTCAGTTAAACCTAAATTGTAAAGCATTCAGCACAAGCTGAGTATGTTGTGCTGTATTATATGGTGGCAATAAGTCACAGCACTACCACCCCCAGGTTCATAATACCAAACTCCTGCTATTTAACATGTAAACAAGATGTTAATGCAGACTATTGTCTTCAGAGCTGTTTCTTGCCATTAAGTATCCCCTAAACTGTTGTACTCCATGTGCCTTTGCAGGTGCACTAGTTTTGGCTCAAACAGAGTTATTTTTCCTCTTGGCAGCTCACATGCCATGTTTTGTGTTCATGATAAGTACAGTGTTGATAACACAACTGTTTTAGTTACTGCTGAGCAGTGCTTGCACAGAGTAGAGGCCTTTTCTGCTTCTCACCCCACCAGCAAGTAGCTGGTGGTACATAAGGAGTTGGCAGGGGGCACAGCTGGGACAGCTGACCAAAGGAATCTCATACCATGTGATATCATGCTCCACAATGAAAACTGGTGGGAAAGTTTGCCAGGGCTGCCATTTCTCAGGGACTGGCAAGGAACTAGTTCTGATATTATTTTAAGTAAGTTGTTTTAATCTCAGCTCACAAGTTTTCACTCTCATCTCTCCCCCATCCCATCAAGAGGGCAGTGAACAAGCAGTTGTGCAGTGCTTAGCTGCCTGCCAGGGTTAAGCCACAACAGTGAGCAAGCTGTGCAATTCCTCCCCCAGAAGCATGTTGTACTCACTTTGTTTGCAGCACAAGGCTGATTTTTCAGTTCTATCTTCTCCATCTTGCTCAGAACTCCTCCAGTTCTGTTCACATTTCCAAGGGCCTTTCTAACAGAGTGAGGTGCAGCTGGAGGTGTACTGTTCAGTTTTTTAGGAAGTGGAGTGTTCACTTGTGTTCTTTCAGATAAGACTTTTGCTAGAGAGTGGATGGGAGGAAAAAATACATACTTTAGGACCACATAACACTTAAGCTACCTCAGTAAGTATATGAGCTGGAAAACTAGTTGTCAGAAATAATTGCTCACCATCATTCAAGAGCATCAGCCCCATCTATGACAAGTTTTCAGTGGTTGATAAGCTTAACAGACTCAGTTAGATAAGTAGATAAAAGACCATTAAGCAATTACTGCTCAAAACAACAAATAAGAATGTGATTTATGCATTTCACTTGACCCCCTACTAGCTTAGGGCAGAATATACACACAGGGTCCTGAAGGGAGTCGGAGCTGATTCTTAGTAGCACCAACTTCACTGTTCTCCTTATCAACAAGGATTACTGTTGCCGTCCTCTGGTTGGAGAGACCACTCTGGAAAGCCCATACAGAAGAGAAAAAAACAGTCTTGTCATTTCTTCCACCACATTTAAGAACAAAAGCATTAGAGACAGCATAGCTCACAGCTGGCCCCTGGAGGAGAGGGAACAAGCTGTTACCTCACACCATTTCACAGTAGCTTAGAATCATAGACTGGTCTGGGTTGGAAGGGACCCCCCAAGGATCATAGAGCTCCAACCCCCCTGACACAGGCAGGGACACCAACCTCCAGGCCTGGAGCTACACAAGGCTGCCCAGGGCCCCATCCAACCTGGCCTTGAACACCCCCAGGGACGGGGAATCCGCTACCTCTCTGGGCAACCCCTTCCAGCCCCTCACCACTCTCTCTGTAAAAAACTTCCCCCTAATATCTAATCTAAACCTTCCCTCCTTTAGCTTTAGTCCATTCCCCCTTGTCCTGCCATTATCTGCTCTTTTAAAAAGTCGAATCCCCTCCTGCCTATAAGCTCCCTTCAGGGACTGGAAGGCTGCAATGAGGTCCCCCCGCAGCCTTCTCTTCTCCAGGCTGAACAAGCCCAGTTCCCTCAGCCTCTCTTTGTAGGGCAGGTGCTCCAGCCCTCTAATCATCCTTGTGGCTCCTCTGAACCCTCTCCAACAGTTCCACATCCTTCTTGTATTGGAAGGCATCACTGCTGCACACAGCGGGTTCTTAGCCTTAGAGCAGCCTGTTTGAGTTCAGGGAAGCAGCCAGGCCTCTAGCAACCCCACAGTAAGATGCCCACTACACTGGATTTACTTGGCCACTTCTCGGCGGCGCCTCCGTGCTTCCCCCGCACAGGGACGCGCACAGCGCCCCGCGGCGGCGGGGCCCCAGCAGCCCGGAGCAGGAGCAGCGGCTGCGCCGGGAGGAGAAGCCACCAGAGGGCGCCCCGCACAAGCAGATACACGACTCGGGTTCTGCAGCCGCACCCGAGGCGCAGCCCAGCCCTGCCCGGCGCCGCCAGCAGCGGCGGGAACCGGCCGCTGCCGCCACGGCGGGTAAGCGGCCCCCCCGCCAGAGCTGCCTGAGGCGGAGCTGCCTTTAACCGCCGCGGCCTGAAGCCCAGAGCGCTAGCAGAGCCCGAGCCCCACACCCGCAGGCCTCACGCCCCCTCCCTCCCCTCCCCGCACACAGGGAGGGCCCCACTATTAACCCGGCCGCACCACCGCGGGACGACTCACCCCACGCACCAAGGCGGGAGCCAACCCCCAGCACCTGAGAGGCAGCCCCCGGGCCCCGCCGCCGCGGCAGGTTTTAAACCGCTTCCGCATCGCCCATTGGCTGCTTCGGTTGACGCGCAGCAGCCGATTGGCTCAGCGGTGCCGCTTCCGCCCCGCGGCTCCAGCCCCTGTGCTGCGGTGGCGGGGCAGGCGTCATGTTACTATGGTGACGGGGCGGCTCCGCCCCGGTGGTGACTGGCCCGTGACGGAGGGTGGCGCGAGGCGGGGCGGCCTGCCCGGTAAACAGGGGCTGGCGGCGTCGGGTTCTGTGCCGCGTTTCTTCCGGGGGGGGGGGGGCGGCGGCCCCTGAGCAGGCGATGGGGGCTCCGGAGAAGCGTCCGCGTTCTCGTTGGGCCGGGCCTGGACCCTGGCGGGGCGCCGCTTCTTCGCGGTCACCCCCTTGCCTCGCCTTCGGGTTAGGCGTAGGCGCGGGCTTGGGCGTCGCGCAGGGTCCCGTCGGGGCCTTCCGGCCTGTCCGCGGGCTCTGCCCGCACCCGCGGCGGTGCCTGAGCCCGTGTCCCGCTCCGCGCCGGCTGCGTGCGGAGCTGCTGCGCTTCCTCCCCACCGCCTGTCCTGGCAGAGGCGAGAACCACCGAGAGGAGCTTCTCTTTGAGCACCGGCGCTTGTTTTGGCGACAGGATTTACGTCACAGCGTGGGGCTGCTGGCTGAACTGAGTGGTACAGAGCCATCCTGAAGAGCGGTGCCAACAGGTGGTGTGGAGCTCTAAGGGTTTGTTGGAATTATTGTTGTTGTTCTGTTACAGGGGAGAAGGCAAAAGGGCGTCAGGGACGGTAACAAACACCGCTTCTTCGGGAGGAGCAACCGACCTGAGCCTGGAGGAGCCAAAGAAGATGGCAAGGGAGGACTGGAGAAACAAGGAGGAGTTAGAAGAACAAAGAAAAATTAGGAACTGCACCAGCTGAAGTGGATGAAGAAGGAAAGTAAGTTCTATCACAGCTGTGCTTACTCTAAAGCTGCTGGTGAAAAATGTCTTTTTTCCTGTTGGGATTACAGAAAAATTATGAGGGTGACACATCAGGCACTGTGGAATTAAACAGTAGAATTCTGTGAGTTTGCTTTTAGCATTCCACTCATCCTCAGAGAACAGGTGTCTTTTCAAGAAAATGTAGGTTCAGGGTTTATCTACTGTGATCTTGTGATGGTGCTGCCAAAAAGTCCCGTTCAGGCACCTACTGACAACTGGTATTTTAAAAGTGACCAAAACATAGTGCTATGGAACTTCAGCGTGAACCTTCTCTGTTCCCTCTCTAATGCTCCCATAAAGCTAATTGCTTCTTATTTATGTGCTCAGTAACACTGTAGAATAAGATGCTTGATTTGGAGGAACGGCTGAGGGAGCTGGGGGTGTTTAGCCTGGAGAAGAGGAGGCTGAGGGGAGACCTTATCACCACCTACAACTACCTGAAGGGAGGTTGTAGAGCGGTGGGCAATGGTCTCTTCAGCCAGGGGACAGGAGATAGAACAAGGGGCAATGGCATGAAGCTGGGCCAGGGCAGGGTTAGGTTGGATATTAGAAAAAATTTTTTCCTGAAAGAGTTGTCAGGGCCTGGAACAGGCTGCCCAGGGAGGGGCCTGAGTCACCTCAAAAAAAGGGTAGATGAGGTGCTCAGGGATCTAGTTTAGCATAGGATGGGAATGGTTGGACTTAATGATCTTCAAAGGTCTCTTCCAACCTTGTGATTCTTGTGAAGTGAGGCAAGAGGGAATTCCTTAGCCCGGCACTGCAGTACCAGGCAGCCCCCAGCACGGCCAGGGTAGCGTTTGCTGAGTCCTGCTCTTGGCAGAGCTCAAAAATGATTTTCTTAGCTCCCTTTTCAACAAGTGCTTGGATTGCCTCATTCCTCATCCTGCTGAGAACTGGGTCTGCAAATGGCACGAGCCAGCTGATAGGAAGGCACTTGCATTTTGAAAATGTAGATTAAAATATCGTCCTTTTAAATTGTTTTTAGTTGAAAAGCTCAGCATTCTGTTATCTTTCCAGGCATGCCAGAAGGTAGTTCTTTCACTGTCTCCACATTTCTTTGTAATTGTGTCTTTATGGCTTTCCTGAGCGGAGATGCTGTTCTACAGGAGGGTAATGATTTTAGGCTGTTGAGGGATCAGGAAGAAAGCAAGAACGACAGCAATTAATTAAGGATGAAATGGAGTTCAGCTTTTAAGGAAAAGAAAAATAAACTAAGAGAAGGATTTGCTGTGCCCACTGATGCCCAATGCAACACAGTAACTGCAGTTTTCTGGACCACATTTGGGTATAACTTGTATTACTCCATTCAGGACAGATACATACAGGCAGCTCCTGGTCTGTAGAATCACTGTTCTAAAACTAGCTGTGTTACATGAAATTTGCTCACATCTCTTGGGTGACCCAACCAGAAACCCACCAGGGTAGTAGATAGTGATGATTTTTGCTTCTGCTCCATGGGGCTCAGCATCACCCATGCTCAGTGCCAAAGCTGTATGGAGTGGGAGGCACCCCCATAGCTGGTGATCTGGCAGGGAGGTCGGGGAGGGCTGGGGGGGGGGGGGGGGGGGAGCAGAGGTGAGGGGGAGCTGGGGATGAGGGATTTGGGGAGTCTGGAGAGGTTGGAAGGTGTCTGAGAGAGGGGTTGGGGGTGGGGATTGGGGGGAACAGGGGGTGCAAGGGCAGGGTGTGAGGGGTTTTAGGGAGTCTGAGGGGGTCTGGACGTCTGGGGAGGGCTGGGGGCAGGGAAAGGCGGGGGGGAGTGGGTTGGGAGGGGTTTTGGGGGGGCAGGGCAGGGTCTGTGAGGGGTTGGGGGTGGTGGCGTGAGGGGGTTGGGGCCAGGTTGGGGATGCTGGGAAGTTGTGAGGGAATCTGCGGGGGAGGGGCAGTGAGTTGGAAGGGGATATAGGGGGGTCGGGGGATCCGGGGTTTGGGTGGGGACATTGGGGGCCGAGGTGAGAAAGGGTTGGGAGGGAGTTGGGGGGTCAGGTAGGCCCCTGGGCATGGGGGAGTCGGGGGGGCACTTTCCCCACCAGTGCCAGCTGGGCGGTGCCCGACTCGGGACGGGGGGTGGGGGAGGTGGGGATGCTCCAGAGCGTGTCCAGCAGCAGAAAAATATTCATGGTGGCCCCCTCTCCCCCTCCCCCTCCCCCCAGCACTTCTCCAGAGGAGGCTAGGCCAGCAGCAGCACTCGAGGGGACACAGAACTCCCCCAGACCCCTAGACCCCCACCCAGAGCTGCCACCCCTGGACCCAAGGACACACAGAGCCCCCCAGCCCCAACCCCCACCAAACCTGCAAGGACCCCCCAAGCACTGACCTTCAGTCACCCCTTTGCCCCAGAGCCCCCTCCCAGCCCCCCACAACCCCCTGTGCCCCTCCAAGGCTGCCCCATGACCTCTCATACCCAAACATGCCTCTATCCCCCCCCAGCCATTTCCCCCAGCCCTCTTTGCCACCTGCCTCCTCTCAGCCCCCCCAACCCTTCTTTGCCCCCTGAGCCCCTCATTACACCACCCCCCCGCCACCCCCACCCCCACCTTAGCTGCCCTAGAGCCCATGTGCCCCCCTTTCAGGCCCCATTTTGCCCTACAGCCCAGCCCTTAGCCCCACCCCCTTACTGGGCCGCCCGACCTCCCCGTCGGTGTCGTTGGCCTCAGCCACCGCCACGTCTGGGCCAGGGAGGCCAGGAAAGGGGCGTCCCCTGACCCTTCCCAGCCCTTCCCGAGGCTGGCCGGACTCTTCCCTTCCCCACCGAAGGGACCCCCGGGGCCGGGCAGGGAGGAGGGGAGGCAGCGGGGAGTGGGGAATCGAGGAGGGGAGACAAAGGGATTGGGGGGGGCTGGGAAAGTACGGCGAGGGGAGGGGGCAAGGTTACACCTGGGGGGGAAGGGGGGCACACACTGGGGGATTCTGGAGGGGACATTGTGGGGTCATGGGAGGGGAGCTGTGGGGGATATATGGGATCTCGGGTGAGGGGTGTACACAGTGGGCATTTCAGGGGTGCAAGGACGCTGGGGGGTGCAGCAGGATGCTCGAGGGATGGGGGGATGACACACGGATGGGGGGGGAGTCACACAGGGACACTTGCGGGGGTGGAGGGGCACAGTGGGCCCGGGGCTGAGGGGGCTCAGGGGGGACACCGTTCCTCCTTGTGACTCCCAGGGGATGTTGGGCGGGACACAGGGGGAACCCCCCTCGCTTACCACCTTCATTGCAGGTGCATGTGCATGGCCCCCACAGCTGGAACCCCTCATGGGGAAGGGGGTTGAGGGGCGCTGGGGCAGGGGAACCCCGGGGTGGGGATACCAGGGGGACACACAGCGGAGAGCTGGGGGCAGCCGTGGGGCTGTGGGACACCCACGGTTGATGGGGTCAGGGGGCAGCGAGGGGTTTAGACATGGCTGTGGGGCCGAGCTCGTCCGTCCATCTGTCCGTCCGCTGACTCTGTGGGGTTGATGGGGCTGGGAGGGGAGGGAATTGTGAAATATCGCTGATACCCCCCCCGCAGCCTATGAGAAGTCACGAGGGGGGTGTGGGGGTGTCTGGGTGTGTGTGTGGGGGTGTGACACACACACATCCCCTCTCCTCCCCCTTAGGTCCCAGTGGCCGCAGGGAGCCCTGCTGGCCCCCCCACAGGTGTCTGGCACCCAGCCAGGCCAAGGCGGTGGGAGTGTGGGGTCTGACCCCTCCATCCTGCCGGGAAGAGCTGTCACCGTGACACCCTTGAAGGAAGTTCCAGGTTGGGGATGGGAGGGAGATGGGGCACAGGCTTTATTGGGGGGGGGGGGGGTCACAGTGGTGGTACTGGGCTGCTATGACTGGGCCCCACTGTGGGTCCCACTGGTGATGCCGCCGTGGGCCCTGCCATGGGCCTCATGGGGGCAAAGCGCAGTGCCCCCCCCATGACACGGCGCAGCCAGGGCTGGACACGGAACAGGCTGACGTAGAAGTCCCGAGGCTGGTGGCCGAGGGGGGCTGGTGACCGCAGCAGGAGCCCCTCTGCTGTGCGCCGGCCCCCCTGGCACGCATCGAAGGTGCCCCAGCTCACCACTCCCACCTGTGGGGCAGGTGTCAGGGTTGGGTGTCTGAGCACATGGGGATCCCCAAAATTTTGGGGACACCCTCCCTCAATTTCATGCCCCCCCCCCCCCAATTTTGAGGACCCCTACCCAATTTCATGCCCCCCAATCCTGCAACACATCCCACCCATTTCATGCCCAGTTTCATGGCACCCCCCATACCTGAATGAACCGATGCCGCATCTCCAGGAACAGCGACCCCCCAGACTCCCCTGGGGGAGAGGGGCAGAGAAGGGGTATGAAAGAGTACCCACATCCCCCCCCGCCCATCCCCCCCCCCCCCCGCCCCCCCGTGCTCCCCTCCCCAAACCTTTGCAGGTGGTGGCTTCGGGGGGTCCCCCGCTCTCCTGTCCTGAGCAGAGGAACCTTGGAGTCACCACGGCGCCCACCTCCAGCCCGGCGTACGGCATCCCCGCCTGCGTTGCCCCCGACGCGCAAGCAGCCCACTGGGTGGGGGGAAACCCCAAATGAGTGTGTGCACCCCCAAACAACCCCATCCCAAGGCTTCATGCAGGGCCCTCACCGCCTGCTGGCTCTTGACTTGGACACCCATCCTCTGCCCGTCGAGCGACACAAACTCGGCTGCGACACGGGGACGGCCCAGCAGCTCGGCCTCTTGGGAGGGTTGTTTTTTGGGGGGGAGGGGGCAAGATCAGCACCCCTACATCTGGGTGTGATGCTTTCCCATGCAGGGGTGTGTTCCACCCTCCCCCAACCTTGCTCCTCGCATGTGGTCCCAGGTGGTTTCCTCATTGCCCGGTTGGCATCTTCAGTGCAGGGGATGCAGATGCGCCTGGTGGAGGGAAGGATTGGGGGGGGGAGTGTCAGGGGACCCCTTGGGCACACCCCTGCCCCACACACACATCCCACTGCCCCCCAACCCCCCACTGACCTGGGTTTCCCAGTGCTGCCCACATCCCGCTCCAGTTCAACCAGGGCCACGTCGTAGTCATAGAACTCAGGGACCCCCACAGCCCCCCCAGCACGAACATCGAACCCCTCATGAGTCACCCAGCGCCGGAGGGGCACCTGCTCTCCCTCCCCTGCCCCCCATCACGTCAGCAGGAGAGTGGGGCCCCCCCGACAGTGAGAGGGGGAGGGGTGAGGGGGTTTGGGGGTGTCCACCACCCCCCTTACCCAGGTCTGCAGTCCAGATTTGGGGTGCAGGCCCCCCCAGGAAACAGTGTGCCGCCGTCAGCACCCAGCGCCCCCCCAGCAGGGCTCCCCCGCAGCGCTGCTCACGCCCCGCCTGTGACAGCACCCAAGGGTGATGGGGACCCCCAAGGTGGGACACACACACCCCCCCGCCCCGAACACCCAGGTTGTCTTGGAAGGGGGGGAGGAGCAAGGGGGGGAGGCTGTGGGAGACACCCCCACCAACACCCGGGTGGCCCATGAAACCCCTCCAAACCCCGAGGTCCTCCACGGGAACCCTCTCAAACACTCAGGTGCCCCATGGGACCCCCCTCAGACCCCCTCTGGGACCCCCCAGATCCCCTGTGGGACCCTCCCACAGCCCCCCCCATGAGCTGTGGGGCACAAGGCATACACACACACACACACACACACACACACACACACACGCCCCCTTAGCAGGGTGGGGTGTGTGTGTGGGTGTCTGACCCTCAGCACAATGTGCCAGGGGGGCCGGGAGGCTCTGTGGGGGATGATGACACCGCAGATGTCCCCAAGGTTGGTGGTGTCCAGTGCCATGTCCAGTGCCTGCCGCAGCGCCGTTGCGTCTGCCAGCTTGAAGGCGTGGGGCTCATCCCGCCGGTGTGAGGCCACTGCCACCAGCTCGTCCATGTCCACGTCCAGCGTCCCCACCCCAAAGGCATAGATGTCTGGGGGACACACAATACAACTCACAGCTCTTGGGGAGTGGGCAGCAGCGGGGATGAGGGCTGGGGGCAGATGGGGATGGTGCTGGGGGGCTGGAAACTGGTCTGGGGCACCTGAAATGTGGCTTAGGGAATCTAGAATCGGGCTTGAGACACCTAGAATGGGGTTGAGGGCACCAAAAATAAGGTTGGACGCACCTGGAATGAGGTTTGGGACAGTTGGAATAGCACTTGGGGGAACAAAAATGGGGATGGGGAGCACCTCATTGGGGTCTGGGGTGCCTAGATCTGGGTTTGGAGCATCTAGAGTGGGTTTTGGGACACTGAGAATGGGGTTTGGAGCACCTATCATGGTGGTTGGGGGGGGGATCTAATGTGGATTTGGGGCACTCAAATTGGGCCTGGGGCATCTAAGAGGGGGTTTTGAGGCATCTCAGTAGGGTTTGGGGCATTTACAATGGGGTTGGAGGCACCTAAAGGGGGTTTGGGGAGTCCTCAATGGAGGTTTGGGATGTCAGGATAGACCTGAGGGCACCAAGGGTTGGGGGTTGGGTGACTCAGAAGCCACGTGGCAGGAGGGTGAGTGGGGGCAAGGTCCAGCCCTGGGGATGGGGTTGTGACCAGGAGGGCAGGAGTGGCCATGGTGGCCACCCCCGCGGTGGCTCTAGAGCAAACAGTGGTGGGGGTAGGTGGGGCCAAGGACACAGCGGGGGTGGACTGGCCTCAAACTGCCCTGAGATCCCCAAAACCATCTTGAGGTCCCCAAACCACCCTCAGTGTCTCCCAACCCAGCTTTGAGTACCCCAAAACCACCCTTGAAGTCCCCAAAGCCACACAAACAGAATTGGTCCCAAACTAACTCTGAGGCCCCTAAACCGTCCCTGAGGTTTGCAAACAAAGCTACTCTGGAGGTCCCCAAACCAACGTTTGAGGTTCTCAATCCACTTTTGAGGTTCCCAGCCCCACTCTTGAAGACCTCAAACCAACTTCTGAGGTCCCCAAACCCGTGCTGAAGTTCCCAAACAAACCTGGGGGTTCTTGAAGCCACCCTGGAGGTCCCCAGTGCCACCTCAAGGTCCTTAAACCATCCTTGAGGTCCCCTAGCCACGTGTCAGGGTCCCCCAGTCTATCCTTGAGGTCCCCAAAGACACCCTTGAGGTCCTCAAACAGCTTTCAGGGTCCCTGAAGCTACTTTTGAGGTCTCTAAAGCAACCTCAAGGTCCCCAAAGCGCACGTGACGCCCCACCAGCACACACCCAGATACTCCTCCCGATCTGCCTTGATCTCCAGCACGTCCTCAATCTGGGCCACCACGTCCCGGGGTTGTCCCCCAGCGTTGAACCTGCCTGCAGGGTGGTGGGATGTGTGGCCGGGGCTCCGGTCCCCCCGGGGTCCCTGCTGCACTCCCCCCCGTGCCCTCACCATCGGTCAGCAGGATGAGGACGTGGCGGATGTCCCGCCAGGCGCCCGAGCGGCCCGCCCGTGCGGCCCACTCCTTCTGGAGGAGCAGCATGCGGTACACCTCCACCAGCGCCTCGCGGACATTGGTGCCCGTCGCGTTGCCGTGGTCTGTGGGGACAAGGAGACCATCCCCAGCCCGGTCTGTGATGACATTATCATCTCCCCCGCAGGCCCCGCTCCACCCACGGGACACACCTGCCACGGTCATGCTCTCCAGGCGGCGGAGAACCTCATCGGCATCAGCCGACTCGTCCTCGGTGATGGAGACGATGACGCGGGCGTGGCTGGCGAAGGAGATGACAGCGAAGCTCACGGTCACCTCGAAGCTGCTGAGCTGCAGCGGGGACAGGGGCAGGTCCCACCAAGTCCCAATGGTCCTAACAGGGTCCCAGCTCATGCCTCGCAGCCCTAACACCATCCCACTTGTGATTCCACGCCCCATCCCACCCCCATCCCATCCCACTCGGGATCCCACCATGATGTCTCCATGGTCCCAACGTGTCCCGATGCTATTACCAATGTCCCTGCGTTTTCCTCATGGGCCCACCCCAATGCTACCCGTGTTCCCACTATCACCCATCCATGATCCCACCATATCTGCACTGCGAACACATTCCCCCTACCTCACCAATGACCCCACTCACAATCCCACCCCAACCCCACCCATGATCCCACCATCATCCTCCCACGATCCCACCGTCCCCTCACAGTCATACCACCATCCCAGCTCTTTCCTGGCAGTCCCTCCCTGTGCCCCACCATGGCCCCCCCGCCACGTTACCCCCCTGTGCCTCCCCCACGCCCCACCCTGCCCACGATGGCAGCTGCACACTCCCTGAAGAGTGGGAAGCCGGAGTGGGCGCTGCCAGAGGCGTCGAGGAGCAGGTAGAGCTGGAGGGAGCCCTCAGCACTCAACACCACACGCCGGGCCAGGGACGAGCCTGGGGGTGCCCAGGGGTTCACACCATGTGTGCACCCCTCACACACACATCGTGGGGGGGGGGGTGTGTGTCACTCACTCCCCACCCTCACTTGGGACCCACCGTTATGGGGACGGGCACCCGCCAGTGCCAGGACGGAGCCCAGAGAAGCCCCGAAGCCCTCGGTGACGTCCTCAGGGAGGTCGTGGGCGTAGGGGTCTGGGGGGGCAGGGGGAAACGGGGGAGACACGGGAAAATGGGAGGGTGCAGGGAGGGAGGAATTGGGGGACACGGGAAAAATGGGAGGGTGCAGGGAGGAACAGGAGGGTGCAGGGGGGAATGGGGGGGACACGGCAGGCACAGGTGGTCACAGGGTGCCACACGGGGAATGGGAGTGATGGGGGCAGGGGTGGGGACACGAGGGGGACACGGGTGGGTGGAGGGATGGACCCCTCTGTACGGGGTGCCCTCGGGGGCGGGGTCAGGCGTAGCCACGCCCACTCACGGCGGCAGGAGGGCTCGGGGCCGGACCAGCGTCCCGTCTCCAGGCAACGGCGGCTCGCGGGGCCCAGCAGTATCAGCCCCGCCCCGCAGCGCACGTGCACCACCGCCCCCCGATGCCGGCCACGCCCACTTGTCACCCCACCGGCCGGGGCCGGGGCCGGGGGACAGTCACCCTCTGGGGGGGCAAAGGGACACCTCAGGGGAGGGGGCATGGCCCCCCTCATGGGGACCCCCAACATTCACTCCACCACCCAACCACTGGGACCCCCCCGAACCCCGAGATCTCCCAACCACCGCGACACGGGCTCCCTTGGGGGGGTGGGGGGTGGGGGGGTAGGAGCAGGATTTTGGGGATCCTACGGGGATGTGGGGAACGATCTGGGATCTTCCAGGGGATTTGGGGCTCCCGAGGGGTGACTGAGGGGACCTCTGTGGTCCCCGGGGGAATTTGGGGTTCCCGGGGGGGAGGGGTATTCTGTGAGGTTCTCAGGGGATTTAGGGCTCCCGGGGAGGTTGGGGTCTTTGTGGTCTCCGGGGGGATGGAGTTGGAGTCCCCAGGACGATCGTCGGGGTGAATTCTGGAGGATTTATTGCCCCCAGGTGTACTGGGGGGGGAAGGGGGGGATGGATTGTACCCCCTCTGTCCCGGGACGCCGAGTAGGGGGGAGGGGCTGGTCTTACCGCCGTCATCGCAGACGGGGCTGGTGCCGGTCCAGAGCCCCCCAGGGCGGCATCGCCGCCGCTCGGGACCCCGCAGGGTGAGCCCGTCGTCACAGTCGAAGGTCAGTTCAGTACCGGGGGGGTGGGAGCGGCGGCGGGGGAAGAACGACCCGTGCGGGAACGACAGCGGCGCCGGGCAATGCACCTCTGGGTGGGGCAGAGAGGTGTGTGAGGAGGACGGGGGGGTGTCTGTCCTCCCCCAGCTCCCCACCGGGACAGCACGCACCTCTGCAGATCACGGGAGTCTCTTCCCCGGCGTGGGGGCAGCGGCCGGGGCGATGCCGGGGGGGTGGGTAGGGGTAGGTGCCCGGTGGGCAGCGAGTCCCGGCGGGGGGGCAGGTAGGGGTGGTGAGGGTAGACGGGGCTGGAACGGCCAGGACCCCCCCGGCGGGCAGGAGAAGGAGGAAGGGGAAGACGAGGAGGGTGAGCGGTTCGGGAGCCATGGCCAGGGTGCCGGGAAACCCGGGGGTTGGGGTGGGCCGGGAAAATGCGAGGGGCGGGTCCATACTCAGCAGCCATGCCCTCGAGGTGGGGCTGACGTCTGCTGACACACCCATCGGGGGGCAGTCACACCCACACCCCCTTCCCGCATCCACCCACACCCGAGGAACCCTCGGAGGAATAAGGGGCGAGTTTATGGAATAAACTGGTGGGCTATAGCATGGAAATGGTGCTTTGTAGGGCAGCAAATGTGATTTATGGAACAAAAATGGTGTTTTCATACAACGAAATGGTGTAAGAAGATGTGAGGAGCTGTGCAGACACCAGGGTCAGTCAGTGAAGAAGTGGGGGGGAGGAGGCACTTCAGGCACCATAAAGACTCCCCCGTAGCCTGTGGTGGAGCAGGTGTCCCCCCACAGCCCATGGAAGATGAGGGGGAGCAGAGACCCCACCTGCAGTGGAGAGGCCCCACGCTGAAGCAGGTGGAGACATAGGAAGACACTGTGACCCTGTGGGAAGGCTGCACTGGACCAAGCTCCTGGCAGGACCTGCAGCCTGTGGGCTGTGCCCCACACCGGGGCAGGTTTACTGGGGGGACCTGTGACTCCATGGGACGCCAGGCTGGAGCAGTCTGGACCAGAGGGACTTTGCCCCATGGAAGGGGGCAGCTGGTGAAGCCCCATGGGATCTCCCCAGGATTTTACAGTGTGGAGCCTGTGCTGGTGGAAGTGACGCAGGTTAGAACAGCAGCAGTGGTACTAACTACCCTCTAAACCCCTCCACGTGGGAAGCCAAGGATTGTTCAGGGGAAGTACCCCTGAGGGGCACCCAGCGGCTCTCACCCTCTCTAATCTGCTGGTTAAATACAGTCAGGCACATTTCATTCCGCCTGTGTTCATAGAAATCCTGAAGGAAGAAAACTCTGACTGAAGTAGGAATCTGCAGCATCAACAATCATCCTGCAGCAGTGGGATCAGAATCAAAGTGAAGCAACTGTGGGGCTTAACTGGTTCTAATGCAGGTCCCTAACCAGACAGACCCAGAGTGGCTGTGCTCCCCAGCCTGCATTGGATACACTAGAGGTATGGGAATGTGCCCCATTGAGGAAAACTTAAACTTAGCTCCTCTGGTTATGCATGGGATGGAAGTGTCATTAGAAAATGAGTGGAGCTGGGACAACACAGACAGACTTCCAGAGCTGCTGGGAACAGTGGGACTGGAAATAAAAGTAGGGTGCTGGGTAATTAATGAATCCATTCACCAGAGGCAACCCAAATCACTGTAACTGCAGTAGAAATAACAAAGAAACAGAAAAAAGTCTGTGTCATAGAAAAATGAGTCTGTTAGGCCTATTAGCCGAACTCCATCTTCAACACAGGCCCTTATGTGTTTCAGAATACAGGTCAGCCCCAAATGCTGTTTAATCTGTCACACTCCTTCAAGCGGATGGAATCAGTAATGCAGACCAATATCTCTGCAATTAAACCCAGCTGTTTGCCATTCCTGAGTACATTTTATGCAAGATGGTCAACGTGGTTACATATGAGGACCCCCATGTCTCCAAGACAATCTATGAGATGTGATTGGTTTCTTAGGAACAGGACTGTGAGCCTTTGCATAGATGCTGAAATACTAATAAATTGACTCCAACCACTGACTTTGAAGCATTCAAACACACTTTACAAGCTTCTCTTACAGCTCTGGAGACTAATCAATGGCTTTTGTCAGATATCTTGCCTCTGTAGGGAAAGGTAAATGAAACAGACCACCAGTTGACTGCAGATGCTACTCAGTGCTACTCAAAATAATGTTTTTCTAGCTCTTAGTTGTATCCAACTTCAATTGTGGATGCAATCTATAGTAGCTGCAATTAGATGGGAGGTGAGGAAGGCACCCTACCCACTGAAATTTGAAAGGTAAATTGGTTCAATGCAACTGAATTTCAGAGAAAATTCTAATCCTGGTGGTATCCAGTTAATTTCACCTACAACCCCACTGTGGGGGGAAGTGTGACCCATGGAGGACAGTGCTGGGTCCTTCTGCAGTCACAGACTGCTGCATGGGCCAGGTTTGCTCCCAGCTGCAGCTGATCCCTGTGAACTTCCCAGGGTTTTTTCAAGAACAACAAGAATGCATTTTGCACTCCAGGTAAAGAGACTTTGCTTTGAATTGTCTACTCTTATGCACTGGCTGGGAAGAGGGTGCTGAGCTTTTATTGATGACTTTGAAGAAGGCAGTGCAACCTCATTGGTCATTAGGACTTGTCAGAGCATCTCCTGAGCCCTGCACACACAGATGTTCCATGGAGCAGTGTCCTGATGCCAGGAGGGGTCTGCAGAGCAGAGCTGAGTGCAGGGCAGGTTGGATGAGGTCTGTGAGCACAGAGTGGGAAGTGACATGGGCAAAGAGAAGCAGCTCCAAGGCATGTTTATTGCTGGAGCTCGAACTCAGCTGATCCTCAGTTTAGGACCCCATGTGTAGGACTGAGGACTTCCAGGGGGCTCCTGCTGGGCTGCAGCTGCCTCCCACAATGGCGCGATTCTCTTATGTACTCTTGTGCCCCAGAGAGGAGCCCCATGCAGGAGACATCTCAGCACTGAGGCTGTGGCAATGCCACTCATCACCTGTGTGTGGGCAACTGCACTGAGCCCTGTGTGTCCCTGGCTGGGAGCGTAGGATGGGACTGCAGGAGCAGTTTGGAGCTCTGCCCTGCGAGACTGGATTCCTCAGCTCTCTGTGGGGTCCAGTTTCTTCTACAGGGAACACCAGGGTGTGATCACAGAGTGTTCAGCACAGGGCAGCTGAGACCAGGGCTGATGAATAGAGCAGCTCTCCCCACTCTGCACTCAGGGGAAGGTTTTACTGGCACTGCAGCAGCAATGTCAGGCAGTTCTGACAGAAGAAACACTCCTCAGTTGCAGTTAGGAGAAAACCAAAGCTCCAAAGCTCTGCTCTGCCCCCAGGTGACATTGGAGTGACAGTGCTGAAAAGCTCACACCTATCCACAGGGGATTTAGTCTGAGATCAGGCCATCCTTCTATTTACTGACTGCTGCCAGGCAGGACTGAGTTCTCCAGAGCCCACAGCTGACCTTCCTCCCAGCAGTGGCACGCTCAAGCCAGCACAAAATAGAGCTTGCAAAAGGGACCTGACAAAAGCTTTCCTGAATACAGAGTTATTCAGAGTGCATTTTGTAAGACTTGGAAGAGGTTTTCCTCAAAGAAGAGTTCCCTAACTTGTCACTGCCTTTTCCTCTCGGACAGGTCTCCACACTTGACAGCAGCAGATGCCCAACAGCAGCTCCATCAGCCAGTTCCTCCTCCTGGCCTTTGCAGACACACGGGAGCTGCAGCTCCTGCACTTCTGGCTCTTTCTGAGCATCTACCTGGCTGCTCTCCTGGGCAACGGCCTCATTGTCACCACCATATCCTGTGATCACCGCCTTCACACCCCCATGTACTTCTTCCTTCTCAACCTCTCTGTTGCTGACCTTGGCTGCATCTCCACCACTGTTCCCAAATCCATGGCCAATTCCTTGTGGGACACCAGGGCCATTTCCTACACAGGATGTGTGGCTCAACTCTTTTTATTTTTGCTCTCAACAGAGTTCTGTCTTCTCACTGTCATGGCCTATGACCGCTACGTTGCCATCTGCCACCCCCTGCACTACGGGACCCTCCTGGGCAGCAGAGCTTGTGTCCACATGGCAGCAGCTGCCTGGGGCAGTGTGTTTCTCCATGCTGTGCTGCACACAGCCAATACATTTTCACTGCCCCTCTGCAAGGGCAATGCCTTTGACCATTTCTTCTGTGAAATCCCCCAGATCCTCAAGCTCTCCTGCTCAAATGCCTACCTCAGGGAAATTGGCATCATTGTGATCAATGCTTGCTTAGCATTTGGGTGTTTTCTTTTCATTGTGGTGTCCTATGTGCAGACCTTCAGGGCCGTGCTGAGGATCCCCCTTGGAGCAGGGATGGCACAAAGTCTCCCTCACCTGGCCATGGTCTCCCTGTTTGTCATCAGTGGTGCGTTTGCCTATCTGAAGCCCCCCTCCATCTCCTCCCTGTCTTTGGACCTGGTAGTGGCATTTCTTTACTTGGTGGTTACACCAGCAGTGAACCCCCTCATCTACAGCATGAGGAACTAGGAGCTCAAGGATGTCATGTGAAAACTGATGACCGGATGTTTCTTAGCAGCAATAAGCTGCTCATCTTATTCTTCATATTGATGACTAGTATTGTTAGGACCAATCTGTGTTTAGTTGGTTTTTTAGTTGTTGGGGTTTTTTTTCTTCCTAGTTTCTCTAAGCTGTAATAACATGGTCCACACCTCATTCCTCAAGTCGTATCTCCTGGTCTTGTGGGACCCAGACACAGCGTAACGACGAACTGTGCTGTCTTTGCATCAGCTCTGCCTGCAATTCCTGCAATTCCTTTTTTTTCTTTTTTTTTTTTTTTTCTCCTTATCTTTATAAAACAGATTAACTGCACTTCATCAGCTGAACCACTTGACTACTTTTCTGGAACGGCAATGCTTTCTCACCAGGAAAGTATGGGAATTTCCAGGAAGTGAACCGATGGCAGCAGGAGAAATACTCACCTTCCCCTGCACCTGCAGTACTGTTAGTCTGTCTCCCTCGTCATTCGGGTGTTTCCACTTCTCCTGATGGTACAGCCATGCCTAAGGACATCTTTTCAGCAGACTGGCTGGACGTCTGCACTTCACTTCGATCAGAGGTTTCCATCTCTGCTTGCTCTTTGGTCATTCAGACGCTGCTCAGCTCTCTGGTGTCTGCTTTGAGCTTCAGAGAGTTAGAAATGCCCCATCTGTCAGAAGTTAATTGCCTGATCCGGAGGGGGGGGGGCGGGTACCAAAAGACCACAAATTCCCTGGGTGTCAGGCCACTGTCTCCCTTTCAGCACATCTGTACCCAAAAGATTTGCCTGAAAAGGCCCTATGGCCACCATGGTATTAACAGGGGTTTCCTCCCCTGTCAGCCACTGTGTCACAGAAATCACAGGCATTGACTGTATTTTCCCCAGAGCGTTCCAAATGATTAGACTTTTAGCTAGGATGGAGATCCCACACCGTTTTGCCTCAGTTGGCGTTAATGCTGCTGAGGAGAAGGGCTCTGAAGCCGGAGACTCTGTCGAGGGACCCCTTTCTGCAAGCAATCAACCCCCGGGCATAGATCCGCCAGGGCAACTAACAAAAAGCACCAAAGATCAAAAGGAGAGAGGCAGCGGCGCACCCATCAGCGGCCATCTGCGCCCATCAACAGCCATTGCTCGTCCCCTGCACTGCCCGGAGCGGTGACTCATCGGGGGCGGAGCTAAGGGCGACAGGAATTATCCCTCTCCATACAAGAGGGGCCTCCGGGAGCGCTGCGACTCGGAGCGCGGTGAACAGGACGTGGCGCGGCAGTTGGCGGAGGCAGGGCAAGCAGGCCGAGCAAGCCTCCCCTCCTAGCTAGCTGAGAGGGTAAATTCAGAGGACTGGCTTACAGAGTACAAAGGGCGAGCTGAGGGTTCCCTGTCTGCTGTGTGCACAGACAGTTAACCATGGTCTCCACCAGGCGGAGAGGTTCCCCCTACAAATCTGGGGCAACCCCGACGGCGGGTCTGCCTAGAGATGCTGCGGGTCAGGTCTCAGGCTGCAGGGAATGCCAGAGTCTGCAGTTGCCAGGGAAAAGAGGCAAACACCTAACCTGTGTGAGGTGTGAGCAGGTCGATGATCTGCTTTGTTTGGTAGCAGAACTAAAGGAAGAGAACGAAAGACTGCGAGCGATCAGGGATTGCGAGCGAGAGATTGACTGGTGGAGTAGCTCCCTGGCATCCCAAAAAGATGAGAGTCGGGAAGACACCTCGCACCTGAAGACGGTCCCCCTCTCTGCCCTAGCATGGTAAATGGGAGTGACCCAAACCCCAAGGAGGCCTGGAAGACAGTCCCCACTCGCCATCGTAGGCACTCCCGCTGCCTACCTACCCCACTCCCCCAGGTTTCCCTAAGCAACAGGTTTGGGGCCCTGGTAGTTGAGGAGGAGGTATGTGAGGAGATGAATGGAGCCCCTCTGGCTCAGAGGAAGCGGAAGCCTAGAGTGAGGCGCCTCGAGACTGCCTCTGTTAGGCAAGAGAGAAAGGTAGTTGTAGGGGATTCCCTTCTCAGAGGGACAGAAAGACCTATATGTAGACCAGACCCTACACACAGGGAGGTGTGCTGCCTCCCTGGAGCCCGGGTCAGGGACATTACCAGAAGGCTCCCAGGGCTGGTAAGATCCACAAACTATTATCCGTTACTGATAGTTCAAGCTGGCAGGGATGCAATCACAAAGTGTAGCCTTCGAGCTGTCAAAAGGGAATTCCGGGACCTGGGGCGCTTTGTTGAGGGGGGGGGGGGGAAGCCCAAATAATATTCTCCTCTATCTCCACTTGTGGGAGGAGGGGCTCAGAGCAGGACAAGAGAACCCACGAGTTGAATGTGTGGCTGAAAGGCTGGTGCCGGCACAAGAACTTCGGGCTTTTTGATCAGGGGATGATGTATTCTGCTCCTGGCATGATGACTGCTGAGGGGGCTCACCTGTCCTATAAAGGAAAGCGGATCCTTGCCCAGGAGATGGCAGGGCTCATTGATCGGGCTTTAAACTAGTTAGGAAGGGGGAAGGGGATATTAAGAAGGCTGCTGGGGTTAGGCTTCGGGAGTCACAACCAGAGTTGATGGTGGAGAAAGGTAAATACCAACAGCACAGTGGTGGACTTGGGGACGTTTTTCCACGTGAGAGTAGGAAAAATTCTGTGGACTGCCCTGAGTACTCCTCAGTGGAGCCACTTCTGCCAGTCCCCTGTCAGAAATCTCACTGTGGGCCGTTGAGGGTACCTACATCTGCTGCCCCACTAAAATGCCTTTATACAAATGCACATAGCATGGGGAACAAACAAGAAGAATTAGAGATCTTTGTGCGGTCGCAGGGCCACGATCTCATTGCAATCACAGAGACGTGGTGGGATAACCTGGACGACTGGCACGCTGTCCTGGATGGCTACGTGCTTTTTAGGAAAGACAGGCTAGGGAGGCGAGGTGGGGGAGTTGCTCTTTATGTGAGAGGGCACCTAGAATGTATTGAGCTCCACCTGGGAAGGATGAACCATCTGTCGAGTGCTTGTGGGTTAAAATCAAGGGGCAAACTGGTATGGGTGACATTGTTGTGGGAGTGTGCTATAGGCCCCATGATCAAGAGGAGCAGGTTGATAGCACATTCTATAAGCAGTTAGAAACAGCCTCAAGATCCCGGGCACTGATCCTTATGTGGGACTTCAACTATCCAGATATTTGCTGGGCATTCAACACGGCCAGTCGTATGCAGTTGTCGTGGTTTCACCCCGGGTGAGAGCCTAGATCCACGCAGCTGCCTGCTCCTTAAAGGAAAAGAGCAGGGAAAAGGGAAGGGGGGGGGGTGAGAAGTAAGGGAAGGGAAAAGGAAGGGGCAAATAACCCCAAAACCAAGAAATAAGAGGCCCGTGGGTTGGGATAAGGATAGTTTACTAAGATAACAGAAAGATACAATATAACAATGCTAACAGGACTTTAGAGCAAAAATCTATGAAGCTGTTGATACACAATGCAGTTTCTCACTGAACCCACAGCTCAGGCCGTGCCACCCAGAGCCGTCCTGGAACCCGACCGTCCCCCAAGAACCGCGTGTCCCGGAGCCGCCCCAGGCCTTCCTCCCGTCAGCCCCCGATATCCTGGGCAGGACGTAACTGGCGTGGAATACTCTCTTTGGTCAGTTAGGTCACCTGTCCTGGCTTCGCCCCTCCTTTCTCATGAAGAGCTGAGAAAGTCCTTGACTGTCTGACAGCAACTAAAACCATCAGGGTGTTACCAGCACTGCTTTCATTTTAACTCCCAAACACAGCATTCCATCCGCTGCTACAAATGAAGTTAACTCCATCCTGACCAAAACCAGGACACAGGCTTAGAGAGTTGGGCTTGTTCCACCTGGAGAAGAAAAGGCTCTGGGGAGCTCTTACAGTAGCCTTCCAGTACCTGAAGGGACCTACAAGAAAGATAGAGAAGAACTGTTTACAAAGGAATGGAGTGATAGGACTCGGGGTAATGGCTTTAGGCTTGTCGTGGTTTTACCCTGGCTGAGAGCTGAGATCCACGCAGCTGCCTGCTGAAAGAGGGAAGATTTAGTGTAGACATTAAGAAAATAATTCTTTACCATGAGGCTGGTGAGGCACTGGAGCAAGTTTCCCTGTTGGGAATGCCCTCTCACTGGCAGTGTTCAAGGCCAGGTTAGATGGGGCTTTGAGCCACCACTTGGTCTAGTGGAGGCTGTCCCTTCCCATGGCAAGTAGGTGGGAACTAGATGGTTTTTGAGGTCCCTTTCAAACCAAACTATTTTGTGGTTCTATGATTCTATGATCTTTTTTGTATGGGGGCTATAATGTAACTCTTTTGCATTTAGTATGCCACAGGTCAGTGTTAACATGTCACATTTTTTTTTAATTTTAACTAATGGATCCATTTCACTAATAGTCTAGTAATGAAAAGTGGTGCACTCGAAGTTCTCAGGTAAATCTCTCAATAAGTATCACGCTGTTAAGAATTGAGTTCTAGCTCTAGCAGTATTGTGTTACAATTCAACAAATCTAAACTCATTTAGTATATAATCTGTGCTTCATTTAAAATTATTAGACAACCTATTTTATGCTACTTGATATCCTCATGATGCCTCCCACATCAGAAACCTTCATTCCCACAAAACGCAAATATAACTAAAATAGGATCATAAAAAATATACTTAAAATATACATGTTTACTACTTAACATTTCTTCTACCAGGGAGAAATTACCTGTATGGGTTATTTTGACATGTTTTCGATAGCTGCTATTCATATCTCATATGTGTATAACTATACAATGTGAAAATGAGACCTCATTAGGTTTGAAGACTGTCTGTCCAGTAATTAATTTCACCTAGTGGTAAAGCTTTAGTATTTCAACACTGATTAAATAAGAGAGACTGAAAGAATTTACATTGAACCTTTACGTCACTGTAACCATTTTGTGGGGGAGATGGCCAGAAAACTCTCTTGTTTATTCACCCCCGACATAGAACAGTTCAGCAGTTGTGTAAGTTTGCACTCCACGCTGAAGGCACTGTAAACAATGGTGACATTAGAAAACCACACTCACCTGAAATTTGCAGCACAAATGGATGCTGTCAAATATTAAAGCTGCTTTCAGACATAATCCATTTTACTAGTCTGCTGGTCCCTTGGACTCTCTGTTAATCTTTGCAGAGAGTTTTAAAAGGTGAAAACATCCTTTAGCACAATTTCACATGGTGGGAATAAGCAAGAAAATAAATTTTTAATCTTTCTATAGACAGGAATAAAGAAACAACAGTGAATAGAAACTGGCGCATCTGTAGGGCAGACAGACTGGATTTCAATTAAGGATGTGGATCATACACCCTGTCTTTCAAGGTTTGTGGATGCCTGGAGTAGTGCTACCCTGCCTAGATGCACTCATGAGGCACTGAGGGCAAATTTGTTGTTACTGAAGATGTATACCTCTACGTCCAAATTAGGACTCAATTCCTACTCAATTTAGGAATTCATTAACCCAGTTCCAGATGATATGACATTGAAATTATATGATCTATGAAATACTTTCCTGCCAGCTCCTTAGCCATTACAGTTCACCCGGCATATTAGCTTACACCAAACCTGACCGAAAGTATCCGTGCTAAACTGGCTGCAGAGTCAGTGCGCTACATCTTCTGCCTCTCAGAGAGCCACCAGCTGCAGAAAGGTGGAAGCTGATAGTTACTGACCTGAAATCTCCTGCAGGACCAGGCAGCAGTGGCTTACCTTTCCACAGTAATTTTCTTTTCTTCTGGTAGGCAGATTATCTTGTGCTGTGGAAGTACGGTGGAAGGATGGAAGTGAGATGCAAGTAGTTGACTCCTTCTAAACCCACCTGGGCATGATCCTGTGTGATCTAGTCTAGGTGATCCTGCTCTGGCAGGGTGTTGGACTAGATGATCTTTTGAGGTGCCTTCCAACTCCTAACAGTCTGTGAATCTGTGATATCCAGCACGGTGACCAAAGAGAGAAGTACCCCGTTTTGCAGCATGACTCCAGAATCCTCAGTCAGGTGGATATTTTCCACCAAGTTTTTCACACCAGGAGCTACAAACAAGATATTCAGAGGATTTACAGACACAGTTATAGCTGCTATGACCACAGCCATAGGAACGAGGTCCTGGATCAGAGTATGGCTTCTTCATCTCAGGCTCAATATAGACCGTCTGGCAAAGCAACTGTAAAGGACATAGGCAGAGGGTCCTCTTCTACTGAATAAACAGCTGTTCCTGAGGAAAAACCTTCTTGTCTAGCTACTGGGACCTTTCTAGATTCTGGTACAGAGAAGTCTTTATGTTAAATTTTATTTTTCAGGCTCCTTGCTCCAACAAGGAACTGTAGTACAGAACCATCCAAGTTGGCAATTGAAGTGCTTGATTTCTTGCACATGCAACGGGGATGGTCACCTTCTCCTGTTCTTTCTCCACTCTTGTCTCCTGTTAGCTGCTATCTCTGACCCAGCTTTCACTGACCCTGGACTCAGGCACTGATCAGCTGCGGAATGCAAGGATCAGGGACGCCTGGCAGGTGTGAGAAGGAACGGGAAGGCTATAGTGACGTTACTAAGATTTGGTATTTAAATCCAAACTTCAGTTCTGACCTCTTTCTAGCATCTTGGACATGTTCTGACTCTCACCATTGACAACAAGAGAGCACAGAACTTCCTGTCAAGGCTAACAGAGATATATGACCCACCAGTTTCCTTTGCTGTCAGCTCTGAAACAACAAAAATTATCAGGAAAGGCATTTCCCAGACTGCATAGTCACTGTGCAGTGTTACGAATGGATGGCCCACATCCACACAGTGACATTTGGTGGGTCAGAAAGCGACATCTCATTACCTGTAGTGCCTGTTCTTTTCTTCCTGTAGTGAATTCGACTGTTTGCTGGGCTTTGCAATATGTCTTTAGATGTGGGGGTGGTGGGGTTACTCTGAGGTCTTTTTACAAAAGAGCGTTTTGACAGCTGTGATGAAGGAGTGCATCTGTATGTTGACGCAAGAGAAAGGTAGAGGGTGAGGGGAAGGTGATGATTTGTAGATGCTTTGTGAATACCCTGCAGGCAGAATGATGCCTAAATGACAGGTGATCCTAATAGGAATGATAGACTTCCACTACAGTTGGGCTCTTTATCTTTGTTGCCCTGAAATTTCTCAGCTACAAAATGGGAATAATTATATTTTCTTCATTTCACCTGTTTTCTGTTTTCTTTACAAACAGAATTGTCCTTCTTCAGTGCTTTACCCCTTCCTAACATTTCCATAGCAACACACAACCCATGAAAGTACCTGTAACTATTTCAAAAAGGACACAGGGAAGAAAACCCAGACCCCGGGGTGCATGTGAACAGGAGCCGTGGGTTGCTTTGTCTCCAGGTCAGCCATAGGCAGGGTGCCCTATATGCTGGGAGTGGATGGAGACTGGAAATCTCCCAGTTGTGGCCCAGCAAGGTTGCATCCAAGGGATGCCTGCGGGGGAAGGAAAGACTCATGGTTGCACAGCTCCGGGCATGAGCAGAGCCCTTGGGAGACCCATTGTTCCTGTCCCCTTCCAGCTTGCAGGCTCCCTGTTTGACTCCCCGTCGAGGTTTGAATGTCTGTGGTGGTTTAGGCCTGGCTGGAGGCCAGACGCCCACCAAAGTTGGTCTATGACCCCCCCTTTGTAGTTGGACAGGGGAGAAAATGTATATTGAGAGGTTTAGGAATCAGTGTAAGGACAGAGAGATCATCCTGTCAACAACAACATGGGCAAATCACACTCAGCACAGAGTGAAGGACAGAAAACTCTCTAATTTATTACACTACAGAAACAGCGAAACTGGAGTGGGGAGCGACCAGATCTTAAAGCAACGTGAGCAGATCTTAAAACACTTTCCCCCCCACCACTCCCTTCCTAGCAAACTTTAGTCAGGATTATGCTCCCTTCTTCCCTCCCGTTGTGGCACGGGGAGGGCAGGGACTGGGGAAGATGGGGTTCTCGGTAGCACCTTCCCCCTCCCCGCCATTCTAAGCAGACTTCCCTTTAGCCATGATTTTGCTCCCTTCTTCGCCCCAGTGGGGGTACAGGGGTGCAGGGACTGGGAAAATGGGGTTCTCGGTCACTTCTTCATGAGCTGTTTTCCTTTTCCAGATCTTATAACACCTCTACCTCCCCTCCCACCCTTCCCTTCTTAGTAGACTTCACCCTAGTCATGATTTCACTCCCTTCTACCCCCCCACATCGTAGCGTGGGGAGGGGCAGGGACTGGGAGATGGGGGCTTTGGTCAGTTCCTTGCAAGTTGGTTTCCTTCTCAGCCGGGGGGGGGACACGACATTCATTCCACACCCTCCCCCTGCTGCACTGTAGGGTCTCACCCACAACAGACAGTCCTCCATGAACTACTCCAATGTGAGTCCTTCCCCACAGGGCTTTATCTGTTCATCAGCTGCCCCGCCGTGGGTCACTGCTGTGGCGGGCAGTCATAAATCCCAATGTCTCTCCAGTCCTCTGTGGGGTCACCAGCCTCCCCCCACCAAATCTCTCTCTCGCTCATCTCTGTGTTTCTGCTTCTCTTCATGGGCTGCAAGTGCTGGCAGGGGCTTGATCCGAGACGGGTCACAGCACCTTCTCTATGTGTCCACCTGCTCCACCCAGCATGGAGCCTCTCCACTGGCCACGGTCATGGGCTTCCTTCTTCTCTCACAGGACCTGAAGACAATGATGAGATGCCACGTAAATGGCCAAAGACTGAAACAGAGCAAGACTATGAAGAGTGGAAAAAGAAGATCCTGGAAAATGCTGCTAAGGCACAAGAGACAAGTAGGAGTCTCTGCAGTGCCACCGAGTAGTACAACTGCTGCTTGCTCATCATTTTAACTCTCCCTCTGCTCTGAGTTCCTGTAGCATAGGAGGGACAGCTACCTGGTAGCCAGCTGGTTTTATTTATTAGCTGTTTAAGGATTTCAGAAGTTACTTGAGGTAAATTACACCGTAATTGAGGTGATTTTACAAAGGCTTGTCTGACCGTTCCCCAGGCCGGTACCTGAGCAGCTGGGGCATGACACAGAATAGCTTCATTCTCTTGCTGCAAGAAGAATGATGTGTTAAGAGTAAAGAAACTGTAAGCTTTATGCTCTTGGGTCCCTGGCTAGGAGTAGTCTGTGAAAAAAAGAGGGAGGGGACTAACGGTCCCTCATTGAACTGCAAAACCAGCAGAGGAATTAAGACTGATTTTTTAAAATTCTTTTTTTTTTTTTTTTTTTTTTACTTTTAGCAGTACAACACTGCTGTACAGTTACACTGTAGTGTAACTACATGTCTCTTATGTCTTCTGCCCTGGATGTGCAAAGAGAAGTTAACTTTTATGACCCCTCATTTCAAAACAACCCAGAAAGCCCCAAGTGTCCCTGTGAACCAAAAGTAAGGTATCTGACATCTGAGCATTTTGATTTGAAACGCTGTCCGTGGCTGAGCTTCTCAGCAGTACATTAAGGGCTTGCCAAATGCCTCACTGCTGTGCATGCTCCCTGCTTACCAGGGTGACACCAATGGCACCAGGATCACAGTAGTCGACACCATTACCTGCTTTAGATGCCAGCGTGTGGCGCTGGGTCTTTCTGTCACACTTACTGACTTGCAGGTCGCCCGAGGTTTGGCCTTTCAGCACTTTGCAGAGCTGAAAACAAACTTCACAGGACACAGTGAAACACCCTGTAAGGCTGCAGAGGTCAGCTTCACTGGACCCCAGAGCTGCGTGACGGCTGCCAAAGGGGAAGGGACTCTATTAGGAGCAAAAGAGCAATCCTGCTGGCCAGATGCACCTTCTCCTTGGAGAAGATGGAGAGGAAACACGTCCAAGACACCAGTGAGCATCCATGTGTCAGCCTCTTACAAAACCAGAAGAGGGAATAGCACCCGTTAGCTGGAAAATTAAACCTTCTGGCCATTTTCCTGTCACTTCTCCTCCCAAAACATAAAAAAGGAAATCATTTGAAGCCAACTTAATTAGCAGGAGCTAATCTCATTGCAGATGCAAGTTCTGAAACGGAGCTGTAACTGTGGAGTGGACTTGAACACTAACGCTTGATGCGCAGAGAAAGTGCTGGATAATGAACCCATGCAGAGTAAGAGCTGCAACAAGTGCCTGCCCTTTAAAGCCCAGTCCAATACATAGCAGAGGGCTTTCAGGGTGGGAGAGGATCCAGCCTCGTACATTAGCATTATGTTGTTAAGACCTACTCAGAGATGCTTTGAGGTGGGTTGGTGCAGGGATTTAAACCAGAGCTGAGAAATAGGCTTATTCCATTTGAATGGAATCTATTAGTATTCATTCAGAAATAGGCAGACCCATTAATAAAATACCATTTAGCATGCAGAACCACTGTGGAAGGAAAACATGAACAAAAGTGGGCCTTCACAGGAGGTGAGATATTGTCAAGATTATTACACTTGATTTTAATTCTTCTTCTCCCTTTTGATTCTGGAAATGCTGTGGAAGTCCAGAATTCAGGACTATGGAAAAGGAGAAGCATAACTGGAAAAGATGACTAGACTACTGTAAGCCAGGCTTACAATCTCTTTATTAGCAGCCAACACTTTTGCTAAATCAAGGGATGTGAAAGTCCATAAAGTCAAAGACAGCTTCGCCGTGGTTTGATGCCTTTGCTGCCAAGCTAGTGAGAGTAGTGCTGGATTCTGTGTTTCCTGAGAGTCTATCCAGCTCATGCTGAGTTTTGCAGAATCTAGAAGAGGAAGAAAGGAAACCACAGCTTTAATAAAAAATGTTCCGCTTTTAGCTGGGAGATTGTAAGTGGCTCCAAACTCTTTATACGTCAGGGAAAAGTTTTAAATACAAAATAAGGTAGTAGCATGAAGAAAATGTAAATGTTAAAGAGCAAAGTGAGGGGAAAAAAGGGCTTCCACCTCCTAACTGGGTTAAAGGCAGTCTGGCAACACACCGCCTCCCTGTTACTGAACAGCATCAACACCTATTTTGCATGTCACACCATATCAACTTCTCAGCCTTCAGGAAAGTTGTCAGGAGGAATAAAAAAGCCCTCAACCTATAACTTACAAAATGAAGGGCTGCAGCCACAGACCATGAGAAGATCTTACAAGTTTTAAATAAAGTAAGGAAACTTAGTGTTTCCTTTAGGAAAACAGTGTCATTTTACTGCAGTTCAGCTCCAGGTAGGAAGTAACAAGTACAAAGAATAGAAAGGTGACTGAATAGGGATTGGAACACAGCTGCCAGGGGCAGGGGGAAGTGGAGGGAAGACTGCAGGCATTTCTCGCCAAAGAGGGGTTTGGGGGTGGGTTTCCCACTGCCGCCCAAAGGACACTGCTTAGTACCACAGAGGCTGAGAAGTTTCTGGTTTGAGAAGCAAAAGCCCAGAATCCTGTTCGCTGTTCTGAGCAAACGACCAAATAGACACTGAAAAAAGTGTAACGAGTCTCTGGAGTTCCCCACTCGTTGCGGCTGCCCAACTAAATAAGTCTATTTCCTTATGACCTAAGGCCATGTTAATGAGAAGTAACTCTTGTAATTAGAGACTCTGTGGTGGTCCAAACCACCATCGCTAACCAGCAGAGAGTATGAGCTACTGACCTTCAGATCCAAGTGGAGAATGTAATGCTGGTTCAAGTAGTGGACCTCGTGGTGCCCAGTGAGTGGAGCCTTGGCCGGGGCTTGTGCAAGCTGTGGCTGGTGGTGGACTACTTGGTGTGCACTGCCTCTGTCTTCAACATCGTTCTTACCAGCTTCAACCAGCTCATCTCTGTCACCAAAGCGGTAAGGGCTGGGCGAGTGAGGCTGCTGCAGGGGCTCCACAGCTGCCCTTTCAGGGAGGATGGGCTGCTTGGGGCACCTGGCTCTCACACATCAATCAAACACCACAGGAGACAGGGGGACTGAGGCAGCTCCCCTGTGCCCTGGAAATATTGCAGGGGTGATTTGCTTTGGCAGACAAGACAATTGATTCTCACTTGAATATGGGAAGAGGTACTCTGGTTTAGAAACAGGTACAGTTTGTCCATGCTGCTGTTGCAGCTAGAAGGGAACAAGCTGTGCTTATTTCCTCACCAGCCACACCTGGATAAGCTTAGGTAGTATTACCCAGCTGAAGCAGATCATGTCCCTCAGAACATAGCAGCACACCTGCTGGAAACTGATAACCCAAGCCAGCCTAGCTGCATCCTAGCACAAAGGGATTTCCTTGCAATGGGTATCAACCCCTCAGGGAAAGGTAGATGTATACAGCTGTGATGGTTCCAAGAGGCACTGCTGAAATCAAAAGAGCTTCAATTTTCACCTGGACCATCCTACCTCAGAGTATTTTGGATGGAGAAGGAAAAAAAAATAAACCTGGTAATAGGTTTTACTCTTCTACACACAGTTTTTGCTTGTTCTTCAGCCTCCTGTTCCACCCACATTTCCTTAAAACATGAATTCACCTTCATGGCTCAATTCCACTTGGAGGAAATGATAACGTTTTTGGCAAAGCCATTTTAGTGGCACCGTCCCAAATCTGACCCCAACTTCATCCCAGATTTCTGCAGGAGAAATATTGTGACTGTTTGTGGAAGGATCACTTTTCAAAGTCCAGAGAAAAATTTGCTGTAACTCTCCACTATCCCTTTTCTTCCCATGTTCCTTCACAATCTTGTTGATCACATTCATCCCCACAGTTCTCAGCCGCTCACCTTCCTCCTGCGAGAGGCACTGGGGCGCCGGTAGCGCTTCCTGTCAGCGTTCTGCCCTGAGTTCAGCTGAGCCGCGGCACCGGATCGCAGCGAGTCGTGTCAGTGCCCCGCACTGGGCGCCACTGGTGGCGTATTGAAAGGCCCGGACTGCGATCGCGGTGGATCGAAGACACCTTTAGTAACAACTGAGCAAGCTTTTATCCCCTCTCCTGGCTGAGGCAGCAGCCTCCAGTCAGGTTTCTGGACTTTTCATGAATACAAGAACCACAACATTCCTATACAAAAGGTTGTCCCAGGGGCGTCCTTCTGTCTGCACCTTCCTTACCGTGACGCACAAATCACGTCTCTACACGACCCTCTTTTCTACTTTTTCTCTTGCTTTTGCAGCTTCTCTCCAACGATGGGCATGGGTGCTGCCCTGACTGTGGTCCAGCAGGACCCTCATGTCCATTACCATGGTCAGGGCCTGGCATGGAGCAGTCTGGCCCCAAGAGCATTGCAAGAGAGGATGCCACTCCCAATTAGGTGCTCTCCAATTAACGCCTGCCAGGGATTTATTGCACCCAGCGTGTGCCCGCGGGCAGGCTGGGCTCTGCAAGGGGCTCCCGGCACCATTGCTGGCCCAGGGCAGCCCCGGCTTCGGAGAGGCGCTCCGGTCACCGGTGGGACAGGGACGTGGGTGGCACCCGGGGGCCCCTCATGCCCGGGCACCGTCCCCCTCCCCGGCTTGACAAGGTCACCCTGGGCAATGCCTGCACCAGGGCCGTGCCGGTGCCCTGACAATGGCCCCTTCCCCCGGTGCCCTAGGAATGCCCCATTCCCCTGGACCCTCCGCTGAAGAAGCAGCAGATGTCTCTGGGGAGCCAGGTTGGACCCACAGTCTCTGGACACCCCCCAGTCTCCAGAACCAGCTCCCGCCGCCCCAGCCCCGCCCGGGACCCACACCCCACCCCGCCCCGGTGCGTCTCCGATTCCCAGGCAGCCTCCCCCCGCCCCCCTCCCACCGCTCACTTGTCCCCTCTCGAGCGCTGCCGCCTTCCTCTTCTCATAGAGCTTGTCATGCTGCGCCCGCACCACGCCAGGCGTCAGTGGCGCGGAGGTTGCTGCTGTCACCACCACACCCCAGCGTCTAATGAAAACAACTTTAATGAACCCGGGTCATTAGCGCGCCGCTCCCCCGGTGTCACAGTTTTGTGTAGCTGGGTGCTGGGAGAGACATGGGGCTGTAGAAAATGGTTGTTGTGAGGAGCTGCTGGAATTCTCTGTGGCCCCAAAGTGTAAATATTGGGCCAAAGCGCCTCTGTGAACCACATATAGAAGAAAAAAAAATCCTGCTGGCAGCTGCATTTTGCCACCAGAGAAGGGAGTGAGGGGGTGTAACGAGCTGTGCAGACACGCAGGCTGGGGAGGGTCAGGGAGGAGGCGCCCCGGGTGTTGGAGTGAGAAAGATGCCCCTGCAGCCTGTGGAGAAACCCACGGTGGAGAGGGTGTTTCCCCCCCCGCCCCCGAGTCCATGGAAAAGGCCAAGACCCCACCTGTGGCCAGTGGAGAGGCTCCACGCTGGATGGAACAGGTGGAGACACAGAGCAGAAGATGCTGTGACCCACAGAGCAAGCCTCTGCCAGCACTTGCAGCCCACAGAGATGAGCGAGAGAGAGATTTGCTGGGGGGGAGGCTGGTGACCCCATGGAGGACTGGAGAGACATTGGGATTTATTACTTCCCACCATAGCAGTGATCCACGTCGGGGCAGCTGATGAACAGATAAAGCCCTGTGGGAAAGGACTCACATTGGAGAACTTTGTGGAGGACTGTCTGCTGTGGGTGGGACCCCACGGCATTTATTCCACACCCTCCCCCTGCTGCACCGTGGGGTCCCACCCACGGCTATTGATGTGCAGCAGGGGCTGGGGCCCTGGCACGCTGGCTCCCAGGAACCGGGATGGGTCCTGGCATCAGGTGGAACTGGGTATCCCATGGATTTAAATAGACTGACAGGGGTTTCAGCTCGCACTGGGGTCCCCATGGGTGGGCTCAGGGGTCCCCATGGGTGGGCTCAGGGGCTGCTTCTCCTCCTCCTTCAGGGTTACACTGCCCAGACAGTCCTGGCACTGCCACCGCGGGCAAACATCCGCTCTGTATCGCTCCATCAGAGGGGCGAGGAGCTCCCGACCGCTCGCAATCAGGGGTGTCATCTCCACTCCGCCTTTGGCCAGCAACGGGAACACCCCGGGACTGGGAGCCAGAGCTCTCGTGTCCACAAGCCACCAGTTTCCAAGTCCCAGTGGCCACGTTCAAACCACCTTTGGGAACGCTCCACCATTGAAGCGGATTCCCAGTTTGCCTGGAACGTGCCGGCACCGCAGGGACCACGGGCGGTGAACCACGATGGGCGACAGCCCCGCTGAGCCCGGGAAGGGGCCTGGGCTGGGGCTGCTTGCTGGTACCAGTGATTCAGTGACATGGAATAATGCTGAGGGGATGGATATAGATAGAGTTTAACAGACAATTAATTAATAGAATGTCAACTGTTTGTCGTAAAACTTGCTGTCTCGCGTAAATCTTGGTGTTTGCTGTGGTGTGATGAGTGAGTGATTGTGAAATCAAGTTACTGTAAACTAAGGAAAGGGCCCCAATTTGTAGTCCTGAATCCCTGTGAAGAGATTGGTTGGAACTTGTGGTAGATATTAGATGAAGGTTGAGATCAAAAACTTAATACAGATCTTGAGGAGCAATAAAACTAAGAGAAAGGAATATGTGGGAAATTAAATATTTCCACCGTGTCTAATCTAATTGATCCAAGATGTGGTGAATCGCATGCAAAGTTACTGTGAACCATATCCCTTTGTCTACTATAAAGTTATGAGTCACATGGTGTAGCAACTTTCTCCCCCTGATGTCCAATAGAGATAGAAACTCTTGATTAACTGAACAAAACTAAACTGTATTAGTGCACATAACTGTATAACTGAACAAAAACAAAACTTTATTACTATGCACAACTACAACAACAATAAAAAACAGACACAATAAGAAAAATAATAAAAATAATAATAAGTGCTGACAATAAAAAACATTCAATTTTAAAGCGTCGCTCCCACATATGCACATCAGCTGGAGCAGAAACCTGGGTCCTCTGCCTAGAATTAAAACAACAGAAAAGGAAAATGTTGATTCTTTCCAAATTATCTGAGCTTGAAGAGACCTTTTAGTCTCAGTAACACCCACCTGTCTGGTTGTTCCGGTGGGTACAGCCGCACTCGTTCGGAAGGCGATGACAACCTGAAAGTCTAATGGCAAGGGAACAATATACCACTACAGCCATAGCAAGGACGTTGTCCCTACTGCCTGGCTATAGTGCTGTAGAAGGGAAAATTTACCACTCCTGGAGTGGTGGGCGCATCCTGTGATTCAGGCAAGGGAACTGGGGTCTCACCCTCACCAGCGCCGGCCACTTTGTACTGCTCTGCTGCTTGACTGCGTGTTCACCTAACTGTGTTTTTGGACACGCGCAGGCGCAGTTTTCCCCCTACGTCCCCACAGAAAGTACTAGAAAGGGAAGGTTCAAACTGTAACCGTCGCAGTCTAATCCTAAAATGATGGGTAACAATCAAAGTGGAGCCTCTAAGAAGAATCCCCTAGGGTGTGTGCTAGCCCATTGGAAGGAATTGGTGGGATCAGGAGGCACTGAAAAGAAGAAAACACTTATGAAATATTGTAATCAGTAGTGGCCTTGGGATAAATTAGAAGATGGGGCTAAATGGCCACTAAACGGAACATTAGATTACAACACCTTATTACAATGGATGTTATTTCTAAGAAGAGAAGGAAAATGGGATGAAGTTACATATCTGGATACGTTTTACACCCTCCAAAACCATCCAGAGTGGCAAAGGGAGTGTGGATTAGTCCCACCACAAGATCCTATGGTACTAGCACTTGAGAGGGAGAATAAAAAACACAAAGGTAAACTGAGGGGGTGTTGCTCGACGTGCAGTATAGGGCAGAGGTGTACCAGACCCGATAAAATTTACCAGGTACCAGAACAGGATCTGAACGATAGTTTTAAGCCTCCCCCTCGGCTGCAGGAACAGGATGAGGACTCGGATGGAGCTTATACTTCTCAGCAAGTTATAGAGTCTATTTTCCCAGTACCATCCCTTTGGTGACAGCAACTCAACTCCAGCAGAACTTGGTCGGGGGTTATTGATCCTGGCTTAGCACCAGATGTTGCTTCAACATCGTCCCGGGGGGAAATATGTTTTCCCTTTTCCCCAACAGAAGGAACTCGACCAGCAGCAGCGGTTTCAAAGGACAGCAGGACCTTGTCACCGAGGTATTTAGAGAAGCTGGGGGCAAGCCTGCCACCAGCACACACCTCCTTCAAACACCACATCAAATGGCAAGGAAAAGGGCAGGAAAAGGTCTACCTCATGACAGGAGCTTTCACTCGTATCTAGAGGTGGGAGAATCCGGGACCGCCTCAGCTCCCGGGTGCTGGCCAGCCTCTGCGCCTTGGTGACAGACTTCTCCAGGAAGGCAGAGGGTGTCCACTGAAACACAAAACACCAACAAGAGCTGCAGAAACACCTCTCTTCAGAAAGGCTTTTCTTGTTCAAGCACCACTGATAAACCATTTGTCACCACAGCCACTAGGATAGTCCTGGGAGTCCCCAAAGTTCCCCACTGAAATATTTAACATCAGTCAATGAATGATGGAGAGCGGAACACGCGCTCTAACCAAGCGGCTCTGTCCCCTGCGCTTCTCCTTCGTCCTCTGATGTGACACCTTTGAGGATTTCTGCTCTTCAGACATTTGTTTCCCCTTTAGCTTTGCAGGATTAAGGCAGTGACCTTTGAAAGGAGTGGGGAGGAGTCATCAGAAACCCCCTAACTCCATCCTCGCACAATGCTCACAACCAGCCGGCGTGTGGAGATGTCACTGCTGGCTGAATCACAGGAGAGCAGAAAAGCAGCGCCGTGCCAAGACTGAGGTGGAGCTGGCTGGGTCCAAGCTTTAGTTATCTTTTTAATTAGCCCTTGTTTTCTCTCTGTTCTGGCCTCACAGCCCCCTCCACAGAAGCATACAGAGATACCTCCTCCATGAGGTTATCTCCAGGAAAGGGAGCCTTGGCCAGCAAAAGGCACATTCATGGATGGGGAGGAGGAACTGCCCCACGTTCATGGATGGGGAGGAGGAACAACCCCAACTCCACAGCTGTTTCAAGGGCTGGATCTGCGCTCAACCCAGGATGACACACATGACAGAACTGGTTTGGACCCCATTCTAGCTGGGACTGGACACGTCTCTCAAGTCTTCAGGCAGAGTCTGAGCAGCCCCACCACATCCCCAGCTGCTGGGAGGGCAGGGATGGTCAGAGCAGCGCCTGCAAGGATGCTTCCTTGACAGAAGATACTGCTGCCCTCACCAAGAGGATGTGTAGAAGCACCCCAATGCTTCAGCTACTCCAGTGCACTGCCCAGGACATCCCGTTAACTGGGTTCCAGCAGCACATTCAGACAAGAATTGGGACTTTCAGCCCACACTCCATCTCCCACCGCACCTTGATGGTCACCTCCAACACAAGTATGGCAGCATAGAGATGGGGTGGTGGTGTGTACCTTCACAGTGTGGCTAAACAGGAGGGGCAGGCAGAGGAGGGACACAGGGCAGGTTTCCAGCCTTACCACAGCTCCTATCTGGCCACAGCAGGTACTTACAGTGACATACTTCTTCTTTGGAGCCTTCACTACTCTGTGCTGGAATATTCCAGACAGCTCACTGGATCGATGAACGTTCTTAGTAGACATGTCTCAGCTAATCTGGAAGGAGCAACAATGGCACTTTGAAAATCCAGGAAGAGCAGCTGACCCCAGGCGACTTTGTGCCCGACCTTATCACCTGCTCAGGGTTATTACACCAACCTCCAGCCCGGGGACCGCGGCTGCCCCGAGCGTGAACAAGATCAGACCAGACCCCTTCCCACTTCGCCAGCCCAACGCCCACCCTCCGTGCCAGGAGCTTTGTCCTGTTTCTAACTAACGCAGCACGGAGTTCAATGCTCTGATGAAGAACTAGAGTCTCCAGGCTCAGTCGGTTGGTTTGAGCTACAGAAATTATCCAGCAAATATGACTCCTTCCAGGCATGAAATTCCCACAGCCCCCAAGAGCATTTCTCCTGGGAGAACAAGGGCCCTAATTTTCACCTATTAACACTCACACTCGAGGCTCTCTACAGGCATTCGAGGCTGTAACAGCAGAAAGAAAACCATGAAGCCATTAAAGGAACAACAGCAATGAGCTCAAACATAAACACCACGTCTGTGCAAGCAGGGCTGCTAAAGACTTGATCCTAACAGCAGTTCTTCTCCAGCACCCCCACCCCACAAGGACTGCGGGTTGACCGCTCCATGGCCGGCTTTTAGGTCCATGGCCCAGTCAACAGCCTGACAACCACCTCTCCATCTCCATCACACACAGCCAAGCGCTGCCATTCTGTAGTGGATCCCGTCAGGATCTGAGCCAAAGCTCATGGAACTCATAGGCAGACACAGGCTATCAGGCTGTTTCCACGGGCAGTATCTCACCCTACCCAAAGCAAACGCTTGGACCCACAGCAGCCTGCAGCTAAAAGCACGAGGTGACAAGTCCGCGCTGCCCAGGGGCTTCAGGCATGTGCACAGCAGCCACGGCTCTGCTGCCACACAAGGATTTGGTCATCTACCCTTGAACCACACACCCAAGCTGGAACATGGGGCACTGCCAGCATCCCTGAAAGCCATCCTCTCTCCCTTTCTGAACCACATCCCAGCTTCTGTGGCATCAATTCACCGTGCACAGCTGTGCTGTGTCCACATCCTGACCACTGCTGTCACCCACAGAGCTCTGCTATCAGCCTCCATCCCCTCCACTCCTGCCCCAGGGCCTGGATGCGGCCACAGCTGCATCCCATGGGGGGGCAGACCTTGGCCTGGGAAGTCTGCTCTGATGGGGAGCACAGCGGGGCAGCTGGAGGTGGGGGTGCAGCAGGAGGGGACAGGCCCCGACACAAAATGCTGCCGCCTCCTCTAGCCCGGCACCAGAGCCCCCCCTTCGCTCCTTAGGCAGCCCCTCCCCCCCCCGAAATCCCGCCCTCCCTCCCTCCCAAACACAGCGCCTCCTTGCAGGGAAGCCTCCCCGGCAGCAGGGTGAGCACCAGGGCCTGACACAGTTCGGGCGGGACCCAGATCACACTCCACACCCCCACCCCGGGCACGCTGTGCCACTCACCCCAACCGCTCCAGCCCCCAGCCCCGGCGCTCCGCCCGCCCCCACCCCTCCCGAGCCCGCACCTCCGGAACGCGGCCCCCGCCCCAAAAACACGGCCTTGGGCACCGGAATCTCCCCCCTCCCGCTCCCGGGGGGGCCTGGGGACACTCACACGCCGGAGCGCGGCCACCAGCCGGGCTGCTGCCGCTGGCAATGAAGCAACGGACACACACGTTCCCGTGGCAACGGCGGGACGCGAGCGAGGCCCGTGCGGCAGCGCCCGGCCAGCCCCGGGCAGAGCTGACCCAGCGCCGCACCTCGCCGGGGAGTTACTACCCGCTCGCTCCTGCCCCGGGACCGGGGAAACCGGCGGCACGGGCGCGAGGGAGATGCTTTGGGCCAGGGGCTCGGCTGGCACAGCAAGCGTGTGCTGAAGCGGCCCCTGCCCACCCTCCCAGATTACGTGGGTGCAGCGGGGGAACGGGGCACCCACGGCAGACAGTCCTGCACCAACTCTGGAACCTGAGTCCTTTCCCACAGCGCTTCAGCCCTTCCCCAGCTGTACAGTGAACTCTTTCTGCAAAGCTGGTTAGGAAGGACATCCTTAAAAACATGGAATTTAAAAGAGCATTTGGGTTTCAGTGTTCATGTCTCATGGAAACCCAGTCTCCTTAGACAGCAGAGGGATGGTATTGATTCCCTTCCCTAACGCAGCTGCCTCGTGCAGAAGGGTTTGAAGAGCCACTCCTGGGTTACACAGACAGCTCCACAGGAGCACTTCAAAAAGCTCAGCCTTCTCATCAGGTCCCTGGCAAAAGGGGTCTGGCCTCCCCAGGAGGAGGGCTTAGAAGCTGGCCAGGAATGTGCTTTGTCTTATTTGCAGTCACATCATTTCACTGTGTCAGTTCTAGGGAACCTCTTCTGAGCTGATTGGCTCAGAAACTTCAGCTCCATACATGCAACTCCTGACGTGCAGCAGCCCCATTCATGATGCCCAGAGCAGTTTCAGGATGCCAGTGCTGTCAGCAAGTTCAGCCCAGCCCCTCTGCCTTCAAACCAACGGTGTCCTCACACCAGGACACGATACAGCTGTTTCTCAAGGCTTTAGTATTTCCTTCCTCAGCTTCCCTTTTGCTTGTGCTTCCTGCAGGTTTTACAGATGGGGATTTTAAAGGGTGGGTGAACTGATTCTGTATGAATTGGGCTCACTCTGTGTAAGGACATTTTTAGCAGAATCCATCCCTCAATCCAATTCTTTGCCATGTACACACTGAGGAAAATTAGATGCCTTTAAGGTATCATATATCCATAAAGAACATTAGTAATGCAGGGAGGTAGATCCACTTCATTTGAAGATTAGGGCCTAAATTTAGATTTGTTCCCCAATGAAAAGGGTTTTATGGCCTTGATTTCAATAGCTGTTTCAATCCGAAACTAACACAGGAGTTCATGGTTTGATTTGGAACCTAAGGATAGGTAGAAGCTAAACCTCCAGCCTTTAGTAGAAATGCATGGCAGAAATTCCTTGCATGCCTGACTTTGGTCTCTGTCCACCCCTTCTGTGAGCTCTTGATTTCACTAATTTCCCCCTGATTCATGGCATGTCACTCCTAAGGGCAAGCTGTCCCGGGGTAATGTAAAAACATAGGATTTGTGTTACACTTGCATAGCTTATGAGCAGATCTTCTGAAGCATACAAAGCCCAAGGGCTCAGTTCTTTAAGGCATTCTGGTTTAATTATATATTGAGTGGAATGATCTGTCCCTTATATATGTGTGTAGCCTCATAAAGGAAAATTATGGTGAGTGTGCGTCCGAAGCAAACAGTAAATCCAGATTCTCCTTCAGGAATGTATCATGTCAGCAGAAGCCTTTGATGAACGCAGCAGCTTCTGAAGTTGATGCTTGTGCAGGAGATTTATTAATCCGTTTATCTCCCATTCTAATTGTACCATGAATTGCTTGCTGGTTTATGCCTCAGTTTACAGGCGTAATTATCTTCCTAAAACCTTTTAGAAGTCATACCCATAAATGAAGGTATCCTTGGAAACTTGCATTCTATCCTTACTTGGGTACTTCCCTCCCTGTGTGTGTGTGAAGCCTCCCTCCCTGAGCCAGGGCAATCCAGCACCGTAACAACTCAGCAATTGCAGCTCTGTGGCATTCCCATGGCAGTGACATCTGCCCTTTTAAAAGCAGAGATTTTGGCATCAGTGAAGGGAACCAGCTGATTATCAGATGTTGGTTTAACCCAGCTGGCAGCTAAAATAAGCAGCAGCCATTTGCTCACACTTCTCCACCCCAGTGGGATGGGGGAGAGAATCAGAAAGGAAAAAGAGGTGAACTTGTGGGTTGAGAGAAAGACAGCGGATTTTGAAGGAAAAGAGCCGAAATCCCTCAGGACACCGGGGCTGCCAAGACAGGGGCCTTGGTTTTTTTGGTTTGGTGGGAAAAGAGCTGAAATCCCTCGGGACACCGGGGCTGCTAAGACAGGGGGCTTGGTTTTTTTTGGTTTGGTGGGAAAAGAGCCGAAATCCCTCGGGACACGGCTGTGGACACCGGGGCTGCGAAGACAGGGGGCTTTTATTTTTTTGTTTGCTGGGAAAGGATCCGAAATCCCTCGGGACACCGGGGCTGTCAAGACAGGGAGCTTGGTTTTTTTTTGGTTTGGAGGGAAAAGAGCTGAAATCCCTCGGAACACCGGGGCTACCAAGACAGGGGGCTTGGTTTTTTTTATTGATTTGCTGGGAAAAGAGCTGGAATCCCTCTAGACACCGGAACTGCCAAGACAGGGGGCTTTTCTATTTTTATTTTCGTGGGAAAAGAGCTGGAATCCCTGGGGACACCGGGGATGCCAAGACAGGGGGCTTGGGGTTTTTTTGGTTTGGTGGGAATAGAGCTGGAATCCCTCTAGACGCCGGGGCTGTCAAGACAGGGAGCTTGGTTTTTTTTTGTTTCGTGGGAAAAGAGCCGAAATCCCTCGGGACACGGCTGCGGACACCGGGTCTGCGAAGACAGGGGGCTTTTTTTTTTTTGGTTTGGTGGGAAATAAGCTGAAATCCCTGGGGACACTGGGGCTGCCAAGTCAGGGGACTTTTCTGATTTTCGTTTCGAGGGAAAAGAGCTGGAATCCCTGGGGACACCGGGGCTGCCAAGAGAGGGGGCTTGTTTTTTTTTTTTGGGGGGTTTGCTGGGAAAAGAGCTGGAATCCCTCTAGACACCGGGGCTGCCAAGACAGGGATCTTGTGTTTTTTTGATTTGGATTCGTGGGAAAAGAGCTGAAATCCCTCGGGACACCGGGGCTGCCAAGACAGGGGGCTTGGTTTATTTTTCGTTTGCTGGGAAAAGAGCCGACATCCCTCGGGACATGGTTGTGGACACCGGGACTGCGAAGACAGGGGGCTTTTTTTTTTTTTTGTTTCGTGGGAAATAAGCTGAAATCCTTTGGGACACCGGGGCTGCGAAGACAGGGAGCTTTTTATTTCGGTTTGTTGGGAAAAGAGCCGAAATCCCTGGGGACACCGGGGCTGCCAAGACAGGGGGCTTGTTTTTTTGGTTTGCTGGGAAAAGAGCTGAAATCCCTCTAGACACCGGGGCTGTGAAGACAGGGGTCTTTTCTGTTTTTCGTTTCGTGGGAAAAGAGCTGGAATCCCTGGGGACACCGGGGCTGCCAAGACAGGGGTCTTGTGTTTTTTTGATTTGATTCGTGGGAAAAGAGCTGAAATCCCTTGGGACACCGGAGCTGCCAAGACAGGGGGCTTATTTTTTTTGGTTTGGTGGGAAAGGATCCGAAATCCCTCGGGACACCGGGGCTACCAAGACAGGGGGCTTCTGTTTTTTTTTATTTGGATTCGCGGGAAAAGAGCTGGAATCCCTCGGGACACCGGGGCTGTCAAGACAGGGGGCTTGTTTTTTTCTATTGATTTGCTGGGAAAAGAGCTGGAATCCCTCTAGACACCGGGGCTGTGAAGACAGGGGGCTTTTCTATTTTTATTTTCGTGGGAAAAGAGCTGGAATCCCTGGGGACACCGGGGATGCCAAGATAGGGGGCTTGGTTTTTTTTGGTTTGGTGGGAATAGAGCTGGAATCCCTCTAGACGCCGGGGCTGTGAAGACAGGGGGCTTTTCTGTTTTTCCTTTCGTGGGAAAAGAGCTGAAATCCCTGGGGACACCGGGGCTGTCAAGACAGGGAGATTGGTTTTTTTTGGTTTGCTGGGAAAAGAGCCGAAATCCCTCGGGACACGGCTGCGGACACCGGAGCTGCCAAGACAGGGGGCTTTTTTTTTTTTGGTTAGGTGGGAAAAGAGCCGAAATCCTTTGGGACACCGGGGCTGCCAAGACAGGGGGCTTGTTTTTTATTGGTTTGGTGGGAAGAGAGCTGAAATCCTTTGGGACACCGCGGCTGCGAACAGGGTCTTGGGTTTTTTTTGGTTTTTCTGGGAAAGGATCCGAAATCCCTCGGGCACCGGGGCTGCGAAGACAGGGGGCTTGGTTTTTTTTTTTGTTTGGTGGGAAAAGTGCTGGAATCCCTCGGGACACCGGGGCTGCCAAGACAGGGATCTTGTGATTTTTTGATTTGGATTCGTGGGAAAAGAGCTGAAATCCCTCGGGACACGGGAGCTGTGAAGACAAGGGGCTTTTTTTTTTTTTTTTGGAGGGAAAAGAGCTGGAATCCCTGGGGACACCGGGGCTGCCAAGACAGGGGGCTTTTTTTTTTTTTTTGTTTCGTGGGAAATAAGCTGAAATCCTTTGGGACACCGGGGCTGCGAAGACAGGGAGCTTTTTATTTCGGTTTGCTGGGAAAAGAGCTGAAATCCCTCTAGACACCGGGGCTGTGAAGACAGGTGGCTTTTCTGTTTTTCGTTTCGTGGGAAAAGAGCTGGAATCCCTGGGGACACCGGAACTGCCAAGACAGGGGGCTTTTCTATTTTTATTTTCGTGGGAAAAGAGCTGAAATCCCTGGGGACACCGGGGATGCCAAGACAGGGGGCTTGGGTTTTTTTTGTTTCGTGGGAAAAGAGCCGAAATCCCTCGGGACACGGCTGCGGACACCGGGTCTGCGAAGACAGGGGGCTTTTTTGTTTTTGGTTTGGTGGGAAATAAGCTGAAATCCCTGGGGACACCGGGGCTGCCAAGTCAGGGGACTTTTCTGATTTTCGTTTCGAGGGAAAAGAGCTGGAATCCCTGGGGACACCGGGGCTGCCAAGAGAGGGGGCTTGGTTTTTTTTTTGGTTTGCTGGGAAAGGATCCGAAATCCCTCGGACACCGGGGCTGCCAAGACAGGGGGCTTGGTTTTTTTTTCGTTTGCTGGGAAAAGAGCCGACATCCCTCGGGACATGGTTGTGGACACCGGGACTGCGAAGACAGGGGGCTTTTTTTGTTTGTTTGTTTCGTGGGAAATAAGCTGAAATCCTTTGGGACACCGGGGCTGCGAAGACAGGGAGCTTTTTATTTCGGTTTGTTGGGAAAAGAGCCGAAATCCCTGGGGACACCGGGGCTGCCAAGACAGGGGGCTTGTTTTTTTTTATTGATTTGCTGGGAAAAGAGCTGGAATCCCTCGGGACACCGGAACTGCCAAGACAAGGGTCTTTTCTATTTTTATTTTCGTGGGAAAAGAGCTGGAATCCCTGGGGACACCGGGGATGCCAAGACAGGGATCTTGTGTTTTTTTGATTTGGATTCGTGGGAAAAGAGCTGAAATCCCTCGGGACACCGGGGCTGCCAAGACAGGGAGTTTGGTTTTTTTTTTTGGTTTGGTGGGAAAGGATCCGAAATCCCTCGGGCACCGGGGCTGCCAAGACAGGGGGCTTGTTTTGTTTTGGTTTCGTGGGGAAAGAGCCGAAATCCCTCGGGACACGGCTGCGGACACCGGGGCTGAGAAGATAGGGGGCTTTTTTTTTATTGGTTTGGTGGGAAATAAGCTGAAATCCTTTGGGAAACCGGGGCTGCCAAGACAGGGGTTTTTTTTTTTCGGTTTGGTGGGAAAGGATCCGAAATCCCTCGGGACACCGGGGCTGCCAAGACAGGGGTCTTGTGTATTTTTGATATGGTTTCGTGGGAAAAGAGCTGGAATCCCTCGGGACACCGGGGCTGCCAAGATAAGGGGCTTTTTTTTTATTGGTTTGGTGGGAAAAGAGCTGGAATCCCTTGGGACACCGGGGCTGCCAAGACAGGGATCTTGTGATTTTTTGATTTGGATTCGTGGGAAAAGAGCTGAAATCCCTCGGGACACGGGAGCTGTGAAGAAAAGGGGCTTTTTTTTTTTTTTGCTTTGCTGGGAAAAGAGCTGGAATCCCTGGGGACACCGGGGCTGCCAAGACAGGGAGCTTGGTTTTTTTTGGTTTGGTGGGAAATGATCCGAAATCCCTGGGGACACCGGGGCTGCCAAGACAGGGATCTTGTGTTTTTTTGATTTGGATTCGTGGGAAAAGAGCTGAAATCCCTCGGGACAGCGGGGCTGCCAAGATAGGGGGCTTTTTTTTTATTGGTTTGATGGGAAAAGAGCTGAAATCCTTTGGGACACCGCGGCTGACAAGACAGGGGGCTTGTTTTTTTTTGGTTTGGTGGGAAAGGATCCGAAATCCCTCGGGACACTTCGGCTGTCAAGACAGGGGGCTTGTTTTGTTTTGGTTTCGTGGGGAAAGAGCCGAAATCCCTCGGGACACGGCTGCGGACACCGGGTCTGCGAAGACAGGGGGCTTTTTTTTTTTTGGTTTGGTGGGAAATAAGCTGAAATCCCTGGGGACACCGGGGCTGCCAAGTCAGGGGACTTTTCTGATTTTCGTTTCGAGGGAAATGAGCTGGAATCCCTGGGGACACCGGGGCTGCCAAGAGAGGGGGCTTGGTTTTTTTTTTTTGGGTTTGCTGGGAAAAGAGCTGAAATCCCTCTAGACACCGGGGCTGCCAAGACAGGGAGCTTGGTTTTTTTTTATTTCGTGGGAAAAGAGCCGAAATCCCTCGGGACACGGCTGCGGACACCGGGTCTGCGAAGACAGGGGGCTTTTTTTTTTGGTTTGTTGGGAAAAGAGCCGAAATCCCTCGGGACACCGGGGCTGCCAAGTCAGGGGACTTTTCTGATTTTCGTTTCGAGGGAAAAGAGCTGAAATCCCTCTGGACACCGGGTCTGCCAAGACAGGGGGCTTGGTTTTTTTTTTGGTTTGGTGGGAAAAGAGCTGGAATCCCTCGGAACACCGGGGCTACCAAGACAGGGGGCTTGTTTTTTTTTTTGATTTGCTGGGAAAAGAGCCGAAATCCCTCGGGACACCGGGGCTGCCAAGACAGGGGGCTTGTTTTTTTTTTGGTTTGGAGGGGAAAGAGCTAAAATCCCTCGGGACACCGGGGCTGCCAAGACGGGGGGCTTGTTTTTTTTTTTGGTTTGCTGGGAAAAGAGCTGGAATCCCTCTAGACACCGGGGCTGTGAAAACAGGGGGCTTTTCTCTTTTTCGTTTCGTGGGAAAAGAGCTGGAATCCCTGGGGACACCGGGGCTGCCAAGACAGGGGGCTTTTTTTTTTTTTGGTTTCGTGGGAAATAAGCTGAAATCCTTTGGGACACCGGGGCTGCGAAGACAGGGAGCTTTTTATTTCGGTTTGTTGGGAAAAGAGCCGAAATCCCTCGGGACACCGGGGCTGCCAAGTCAGGGGACTTTTCTGATTTTCGTTTCGAGGGAAAAGAGCTGGAATCCCTCGGGACACCGGGGCTGCGAAGACAGGGGGCTTTTCTGTTTTTCGTTTCGTGGGAAAAGAGCTGGAATCCCTCGGGCACCGGGGCTGCCAAGACAGGGGTCTTGTGTTTTTTTGATTTGGATTCGTGGGAAAAGAGCTGGAATCCCTCGGGACACCGGAGCTGCCAAGACAGGGGGCTTATTTTTTTTGGTTTGGTGGGAAAGGAACGAAATCCCTCGGGACACCGGGGCTGCCAAGACAGGGGGCTTGGGTTTTTTTTTTGGTTTGGTGGGAAAAGAGCTGGAATCCCTCGGTTCACCGGGGCTGTCAAGACAGGGGTCTTGTGTATGTTTCATATGGTTTCGTGGGAAAAGAGCTGAAATCCCTTGGGACACCGGGGCTGCGAAGACAGGGGGCTTGGTTTTTTTTTTGGTTTGCTGGGAAAAGAGCTGGAATCCCTCTAGACGCCGGGGCTGTGAAGACAGGGGGCTTTTCTGTTTTTCCTTTCGTGGGAAAAGAGCTGAAATCCCTGGGGACACCGGGGCTGTCAAGACAGGGAGATTGGTTTTTTTTGGTTTGCTGGGAAAAGAGCCGAAATCCCTCGGGACACGGCTGCGGACACCGGGTCTGCGAAGACAGGGGGCTTTTTTTTTTTTGGTTAGGTGGGAAAAGAGCCGAAATCCTTTGGGACACCGGGGCTGCCAAGACAGGGGGCTTGTTTTTTATTGGTTTGGTGGGAAGAGAGCTGAAATCCTTTGGGACACCGCGGCTGCGAACAGGGTCTTGGGTTTTTTTTGGTTTTTCTGGGAAAGGATCCGAAATCCCTGGGGACACCGGGGCTGCCAAGTCAGGGGACTTTTCTGATTTTCGTTTCGAGGGAAAAGAGCTGGAATCCCTCGGGACACCGGGGCTGCCAAGACAGGGGGCTTTTTTTTTTGGTTTGCTGGGAAAAGAGCTGAAATCCCTCTAGACACCAGGGCTGTGAAGACAGGTGGCTTTTCTGTTTTTCGTTTCGTGGGAAAAGAGCTGGAATCCCTGGGGACACCGGGGCTGCCAAGACAGAGGGCTTGTTTTTTTTTGGTTTGGTGGGAAAGGATCCGAAATCCCTCGGGTACCGGGGCTGCCAAGACAGGGGTCTTGTGTTTTTTTGATATGGTTTCGTGGGAAAAGAGCTGAAATCCCTTGGGACACCGGAGCTGCCAAGACAGGGGGCATTTTTTTTTATTGGTTTGGAGGGAAAAGAGCTGAAATCCCTTGGGACACCGGGGCTACCAAGACAGGGGGCTTGGTTTTTTTTATTGATTTGCTGGGAAAAGAGCTGGAATCCCTCTAGACACCGGAACTGCCAAGACAGGGGGCTTTTCTATTTTTATTTTCGTGGGAAAAGAGCTGGAATCCCTGGGGACACCGGGGATGCCAAGACAGGGGGCTTGGGTTTTTTTTGGTTTGGTGGGAATAGAGCTGGAATCCCTCTAGACGCCGGGGCTGTCAAGACAGGGAGCTTGGTTTTTTTTTGTTTCGTGGGAAAAGAGCCGAAATCCCTCGGGACACGGCTGCGGACACCGGGTCTGCGAAGACAGGGGGCTTTTTTTTTTTTTGTTTGGTGGGAAATAAGCTGAAATCCCTGGGGACACCGGGGCTGCCAAGTCAGGGGACTTTTCTGATTTTCGTTTCGAGGGAAAAGAGCTGGAATCCCTGGGGACACCGGGGCTGCCAAGAGAGGGGGCTTGTTTTTTTTTTTTTTTGGGGTTTGCTGGGAAAAGAGCTGGAATCCCTCTAGACTCCGGGGCTGCCAAGACAGGGATCTTGTGTTTTTTTGATTTGGATTCGTGGGAAAAGAGCTGAAATCCCTCGGGACACCGGGGCTGCCAAGACAGGGGGCTTGGTTTATTTTTCGTTTGCTGGGAAAAGAGCCGACATCCCTCGGGACATGGTTGTGGACACCGGGACTGCGAAGACAGGGGGCTTTTTTTTTTTTTTGTTTCGTGGGAAATAAGCTGAAATCCTTTGGGACACCGGGGCTGCGAAGACAGGGAGCTTTTTATTTCGGTTTGTTGGGAAAAGAGCCGAAATCCCTGGGGACACCGGGGCTGCCAAGACAGGGGGCTTTTTTTTTTGGTTTGCTGGGAAAAGAGCTGAAATCCCTCTAGACACCGGGGCTGTGAAGACAGGGGTCTTTTCTGTTTTTCGTTTCGTGGGAAAAGAGCTGGAATCCCTGGGGACACCGGGGCTGCCAAGACAGGGGTCTTGTGTTTTTTTGATTTGATTCGTGGGAAAAGAGCTGAAATCCCTTGGGACACCGGGGCTGCCAAGACAGGGGGCTTATTTTTTTTGGTTTGGTGGGAAAGGATCCGAAATCCCTCGGGACACCGGGGCTGCCAAGACAGGTGGCTTGTGTTTTTTTGATATGGTTTCGTGGGAAAAGAGCTGGAATCCCTCGGGAAACCGGGGCTGCCAAGACAGGGGGCTTGTTTTTTATTGGTTTGGTGGGAAGAGAGCTGAAATCCTTTGGGACACCGCGGCTGCGAACAGGGTCTTGGTTTTTTTTTTGGTTTTTGTGGGAAAGGATCCGAAATCCCTCGGGCACCGGGGCTGCGAAGAGAGGGGGCTTGGTTTTTTTTTTGTTTGGTGGGAAAAGTGCTGAAATCCCTCGGGACACCGGGGCTGCAAGACAAGCGGCTTTTTTTTTTTGGTTTGGTGGGAAAAGAGCTGAAATCCCTCGGGACACCGGGGCTGCCAAGACAGGGGGCTTGGTTTTTTTTTCGTTTGCTGGGAAAAGAGCCGACATCCCTCGGGACATGGTTGTGGACACCGGGACTTCGAAGACAGGGGGCTTTTTATTTCGGTTTGTTGGGAAAAGAGCCGAAATCCCTGGGGACACCGGGGCTGCCAAGTCAGGGGACTTTTCTGATTTTCGTTTCGAGGGAAAAGAGCTGGAATCCCTGGGGACACCGGGGCTGTGAAGATAGGTGGTTTTTCTGTTTTTCGTTTCGTGGGAAAAGAGCTGGAATCCCTGGGGACACCGGGGCTGTGAACACAAGAGGCTTTTTTTTGTTTTTGGTTTGGTGGGAAAGGATCCGAAATCCCTCGGGACACCGGGGCTGCCAAGACAGGGGGCTTCTGTTTTTTTTGATTTGGATTCGCGGGAAAAGAGCTGGAATCCCTCGGGACACCGGGGCTGTCAAGACAGGGGGCTTGTTTTTTTCTATTGATTTGCTGGGAAAAGAGCTGGAATCCCTCTAGACACCGGGGCTGTGAAGACAGGGGGCTTTTCTATTTTTATTTTCGTGGGAAAAGAGCTGGAATCCCTGGGGACACCGGGGATGCCAAGATAGGGGGCTTGGTTTTTTTTGGTTTGGTGGGAATAGAGCTGGAATCCCTCTAGACGCCGGGGCTGTGAAGACAGGGGGCTTTTCTGTTTTTCCTTTCGTGGGAAAAGAGCTGAAATCCCTGGGGACACCGGGGCTGTCAAGACAGGGAGATTGGTTTTTTTTGGTTTGCTGGGAAAAGAGCCGAAATCCCTCGGGACACGGCTGCGGACACCGGGTCTGCGAAGACAGGGGGCTTTTTTTTTTTTGGTTAGGTGGGAAAAGAGCCGAAATCCTTTGGGACACCGGGGCTGCCAAGACAGGGGGCTTGTTTTTTATTGGTTTGGTGGGAAGAGAGCTGAAATCCTTTGGGACACCGCGGCTGCGAACAGGGTCTTGGGTTTTTTTTGGTTTTTCTGGGAAAGGATCCGAAATCCCTCGGGCACCGGGGCTGCGAAGACAGGGGGCTTGGTTTTTTTTTTTGTTTGGTGGGAAAAGTGCTGGAATCCCTCGGGACACCGGGGCTGCCAAGACAGGGATCTTGTGATTTTTTGATTTGGATTCGTGGGAAAAGAGCTGAAATCCCTCGGGACACGGGAGCTGTGAAGACAAGGGGCTTTTTTTTTTTTTTTGGAGGGAAAAGAGCTGGAATCCCTGGGGACACCGGAACTGCCAAGACAGGGGGCTTTTCTATTTTTATTTTCGTGGGAAAAGAGCTGAAATCCCTGGGGACACCGGGGATGCCAAGACAGGGGGCTTGGGTTTTTTTTGTTTCGTGGGAAAAGAGCTGAAATCCCTCGGGACACGGCTGCGGACACCGGGTCTGCGAAGACAGGGGGCTTTTTTGTTTTTGGTTTGGTGGGAAATAAGCTGAAATCCCTGGGGACACCGGGGCTGCCAAGTCAGGGGACTTTTCTGATTTTCGTTTCGAGGGAAAAGAGCTGGAATCCCTGGGGACACCGGGGCTGCCAAGACAGGGGGCTTGGTTTTTTTTTCGTTTGCTGGGAAAAGAGCCGACATCCCTCGGGACATGGTTGTGGACACCGGGACTGCGAAGACAGGGGGCTTTTTTTTTTTGTTTGTTTCGTGGGAAATAAGCTGAAATCCTTTGGGACACCGGGGCTGCGAAGACAGGGAGCTTTTTATTTCGGTTTGTTGGGAAAAGAGCCGAAATCCCTGGGGACACCGGGGCTGCCAAGACAGGGGGCTTGTTTTTTTTTATTGATTTGCTGGGAAAAGAGCTGGAATCCCTCGGGACACCGGAACTGCCAAGACAAGGGTCTTTTCTATTTTTATTTTCGTGGGAAAAGAGCTGGAATCCCTGGGGACACCGGGGATGCCAAGACAGGGATCTTGTGTTTTTTTGATTTGGATTCGTGGGAAAAGAGCTGAAATCCCTCGGGACACCGGGGCTGCCAAGACAGGGAGTTTGGTTTTTTTTTTTGGTTTGGTGGGAAAGGATCCGAAATCCCTCGGGCACCGGGGCTGCCAAGACAGGGGGCTTGTTTTGTTTTGGTTTCGTGGGGAAAGAGCCGAAATCCCTCGGGACACGGCTGCGGACACCGGGGCTGAGAAGACAGGGGGCTTTTTTTTTATTGGTTTGGTGGGAAATAAGCTGAAATCCTTTGGGACACCGGGGCTGCCAAGACAGGGGGTTTTTTTTTTCGGTTTGGTGGGAAAGGATCCGAAATCCCTCGGGACACCGGGGCTGCCAAGACAGGGGTCTTGTGTATTTTTGATATGGTTTCGTGGGAAAAGAGCTGGAATCCCTCGGGACACCGGGGCTGCCAAGATAAGGGGCTTTTTTTTTATTGGTTTGGTGGGAAAAGAGCTGGAATCCCTTGGGACACCGGGGCTGCCAAGACAGGGATCTTGTGTTTTTTTGATTTGGATTCGTGGGAAAAGAGCTGAAATCCCTCGGGACAGCGGGGCTGCCAAGATAGGGGGCTTTTTTTTTATTGGTTTGATGGGAAAAGAGCTGAAATCCTTTGGGACACCGCGGCTGACAAGACAGGGGGCTTGTTTTTTTTTGGTTTGGTGGGAAAGGATCCGAAATCCCTCGGGACACTTCGGCTGTCAAGACAGTGGGCTTGTTTTGTTTTGGTTTCGTGGGGAAAGAGCCGAAATCCCTCGGGACACGGCTGCGGACACCGGGTCTGCGAAGACAGGGGGCTTTTTTTTTTTTGGTTTGGTGGGAAAAGAGCTGAAATCCTTTGGGACACCGGGGCTGCCAAGTCAGGGGACTTTTCTGATTTTCGTTTCGAGGGAAATGAGCTGGAATCCCTGGGGACACCGGGGCTGCCAAGAGAGGGGGCTTGGTTTTTTTTTTTTGGGTTTGCTGGGAAAAGAGCTGAAATCCCTCTAGACACCGGGGCTGCCAAGACAGGGAGCTTGGTTTTTTTTTATTTCGTGGGAAAAGAGCCGAAATCCCTCGGGACACGGCTGCGGACACCGGGTCTGCGAAGACAGGGGGCTTTTTTTTTTGGTTTGTTGGGAAAAGAGCCGAAATCCCTCGGGACACCGGGGCTGCCAAGTCAGGGGACTTTTCTGATTTTCGTTTCGAGGGAAAAGAGCTGAAATCCCTCTGGACACCGGGTCTGCCAAGACAGGGGGCTTGGTTTTTTTTTTGGTTTGGTAGGAAAAGAGCTGAAATCCCTCGGGACACGGGAGCTGTGAAGACAAGGGGCTTTTTTTTTTTTGGTTTGGTGGGAAAAGAGCTGGAATCCCTCGGAACACCGGGGCTACCAAGACAGGGGGCTTGGTTTTTTTTTTGATTTGCTGGGAAAAGAGCTGAAATCCCTCTAGACACCGGGGCTGTGAAGACAGGGTGCTTTTCTATTTTTATTTTCGTGGGAAAAGAGCTGAAATCCCTCGGGACACGGGAGCTGTGAACACAAGGGGCTTTTTTTTGTTTTTGGTTTGGTGGGAAAGGATCCGAAATCCCTCGGGACACCGGGGCTGCCAAGACAGGGGTCTTGTGTTTGTTTCATATCGTTTCGTGGGAAAAGAGCTGAAATCCCTCGGGACACCGGGGCTGCCAAGACAGCTGGCTTTTTTTTTTGGTTTGGTGGGAAAAGAGCTGAGAACCCTGGGGACACCGGGGCTGCCAAGACAGGGGGCTTGTTTTTTTTTTGGTTTGGAGGGGAAAGAGCTAAAATCCCTCGGGACACCGGGGCTGCCAAGACAGGGGCTTTCTTTTTTGGTTTGGTGGGAAAGGATCCGAAATCCCTCTGGACACCGGGGCTGCCAAGACGGGGGGCTTGTTTTTTTTTTTGGTTTGCTGGGAAAAGAGCTGGAATCCCTCTAGACACCGGGGCTGTGAAAACAGGGGGCTTTTCTCTTTTTCGTTTCGTGGGAAAAGAGCTGGAATCCCTCGGGACACCGGGGCTGCCAAGACAGGGGGCTTGTTTTTTTTTTGGTTTGGTGGGAAAGGATCCGAAATCCCTCGGGACACCGGGGCTGCCAAGACAGGGGTCTTGTTTTTTTTTTGGTTTGCTGTGAAAAGAGCTGGAATCCCTCGGGACACCGGGGCTGCGAACAGGGATCTTGTGTTTTTTTGATTTGGATTCGTGGGAAAAGAGCTGAAATCCCTCGGGACAGCGGGGCTGCCAAGATAGGGGGCTTTTTTTTTATTGGTTTGATGGGAAAAGAGCTGAAATCCTTTGGGACACCGCGGCTGACAAGACAGGGGGCTTGTTTTTTTTTGGTTTGGTGGGAAAGGATCCGAAATCCCTCGGGACACTTCGGCTGTCAAGACAGTGGGCTTGTTTTGTTTTGGTTTCGTGGGGAAAGAGCCGAAATCCCTCGGGACACGGCTGCGGACACCGGGTCTGCGAAGACAGGGGGCTTTTTTTTTTGGTTTGTTGGGAAAAGAGCCGAAATCCCTCGGGACACCGGGGCTGCCAAGTCAGGGGACTTTTCTGATTTTCGTTTCGAGGGAAAAGAGCTGAAATCCCTCTGGACACCGGGTCTGCCAAGACAGGGGGCTTGGTTTTTTTTTTGGTTTGGTAGGAAAAGAGCTGAAATCCCTCGGGACACGGGAGCTGTGAAGACAAGGGGCTTTTTTTTTTTTGGTTTGGTGGGAAAAGAGCTGGAATCCCTCGGAACACCGGGGCTACCAAGACAGGGGGCTTGTTTTTTTTTTTGATTTGCTGGGAAAAGAGCTGAAATCCCTCTAGACACCGGGGCTGTGAAGACAGGGTGCTTTTCTATTTTTATTTTCGTGGGAAAAGAGCTGAAATCCCTCGGGACACGGGAGCTGTGAACACAAGGGGCTTTTTTTTGTTTTTGGTTTGGTGGGAAAGGATCCGAAATCCCTCGGGACACCGGGGCTGCCAAGACAGGGGTCTTGTGTTTGTTTCATATCGTTTCGTGGGAAAAGAGCTGAAATCCCTCGGGACACCGGGGCTGCCAAGACAGCTGGCTTTTTTTTTTGGTTTGGTGGGAAAAGAGCTGAGAACCCTGGGGACACCGGGGCTGCCAAGACAGGGGGCTTGTTTTTTTTTTGGTTTGGAGGGGAAAGAGCTAAAATCCCTCGGGACACCGGGTCTGCCAAGACAGGGGCTTTCTTTTTTGGTTTGGTGGGAAAGGATCCGAAATCCCTCTGGACACCGGGGCTGCCAAGACGGGGGGCTTGTTTTTTTTTTTGGTTTGCTGGGAAAAGAGCTGGAATCCCTCTAGACACCGGGGCTGTGAAAACAGGGGGCTTTTCTCTTTTTCGTTTCGTGGGAAAAGAGCTGGAATCCCTCGGGACACCGGGGCTGCCAAGACAGGGGTCTTGTTTTTTTTTTGGTTTGCTGTGAAAAGAGCTGGAATCCCTCGGGACACCGGGGCTGCGAACAGGGTCTTGGGTTTTTTTTGGTTTTTCTGGGAAAGGATCCGAAATCCCTGGGGACACCGGGGCTGCCAAGTCAGGGGACTTTTCTGATTTTCGTTTCGAGGGAAAAGAGCTGGAATCCCTCGGGACACCGGGGCTGCGAAGACAGGGGGCTTTTTTTTTTGGTTTGTTGGGAAAAGAGCCGAAATCCCTCGGGACACCGGGGCTGCCAAGACAGGGGGCTTGTTTTTTTTTTGGTTTGCTGTGAAAAGAGCTGAAATCCCTCGGGACACCGGGGCTGCCAAGACGGGGGGCTTGTTTTTTTTTTTTTTGGTTTGCTGTGAAAAGAGCTGGAATCCCTCTAGACACCGGGGCTGTGAAAACAGGGGGCTTTTCTCTTTTTCGTTTCGTGGGAAAAGAGCTGGAATTCCTCGGGACACCGGGGCTGACAAGACAGGGGGCTTGTTTTTTTTTTGGTTTGGTGTGAAAGGATCCGAAATCCGTTGGGACACCGGGGCTGCCAAGACAGGGGTCTTGTTTTTTTTTGGTTTGGTGGGAAAGGATCCGAAATCCCTTGGGACACCGGGGCTGCCAAGACAGGGGTCTTGTTTTTTTTTGGTTTGGTGGGAAAAGAGCTGAAATCCCTCGGGACACCGGGGCTATCAAGACAGGGAGCTTGGTTTTTTTTGGTTTCGTGGGAAAAGAGCCGAAATCCCTCGGGACACGGCTGCGGACACCGGGTCTGCGAAGACAGGGGGCTTTTTTTTTTGGTTTGTTGGGAAAAGAGCCGAAATCCCTCGGGAAACCGGGGCTGCTAAGACAGGGGACTTTTCTGATTTTCGTTTCGAGGGAAAAGAGCTGGAATCCCTGGGGACACCGGGGCTGCGAAGACAGGTGTCTTGTTTTTTTTTTTTGGTTTGGTGGGAAAGGATCCGAAATCCCTCGGGACACCGGGGCTGCCAAGACAGGTGGCTTGTGTTTTTTTGATATGGTTTCGTGGGAAAAGAGCTGGAATCCCTCGGGAAACCGGGGCTGCCAAGACAGGGTCTTGGGTTTTTTTTGGTTTGTTTGGAAAGGATCCGAAATCCCTCGGGACACCGGGGCTGCCAAGACAGAGGGCTTGTTTTTTTTTGGTTTGCTGTGAAAAGAGCTGGAATCCCTCGGGACACCGGGGCTGCCAAGACAGGGGGCTTGTTTTTTTTTGGTTTGGTGGGAAAGGATCCGAAATCCCTCGGGACACCGGGGCTGCCAAGACAGGGGGTTGGTTTTTTTTTTTTGGTTTGGTGGGAAAAGAGCTGAAATCCCTTGGGACAGCGGGGCTGCCAAGATAGGGGGCTTTTTTTTTTATTGGTTTGATGGGAAAAGAGCTGAAATCCTTTGGGACACCGCGGCTGCGAAGACAGAGGGCTTTTTTTTTTGGTTTGGTGGGAAAGGATCCGAAATCCCTCGGGCACCGGGGCTGCGAAGACAGGGGGCTTGGGTTTTTTTTTGGTTTGGTGGGAAAAGTGCTGAAATCCCTCGGGACACCGGAGCTGTTAAGACAAGGGGCTTTTTTTTTTTGCTTTGGTGGGAAAGGATCCGAAATCCCTCGGGATACCGGGGTTGCCAAGACAGGGGGCTTTTGTTTTTTTCATATGTTTTCGTGGGAAAAGAGCTGAAATCCCTCGGGACACCGGGGCTGCCAAGACAGGGTCTTGTGTTTGTTTCATATGGTTTCGTGGTGATATGCGGAAAACTCACTTTACAACTTAAAAAGTTATAATGAAGGTATGTTTAATCGCCGGCAGACACACGGGGGATAGTTCCTCCAAAGACGTGCGCGCCCGGTACAGTAACGCACTCATATTTATACAGCCAATCGTACAAAATTCATAAGGTCGCCCCACACGCCTATACATATGCATGGCCTGTCCCGCTTCGTATTAAGATGAGCATTTCTATAGTCTCCTCCTAGTGGCGCAGGCGCAGTGTCTTTTGAGGGTGGTCGTCGGGGGTCCCAAGATGAAGGCTCAAAGTCATCCTCAGAAATAAACTTGCGTACTAGGCAAGCTGGGCTCTTATCTGAGCAGGGGGCAAAACCAGGCGCCACCAGTCTTGCCACCAGTCTTCGGGAGCTTCCCATTATCTACTCCATATCTCCCTGGTTGTTTACATATCTTAAGCAGGCCATCCATGGAATAAAGAGTGTGACATTTCTACTGGCCAGACCCTCAACCATTTAATCCTTTAACAACATCCCTATGACATTTCTACTTGCCAGACCCTCAACCATTTAATCCTGTAACAAACATTCCTATAACCTTCCTATAACATAACATTCCTATATCATTCCCCGTTTCAATTCCCCCCTTTTCTTCAAAGTTAGTAAATTCTTTTACTACATATCCCTCCAATGCCATGAGACTTTAGTTAATATGCGCTCAATGTCATAAAGTATGCAATTGGTTACATGGTGCCACGATTCATTCATTCCCTTGTAGATTGCCCTTTTCTAAAAGCTCTTTTGTATAATGCATTGGAGACATTATATGCTGGTCCCAACCACAATACAAAATGCAATAATGATGATAATTATCATTATGAGGTGTCTTACCCACATCCATGGTACTGATATTGTCGTGGTTTCACCCCAGCTGAGGGCCAAGATCCATGCAGCTGCCTGCTCCTTAAAGGAAAAGAGCAGGTTAAAGGGAAGGGGGGGGGGGGGGGGGGGGGAGAAGTAAGGGAACGAAAAAGGAAGAGGAAGGGGCAAATAACCCCAAGATCAAGAAATTAAGAGGCCCGTGGGTTGGGATAAGGATAGTTTACTAAGATAACAGAAAGATACAATATAACAATGCTAACAGGACTTCAAAGCAAAAATATATGAAGCTGTTGCTACACAATGCAGTTTCTCACCAAACCACACAACTCAGGCCGTGCCACCCAGAGCCGTCCCAGAACCCGACCGTCCCCCACGAACCGCGTGTCCCGGAGCCGCCCCAGGCCTTCCTCCCGTCAGCCCCCGATATCCTGGGCAGGACGTAACTGGCGTGGAATACTCTCTTTGGTCAGCTCGGTCACCTGTCCTGGCTTCACCCCTCTGTGGTGAATGGGTTAATATTTTGTTCGTTGAAACAAAGTATGAATGACAGGAAAACACTTAGCTTCTAATATTAGTTCTAATATGAGGGAGGTTGCTGACTTATATCTCGAAACCCGTCACAACATCTGCTGACACATTTCGAAATCGGTCACCACATCTTATTTTGTAAAAATAACTGTGAGGAATTATGGACCAGGATATTGTTTATTAAGGCTTATGCTAAGCTTAATATGAGAACGCTTATGCCAGCAGCTACCAAAAATGTGCAATTGCTTATGCAAGCTACCAGACACTGCTTGTCCAGGATAAGGTAACAATTGCTTACACAAACTAAACCAGATACTGCTTGTGCAAGATAACCGCCAGAAATTGCTTATACCAGACACTGCTTGTCCAGGATAAGATAACCACAATTGCTTACACAAACTAAACCAGATACCACTTGTACAAGATAACCGCCAGATGTCCAGGAACCACAGATAGGACAAAGGAGGAAGACTTCTTACTCCGGCCTCAAAGACCACCAAGAGGCAGAAAACGACCCCCTAACAACAACTGAAGCATGCGCAGAGTACCTCCACTACTTCATGAACACGGAAGTAAAAAATATATAAAAAGGGACTGTTTGAACTGATCAGCACGGCAGTTGGCGGAGCGCAGACTCTCCTGCCATCCAGCGCTGTCTTTGCTCATATTCTACTTGCTATAATTAATAAAATTCTAATTGGATTATGATCCATTGTAGTCTCAATTTATAACACCTCCTTTCTCACGAAGAGCTGAGAAAGTCCTTGACTGTCTGACAGCAGCTAGAAACATCAGGGTGTTATCAGCACTACTCCCACTTTACTCTCAAACACAGCATTCATCTGCTGTTACAAATGAAATTAACTCCATCCTGACCAGAACCAGGACATGATATCCAAGATGTCAGTTGTCCCCAAACCTCAGCAACCCCCCAAGAAGTATCATCTTTATTTATTCCTATCCCAACTTACAGATAATACTTCATATCCTGCTGATTGGGGTTTGGTAAAAGCACATTGCAAGAGCACTGACTCCCCTTCTTCAACTTCATATTGTTTATGTGGGGCCCATACTTCGAATCCGGCACCAATGTATACCAGGTACATACTTACAAACACAGTCACATGAGTTATCATCGTTGGGGTTGCCTCTGTAGTCGGATCTTCAAGGGTCCAGCAGGCTCACTTCTCCACCTTCCTGGGGCCTTCTTTCTTCTAAGGTGATCTGCCCATCGGGAATTAGGGCTCCTTCTGTCCTGACTTCCCTTTTAGCTGCCTGTTTTGCCTCCCTGTCCGCCAAGGCATTTCCTTTTTTCTAAATCAGAGCTCACCTTCTGGTGTGCCTTTATATGTATGACTGCAATTTTCTCAGGGACTTGCACAGCCTCTAAGATCTATAGTATTTCTTCTGCATGTTTGATGTGTTTTCCCCGAGAGTTCAAGAGTCCCCTTTCTGTCCAAATGGCTCCATGTGCATGTACCACTCCAAAGGCATACTTGGAATCTGTATAGATATTAAGAATCCTTCCTTGTGCTAATTCGAGAGCTTTGGTCAGAGCAATTATTTCTGCCTTCTGAGCAGATGTGCCCACAGGTAATGGTCCGGATTCTATCACCTCTTGGCGGGTGGTGATGGCGTACCCTGCATGTCGTTTGCCATTCAGTACATAACTGCTCCCGTCTGTGAACCAATTCTCAGCATTTTCCACGGGACTCTCCTTCAGATCTGGTCTGCTAGAATATGTGGCTTCAATGGTCTCTAAACAATCATGATGCACTGGTTCTCCTTCATTTTTACTGAGGAAGGAAGCTGGGTTGACAATGTTAGTAACTATGATTTTTACATCGTTCTGTTCCACCATCACAGCCTGGTATCTGAGGAATCTTTGTGGAGAGAGCCAGTGCCCCCCTTTTGCTTCCAAAACAGCAGACACTGTGTGGGATACCAGCATAGTTCTTTCTTGGCCCAGGGTAAACTTTCGTGCTTCCTGTATGTTCAGCACAACAGCAGCTACTGCTCTCAGGCATCCAGGCCATCCCTTTGCTGTCTCATCCAATTGTTTGGAAAAGTAGGCTACTGCCCTCCGGTATGAGCCGAGGTCCTGTGCTAAAATGCCTAGGGCCACCCGCTGTTTTTCATGTGAAAATAAAAGGAATGGCTTATTCACATCTGGGATTCCCAGAGCAGGTGCTGACATCAGGGCTTTCTTTAGCTGTTCAAAGGCCCTGATTGCCTCTCTATCCCAGTGCAGATGTTTCTGTTGAATTGTAGTCAACTTGTACAGTGGTTTAACAAGAAGACCATAGTTATAAATCCACAGTCTGCACCATCCGGCCATGCCTAAAAAGGTTTGTAGTTCTTTAACTGTTTGGGGCCTGGGCATTTGGCATATGGCCTCCTTCTGGGCCTGTCCCGGATTTCTTGTCCCCGCGCTGAGTTCATATCCCAGGTAGGTTACCTGCTGTTGTACCACCTGTGCCTTCTTCCGTGACAGCCGGTATCCCTGTAGCCCTAAAAAGTTCAGTAAGCTTACAGTCCAAGAAATGCAGACCTCCTTTGTTTTTGTAGCGATTAGGATGTCATCCACATATTGTAGTATTTGACCTTCTCCTGCAGGGGCTTCCCACGCCTCGAGACCCTTGGTGAGCTGGCTGCCGAATATTGTTGGGCTGTTCTTAAGTCCTTGGGGCAACACCGTCCATGTGAGCTGGGTTTTACGCCAACTTCCAGGGTTTTCTCACTCAAATGCAGATAGTTTTTGGCTTTGGACATGGAGAGGGAGGCAAAAGAAGGCATCCTTCAAATCTAAAACAGTAAACCATACATAGTCAGGGGTCAACATAGTTAATAATGTGTAAGGATTTGCTACCAGTGGGTAGCGATCTTCAGTTAGCTTATTAATAGCACGTAAGTCCTGGACCACCCTATACGACCTGTCTGGCTTGCGGATAGGTAATATAGGGGTATTATAATCAGATTCACATTCCTTTAACAATCCTAATTGCTGAAATTTTTCTATAACTGGCCGAATTCCTTCCCTGTCCTCCCGCCTTAGTGGATATTGCTTTATCCTTACCGGGCGTTGGTTATCCTTTAACTTTATTTCAACTGGTAGTGCATTTTTCGCCCTTCCTGGGGTGTCAGTGGCCCATGCTCCCGGGTACACTTGGTTTACAATTTCTTCATCAATTTTACTTTCAGTGGGGATTGTTGATAAAAGCAAACTCATTGTTTGAATATATTGTTGGTTCTCTACCTCTAGAGTAATTTCTCCCTTTTTAAATTTAACAACTGCCCCCAACTGTTCTAATAAGTCCCTCCCCAGGAGGGGTTTTGGCGAATTAGGCATATATAAGAACCTATGAATGCCAACTTGTTTCCCTATTTTATATTTTAAAGGTTCACAGAAATATGCCTTTTCCTGTTGGCCAGCAGCCCCTTTTACAACCACATAATCCTTTCCGACAGGGATCAACGCTCGGTTCAGTACTGAATACGTTGCCCCTGTATCTAATAAAAATTCCACACGTTTTTGTTTTTCCCCTAGCTTTAATACAACCAGTGGATCCGCTAAGGTAGAGTCCCCCGGTCCCTATCAATCCTGTTCAATATTAGCAACTATGGGCCTCCGCTGTTGTTGCTTGAACCCCCCTTTTCTTTGCCGCTCAAAACACTCGTTTCTCCAATGTCCCTTCCTTTTACAATATGCACACTGATCAGTTTTGGAATATGCAATGCAGTCAGTCTACAGTTTTCCCACCCCGTCACCCATTACTTAGCAAATAAAGCTTTAAGTGGGTCTCCATGCCCGGTCAAAACCGGCTGGAGTCTTCTTTTTTGTCATGCGTCATCATAAATACTGGGTTCACTGGGTTCACGCATGCCTGAGCTTCCTTTTCTAGTACTTTCTGTGGGCAGGTGGTGAGGGAAAACTGCGCATGCGCGTTTCCGAAAGCACACGGGTAGCTGAACACGCAGCTGAGCAGCAGAGCCGTACAAAATGGCTGGCGTTAGAGAAGACGAGACCCCAATTCTCCCGTCTGAATCGCAGGATTCGTATGCAACTCCACGAGTGGTAAATGTTCCTTTCTACAGCACTATAGCCAGGCAGTAGGGACAATGTCCTTGCTATGGCTGGAGTGGTATATTATTCCCCTGCCATTAGACTTTCAGGTTGTCGCCTTCCGAACGAGTGCGGTTCTACCCACCGGAACAACCAGACAGGTGGGTGTTACTGAGACTAAAAGGTCTCTTCAAGCTCAGATAATTTAGAAAGAATCAAGATTTTCCTTTTCTGTTAATTGTTTTAATTCTAGGCAGATGACCCAGGCTTCTGGTGAAAATGATCTGGAGATATGGGAGCGACGCTTTAAAATTGAATGTTATATATTGTCAGGCCTTATTATTATTTTGATTATTTTTCTTGTTGCGGCTGGTTTCTATTGTTGTTATAGTTGTGCACAGCAATAAAGTTTAGTTTTTGTTCAGTTATGTGCACCAATAAAGTTTAGCTTTGTTCAGTTAATCAAGAGTTTCTATCTGTGTCTCTATTAGACCTCAGGGGGAGAAAGTTGCTACACCACGTGACTAATAAGTTTATAGCAAGCATAGAAGGGATAGGGTTATATGATCCTAACAGTTACTTGTTTTGTGGGTTTTAGAAACTTGATGTTTTATTCTGTCACGGTAACTGCTTGCATGCGGTTCACCACGTGTTGGATCCATAGGATCAGACACGGTAGAAATACTGAATTTGCCATATACTCTCTCGAGATTGTTGATTCAGGAGATCTGTAGCATTGGCAGTTTTGTTGGAAATTATTTCCAAAACTGCTTGCAAGCGAATTATGCAGTTCAGGTTGTAAATTGGTTCCCATGCCCCTGTTATCAATTCATTAGGCTTCCACGTGGCCAGCCTGTAATGCTTTGTTCTTTTGGGAGGCCACTCATTTTTCCCCCTAATTTTGTGTTCCACCTATTTCAATCTCGACAGATCTTTTACAACTGCCTTGTAACTCCAGCTGCTGAGTTGAGGCTTGTATTTCCTCTAATACCAGTTCCTGTTATTTTCCATTTTCTTTGCTACGTAACCAGCCTTGCTCTCAGTTAGCTAATCCGTGAGCGCTGCAAACCCACCCACATCAGATAAGCGACATTGCAAGATGCGAGTTGCTACATTCCATTGGCTTCCCTCTACCCCCATAAATGAGGGCAGGGATAAACACAGCTGATAAGGCAGGCATCCTCACTGTGACTTCTTTCTTCTCCCTGGAAAGAAAATAAACAAATTCGCTTCTCGGTGAGAAGAGGAAAAAACAGCAAGGGGGGAAAAGGGGAAAGTGAGCCCTTAATGTTAAAGGCAGCAACAAGGCAATTTCTTATAAAACTATGCAGATAGCATCTTCTTTTCTAAGTGTGGAGATAAACTGTAGTGTCTACCAAAAATGTTACAGGTATTAACTTAGGTTCTACAAAACAAGTAATCAGTAAATCACCTCAGTGGTTTTTCAGTGAGTTTTCTGATATATATATACACCCTTTGCCCCCCACTCACTTACAAGGGGACGAAGGAGCTAGCCTCCCGGCAGCTTGGGGGACACGGTTAAATGCAATAAAAGAGCACTAGGAACAGGATTTTCGACCTTGATTTGTGGATTTTTGGGTTGTCTTAGTACTAACTTTACCAATTTATCTGTCGGCACCCCATCATGAGTTCTCAGGGAATGCCTTTTTGCCATCCCATTGCTTCCGTAATTATTTCCCTTTTTCTTCTCTTTCTGATAACAAAATTCCATCTCCTACTGACAGGGACACTCTCAACACATAGTCTGACTCCTGTCCACACAAACAGCTTAAATTTGCCACTTGCTTTGTCTGTCTCCAGCTGCTCTCCTTGCGGAGACACAGAACCACCGATCAGCACTCACACTCGCTTCACAGTCAGACTGCATCTCAGTCAAACACTTAAATCATTCAAACAACACACAGTACCAGGTACAAGGATTTCTTGCATGTGCAAAGCACGACAATGGGTATGAAAAGGTTTTTCTCTCTCTCTCACAGATACGCTGCAGCTCAGTCACTCACCACTCACACCAGAGTCAACTCGTTTCACTCACACAAAGAGTTCGTCACATTTAAATCGATTTCCAAAACTCAGTTCCTTTTGGCAATATCTGAAGTCGATACCAATAAATCAATGTCACCAGGAAAGGACTCCCTGTTGGGGAATGGAACCCCGGTCTCCTGCGTGACAGGCAGGAGTTCTCTCTCTTAGCAGCAACTGTTGGTTCACTTCTACCGACTGCCATAGGGGCAGCCATCCTATACAACTCAAAGGGGCAATACATCCTGAGAGGGTCCAACTTAAGCATCAAAGTTCCCCTATTCACTCTCAGGACCTCACACCTTTCTGTTCTCCGAGAATCCTGCCAACCTACACTATTAAAATGTCACGATCCACACCCAGATCAGCGGCTTTGGCAGAGGTTAAACCCCCTCGCATTCCAACCGACCTCAGGTTGCTCTGGGGGGCTGGGGGCGGCTGGGCTGAACCCCTGAGTGATGTCCAATGAGGTGCTTTATCATGAGGAGGTCTCCACAATTCTCGGGAACAGAATTAAGACTCAAAACTGAGTCAAGGTTTAAGTTACTTTATTCAGCCTGCAACACCCGCACACTAACAATGATACTTACTCATTAGGTGACCTCATACCCCTGTACATATTCCTAACTCATCCCACTTCATATTAAAATGTGCCCCAAGAAGTGATTTCCATCAACTCCTCCCCATTGCGTCTGCGCACTGCTGTTTGGGGGTTGTCGTGGAGGGTCGTGGGGATGAAGTCGGATGGCTCCTCTTCCTCACCGCAAGTAACCTTCTGTCTTGCGCAGACTCAGTTACCCCTTGACTCTGATCCCAACTACAAGTTGGATTTAGCAGGTTTTGTGTACCTTGAAGGACAAGGGGAGCTTGAACTAGTTAAAGTGAGATGCTTTGCCTGCATTTGTGACCAATTAGAGACAAGCAAGGAATTCATGAACAGATAAGGAGGAGGGGGGTACTGGAACTCATTAAAGAAGTCATTTTATTTCCACAGAGCACATAGTCCTTGAGTGTGCAATTTACTTAAGACATGGTGTTAGACCCAAACTTACATCCCTTTTGATGTTTCTTCTTTATCAGTGAGGCAGAGTCGTTCAAGCCAGGCATTGTTCATGGGAGGTCACTGCTAGGGCACTTCAAGCCATCCTGGTAGCAAGTCTTCCTTAACCCTTTACAAGCATCTTAATGTAATATTTCAGCAATGTTGAGACATAAGTCCTCTGGTACAGGCATTCGTTGAGGGACATGGTATGTCACACCACCCCGTGGCTCAACATTGCCATCTTATTGATGGTACCTACTCCGTGATGGATAGAGGATGGAGATAAAGTAAGGAGGAAGGAAAAGTAAAATGTGTGCACAACAGCTCAACAGCGACAATCAAAACATTCAAACAATAAACAGTTTTCCAATTGCATTTGCAATAGTCAGTAAGAACTGTGAACATTCGACAGACATTAATTAACAATTTGAATTTGTCCCATTGCAAAAATCCCAATCACGTCCTATTGCTGCCCCTTGTAGCTCAGGGGCTGGGGGAAAACCAACCAATGATACTTTACACGAACTTTTACGAGGCGTATCGCCCTCTCGATCTTTGGGCTCAGCAGGCTCGTCACCGTCTGGGGGCTGCAAAGTTTGTGTGGCCGCCCCGATTCCCAATTGTGGGGTGACCCACAAACATTCTTTCACCACCCTCCAAGTGTCCTGCTCTTGGGTCACCTTCCGGAGGGCCTGCACGCCTCTCCCCCACGATTTCAGAGTTTTCCCACTACCTGAGGACATAGTTTCTGCCGCAGCTGAGAGACGGGACACCGCTTCATGTAAGCAAAGTGATGGGTTGATGATGGCCAACGGCTTTCTTTTATCCTATCCTTAATGCATATTATAACTGTTACTCATGCCTATTAGAATTGTGACCACTTGATTGGTTCTTGGTTAAAGGTTACATCCCTCACCTTGCAATCTGGGTGTGATAGATGAGCCTTTGGTTCAGTAAACCACATGTACCTTGAAACAGGTTGTAACGTTCTGATTTTGTAAGAATGATTGTGTAACGTACATTGTGAGTCGCTAACGAGACATGGAATTGAGTTATAGGTCACTTAGAAGTGGAAACCACAGAAATTAAGTAGCCAATGGATGAGCTTGCTGTTAAAGATGAGCAAATATGGGAGAGGGGCCAACTAAGGGACAAGTGAACGTTTGCTGATTCCTCCGATAATAGTTGAAATAGTACGAGGTTTGGATGAATGATCATCAACGAAATGCTTTAGAAGCTTTTCTGCTTGCCTAGACTCGATCAAAATAAACTGCAGGAGGAGGGAATGATTCTTTTTATGCTTGTACGAGTTAAAACAAAGGTAAAGTATTTTGAAGTTAATATTAAGCTTATTTTGTATTATGCTTTGCTTATGGAATGGAACGAGCGATCAGAGGAAGAGAAAGAAGACGAAGCGGATTTGGAAAACATCCTATAAAAAGAGTCTGTGACCACACTAGTGTGAAAGGAAACCATGTGCGAAATACATCTGACACCAGGGTCATCGATAAGGAGGAATGAAAAAGTCTGTTTAATGATTGGACAAGAAGACGAAGAAAAACGAATATATGAACTTTGCTTGGCTAATCACAAAAATGAACGAATAACTGGAAAATAGATTGCTTTGTTTATTAAAGAGTATAAATCCTTGTATCCTACCTCTCCACAGCGCGGAGTGGTGAGACTCAGGTCTCCTCCCGCCCAGCGCTGTGTCTTTCTCTCTGAATAAACTGCTGCTAAGCACACTCCCCGCGTGAGCGTCTCGCTTGTCGGTAACCCTGGGAACAGCGTTTCTTTCCCTTTCTCAGGAACAGCAGATCCTTGAAACAAACCTCTTGCTTCTCCTTCTTGTCCCTGTGTAACATTCGCCCTCAAAAACACCGACCTTCCTCTCCATCGTTTGCGTCGGGATGGGGCAACGCCTACTCCTACTAGTAAGTTACACAGGAGACTGCTCGAACAATGGCTCCATAGAGCCATGGCCTGGCATCTCACGGAGCCACTCCTCCACACCCCCCTCTCCCTCTCTCTGCAGCCGGCTGCCCCCGGCTCGGCACGGCCCGACCCGCCCTCCCGGCCCCTCCCGCCGGACCCTCCTCCCAAGGTAAAGCCCGGGCTGGGGGGCTGGGGGGGGGGCGGTCCTGGCTGCCCCGGCCCAGCCGCTGCTGCATGGCTGGCTCTGCATGCGGGGGGGTCCGGGCTGCAGCCCCTGGGGGCACAGCGCCCATCGCTGCACCCCCCCACCCCCACTCCTCCTCCTCTTCCTCCTCCTCCTCCTCCTCCTCCCCCTCCGTGCCCGGAGCTGCCTCAGTGTCCCCGCTCTGTCCGCCCCAGGCCCCCCCTTCGGACAGGCCGCCCCCCCCCACACGCCCGCTGCCCGCAGACCCCGCGGCACCCGGCGCTCAGGTAACGGCGGCACCGGCGGCGCCGGCGTGTGGGGCAGGACGGCGTCTGCCCGGGCTGGGCCCCCCCGGGCAAGGGATGGGGGTTAGGGGACCCCCCACCCCCCCCCCCCCCCCATTGGAGCTCTGACCCCCCCGCTTTCCACACAGCCCCCAGGGCCCAGCAAGCCGCCCCCGCCCCAGCGCCCGCTGCCTTCAGGGCCCCCTGTGCCTTCGCTGCCCCCCAGCGAGACCCCCCCGGATCACCCCTATGTCACGGTGATTCCCTCCAGGTGAGGGGGGGGACACAGGCACGGCTGGGATGGGGGGGGGGCAGAGGAGGGATGGGGGGGCAGACACGAGATATGGGGGGAAAGGAGGAGCAGAGGGGTCTCTGCGGGGGAGACAGGAGGGATGGGGGCAGAAGGGGTTGGGGGGGACTATGGGGGGGGGCAGAAGGGGTTGGGGGGGCTATGGGGGGACAGACAGGAGGGATGTGGGGCTGAAGGGGTTGGGGGGGGCTATGGGGGGGCAGAAGGGGTTGGGGGGGACTATGGGGGGGCAGAAGGGGTTGGGGGGGCTATGGGGGGACAGACAGGAGGGATGTGGGGCTGAAGGGGTTGGGGGGGGGCTATGGGGGGCAGAAGGGGTTGGGGGGGACTATGGGGGGGACAGAAGGGGTTGGGGGGGACTATGGGGGGGCAGAAGGGGTTGGGGGGGCTATGGGGGGACAGACAGGAGGGATGTGGGGCTGAAGGGGTTGGGGGGGGCTATGGGGGGGCAGAAGGGGTTGGGGGGGCTATGGGGGGGGCAGAAGGGGTTGTGGGGGGGCTGTGAGGGGGCAGGCAGGAGGGATGTGGGGCTGAAGGGGTTGGGGGGGCTATGGGAGGGCAGAAGGGGTTGGGGGGGCTATGGGGGGGGCAGAAGGGGTTGTGGGGGCTATGGGGGGACAGACAGGAGGGATGTTGGGCTGAAGGGGTTGGGGGGGGCTATGGGGGGGCAGAAGGGGTTGGGGGGGACTATGGGGGGGACAGAAGGGGTTGGGGGGGACTATGGGGGGGGGCAGAAGGGGTTGGGGGGGCTATGGGGGGACAGACAGGAGGGATGTGGGGCTGAAGGGGTTGGGGGGGGGCTATGGGGGGGCAGAAGGGGTTGGGGGGGACTATGGGGGGGACAGAAGGGGTTGGGGGGGACTATGGGGGGGCAGAAGGGGTTGGGGGGGCTATGGGGGGACAGACAGGAGGGATGTGGGGCTGAAGGGGTTGGGGGGGGGCTATGGGGGGGCAGAAGGGGTTGGGGGGGCTATGGGGGGGGCAGAAGGGGTTGTGGGGGGGCTGTGAGGGGGCAGGCAGGAGGGATGTGGGGCTGAAGGGGTTGGGGGGGCTATGGGGGGGCAGAAGGGGTTGGGGGGGCTATGGGGGGGGCAGAAGGGGTTGTGGGGGCTATGGGGGGACAGACAGGAGGGATGTTGGGCTGAAGGGGTTGGGGGGGCTATGGGGGGGCAGAAGGGGTTGGGGGGGCTATGGGGGGACAGACAGGAGGGATGTGGGGCTGAAGGGGTTGGGGGGGGGCTATGGGGGGGCAGAAGGGGTTGTGGGGTGCTCGGGGGGGCAGGCAGGAGGGATGGGGGGCTGGGGGGTCGGACAGGGAGGCGGGAGGGATGGGGGCAGAGGGCTGCAGCGAGGGGGGGCGGGGCGGGGGAGCCGGGCTGCGCCCCATGGCCCCCCCTTCTCCCCCCTCTCTCCCCCTCCCCTTCTCTCCCCAGGCCCGCGCCCCCCCCGCCTGAGGCCTGAGCGCGGCCCGGGACCGTCGCAGCGCCGGACTCCGGGGGGTGGGGAGGGAAGGGCCGCGCCGGGGGTTAACGGGGAGGAGTTGGGGGGGGGGGGAACCACCACACAGGGGCCGGGACTACATCTCCCAGCAGCCCCCGCGGCGCCCACCGGAAGTACCGCCCTGGGCGCAGCAACCCCAGGTAGCCCTCCCCGCCCCCTTGGTGAGCCCCCCGGGCCCCGCCGAGGCAGCCCCCCCCCCCTCTCCCCCCTATCCGGGGGGCCCCGCGCTACCGGGAGGGTCGGGAAGGCGGGAGGTTGAGGGGAGGAGGGGGTGGTGCCCCCCCCGGGGGGAGCAGCGGGTTACCGGGTGCCCCCCAGGTGAGACCGAGGTGGGGTGGTACCCCCCCCCCCCCCCTCCGGGATGCGGTGTCGCTCGGTGATGCCCGGTGGGTTGGTACCGGGGCTGGTACCCAACCAACATCACCGAGCGACACCGCATCCCGGGGGGGTGGGTACCGAGCCACCGAGCGCTTCTGGGCGTTACCGAGCCGGTGGGTACCCCCGGGGCGGTACCGAGCCCGTAGCAGCACCGGGCATCCCCCCGTGAGCCCGAGCCCCGGGGCGGCACCGGGCGGCACCGGCAGGTGAAGCACCCGGGGGTTGGGGGGGGCACCCAGGCCGGTGGGTGTTTTGGGTGGGGTGTGTGGGGGGGTTCGAGTCCCTGGTACCAACCTGCACCTGGCCCCGGTACCGGCGGTGTGGGGCCGGTGGCACCCGGCACAGCACCGAGCCTGGGGTCAGGTGGGGCTGCTGCGGGGGGGGGGTGGTACCGGGCACCGCAGCCCCCCAAACTGCCCCCCCGCCCCGGATTGGGGGGGCTGCCCACGGGCTGTGCCGTGGTGTCCGGGCTGGGGTCCAGCCCCATCCCTCCTCCTGCCCTCTCCTCTTCAGGCACTCCCGAGCTCCGGGCTGGGTGGGACCAGGGGGGTGGGTTTGGGGGTGGGAGTGAGGGGGCTGCACCCCCCCACACACAGAAGGGGTCTCATCACCCCACCAAACCCGGCTGGGGTGGGCAGGTGCTCCCCGGGCAGCGACGCTGGGGTGGGGTGACAGGGATGGGAGCTGTGGGAACCCACCACCCATGGGTGCCCTGGGGATGGGGGGGTGTGGGGGGGGTGTGGGGGGGGCTTTTGGCCCTTCACGGGGTCAGGGCAGCGCCCCAGCCCCCCGGCAGCTCTTGGCCGTGCCCGGGCCCGTCCCGGCCGGCGTGGGGATGCTGTGAGTCAGCAGGGAGCCTGCGCCCCGTCCTGGCCGCTGAGAGCCCCCGGCTTTGGGGGGTGGGGGTGGGGGGGGGCAAGGGGGGGACCCCCAAACCTCCCCAGCCTGGGGAGCGACGCTGCGGCCTCCGCCCAGGCCGCCGGAACCGGCGCTGGTGTCAGCGCTGCCGGTGCCCGTGCTGGGGGCACGAGGGGGCTGCAGCCAGTGTTGGGGTGTCGTCCCCCCCCCAGCCCGTGGGACGGGGTGACCCTGCGGGCCCCGCAGCAGCTGGGTGAGGCGGGGGGGGTGCAGCAGTGCCGAGGACGGGCCCGGCTGGGAGAGGCGGGCGCAGGCCGCAGCCTGGGCAGGGGGCTGGGGGGCTGCTGCTCCGTCCCCCCCCGCCCCCCCGGGCAGGCAGGGCCCAGGCGTGTGCACACACATGTGCACGGGAGCACACGCGTGTGGGTGCCCGCGGCAGCGGCTGCTCCACCCCGGCCTGGCTGGCTGCTCTGTTTGCACAGGCGGGAGTGAGCTCACGCCATGGCAGCGCCCGGACCGGGGCTGGGCCCCCCCCCTGCTCACCCACCCCCCCCTACCCGGCTGGGCCCCCTCCCCTGCTCACCCACCCCCCACTACCCGGCTGGGCCCCCTCCCCTGCTCACCACCCCACCCTCCAGCCCCCGTGCCCCCCACGCCAGCCAGCGCAGGGGTGTCACAGGGGGCAGCCCCCAGTCAGGTTGGGGGTGATGGCCATGAGGTGGGTGCCTGGGGCAGGGGGCTTCGTCCCCTTCCCCCCCCTCCAACCCCCCAGCCAAACCCATTCAGCTCCAGCAACCACAGCTGGTTGCTGATGATGCAGTGGTTCCAACTCAACCCCCCCATCCACCTGCTCCATGGGACAGGGGCGCAGTGGGGCATCCCACCCCATGGCCCACAGGACCCGCCCCCCCCAGTGGGGCATCCCACCCCATGGTTCACAGGACCCCCCCCCCCCCCAATGGGGCATCCCACCCCATGGCCCACAGGCCCCCCCCCCCAGCAGGGCATCCCACCCCATGGCCCACAGGACCCCCCCCCCAGTGGGGCATCCCACCCCATGGCCCACAGGACCCCCCCCCCCAGTGGGGCATCCCACCCCATGGCCCACAGGACCCCCCCCCCAATGGGGCATCCCACCCCATGGCCCACAGGACCCCCCCCCCCCAATGGGGCATCCCACCCCATAGCCCACAGGCCCCCCCCCCCAGCAGGGCATCCCACCCCATGGTTCACAGGACCTCCCCCCCCAGCAGGGCATCCCACCCCATGGCCCACAGGACCCCCCCCCCCCAGCAGGGCATCCCACCCCATGGCCCACAGGACCCCCCAGCAGGGCATCCCACCGCATGGCCCACAGGACCCCCCCTGTGGGGCATCCCACCCCATGGCCCACAGGACCCCCCAGCAGGGCATCCCACCCCATGGCCCACAGGACCCCCCCCCCAGCAGGGCATCCCACCCCATGGCCCACAGGACCCCCCCTGTGGGGCATCCCACCCCATGGCCCACAGGACCCCCCAGCAGGGCATCCCACCCCATGGCCCACAGGACCCCCCCCGTGGGGCATCCCACCCCAAGGCCCACAGGACCCCCCAGCAGGGCATCCCACCCCATGGCCCACAGGACCCCCCCAGTGGGGCATCCCACCCCATGGCCCACAGGCCCCCCCCCCCAGCGGGGCATCCCACCCCATGGCCCACAGGACCCCCCCTGTGGGGCATCCCACCCCATGGCCCACAGGACCCCCCAGCGGGGCATCCCACCCCATAGCCCACAGGCCCCCCCCGCAGCAGGGCATCCCACCCCATGGCCCACAGGACCCCCCCCGTGGGGCATCCTACCCCATGGCCCACAGGACCCCCCAGCAGGGCATCCCACCCCATGGCCCACAGGACCCCCCCAGTGGGGCATCCCACCCCATGGCCCACAGGACCCCCCCCCCAGCAGGGCATCCCACCCCATGGCCCACAGGACCCCCCCAGCGGGGCATCCCACCACATGGCCCACAGGACCCCCCCCCCCAGCAGGGCATCCCACCCCATGGCCCACAGGACCCCCCAGCAGGGCATCCCACCCCATAGCCCACAGGCCCCCCCCCAGCATGGCATCCCACCCCATGGCCCACAGGACCCCCCCCGTGGGGCATCCCACCCCATGGCCCACAGGACCCCCCAGCAGGGCATCCCACCCCATGGCCCACAGGACCCCCCCCGTGGGGCATCCCACCCCATGGCCCACAGGACCCCCCAGCAGGGCATCCCACCCCATGGCCCACAGGACCCCCCCAGCAGGGCATCCCACCCCATGGCCCACAGGCCCCCCCCCCCAGCAGGGCATCCCACCCCATGGCCCACAGGACCCGCCGTCTCTCCCCCTCCATCAGGTTCCTACGGGACGACTACACCATCCAGGTGGCCATCAATGACTACCTGGACATCTACTGCCCGCACTACGAGGGGGCCGCGCCCGGCGGGCGGGCAGAGACCTTCACGCTCTTCATGGTGGATCTGGAGGGTCACCGCGGCTGCAACAAGACCCCCGGCGCCTTCAAGCGCTGGGAGTGCAACCGGCCCCGGGCGCCCTTCGGCCCCGTCCGCTTTCCGGAGAAGATCCAGCGCTTCACCCCCTTTCCTCTGGGCGTCGAGTTCCAGCCTGGGGAGACCTATTACTACATCTGTGAGATGGGGAGGGGGGGGGGGGGCGGGCAAAGGGGGTGGTCCTGAGGGATGGGGGTACCTGGGGATGGGTCTCAGCGGGGTTGGGTTGTGTCCTGAAAAAGGAGGGGGAGGGGTCTTTGAGGGAGGAGGTGGGCGGTGGGGGTGTGCACAGGGAGGGGGTGTATGTGGGGAGGGGGGTGTCCGGTTGCACATGGAGGGGGTGTGATGGAGGGGGGGTGGGTCGGGGGTCTGCGTGGCCCGGGGTGCGGCCGCTGTTGGCCGGGAGGGGGAGCCCCAGGCCCGGTTCTGGCCCGTGGCGGTGGGGGGGGGGGGTCCCGTCTCGGGCTGGAGCTCTGGGGGGGACACCCCCCCCCCCCCCCGCTGATCTGTCCCCACTCCCAGCTGTCCCCAACCCCGGGAGCGCCGGGCGCTGCCTGAAGCTGCGAGTCTCCGTCTGCTGCAGACACACCAGTGAGTCCAGTCCGGGGTGGGGTGGGTGGGGTGGGGTGGTCTGCACCCCCAAAAAGTCTAGGGGTTCCCCCTTCTCCTGAATCTGGGGCAGCCTGGTCCTTGCTGGGGACCCTGGTTTGCTCTGGAGCACTGGGGGGGGGGCACAGACCCCCCCATTCCACCCATCCTGACTCGGGTGGGTTTGTTCCAGCGCTGGAGCCGGTGACAGAGGTTCCCAATTCGCAGCCCCACGGGCGTGGGGGGCCAGAGGGTGAGTGTTGGGGTGGGGGTGGGGGGTGAGGGGGGCACTGGGGGGCTGCGAGGTTTGCCCTCACCTCTCCCCCTGCCCTGGCAGAGCCGGTGCCCGCCCGGGACAGGGCGGCCCCGCTGCAGCCCCGCGCCCCGTGCCTGGTGCTCGCGCTCCTCACCCTGCTCCGGATCTGACCCTGGCATCGCCCACGGAGGGGACACAGGTCCTGCTGCCCCACTGCCCCTTCTGGACTCTTCCTCTGCTGCCTTCAACCCCCGAGCCCATGGGGCAGCCCGGGCCACCCCTCACCCACCAGACCCCCTCCTCAAGGAGCCGAGCTGGGGCCAGGAGCTGCAGGCTGGAAGGTGAGGGGGGGGGATGCAGTGGGCTCCCAGGCAGCGGGTGTCCCTGGGGGCTTCGCCCCCCCTTGCCACAGCATCCCCTGATGGGCCTAGAATGAGACCTTTTGCTTCGTTAAGCGCATTAGTCAGTTAATAAACTAATTAATTAAATTAATCAAAATAAACATGAAAGTTGGCAGCCCTCAATATGCCAATGAGCAGAAAGCTGTGCGTGCTAAACGTGGGTGACTATAGGACTTGAATCTCCACCCAAGTCACGTTGAGCATCACCACCAGGAAAGCGTCTTCAAGATGAGGGTATTAAGGGTATTGAGAAAGCGACCACCTGGAGGGGGGAGAGAAGAAACTGAAGACCCCCGAAGAGGCAGTTGCTGGGCTGTGCTGCTTCTCCTCCACCCAAGACACAGTTACGCCGCGCGGTTGCGATTTCACCCCTTTGTTTTTGTGGTGAGAATACCCAGGGTGGTATTTCGCTAACATTTGGTTATAGTCTCAGCATTTTGTTAGAATCATAGCATTGTCATTGGCATTCTAGTCCTATATCAGTAAGTGCATTTATCAACAGCAATCGGGAACTTTTATATCTGTCCCTTTAATAAACTTTCTACTGGTTTCCGCTCTGTGAAGCTGTTTCAGTGAAAGTCCTCTGGGGGCTCTGGCTGGCAAACATTGACTCTGACATGTAGTTTTATATCTAATCCTTCAGACATAAATTGTTGACCAAGTCTGGAACTAAGACTGGACCTAGCTGCACCTTGGCTCCTCTCTCCGGAGGAGTTTGGAAAGCAAGGGGGTCCTTTCTGAACCTTGTGGCTCAGCACGATGGCCTCTGTCGGGCACACATCAGACACATCCTCTTGACGTGAGATGGGAAGGGGTAGCAACGTGTTCTGTGTGTTCAAAACGTGTCCTCTTTTCAAAATGACTTCTGCAAGAGCAGAGAAAGACCCGCCAAGGGCCAACGCTCAAAGCCATCTCATGACTGCAGCATCCTCTTGAACATTTGGCAAGAGTAAGTTAAGAGGTCTGGTAACTTCCCTGGATTTATTGCTTGAGGAGCATGAGCATTGCAAAAGAGATGTCTTTCCCAGGATGGTCCTTTTGTGAATCCACTCGATGCATCTGTCTCCTCCTTGATTTAACCAAGAGTACCAAAAAAATGATTTCAGGCTTGATTTTTAGTGCTTCCTATGCAGATGACATGGCTTATAGTTGATATGGACAGCTGATTTAAAAGGGTTTCCTCCCATTCCAGAACAGATTAGGATTTTTCAGATAGTGGAGAAAAGAGTTCACAATTCAGACCAACACACAGCCTGGCAGCCAGGTTGGCGGGTCTGTATTTGGGACAAAAAGACTCAGACCCTCGTTCTCTCTGACTTGGCCCTGGAAATTAAACTGGCAGTTCGTTTTTCCCCCATGTTGATCTTGTTTGCGATTTTGGGGGGTACAAGAGGGTTCACTCTGGACTCAGCCTCACCTTGTGGTGGTTTGCAATTGCTGTCAGACGACTTATGGTCTTTGAGCTGAGCCATTGTAAAACCACATGTATGTTCTCGGCTTGCAACAAATTTTAGTCATTTCATGATGCTTAAGACAGCTCCAACATCAAGATGACACCCTATTAAAAACAGTACATCAGGCTATGCAAGCATGGCAGCTGAATTGGAGTCTGAGCTATTCCATTGTCTTTATATTCTGCTTCTTCCCTGATATGTACACACACAGACATAGAAACTATTTGCATTTACAGCTTTGCCATTCCATGTGTTTCTTACAGCTACAAGACGTTTTTTAAGAAGACAGCACAGATTTTGGGCTCTTCACAACACTGAACCAGGTATCCCCGGTAATGCCGGGTTTGCCTCCTGGAATCCTCCTGGGTTCATTCCTTCCTGTCCAAACTGAGGATCTTCACAAACCGCATTTTGAAGTATCTCACAGGAAGAGGAAATACCCGAATCATGACAAAATCGGTTTCCCGGTACCACTGTCTGAGGGGGGGGAAGAAGTAGGGGGAAAAATTCCTTTTCTTGGTGCTGCACTGAAGGATTCCAGCAGCAGCCACATCCCAGTGGTGTGGACAAGGGAGAAACCCCAGCAAAGGCACTGGGACATGAGAAGGCATCTTGAACTGTGTCCAACCCTAATTTCTGTTTTCTTGTGTGGAACACCACTCCCTGTCCGCTCTGGCAGATGAGGTTTATCTGATGGGCTCTCTGGATGAGAGATTGGTACCTGTATGATCTCTGGCTTCAGAATGTGCTCAGTAACTACTTCCTCTCTTCCCACCTTCAGCTTCTTGTATTCTTTTCACATCTCAGACTATGGGTACGGAAAGTTCTTCCATCTTTTGACTTTCAAGGATGCGAGGCAACACTGCTTAAAATTCCAGAGGCCTGTCTTTCCTATTCCATGAGCCCCTGGGAAGTCCATAAATGTCAAAGAAATGTTGGATTATTTATGTATTTGTTAGGTCTATGCTGTGTTTCTGAGAAGGCCTTGTGGCATTTGGTCAGTACATCTTTAGAAGACATAACACAGACTAAGAGCACTGTACATAGATCAAAAGAATTTTGATGTTTCCCATATTATGATCAATCTGTCTTGTTCTTGAGACATTATTGTGTAGAAAAAGCACTTTTCATCCTTTCCTTTGCCAAATTACTTTTTCAGCTCTTTGTGCCTGTGTGTGTGTTTTTAAAGGATCCTTAAGCAAGGATGTTTAGTGCAAGAAAGAACGAGGCTGGTCTTAGACTTTGTGGATTTCACACGATGATTTTTCTCTGAGTCAGTTCCAAGGCTTGAGTGCTCTGTTATAACACACACAAAGAGAAGAATCCCATCAGGATGATGCTTAAGTCCTTCAGTAGGATTCAGGTAAAGATTTATGTCTGTATCATGATAGCTACTGTGTCTCTCTAATTGCATCATTAGTGCTCTCTAATGAATTGTACTCCCCACTGATGCTGTTTGACCATTCATACTCTGTCACTCAACTTCTGGCTAGTTTCAGGTAGGGTCAGCACCATCTACCCATGGTGTTTGAATAAGACAGTGCAGACAACAGCTCTCTTTTCAATCTGGGTGTCCCACCCGTGGATATGCCAAGCACTCTCTTGCCATGCCCTGCTGTGATCTCTCTGAAAGCCACACAGTGACCTCTCTGAAGCCACACTGTGATCACACTCTGAAGACACACTGTGGTCTCTCTGAAAGCCACACAGTTTCAACAGCCTTTGGATTAGAAATTACCTGTAGAGACTAGAGAACCCAATCTTGGTGTCAGGCAGTACCAGGGGCTCCCCCACCCCTATTCCCCTTGTTTTGACCATGGCCTGTATTTCACAGCTTAGCTGAATTTGCCTTATGGCTCCGTATTCCAATTGAATCGGGAACTAAAAACTAACACTCTCTCTGTTGATCTTCTCAGTGGTGGTATTGCCTGGGAAAGGAATTGGAAAGACAGAACCTGTCGCTTTTGTGGCCTGCACCAATCTTTCAGATTGGTGTGACAAGGCAAAGGATTGCACGGGAACAGAGATCTGTGGTGTGCACAGGATGAAAAACCCTTGTCCACAGCTTGGCAACACACAGCATCACATAATGGTAGGCGTTGGAAGGGATCTCTGCAGATCATCTGGTCTAACCCCTCTGCCAAAGCAGGCTCTCCTAGAGCAGGTTGCACAGGATTGCATCCGGGTAGGTTTGGACTTGAGACGATGATGTTTGGCTAAGCATACTGCTGACTAATTCTTTTCCTGAAATTAAAAGCTAAGATGAGATTGCTCTCATCCTGGCAGGGGAGGCTGCTTTCCAAGTCTTCTCTGTGTTCAGTAAACATCCTGACATGTGGCCTGTCATCCGTACAGGGACAACAGGTTTTGCTGATGCCTGGATTCAAACCAGTAGCTCATGGGCATTCCAATACTTCAAACACATTGTGCTGCTCACACTACTGAGGAATGTCTTCTGAGATCTGGTGTCTCAGATAGTTAAAGCCAGTAAACTAGGAACTCTCATGTAACGAATTCTAATCACTTCTCTTTAGGACTCATCTGTCAATAGGCCCTGTTGTCTCTATGCATTTGTCCATCGACCTGTTGACATAAACAGCTTTCGCTCTGTTATTTACAAATCATTTTCTGACCCTGTTGCTCTCGTTTTGGAAAGTGCTGACAGCAGAGTGGACAAGATGTTGGTTTCGGTCAGATAATCAATGACAGATCGTTTATGCCTAACAAGAAGTAAATCACAACCCACTCAGAATGGTCCACTGGACGTTACTGGCCATTGGCAGTTATGGTGGCATGTTTATTCTCCACAGTCAGTTGTGTGCACAAATCCATCACTTGTTACTTGTTAAACAGGAAGAGCTGATACCACGCTACAAGGGAACAAATGTCCACTAATGCTTTAGTGCTGTTCTGCATTATTTTTAAAGCTCCTGGGCATGTGTTGGTCGCTTTGCACTCCAGACAAGGGATGTAAGGATGGATTGTCCAGATGATCATCACAGAATTGTAGGGATTAGAAGGGACCTCGAGAGATCATCGTGTCCAACCCCCCTGCCAGAGCAGGTTCTGCAAGAAGACAGCGTGTAAGCGAGATGTCAGGCAGCAAGGGAGAGAACTGTACAGGGGAATAAAGGCTGCCTCTAACATATTAGAGCCAGGGAAGTCCACTGATGGATGGCTTACTCACTTGGATGTCAGCACGTTCACCTGAGTGTGCATAACGTCTTACTGCTTTTCTAATGTGTTAATTCACGACTAAGTTCAAGAATTCTAAGGTCAATTATTTGTATTTTTCATTACTGTAGATAATAAATAAAATGGCTCCAAATGTCACTGAGGTGCCATTTTACAGAGTGTGAAGGTAGAGTACTGTAAGATCTGCAAGGGGGGGTGATAATTTTTGGCAACACAAGTCTGCAAGTGTGAAAGGAGTTCATGACTGGCAGAATTTTTATGATGCTGGCTGTAAGTTTATTAAGCACTACACTGCGTAATTTCTGTCAGCATACTGCACCATTTTCTGAGCCATATAGTAATATTGCTTTGAACTTCTACAGTGCCTTCCATTTCTGTAGCTTCCTAGAAAGTGTTACCCATGTTAATTGCCACGGCATCTCAGAGGGGTAAAGAAATAGGACTTTTAGCAGTGAAAGCGAAGTGACTGTATGTCTTGCTCTTCGTCTTGGCTTTTGTGGGAGCTGGTTCCTTGGGGCAGTATGCTTTCTGGAGCGTGCTTTGCTCAGTGAGGATGGCTGAGTTCTTTGGGCTGCTACAGTAATTAGCAAAAGCTCCTCCCAAAATAACAGTGTTGATCTTCTCAGGAGCGTCATTTTCTGCTAGGCAGCGATAGTCAGGCCTTCCCTGTATAGTATGGCACAGCCATGCTTCCTCCTGTGACAGCTGATGGAGTCAGCTGAGGGTGGAACCCAGTGTCTGTGATTATATCAGCATGCACCCAGGGCGCCAACACTCCAGGGATGCTGAGCTCATCACTCTTCAGAAGCTGGCCAGAACTTGGAGATGAAGGCTGCAAGGGAAGCCCAGGATGCTGTAGGCCACCGAACTGGAGATTTCTCTCACTGGCCTCGCCAAAAGTACACACTGATGTCAGGATGCACGATGCCTCCTTAATAACTGCCATTTAGCTTGAGCACAAGATGAAGCCTGATTGTTTGTAGGAGTTAATTAGGAAGTGTCAGGCTTTCTAACGCAAAGCCTGTGAGCCCTGTAACCTGTAATAGTGTGGCCTGTGCTCTGCCTGCCTGCAATGCTTCTTGATTACCGGTTATCATCTTCTGCAGCGCTGTTCCTCTGTGCTGTGGCTGTGCTGCAGCGGTGGGTGTGGTGAGCAGACCCTATTTCAAATCGAGTACTGGGATTCCAGCTGGAATAGGCACCAACTGCTTTGTGATGCTTTGTTTCGAACTACAGAAACAACCCACCCGCTTCAGGATGAAACAATCTCACTTTCTTGTCGTGGCGGAGCAGGTGACTCGGTACAGGTGGAAAAAAATATGTCCCCTTCCACAGCCTTTCTTATCCTGTTGCCATAGCAGCTGCAAGTGAGGTTTCTGCAGAAGAGGACTAGGTCTTTCCAGCCTAGAGCAGTAGATCTGTTAGTTGCCACCTTGACTCGGTGTGAGTGCCCTGGCTCCCTGCCTGGGATGCACAAATACAGCTGAGGGCTCTCAGCCCTGTTGCCTGCTTCTCACAAGTGAACACTTCTGCTGCATGGAGCCAGCTTCTCATGTTACAGAGATGAGAAATAAGAGGGTTAGTGTTTGGCTTCTGTTTACCGTAGTATTCTTTAAACCACGACCCCACTGTAGAGATACATCCCAGAAAACATGTATTCCTTTCTTCCTTCATCTCAACCCCATCAACCTTTGTAGCTGTTAACACATCAGTGGGACCAGCTCTATGCAGGCACAGTGTGCTGCTCTAAGCAGGTCAGCAGACAAATCTCTTATAAGGGGGGTCACTGACATCCTTCTGTCTGTCTGTGGTGGCTTGATGCTGGCTGAAGACCAGGTACCCACCAAAGCTGCTCTATCACTCCCTCTCCTTAGCTGGACAGGAGAGAGAACAGATGACGAAAGGCTTGTGGGTCACCATAGGGACAGGGAGAGATCGTTGGGCAGTTACAGTCACAGGCAAAACAGAGACAACTAGGAAAAAATTATTATCCAATGAAAACAGAGTAGGATAAGGAGAAATAATTCCAAACACCTCCTCCCATGCCTCCCTTCTTGCCGGGCTCAACTTTATTCCTCATTTCTTTTCTCTCCTCCCCCTGAGTGGCATGGAGGCGAGGAATGGGGGTTCAGTCAGTTCATCACACCTTGTCTCAGTTGCTCCTTCCTCCTCAAGGGGAGGACTCCTCACGGTCTTCCCTGGCTCTAGCAAGGGATCCCTCTCGCAGGAGACAGTCCTCCATGAACTTCTTTAATGTGAGCCCTTCCCATGGGCTACAGTTCTTCACAAATTGCTTCAGCATGGTTGTCATGGGGTACAGACCTTCAGCACCAGACTGCTCCAGGGTCAGACCCCAACAGGGTCACAAGTCCTGCCAGAAAACCTGGTCCAGTGTGGTCGCCTCTCTCCGTGGGCTGCAGGTCCTGCCAGGATCTTGCTCCAGCACGGGCTTCTCATGGGGTCACAGCCTCCTTCATATGTCTCCGCATAGGGTCCTCCACAGGCTTGAGGTGGAATCTTTACTCCCCATCATCTTCCATGGGCTGCAGGGGGGGGCAGCCTGTCTCACCATGGTCCACCATGGACTGCAGGGAAAGCTCTCCCTTGTTCAGTGGTGGGTCTGTCCTTGAGCCCAGCTGGTGTTGACACTCTTGGGCCTAGGGGAAGCTTCTAGCAGCTTCTTGCAGAAGCCACCTCTGCAGGTTGCCCCCCCCTACATTTCTCTTCCACCCCTGTCAATCCTGGGAATATTAAGATTAGGTTTTCTGGTTGGGCAGGAAATTTCCTTGGAGAACTAAGGAAGAGAGAAACAGGGCTCAAACAGTCCTAGAGGAGTCCTAACTGAAGAGGTAAGGTCTGGCGCTCTAAAGAAGAATTTGTAATGTTCAGGATTTTGACTTCCAAGACACTTTCTCAAGTGTTGTTGATCCCTCCTTTTACGTCAACAGAGCAACCAGAGACTGCTGTTCCACTCCCTGACATCAGAGCAATAGGGAAATATCAAGTGCTTTGGAAAATAAGGCAAAATGTAATTTGGGAGCTATTTGTAGGCTTAATCAAAAGGATTGATTAAGCATCCACAACTTGAGCAGACTTGAAGAGCTTTGTGATGAACACCACTTCAGAATCAGTCCATATCAAGCTGTAGCATATATACTGCACCAGACTGATGCCTTGGTCTTTTGTCATCTTCTTCAATCTGCCTAATCTACCCATTTATCTTTATTCTAAAGAGGACTATTGAAAAACCTGCATGAAAACAATACCTTATTTTTGATAGGTCTTGTGAAAGCAGTGCCTGTGTTTCATGGGAGCACAAAAAAAGGCAGTGGAACTGGGTGTTTACCCATCAAAACAAAGAACACAAGCGAATCCCAGAGTGAATTTTTCCAATTAATAGACCTGTGTCGTGGTTTCACCCGGCTGAGGGCCAAGATCCACGCAGCTGCCTGCTCCTTAAAGGAAAAGAGCAAGTGAAAGGGAAGGGGAGGGGGGGGGGTGAGAAGTAAGGGAAGGGAAAAGGAAGAGGAAGGGGCAAATAACCCCAAGATCAAGAAATTAAGAGGCCCGTGGGTTGGGATAAGGATAGTTTACTAAGATAACAGAAAGATACAATGTAACAATGTAATAAAAGAGCAAAAATACATGAAGCTGTTGATACACAATGCAGTTTCTCACCGAACCCACAGCTCAGGCTGTGCCACCCAGAGCCGTCCCAGAACCCGACCGTCCCCCAAGAACCGCGCATCCCGGAGCCGCCCCCGTTCTTCCTCCCGTCAGCCCCCGATATCCTGGGCAGGACGTAACTGGCGTGGAATACTCTCTTTGGCCAGTTGGGTCACCTGTCCTGGCTTCGCCCCTCCTTTCTCATGAAGAGCTGAGAAAGTCCCTGACTGTCTGACAGCAACTAGAAACATCAGGGTGTTATCAGCACTACTCCCATCTTACTCTCAAACACAGCATTCATCTGCTGTTACAAATGAAATTAACTCCATCCTGACCAAAACCAGGACAGGGAACCAATATGCTCCTGCTCTGTGGATATCATGAAGCAAGCTCTGAAAGTGCTGTGTGGTATTGGCTGAAATCTGGAAGATTCCTCTTCTGTGGTACCTGGCTAACTGTCTGACATAGGTAGAACAATCTCTTTCTACCAATTGAGGAGAGGATGAAAGGCAAAGTCCAGGTTAGTGTGTTCTTATTACATAGACCTAGGAGTGACCTGACAGAGGCTGAAACTGGCAATAGCTACAAGCACTTTAAGCAATGACTGCTGGTTTTCTCTTTCTGTGGGTTTTTTTTTCTTTTATTTTCTGTGTTCTTATTCCAAGACTCTGCCTCTTAGTGCCTGACCTTGTCTTTCCAAACCCCCTCTTGCCAAAACAGCAGCCTGGGGATTCAGATAACAGCACATAGATGCAGAAATCCATATGGAGAAGTTGTGGTACTCATAAAGTTTCTCAGCCTGCGTTTTTGATTCTTGGACATAATTAGTCCATTTTTCAGCTATTTGTGTACTGCATATGTGCTACAGACCACCATCCAGCAAAAAGTGTAATGTACATCAGCTCTCAACTGTTTGTTGACAACAATGGTTAAAACAATTAGTATGCTTTATTAACCTTTTGAATGTGATGATTATGCAACTGTGTTACAGTTAATTCATTTAAACTGTATTTTATGTCATTTTCTGAATGCAAAAAAACCCCAACTATGTAGGATTAAATGAAAATACACTGTAATGGTTTACATATTGCCTTCTTTCTCAGTGCTCAACCTAAGAGTTTTTCTTGATACTCAGCACCCTGTCCCGTCTGGATTTGGAAATTCAAGCTCTTGTTCCAGTCATACATTCTCAAGTGAAAACTCCACTATTACAAAATGTGCTTTTGGAAATCCCAGAACTTCTCTCCCCAGTAAAACATTATTTAAAGATCCTTAATGAAGAAGCAGCCAAGTAAGTAGAGAAAATAGATTAGTCTTCTGTGCCTTGTGGGCTTGCTGACTACATGTATTCAGTTATGTGAATTACACATCTTATTTTAATATACCCTAGGTTTATATTTTTGATTTTATATATGTACAGGTTGCTTATAGTTAAGCAGAGATTGTGCTTTTCTACAGCTCATACCCTTCCCCTAAACCAGGCAAGCAAATATTTTGCCTAGTGGATATCTGCCTCAGGTTGAAGAGTTTTTTAGTTTCTTGGCTCTTTGGGGGAATGAATTTATAGCAAAATGTGTTTTGCTCATGTTAAATTGTTTAACAATGTATGAAATACTTTGTTTTTAAGCTATTCCTTTTGAAGTGAGACTTGACCTTTAGCAAAGTGGCTGCTTTGCAGTCAGGAATGTGGCTTCTACTATTGTTTGTGAAAATTTTTCAAAGCTTTGCATGTCCCACCATCCTTCTTAAAAATACATTTATATGCTCACTAACAACAGAGAATATGCAGTTGACAGCTACATGCATGCTTGCACGTGCATGTGTATATTGCATTGTGTTAGTTGTATAGTGCAGGTAAATCCTGTAATAGTTTTCAAAAGTGGCCCTTTGCTCCAGGGAGGAGTTTGAGATTAAGGGTTAAGGGGAGTTTGAGATGTTGGGTTTTATGTTGGGGTTTTTAAACTGTCAGTTTTTGAATTTTTGGTGTACATCACATAGTGACAGTCTTCACAATCAGCTGCTGGCTACTACCGATCATTTTATCCTTTCCATTCCCATGGAAACAAGTCTAATTAGCACAAAATCATTTCTAAAAATTAGTACTGTATTTACAAATGGCATCTTTACTGTCACTTATATAATAATCCTGTGTAATGCAAAATCAAAGTCCAGCTTTGCGTTACCTGTATGGTCACTGGCTCCATCTGTAGTTTCATTCTCAAGCAAAAGGGGTATTGATATAAGTAGAAAATGAGACTTTCTATTATTTTTGTGTTTTAGTACTTTCAGTTTGCTAACTATTTGTTCTCCAAATATTAGATTTCAAGGTAATTATCTAATTAAATGGTACAGTTTTGTATTTGCTCTAAAGTACAAATGTATACTTCAGTTCATTTAGGCCTGTTTGTACTACTTTTTGTTGTTTGCCTGATAGTTATTAGGACAACTTAAATTTTTGTTACTTTTGATGACAACAATATTTTTAATAGTTTGTTCGGCTTCCAGTTTTAAATATTTGAATGATGTTATTTCAGGTTTCAATCCTGAGCTGAGATATTGCAGCCAAAACTATTTTGTCATTTTCTGACATTAAGACTAGAAAAGAGCAGATTTTTTGCATGTATTAAAAACTGCTCTGGTTAATCATTTCTTTAGAAAAGAAGCAAGGTACTCTGAAAAACTCCTGGTGATATTCTGCTTTGATGAGAACTTTATAGGATGTTTTTTTTCTTTGTAATCCTCATTAAAATCTGTCCAAATTTGGACAAATTCTAAATATGCAAAAAAATCTGTGTTCCTGTTATGCAGAAATTATCTAGAGCTTCACTTTTGATCATGGTAAAAGGGGTTGTCTGTACTTGGGATCCTCCATGTTGGGACAACAGTTGTATTCTGAAATTCTGGATTGAGCCAGAAGGGAATGATCTGTCTTGTGATTCCTTTTCTTGCTTTACTTGACTAAGGGAAAACAAGCATAAAGCCGCAGGATGCACACTGAGAGATGACAGAAATCCAAGTCAGCAGGGTTTGGCATAGAAGGGCAAATATAATGTAGACGAGTAGAAAGCAATAGCAATAGATGGGTTTTTTAATACAATGGGGAAAGGACTATCAGTGTTTAAATGCCTTTGTGTTTATATACTGTGCATAGCAGCTTTTGGTAAATGTGCTGTACTATGAACAAATAACAGAAAAAACTTACTGAGAGAGGAATGAAGCTAGTATTAAGTGAGAATAACAAATAAAAATATGGACACAGCCAGTAGAATTGGGGAGTGTGTCTTTTGGTTTTACCATTACTATATCTTTTGCTTCTTATGGATAGGACTGGAGATAAAACCCAATTGTTCAGGGACCTTACGGACTTCCCTGTCATCAGAAAGAAAAAAGAGGAGATCTCGGATGTGCTTTCTAAAATCCAGTTGCATCTGGTAGACATTCGTAAACAGATCAAGAATCCTTCTGCCGAGTATGTTACAGTTTCTGGTCAAGAGGTAATATGGTGTCTATTATGGATGGCTGTTCCCTTGCTTGTCTAGAAAATAGCTTAAAAGCTAGGCTTAACTAGAACTCTCTTCATTTAGTATGGTACTTGATCAGGTCATTTGCCTATATTTGCACAACTTCAAAAAACAGGTTTTTGACAGTGTCACTTTATTTAAGTCAATTTCTTTGGTGATTTAAATAATAAAACCACATTACTGCAGTCAAATTTGTTTCAGTAATGCTTTGCTTTTTTGTGTATTGAATTGAAAGTATCAGTGAGATACCACTGTTCAGCATTGCGCTGGAACTGAGAGTGGGAGACCTGGGGAAAACTCCACAGAAAGTTGGGAAAAGAAATTAGCTTGGCAACTGAATGAGGGTTGAGAGTAAAAGAGATGAATCAGTGAGGACAGTGTGGTATGAAGCTGGAAGCAGATCACCGTCCCACTGAGGACCTGGGACGCTGAGAAAGACCCAAGAGATGCAGCAGGGAGCAAATAGACAATGCTGAGAGGGGATGGGAGAAGGGATGAGTTAGAGTATCACTTGATAAAGACCTTGGGTGGATATTTCTTTTGCTACTGAGGTTCAGAAGAACAAACATGTGGCAGGAGAGTCGGGGAGGATGTCAGCTAAGATGCTAAGTCCAAGAGGAAATGTGGAAGAGTGCATTTCGGTATTGCATGAGGAAGGAAAGAGCCAGGATTTGAAGGATTTCTCTGAAATACTGGCTTAAGAGTTGGATGATGACATGTGTGTGAAAGAGGGAAGAGTTGATGAAAGAGGAGAGTATCAAGAAAGTAGCCAGGTCTGAACTGGAGAGTTTCAGAAACCACCAGTTAACTATGCCTGTTTTAGAGGGGCCCCTTGTAGCAGCAGACAGCTCAGAAACCATTGCAGGCAAAGAGCTCTATCTTGGGAAATTCATTAATGGAGCTGCACAAGTTAAAGCTATCTGTCATTTAATTACATCTGGTATGAGTGTATTGCAGACATCAAAAGACACAAAAGAGGAAGGGTTAGAGAAGAGGGTCAGTGAGGAAAGGGAATTGAAGGGGAGGAGCAAAGCATAGACACGAGTCTGAGTTAAGCTCAGCCTTCCTCAGAACTTGTGCTGTTGTAGCACTCTAGCACTCTGATAGATGTTGTGTTCAAGCACTTCTTTGCAACAGGACTGGTCAGAAGTAGGTTTATGGTTTGCTGGTTCCGGAAGAAAAAGAAGCTGCCAGGAAATCTGTTCTCTTTATCTTCCCACTCTGAACACATTCAGAGAACAGACGTTCTGTCAGGGAGGCACTCAGATTCTTTGCTCCTGCATGTGTGCCCTCCAAACACACTCTTATGAATGCAGTCAGCCCACAGTTTATTAACTTAAATTTGTGAAGATCCACTTGACATACACCTTTTCAAAAATATGAGGTTACATCCATATCTGTCTTATCTTTCATTTCCAGACCTCTAATGTAACTAATAGCATCACTAAACAGGACAGAAAGCTGTCCAGATAGTGATAGCATTGCTATTCTTTTCAGGCAGGATTTAGAGAGAAATTGCTACATTTGGGAAAAGTTTGCTTCCTGATAAGCAGTGCTTCAGGCCCAGTTTATTTAATACTGCACATATTTATATAATAGGCCTAAGAATTAAAGGGTAAAAAAGGAAATGTTTTTGTTGTTTTGAAGAAGATTGCAACCTCTCTACTTATTTCTTGCTAGCCACACAAACACACCAGGCAATTGAACTGGCTGTGTAACTGTTCTGAGTTCAGTTAGTCGTCTAGCATAGACACAAATATGGTCTTGTTTTCTGACTACTCTTCATGAACACGGCTTGCTTAATTGTTTTGAGCTAAAATTCAAGAAAAAAATGCAATACTAGCACATCAGCAACACTACTAGTAGCAGCAGCAGTTGATTCATTTTCAAATCTTTGTCTTGTGTATTATGCAACTTCAGGGTTTCAGAGGTACCGATTATTTTCAAGGTGTTTTAGGTAAATTAAGAACTAGTGTAGTCTGTCCATTCTGGAGTGTGCTCATGTTAGGGTTATTCTTCTTGTTTGTAGTCTAAGGTGATTGCTGGGTATTCTGGTGAGGTGTGGAAGGTTTTATCTAAATCATACTAACTGTAATGTAAGAGCTTTGTCAGATGAGTCTTGGGCATTTCTGTAAAGGTGATCAGATACTGGGCTAATCTAATCTCTGCTGGAAATTAATTTTCCATCTGTGTTTTTTATTCTTTGACGTCTAGAACCTCAGGCTGGTGTTATAAAAATAACTGACATGAATTGTATAAAATACTGCAGGAAAGACGTAATGTAAATTTCACTGGACTAAGCTTCTTGCCATTACTGCTGGTTTCCTCTGTTCTTTCCATTTCTGAACTCCAATTGATCCAAACATGAAGGAAGGTACTGTACATGCAGTGCTAGCATTTGAGGTTTTGAGCTCTTGTCTGTGAAATACTGTAGGTAAATATGGCTCAATAGGAATCACTGATCCCTGGGCAGGAAAGCACATCTTACTCGTAAGGCTGAGGGACTTGGGACTCTTTAGCCTAGGTGAGACTGAGGGAGGATCTTACCAGTCCTTTTAAATACTTGTAGGCTGGGTGTCAGGAGAACAGGGTCAGTCTTTTGACAGTGATGCCCTGCAACAGGACAGAGGCAATGGGTACAAAGTGAAATATAGGAAGTTCCAGCTAAACATGAGGAGGAACTTCTTTACTGTGGGGGTGGCAGAGCTCAGGGCCAGGGCTGCCTAGAGAGGTTGTGGAGTCTCCATCTCTGGAGACATTCAAAACCTGCCTGGACTGTGTCCTGTGCAACCTGCTCAAGGTGACCCTGCTCTGGCAGGGGGGTTGGACTAGATGATCTTCAAAGGCCCCTTCCAACCCCGATCATTATGTGATTCTGTGAAACAGCCTGAGTACAGCTTGTGTATAGTGTAGAGTCTGTGTAAATGCTGAATTCTCTGCGAGGCCCAGTCAGGATCAGGTAAGTCTTAACTAGCTTTAGTCTGGGTTTGGCTTGGTAAGAGGGAGGTGAGCAGAACATTTTAGTAGATGGAGGAGCAAAAGGGCAAAGATGAGGCAGGAACATGGCAGAGCAAAAGAACAGCTCAGGGTAGAAGTTGCTCTATTGGCAGCAAATGTACGTGATTACCCTCATTTTTAGGGAAGAAAGAACATTAGCTTCTGGTCTGCTCAGTCTCTTCAGGATGAGTATGGGTTTCGTCTGATGCTTGCAGATTTCTTGATTTCATTATGGTTATGCTTCTGTAGTCTTCTTAACTTCCCATGACGTGTAATATTATATTTCTGTTTGTTTAGTTTATGATAGAAGTCAAGAATTCCAATAAATCATCCGTTCCATCTGACTGGGTTATGGTTAGTAGGTATGTAAAATGTCTTTAAAGTTTGCTGTATTTTAATATATAAGGAAAAAAATATAGTATGGGCCATTTTGGTTTTACAGTTAATTAGATACACATTGTCACAGCTCCATGTGTGTTTGTGGTTTGGGGTTTCTTTAAACTAAAAGCAACCAATGAAAATGGTTACATTGATTTATTGCCATAGTAAGTTTTGCTTAAAACCAAACAAGACCAAGCTGAAAAACCGGAACTTTTAAAAGTGTTTATTTTTAAATAGTACTTAATGTTTCAAAGCAGATGTATTGGCATGAAAATTACGGTTTTGATTCAGTTGTGCCTGTAGATTGTAGATATACATTTTTCATAAAATTTTAGTTGTTCTTACTTTATTCAGAAAGGTAAAAGTAGCTGTGCAAAATATCTCAGTATCTAAGACTTAGTGTATTAAAAATGTTTTAATTTTATTTGTTCATACAAACAAGCTTTGCTTGCTTTGTTACTTAGTGTTGTGTAAGCATGATTTTAGATAGTTTAGATACTTTTTCCAGTACATGAAACAGAGGTGAACTGGAAGATCATTTATTATTTAAACAGGTAGAATACCTTATGTTATGATGTGTACACAGAGCCATGTCTCATCAGAAGTAGGCATAATAAAGGTGAACTCTGAAGCGATGTTCTATTCACTTATGCAAGAATTCGATATTGAAGTGCACAGAGTAGACAGAATTAAGGCGATGAAGGAAAAATACAGCTATTCTGGATATTGTAAAAGAATGCCTGGGAATGCCAACATGAGTCCTTAATGGAAATACATAAATAAAGAGCAAGTGCCTTAAATGGAAACTAGTATCCATGCAATACAGTCTGTATTTACTAAGTTTATTCCAGGTTTATTGTGAAGTTTCAGCTTTAAAGTAGAAATTTTTTTGTTGGAGGTTGTTGTATATGCAGCCAGTCAAAGAAAAATCATCTTTGTGAAGCCTGTTGCTGAAGAGAATTTTGTGAGATATATAAGCTTCAGTGATACATAATACATTGTGAAAAATGCAGCCTTCAGAATGGGCAGCAGTACAGTAGCCAATCACTTTATTCACAGTGAAGATCACTGGTATCAATAGAGTTTGGTACCACAATAAAAGAACTGGCTTTTTTACCGTGCATTTTCAAGGCTCAGAGTGAGTTAGAAAACTAGTCCAATTTTGCATGTAGATGGTGTAACTGATTGCTTAGTAACCTTGATTTCCTATTTGGCTTCTCTCTGTTTTCCAGCACAAAAGCTGTCAGCCGTTTCCACTCGCCGTTTGTTATAGAAAATGACAAACATCTGAATCAGCTCCGGGAGCAGCTAGTCCTTGACTGCAACGCTGAATGGCTAAACTTTTTAGAGTGAGTTGACAAAATAGACTCATTTTTTATTATTTTATTTATTGCTGTAAGAACAGAAGAAGAAAGAGTTTTATCTTAACAAAAAAAAAACAACCAAAGGAAAAAACGCAGTTGATAACTCAGCTATGCTGCCCATGGTAAAATACTGTTCTTCAACATAAAGCATTTGAAAGCGAGACCTTTACACACTAAGTCCTGAAGGCAGCAGTGATGTCTCTAGATTTTAAAATTCTGATGACAGCACACTATTAAATATATACAGTGGCTCTCAAAATTTGAAAATGGAGTGAAACTGAATCTAGTACAGTGTAACTGAGATGAGAATAGAATTTATTATACAACAATTGCAGTGTTACAGTTTTTCAGTTAGGAATGTTCAGGGTGTTTGGGCAGTTGCTTGTGTGAGTGTGATTCTCCCTACCCCTGTATGGAAAGCGGCCTGGTGAGCACTTCTGCTAGCTCCTTCAGCACCCTGGGATGGATCCCATCTGGCCCCATAGACCTGTGTATGTTAAGTTTAAAATATATTTCTCAAACTTCTGAACACCTTTAATTTTCAGGTGTCAGGTTATAAATCACTGCTTTACTTCCAGGAATTACTAGCACACTGAAATTATCCCTCAATTCTTGCAATAATAATTAACTCACTTGTGCTTTTTTCCATACCACAAAAACTTCCTTCTGAAATTGCCTCACTGGATGTAACTGATGCCAAGTTTTGCCTCTTGGTAGGAACCCAGAGGTTCTGTAAACTTTATTAGAAACTGAAATTCCAATTCACTCTTCCAGATGTATTGCCTTTGCAATACCATAAAAATAGTTACATTATTTTTTTTGTTACTATATTAGCTATATAAGTTTTAGTAGACCTTTCTTTACTTAGATCTGCTGCTTTTCATGTTCACTTTGATGATTTCAATAGTGTCATATGATAGCAGCGTACAGCAAGGAAAGATGTGTAGAGAGTGATCTTCCCCAGCCCTCCATTTATTTATTTATTCATTTTTGCTCCCTTACTTGCTTTATATTCCCCAATTGTATCTTTGAGGCTAGGAGTGGAGAGAAATAAATTCTACAGTACTAAAAGAATGAACTCTGCTTTCTCCTGGTAATGTTATTGTTGTACTAGGGGCATCGGTACCATAAATGGAAGGTGAATTCTTGAATTTTCTATTGTACTTACCATATTTTATTGATATTGTAGACAAATCCTGTATTCAGGCACTTCAGGGTTTGAGGGGTTTTTTTTATTGTTTGGAGGGGGGGTTATTTGACTGTAACTTACAGCTGAAGTGAATTGGCAGTTGCGATTCAGCTGCCACTGTGATAAACAGTGGCATTTTCAGAGACCTTATTTAGGCAGCAGGGATCAACTGTGGACCCTTTATATGCTATTAAATGAGTTTCATTTTGCCGCCTTTTTGTGCTTAAAAATAATGCCCTGTTACAAGGGAAGCACGAAGTCTGCTGTGAGCAAGATTGTGTCCTCATACTGTAAGTTAATACACTGCTGGGAGATTTGAATTCAGAGTAATTTAGAGACTGTAGAGAGCTCTGTGAGAAGCATGCACGAGGTGTATTTTGACAGTACATTCCTATCTGTATGAAATGATTTTTTTTTTTCCTCTTTTCTTCCTCCTGTTATTTTCCCCTGTTTTGGTGTAGCCATTTCAGTGAACATTATCACCCCGTGTCTAAAGCACTTGGTCACCTAGCAACTATCGACTGTCTGTTCTCATTGGCTCAGGTGGCTAAACAAGGAGACTACTGCAGGTAATAAATGTTTAATTTTTATGTAAGATTTTATAGGGAATTATGAGAGAGCTTTTTAAATAAATTTGATTTTAATATGTGTACCGTGATAAAATGCATTATTGAAATTGTTTGCAGTAGTTTCGACTTAATCTGATTTTGCAAAGCGGCACTTCTGGGCTTAATTCAAGTCTGTAAACATTGCGGTTTAAATTTGACATCTCATGTTTGTCTGGTTTTCAAACTGTGTGTGGTTGGTAGATGGTACCTCACAAACAGAAATATATGTTGGACTTTGCATGGAAATTTTTTTCCTCCTATTTCTTTTCTCCTCATCAAAGTCTGACTTTATAGTGTATAATACCTAAGATTTTAAGGTGTATGAGGTATGTTTCAAAGATGTATTTCAGGTAAATAATAGGTAATTAGAGCCAGCTTCCAGAGCAGGGATGGTGCCTTACCTAGGAATGTGTGTTAAATCTGATGAGCTGTGCCCTTCCCTCTGTGCAAGACCCACACGTGCACACCAGGCACCACAGCCTGCTGCATTCTGCCATGAGGAAGCATGAACCCTTAAGGCTTTCTGCCTCAGAGATTGGTCCAGAGCTGGCTCCTGATTGTGTACAATCTGCAACTTGGGTCTTCCTCCCCCTCGCAAACCCACATCCCTTGCACCTACACAGAGATAGTCAGTCTTATTGGTGTGTTTTCTTCTATATCACGAGGTCTGTGTCCCCAGAGAGACTCGACGCTCGCTGAACCACTGCTTCAGCTTGCTGAGTGCTGTCCTAGAGATTGGCATTTACTGTTTCTGAGGCTTACTGTGAACACCCTTGTGAGGGCTATCTGTTTCCAGTCCTCAGCCATTCCTTCTTCCATACAGTCCACATACTCTTTTTTTGAAAAGTGCTGTGTGGTTTTTAAATGTCATTGTGGGGCTACATTGCAAGTAATTGGGCAATTGCTTATGTATAACCATATGAATTGGTAACATTTGTGACCCGTGGAAATAACAGCAAATCATGTATTAAATGTGTGTGGATAAAGGGAAATCCACTTAGATATCCTTCTGCATTTATACAGCATTAAAGACAGTATTGATCACTTCTGGATTCTTGATCATGCCTGCTGCTAATCAAAATCTCTTTAAAAGTAATTGCTCGTTTATTCTGTATACTGAGATGAGAAAACAAACTGAAATTTTATTAATTCACTGTGCAGTGTTTAAATAATTCACTGAATTTTAAAGAGTGGCTTAGAGCTTATAAACTGGCAGGAAGGAGACTTCTCAGTGAAACTTCAGCTGCAGGGAAGGTGTCAATAATTAATTTTGGAGGACTACTGAAGGAAAGACGGGACATCCATATTAACCAACTCGAGTATTTCGGGAGAATGTTTTTTTGATTGAGGATTGTTTCATATCATCCTACCTGAGGCAGGTAAACAAGTTGTGAGGTTGGGAGCACTGGTGCTCCACATGGTTGTTGGAGAGTAGTAAGCATATCTTGGAGTTTCAACCTGTCTCTGGAACCCTGCTTTGGGAGACTCAACCCTGACATGGACAATGTAAGGCATTGGGCTCCCAGGACACAAAGTTAGATGCCTAACTGGTGTAGGTAGCCCAGAGATCATCATCTGAAGTTTGAGTATCCATTCTGCAAGCAGTGAGTTTGTTTAAGGAGCACCATTGAAAAGATGCATGAATAAAGGACGTTATACATTCCAGAGCAATTTCCACCCCCGTCCCCCAGTTCTCTCTTACTGCATGACATGTGATTGTCTAACTGGGACAGGGAAGAACTTTTAAATGACTGTGGCTGAGGGCCTGCCTCTGCAAGCCCCATTGTGTGAAACCAGAATAGGCAGAGTCAGCAAGGCTCATGGCATCTGAAACTCACATCATATTTCACAGTTACGTGTATGGAGGCTTGAGCAGTTAGGATAAAGACAATTATGCCCAAAGTAGAGGGCAGAATTATAAAATGGCAAATGGATCATTCAGCTGTTATGCCTCTCTTCTGAATGCAAAGTGGAGAAATCCAGAAGGAAGTGCTTCTAGGGATGTTCTCCCTTTTAGGACTATCATATTACAGCTCCAAACAGCTTACCAGTTCATCAAATGGAGGGTGACATTTCCTTTCTTTATCCCAAAGGCCTAAGACTCTGTCCATATTGGTTTAATCTCAGCTCGTGCTAAAAAGAAACCAACCCACACCATTCTTAACTTGCACCTCTTTCTCCAGTGCATTGTGCTCCTAATATGTCATTTATTTTATCTCCATGTTCTTTTCAAATTGCATCCTCATTCTTCCACTCAGGAAAAATCACGCTCCTCGCGTCTTTTCTTCCCTCCCCTCTAAAGTCCATCCAAAGTGTTAGTTAATTTCCAGTAAAAAAAATATGTGTCTTTATTCCAGTATTACTCTTTTACTCAGCTGTCGTCACTTTCCTAAATTACTGCTCTTATTTCAGAGTGATTATACTTCTTGTGTAACAAAATGTTGCTGAGACATGACACCACATTTACCTCTCCATTGAATGCTGCACTTCAGTTTGCAATGAAAAAGTAAATTTAAGTTGCAAGAGAACAAAAGGAAATCACAGTCATAATTTAGTGGAACATGCTTCTTTTGCATTTTTCTCTCTGTGAAGAGCACACAGCTCTTGGAGGTAGAACTTTGTTGATGTGAAGATGTATAACGTGGAATTACACATGTATGACTAGACACATAGATAAATTTGTAGCTAAGGTGGAAGCATTAAAGGCAAAACTTTTTACATGGTTTGGAGATGAGAGAAGAAAGTAAGTAGTATTGATCTGGTTTGCATACTAATCTCTGAAAAGGTACTGTCATTTCAGTATGTCAACTTAAATAGTAAGCTCTTTCTATAGACTGTTATGGTTTGATGACTCATATGTTTGGGAGTTGCTGTCACATTATGAGAGCTGCTAATGTTTATAGGAGAGTTACAGCTCTGTCATACTGTACTCTTTGATTTATATCATTTAATGTGTTATCAGTCATAATATACAAAGTTGGACAATTATTTTTCCACTCCCCACACTAGTTAGGGTTTAATGCAGTAGCAGGTTGGACTAGTTCAGCAAGATCATTCTGAGAGTATGAAATGTGTCTGCAAAAGGTGGCACTTGCAGAAGCCACTGTAGTGGTGGGAAGAAAGCAGTCCCCTCCAGTTTGTGTATTTTTGCTACTGCTTTTTCATTTTGTAGTTCCTAGTATTCCTTTAGAATACAACTAAACAAACGAAACATTCCCTAGGGAGTGGAAAAATGAAGAATTCTAAAATTTTGTTACCCAATCTGCTAATACTTTTTTATCACTGAATGAAACCAGGGAAGTCCTTAGAAATATTTGACAGCATTAATTAATTTTTGTCATTTCTATTTTTTTCCTACCCTTCTTCAGGCTTTAGCTGCAGTACTTCTAAGTAATCAGTTACAATGAATGTTGAAATTAATGTCTCTTCCTTTCTGCAGACCAACTGTGCAAGATAATCGTCGAGAAATAATTATAAAAAATGGGAGGCACCCTGTGATTGATGTGCTACTGGGAGAACAGGATCAGTATGTTCCAAATACCACTAACCTTTCAGTAAGTACTGAGAAATGGTTTGAGCTTCAGCATCATCCAAGGGGGGGAATTTGGCATCTGCATCCTGGCCACGAAGTTAAAATAAATAATTTAATCATACAGCTTTCTGCTTGGTTGCATTTCAGAGAGATATGGCTAGATGTGATCACATCTGTTGTGTCCTTTTTCTGCTATCTAGCAGCCAGACACTCTCTTTACAACGTTGTTCGCTTTTCACGGCATTAAGAAAGATCACAGGATCACAGGGTTGCAAAAGACCTTTGAAGATCATCAAGTCCAACCAATCCCTTCCTAAGCTAAAACAGATGATCTCAAAACTAGGAAAATAAAAGTTTAAAGTGGCTCTTTTTGAAAAACAAATTAATAATTCCAGGGGTTTTACCAGTGTTATCAGAAGAAGTCTACATTTTGTCATAACTTTATGTGAGATTAGTGGAACTTTTTAATGTTCAAATGCACAACAAATGTTTCCATGTCTTACAGGCTCACTTTCCAAGACAGTTCTAAGATAGCTCAGATCATTTTTGGTGGTATTACTTTACTATGTGTTTTCCTTTCTTTCTGGAGGTATTGATTTCATGCAGCCTTTTTTAATCTGACAGAGCAGATTTGGAGCTCTGACTCTTGACTGTGTAGTGGCAAGTCCATTCTTTGTAGATTGCACACTGGTTGGAAGAAGCCTTTCATATTAACATATGCTAAAGATCCCCCATGCTTAGCTTGCAGGCAGTGTGTTGCCCCTAAGTCTCCTTCTGGCTGTTGTTTTCTGCAATAGAGAGTGATGTTGAGAAGTAGTAAGACTCTTGCTTGTTATTGTTGCCAAGTCGTCAAAGAAAGTGGGTAGGTTATTTCCTGACATTTTCTATGCAACATTACCTAAATTGCATGACCTACATTACCTAAAATTGCTATAAATACACAATTACCACAGGTAGGAAATATTGTCATATTTTACTTCACTTAATCTGTTTCTGATAAACATCTTTTATTTTGTTTCCTCCTTTTTTTTTCATCAAAACCTAAATTTGTTTTTTTAAGTGGCATGCCCTTTTGGCGTTTTTTATTAAATATTTACCTTTCTGAACCTTTTTTTAAATACTGTGTTTTTGTTCTTAATACAAAAAATGCACTGAACTGTGTACACGTAACTGCTTTTTCATACAGTTGATATATAAAAGGTATGTCAGTGTGGAGCATGGGCTGTGATAAATACCATTCAAATGTGTATGTATTTCTCTGGAGATATTTTTAAACCATGTTATATACTGAACAATGATACAGATATTGTGCAATACATCAGGGAATGTTTTCAAAATTATTTGTCAACTCCAAACAAACGACAGATGGCATTTACAGAAAACTCATCATTTCATTCAGTAATCATCATGCACTTTCCCCTGTTAGCCCCATTCTTATGTTGGCTTTCTAAATACTGAATATTACAAAATCAGCTGATCGTGGTGGAATCGTTTTTGCCTCTACTGTTAGAGTTCTGTCTTTTTTGAGAGAGGTAGGTGGGAACCCAGTTTATTAAAACGTGTCTGGTTTTAAGCTGATGTATTTGAATCAACAGTAAAATGCAATTGCTGTCATGTTTTCAGCTGAAATGTTGTCAAATAACTAACTTTAGGAAAAGCTTTCTTGCAGTGCCCTGAAATAAACATCTTATTTTTCAGTTCTCCCTCTCTCATCCAAATATTCATGGAAATTCTAACTTCATCCATAAATTCCACTAAGATGTTAGCTTATGGTTCTGTGCAATTATAAGGGCAGATGGGCTCTCTGGTCTGATGTTACAGCATATGTTCTTTCTGAAAGCTGGCTTTGCAAGCCAGCCACCAGTGTCAGAACATGGCTGGAGGGACCCCAGAGGGATACCAAACACATGGAAGAAGTTTGTGGGTTCTAACAGATTAACTCATCCTGGATTTAAGTATCTGTAATTCTGTTGTGTTGAGCCAAATGGTGGTCCTGATGAAGTTTCAGTTGCTGTATTGAAACTACACCTCAGAGACTAGAATGTTGTGAGTTTTGTTCTCATGTAGTCATATGCATGTTATTACTTCCATTCTTTATTCCTGATAATGACATTTTTTGGGTTTTGACTTTATTGTGACTTCCTTATGGACAGGGTTTTTTTTTTTCCAGCAAAAGCTAAACAGTTTTCTGCATTGACCTAAGACTGATTCCATCCATCTTTTCTATGATGTGGATTATGACATGTGACATATAAATCTTATTTGCCTCCCTCTTAACAAAATGAAATCCCTGTAAAGATAATCATGTTTATTCCTCAGAGATATGTTGTTGTCATCACAGTGCCTGGTCAGTTCCAACTTCCCTAAGTAGTGTGTCTAATGTTCATTATGCTTGTCCTGTCTGACATGCCCCGCCTGTGGAGCAGTGAAATATGCTGACTTTTGGTTAGTTCATCAGTTGTTGGATTTCATTGTATGTATGTAGTAGAAAGTAAAAACTCTAGTTATTCAACATCCTTGCATAATCTAATTTCCTAGTTTTGATGCAGGCTGTGATAAGGCTTTATAGACTCATTGATGAGTTTTAATTTTGTATTAGCAACTGTCTTCCACCAGAAGATGACAGTTTTACTCTGGAGCCATAGACCTACAGCAGTACTGTAGGGACTTTTACAGCTGAGACAAGCTCTTGCATCTGATTCATTTTTCTGTAAGATTTCAGTGGTTGGATGCACCAGTCAATCAGAGATTGGATACAATCTGCTCACAATATCTGTGTTGCAGTCAAGTATTGCCAAACTCAAAAATGTCTTGATTTCTTCTTGTAGCCCTTCTGTTTGAATGTGTGTGTGTTGTACCAAGGCAAGCAGTTATGAAGGGGTCTAGGTCTGATCTTTGGCTGACAGATTTCCCCCCCATTTGGCAATGAGAACTCCTTAACTGGAGCAGAATCCAAATTAGGACAGCACTGGCTGTGCTGAAAGCTGGTGAAGTTCCCCCTTCAAATGAAATTGTACAGATGCTTCATGGATTCTCTTGGTTCCTTGATGGACCAAGAAGGTTCTCCTCACTTTGTTTTGCTCAAGAATAATGAAAGATGATAGTGATGCTCCTCTCTTATGAGCCTGGAGAGGACTTAGGAAGATTTTTGATACGTGGCATCATAAACTCTTGAAAACTGAATGCTGTGAAGGAAGCTTTTTCAACTACAGACTGTGTCCTGAGGGCTTGTCCTTTATCCCTGTAGGCACATACACTCAGCAGCCTTTCTTAGAACAGCACCATGTGCAGGACAATATGTTTCACCAATGTTTTATGTTTCCAGGGAGATGGTGAAAGGGTCATGATAATAACTGGACCCAACATGGGAGGAAAGAGTTCATATATAAAGCAAGTTGCATTGATCACAGTCATGGCACAGATTGGTTCTGATGTTCCCGCAGAGGAGTCGACGATTGGTATTGTGGATGGTATTTTTACCAGGTAATCTTTCAAACTTTGCTGTATGTTTATGAAAATGTTACTGTGGTGGGGCATGTGTGTGCACATCCAAGTATAATTTAATGTTTCACTTAGAGCTTTAGAATTTATATTTGATGTTTCCCTTTTTCATTTTAAATACGTGCATTGGTTGTTGGGTTTTGGTTCTGATTTCCTGCTAAGCTATGGTACTTGTTTTGGAGTCTTTGAATCTCTAAAGGATAAAAATGTTAATGTGTCTCTCTTGATTAAGATGCAGGTATTGAACATCATGTGTCTGAATGGACACCTCAGCCAAATTTATTCTGCCAGGTGATAGCCAAATGATGTTTCCCCTAAAATGAATACTGTCACCTCTAAAAATCAGATCGGTTTCTGCAGGGCAGCACAGTTGTACATACAGTATTTGACACTGAGAATTTTGGGGTTTTGTCCTTTCTGTACTATCAGTCTTGAACACACTTCAGGTATTTTAAAAAAATTAATAATGGCAGTTCATTTCACTTAACATGTCTCATTTTCAGGACAGTGCTGAGTAATTTTTGAAGTCAAAACTTCCCTATTTTACTGTCTAATGTTTGCCAAGGATCATCCAGCTGGTTTTCCCCCCTTTTTTTTAGTCTGTTTTTGTAATCAGCAGAAGTTCTGTGTTACTGGTGGTACGGGAGATGGAAACTTATTTGTGGTTTTAAGTTTCACAACAATTATATATCTGTAGTAGGATTATTTTTTCTGAAATTCTAGTTCTGTGATGGCAGAGTGCATTTCTTAATTTTACAAGGAATCTAAATACTGGTCATTTGGGATTGCTTCATCATATAATGATGATATGTTCTTAGGCCTCACTGTGTCATGACAAAAATGAACGCAGTTGTGCTTTGATGCACTTTGGTGCTAAGCAGGTGAATAAATTAGAAAACAATTTCTGTTATCTTTATAAAATTAATTGGAGCTGAAAATTAAAAATGGTTACCTTTTTCCCTGTCCTGCGTTGAAAGTAATTGACTGGTTGATTGGATGAGCTTTTCTCAAGGGAATATAGGACACACAAGATCTGAATTACTTTACAGAAAAAAATTACAACATTATTAACAATTTGAACATTATTTTTGCTTTCCTTTGTAAGTGAACAGAGTACTTATCTTGTGTTCACACTGACAATTTCTAACCATACTTGCAAAGGCCTGTTACTCTTAAGCTTAATCTCCCCTTTTCTCTATTTTTATTTGGCTGTAATTGCTTATTTTTGCAGAAAAATTAAGAAATGTGACAGAGTCACTGGGCATGCCATTTCATTTTGTACCTTCTAGAAAGAGAATAAATCGGTTCTTATCCTCTACAGTACCTTGAAATTTATGTATCTGAGTTCCACCTGTTCTGCACTGCATTTCTCTGATTCTACTTGGCTTTTCTCTACATTATTGATATTGTTCAGATCTGTTCTGATAATGTAGTGTGGTTGAAGATAGAATTTATTCTTTCAGGTTTCAAGCCAAGCAGACACAGAGCATGTTACTTACTGACTGAGGTTTCAGACCATTAATTTGGAGCCCAGACAAATTCTAACACAGGGGATTGACTGATTTATTTTTTTCCCTTGTCTAAATTAGCTTTGGAAGCTCAGCTAGATATGCCATTCTTCATTTAATGTGAAATGTGTCAAACACCAGATGAATATAGTAAAGAATTACTTAAAATCTTGTCATTGTGCTGGCAATTAAGAGTAAGCTAATTGGCTCAATATTAATCAAGAAGAAATTGAACATACATTGAGATAGGAAGAGTCATGCATTAGTTAAAAGGTTAACAGGAAGGATAAAAAATAGAAAAGAAGCTGAGCTTATGTAATGCATTCCTTCAGAAATCCAGGGTGGTCACTTCAGTTTGTAAAAGACTGTAAGTGGATCTGCTTGTCTGCATCTCTTTAAACTTCTCTCTTCTGTATAGTGTATTTTGAGGGAATTGATTGTACTGGTGGGACAGGCATTAACTGTGGTGTTCTTACAGGATCTTGACCCAGTTGTAGCTTTTCTTTCAGTAAAAATGCTTAAAATACTTGGATCATTTTGCTTCAGCCTATGGAGTATAGCCCTTCCTTGCTGTACATACCCAAGTGATCATCATCCATGCTGATGATTGTAGGTCAGTTGTCAGTGCTCTTTTCTCTTCTGCTGTGTTGGATTGTCAGTAGCCACAGAGTGGTCTTTTGTCCCCAGTCTGGGCATGCCTACTTCCTGCTTTGTCCACATCTTCTCCAAATCGTGAACTTTGCTCTCTGCCATGAGAAAAGGAGAAACTTAGCAGGTTCTGCAACTCAGAGGGAAAACGTGTACAGAGACTGTGCAGAAAGTTGGTACCTCTGTTTTGGTTAGTTTGAGAGTTTGGGGTAGGGTTTTTTGGGGTTTTTTTTCAGTGTTCTGGGAAGGCCTTAAAGTATATAAGTCTAGGTTAACGTGGTGTTACACTCATAGTATTTCTTAGCCCTAGGAAGTAATTGATGAGTAGTTTTTAATGCCTGGTTGGAAGAGAAAACCAATAAATTCAGCTACCATGCAAAATGTCTTACATTGTTTCTTTAGTGCTCTCACTGAACAGACATGTATAAAGCCTTAGAAAAAGTTCTCTGCTTTTGCCAAGAACTCTGCTCTAGTAGGGAATGAGCTTGAAATTATTAGATTTTTCTCTTGACTTGCCCCCAGTTTTGGTTTGGCTTTTTTAGTTGTTTTCTTCTTCTGTGTTTTGTTGTCAGAAGGGCACATCTATGCTGACCTCCTTTTTGCACTGCCACACCAGACCACATACATGTCTTTCTGGAGAATGAGATTTTTTTTGTTGTTGTTGATGATTTTGGTATCTTTTTAATCTTTAAAAAACATTGCATGGGAAGATGTCAGTTTCCAAGTTATTTTCATCACTGCCATGGTGTGTTGTTTTCTAGCACCCCTGCTGTGAGGGATGCTTTACAGGCTGACTCTGAGGAGTTCTGTGCATAAGGAGCACCAACAGTTCTGCTGCTTGCTAAATTTTTTGAGATACTGGTGCTTTATATTGCAGACTCTTTTGTTTGTAGACTGCATCTTTGAAGTGTGAATTTATATAGATTTAAGAGATTAACATTCATGTAAGATTTGATCATGTGTTGTAAGTAGGGTTTCCATGGAAATGGAGAGGTTGCTACTATGGTTATTCCTTTGGATCTGCCTAGTATTTATGTATGATAGCTTCTCTAAACTGGCTTTAAATACAGCATTATATTAAACATTTTTAAAGATGCAAAAGGAATTATATTGGTTACAGGTACGGTGAAAATAAAAGTGATTAATCTTCATTACTGGGTGTATACACACAGTAGAGTGCTAAGGCTACTCTGAACATTTCACAGTAGTGTTGAGCATTCCATCCTAAAGAGGTATAATAGGAGAAAATCTTCTACTGCAAAATGTCCCTAAGCCCAGATGATATGCTGTTACAAGTCTGTGAATTGAAAATTTGGAGGGGTGGGGGTGAAAAGTATTCAGCTCGTGTTATTCACGTAAGTATCTTGAGTGCTCTGATGGACTCTCCCAAATCTCACCATGTTTTATGCTTAAAAATAGCCTTGAGTGTTTCCATTGATAGGATTTTGTTCCTAAACCTGAGAAGAGGGTGATAGTGGTTGTTAGTAAGCAAAAAGTTTGCATTACTGTTTGGTGGTCCGAGCTTCATAACATCAGACTAAAAAAACCACTGAAATATTCTTCATATTGCTGTATTTAAAGCTGTGTTTAGCGTAGTTTTGGAAAGATCAGTGCTCAATTTATATTGACTTTCAGTGTGATTTGAGTACTTAGTTCTCTGATGTTTGAAAATTCCTAATCAAGTTTCTCCGTTCAGTAAATGGGTTGAATTTCTGCTTCAAATTTGAACATTCAATTTGTTCTTCTACTACAGTTATTCAAACATGGAAATTAACATGTTTGTGTTTGTGTAGAAAGACAAAGCAAGTGTGGAGATGTACATATGGAGGAACTAATGAGAGAAATTCTGTTGACCTAATCATGTGGTCAGAAGAGATGATGTTTAGCTGCTGAAGAAATCTGACCTTTAAAAGAGGTCTCACTTAATTACTAATGCAGTTTCTTAGAGCTAGAAAAGTACCTGTAAGTCACCAGTAGCTTTTCATGAGGGTCAATTTTCAAAATCGAGAATAAGAATGCTAGAACAACTTCAAGGTAAAATGTGTTCAAATAAACAAGGTAATTAATAATTCAAATTACTGAGTGCCTTGTATTCAAGATTCTGACTCAATTTATTAAATCACAAGCTGCCATTAGAAAGAATACTGTGAAAGAGGCCAACTCCTACCAACTCTAGATGATGGTGAAGGGACAAAGAAGAATTTCCTTCCTAGAGCGCCTACCTGCCTGGCTCTCCCTGTGTGCTGAATTAAAAGCAGTTTCACTTATATTCAGTGATCAGATGCACAGTCACACTTTGGTGACATGCATCTTCCAAGGACATTTAACACCATCAGTCAAATTGGGCTTACTGTTGAAGGTGCAGCTTCAGTTGACTGAGCTAATACATTGCGTTGTGCTTCAGTTTGGAAATTGCCTCTTGCAGGTTACGTGCCACATGCTTAAACGTTGCAGGAATAAATAGAAGCATCAGTAAGATCCATGTAGATTATCCTTTTGTGCACTTTGTCTCTTCTGAAAGTTATCCTGCTGTCTACTGATTCTCAGCATGTCTTTAATCTTCATGATAGCGAAGAAATATAGAGTTTGAGTTGTCTATGGAGGTGTATTAAGAAGAGAGAGAGGTGGTGGAGGTTGGCAGTACAGGTTAGTGAGTGATAGTGGTGGGTTGCCTGGGTAAGCAGCAGTTTAATGCTTTTGCTTTATGTAAGACATGCAGTTGCCTGCACTTCCAGGCAGTTGTCTTGGTAGAGGCTCTGTGCATTGCGTGATCTGTATGAAGGTTTACAGAACTTTGTCCTACATTTTATCCTTGTAACAGATGATTTAAATGTATTTTTAACATGGAGGGCACTCCTTATTGCTAAATCTATAGCTAGGAGATACTCAGCTCAAATTCCCCTGTGTATCTGAAAATGCTGTGAAAACAGATGGTAGTTGTTCACCTCAGCTGGGGAGGAATGGTTTTGTTCTTCTGGCTTGTATTGAGTGTCTGTATACAGGGTCTTTCTTATAGACAAGGCCACAGTGGAATCCTGAATCCGTTCTTGGGCTTAAGTGACATAGCTGTGTCACTGGCTTGTCTGTCTGTCTTTGTATAATGATTTTGAACATGTGTAATAGTTGCTCATTCAACTAAAACTGGAGTGCAAAGATCTTCAGGCAGCTGATCTTTAACACGTCTGTTTGGCATAACAAAGTTGCAGAGCCATATAAATTAGGCCCTCTGACTTTGAGCTGTTGCCATCATACAGTAACTTGATGCTTCTGATCAATGCAGCAGAAGCTGTTTCCTGCTGAGGTACTTGTGTGTGTCCCTGGCTTGCACACAGCCTACTTGTGTTTGCAGATATGGAAACCAAGGGAAAGCATCAGGTTCAGGCTGAGCTTCTGAAAGGTGACTTTGAAGGCAGTCTTCAAACCTCTGCTCAGAGACCTACCTCATTGTCCTTCACACACAGGACACATTTGTGGTCTTTGCTTTCATAAGGAGAGAGGGGAGGCAGAGGAAAGGAAAGGATGTTTTTCTATATTGGTTGAGAACTGCCAGCCTCATTTAATACTGAAATAATGAGGCAAATTCATCCTCCTGGCTGCTGGCCTTAGTTGGGTAGTTTATTTCAAGTCCAGCATCCAAGATCCAGTTCCAGCCACATACCTCGGCCAGGAGTGGTGGTTCTGAGTTGATCAGGGGGTTGGTAAAGGGAAGGAGTTTTGATTGCTACAAGGAACAACAGTGCTATTGAGATTTGCCAACTGAAGATCAACTCCTGCTATTGAGAACTGCATTTCAGGCCCAACCCATGGTAAGCATCAGCTATGTCCTCACAGCTGTTAGATGTGGTGACAGAGTTCAGGGGCCTCTCTCACCTCATTGATCTTTTTCGAGTCTAAGAAATCATCTCTGAACAGGCAGGCTTTACCCTTGAAAAGACATCCCAGGTGGCTGCATTGCTTGGTTTGCCATTGCAGTGTCATTGAGCAAGACACAGCCAGTCAGTCACAGACCAGCACATCACTCCAGCCTGGATTTTTTATTCCAGTTGAGCCTTCTTGTGGTAGAGTGGCACTCTGTTTTAGAGGCATCCTAGTAGTTCCCACCTTCTTTCTCATCTATGAAAGAGAATAGGTGTAAGGAAACAAAGCTCTTTTTGTGTTCTCAGCTCTTTGAACAAAGTGACCGTGCATGTTTTCAGTCCTCTTCACAAGTCAGTCAGTCAGCTTCCATTGTGTGTTCCAGAGTAAAGAAGAAATGGCATTATTTGTATGTATGCCTGGCTTCACATGGTGACGCTGATGAGATTAAGTCTCTCTTTGTTAGTAGGAAGCTGCTTTAGAGGCCAAGACATTTCATCACCAAGTTCCTCAATGCATCGTGCTGTTCTGCCAGCTGGTGGCTGTACTTCCCTTACTGCTTGTCATTGCTTGCTCTGCTACTGCTCTGGTAGCACCTTTAACTGGTCCTGAAATGCACAAAGCTGACATGTGGGCCATTACACTTTACCTGTGAACACTGCATGCTTGCATGGGTAGTGAGAGCTGATGTTAGATCTAAAAAAGCAACATCTCAATGCTTGCTGATGTGACTTATTTCCATCATCCTGTGAGCAGAAAGACCTTTGTCAATCACGTGCAATGGGATTCATGAAGATGGAAGAAAGAGCACTTATGTAATCCTGAAGTGACATTTCTTCTATGAGGTGCTACAGCCGTCATGGACTCTTCACCCATTTTATTTCTCAGCCTTGGTAGTTGGTGGCACAATGAGAATTTACTGGCCAGAGAGTAAGGGAAAGCTTCTGGCTGCACCTCTGTAGGCTCAAGCACAAATGCAGAATGTGTGGAGCTGTTGGCTTGTTCACATAATCCCTCCAAGGACTGCAGGTATCTCTGCTTCTGCAAGGTGTGTGAAGAGAAATCTTTTCCCATTGGTGTGCCCAGCTTTTGGGGATGAGAGGGTTGTTTTCCTTGTGCCAGAAAAATCTCACGTATTGTCAGTGGCATGATCATCAGCTGAAGCACACAAACATGAGATGCATAAGACTCAGGGGAGTGTAGATAATGTATTCTTTCTGTCAGGTCTTCTACTGTGCACAGCAGAGTGTGGCTATTCTCTGCCAAGGTGAGAAAACAAACTGGGATCAGCTTCTGACTGACACATTGTTCTCCCATGTAGGAGAAGTATGTTTATTCCACCTATAGTTGTATATTACAAGACAGAACTGTGACTAGTTGTAGTAATTTCTTACATATGATACAAAGGACCTTTAGAAACAACTGAATTTGTTTTGAAGCCCTTAATCCTTACCTTGTCTAGAAGATGAGATGATACTCTGGAAAGAAATGCTGTTAAAGCTGAGAAGATGGTGTAGATATGAAGGATTTCTTCAAAGTAAGCTAAAAAACCCAGGAAAATTCAGCCCTTATAAATCCACATTTCTTAAAAGGCTGTCCATCAAACATGCCATAATGCTTTCTTCTCTGTGTTTTATTCTGTCTGTTCTCTAAGTTTTGGACTTTCAAAAAGGTGGGGTCTCACAATAGATAAATTTTGTATGTTACCTCCCTAAGTACTTTAACAGCTATTTAATTCTGACAACTTGACAAACTCATTCTACAGTTTTGTCATGAGTGTGTGGAGCTGAAAGAAACTATTAGACAAACCTCACTATTTTCACTCTAGACAAGCTTTTAAAAAAATCTATAAAATGTACATATTTATGGCATCATTACAGATCTAATTACAATTAAAAACTGTGATGCAAAGCAAATACTGTGCATAAAACCAGCAAACATTTGGGCAGTCAGTTTTAGATGTTTGCATTTGTTTTTTTCTTTGCTTCACTGGACTGTCACTGTCTCAATAATTTTACAGATATTTAAATGGGGATGATTTACTTTTACACAGGTTAAAATGTTTCAAGGCTTAAGATTACCTTTTATAAGAAATCTTGAAAAAAATCAGAAAGCACAGGATGGAGTGGTATGTGAAGCAGGAAAAAGAGAACGTTTCTGTTTGAGTGGAAATTGAGTGGAAGATGTTTCCCAGGTGCCTTTCACAATAAATTGAAATCTGAGGTAAATCACTTAAGAATAAAAACAAAGTAGTGCTTGTAAATATTAATGGAAATGAATGTTCCATTGATGTAGCTGCTGGTGGCAAAAATTCTTCCCAGCTTTTTCGAACTACACAAATAATGTTGCCCTTAATTTCATTCCAGTTTTACCAGTTGGTCAGTTGGAGGGAGGTGCACAGGAGCAGAGGGAAGATTTTTGTATTTAAAATAATAAGTAACAAGCTCCATTTTTTCAGAGCTCCACTGCAGAGATGGTGCTATTCGGACAGCAGTAGGCAAAAAGAACAGTTTGTAACCAGGATGCAGCTTGTTAGATTTTTATGCATTGCTTGGTTCACAGATGAGCTGTATTTGGATAGAGATTGTCCAGGAACACGCTTGCTTGAAAGTGGGTTAGAAGTGTTCTTCATTAGAAATCTCTTCCTACAGAGTGATTTCACTAAACACGATAAAGAAATGGACATCATCCACCCAAAGCTGCTCTGTGTGTTTCATCTTGATTGCTGAGGGAGCAGCACACTGATGACATTTTAAAATGGTTAGCAGACCACAGGAGATTTGGGGGGCTTTTATGTCTTACATGTGCCTTTCCTATCTTCTTGTTAGTCTTTTATTCTCTGGATGGAGTATGATGGTACTGTTTTTCACCCCTTGAGGGGGTCTGCATTAATTCTGTTTTGTAAGAAATCTTAACCAACATATCCTATAGTATATTCTATTATGCACTAGAGATTACATAATCATGACTTTTTTTTTTAAATCTATGGAAAAGCCTTTTCCCGAAATCACTACATCACTACCATTTACAGGTTTCTGCGTCTTTCTCAGAATTGTTGTGCTGCCCACAGCCTCCAGAATCAGTCAGAATCATTGGGCTGGACTGAGACAGGTTTTGAGCATTCACATATTTAGCATAATAAATTCTTGTCCTTTCTGGTAAACTCCTCAGTAATTTGCCAGAATAGCTTATAGTGTCTGGCATATCACATGCAGTCTTTATTGTTCTTAACTCAAAAGACTAGTTTCTAAACTAAAAAATTCCTTGCTTCCATATATTGCTTTATTGATTTACTTGAGGCTTATAGGGTGGGATTACGAAGATTAGTCTTCCTGTCTGTCCTAGAAATATCAGTTAAATCACAAAACTTGGCATTGAAATTCAGCTAGTCAGTTTCTTCATACCTTTACCATAAAAATCTAGGCTATGAAATTCAAGTCTTGAGGTGACAGCAGTGTTGGGCATCCTATGTAATGCAGAAATCACCGTGAGACTGAGTGCTGAATAGAAACTGTGGAGGGGTTTATCTCAGCAGAGTAACTTGTCTGTGTCTTGCCGGGTTTTCTCTAGAACTGTGGTGGTGGTTGTGTTGGCTTTTTTTTTTTTAGTTTATTTTTAGTTTTTTTTATGCCTGAAAATAAACATTTAAATTTAAAGTCATGCAAAAACTAGATTCTCTCAATTTGCCTGTGTAGTTAGATTCTTAAAGGCTAGAAAATTAAAAAGTAAAGGTACCTTTTCATGTTTATTACATATGTGTGTATCTGTATATGTATAGCAGTGCTTACTGGTTTTGTCATACACACTAATTTATCTATTGTGCAGGAAGCAGGGAACTGTTATTACAATGCAGTTGCATACGTGTAATTATATGCTAAACAAGCATTGTTGCTATTGCTCTGGAAAGCAACAATGACAGTCAGACAAACAGAACTTGTTAGTTGTCAAGAACCCAGAAGTAACTTCCAGAAATGTTACTGCTTTGTGGCAGAGTAATTTATTTTGTTTGTTTCTTGCTTAATTGTGTTTGTGTTTATTGCCAGGATAACAAAAATTACTTAGGCCTTTCATTTATATTTACAGTGTTGTAATGATGCCTCTGGGGTAGATTATGCCCACCTTTCAAGGGGAAAAAAAGGTGGTGTAATAATATTCATTGAACCTGTTTTCTGTCACATGGAGATGTTCTTTTTGAAAAAGACAATAATATGTAAAAGTTGTAGTGAGTGTTCAAATAAGTTGAACATTATTTGCTGTGTTTTTTTCTAAAAATGTGTGTTGGACATATCACAGTACATCTGAACTGTATTTCTGACAGTGTTAAGTAGCTCAGTAGAAATACATTAAGCTGTGCTGTACATATATTTGTAGATAATTTAGCTTCATGTCTGGTCATTTCATAGTAACATAAATCTCCAATGTTAGGATTATATTTCATATACATGTAATAATATTTAACAAAACAGTCTTTGGCTTATGTAACTTTCATTTGATAAAATTATTAATAAAAACACCTGTTTTGTTTGCAGCATTTTAAATCAGGCTTGAAAATCCATTTAAGTTAATAAAAGACAGTTATTTAAACATAAAGTGAGATTTACAAAACAACTTCTGTTGCTTATTGCAGTATTACTGATAGGGATTGAAAGGCTTTCCCTGTGATAGTATTGTGTGGGCAAGGGGGAGGGGGGACAAACAAAAATTTGACTGTGAAGCTGACCAGCTCTCTTAACAGTCAAGTTGAAACTCTGACACTGAACAGTGGTATTTATCTTTCTAAAACTCTCCCCTGATATGATTTAACCTAGTCACAATGCGAATTGGATTTTCCATAGCGTCCACAGGTTTAAAGGGGAAAAGTTCACTTGCACTGAATACTTCAGCTGTTGTCCCTAGTCTGTTACTATAGTTTCTGCCTTTTAATCCCCCCTTGGCCTCAATCCTTCAGCTACATATGCACATTAACTTAATTACCTCGAGTTCCCTCCCTGGAATCCAAGAGTAGCAAGTGTAAACCTGTGCATATTTTAGGGATGAGTTTTTCTTTGTCTCCATTTTTTCAGCTTCTTTGGGCTAATATTGTCAGCTCACAAGTGAACACCCTAATTTGGATATCTCTGCTTGTAATTTAACCTTCAGCAAAATGATTGTACTCTTAATCTGTTCTTTCCCTTGTGACCATCAACAACATTTATACAGTGTTAATGGTTTCCTGTAGGAAAATTGGGGTAAACTTGTTTGGAGCTTCAGTTGCTTAATGCAGCTTTCATAAACTTCTCCACCTTGCACTGGCCTTCTGCTGTGCTCTCTGTCAGTGCTGGCAGATCTGTCCCTCAGGAGACACTGCAGTAGGGAAACCTCAGTTTGGTGCCTCTGTACAGGAACAAGTCATACCTTTCTCACTCAGGGCAAGAAAAAGAAATGCTTAGTTCTGTGTTTGAGTAAATGTAAAAGCTGATGGACCTGTGGAAAGCAGTCCATTGATGTGTTTGGCATGTTTGAGCGTGGAATTTAAGCTATTGCATCCTCTTCCTGCTACCAGACTCCCTGTTCCTCTGAGGGCTTGACTCTTGTGCCTTGAGAGCCAGCTCCTGTAAGGTTGTGTGTAATGTGGGATGGACAAAGTGAACTCACTCAAGCAAGTCCAGTTTTAAAAATACAATGGAAAGATTTAGAATTAAGCAGAAATCTGCCAGATTAACTGTGTGTAATTTATGTTCCTTAGGTGACAGGTATTTTTAAGGAGTTCTCTTATTATTGAGGGTATCATTGCTGAATTTTGGAGAATAACTTTCTTGGGTGTTCTTCACTAATTAATGTAACGTAAGCTTTTGGAAGGAAGCTTACAAGGGCAAGTAGTGATAGCACAAAGGGTAATGGTTTTAAACTAAAACAGAGTAGATTTAGATTAGATAGAAGTAAGAAATCCTTCCCTGTGAGCCTGAGCCTGGCGCAGGCTGCCCAGAGAAGCTGTGGCTGCCCCTGGATCCCTGGCAGGGTTCAAGGCCAGGCTGGATGGGGCTTTGGGCACCCTGGGTTACTGGAGGGTGTCCTTACACATAGCAGGGGATTAGAAATAAATGTGTCCCTTCCAACCCAAACCAGTCTGATGCTGTGATTCTAAGAACAACTGAATTTCTATTGCCTTGTAAAGCATTAGAAATGAGAGGATATTAGTAACTTCTTCTCATTCAGTGACTGTACTGACTAGAGCAGCATTGTGTCTTTTGAACTCAGTCCCACCTGAGTCCCATTCAGTCTGTTGAGGTGAATTCAGCTTTCAAATTATTAAATGCAATCCAGGGATGTTTTTCTGTCCTCCGGTTTTCAGCAAGTAAAGCAATGCAGTTCACATCTTGAAAGCCAGTCCTGTTAGATACATCTCTTTTAACATTCTGGGGTGCTTGCCTGTGCAGCATGCCTCTGTTGGCCAGGTCTATAAGGTAATGAGGATTTAAGTGATTACTTGTGTTGACTATTTCAATTAGCTAGTGATATGGGGGACAAAGGAAAAGGTTACAAAATGCTATGAAACTGAGTATTAAAATGACTTTGGACTTACTTTTCTTTCCAGGATAGTACAAAGTGTGTATCCCTAGTGATCTTAGGCTTTCACTAATTTGTCAGAGACTGAGAATACCATGTGTCTACAATAACTTACAAAATAAAAATGTATTTCACATTAAATTTATAATGTGTTCTGTCAGGCTTTTCAACAACTGTTCTAAATAAGGTAACATCTTCTGATTTCCTACATTGCCATCCACGCAACTTTGCACACATTTGCTTCTTAGAAGTTGTCCATGAATAATACAAAAATAAAAACTCCTGATAACAATGATTAGGATAAGGAGGTTTTTTTATAATTTTAAATTCTGTAATCACAGCTCTGTAAATTACTGTTCTTAATTGTCAGGTTTTAGTTTGAATCAGTAAGAGGTTCATGGAAATGAAGTGAATGATTTACCAGTACCCTGTGGGGGAGTGTGAAGCATTAGTTTCTTGCCAGTGAACAGTTAGAAATTTGCAGATGCTGTCTTCTAAAGAATTACTTGATAAATTTTCATTGTATGTGGCAAGTAGCCAGAAGTTAGGATATCCAAGTTGGGCTACTTTTATACTAAACACTGTTAAGTTCTGGTTAGCAGTTGGAGTCTTTCTAAAATACTCAGGGTTTCAAATTTCTTTTGTGGGCAAAACTGAACAATTGTTCTGGTTAAAGGTGTTTGGGATTCTTGGTACCACAGTAGGAGAGGACACAGAGTAGTCAGCCTGCCAATCCTCTGATTCGGATGCCTGTTTTCATTTTCTTGGCAGACCTGTTTGCAAACTTACTTTTAATTTCTAACCAGTGAAGTCTCAGTAAGTGTTGTTTGCTAGGTGCCTAGCAGAAAGTCAATAACCTGGTTCAGTGGCAGAGGATTTATCTTACCGTTGTGTTCCTCTGTTCATGTCAGGACCAGTAACAAGTGTTTCTGTTCTCATGAACATCATCTTCAGATAGTGCTCCCACTTTCACAGGCATTTGTTTTCTGCAGACACTTCAGCTGGTTAGAGTGTCTTCTGCAAAAGATGAAAGGATACAAGCAGTGTTCATGAGATCTTCAAAAAAAAATGAAAAGTAGTAACTGTAGGGTGTTAATGTTGTAGAGAACTAGAGAAGGAATAGGATAACCTCTAAGGCAAGACCCCATCTAATCCTAGAATCATAGACTGGTCTGGGTTGGAAGGGACCCCAAGGATCATAGAGCTCCAACCCCCCTGCCACAGGCAGGGCCACCAACCTCCAGGCCTGGAGCTACACAAGGTTGTCCTTTCTTCTGCAAGCTACTTATTTTAATAATTCCTGTTCAAATACAGTCAACTTTGAAATTATATTTTGAAGGGGTTTTTTTGTAAATTCGTCTTAAGGATTTATTTTATTTGTTTTTCTCAATGTTCTTGAATCACAGGAGTTTCTCTCTTGGTGTTGAGAGAGTGCTATTCTACACTTTACATTTAAGATATTCTCAGAGAAAAGAGTAATTTTAATGTTAATTGTTCTGGTTGAATAAATAATTTAACTTTGAGTGCATCCTGAGATGAAGCCTGGCTTCAGTTCTGATCCCAGGGAAGGTAAACCATAGCTGGAAACCAGAATACTTTCACCTGAAAATGACAGAGGCACTGTGTAGAGATTCTATACCAATCAGGTTTATTCTTCTGCAATAGGCACTAGGTTTCTTTTCTCCAGTAAGTATTTTAGATAAACTTTTGAAGTCAAATGCATATTTCTACATCTCATTTAAGTTTATTTTTCAGCTTTAAGTATTTTATAGTTAATAAATAGTATCAGGATTTTGTCAATGGTATGTAAATAAGGCTTTAGGAACGGGTTTGCAGTCTTGTTTTCTGGGATTTATTCAGTGCTATGTAGTTGCTTTTTGTTACCATTGGGAGCTCTTGGGCTGTGTGGTCGTTTTCACAAGCACTGTGAGGGATTTGTCCCAACAGAAACGAATAATATGATACCTGAGGTCCATGCAGTGCTCTTAATTTTATAATCAACCCCACCAATAGCATGTTAGATAACTTCTTCTGAAAGGCAGCATGGAAAAAAAACTTAACTGGAAGTGTCTGCATTTCAGATTAATTTTTCTGCTAGGGAATTCCTCCCACCCCACCCCCTCACATCCCCCCCCCAGCCCCCTCCTTCTCTCACCCTGGGGCAGTCTCGGTTTGAAGCTACAAGTCATCACGTTCACCCCTGGACTGCTGCACAGGGCAGCTGCAGTTCTCTGGGAGCCTTCTCTGCTCTGCTCCAAAATAAGGTTTTGTGTTATTCTGTTGGTTTGTGCCACTGGTAGTCATCAAGCCTGCAAGTCTTCCCTGTCTCCAGGACACTTTGGTTTTTTAAGAGCAGGATGCTGTGAGAAGGAGCTACAGGAAGGCCTCCATGGCCTCAATTTACATTTTCTCCTTCTAAACAGCTCTTTAGGGGTGACTCTCAAAGCCCTCAGATATTTCTAGCTGATCAAAAGCTTGAGAGCACCAGACTTGGAGGTGACTTTCAGGGCCACGCAGTTCAGGGATATTAGTTCCTGCCTGTTGAGTGCAGGTCTAAATGGATACTAACTGCATAAAAATTCTTCAGCTGCAAGGAAAAAAGGTACAAAGTTACTATTTCATTCTAGTGACATCATAGCTTGTATCATTAAAAAGATTCCTTACATCTCCAGAGCCTCCTTGAACAAAATATCACTGGATAACTTCCTAGAATGATGAACACTGGCATTGGAGAAGGTCAGTACTATGTGCAGGCACTGACTCAGGAGAGCAGATTAGAAAAAGCACCCTTTGAATGCTGCAAGTGTAGGATGTGGAAATCTGTGTCTTTCTCTCTAAGGGGTCACATGCAGGTTAAGCATGTTGTACTAGCTGGTTTGTATAAAGCTGGCTGGTGCTGCTGCATATCATCTAACTTATCCCACCAAAATTAATTTTTGGAAACATTGCTTCCCTGTTGTTTTCTCTGAGTTTATAGACAAGAATCTTTACCACTTGAAACCTAGCAATGAAAAGAGATAATGCTTCCTCCCTTTTTTTTTTCCTGTTACATAATAGATGTGTTGAACATTGTAAGAAGAAGAGCTTTTAATTTTATGAAATTTGGTTGGCTGTCAAAGAGACATTATAAAAAGTGGTTTCTAGCCAAATTGCATTTGCTGAGGAGTGATGAATCTCTTGCCAGCACTAAAGAGGCACTCTCCACATTGGATATCTGCACACTTGTCATGGGCAGAATGCAGTAATTTTTCTGAACGTAGACAGTAGAAATTCCATAGCAGAAATTGAAGTTTTCGTATTAACTGTCACTGCTTCCAGCAGCTGGTGTGCTGACAAATAGAGCAGAGGTGGTGGGGCTGGGTGGTATTGTTCCTGCTCTGATGGTTTGCTGTTGTGATTGCCTTACTCTCTTGTAAACTTCATTTTCCTGTACATGTTTGTGTTTTGTTGGTTTGTTGGTTTTTCTTTTGGGTGGAGGGGGGGTGTTCAGTTAAGAGAAGGAAGAAAATAAATATTATGCAGTGCATAACATGACTGCATCACTCAGGGATGACTCATACCTCTTCTCATATCCCACTGTATTGTCACCAGACATATTGTTAGGGTGAATGCAGTATTAAAATGTAATCAAATAGTTATTTTTGTGTACATATAAAAGTCAGAAAAATATCTGACCCCATTGGAGGCAGGGTGCCAGCAAAAGTGAGGCTTGGAGACTTCATTTAGGACCCTATGTAAAACAAATGAAAAAAGGCAGACAAACAAGATGATTTAAGGGGTGACAGCTTTAAGGCTCAGTATCTATAACATTTCTCTTTGCATTTTTACCCTAAAAGTTCATTGGGATAGCACCCAGGTATTAACTGTAAATTAGCTGCTAACAGTGGTAAATCATCTTCATTCTATTGAACATCAGGAGAAAGTTTAATGTTTTGACGTATAAAAACATTTAAGAGGCAAGCTACATTTAAATGTAAATTGAAAGCGACTGAATCCCACTGTAGTGGGATTTATAGTGGCTGTTTTAAACCTGAAGAAATGTTTAAGCAATAGGTGTTTTGTATCAAAAACTTCATTAGATCAGGAATAACACACAGTTGGAGCAATGCCTTGCTGCATATTAACTGTTAGTTTGATAAATGCAGACGTCCACATTAAAATATTTATTCTTACTTTTTTTGGATAAAATTATTGACGAGATACATTTGAAAAACAAGTGTGATTCTTCCTTCTAGTGTCAAGGGCACAGGCAGAAAGAACAATTTTATCCATTTTCAAAGGAAGATATTTCAGAGGTTTTATATCATTGAGAAACATACTGTTTTGTTTTTTTTTTTAAATCTGTAGATGAGCCTGAGTTGGATTTGAATGTTTCAAGATGCTGAAAAGAAATCTTCTTTTGCAGCTGTTGTTAAGAACAAGAGAACGATAATACTAATTTCTGTTTGTATCTTGAGCATTTAGTGAGGAAGTTCTGAAAATTATTTTCCTGAATGCAGATAAGATGCAAAATGGCTAAATGATTTTGAGGGCTCTATGGATCTGATGCAATCCAAGAGAAAAATAGAAATGAGAACTCTGAGTGTAATCATGCTAAGTTCAGAAAAGACAGCCTGTTAGATGTTCTCTCTGTAATGAAAAGCCAAATAAAAATTACATTGTAATAATGCTAGGGTTGTAAATGAAGTTGAAGTTGCCCATTATGGAGCCAGAGACTGTTTGGACATGAAAAGTATTTGCTGTTCTGGTAAATTTATTTGTAGTTAATAGTGATAAGCATAGTAATGTTGGAGTATACCTACTACTCGTGCAATCTTAAGTGCATACTCAGTGAAGTGCTGTTTGCTTGTTGTATGGTAATGCCCTGCCCATCTCCAACCAAGATCAGTTCGTCACAAGATTCACATGTCATGGAGTTACACATGACACCATACAAAATTTCCAGGGCAGGAACCAGAGGACCTACAGAAATCATAATTTTAATGTGTCCAGCCTATTTGTAGCCAGTTACTCTTGGCAATCAGAGATCCCCATAAAATTATGAGTATCTTGTTAGTGCTTCTGTAGGCAACAGAAGCGATTACATTAGAGAGATGCAGCAAAAGATTGAGAAAAAAAGGCTGTCTTGGGATTCTCTTTAAAGGTTTTGATTGGCTTTAAATACTGTTGTGGCCAGCTGTTATATTTGAAAATGTGATATGTTAAGCCCAAGAGTCAGCTTTCCTTAAATCAATGAGGTTTGTATGTAACTATACTGTTGGCTGATGAGAGCGAACAAATCCGTTATTGCAGCTGTACTCCGTGGATTGCTAATGATAACCTATCTCAGAAGTGGTATTGTAATGTGGTTAATGTAATTGAAAAGCATATGTGGGAAAAGGAAATTCTTTCTGCCAGTTAGAAAGCGTATTAATTGAATAGGTTAGGAAAGCTGCAGAAGAGAAGAACAGGGTGGATTACCAGTCGGTTTCTGAGGTGAAAACTGTTTCATGATTTGAGATAGAATCTGACTTGAAATGGTGCTAAAAGACCTGTATGAAACGTGAAGGAATTTGTGTGTCTGAGTTTGCATGTGGATGTGTACAGAGCGTAAGAGAAGCTCACCTGCTTGGAGACCATTAAGTTCAGGGACATTTGTGGAAAAGGATGAGGAGAGAAATGTTTCTCTTAAACATGTTTAAACATGATAGTAAGATTGTGTACCTGTGTAAGTAGGGGAAATCATTGTTATATTGTTACAGCCTGAAGAAACTAGCTTCTGTATCTGTTTGGATGCTTAAATACGCGGTCACCTTGAGTGTCCACTTTATCACTACATGGAGATTCTAATATCTGACACTTTCAGGTCTTGTAGGCATTTATAAAACATGCAAATTACATGGTCACACTAAACCAAAGAAGTAAAATTTGTTTTCACTGCTACATTTGCTGTTACCGTTCTAGTGAGCTGAATGGTATGAATTCCCAGGGTCCTTTTTAGGAGAACAGGCTGCCTGCTACTGTTTGTGAAGGTAGAAGAATTGCATGATAAGAAATACCCCCTTGTCTACCTCATCTTTTTCCTCTAATTCCTATAGTTGACATGTTATGCTGAGATTCCTGTCTACAGATTTACCTTGGGACTTAGATTACTGATGGCCCAGAAAAATTCTCTGCTGTTCCTACAGTCTGACATTCCCCAGAGGCCCATAGGGTCAGTATAGTCTTGGAGAATGCAGGCAAGCCTTTATTAATGGTACATGAATATTTTATTAATGGTACATGGATAGATCTTTCACTCTTTTAGAGTAACCTCACATCTGCAGCATGTACTCTTGCAGCTTTTCTTCCTAAGCAGTAGCTTGTTCTGGAAGGTGAATGTTCTGCCTTAGTTTTACTGCTCTGCTTGGATCAGCAACATGACATTTATAATAAAATGGTTTCATTATAAGAAGGTTTGTTTTTTTTTTTTTTTCCCAACATTATCTGGCATTTATTTGAAGTTAATAAATTGATCTGTTTTGAATCTCAATGCAGAATGGGTGCAGCAGACAACATTTACAAAGGTCGAAGTACTTTTATGGAAGAACTGACAGATACTGCTGAGATAATAAGAAAAGCAACTTCAAGATCACTAGTAATTTTGGATGAATTGGGAAGAGGAACTAGCACACATGATGGAATTGCTATTGCTTATGCTACACTGGAACATTTCATTAGAGTTGTAAGTGTTTGATCTGACATGTGGTTGTGAATGCTTTTTCAGCCTGTACCATGTTAGGCTGAACTGGACATGATGCCTGTTTCCTTGTAGAAATGTAGCATGTCTAGACTCAGAGCAAAGGGGCATGGATAGAGGATACCAGTGTTGTGTTTTATAACTGTTTTAAGCCAAACCTTCTTACATGCCTTACCTCATTGTTGTAGGTGGAGTCACTGACACTGTTTGTCACTCACTATCCTTCGGTTTGTGAGCTAGAGAAGATGTATCCAGACAAAGCTGGTAATTACCACATGGCTTTCTTGGTGAATGAGGAGGAAAGTGCTGAACAAAAAGGTACAGTATAAATCCATCTGAGGTTTTCACACAACAGGTGTAGGCAGAAACTGTAGAAGTGTAATTTAAACCTCAACATGAAAGTTACATGTTCAAATTCACTAGAATATCAGCCTATACAGAAATTTTGGAGGGCTTGAAAACTGTACAACCATTTCTCTTTCACATTTAATACAAGAATCAGTAACCTGGGTCAGATAAAAGAGTCACACAGCTTGGTAACTCACAGTAGATGAATACAAAGGATTAGGGAGGAGGGATTAGGGATCAAATGTGTGTTAACTCTTTCTCTAGAAGATCTCACTGTCTGCAAACATTTGCTCTTTTGGGGGCTTCAAGAGCTAGATGGTTTTCTGATTTTTATTATTTTCAACAAGGTTGTCTAGTTTCTCTGTGTGTGCATGTGTACTTTTGGCATCTTCATCCTATTGTGTAAGCAGTTTTCACTGCATTGTGTGAAGAACAACTTCCTCTTGTTTGTTTTGAAACTCTTTTGAAACAACATGTAGCTTCACCTGGTGGTCCCAGTTCTTTGAATTGGAAGAGGCAGAGGAATAATCTTTGTTCTTCCTGTCTGTGCCATGCCTAATTTTGTAGATTGCTGATCATAATTGCATCCAGTTCTGCTCTTGCCAGGCAGAAGAGTTGCAGCATTTATGCTTGTCACTGTTGCTCTGAATTAATATTTTCAGTAAAGTTTGTCAGCTCTCTGCTTAGCCCTTTTCCTTGTTTGACAAGTACCTTGAGCCTCTCTAACTGCAGTGATGATCACCCTTCATGGTGAGAACTGACTGTTACTGTAAGTTTCCTATCTTTTAACCAATTATATACAAATGCAAAGGCATTCCTTTTAGATTATGGCTGCTTAGTTTTCAGAGGAGCACTTGATGCAGGGCTCTTGTCAAATACCTTTCGAAAATTCACACAGGGTTTATCCACTACATGTGTCTTACTCACATGGCATCCAAACTTAGAACAGATTTGTGATGTAGGAATTCCCTCCATACCTTTGCTTTTTTTTCTTTTTCTTGATGTATCAGGTTTAATCAGGTGCTTGACAATTCTGCTTGTATTCTGGTTTTCCTGCTTTGCCTGAATTCTTCTTAGGAATATTTAAGAATTGATATGAGCATCAGCATGTCCTTTGCTCACAAAGTTCATTAACTGGAGTGTTGATCTTTGATCCCATGATACAACTGAGATGTTACCAACATTCAGTACTTACTAGTCCTTAACAGCTGTGTCCACAAAGCCCTATCATTTATGTTTCACTTTGTCTTATTTCACGTTTATGTCCTGCTTCAGCATTTCTACCTTAAATGTTATTTTACCTGAACCTTCAGGTTATATGTAGTCTTTACAGTTTTGCTACAGAGAGACACAATAGCCTGTGAGCAAAAATGCATCTGTGTTTCTTACTCTATAACTTTAGCTTCTGTTGTCTTAACATTTTAATTGTTTCATTTAAGGTGAGTTTTATGGCATGTTTTTTCCCAATCTTTGACTTAGATAACTCAATTCACCTTGAGTCATTATCAGTTATGGAAATGTCCATTGTTCCAAAATCTTGCAATCTTAAAACAGAAAAGTGAATGGTAGTGAATGATGTTGTAGAGTTTCTGGTCTTTACACAAGGCCTGGCTTGTGCAGAGTTGCAACAAGGATGTCTTAGGAGGAAAAGGAAGGAGTCATAGGACCTATAATGATGTCTTTTACATTTGTACCTTTTCATCCTGTAGAAAACCCCCTAGCAGAGGATCCACCATCCCAACTTGTATTTTTTTCTAAGCATTTTTTATGGCTTTCAGCCTCCTGGTAGGCAGGAAGCTTTTTAATGTGGTGTGGTTATGGACTTCTTGACTGATAGGTTACTGACACTGTCATTGCTTAGCAGACATGAGATGGAGTGTCCCAGTTGCAACATAATTAATCAGTTTGACGTACAGTTTTTGACACACAGAGATAAGTCTGCTAAAAAAGACACCAGGTAAACATCTATTTAAGAGTTTTTTCATTCTCACAATGGGTAGGTAAAACAGAATAAATCATACCTGAAGCATGAATGGCAATGAGACCACAGTCTTTGTCATTTCAGTCTTTGGTCTGCTGTGTTTTATTAACATAATAGTTTCTCATTTTGGTTTTATTTTTTAGGATTTGAACACGAAGAGAATCCTGAATTTATCACTTTCCTTTATCAAATCACTAAAGGAGTCTCTGCAAGGAGTTATGGGCTAAATGTTGCCAAACTGGCAGATCTTCCTGAAGAAATCTTGAAGAAGGCAGCTCACAAATCAAAGGAGTTGGAGAGGATAGTGAATATGAAAAGGTCAGAACAATTGTGATTTCCCCTCTCCTCAATGAATATTCAGCTATGAATTTAAGAACATTTCACACAGTATGCATTAAAAAATGTACAGTAAGAACTACTTCAGCTACCCTCCTCTACTTTTCAGGGAAGACAGTGAAACAAACCTCAAAAAAAAAAAATCTTAGGGAAATCGTGCTATCTCTTTCAATCAAAGCTTTAGATTTAAAAGGTAGATACTATGTCAGAGGTTAATTGCTGCTCTCTGAAACAGGATTGGAAAAAACTAAATGCATGTTGAGCTAACATTAGGAATAAACTGTGGGGGGTCTTTTTCTTATGCTAAATACGTAATGTATGCTTTCATGTATGTATTTTCTCTGTTTTCAGAGAAAATATTTAAACATATATTTAATATTTAGAATATAACTCACATCTAGTATCTCTTCTGTTCTACCAGCGATAGTGAAAATATTAATATATTTAATTTGGAAAGGATATTATTCTCCGTGGAACTTGTATTTGCATAATACAATATAGATGAATATTCTTCAGTTTAACTTAAAAAATTAAGTATTTATGATTTAATTAAAGTATTAATAATTTATAATTTATTTTGTTTACCTCCTCCTCCCACTCCCCGACACAACACACAAAAATTTACTGAAAGTTTGGGCGTTTTAATATCTTTCTGCTAACCACTTTTCATTTAGGAGCTTATGCACTTTATATAGAGACTAGTTATGAAAATTCTTATGTGTGTCAAATAGTATCACCTCTATAAAACCTGTAACATTATATATATAGTTTAGATATAAGTATGTGCGAGCATTCATTTTAATTTCCACTGAATTTTTTGTTATTGTTGTTTTCAGTGGCAGTCCTATCAGTAAACCTTCAGGAATATAATAAATTAACATCCTTGTTGCCTGGTGGTTGTAACTAATCCTGACAGAATAATTTTGTATGAGAAAATTTTGAGTACTAATTATTTGTAGGTGCAAGCAGTTCTTTTGAAACTGAACAGTGCTTAGTGCTTAACACCAGTTTTTATCCCTTTTTCAAAAAGCAAAATAATTCTTTTGATGATACATGACAGTTTGTGGGAAAAATAATGTGGTGGCTTCTGTTAATTGGAAATAATAGCCCATAATTGACAAAAGTAAAACAACAAATTACTAGCAGTGACTTGACTCTGTTGTTATGTGGGGTTCTAAAATCAAGGAAAAAAAATGTTTTCCAGAAAGGTGAGAGTATGAGCTGGAAGGGTAGTGTTACTGTGTAATAAAATTAAGATGCAAAATAATACTATATGTACATTTAGCTTGTATTACTTTGTTCTGTGAAAATCATGCTAGCATATTACTTGGACAGGGCACAGAGTTCTAGTGTGTCTCCAACCTGTGGGCAGTAAAACTACTATCCAGTGATGTCATTAGAAGATTGATTTACAGTGCCCATGGAGGGGTAGCATGAGGGCTGACCAGCCAGTTTTAATTAAGGGACTTAATTGTGCCCAGTTGTTCAGCTTTTGAATAGGTAGGTAAGCGATTGTCTCTATTTTAGATTTTGGTATAGAATTTGCTTCTGTACTTGTGGTGGTTTGGCCCTGGCTGGAGGCCAGACACCCACCAAAGTCGCTCTGTCACTCCCCTTCTCAGCTAGGCAGGGGAGAGGAGATATAATGAGAGTCTCAGAAGTGAGATGAGGACAGGGAGAGACCATTCCACAATCAGCACCAAGGGCACAACAGACTCAACATGGAATAAAATGCACCTATTTATTACCCAACTGAAACAGGGCAGGGTAATGAGAAATCAAACCAAATCTTAAAACCCCACCCCTCCCATCTTCCCAGGCTCAGCTCCACCCCCCATTTCTCTCCCTCTTCCCCCAGCAACACAAGAGGATGGGGGCTGGGGTCAGTCCATCAGATGTGGGTAACCTGCTGCCTCTGAGACTAGCTTACACCATGTGATGTTTGACGCTTTCTCTTCTCCCTTTAAGGACAGTGAGCTACACAGGGGGTGAGGGACAAGGGACATCCAAGGCACATCAGTTGGTAATTCATCAGATTTGACCTGTAGCAGGTTATTCCTTCCCTGGAGACCTTTTGCACACACTTTGTAGGGAACTTCATGCAGCTGTATAAACCTGGAGCTCAAGTCAATGACAAAGTAAAAAAAAATCCCAACAAACAACTATTATGTCCAATGACTTCAAAGAGTATAAATGATTGTATTAATTTTTCCAGTTCTCCCGTGTAGGTCATTATAGAAATACTTGCTTTTGTATATTCCTGTTTATTTTCCCTTATTACCATGATGTCATCTAAATGCCAGAGTATTTTCCTATACCTTCTCCTCAAAAGAGGCATTAACAAATTCAGAATTTGGTATGACATATCAGTGGTAGGAAATAAAAATTATCATGAACTTGGGAATAAAACTCAGACCTCTTCGTAGCAGTATACTTGTGGTGTAACAATACCCACAGGCTAGCTGTCTTGTCTTAGTTTTTAAAACACATTCATTTTATTTAAGAAAATCCACTGTGTAATTCCATCCAGTCTTGACATCTTTGTCATCAGGAATGTATTAACCTATTTTAAACATCCTGTTGTTATTTGTGTCAGCTCTTTTTAAATCAAAAAGTATTAAAAAAAGAACACAGAAGGATGTGTCTACTCATTTATATTGAAAATATCTCTTTATGGTTCTACTAATGCACATTTGTTGGAACTGAATGCTGAAAATTAAACAGTGCAAACTACAATGCTGTTTGTTGCCTTTGCTCTTGCTCAGTGTTCTATTTCATCTCATCAGTGTTTCTAGTGCTCTGAAGTTAGCTATAAAATTAAATTGTTGACTGACAGAGCTGGAATAAATATGTTTGGAAATGTTAAATAATTGTTTAAAGATCACATAACATTTTAAACTGTGCAAACTGCTGGTTTTGACTGTGTATAAAATTTTGCATAAGACTATAGGGCTTTCAAGGTTTGATGTGTTTAATTTAAAAATACTTCCACATTCTGACTGATATTTGTTTGCCCCCCACCCCCCTTTTTTCCAGGAAAAGGCTAAAGTGCTTTGCTGAAGTATGGCAGATAAATGATTCTCAGGAACTACAGAAATGGAAAAGTATGTGTGAACCTGAAGATGAAAGAAAGGACAGTTTTTAGTCTTCAAATCATGCTTAAAGATTGAAAATATTGGGGATGCAAAATACAGATCTGAAGACAAACAGATTATAGGTGCATTAAGCTGACTTTTCTGCCTTTTGAGAGATAAGAGATGATGCATTGTGATATGATGCTCCACACCCACTTCCTGATTGTATCTTTCTCACTCCACATTTCCTCCCTGAAGTGTTTTCACCCTTTTCCTTTAATGCAAAATGTCTAGTGGCATTGGATTTGGTTTCTAATATGTTTAGAAAACAAGAGAAAAATTACGTTGATAAGTAATTTGGCAAATATTTTTAAATAAAATAATGTCTTTTAAATTTATCACATTTCAATTTCTATAAAAATCCCTCTGTGTTGCAAAAATGTAGCTGAGTCTTGACTATGCTATACTGCTGTGCAACTGGTAAATGACTGCCATAAAGAGACTTTTTTGGTTTGTTTGTTCTAGTATTAATGCATTTAAAAATCACTGGTTTTGTAGATCACCCTCTAACATGCACCATGAATTACGAACAGTGTGTGGCTGGATAGGAGAGATGGTGCAACTAGTAGTTCTCAAAGCAGCAGCACAAAACACACATTGACTGGTTTTCCTCTTCATTCTTATGCATACCTGCTTCTTTTTCAGCTTCAGCTTCTGATATTGGCATGGTCTGAAGACTGACATACCCTAAATAATGTTGGAGTACCATAAGATGAGATGAAAAAGGCAATTCAGACTATGCAACTGACATCCCCTGTGCTCTGTCAAATGCAGAGTAAAGCTGGGAAACATGTTTAAAAACAGAAATGATGTTTTTTAAATTTTGAGTGTGATATCCAATTGATTTTCCTTTATAAACATAACCACTTGCTATGAAAGTGGACAGTGATGTCCAGACACTTAAAACTTGGTAAATACTTTGTTGTGTTTTAAAAAAAAAAAAAAAGTGGAAAGAAATTAAATAAAATATAGTCTTTATTTTAGTCTTTTTTATAGTCTTGATGAAATGAGGTTTTGTAATCTTGGAGACAGCTGAACCTTTCTAATTTTTTTCAGTTTATATTTTTTTTTCTGAATAATGCATGTCAGATGAAGATGAAGTAGTGATATCACATGGGATTGAATTAGCCTTTCCAATATAGAGAACTTCATGCAGAAAAGCTTGTAATTTTTTTTACCTGTGAAAAACAATTGCTAACCTGCACCAAATATTTTTTCCTGATAGTTCAGATGACAAAGCATAATTAAAAAAAATATATAGTTTGTCTGCTTCAAATAGCAGCATCTATTTAATACAAGCATCTGCTTCTGCTGTGTGTGGTGTATTGATGTAAATCAGAAGAGCTGAAGAAGGAAGCAGTTTTTTAAGGTGTTGCTGCCCAAGTGTTTTTAGCTTTGCCACATGTTGTGAAGCACGAGTGTAATACTCCATTATTAATGCACACAGCTGTGGTGCATTGGAACTCAGGACTTGTGACCACAGTCTTCAAAGAGAATAAATAAGCCATTACTGAATTCCCATATGTGCTAAATGTGCCTTTAGTGAGACTCTCTTTACCCTCAGGGGAGCATTCAAACTGTGCCTCTGACAAGGAAAAAAATACCCACTACACCTGTATGAAGTCTGAAAAGAACTGAGAAATACAATTAAGGATGGAGAAATGGACTGGCCCCTTCATACTATCAAGAGCAAAGCAATTACAGCAGGCTTTTCTCTTAATGCCTGCGATCGTATTAGAAATAACTTCTGAATTTAGCCCTGCTCAGTTCAAGAACAGAGTTTATCTTGCTATCCCAGTAAGGTTTATTTCTAGATGTGCAGGCTAATTATTAAAGCCACTGTTTTATTCTCTGCTGATTCCTAGCAGATAGGTAAAAAGTTACAACCATTTGAGGATGCACTATGAAGAGATGGCGTACTATTGTTACATGTGTTTGCTGCTGATTTTAGGATACATCTGTAATGAATCACACAGTACAGTGCCACTTCATCTAGAGCTTCTTCTGATGACGTGGAGCAGCCACCCTCATTAGCAGGGTGAGTGCCACGTGAGTGTGATGACTCTGGGATGTGACGAGTTCAGACCTCACTTGGGTACATTTGCAGAGCATGAGATTAGGTGTAGTCTAGACAGGCAGCCAGACAGACATTCCTTGGCCTTTGTTAGCACAGAACACTAGAGGGATATAAAGAAACAAAGGCTTGCTGGAAAACCTGCAAAGGCATTAATTTTGTAGGAGGTTTGGGGTTTTTTTCCATGTTTTTTTGCTGTTGTAAGCTGGGACTTGCGTGTCTGTCATAGCAGGAGTTCTAAGAGATGGAAAGATGAGAAGCCTCTTTTGTGTTTTCCTTTTTTTCTCCTTTCTTCTTTTCTTTTCAATTCCAGCGCAGTAAGTTTCATCATAAAGACAGTTTGAAGTACGGTTTTTGGTAGGTGGTACAATCCTAAACATGTGCCCAGTTTTTAAACCAGAGAAATAAACCTTTTGTCCCAGTGCTGAGTCAGCAAGTTTGGATCTTTCATGCTGACAGCTGCAAGACTAAAGAAGAGTGATCCATACACAGAACATGCTTGGTTGTAGTGGGAATTTGTGCTCTTCTGGAGGTCGCCTTCAAGAAAAGAATGTCTAAATATCTTTGTCAAAATATGAATATTTTTGGGAACCTGCACAGTGTTGGCTCCTCCTGCCTGTGCCAGCATGTTACTGACAATAGTAAGATGTAATACTGATGTGAAAAATACAGATTTGTACTATACATAAAGGTATGGTCTCCCTGAAAGACTTTAGCACTTGATGGCTTTTACCTGGTTTCCTGAAGTATTTATCACTCCCTTAGGCTTTCCCACTGTTTCCTCTCCCCTGCTCTTGAAATATAAATTTTAATGCCTTTGTGCATCTTGTCTGGAATGTTATTGCCTTTAGAAACCGCAGTGCCACAGGTTAGCAACAAAAACTGGTAGATGGTTTTGATGGAAGAGAAGGCGAGAGAGGGCTGGGTACACTTGTCACTGCCTTTTTGTGTTTGGTTATGTAAGAACGTAATTATAGAATACCCAAAGTAAAACACATTACCAGTAGCAATTACCTTTCTTACTGGCACACAGTGCCTTTCACTGAAGTAACTCTCAAGAGGATTTTCCCATGTATCACAAAGTTTTCCAGAAGTATTTATAGAAATTACATTAATTTACCTACCACATAAGTTTACAACCCGTATAAATGAATTTAAAGATCACTGAAATGTCATCTGAGTCAGGTATTGCAGTTAAGTCTGTTCACTGCAATGAAAGTATTATTTATTCAAATCTGTGGGAAAGCAAAGCATCCAAATATTTCTACTATATGTAAAATTCAGTGAGAATTTAACTCAGTTATTTGAATTTCTTGCAGGTCTGACATAAGTGCATGTTTCATAGGGAGATAAGAGTTTGGTAGATTGCATTGCACTGAGAGAAGTAGGACGCTGCTCCAGAATCTGGATCACACTGCTAGAATGGCTGTTGGAGGGCCTCCTCCCCACTCTCACCCCAGGTGGCCACTGCAGTCTCCTTCAAAACCTTAGCACCAGCACTGCCAGTCTTGGACAGCAATCTGAAATGTAAGTCTGAGCCCTCTGCCTCTTCCCCCTCTCCAGTTTTACAGCCCATGAATGGACTGGATGCTTCTCATCACCTTTTAATTGTTCCTAAACGCAAAGGCCACAGCAAGCGGAAATTTACCATCACAGCATCATTTTCCCATCTGTTTTCAAAGCCTCCCTCACACCTCCCTGCAAAATCCTTGACACTTGAACCCAAATCAAATGTTTGTTAAATCCCAATTCAGTTCTGGGGGACCTACCAGTCCAGCTGGTAGGTAAGCATAAGATTCAGCTGTGAGACCACTTATTTGGGTCTTAGAACCACATCAGTCCAGTGCTGTTGACGGTCCTTGTTTTGTAGCTCTGCTTAGGAGAAGCTCTGGATTTACCCAGCTTGGTACAGTCCTGTACTAAAAATTCTCTTACCAAAATTATAGAACTCTGCTCACTTTGACAATGCTTCATTTGTCACTGTACATGGCTAAGCACACTTGGTGTGGAAATCCTTCCCTTGAACCGTATATTAGTTTCTTCCTCAGCTACTGATGCACAAGCTTGATGACTTCCTTAATTACATTATAGATTTTTCTCCTTGCCTAGCCGTAAAGACAAGTAGGAAGCAAAGGATGTTCTCTTAATTAAAAAAAAAGAAGAATTTCTGAAGCATCTTGTTTTGTAAGATGTGAGTCCTTGCAGGTCATGCTATTAATTGTGAAATAATCTATTTGTCCGAGACTAAACTGGATTAAGTCATAAATGAGCTGTAAAGAAAAGGATGACAAGGCCTAAGATACTATTCAGGGGAAATAAAGGGTGAGCAAGATAAAGACAAATACAGAAATCTAGGAATAATTCACTGTTCTAAGAACAGCAATAGGAAACGGAGTGAGCAGGCACTGGTTTGATGCTTTGGCTATAGGTAGAAGACATAAGGTGAAGAGAGCTTGCCCAAGGCTGAGTGCTGCAGTGAGCTCTTGTGCTGTTGCTGTGGATGGCCAGCACTCAGACTACAAGCAGTATCTTTCCTTCAGAGGTGTGATCAAGAGCATCTTGCCCAAAGTAGTCACAGGGAGATGGAGGTGGTGCCTGGTCATAGGATTCATGTCATTGACATCGCAGCTTGTGGAGGATGAACTAAGCCATCAAGGGAGGGCAGGGAGATAAGTTTGATGGCCCCTCTCCTCTCTGTGGGTCACACACAGAGGTGTTCTCATCACTCATGATGGAGAAGGCGTTTTTATTCCATCCTCAGCCCTGCACAGGTTCATCACAGAATAAAGTTCAGCCCTGAAATACAGGGCTTTGCCTGTCTTTTAAATATATATTTATATAATGTTCATTAAAAGGCAGAGTTTTCAAATATATTTTTTGAACTTGCAAGGAATTTTTAAAATTTTGACTGCCTTCCTTCCAGATGTTTCCTTCTAAGTAACAATATTTTGGGGGGTATTATAAAATGAGGTAATTTTTATTTAAAATACTGGTAGATGCCCCTAGTAACAAAACTGAAAAATACTTCTGATTTAAATGTATTTTTAATGTTTGGGTCTTTGTTTGTGGCAATCGGTGATTCCTGGGAAAGAAGGGATTGGAAAACACAGCAAAATTTAAATAAACAATCTGCAATGAAGAAGTAGAAATCAACATTGCTTTTTACTTACAATAATCCAAATATCCAGGGTGACTTAAAACTCGGTGTCCTGAATACCAGGAAGATTACTAGATATAATTATCTCACTCTTATGTAACACAAAATAAAAAGTTTCAGTCAAGTGCTGAGCTTTTCCTTCTGCCTAGATACTGAAATATTTCTCTTTGCATATTCCCCTCTGCGTAAAGCATTAGAAATTGACTGTCACCTTAGAGCATTTCAGAGTGACTCGTGTATTGTGTGAGCACATGTTTTTAGTTCTCAGTTTGGGGAAGGGGAAATGACAGCACCGTGATGCTCACGGCTAGAGGCAGGTACCACTGAATTTGCCATACGGGACCTCCTTTTGCTGGTAGGTCTGTCAGGGTGGGGGACTGGCGTTTGCCTTTACATGGCTGAGTAGGACGCTCAACCTCCCCCAGGGCCCTGGTCCTCTGGCTGGACAACATCACTTGGGAGTAGGGGGGCTGTGGGTGGGGGAATGCCAATGTCCCTTCCCTGCGGGATCCAGCGGGACAGGAGGACCAGGCTTGTGCCCTCGGAGGACTGGGTTGTTTAGTCAGCTGAGGTTCCCACTGCTGTAGAGGAAAGGAGAAGGGAAAAGGTCTGTTCTCTAGTTGATCCACCACAGGGGACAACACCACACAGGGCAAATATTTATTTAGCAGTGAAAAGGCTAAAGATCGTTCCTTAGATCTCTACTTGGATGTGCTAACAGGCAGCTTGTCAGCCCCCCCTGTGTGCCTCAAACTTCTCTATTGCAATCACTGGAAAAACAAGTGCTTCAGTGAGAGCAAGCAAAGAGGGAAGTGGGGGGGATGTTTAAGGAGAAGACCTTGAAACAGCGTTTTTGTCAGAGTTTAAGTCAGCCTATTCAAAAAGCATATCTCCAGGGAGTGATAAGGCTTGTAATTTGGGATTTTTTTTCAAAACTCCAAAGTAACTAAGTTTTAAGAAAGCCAAGTACACAACACCAAGGTACGTTGAGCTGGCTTTTCCAGCTGGAATAGCTGGAATGCTCCCAGCTATTAAGATTGTCACATTGCAAGAAGCATAGTGTCCAGGGAGACTTCCCCTCTTCCCAGCTGGTTGGTATCTGTGGTGTTTATGTTCTCCTTAGTTATGTCTTGTGCATACTTTGAGTTAATGTCATTTAATTTTGGCTCACTGAAGGCATCTCCGTATACTGCGCTCTATTTGCAGTACTTTACTTAAGCAAAGACTGCATTAATGCAATAATTAGCTATATTAAACCAGCTGATCATCTATGCAAATTCATATTTTTAATAGCTTCCACCTAGAAAAATAAAGCCCTGCTAATCCTTTAATTAATTTGCAATCTAAAACTGTGTAAGCCTTTGACACTCTGTTTTCAGGAGCAATTAAGTTCAAGCCTGTGGCCAATGGTAAGTTCAGCTTGAGCCTGTGTTATGTCCCACAAGCCATCAGGATGAGCAGCTGTAGTTTTCCTTCCCATCTATACCCAACAGCTGGGAAAAAATCTCCACCTGTTTCCCAAGTGATGTGTGGCACACAGGCAGCAGGTATGCTCACATTTTATCCACTCCCACGGAGTTTTCATTCTTGACCTCAAAGATCTTTTCCAGCCAAAATGATTCTGTGAGTCTATGATCCTAAACAGGACTGTTTTAATTCCTCTTTGGGTCTCTCCAAGGCACCTTTGCATACTAACATCCTCACCACCATTGCTGCCCAATTTCCTTTAATCACAGTCTTACTCCATGTAACAGTTCTAACAGGCTTTGCAGTATGTTCTTCATGTTCACCGGTTGTTTCTCAGCTGGTATGTGCTACAACGATCTCATCCATCATTGCCAATAATTTTCCTTCCTCCTGATGAAGACAGAGGGTGTTCAACAAAAATAAAATAGCCCCTTGTCCCTGAATTTAAACTTTCCTCTGTACAGCAGCACCTTACAGCTAATTCCTCCTCCCTCTGATAACCAGGCATTTCAGCAGAGGCTACGACATTGCTCTGGATTTTATATTCCCAATGCTGTAATGTAAGAATGCTTCCATACATTCCTTCATTGTGCTGTTCTTCAGGCCAGCGTGTCCTGCAGTCTCTCCTCTCTACCCCAATTTCTGTGAAGACCTGTCCACATGCCTCATAATCAGATGCAGGCTTGATGAGACCAGGCACACAGTAAACAAGATGCTTGCCTGCAAGGATCTCTTCCTACAGACTGGGAAATGCTGGACCACACATCTCCTTGCATCTTGCCAGGGTGAGTGGGTTTAGTGCTACCTGCAGTTTCTCAGCACATCCTCAGTTCTAAAAGCTTTATCTTCAGGGCCCTTTAAAAATGTTCCCAGACACTCTAGTGAGGGTCGATTTAGATTCTAGGTTAGGAATTGTTTTATTTCCCCTGTGTTTTACAAAATCCCAGCTAGCATTGTCTGCATAGCTTTGTTTTCAATTTACACATTTAATAATTTCTTCCTTCTGCATTTTTGGAATGTAGGAAAGAGAATGATAGGGAGAGGCATTTTGACTCCTCCTCCACCTTTATATGGTAATCCTTTAATACTTCATTTCAACACCATGGTGATAAAGCAAGGGAATTGTAGCCTTCCAGTACCTGAATGGGCTACAGGAAAGCTGGAGAGGGACTGGTTATGAGGGACTGTAGTAGAGAGGACAATGGAGAACGGCCTTAAGCTGAAGGAGGGAGCATTTATATTAGATATGAGGCAGAAATAACTCCCTGTGAGGGGAGGCCCTGGCGCAGGCTGCCCAGAGAAGCTGTGGATGGATGTCTCCTCCCAGGCAGTATTCAAGACCAGGTTGGATGGGGCTTTGGGGCAACCTGGGCTAGTGGAGGATCTCCCTGCCTGTGACAGGAGGTTGGGACTAGATAGGCTTTGGAGTCCTTCCAACCAGAACTCTTCTAGGATTCTGTGAATATCTGAAATTAGATTTTTCAAGTCTCGACTTCACTTGGTGTTTCAGTTTTATATCCACTAAGCCTCGAGGCACGTTGATAGTGAGTGGCCCAGTGCTGCACATCAGTTTCCCTTAGCTTGTTTGACAGATCTCTGTGATCACTACTAATAATTTTAAAAATTTCCCTTCCATTTCCTGTCCATTGTCTTTTGGCACCACAGATAGCTGCTTTGTCAAGCACTTACTGAAAGTACATTTTCTTTTTTTTTTTTTTAAACCCCACTCACTTCCTCACTTTCCTAACAGACCTCACAGTGAAACTGTCTGCTAACATACCAGTGTAACTGCCCTGCACTGAGGAGGGAATCGGCCCACTGTTGCTGTGAGAAAGGAGCAGAGGAACTCTGAAGGCGACTGAGCAGACCCATGTCATGTGTTAGTGAATGGGGGGTGCTGCTCCTACAAGAGCTTTCTATTAAGCACTGAGCAGGTGGGCTCTTCTCTAGGCTTGGACACAGCCACGGTCTTGGAGGAGAGGAGAAAGTGCCTGTGGCAGCGATGTGTAATGCAAATTCCTGAGGCTGCTAAAACCCCGAGGAGACAATCTCAGTGTGAACGCTAAACTGTGTTCCCTCAGAGCTGTGCTTGAAGAGGAAACATGCAACATCTCCTTCCTTCACGCCTCCAGCCTCCTACCATGCATTTAGCAGAGCAGGAATTGTCTTGGCTGATAGGTACAGGAGAGCTTAACTATCTTGCATGGTCCTGTCTCCTTAGAGGCTTGTACAGCTTCTCAGTGGTGCTCATGAAAGCCAGCAGCAGGCCAGAAATCACTAAGAGGTGCTGTCTTGGTTTTGCCCCAGCTGAGAGCTGAGCCCCACGCAGACGATTGTTCTTTAGGAGGGAGTGTGGTGGGCACTACCAGGACAAGGTAGATACAAGTTGGAAATTAGGAAAATGTTCTTTAGAATGAGGGTGTTACATCACTGGATCAGGTTGCCCAGGGAGGTAGTGAAGGCTCAGTCCCAGGAGATACTCAAGGTCTCTGAGCAACCTGATCTAGGCAAGATGTCCCTGCTTCCTGCAGGGCGGGTGGACTAGAGGACCTTTAAAGGTCCCTTCCAACCCAGTATGAGCATCAGCTTCAGGCAGGGAAAAATGCCAAACCCAAGACTTTTTCCAGTGCACAGTCTGCCTTCTGTTTGAGTTTCCCCCCAACGCGGCTTCTTAGGCAGCAAAGATTGCTGATGGCTTCTTCTCATCTGTCTGGCCTCAGCTAGGTCAGCCCTGGACTATTTGTGCTTCTGATCAAACGTGTTGCCATATTCCAAGTTCCAGGAGCGTGGAAATGACATTTTCAATCCGCACAGGGGCCAGTGCCACCCTGTGCAAGATCGCCAGGAGCAGGAGGCCCACTGTGATGCCAGCAAGCAGTGGGATGTGACGTCACGTCGCTGGGTGGTTCTCTTGGGGCACCGGCAGAGCCTGGCTCAGTCTGGCTCGTGCCTGGACTCCCACTGAGCGTGCCTGCGAGGTGTGGAGGCTCGAGCCAGGCTTCTCTGGGTGTTTTGGTGTCTGCCATTGGCAGCTTTGGTGCCCGTTCAAGAGCCGTGCGGTGTGTTTCCCCAGCCCTGCCTGGCTGAGGCAGCTGGACACTGTGTGGTGTGCTTTTGGCATTGGAGGTGAGCCGTGTGAGGAATCGTGGCTATGGGGTGGCCATGGGGTGGGCTGTGGGGCTTGGGGAGCTGGGAGGGTGTCCTTCTGGAGCCAGGGGCCAGGGACCTGCTTCCTCCTCTCCCCTTCCCGGGACAGCCAGTGACTGTGGCCCCTCTCCCTTCTGCGGTGCAGGTCTCCCCAGCCCGCTGCAACAAGTCAACATGGCAACAGAGGAGGAACAGTGGAGCTGCCCCATCTGCCAGGGTGCTCCAGGTGACATGGCTTACGTGACACCCTGTGGCCACAAGTTCTGCCTGGGCTGCGTCCTGCGGTGGGCAAAACACAAATCATCGTGCGCCCTGTGCCGGCAGCAGGTCAACACCGTCCGCTTCTCCCTGCGGTCTGAGGACGATTTCTTGGAGTTGGATCTGCCACCACCATCAGATCCACTGGAGGACCATGATGACCAAGAAGAGCAGGAGATTGAGGAGCCGGCACCCAGCAGAGATGTGGCTGGCTTTACACCTGAGGACTGGGCAGACTATTTCCGCCAGTCTGAGGAGACACTGGAGCCCCTGCTCCCCTGGCTGAACCAGCATCTGCCATCTGGGGCTGAGTGGTGGGACGCAGATCTTCTGAAGAACACCGTCATCTTCGTTCTGTGCAGCCAAGGACTGGACGGGGTGTCCATGGTCCGTACCCTGCAGCCCTTTCTGCACGACCGGACAGCCAACTTTGTCAATGAACTCATTGAGGTCGCTGCAGAGAGCTGCAGGGAGCAGATGCTCCTGCACATGGGCTTCCCATTCTACGAGGCTGCTGAAGATCAGGAGTACAGCCCTGCCACCAGCCCTGTGCCTGCCCTCATCCCTGGGGGGCCTCCTACATCATCACCAGAGGGAAGTCCTGTTCCTTCACTGCAGGAGACTCCTACCACCTCCTCACAGCCCACTCCTGCCCCCTCGCCGGTGGTGACTCCGTCTTCCAACACCAGCGCAGAGGAGGAGTCCTTGGAGGAGTTGGGACAGGAGGTGGCAGCTTCCTCCATGGCTGCCCAGGGCAGGGAGTCATCACCCGGCAGGAGTTCCACCTCTTCACCACGGCGGCCCCCGAAGAGGAGAGCGAGTGGGTCCTCAGACGACGCTTCAGACCCCAAGAGGCCACACCACCGGCAAGACTAGGGAGACCCCGGAGCCATCGAAGCCGGGCCTGGACCAGCAGCTGGGGCAAACACCAGCCCCCACGGGCACTCCACAGCACCTGTTCTTTTTCTCAGTCTTTTGGTTTACTAAATACTCTTTAGGATAGTTATTTTATTGTAAGAATAGAACCCCCGTAGTTAAGTCTCATTTCTTTATGAATCCCCATTTCACCTTCCTGATACTTTGAACTTGTTTGTTGTTTTATTGTTTTATTGTTTTGGTTTCCATTTTCTGTTCACCTCATAAGGAATAAAGCATTTACCACATTTACTTGATTTTGAAAAGGACAATGTGTTCTCATTGACTGTCGTGGTTTTGCCCCAGCTGAGAACTGGGCAACACGCAGCCACTTGTTAGTTAGGAGGGAGTGTGGGGGGTGGGAATTCAGGGAGGGGGAAAGGGAGGGAGAAGCAAAACCCAAGAAACCAAAACCTTGTGGGTTGGGAGAAGGATAGTTTACTGGCATAACAGAAAGATAAACATAATAATAATGACAGGACTTCAGAGCAAAACACATGAAACTGGTGGTGCACAAGGCAGTGTCTCAGCAAACTGCACAACTCAGCCGCACAGCTCAGAGCTGCACTGAAACTGGATGGTCCCCAAAAATGTGTGTCCTGGAGCTGCCTGCTCCTCCCCCCACCTGCCCCTCTTTTTTGCTGAGCATGACATCATTGGTATGGAATACCCCCTTTGGGCAGCTTGGGTCACCTGTCCTGGCTGTGTCCCCTCCCTTCCCGCTAGCAGTGACCTATCAACAACTGAAAAGTCCTTGACTGCTTGGCAACAGCTAGAACATCAGTGTGTGACCAGCACTGCTCTCAGCCTAACTCACTCCCAAACATAGTATTCCATCAGCTCCACTTACTGAAAGTAGATTTTATTTTTTTTTTTTAACTGTTGTGTTTAAAACCCCACTCACTTCCTCACTTTCCTAACAGACCTCACAGTGAAACTGTCTGCTAACATACCAGTGTAACTGCCCTGCACTGAGGAGGGAATCGGCCCACTGTTGCTGTGAGAAAGGAGCAGAGGAACTCTGAAGGCGACTGAGCAGACCCATGTCATGTGTTAGTGAATGGGGGATGCTGCTCCTACAAGAGCTTTCTATTAAGCACTGAGCTGGTGGGCTCTTCACTCGGAGGAGAGGAGAAAGTGCCTGTGGCAGCGATGTGTAATGCAAATTCCTGAGGCTGCTAAAACCCCGAGGAGATTTGCAGTGGCTTTACATGTAATTCATTCCACAGAGAAGATGATAGGTTTTCCCCAGTTAAGTCCACAAACCCTGACAAAAGATTTACGCCTTGTGTTTGGACTGGTTTTGCAAGTGAGGAAATGATTGCCCATTAAAGGACCCAAGGCAATACAACCTCTTCTTTGCTGGCAGCACGCGGCGGAAGCGTCAGGAGAGTTTATAATGTCTCAGGCTGTAGGGGAGATGAATTATTTGCAAGAACAAATACTGGTTCAGCACTAGTGTCCAAGCGATTTGGGCACAGCTTATGAGGTATGCACTGGTGAGTACTAGAGGTTTACAAGCCATTGCAAAGCTATTGGTGTACATCAGCTTCATGGGAAAGTGCACTTTTTCTTGCCTGACTCTATTCTATATTCTATAGAATATTCTGTATTCTATACAGAACTGAGTGCTGTACCTTTTGCACAACTCTTCTGACTGTCCCAAGACAAGTACTGTAACTAACGTCAACTATGGTCCATGTTACCCTTACTAAGAAACTGATAGTCAGGTGAGACTTTGTGCTGCTTTTGAGATTTCAGCTTCGTGACTCTGAAGAAAGGAGGAAAGGAGCAAGTGGAGAGGAAAGGTTTGGAGATAGGAGTAAGCCGTATTGCAGGGATGCAATAAAAACCTAAGGAAGGGAATGTAAAGTAGAACAGAATTGAGTACAAGCAGGATGTCAGAGTTAGTTAATTACTATTAGGAAGGAACAGGATTAATGATAGGGTATTTATGGCAGTGTAATCACTGGTGTCTACTGAAATTCTTCACCACCCACTGCTCAATACCCACCAGAAGAAATGATTTTCATTAGACAATGCCCTACTTGTGTTTCAGGTTCTAAGTAATGCTACCTTGGTTTGGTTTGCTCAGATGATGGCTGAAATCAACAAGAATCATCCTGCTGACTCCTGAAATTCAGACCAGACTCTAAATGGATAGTTACATTGTGGAAAAAACTAAAATCAGTATGTAAGAACTAGTAAAATATTTGAAAACCCTTCAACTTCTTATATGAGAAGTCTGAATTTACATTAACATTAGAGGATTAGAACTCAGTAGGGAAAAATATGTGTAGTGTAAATAAAAATTTGGAGCTATTACAGAACATGTATTTAAATTGTTACCTGATGTTACACGTTAGATTTTATGGGGTATTGCTTGAGAACTTTTGAATTATCATTTGTAAATATTTCTATGGGAAGACTGGTAGTATAGGGCAAAATAAAACAGTTGTTACAACTTAAAATGTGCAAGTAAATAGAGATCCATGTGGATTTTGGGACATAAGCAGGCAGGGGAAACAATACTAGAGGAAGAGTGTGACTACAGGGCTGTTTGGTCCTTTTTCCACTGAAGCCTGAAGGGGTAGAGTTGAAATCATTGTTGCTAGTAAATGCCCTTTAGAGTGTTCAGCTGGAAGTCCTTTTTTTTTTTTCTCCTATTTTTTTTCCCCTTTAGGTGAGCACTCAGAATAAGTGATCCCTGCTTTGAGTCCCCTTTACTACTCCAAAGTGTGTACTAACTACTATATCAGAAAATGGAAGGAAAGTAGGAAAGGAGCGACTACTCTTTTCTCCTTCCTGTCCATATTTTGCCCTCAAATTGCTGTAATTTATTGTTCTCCTAAAATGGATCTTACTGAACACTTTAAGCTTTGGAAAGAAGGGGGGGGATTTCTTTAGAGGGACTACACTTCCTCCTTTAAACATCAGATGATTATTGAGTGAACTTGTACTGGTCATCTTTTATTTCAAAAATACATATCATTCTGCCTTGAAAGGTTATTTTCTCAGTTCTTACTGTGGTCCATTTTAGTGTTGTATATGCAAGTTATTTCTTTTCTAACAGATTTTTCTTCTCTGTGCTATGTCTGAATCTATTTCTTGAGGAAATAATTGACATCTCAGGACAGAGTCATAATGACATCACTGTGAGTGATCCTATGTCAAAGTTCCCATTGAAGTTGGTGAGATACCTGCCTACTGAGAATTAAGAACAAACATCATATCTTTGTAGAAAATGGCAAATATAGGAATTTTTGCCACTTGGAAAGCACAAGAACACTCACGTAACAGTTTAATAACAACAGTGCTTCTCATGTGAAACCTTCCTCTAGAAATGAAAACATGGATTCATCTTGCATTTTATCGCATACACTCGTGTGTGCACAGTACAGCTACCAAAAATAAATAGAATGATATGTATGAAATGACTGGGTACTGCATAAATGTCCTAGATGTACAATTACTGCAAATAGAAATAAAAATACTGCTGCATTTACAGCAAAGATGACTTCCTGCCCTTTTTGGTGTTGTCTGTGAATATAAAGTAGAGAAACCTGTTGCTTTGGCACCTTCAAGCTGGTACAGGCTTTGTGATATCCCCTGTCATTTGTACACATTGTACAGGCAGCAAACTACACCTTTTCCATACACTACTTTGTTCTTTTCTTATCAGTCTAGTAATGGCTTGTTCAAGAAACTGTTGTGTTTACCAGCCTTCTGCTTAGAAAAATCACAGAATCACAAGGTTGGAAAAGACTTTGAAGATCATGAAGTCCAACCATTCATGTCCTAAGCTAAACCATATCCCTAAGTACCTCATCTACCCTTTTTTAAAAACACATACAGGGTCGGTGACTCAGCCCCCTCCCTGGGCAGCCTGTTCCACATCCCAACAACTCTTTCATTAAAAAAAGTTTTTTTCTAATATCCAATCTAAACCTGCCCTGGCACAGCTTCATGCCATTTCCCCTTCTTCTATCTCCTGTCACCTGGCTGAAGAGACCATCACCCACTGCTCTACAACCTCCCTTTAGGTAGTTGTAGATGGTGATAAGGTCTCCCCTCAGCCTCCTCTTCTCCAGGCTAAACACCCCCAGCTCCCTCAGCCGCTCCTCATAGGATTTGCCCTCCTGCCCCTTTACCAGCCTGGTTGCACCTGGCAGAATTAGAAGTTATCCTTTAACATAAAATATCTATTAGTCAAAGGCAGTTGTGTTTAATGCATTTTTGGTACTAAGTTGCGTCAGACCCTTGACACAAGTTGTTAATGTGTTCTGCAAGATTAGTATCATAAAAAATGCTTCATTATTTTTTGATTTTACTGAGGTAATTCAGTTTTTTAAAAATCCTTGAGCATCTGATGGCATGTTTTTTGGGCTCTTTTCTTAAAGGGGGCACTGTTTTGCTGTAGCAGGGAAAGTGAATGAATAAAAGGGCAGTGATTTCTTATCTCTTCTTATATGGGGAGGCTTAGATACAGTCTTCAATGTTATTTGAAACCATATAGTAGTATAAATGTAATATTTAGTGCTTAGAGCATCTCAGTAAGGAAGTAGATTTTTTCCCTGTATTTTAGCATTTGTGGGAAGAAGTGGAGACTTCAGTAAACATGAGTCATGGCAGCGAGAGTTATGGCGTAAGGTTCTGATTCATTCTAGGCCAACCAGAAAACTGTGAGGTGGCCACTCTTGCATTTGATTTTATGGCATCGCTTTCTGTTTTCATGTTTCCCTGACTTTTGGTTGAAGTAATACAGGTGTTGTTCATGATGTTCTGATAAAAGCCAAGAAATATGCTGGTTCAAAAAGAAATTACAAGTACAGTCTGGCGCTGACTTGAATTTCGTTTCTTCAGATTGTATGTTTACATGCTGGATTTCCTCTAGTAAATATTTATGTCACATGTACTCTCAGCTTGTACTAGAAATGATCTCCCTTACTGTAGTAGTTGGGTTCAAGGTCTGTTTCTGCAGGCATTCTGCAACACGTGTTGTGTTGGTAGTGCAGCTGATGGCACAGGAACTTGACAAATTATAATAATTACATTCTTATCCATGAAGTTTCTAGTTTGCAGGGAACTGGAGCTGGTGATACTCTTTTGCAATTAGCTTTGTCAACTGCTGTAATTATACATTTGGAAAATGATGGCATTTTACTTTTCCGCGTTGTTCAGAACTGATGACTGTAGACAAGAGTACATTGTAATGGCTCTGAATTACATTTAAGTGTTTGCTGCTTACTACTGCCTAATCTGGTTTTACTACTTGTATTATTTTTGAGTGTTTGCTTGGGTTCAGTTTGATGGATTTGATAAACTTGGCATGTCTGATTACTCTGGCTTCGAATTCCAGTTAATATATAAACTGCTAAATTGTCAGTGTTACCATGTATGTACACATGCCATATAAGCCCATCTTTGTTTACATACCATGTACGTTGTGCTGAAGTTGATTTGATATCTTTGTCTTGTGCCCTTGACTGCTTCACTTGCTTCTATGCCTTTTAATTTCTCTCTCTTTCTCCGGGATTTACGGTGGTATTTCAGTTTCATGAGGCGTTGCGAATAACTGCCATTAAAAAAATAAAACACCTCAGAGCAAACCATTTTCTCTTATGATCCTCCTCTCCTCCTCCCCATGTGGAGCTCCACTCCTGCCCTAACAGAGAACTTCATATTTTGCCAGACATCCTCGTCCCTGTTGCTGTGAATTGAACGCAGGCATTTAGTTAGCATTATGTGTAGTGGCTGATGGAGAAGTCTCTGTAATTTTCGTTTCATAAAGTACACAAGTCTAGGTTAGCAGACACAATTTATGTTATTAAAATATATTTTTCTGAAATCTCAAAAAGTTATTTACTGTTTTTTCTCAAGTTTTCTCCACAGACAGCTTTTACAGTACCGTGATTATAAATCTCTCAAAAGAGATGATTTGCAGGAAGATCTGTGAAAATGTAGTGTTCAAATAATCATGTCCTGTGAAGTTGTGTCATTCAGTCAACATCTTCATCCCAGCTCACTGCCCTACTCTGGTTGGATTTTCTTTAGAAAAAAACAGGTTTAATCATAATTGTAAATAAATTCCTTAGGGTTGTTTTTTTTTTCCAAAATGTGGTTTTGCAAATAAGTTCACTTGTGTCTGCCTGAATCCTTTCTCTATCATTATTCAGAGTGAAATATTGCTTGCTCAAACCTAAAGAGCCACCAGTATAACAGGTTTTTTTGCATATTACAATACTGTATGTCTAAGTCTGATAGCCTATGCCAAGAAGACTATATACTGTAATTCCTGTATACCTTTTCTTAGCTGCTTATTCCTACTTTAATTTGTAGCTCTGTGGCTTGTGCTGGTGCACCTCTATGTGGAACCATGCTGTAAACTGGATGACCGTCTGAGTGTCCTCCTTTCACTAAAGGGTGATTGTTGCAGCTCTGTTCAAGCTAGGAGAGAAAATGCAGGTAGTGACCAGGGGATTGATGCAAACCTGTGTTATACTTCGCTCAGAGTTATGAGCGTGGTGACGTACATTTTGATCTTTTAAAGATCTTTGTAGCCTTTTATTATGTATGCATCATGATAACTGAGATATAAATATCCAGAGATTAGGGAGTATTTGAAGTCTGGTATGAAGTGAAATCTGAATTTTTGAGCAAACTACTCAGATTTTAAAGGTGAAGATTAAAGTCCAGAATCTGAAGACTACTTTAGCTGCAGAATAGATGTGACTAACATGAAAATAATAGCATTTCTGTTTGGATACAGCATGAGAGATTAGCAGTGTACTTTTTCTAGTAATAATGGGTCATAAGAATTTTGGAGGGTGGAAATTTTTACTATAAAATCTAGGATAAACCTATGTATTTAAAATACTGAGAATATCTTCCACTTTGCTTTCCTATAACTGTTATGTATGAACTTCAATTATGGTTCTGGGCTTCATTTTCCTCTGTGCACTAGAGGAAATTTGGGCTTATTAAATCCTAAGTCTTTTCAGCGTCTATCACAAATGTAAATGAACAGTCTGTAGTGTTGCATGCTCTCTGGATTGCTCTGATGATCATGTTGCCATGGTGATAACAGAGCATACAGGTTCATGAGACAGTATTAGTAATGCAGCAGTTTGAAACTTAATCAATGTACTGCTACTTCTCCCTATTTCAGTATCACTTCAGCAAAACTGAATTCTAGTCAGTTGTCAGTCCAGTTTATTTCCTATGGATTTCTTCTACAAAATTTCCCTCTTTATTCTAGGCACTGATCATGATCCAGTAATTGAAATCTGTAGTGGTCTGTCATACTGATTATATGACTGTCTTGTAGCAGGCAATCTTTTATTCAGCAGCAAACAGGTGAGGAATATTTTGGGCTTGAATAAATTATAACTTCTGTGCAGAAAGAAATTCTCTTTTTCAGAAGATTCATCTTGTTGGATAGTTTTGTTAATTGTGAAAAACTTTCAGACCAGTTTAGAACTGGAAAATGAGTGCCTATTAGATGTAACCAGAGGTATCAAAAGCAACTAAATGGATGTTGTCTTCTGGATGTTAAGAATACATTGAGGAAAAGGTATTTTACCCTTATGAAACTTTAATTAAAAAATATGTTCTTAGCAGTGTTTCATATTCTTTTGCTTCTGAGAGAATTTTAAGTTTAAAAATAATGTCACTAAATGTTTATGGACAATTATTAATCTATTGCTAGTGCCATTAAAGGCAAACAGTGACATAGGGATCTATAGGTTTTTAGAGATATGGTATGTAGTTAAAAAAAAGGCAAATTCTTCCCATGAGGAATAGCTTTGGTAGTAATTATTCAAGAGTAGGATAAAACCCTTAAGTTTTTTCTATACTGCATCTCAGTACTAAAAATTACTTTCTTTTTGGGTGCCATATTAATCACGTTTAACGTGCAAGGTCATGCAAAACTGAATTTACACCTATCATAATAAACCACAAAAGCCATTCTCTGAAGGTTTGTATTATCAGAAAACAGTACACCTGTATAATGCAGCTGTCCCTGGACTGAATATAGGCCTGTAATTAATTTCAGCGCCTACTCTTATGCTGTTAACATCCAGAAACAGCTTTTATTGGTTTATGAGTTGCAGACTGCAGAGGGTAAATTCCGTTTGATAGGCTCTCCTGGGTCACTTCTAGGAATGGTGTGTCAGAAGACATTGGAGCTGAAATTGAAACTGTACCAAAATGTCTATCCAGAAAGTTTCTACTCTCTTTTTCTTATTCTTTTCTTTTATTTTCCTTATTTCTAGTTAAAGCTGCTGTTACCATCTTACAGGCTAGAAAGTGGAGTAGCAGCTTTGTAGGGATCTGCATTGGCTATTCAGGGAGTTGTCACCTTAGCAGGAAACAGACCTCTAAAGCTTTTGTCCGTGATCTCTTCTAGCATCTGGAACATGTTTGCTCTTCGGGCCTGAACAGCTTACAGTGCCGCGACACACAGATGAGAGAAGACAAAGTTTTTGGTTTTGCATAGACTTGTGTGTGTTGTTTTATACTACTAAACTAAAACAAGTTAACATTATTTATTTAGACAAGTAAAGGCAGCAAGGAAGACCTTTAAGAATACATGTGATTGTTTGCGAGGTTAACTAGTTCATGAAGCTTTGTGGACAAAATCAAACTTATTGATTCAAAACTAATATGTTGGATATATAGGATCTATTTCTTACCAGATATATATTGTATACTTTCCTTTTAACATCCTGCTTTTAGCAGGTGGCATGCCTGTGAGAAACTGTTGTCGCAAAAGCAAAGATTTAAGGGGTGGAACGTGATCTAATGGGAATACAGGGGAGAAAAATCACTCTGAGGCAGACCTGGAGGTACAATCCCTCCTTAAGGCTCATTTCAGTCCTCCAAAATTGCTCTTATGAAGGTTGTTAGTAACAGACTGGTTTGAGGCCAGACCTTTGCAGCTGAAAAAGTCAATATACGGAGCTGTTACTTTTTCTTTACTGCCCTGTTCTCGCACACAGCTTTCACCAAAAATCTGTAGGGCAGCAACTGGTCATGCCTCTGAAGAGGATGCGTCCAGGAGCAGTGCGTACAGTCAGTGAGCTGCACTAAGTGTTCTGTTCGACCCTTTCAAGGCTCTGGATCCCGAGCAACCAGAGTTTGCCACCTGCCCCCTCCCTTCAGATAAGCCTACGGTAGTTTAAAAAGTTTCTCAGGGAAATGCAATTAGTAACGAGATTTAATAAAACCAAAACAACTGAATATGAGGAGCGGAGTCACTAGTCCTTTGTTCTTCCTATGTAATGTGAGATAATAGCGAGAAAGCGATTACATTACAACTAAATTAATTAAACAAAGCTCCAAAACATAAATTAGAATTTAACTGTGCCATTAAAAACTAATTTAATTTGCAAGCCATCATTACTAGATAATAAAGACCTACTGCAAAATGCACAACAATCTCTTGTGAACACAGGAAAAAAAGCAAGCAGTAAATCTTGTTGAGCAGATGAGTTTCTGTTACATTAGTAGAGGGGAAAAAAATGCTGAATGGATGTTTTAGAGCATAATGAGAAAGAGGAAGTAATGGAACAATTGGGCAACTTAATTTTAGCCATAAATGGTTTTATCGTTAAGGGAAGACCCTAGGGAATATTACAATAAAATGTATGCAGTATTGATTTTCTTGGTATGAAACTTTTTTGATTCAAAAAACCCTTATGAATTTACAGTAACTTTAAGCTGACACTCCTGAGATGTTACCCTTAGTTTCAGGAAAAATCAGAGTGGAAGGCTTCACTTCTGTGGAGATGTGTGGCATGAGATTACACGGCACAAGTGTGCACCAAAAGATGTACAAACAAGGCAAAAATAGTCTTCAGGCTGATTAATGCTGTTCTGTGTTGCTGGAGTTTCATCTTGTGTTGAATTGGTATACTGGCTGGACTAGAACCTGCTTCCAGGTCTGCAGATGTAAGCAGACATTTGCTGTGTTTCTGCAATTTCCCTTTGCTTTTGGTTTTCTGTATAAGATTGTGTTGGTCCCTGTTACATCTTGCAGTACGTCTCTGAAAACATCATAATCTCTGTATTTCCTGATGCGTTTGATGCAGTTGCTGTAGGCAGGGCGTGCCTTGGCGGTTCAAGCCAGTGCTGTTATTTTGGCCAGGAACTTCCCAAAAAAGTATTCTGCTGCCATCTTTCATTATAAGGCAGTGCCAGCAGATGGCAGTCCCGTACTTTCCTTTAGTCTAGAGGTGGTAGGCTTAGAAAATTACACTTTTACTACAATTAATACTGTTGCTAAAAGAAATGCTTTTCCCAATGCTTTTCCCAATGCTTTTTCCAATGGTTTTCCTTTTCTCCCTTCTTTACCAAGGCTCTGGTGGGAAGTTTGCCCCTTTGCTTTCTCTTCTGTGTGACGTCAGGGTTTGAACTTTATTTCTGAACAAGTGGTGGTGTGAAAATGAGGGAAGGTGTATGGAAGTTGCCGTATAGTCTGTCCCTGTGGCATTAACAGGACTATATAATTTATAGGGTTTATATTTTAAGACTCATTCCGTCTGAGTAATTTTAATCACTCTACCTGCAATTCTCCCTGTAGTATCATGAGGTCAGGCGCTCTCTTGCCTCAGTAGTTGTGGTGTGTTGATGCATGAAGCTAAAACAGCTGCCATGCTCGATCACAGAGGCATAAGGAATGTAATTTGTAATTTAGGCCCAACTCTTGACAACATTTAAGCACATGCCCAACTTGAGGCATGTGAGTTTTCCTGTTAGCAATTAGAGCTGCTCACAGATTTAGTTACCTGTAGATAACAGATTGGGGCACTGTGTATAAATCTACAGGTAGAACTGGTCAGGTTACTTGAATCACTTTGGATACAGAGTGCTGCATCAATACCAGTTGATATTATTTTGCCAAAAAATAAATGTCTTTTCTGACTCATCGTATCCACCAAGCTATGAGTCCTCAGAGAAAGACAATTCTTCACTCTAAGCTTCCACAGGTCATTTTATTTTTGCTTTGTTTATTATTTATGTGTTCCCATAAATGCTTCTTATGCTGTTTCTTTTGGTGCATACAAGAACATCTTCCAATACAGCAGCATAGACCTTGTCTTTTTAGGGGTATGACTTTTCCTGACAAGAGAGAGTGTTTGGGAACTCAAGGGATTCTGGAAGCTATGACTGCGCAGAATAATTACCCAATATCTCCTGGGCTGTCATTTTCACCAGCTTTTCCCAGTGCAGACTTGTGCAGAGCAGCGGAAGGGAATGTGCTAGAGCATTGGCAGAGGTTTCCAGAAGGAGCTTGAAATCTGTCAACACACATGATTGCATTTGAAAAAAAAACCCCAAAACCAAACCATCCTCCACAAAAAAAATCTCAAACCAAAACCAAACACCCAAAAAACCCCACCTTAAACCTTTTTCCAGTATTGCTTCCTGTTGTGTCTAGACACGAATTTATAATGGAGATGAAGGTGATGTGCATTAAGGATATGCTCTGAGTATAACTTTATTTACACAGACATGCTTCTCCTGAAATGAGATGGTCAACACCAGTGGCTAGCTAATAGACTTACCTGATGAACTGATAGGATCCGATCCAAAGGCCAAGGTTTTACTGCTTGTGACGCTTTCCCTCTCCCCAAGCTGCTTTGACGTTGAATCCTTAGATAGAATTGAGTTACCACCGCTGTGTTTTCTAAAATCGAAAAAAACCTAAACACAGGCTAAGAAAGAGAGATTGGTAGGTTATAATATCTCCACAGGATGATGCTTGAGAATAGGCTTAATAATACTAGTAAAGTACTGTTATAAGGAGTTGGGGTGGGTGAGAATATGTGTAAATGTACTATGCTATACTGTTCCTTCACTCTTGCTGTGACACCAGTTCTATCTGAAAAAGTACTGAGATCAGCTGCTCTTGAATTAAATAATATCTAACCCTGTAATTAGTGGTGTGGAAACCAGCAGAGTGCATAAAATGTTGGCGTAATTTGGCTCAGAATAAAGGTATGGTGCGATACATTCTCACTGGTAAGTTGCCTTTGCTAGTATAATTCCACTGAAGAAAGTCAGACTGCTTATGTCACTGTGAGTACAATTGCAGAATTAGTCATTAGATTGTTCTAGCGTATCAGGACTGTGTAGTTTATATAATGCACAACCATAACCCAAAGAGCAATTAAAAAACAGGTAATCACCCAAAATGCTAATAGGCTTGTTGCCACAGAAAAGAAATGTCAATTAAAATTCTTATGAATTATTTACACAATATCCCCCCCTCCCCGTAATTTGATTTCAAATCGAATGTTAGCTTTAGGTCAGGGTTTTATGTGAAGATCTGTAACCCTTCTGAGCTGCACATGCACTCATTAGCTACAGGCACATTTGCAAATGTGCTGGAGTTCTCTCTTGCAGTTGGCAGTCTATTAAATACTGATCAGGTTCCCTCCTTTAAGCACTGCCACTGTGTTGCATCCTACAGGAACATGCCTTTACGCAGTTCCAAAAGTTGACTTGGCCTAGGGATTCTTTCTCAGGTTTGAAGAAATGTCCAGCTGTCAGATTGACAGGGTTGCTTTTGAGCTTACATTGATTTCAGGCAGCCTCGATCAGTAGTGTAATTATCCACAAAATATTAAAAAAATAAATTATGATACTCTCTGTGTGTGTATAATGCCTACCTATTAATCCTTGTGGCTGTGCAAAACAAAAGTCATTTGCATAATTCTTCAGCAGAAATATTTTACAACATGTGAAACTTCTACATGCCACCTGAAGCGTGCGTCTTGGGGTATTTTTCACACTAGGCCTCTTTAACATAGTGTAATACCTGTTTTGATGCTGTCATGATAGATTAAATGAGAGGATTGGAATGTCCTAGATGTAGATCAAACATGTTAAAAGGAGCATAAAAGATGGTAACCTATTTAACTGTCACAATGAAAACCATGGAATTAGATTAGCTGGTGTTTTTTCTCCTGTTCCTTTGATTGTCTGCTGCTGTGATTTGATTTTGCATGTCAAAACAAATATCTTTAAACTGAAGGTGGCTAAATGAGGCTTTTCTTGTTAGGCACTAGTTGACAAGTGGGTGGCTTTTCTAAGGACAAGAGAACCACTTTGAAACTGAGCTTGTGTCTTGTCTGCAGGATAATACTTTCCTGCCCTGTGAACTTTCCTCTCTCTTTTCTCATTTATTATCATTATTATTATTATAACTACTTTATGAGTAGTCATTCTGCTTTGAACAATTTGGCTGTAAGCACAGTGTTTACCAATGAGTGGGATTTTCTTCTTCCTGTTCTCTCAGTAGCATTGCCGGCCAAGCTTCACTGTTTGGATCAGGTTCATGGCCAGTCAGGTGATACTGAAGGTCTTTACAAGAACATCATGGACTGTAGGATCAGTTTGACTGTAATTGTTTGGGAAAGCAAAACAACAAACCATTACTGCTAATAACGGAAATACCTTGTACAGTCTCTTTGGTCCAGATAAACTTTGCACTGTTGGAAGTTAAAACAGAGTCTGCATTTACATGCAAAGTTGTGTATATTTGACCAATGAGTCACTGAAGGACAAAATACTATTATTTTTCCCTAAAATAACTGCAGAACAGACTTAAGCCTTCATTAGCTCTTTCTTTTCCAAATATTTCCCTGTCTAGAACATTACTGGAGTAATTTGTTGATAGTAATTTATTACAAGTTGGTTTCATTGCATTGTAGAGCTTGTAGCATCTGGTTTTGTATGCTGCCTCTTCCAGTGACAAGAGCATGTATGAGAGAAGAAACCTGCTCAGATACTTCTTAGATGTTTCTGGATGCTGTCTGCTGTAGCTGTTTGTGTGGCGTAGAGACCAGGTATGTTGACCGTAGGAATATCGGTTCTCTTGCTGTTGGAGAATTCCAGGAAGTTTTTCAGCCTTATTAATATTTGAGTTGAATGGAAGAGGGAAAGAATAAGGAGGCAGACTTACATTTTTTTGCTTTTATCTCAGTCTTGTGAAGTGCCTGCTGCAATATACTGGGATGGAAACGACTGTTTTTCTTCTGAGCTGTGTAATGATACAGACAAAATACTTGTCTCTGCCCTGACAAATAGTCAGGTATTATGTGCAAAGTGGAAACGTTCCCACAGAAAAGGCCACCAGAAATTCATCAGAGATTACTGGGCAATAAGGCATTTAGGATGGCTTCCTGCAGAGTGGGAGAGGAGGACTCAAAACTTCCCTGTCAAGCTTGGAGTGGGATCCCAATTTAAGTTGGATGGGGCAGGTAAGCTTTTCTCCCAAGGGGATACTGTGAAGGAAAGGAACATGCTAACTCTCTATTTCCTTGGCCTAGTGACATTTTCTTACTTCTGTTTCCCCATCTTCCCTATCATCTCCTTTGAACAGTTCTTCACCCAAAACCAGGAAGCTAAATTGAGTGGAAATCAGTCTTCTGGCAGCTAAAACTCTACTACCAATGAGTAAAATATTCATCAGTAATGGCTTCTTCCTATTACTGGCATTGCACAGGTTTGGGCTTGAAGTGGTGTTACCGGTGCTTGGGAGCTCTCAGTAGTACAAAAGTTACAGGAATAATCCTGACAGCTCTGGGATTTTGTGTTCCTTAGTAAATCCTGTCTCAGATGTCATGGTTTGGTTTTTATTTTTCCTTTTTCCTCTTAACAGTATGTTTATGGGTTTCACAACAATATCCAGGGATTTGTGCTTCCGTAAAGCTGGTAAGAGTGATGTGGTTAATCTTCCTCACCGCTTCCCAAATGTATACCCTGTTTCTCAAGCTTACTAAATAAGTATTTTGTATATTTCTTCTTGTCATCTTCTTCACATCCTACTTTCCCAATTCTGTTTCATTTTATTAATCAGCGATTATAAATGTCACTTTCATAATACCTAATCTATCCCAGCATTAGAATAATCTCCTTTAATTTCAATGTTCTTAAGTATTATTTCTTGTTCTTTTTTATATAAAAAGGAGCCAATTGGCCAAAAGTTGAATCATTTTCACACATTATTGTCAACTCACTTTTCTGGCCAGTGCCTTTTACCAGAAAGAAACAACTACCTAGGAGAGGGAGGGGGGGGGAAAGGACTGGCAGAAAGGCAGCTCTATTAGAAAAACCTAAGTTTATAGCATACCACTTTTTACTCTAGAATGTTAAAATGCAGTCACCTCTGTCCATTGAAGATAGAGTTCTCTTTTCTTGTTATTTTGTCCGTAGATTCATTATCTTACCTTTTTCTAAATTGAATTGCATAAGCCACTTATCTGCCCATGATTCTAGGCAAGCCAAGTCCCTGTGAATTTTATTGCTTCCCTATTGTGTGTTTGCTGATTCACTCTATTCACATCAGCAGCACATTTCATCACTTTTTACTGCATTTTCCTCTTTTCAGGTTTAGAAAGTAAACAAAATCAATACTAATGTTACAGTATTCCACAATTCAACTCCTTCCGCTTGGAACTGCTTCATGCTATAAGTACCTTTGGCTCCAGTATACTAGCTAATTTTTATCCACTCGAGCTGCTTGTCTCTTATATCACAGGCACTAAAGTGAGCATGCAACAATTTGCAAAACATCTTAGAGCATTCTTCATTAGAAGCCAAAAACTGCTTCCAGTCAAGCCTGAAACACGCTGACCAAGAAGTTGTGTAAGCTCCTTTAAAAAGCCAAAAAAAGTCAGAGAGATGATCCCTAGAGGTTATTCATAAAGAACGGGAGAGCTCTGAAGCATTTGTATCTACTGCCTCTTTGCTCACACTTGTCTCATGTTATGAGGCTCTTCTGTATATCATTATATGACAGGACAGGTTTTTAGTGGGTGAAAATTGGTGAAGCTTGACTAGTCTCAATAGTGCTATGGTGATTTATGTTTGATTAACACCTGCCTCAGGCTGCTGAAGTGATGAATCACATGAGTACCCTGACATAATGGTATTTGCTATCCCTGAATGTGATTTTGTGACTTTGGTATCAAGTATCATGGTTGCATGCAAGCATGATGATCTTCAGGATCAAACTCAAGATACTCTATACCAAGAAGGCAAATCACTGACACTTGTGCAAGAAGGGCAATTGTTAACTCCAAATGTTTTAATCCCTTGGTATTGGTCACTGAAGAAACTGGACAAACAACATCAAACTGCGGGCTTTGCATTCTCCAGAGCAGATCCAACCTATTTGCCAAAATATTTACAATTTATATAAAACCAAACATATAATAGTTATAAAATATTATGTTGCAGCATAGCATCTGTCATGTTTTCTTATTATTTAACAAGAAACCTACACTTGAACCTCCATTTGGAACGAGATCCTTTAGTCAGTGGACCTATGAGGAAAGTTTATGAAAGGAGGAGGGAGATCTACGTGTCCCTGCCTTTTTGCTAAAGTGCACAAAACCAGCTAGTATGGATGAGTGTGTTCTAGGGAATCCCATTTTGAACATGGACTGAACCTTGACATGACAGTTACCTTTAGTGTGGGTGCTTGGTCTCATTGCACCAGTCATTTCACCAAAAAAAAAAGTGAGGGGCAGTCAACCCTTAGAAGTATAGAGTTTCAATAAAAAAAGCCAAGTCTGGAAGCGAGAGGAGGGAAGCATCAAGATGTGAAGTAAATTGATTATAGTCACACTGTAAGTAAGTGGCTTTAAAGGAGTTTTATTTATATCCCTTGAAAAATAATACATTTTAAGCGAGCCTTCAAAAAAAGCTGAGATTCATAACTTCATGAAGCCCATCCTATTATATCCAGTGGCATGTACAAATCAAATGGAATTTCTTCAGTGCCCTTTGACTCCACAATAAATTCCAGACACAAAAGAGATGCTATCCTTTCATTTTCACAATATGAATGTTATCTTCCCTTCTATTTCTAGTTCATGTACTTGTGCCTGACATTAACAGGACTATCTGTTGGCAATAACACCTAAAATGACTTCTGGGGTAAAATAGAGTGGATGAAGGGCTGATCTACATGTTGCAAGCATTATTGACTGAATTTATTTGCTTTTAGAAAAAGAAGAAGAAAGCCTATGTTTCTGCTTCATCAGAAGCAGTCCTATGTCTACAGCTGTCTGGCTTTTGACATTTACCTGATTCAGTTTTAACACTTAATTGTTATAAGATGAGCTCTTTGTCATTATTTCAGGTCTGTCTTCAAGGTCTGTGGACAAGATAAGTAGTGGGATAACAGCAAAGTGTCCAGTCTAGCCATGTTTAAATCTTTGTCTTTTCACGGTAACTATTCTCATGCCTACTGTTCTGTTCCTGAATTGCACAGCTTAATTGCATTTGTCAGCATAAAGAGCAAATTAGGTATTACAGGTGCAACAGGGTTTTTTCTCCTGGCAAGTCCATTGACAGTAATGAATGGAAACAATGCCCCCTCATTTTGCAACACATCTGGACTGGGCGATGTATCTAGTCAGTCATCCTTTTAATTCTTTTTTTATTCTGTGTTTCCTAATACTCCATTGAAGTGGTGGATTCTCTGTCCTCATAATCTCATCACTCAAAGCTACTATGTTCTTTCACCCTGAAATTTTCAGTATTACTATTAATAGAAATAAGAAGATGACCAGTTACCTTGCTGAGTCCAGTTCTTGTCTTAGTGAATCCTGTCGTTTGCACGACAGATTCTGTAGACTTGATTCTCCCTGAGTAGCGACCCATGCCCATGTAAAATGAGTGTTCAGAGTGGTCTGTTTTAACACCCAGTCAGGATAAATGTCAAGGAGTGCAGGGCAGTGTGAATCAAATGTTTCTGATTTCAGTGTATATCAATGAAAATGAAGAATTTTTTTCTGGGCTTAATTTCCTTGATAACTCTGTTTTGATCTGTCATTCCAGTCAGAAATGAAGGGTATAAATAATTCAGATATTGCCCTTCATATTTGTATAATGCATCCTGTTTTACATATCCTTAGCCAGAGGGTAACTACTGTGTTCTTCTGGGTAGTACTAATTCACCACTGCTGCCACAGCAGGGAAATACCTTGCCCTTTCACAGAGCACCTCCCTGGCTAGCTAAAGGAGACAGCCACAAACAAGTTTACTAATTTTCTTGATTTTGAGTTATTTTAACCCAATAGGATTTCACAAAGGAGTCAAATAAAAATTGCAGTGTGGTATGAAAAACATCCAGATAGTATTTTAATAGTTACAAATAGATTCATACTGGGAGTCCTTAGTCCTCAAGCTTGTTTTGGTTTTGAAATCTTCAGGGAGTCAGAAGACAGAGGAACCTGTGAGTTCCCATTAACTGTTACAAGTCCCACACTGCTCTTCAACTACCAAGTAAATAACAGTGATGGAGACCAAGAGGACCACAACTCACAGCGAGTGCTTCTGTGAGACAGCAATAATGAACTCTCCCTTTTGAGGTGCATTAGTGACACGGTTTCTTTACTTGCTGACTGTACCTTAAGCTACAAATGAATTTCTTTTGTTTCAGATACAGTTAGCCACGTACCCATGCATCGGCTGTCTTGAGAATGTAACTGAATTAGGTGCTGATGGTGAGGAATGTACCTCCAGTTTTCATAGCAGCTGACCCATCACATACACTAAATGGACTTCGGTTGCTCTTTGGACAGAGGCAGAGTAAATTAAATTAGTCAGATTAAAGTAGTCTGATACTGGTAACACATTTCATGGGTACCTCCTGCTTTGTGTCTGACTTGATCTCTGTGAGGCTGCTGCATATAAAACACTTGGGAAAAGACAATTTTATATTTCTGAAAGAGAGAGAAGTCATAGACTGAAACAGGACATTCTTTCTTTCTAACTGACAAGCAATATCATAAAGGCAGCTGCTGGGAGCATAGCATGTCTGTCAAAATGTAAATTGTTTGTGACTGAAGCACCCTTCTGCAAAGATACAGCACCTACCTCTTCAAAGGAGCTTCTTGGAAACAAAACTGTGCAGATATCATACCTTGTTGTAGGAGAGCCTATAAGTGAGCCTTTAAATATATCTCCCATCATTTCCATAGGATTTATGGTAGGTTAGATTTCAGGATATGCTATTTTTTTAGTACAAATTACTACAAAGTTATTTTAAAAATGTATAGATGCAGTGAACCTGAATGGAATCCCTACTTTCACCCCCCGCCCCTCCCCCCACACACTCTGGAAAAAGTCAGGGTGGAAATATTTTGACGAATAACCTTATTGCCCCTTTCAGAAAATTGGCTGGTGTAAATTCTCTCTAGATGGCAGTGCAACCCTTTCAATGATGGATCTGCTTCCTTCCCCCACCCCCTTTCCATTTCTTCTGGAGACTCATTTCCAGCTGTACTGCACTATGATTTAACAGGGCTTTGATGCTGTAAGATGTTGGCGGGCACAGATTTTTTTTTCTAAAAGGATAATATACTGCTTTTTCAAAGTCAATTAACACTTAGGGCAAATGAAATGGGGAGAGCTAAAGGTCAATTACTAAAGGATGGCCACAAAAACCTTTCTGGTTTACACAGCATTCATCCAGGGATTGCAGATCACTGGGAAAAGAAAGGAAATAGTAATTAGCTCATTTCATTTCTTGATGGTCACCAATAAAATAGTTCAATACAGTTTATATGTTTTATTTTCAATTGAGTGTGACTGGTGCTAATAATCATTCTGACCAGCCTGGGACTCTGTTGTTTCAAGGCGTTGTACTGTCATCACAGTAGCCGGGAGATTGGTGTGGCAATTTATGCACCAAGCAAATGTTAGCATAGAGAATAGCATTAGTAGTTCAGGTTTGGACTGCACTTAATAGCCTTTGTGTGTAAAAGGAATATTGTAGCTGGGCTGTCCAGCCATTACATGCACGAGATCGTGAGAAAGAATGCCAGTGCCAGTTTTTAACCATCATTCATCAGTCTATTTAAAACAAGCAGTTAAATGAAAACTTAGTCTTTGGAGGTTTGTGGTGTTGATTCATTGTCTTACTAGCTGCTGACTTTTCATGCTGTAACTGTGATGCTGTTTTACAGGTGTGCTGCTATGGAGAGGAAGATTTAATCAGATAGGGCTCCAGTGCTGCTTAGACTCACCCACCTTCCTGTTACTCACGTGAGTCAACCTGACACCAGTGAGGCAACTCACTGATGTAAAGTAGAAGCAACGTGTTAAATGCTTTTTTGAGTTGTGTGCCTTGTTTGGAAAAACGGGAGACTTATTTCAGGAAAGCATACATTTTAAGGGAAGCTTTAATAAAAATAATAATAACACCAAATTAAAGGACCATTCATAACAAAATGAGGTAGCAGATTACTGTCTTGTCAGCTTAATGGTGACTGTACATGAAAATGGCCAGGTCTGACTTGAATCTGTGCTTTCTGCTTGCCTTTTGTGCTTTGAACAGCTTTCAAGGCAAGACTCACACTTAAGATTGCAGTCACAGTTCATTTCTATCTTTTTAAAAATAACTCTGCTGAGTTTAATAACCTTTTCCTTTTTGAATAAGGAGTTTCTGTTTGCAGTCACATGAAAAGAAAAAAAGGCCAGTGCTACAGACAGCAGGAGATTATTTCATGCCTACCTACTCAAAGAAGGTTTTACAAGAGCACAAGGGCCAGGCAAAGCACATAATGAGCAAACTCTTGTGAGGTAAATTATTATTTGGGATTATGAATGGGCCCTTAATGTGTGTGGGAAATTGTGCTGCCAACTAGTTGTGTGTGGCACTTGACTTGCAGGTAAGTAGCAACTTATCTGATGGCTGTCATCCTTGCCTCATTTCACTGTCTGGCAGCAGGAAAGGGAAGAAAAAAGTGCTGGACCTGGAAGTCATGCTTCCTTGTTTGCTGCTGTGTCAGAAAGACAAACCTCTTTCTAGCCACGATTGTGCATGTGTAGTGCGCTAATTGTCTGCCCCTACCTACATGCAGCTGGCAATCTTTGTCCTTTTGGTTTGAAAAGCACAGCATCCCAACCCTTGAGCAACAGGCACTGAGGCACAATGCCTAATTTCTTTTCTCCAGTTTACAAAGGGAGCAAGGATCAAATGTGGAGTTCCTGTTCCTCAGCTGCAGACTATATCCCACTTTAAGGATATGCGGTAACTTTTGTCATGGCAGTGGCTATAGTATGATGACATGCTAACTGGAGAGTACAGAGGCTGCAGATACACTGCACACTCTTCAGTTGCACAGTCAAAAGTGATGCGTTTCACTTGAAAAAATGGCAGCTGTGTGTGTGTGCAGTGTTTGCCCTTGTCTGATTCAAGCTGTTCGAATACTGGGGTAGCTACTGTATGTTTCCAGGGCAATGTAGCATGTAGGGCTGTCCCAGTGATGTGGTTGCCGTAGCAAAAGACTTGACCAACTTTCTGGACAGGTTTTATAGCACATGCTAACCTATGTAGTGGTGAGGGGTCATGCTTAGCTTACACCTTACTCTGTTGTTCATGTTTTTCTAGTTGTATCCACTTATTTTGCCAATGATTTTGTTGAGGCAGGAAAAAAAAGGGTCTGGGATATTTGTTTGGAGTGCTGAATATCCAGAAAACCGGAACATGTCCACAGAGGATATTCACATCAGTTGTACTGTGCCTGCGAACTGACCTGTATGTGTATTGTAACACAGTGCAAGGGTCATGTGTGGCGAAGAATACACGTGTATCTTTTCATCCAGAAAAAATGCCAGCTCTGCTGAAGTTGTCTCAGGCTTGTCGCTGTGATTACTCTAGAGCAATTTTGGGGAATGGTCCTCGGGGTATGAACTATCTCACCACAGTATCTGTTCTTCTGGGGAGCAAGAAATTCTGTCAGTGTGTCTGGAGACACATATGCAGGGAGATTAATTTTCCCCAAACTAGCAGAATCATAAGACTGGCCCCCCTCTCTCCCTTTTTTTGGACTTATCTTATTCGATGGAGAGAAAAATAAGATCTATACTATGCTATTAAAGAAAAAGGAAATTTGGATGCAGCTTTTGTCTTCACAGCTTTGAATTGGTAAGCTTGTGAGAACAGCTGTTCTTTATTTCAGCAAAATCAGGAAATGCAGAGATGAGCAACAATAAAAAAAACCCTGGGTGATCAAAACCAGTCCCTGTCTTTGCATCTGAGCCAGCATCCGTTGAAATCAATGATAGCTCCTTTTCTTTGTTGTTGATGGAAACAGCTTCAGGCAAAATTGGCAAGGTATGTTAGACCACAGCTTCCCAGTGTGTTATGTTTTAGGGAACCCACTCTCCCCCCAGCGTATATAGTATGCAATCCATTGTTTTACATGGAGAAAGCAAGTGAGAAATACATATACTGCGAGCTTTTAATTTATTTGGTTTTAATGTGTGGATTTAACAAATATTTTCTTAAAATATATTATGAATACATCTTAATCTAGAACTTACAAGTAGGTAGGGGAGGTTGGGGGCAGAAAAAATAGTTAGCCCTCTGCAAGAGTAAATTTCTTAAAAATCTTTCTTCATGAGCTGATGTCATGGTTCATTTCAGGCAATCCACCTGAATAGATGTATAAAACCCAGGACATCATGTGGCAGTTGCTGCTTAAGCCTTCTCATGGTTTTACTTGTGAGCCACTTAGGTCAGGCAGAACCTTTCTGAAAATATGCATTTTATTCTGAAATCCAAATGATCAGGTAGCTGGAGAGAAGTGATTTATGAGAAAAGATTCAAGTCTCCCAAGAGCAGTCAGTAATGCATTTGCAGTCTTCACTGCTTTGATTGCTGTTGATAGTAAGGCCAGAGATATGAAATGTATGTTTACTGGATTTTTCTAGTATTTCAGTATTTCCAGTGGATTGTATGGAGAGTAGTAACGAAAGTTAATTTAAAATAACAAAATATTTCATGACTCTTAATTTACTAGATACATATTTGTGAGATCGACAAGATTTGCTAATCCATCTTCTGAGTAGAAGATTAGGTTTCTCACTTTATTTCAGGCTATGAAAGTAACACCATTTTGTTTTTCTGCCTTCCTGGGAATCTGGTCTCTTGTGCCTCTTGCCTCTCATAAATGAGGTTTGGATTATCCGAAATTGTTTTCTGGGTTTTTTTATTAGACATTAACCTCAAGTGACAAGGTCAATAGGAATTAAAAAAAAGATACAGAATTAATATCAAATTTTGCTCATCTTTTGTGTAGCTAAGAAGATAACTTAAAAGGTCTGTAAAGGTGTTTCTTTCTGGAATGAAAACAAAACATGGCATGAGGGTAAGGAAGCCTAATGGCCTGTCTCAATGCTGTTTTTCTGTTGTCTTGGAGCTGGAAGGAAATCTTAGGGTGTCAGAAACCACACGTAAGCGTGATACCTTATGGGCTGCACAGGCTTTGTCAGGGCTGGGAATATTCATATGCATTCCCAGTCTTTATTTTTTTCATGTAAGAAGGCCCTTGAAGGCTGATTCTTCAGGAAGCTGTAGCTATAGGAGCCTGAAGCACTACGGCTTTGAGGGAGGAGGTAGAGAGTGTAATGAACTGAAGGTTGAAGGTCTCTTGGTGGAGGAGTTTCCCTGATAGACAGCTTATAGTAGTCTCACTTTGTTGAACAGATCTACAAGTAACAAAGGAGCATCTCCTTTTTAAAAATTTATTACATTTTTGGTTTTAAGCTGTTTTGCAGATCAACCTGAAAAGCAGAAGAGAAAAAGCTGTGATAGAGATCTTCACCAGTGGGGAATTTAACTGAAGTACTTTGTCAGCCTCATCTGATCCAACAGCCAACAGACTGTGATTATCTGCACTGGATTTGAATGCTAATGGGCTGCTAAAGGTCCTTATCCACTGTGAAATAGGATTTGAATAAATATAAACTGCTGCTTTGGTCCAAACCAGCCACAGCAATGGTAGCTAACCCATGTGGAAGTGAACTCTTCATATATGTATTTGTCCTGTAACCATGAGATCCCTAAAATATTGTTGGAATTTGGAGCAATTAATCACAAAATTGAGTTCACTCTGAGCCAACTTTTTAGCATAGCCCTAGTTTCATGTGCTTCAAAAGTGAAATAAACCCCTGCCTCGTTGTGTTCCCAGCGTCAGACTCAGAACAGTCATTAGCCTTCTTTTTGTTCCTCTGCAAAGATAGGATTCAAGAAATTTCTTGTTTTGCAGCTCCCGAGGAAAGGAATCATACTCAGGTTTGGGGTTTTTTTGCTTAATTTCAGCAGTGCTTTAATTCAAGTGCCGATTAAGCAGCACGTATTGAATAATGCTGAATTTATCTTGTCTCATTCATATGGTATTTATACCATTTCCTATGGACTGAGTTTTAAGCAGGAGATTTAACCATAACTTTCTCTTCAAGCAGATGCAGGTTGATTTTCTGAGGGTGTAACATTATGTTTTCACGCTGCTGAAGAAGTGATCGATGGGTGACCTTCTTTCCTGACACACTTCAGAGAATTTGTGAGGTAGTCCATTTGTTGAGTGTTACATGTTTCATCACATGATTCTAAACCTTTTTTTTTTTGAAAGGGAGGAGCTCTTTTTCAATATACCATAAGGAATGATGTGCAAGAGAATAAGCATGTCAAAATCCTTTCAGATTCATCATTTCAATATTTTCTTCTGCTACAATGGTTTAATTAGACTAGTCGTCTATTGGTAAGGGCTTTTGTATATCTTTAATGAAACTGAAGAGCATGAAATGTGGTTTCCTTGCCTTTAAATGAAGCCAATTTTAGAAAAATAAAATGCGAAATGAAGAAATTGTTGGAGTCACAGTGCATGAAATTAAGAGAACCCTGACTATATTGGCAACAAGGTTTTTTCTCTAGCATTTTGATGACCATGTAGCTAAATGGGTTGCAGGCTAGCTGTGGAGAGATCACAGAATCACAGAATTGTAGGGGTTGGAAGGGACCTCGAGAGATCATTGGGTCCAACCCCCCTGCCAAAGCAGCTCCCTAGGACATATCACTCAGATAGGCGTCCAGGCGGGTCTTGAATATCTCCAGAGATGGAGACTCCACCACCTCCCTGGGCAGCCTGTCCCAGGGCTCCCTCACCCTCACTGGGGAAAAGTTCTTCCGCATGTTGGTGTGGAACTTCCTGTGCTCCAACTTGCAGCCATTGCCCCTTGTCCTATCTCCACAGACCACTGAAAAGGGGCTGCCTAATTCACCCTGCATTCCATGCCTAAGATATTTATAAACATTAATTAGATGCCCCCTTAGTCTTCTCAAGACTGAACAGCCCCAGCTTATTCAGCCTCTCCTCATAGGGGAGATGTTCCAGGCCCTTAATCATCTTTGTAGCCCTTCTTTGGACTCTCTCAAGGAGATACCTGTCCTGTTCAGGGGCCTGACCAGGGCAGAGTAGAGGGGGAGGATCACCTCCTTTGACCTGCTGGCCACACTCCTCCTGATACACCCCAGGATCCCATTGGCTCTCTTAGTCACCAGGGCACACTGCTGGCTCATGGCTAACCTGACATCCACCAGGACCCCCAGGTCCTTCTCCATAGAGCTCTTCTGCAGTAGGTCATCCCCCAGTCTGTACCGAAACGAACGGTTGTTCCTTCCCAGATGCAAGACTTTACACTTGCTTTTATTGAACCTCATCTGGTTTCTCCCTGCCCAGCTCTCCAGCCTGTCCAGGTCTCACTGGATGGCAGTGCAGTGTTCCTGCGTGTCAGCCACTCCTCCCAGCTTCGTATCATCGGCATACTTGCTGAGGGTGGATGCTATTCCCTCATCAAGGTCGTCAATGAAGATATTAAACAGGACTGGACCCAACACCGATCCCTGGGGAACACTGCTAGTCACAGGTCTCCAGTCAGACTTTGCTCCACTGATCACCACCCTCTGGGCTCGGTCCGACAGCCAATTCTCAGCCCACCTCACTGTCCACTCATCTATCCCATGCTCTCTCAGCTTTGCTATCAGAATGTCATGGGAGACAGTATCAAAAGCCTTGCTGAAGTCAAGGTAGATGACATCCACTGCTCTCCCTCCGTCTACCCAGCTGGTGATGACATCATAGAAGGCTATGAGATTGGTTGAGCACGATTTCCCCTTGGTTAATCCATGCTGCCTACTCCTCATGACCTCCTTCTCATCCAATTGCTTGGAGATGGCATCCAAAACAAGCTGTTTCATAACCTTTCTGGGGCAGAGGTGAGGCTGACTGGCCTATAGTTGCTGGGATCCTCCTTCTTGCCCTTTTTAAAGACCGGAGTGACATTGGGTCTCCTCCAGTCTTCAGGCACTTCTCCTGTTCTCCAAGACCTGTTGAAGATGATAGAGAGTGGCTCAGCAATCACTTCCGCCAGCTCCCTCAGCACACTTGGATGCATCCCATCCAGGCCCATGGATTTGTGTACATTAATCCCTTTGAGATGCTCCTGGAACACCCCCACCTCAACCAGAGGGAAGCTCTTCATTTCCCAAACATTACTTCTTTCATCCAGTGTCTGTGGGTCCCGGGGGGCCTTTGAAGTGAAGACGAAAGTGAAAAAGGCATTCAGTATCTCCGCCTTCTCATCATCCCCCATTACCAGGACATCCGCCTCGTTCAGCAGGGGCCCTACATTATCCCTGGTCATCCTCTTACTATTCACATATCTAAAAAACCCCTTTTTGTTATCCTTTATGTCTCTTTCCAGCTCAACTTCCAAGTGGGCTTTAGCCTTCCAAGATTTTCTTGGTTTGGATCATATGCTTTTAACAGTTATATTGGCTTCAGGTTCTTTTGAGGAATTCATGGTCCCAATCCTGCAGTTATCTTGAGGCAGGTGGGGCTTTGAGCTCTGGTGGATGCTCACTGGCTCCTAGTTCATCTTTACACCTTTACTTTCTCACTGAGCAGTGCAGGGTGTTGAGGGGATATGTCATGGTCTGAAAAGTTTCCTTTTGGAAGGACCTCCCATGAAGAAATTTGCTTCTTCTGAAGTAAGTTGGCATTTCAGTCTAGAAGAAAGATTGTTTTTAAATGATAAAGAAATTTTTTGGTGTTTTTTTTCTCTAAAGCAGACATCCAAAAATGCTCACTATGGCAGTTTTCTTCTGCAAATTGCGCTTTCATCTAAATGAAAATGTTTCCCAGAAATTTGCAGTTTTGAATTAAAAAAATCTAAAAGTAAACACTCAAATTGAAATTGCAAGCTACTTACAGATTTCATATTAAATTCAACTTAGCATCTAGGAGCATGTGAAACAGGCACACAAGACTTTGTGGCCAGCTGGTGGGTTGAGTACAGTAATACCGTCATAGAAGATGGTTCCTTATGTGCTTTCTTCACTGCCAGTCAGTCATGGCATACACTGCAAACCACAAAGTACTTTCAATATCTTCTCAGACTTTGGATTCTTCCAGGGCTTCTGGAAGCTCAGTGACTGATGAAGTCCTGCAGATATAGGGGAGGAGAGAGAAATTATGTTAATTAAAACCCCCCCGAGTCCTTAAAAAAAAGTAAACCACTGAAAAATCATAAAATATTCTGAGAATATAAACCAAAGATATGGCAAATTATTTAAATATGCCACCTTTTTGGAGTGTTTAAAAATAATTATATTTTAAAATGGAACAGAAGTTCTGATTTTTCTACCACAAAAAAAAAAAAGCCAAGAGATGTTTTAATGAATAGAGTCCTGATTTTGAATGAGTACTCATCAGAACAGATGAGTATTCTACCATTTTTGCTAAATAGAATGTTTCTTTTTAAAAGCACATTGGCAGGTGTCAGCTTTTTTTGAATTGTGACACTTCCTTATTCATTTTCAGTTTTGTGTGTGTGTCTAAGCACTGTCTCTGTAACCTAAAAGACAAGGTCCATGTTCTTGATCACAGTAAACTTGTGATTCACCAGTCCGTTGGTGTGAGCAATGAATGTCCTTACACTGCTGTTAAACTTTACATGCAACCTGGCCACTGTTGGTGGCATGGTGCTGAGGAGGCTTGGGATATAAATCAGAACAACTTCTGTGAAGGCAAAAGAGATGTAGTGAAATAACCAACTGAAGAGATGGCTTCATGTGAGCACAACCTTATATATTTAAATCAAAGTGCACTGCCTCTTCTGGTATTCTGCTGGAGTTAAATATATATCTCCAGTAATTGCTGCATGGTAACACATTTGTTCACCATAAGTTTGCAAGCTTCAGATGCTCATAAGCCAGTTCTATGTAGTTTTTATGGGAAAGATGAGAAAGGAGCAAGTTTTCTTGAGGAGGGTGGAGTGGGAATCCATGAGAGAAATTAAGAATTTAGCAGAGATAAGTATTATTTGGTCATGTAGTTTGAACTGCTGGCAGTGTAAGCTTTGACTCTGTGTGTGGACTAAATAGCAAATCATTAAACCCTGCCAATAATGCTCAGTCTTTTACCCTGTCTTGGAAATTAAGGATCAATTAATGTAACATAAAAATGATGGTAAATCAGGAGTACTGGTGCATGAGAAAGGAAACAATTGTTTGTGGTTTTCATGAGAAGATTACTGGTTTTCAGGATTTCAATTGCATACAAACTGCTTTTGCATCTCTAATTGAAGATGTGTTGTCATTAGGGAGGGTTGACTTGACATTGAAAAACTTCAACACAATACAAAGACATGAAAAATGGGCTTGTGTTTGCCTTGAAAGTGATTCACTGGCTCATACCGTGATGTTCCTTTCGTTCCTAGGGATGCTGTAGGATGCTAAATTTCCTTCTGCATGAGGCTAAAGGTACTAGTTTACACAGCAGCAGTAAGAGGTGTTGAAGCACAAAGGGGCTGTGCAGAAAGTCTCCAATATCCAAAAGCAAAAGCTTTTCTTTTAAGATTAAAACATGTACAAAGGATGACTTTGAAATAGGTTGTGATGTTTTCTTTTTGATGAGTAAAACTCACACTAGAGCAGACACAAGATGCTCTATAAACTTTATTTAAAAATTGATACTCCTTAGACTAGGAGGTCTGGATGTATTTAGGAGAGCTTCATCCTGTATAGACGTAATTTGGGAATCTTACCTCATTCTTTCAGGTGATACAGCAATGTGTATTACTCAGCTTTATTAAAATATAAGTTATTTTGCTAAATAATGGGTGTTTTCTGCATTTTTTCGAGGTCAAGGTTCCTGTATATTTTTCTTTATAAAAATTGTACATCGTGCTGTTTTGTTTGGGGTGTGATGGTTTTGGGTTTTTCTTTTAATTTCTAAAGGACAGGATTGGATTTCTTTCATACTTGCTGGGATCACTTCATTCTTTTCAGAGTAATCACTGCTAGGTGATAAAAAATGGTGTAGTTTCTAGGAGCTGAACATTTTGTCAATAAAAGTCAAGGCATGATACAAGATGATAAGGAAGATAATGTGAATTTGAAAAAAAGGGTGGTGCTTTAGCTCAAGGACATTGTCCTTTTGATATGGCCAAACCAGAACTGAGTTGGCTTTTCTGAAGTTGGCTTTGAATAGAGACAAAATTTGTGACATTTTTCTTCAGCTGCCTGTGAAGATGTACTTATTTTTATTACAACTCTATGCTTTAGTACATGATAGGTTGCTGCTAAACAAATGATAGACTAATTTTCTTGCTTTATATATTTGATAAAAATAATGCACAATTAAAAATATTGATGTTAACTTTATTCAAAGTGATGCTAAAGACACGTGGTATATGGTAGCTAGTAATGTATAGCACATTTAATTTGAGAGGCTACAGGTTTACAGCAGAGCTATAATCTGCAGTATGATGTCCACAAGAGTATAGAGCAAATACATTTGCAGGCACTGATGTGGTGTTCTTAAGAAAACAGAGCCAAGTATACTATTTCATTGGGAAACTATATTAAGCAATTTAGTCTCCCCTAGGCTGGAGATGCATGAATGACTTTCAGTTCTGTTTCAGCCACTTGGTTTTCCTATATTTGAGAGAGACTTTGCAACCTAACCTGTATTTTTCAAGTGGCAGTTTTTGAGAAGTGATCATCAGTAACATCTTGTTAGAGACCATGAGATGATACAAGTTTACAGGATCTTCTAGAGAATTTCTTGCAATGAAGATATGTTTCCTGACTGTACTCTTGAGATTTACATCGCCTGTTTAATCATCTTGTCTGTTCCTCTTCGAAGAAGGGATAGATATTAATGTAGCTATAGGAGATCTGTAACAAATAATAACATATGCCTAGTTGCTTAACACAAGTGTTCTCATCTGATTGCACTTGAAAATGAATGAGTGGGTTATTCATGCCTTGTCTAAAATAAATTTGCATTTATGAATTGGCAGAAACAGACATATTCTCTGGATGAGTGTTAAAGTGCCTGGTATACCACCAAGGATTTCAATGACTAAACTGTCAATGGATATTATTATTAAATCCTAGGGACTAAAAAACCTCAAAGAACCTTGTTGCAGTTTTATAAAGATTAGGGTTTTTTTGTTATCTTTACCTGAACTAATTTTCACCTTACTCTGTGTGTAATCCTCTGATTTGTTAGTTTGCTCACAGAGTAAGAGTCTCTGAAGTATGAGTAGCACTTAGGTTAAACATACCTTATTACTACCATCTGAACTTGGCCCTTGATCCTCCCCTTCCCTCCACCCAAGAAACTGCAGTTTTTCATCTAGCTTTAGATCACAAAGAAAAAGCAGGACAAATTTCTAGAGCAGAACAACTTGCTTTGTCAGGGTATCATGTTGTAAACACCTGTATTGTGGTTATTAAGAAAAAGAAAATTAGTTGCAATAATACTGTGTATTTCAACTGTTCAATACACATGTAAAGAATATGTGAGTGTATTATGTCATTTTATGTTGTAGTACCTTACTGTAAATGGAGGTGCTCCTATGAAGTGAAAAAAAATATGCAGTCAGCAAATGCCGTTCCTAACAAAGAATTTTATTTTTAAAAATAAGAGTACAGCTGCCAGCAGAGTGTCTGCCTGCCTCTCACAGAAGAACCATGCATGTGACAGGGCACTCTTTGCAGAGACAGTTTTGGTGTACACACAATCTGAACACGTCAGTGCTTCCAAGAGAGAAAGACAGATTGACTCTTACAGAACAAGTTCTGTGCGTTGACTTTTCATTCTCTCTAGCCAACATATGCAACCTTGAATTAAAACTCCTTTGTATCTGCATGCAGCTTGGGCAGGATATTTAAAAGCTCTTCTCATTGTGCTTCTTGTGTTCTCGTGGGTTCAGCTGAATCTTTGCAATGGACATAGTGAAAGGAGAACTTCCCAGAGGAGTTACTAAGTCTGACTACTTTTTACAATTGATCTTTTTTTTTTTTTACATTAAAACCAAAAAGCTGAAATCTGCCCAAATTAATAAAATTTTCTGATTGGAAGAGAATTTTCATAAAATAATCATTTTAGTGAAATAGCTACGAGAATACTTTGTATGTATCAGAATGGTAAAATGAATGTGATGCAGTTTGCTAGCAATATCAGCATTCCATTGATATGGTCTTCCTGTACCTACAGATTTAGTGTATAGCATACTCATTACTTATAACAGTTATATATCATCTAAATCACATCTTTCTAGATTCTTAGGTGTTGATATTGTTGAGGGTCTTACTTTGATGTAAAACTGTTCATTTTTTTTCAAGTATCCTGCTTATGGGGACTGTTCCCAAGAAAGGAGAGCTCAAGAAATCCTTGTAACACCTGTGGATGAAATGGACACTAAAAGAGTAAAGAGAAAAAATGAAGCTCATTAATTCCCAGACTGGAATTCTCTTCATTTAAATCTGAAAGAAAACATTGTCTTTCTGGAGGTAAGAATTTTCTGTGTGCTACTTCTTTCCCATTCCATTTGAAATAGTAATACAATGTTTTTATATTTTACTTTGGCATAACTTGAGTTAAGAGTACTTGTTTTTAGCTTCAGTTACACAAGTTATTTTTCAGAGGTTTTTCTGGACATTATTTAAAAAAAATACACTAAGTTCTTAGAAGATTTTTGCTCAGGGTTGTTTGGGATTACTTGAGGCTAAAAAAACCCCAGAGGTTGAAAGCATCCTGTACTCACTTGTTTACTCTTGGGCTGTTTGGGAGAAGCATGTCACTACTGGAGACTCTTGATATGTATGTCATGTTATAACTAGATGATACAGCATGTAAAAAGTATGACTGTGTTACTTTACCTCAGCTTCTGGATTCAGCAATATAATTTTAGTGCATGTCACGTAGAGTATGAATCTTTACGTGAAAGATACAGAAAAAAAAATCAGGCTAGTAATTAGAACCCAACTTTCCTTGCACTGACAGCAGCCAAGTCATTTATTAAGTCAATGTAGCAGAGTAACACAGCAACATCACACTTGATTGAAATCTTGGCCAAGTCTGACAGATGTTTTCAACTCATTGTCAATCTCAAGTATGTTTTAATGAGTTTCAAGTGGCTGGAGCTCCCCTCTGCAGATGCCACTGTTACTGAAACCGTGAAAAGAATCTTTAGGGCAATGACAGCATGGAAAATTCTTTTGAATAAGTGGTGTGTCCGAAGTTAGTCCTAGCTAGCAGCACAAGTGCTGTTCCTGAGCATGATCCCCACCTTTTGAAGAGTCTGAGCTTTATGCAAAATCAGATAGGTTTATGTGAATACCCCAAATTCTCAAAGCATTTGATTCGCTAAAATAAAGGTGTAATTTTGGAAGAAAGAATCATTCAAGGATTACTGATAGTTCCTGTTTCCATGTAACCGAGAGGAAAAAAAAATTGTGTAACAATTGATTTTTCTGTTTACACTTCTGGGTCTTGCTAGGAGTTAGAAGAACAAAAGCATATCAGAATAGAAGCAACAACAAATCTTTTATAGTGGGCTAAGCAGGAATGCCTGTTTCTCTTCAACTGTGATAGTATGATAGATTCCAACTGGCTCAAGTGCAAAGCTACTGATCACTGCACTTATCTTGTTGGACAGTGGTTATGCACTACAGAGCCGATAAGTGGGATGGCTAAGAAAAAGAGATGGAGATACAGGGGGTGCCTAAGATAGCAATCCATTTAATCCTTCAGTTTGATAAGGTTTATTAAGTTCTTTGCTGGGCAACAGACCAAATGGATGTAAAATTAATTTGGGGCAAACCAAGTTTTGGTGGGTTGCCATGTTAGTAAAGGAGACCTACCTAGAAGTTGATGAAGCATAAAGTGACTGATTGAGCCTTTTTATGACAATGTTCTCTTTCTTTTTTCCACTCGTCCAAATTAAGCTATTTGAGTGTTCTTACTAGAGTTTTTCTCCTATTATGCACAATATTTTAAATGGTTGAAGTCTAGTATGTAATAGGACATATTTGAATATTTAGATATATTTAGAATTGAATACAGTTACAAGAAATCAGTTAATATGGAGAGTGGATAATTTCCTTTCATCCTACTTAAATGTGCTCTTGTATAATTTTTTTTATGCCTGAGTGAATGGTAAATTTTGAACACAAGTCATCACTATCTTCATTGGTCAGTTGGATGTGAGCTACATCACATCATTTAACTTATTTGTTAATAGCCAGAATGAACACCATTAAGTTTCCCAGGGAAGGCAAGTCTCAATATTTCATGTTTAATCATACTAAAAGTCATCCTGAAACAAAAACATGTCCTGGAGAGGTGTTATTTAAAGGCCTATTAGTTTTTTCTGATGGTCCCAGTAACACTTAAATTTATATACTTAGCTTTGAAACTAAAACTTTATGGTTCAACCACAACTGTGTTGGCTTTTTTGTGTTTTGGGGGGGTTTGTTTGCCCTTGTATCTTTATCACCTTAGAAACCCATCTGGAAGGTGAAAACCTTTTCCTGATAGAAGAAAATGCTGTGGAAGTACAAAGCTATAGGCTCGGTGTTAACATATTGTTTGATGACATATTTGTACGTGTATTCTTTGCTGAAGTAGCATGTCAAATGGAGTTCAGTATTGCCCAGTGTATAACATCCAATTTTATGTAATGCTGGCTTGGAATTTAGAATGTTCCAAACCATCCCTTTAAAATCTATATAACCTACTAAATGTGCTAACTGGAAGTGCTACCTGCTTTAAGAACTCTGTAATGTCAGGGCAAGGAAGAGGGAAGTAGTTGCGAGAAGCAGCTGGCCAAAGCATTTTCTGGTTTTAGGGATTTTTTTCCTTTAACAAATCATGCCATCTTTTATCTCTGGTTTAAAATAGTTCCTGTTTAAAATATTTTTTCAGAATATTTCTGCTGGTACTAAAAACACACTAAAGCACTTTTTGACACACAATTTGAGTAAATGTCTAGATGTACATAAAACATTAGTATACAGAAATTCAGAAGGAAACAACCCACATAGAAGAGACTTGGAAATAAGTTCAAGGTGTCAACATATATTGAGGATGACTCAGATTTATCAAAAGTATTACCTATATATCTCTAATTAACTAAACTGAGTATAGAAGGATATAATTTCTGACAAACAAATGCTGTTGGGACACTTATGAAAGTAAGGGCTTCCTTCTAACAAAAGGGTTTATAAGACACATGTAAGAAACAAAAGATTGATCCTTTTAATTAAGTTTTGTACTAGTTTCTGGATTTCATGTCTTGAAGAAATATATTAAAAGCAGTGTTTCTGAATGATGAATCCAGAATTCCCTCTAAAACAGGATCACATGCCCTCACCTGCCCAGAAAAGCATGCTTGTCTTAAGATCTGAAAACTGCATGGAAAACAACCATCAATACTATCTTTGTACCAAGAAGTGCTCATCTGTTATTTCAGAGAGTTTGAGTTAGTTGCTCTAATCCAATGTCACTGGAATTTGTACTTCTACCTCACTGAGGTACATGTTAAAGTATGAACCTCAAAATAAGTCTTATCAAAGATTTCTTTTTTTGTATGTATACAAACAAGCGAGAAGATGTAATTTCATTGAGAAAACTGTTGCTCATGCCAACATCTTCAGGAATCTGGCTGTTAGGCTTTTGATTACATCAAGCTTGTTGAAGCCATGTAACTCCTTTTTGGGCCTTTCTTCTTCTAGCTTTACTGTTATCGTCTGATGCACACCCTGCATGGCTGGGGAACATGAGAATGAGCACTGTATGACCGGAGGTACTACATAAATTTATGAGACTTCCTTGAAACCTATTACAGTGGAGAAAAGAAATCAGTGCTGAAATGGTTGCAGCAGGTTTGGAGGTAAGAGGACTGAAAGGGAGGAGTTGTGGTATTGGAAGCAATTTGCAGGGTGCAATTGTGTATAACATAAAGCATGAAATGAGAAAGTATATATGTGATATATGTGTTTCTTCCACTTCAAAAGCTGTGGCTGTCAGACTGGACTTTAGAACTAGACATTTTTCTGGCAGTGCACCAAACTAAAGCTATGCTGATATTCTTTATAGTAACTAGTATCACATTCTTAGATAATCACAACTTCTTAAGTGCAGTACACAACATATTATTTACTTTAACTTCAAACCGAAGAAGGAAGGACAAATAGAAAATTAACTGTTCCAGCCAAAACCAGCACACAATGTTAACTTGTGTTTTCACCACCTTAATACAACAACATATTCTGATTCAGATATTGTGCAAGTAGGTCTCTGAAAAATCCAGGATTAGAAATCTGGGTCCATGTTTTGATAGAATCATTGAATGATTTGGGCTAGAAAGGGACCTTAAAGATCATCTAGTCCCAACTCCCCTACCATAGGCAGGGGCACCCTCTGCTGAACTAGGTTGCCCAAAGCCCCATCCAGCCTGGCCTTTTCAATGGTGTAAGCCACAGTTTGGGTTTGAATTTAGGAGAAGGAAAAAGGGGTGTTGGCTTGAGAAGGCTCTGGTGCCTCTGAAACATATGTGTTGATTAGCAATGGTGTGTCACCAGCTGAAACTACTTAAGATAGAGGGCACTCTATTTCTTTCCCTCTCCAGCAGTAATTGGCAAGTATATTTTCTGCCTACAATCAATTGGTTTTTATATTCTGAGTAATATTTCTAAGCAAAAAGAAATATTACAGCAGCTAGAGAAGCTATTGATTTTAGGTAGAAAATGCCCTTTCCAAATGTCACTCCAGATGACTGAAATACAGAGAAAATCTGTGACATCACTAACATGGCCAATAAACCTGTCACTTGGCAAACCAAGGAATGAACACAAGTAAACATAGTTCCTAATTTAGGTTATGTGTGATGCATGGCACAAAGACAAGTGAAAGATCAAATGGGGTCATCACATGCAAAGCGTAATCTTTTAAGCTAGTAACTGAGGGAGAAAAAAAAATGTGTAAGATGCCCTGTTTTGTTTTAGGAAAGCAATTGAAATATGAGTTTCAATTGAAATATGAGATGAGAAAGAGAGTTCTTGCAGCCCATGGGCAAATATGTGTGTTGTGGTACAGTTCTGGATTCACAGATGATGTCATTTCAGTCTTTGATCTATTCACCATGGTCTTTGAGTGCTATAACTTGTACTTCAGTGACCCTTGCCAAGAACTGATTATTTTAGCTGCTACTGGAAATGCAGAACAGAGGGTAATGGGAGCACGTATCTTTGGAGGTGCTGTATCCAGTTGAGACCCTGCTCAGTATAGTAGAGGTCAAAAAAGAGAGCCAATACAGTTTTCTGGTTACCTTTTTTTTATCCTAAGTGCATCAGTCATCCATCTGGTTATAATGTGGCTGTGTTAACATCCTGAAGAACAACACAGACATTTATTTTTTTGTCTACAAATTGTGCTCTGTGAATGTTCTAACAAGAGTGGAAGGAATGACTTCTTTCTTTTCTGAAATCTGAAAGGTTTTTGACCCTCTTTTTGTGCTTGAGAAAAAAAAAAAACAACTTCCTAAGGTGAGGGACCAGCAGCATCTAGACTAGTGATGATAACTTGTCCACTGACAGGCCCATAGTTCTTACAAATTAAATCTATCTCTGAGGAAACTGCTCATGATAGAAGCCTTAAAAATAGTCAAGGCTATGAGTCCTTGATAATGATGAAGCTCAACATTTAGATTTTCAATAGAAGCTTTTATTTGTTTGCAAGTCAGCCTACCAACAAGAACACTGAAATGATATCTTAGGATCCTTCTGTGTCAACAGTCTGGTTGCTGCATTTAGAATTACTTGAAGGACATATGTCTTGTCTCCTGTTCCGCTCCCAAGTGGTGTACGCCCCGTGTCCAAAGCTTGAAGCTAGGCTATAGGAACATCTTAGGAATGGTCTGTGAATGCATGATCCTCTAAAAGATTCTTTTGTAGTATTTTAAGATCATCACAAAAGATTCCCTCTGTATCCCCTCCCTTCTGTTGAAAAATTGCTGCTTCTTGAATTTTATAGTAAGGAGAACCATGAGAACCAGCCCAGTTCCCCTCTCCTCAGGTGGCACTGTGTTCTTGCTGAGTATTTTATGAGTGATAAACAGAAAAAGAAATGCATGAGAACTAATCAGTGAAGGAACTGCTGCATCAACCCTTGTCCCATTCAGGGGAGAGAATAAATTGTGACTTTTGAGTCTCCTCTGCAATTTTAATGAATCTCCTTGAGATGAAATGCTTGACAAAGGTATGTTTCATTCATTGTCCAAGTTGTGCAATTTATAAAATAGTCTTTAGTGTCACAAAAAGCATGGTTTTTCATGGTATGTTTTCTACACCTCCCTTCCAAGCTAATGTTAACAAACAGCAAAAAAAAAAAGCCAAGATGTATATTGTGTAGTGTTATGTGTATGTTTTAAGTAGGCTGAAGCGAGCTCATGTCATTTCATTTTAAGTGCCTTCTAGGGTCACTGGGACTTCAGGTTTCGTATGTCACAGGAGATCAGTCTTGTTGCTGTCACAAAGCACTAGTCTTTTTACTGCAACAGTACTATGTCTTAAAACTGCCTCCAGAAGTCAAGCGGATTTAAGTCAGCTGTTCTGTCAAAACCACCTTGGAATGTTGTCTCTCCAAGGCATTTTTGGGCAGCACAATGACTTTTACCTCTTTTTCTTCTGGAGATAAGAGAGAGAACATGTATCTAGGGTCACAAAGTTGTGAATTAGTGGTGTAGCTCTGTAGGTCCATTCTTCTAATATACAATATTGGATACCATCATAGCAGTACACTGTGTCACTTTGCACTGAAGTCACCATAATTTTTTTTGTTTGACTATTTGAATAAATTTTCAAATTCACTGTTTCTTTGGTATCAGCTTCCAGCACTATAAGCATTCTTGTTCTCACTGTTCTGTTAAATTAAATGTCAACAGGTGATGACTCATGAGTCACTGGTGCAATCTTTCACTTTATCATGCAAGATGTGCTTTATTTTTTACTCCAGAATCTAGTATTTAATGATACTATTCAGGATTGCTGTGAATTTCTTGCTTCATGCCCAAACCTTCTGCACTTCTCTGAATAAAATGTGAACTCTAAACTGCAGCCTATTGCCAGCTGTTACTGTAAATTTTATCCTGTGACGTAGCCCCAAATTTGACAAAAACCCCTGTCACTCTGTCAATGCTAGTATCTTCTTAATGAACAGCAAATGTGGAATTTCTAGTTAACTTTGTCTGAACAGGGGGCACAAGGTGATAGGCATAGGAAGATGGAGCATCCGTGAGCAATGACGATGATTTGTAAATGCTACCAGGACTCTTGTAAGGTGGAGCAACTGATAGGTTAGTAGAGTTGAGTGGCTATGCTGCTTCTGAGCAGTGTCAGTGTGCCTGGTCTTGAGTTGCACCAAGAACTTGTCCTCTTTGGAGTGAAGTTAAACTCACTCTGTACAGTAAAAGCCTGCTCATGATGCTTCTCACACCACAACCTTTGTTTGTAGCAGGAGTCAGATGAGCATTTGAATATGTGACCATCTTGCATGTGTAGGTTTTTAGATCTAAGAATTAATGATGTTTTATAACCTCAGTGGAGAGAAACTTCAGTGGGCTGTGCTGAAATACCCTCGTTTGATACTTGAAAATGGAGCAGCTAAAGAAAGATTAAAAAAAAAAATGCTACAGGCTTCATCTTTCAGGCTTTCATAAAAAGGTGAGATGAAAGACAGCAGATGGGTTTATCTTTTTACTTAGCAGCAAAACTACGAATCAGCCTCATATAAACAGATCTCTCAGCCAAATATAGCTTGACAGTAATTCTATAGGACTCATCAAGTTAAGGGAAGTGATTAGGTCTGATGCCATGAAATAATATGAAAGTAGGATATCTCATATGATTTAAATATTTCAGACTTGAGTCCATTAAACACAGCTTCCCGATGAAAATGCTACCCTATGTTGCAACAATTTTCATCCTCATGTATTCTGTAGAATGCTTCGTAATTCTTATACCTTCCAAATTCTCATTTTCAGTAACCTTAAGCATTACTGAAACAATTTCTAAAGTGTAGATAATACTGTGACTTTCAACTTTTCTAAAATGGCAAAGGTCTTAAAAACTCACCTTTTAAAACAGTTTTCTTGGATATTAGTCTAACAGGAATGCTTTACCCATTCAGGCTGTCCATACAATAGTGTCTTGACCTGAGAAAGCTCCAGGAAAAACACATAGTGTAGGATATTTAATGAGATGCTTCACAGTCTTGCTTCTTTTTATAACACCCAATGATGGGTCTGCACTGCCATGAAACAAATTGAGACGTTTCCCATTGCATGAAGTCTCTCATATAATTTATTCTAATGCACTCTGCCTAAGATTCTAAAATGGCCAATCTCTATTTAATAACTTCTAAAAACCCATGTGTCTGAAATGTGCTGAGGCTCTCATGCACTGAACAACATAGGCTCCTTACTCTCACTGACTCAATAGAAAGGAGATGCCTAAAATGCCTTCGAAGGTTTGACTTAACTTCTCTTACAGGCTGAACTACATGTAGAATCCAGTGATAATGATGTACCTAAGTCCTGTTTTTATAAGTGACTTAAGGCCAATTTGAAACAAAAAATAGATGCCCTATTATAAGTTTGCCTTATCAAAAATCACAGTTTCTTGATTTTCCTTGAAGTTAGGTAACCAATTGCCTTCTGGATGTGATTTTTCATGTTAGTTACCAACATATACTAAATAAGATGTGTGGAAGTGTTTTATTGCTTTGCTTGCTTGTACTATTTAAAGCACAGTAGCAGAGTATTTTTTTTGTCTGTTTGAAACCTTTACAAGGTTTGTGTACTGTTTGATTCAGCTGTCATATGTCTTTGAAATGATTAATTGATAACCCAAAGCACAGCACCAGAAGAGGATGTCCTTGTTGATGAGTCTGGAAGATCAGGTCTGAACATGCAGCGCTGGGGAGTTGTGCTGCAAAATCTCATTTACACAAACAGATGGCAGGCAGAGATGGCTTGTGCACAAGAGTAGTACTGGGCAAACCAAGGAAAGAACTGGCACTAGAGCATACAGAAATTAAGCTGGTTTTTGGAATGCCCAAAGTCAGCAATCTGGTAAGTACCCAGTTGTAGGAGCTCTACCAGACCTGCGCAAGGGTGGATTTTGCTGATATTACACTGCCAAATAATGATTGTCCAACTTGAGGCTATTGACTGATTTAACTGGAAAGAAAAGGATACCAAACGTGCCAGGTTCTCTGTAATTACACTGATCTTGAGCAGAGTAATCTCTTTCCTAGCTGTACTGAAGAATAAAAATCTAAAATTCTGTAATGAGTATGAAATTTGTGAGCAAATGAATAGCATTAGTGATGTTGGCAGCATCTCATGGAAGAGAAAGATTAATAACAATCCTTTTTAGTGACCTCTTTCTCACTGTAAAAGATGCTAAGTGGTATTTTTTAGGACAGCTTTAAAGCAAATTTATGAGCAGGTTTCCAAACCAAGCTCTTAGGGGGAATGGTTTTTTTTGAAGCAGATATCTCAGGTTAGATATCTAGCCATGTTTTTAGGCCCTTAATTAGAGTTTTCTTCTATAAGGGCTCCAGGGTGACTGCAGAAGTCTCTCTGCAGGGAGCTCTTTGTAAAACTAGGTGTAAGTGCCTCAATTTTCAGGCTTCACCTCTGCGAAAGAAGTCCTGAGCAATATGTAATGGATTAAATCCATTGAGCCCTGTTTAATAGGGTTCTAGGGACTTGCAAGAAAGAAGGTAGCTTTCTTTGAACTCTTCCATGTCAACTCACTGTTTCCAGCGCAGATTGTTTTAATGGCTTAATTTGGAGAAGTTGCTAAGGATAACAGCAAAATGGGTTCCCAAATGTCCACTTACTCTAGAGAAAGGGTCTGTACTAATGTTTTCACTGTTGGGTGCAACTAAATAATCTGTTCAGAGTTTATCAGTTCTCTGGGTATTGTATACTTACAAAACAGACAAGAGAGCTGCCCTTATACTCCTGAGATAGTGTTTCCTTAGGGGAGCGGGGGCTCATCCATCTCAGGTTCCCCTATTTGTGTTGGCTGAGCTGTAGAAACCCATAAGGACGTTGTTAAAAATGACAGTCCCTGGGTATGTCTGTTCAAAAGGTTTATTCAGCTTTTCTGTGGGGCCTTTGACTCTGAAATGTGCAGAGTTGCTTGCCCTAAGAAGGGGGAAAAGGCAAAGGCTATTGCCATAAATTTTTAACCCAGTGTTAGTGTTGTACAGTTAAAATTACGGTAATATTAATGTTAGGACTTAGTTGATATATGTATTTTAACAACTTACAAGCTAGCTGGGTACGCTGCTATATTGTCGATAGCCATCATTGTAGTGAATGTACCAAATAGACAAGTTTCAAGTTTAAAATCTTACAAAATGTCCCAAGTAGCTTCTTTCAGATGAAATCATGTCAGTTGTGGGTGAACTTTTTTTTCCTTGGAGTATACTGGCTCCTGGGGTATACTGGTTAGCAATGCTATAATACTTCATTGATTACATTGTCTGCCAAAATGAATGCCAGGCATGCTTAGAGACTTGTTTATTCAGGAGACAAGACATAAAATTTAATGAAAATGTCAGCAGGAAAAGGGGGGTACATGCTTGGGTACTGTAACTCCTGAAAAGGCAAGAACATCACAAATATGAAAATTGGAAGATATTGGAGGCTATTGTATGCATTTTTCATTTAGGTCTAATTGAATAATGATAAAAGAAGATTGAGGGACTGAGCTTGTGTACTTTGTGTGGAATGAAAAGGCTGTTATTGAAAGAAAAGCTATTGACTACAGCAGGTAACAACATAGCTCAGTAACATTAAATACTGTCCAGTTGACATATGCTTGGCTGATACAGAGAGAAATAAGTAACAGAAAGAGCTTCCTTAAAACTTGTGTTATGTAGTTAAAGGTGTTTTTATTTTTCTTGTGGTTCAACCTGGCTAGCAGCTAAAATAGCCACACAGCTATTTGCTCACCACCTTCCCCCCTGCCCAGTGGAGTGGGGAAGAAATAAGGGGAGGGGGAATGAAAAGGTAAAAAAAAAAAAAGGAAAACTTATGGTTTGAGATAAAGACAATTTAATAGGTCAGAAAAGGAAGATATAATCATTCTAATAATGTACAAAACAAGTGATGAACAGCACGGTTTCTCAGCAAATGAAGCCAGTGCTCATCAAGGTATAGCAGCCTTCCAGTGGCTGAAGGGGGCCTACAAGAAAGCTGGGGAGGGACTTTTTTTAGAAGGGCATGTAGTGATAGCACATGGGGGAATGGTTTTAAATTGGAAGGGGGTAGATTGAAGTCAGACATTAGGAAGAAATTCTTCATTACAAGGGTGGTGAGGCACTGGAACAGGTTGCCCAGGGAGGTGGTGGATACCCCTTCTCTGGAGGTGTTCAAGGCCATGTTGGATAGGGCCTTGAGCAGCTGGTCCAGTGAGAGGTGACCCTGCTTGTGACAGGGCGGTTGGAACTTGATGATCCTTAAGGTCCTTTCCAGACCTAACTATTCTATAATTCTATGATGAGGTCCTGATCTGCTCTGCCTCCTGGCCAGCCTCCCCAGTTACATATGGAGCATGACTCCATGTATGGAATATCCCTTTGGCCAGCTTGGGTCAGCTGTCCTGGCTGTATCCCCCTCTCCGTTTCTTGTGCTTCCCCAGACTTCTCACTGGTAGAGCAGTCTGAAAATCTGGAAAGTTCTTGACTGCTTGGCAACAACTAAAAACATCAGTATGTTATCTGCATTATTTTCACCCTAAATCCAAACCACAGCACTATGCCAGCTGCTAGACAGAAAATGAACTCTATTCCAGCTGAAACTAGGGCAATTTTATTAATCAGAAAACTACCTTTCTTTTCCGGTCTTTGAACATTATCTTATTAGCTAAACTCAGTCTAAGATTTCAAGTACCTGACTTTGGTAGAACATGTTCTATGTGCTAAACTTAGAAAGTAATAGTCTACATCTTAATTTCAAGCAAATAACTTGTTTCACCCAGCAATTATCAGTTTAGTGCTCTGGTGGGATCGCCTTCAGGTGAAACTGAGTGCTCCTGACAAAGAGAGGCTGCCATGCACCATTTGTGACTGTATATGAGGAAGAAAGGCTTGGAAGTTACTTTCCTTTTTTCCTTTCTTCCTCTGTGCCTGGAGGTTTTGCTTTTGTCTCTGGGGGAAGGAGGCTTGTTTGGTTTTGTAGATGTGGAAGGGCGTCCTGTTCAGCAGAGCTCTTTTAGTTTTCACAGTGGAAAAATTGTGACAGGTCTTGATCTCCAGACCATCTGATTGTGAAGGTATGTTTTCTCTGGGTGTGGAGTTGGGCAACTGCCTATGGTACAACAAACATTTGTGGTGGTTCTGCTTATTACTGTTGATCTAGAGATAGAGATTTCTCAGTCTTGCCTAAGAAGTGGTGCAGTGAGCAACTTGTTTTTTCAGTCTTTGGCAAATTAACACTGTGATGAGCAGCTGAGTATTGCTAGTGGAGACATCCTCATAATACTTTTTTTCCCTTAAAAATGAGCAGCTTTCTAAGAAATCTTGTAACTGGAAAATGTTAGCCTCTTCTGTTTGAATTGTTGAGTGCAGTGCTTACTTTAAAATAACCAGTGTTTTTGGATTTCATTATGTAGGACTTGATTCAGTAGGAAAAAATGCTAAACCCTTTTTAAAAAAAAGTTTAGAGCCTTTTAGTCTCTGTAATGCAACAGGTAATTACTTAAACTTTTTGAAGCATTAAGTACTAATGGTTATTCTAGTAAAATGCTAATAGTCCGTTCTGCTTCCCATACCAACTTTAGCCCTTTTCTCCTTTGGGTTTTATTTTTCCTCCTTTCTCTAAGGAGACTTTAGTGGTGATGGCTATAAGGTTTTCTATAGTAGAACAATATTAGTATGGTAGAAATTCCTTGCTGAATGAGAATCTAGTGTCTTTGATAGTATGTGTAAAGTAAACTTGTGTAAAAATTAAGAAGTTAGTCTTGGAACTTACTAGACTTCAACTTCCTAGTGTTTGTCTCTATACGCTCTCACAGTGCTGTGTTCCATTGAGCTTGCTATGTGGTTAATGTGTGCAGTTACCTGTGAAGACTTTAAGTGAAATCAGGAGGTAGTCATGATGCTTACTGAGGCTATTGTATAGATAAATAAATGAAGAACTTTAATATGCTTTGTACTTGAATGAACCGATCCTTTGAACTGAGATGTCTGTGTGTAACTACTTGAAAATATCTGTTCATTTATGATGTTATGGAAGACTAGTTTCAGACTCTGATTCTAAGAGTTAATGATGTTTTGAGTGGAGATGAGGTCTTTGAGCCAAGACTGGGAAATACTTGAAATGTGAACGCAAATGAAAAAAGTTACTTAGTGAAGCTTTATGGTGTAGGTATAAAACAGCTTAACTAGTACTGCAATGTTTTTAAAAATACCTTCAACAGAGCTCGGAGATGTAGGAGAAAAGATCTGTCGCTTTCAGAAGGCTTTCTCAAGTCTGTTTTAGTAGAGATTATAAAAGAATAATTCATGGTGCAATATGCTGAAATTAATAAGTATGGCAGGCTGAAAATGAATTCATGGAACTTTCTTTTATCTTCAGGAAAAAGTCTTTGATGCTATTCTGAATATGGATGATGATTACTTGGATCAATCTATTTTGTTGACGTTTTAACTATGCTTTTGTGTGTGTTTGTTGAGTTGTTTTTAACCATGCAGTATAATCACTAAATTAGTTTCTTTGCCAAGAGGGTAAAGATTCTTATGAATCTCATTTCTACACATGCCATAGCGATTTTCTGGATATCCAACATGATGATCATTAGTTAAAAGAGTCTTTAAGACTTTGTGATTTCCAGATCATGCAAACTGTAACTGAGGAAGTGTTGATGTTAGCGAATTCTTGGCACTACAGTCTATTGTCCTGGACTTGTATTGCCATAGATTTCTGCTAAATTATAAATTGCATATTTGATTCAATAATACCTATCAGTCTTCTGTGACTGAAAAGATAAACTGTTATGATGATAGTAAATTGAACTGTACATACTGATCTTGTAAAAACTAACAATTGTAAAATGACACTAACAATGTGTTTTCTTCCTGCAATGTAAAAAACAGATTTTAAATATTTGTTAGGCAGCCTGGTTGCTTTTCAATACCAGGAAGTTGATCACTTACCTTTACTTTTTGTTATTTACATACTTTTCTCTCCAGTTTTCATAGAGGAATGATCCCGTTCATATGTCCCCTGGAGTAATCAGTTAATAACAAAGCAAAAAATTATGCTTGGCCTTGGTTTACTGTGTTGTGTGAAAGTAGTTGTTGATAGTATGTGCAGCTGCTGCCTAAAATGATATTTTTGGGGGGAGTCTGACTGCTCTTGAAGACTTCACTCAAGTCATATTGAGGTTGTTTGTGCCTGGCTGTATTCCTACAGGAATATTAGAAATCAGACAGCCTTTGTGTACTTAGGCTATGGTTGTTATACATGTGTTGCTTTCTATCAGCTCTTTCTTTCATTTAAGGAAGTGTAATACTGCAAAATAGTGTTTTCAAAACTCCTATTAGCAAAATTGTAATCTAGAGATGGGTTAACAAGTCTTGCTGTGGAAGGTGCTGTCAAAAATTACATGTGATCTTTTATGCATTTCTGGTGATAGGATCACAAACGAAGTCATGCAAATGAAAAATGTGCTGGTCTGGCAATGTCATGATCTGTCAAAGATTTTTTGGTAAGATATTTTACTCAGAATATACATGGAGAGATGTATTTATTAAAATGCAATTTACCTTTTCTTTATATTTCCTGAACTGAAATCATTTATTAATTTGATAGTGAAAGGAAGCTAAAATCAAATAGATCTTTTCAGCTACTTGCTTCCCCTTAAAGTTTTGCTGACTGTTCTTTTGGATTGGCTCATGAAACTTCACAGCGTTTATTTGAGAGAAATAGGCTAATATATTGGTGTAATATGTTGATGTATGTTATTTCAGTAAACTTAGCTTTTCTACAAGATTTTTTTCACTTCAGAAACCGTATGTTGGGTGCTTACTGTAATTCTGGGTATGCTAAGACAATATAAGCTTACCAGGGTAGAATGAGAAAGATGACCCTTAATTTCTGAGTGAATGCTCAGGGAGGGAAGTTTTGAGGAAATATTTGAGGACTATTCACAGCCAGTCATATTAGGAAAAAATCATCTAGTCTACTACAAATCTGGGTAATAAGTCTGTTTTCCTAAGGTTATCCATTGGTTTCTGGTTACTTACTATAGCACTTTCAGAATAAAGGTCTTTTTAGTGTTTTAAGACTCTTGGAAAAGAGAGAAGCTTATTTAGTAAGCATAAAGGAAATGGAACCCTGTAGACAGTTTTACATGTGATAGTAGCTTGAAAGTGTCTGGTTTTGCTGCTACTTTAGCATCTCCATTGAAGTATAAGGTAGCTTAAAAAAAAAACCAACAAAAAACCCCAACTTTAAAAATCAATCCACTTCTGTCTCTGGGGAAATTGATGTGTTGAAAGTAGATGACAATGAAATCTGCAGACTGCCAGATATTTTTACTCAGCAGAGGGCTTTAGAGTGAGAAGGTTCAAGAACTTAAAAAGAAGCCAGCATGTCTCCCTCCCCTCATGGCGTTATGAAGGAAAGTAGGATAATTTTGAAGTGGCCTATAGTGGTAACTGTATGATATATCTCAACACATTGAGATGTCACACAGTGGCTCTGCTGAATATAAATTGTCAACATTGAATGTAATTCTTAGCCTTTTCTTGGAGCACACAGTGCAAAAATGAGATGGCTAGGTGTCTAAATCACATAAATGACTATTTTGTCTGTCAGTCTTACAGATAAAAGCCAGTAACAACAAATAAAATATATGACCTGAAATAGAATTTTAAATTGAGTAACTTATTGCTTCTGTATCTCTACTGATGATATTTATTAAGAGAGCTCTAATAACAACATGTAGCACCTTACCAAAGCACGCTTTCACAGCAGTACAGTAAGGAATGCCTTGCCTTAGTCCCATTACTGCTACCAGAATTTAAGGCATTTTTCAGTACCTCTTATTTTGGATACTTTACCCCATAAAGCCTCAAGCATTTGAGGAAGAGAAGGATGTCTGCAACTGTAGCCTGAGAAATGAAAGCTGACAAAGTGAAGTGTCCAGATGCAAGCCAGAACTTTCTCTTAAAAAAAAAATAATAATTCTGTGTTGCTGCTGGAAGATAGGATTCTCTGTGCCTTGAATAGGATTGTTTTGAGCAGATACTTTTATCAGGTATGTTAACAAGTGAAATTCAAGTGAAAAGTTCTCATTTGTAAAGTTTTTAGAAATTGGAGAAGTGAAAATATTTGATTTCCTGTTCTTAGCATATCCATTCTGAGTAGTGTGACTTAAATTTTATTTCTGTTTATATCATATAAAAGAACTTTGCAATGTGCCTACCCACACCTGGAATCACAAAGAAGCTCATTAGATGCTTAGCTTTAAGGAAGTGTGCAATCCTATTGATCTCTGCTGGTATAATTAAGCAAGTGCTTTTTAGTACCCTTTAGTGACACAGCCCCAAAATATCTGCTTTTTTTCCATAACTTTTTAATATGTTTTACTTGTATGTTTGTCATCATGATACAATTTTATGTTACTTAGTTATAAAGATGTGTTCTGTTAAATTGAAATTATTGATGTTTATGTTTGAAACAAAAGACCTATTCTCGAAAAGGTACATAATTTTGTGTCTTATATCTGCACTTGGCAGCATGCCTCCAGGAAAGGAAAAGGTTCATTATTGGGCCATATTTTTTTTTTAATTCAAATGAGTTTGTTTATTTGGCAACAGCTCTGTTTGAGTAGCTGTACCTTGAATTTGAGAGGCTAGTGTCTGTCAGTTTATTGTTTGTCATGAGCATGTTTTGCTGAAGAATGTAATTTAACTGAAACTGTGATTAAAGACCACTTCAATTTTTGCCAAGTTGGTTGCTTGGCAAAGTGTCAGCATAAAATCAGCAGCTATTGCACATAAAATAGCCCATTTTAAGTCAGTGGTGTACAGTGGGTCATATTTAGCATTGGCTTAGCTCTAATTGATTCCCTGGAAGTGCACCCAGATTTAAGTTGGCTCATTATTTTAAGGCAAACCTGCATTATTTGCATTGAGGGCATCATTAGGGTTTTGGGGCATGTAACCGCTGTAACACAGTTAATGAATGACATAGTGCCAGGTTCAGTTGCCAAGACTTTTTTTTGTTTTCTTCTCCTAGGGAAAATTTGCTCAATGTGTTAGAGGTTTAAAGCCCAGCTGTTTTATTTGAGGAAATCCTGGGCATCCCAACAGCATTCAGATTGCGTTTTATCAATATGCCTTCAGTTTCAGGAGCTGTCTCAGCCTTTGATACCATCCCTAAAATTAAATCGTGCCCTTTGTGGGAAAAGATATGGAGGGATGTGTTTGGAAAGCAAAAGCCCATGGCCTGTGTTATACTGTTCCTTGTCAAGGTGATGGAGAGCATGGTGTTAAAACCCTTTGACTCATATGTGGCTGCTATCAGTTTCAGGTAGTTTTAAGTTAAAAGTAAGTGGTATCATTATATAAGACGAGAAGGATTATGTGCTCATGCAGTTACTGTATTATATCTTTGGTGCTAATTCCCAGTATGATTAAATAATTATCTATTGCTTTACAGTAATTGACAATATGATTGTCTTGGTTGCTTTAAATAACATGTTCCTCAGAAAACCATCGTATAAAGCATTGCCATTCTTTTCATCAGGACCACCAAAATCATACCGTAGGTAGACAGTGTTTGATAATGAGATTTTAATTATTTGTGTTTTAATTGTTTTGATATTGGTTAAAATTCCATCCAGAAATAAATAATGATATCTTGAAAGTTTTAGTATACTACTGAGGTGATAGGTAAGGAAAAACACTTGCTAGTCACTGTGCAAGTATTGTGCTGACTTTCATGTGTTAATGCCTCTATTGACACACGTTCTGTCTGTGGCTAATGGTCCTTGTCTTATGTGAACAAAACCAAAAAGTAAAGAAACATTAATGATGTATTGATGTTAAATGGTACTGCAATGATCTGAAGACAAGGGTGCTTACATAGAGTGCACTCAAGTCTTAGGAGTAATAAAAGCACATCCAAAGGTTAAAATCCTCCCACCTGTAGAGGAATCCTTTGAACACTCCAGACTCTATTCTACTTTTCAGGCTTTCACCATGAATATAACAAAAATATAGGTATCTTTTAATTTTCAACAGATTTATTCGGGTTAAATTTCACTGGCTGGCAATCACAGGACAGTGGGTTCAAACCCCTCCCCTTCAAAATGTAAAACTGAAGGCAGAGCACTCACTGCAACCAAATATTTACTTTACTGTGTAGGACCCCAGAGCTTACAGAAGTATGCTGTATGTGTTTAAAAACAAGTCTCACTGATGCTAATTTAGGGGAAAGGGGAAGAAGCTTCATTTCACACTGGAAAACAATTCCTTTTTTCTCTGAAGTATTTTTATTTCTATTTTTGTTCAAATGTAGGTAGAATAATAACTTTTAATCACCTTTTTTCAGTTTTATTTTTTCTAATCCTGAAATTGTGCCATCCTACAGCAGATTTAACAGTAGGCACATTACAAAGGGGTAAATTCTTTGCATATTTGCCAATACTTGCTGAAAAACTAAAAGAAGGTCGGGAAAGAAGGGATAGTGAATCTGTATATGGTTTTACCTACATGCAGAAATCTTGTATTAAAGTTGAATCTTGATATCTTGTATTTAAAGGAACCTCTGCTCTAATGCACACACAGAGGAGCAAATACACCTAAACTAAACCAACCTCAATTGAGATGAGGTTTCTCACGGTCTGGTTCTTGGCTTTCAATGTCTGTAAAGCTCTCCATGGCCTCTCTTGGCAACTTGCTCCAGTTTTTCATTGCTCTTCTACTGGGCGTTCTTTTCGTAATATTTTATCAGAGTTTTTCTTGTTGCAGCTTTTCCAATTGTCTCTTGCTTTCACTGCATACCTCTGAGAAAAGTCTGATGCCATCTTCTTCATATCCTTCTAATAGATAACTGAAGACAAGATTCCTTCTTTGGTAAATTCTGTTTCCTTCCCCAAAGTCTTGATCCTTAAAGATCTTTTGATATGAGACCGCTTTTCTTTCATTCTGAATTTATATCAGTACTCATACACAGCTGTCAGAAGTAGCTGAAGACAATGTCTACAAATAATCCAATTACTTTTAAGTGTGTGTGAGACCTACAAAACATTGGTCAGTGACTCTTCAAGGTGAATGAATGTATCCCCACTCTGGGATGTGGGAAGATTAAAAAAACACAGTGAATATCAGTTTCTTTAGGGACATAACTATATCTTGCTCTGAAGACATGTTGCAAATGTGTTTTTATTTGGAAGTCTTAGCTATTTGTATTTACTTGCATCTTTAGATGTATGTTGATAAGGTAGCCTTGGCTTGTTTATTCACATGTAGCATCACTCAGATAGTTCATACTGAGTAAGATAAGATTTTTTTTTCCGCTGTATTTAAAACTATTTAAACTAAAAACTAAATAAAACTATTTAAAACTAAGAAAAGTCATCAGAAGAGGAAAGTGTGGTACTTTTTGCAGCATGAAACATGAGTATTAGGCATTTTTCCACATTAATGCCTGGTTAGATGTTATTGAACAAATCAAGTCACTGTTGACTTGTTGAGAGAAGAAAGGAAAAAAACCCCAAACAAATACAGAAAACCTCGCCAGGACACACAATAGGTAATTGACACAAAATTAAAGGATATTTAAGTTTTGAAGAATAATTTATACTAGAAAGCGTATTCTTCTGTACCTCTTCTAAATAAATAATAAAAAAATTTGGAAAATTTTCCCTATTAATGACTTATTTTATAACTACCTATTTTGCAGATTTACATGGCTTATAGCACTTTGTGTTAGGATTTCACTGACTACAGGATATAGAATAACTTTTGTAGAAGTATAAGTAACAGCAATGTTTGCTGTAACACTATCCTTGTTTGAAAAGCATTTATGCCACAAAGCGAATTCTACAGTGTTTATAGGCATGCTGAAATGGCTCACTAAATAGGTAGCAGAGATATTAAAGAAATTTGAAAAGTTTTTAACTGTTTTACCTGTCTTTTTACTGCATGTGCATCAAATACTTGCACGGTCTGTGAGTGATGAACATATGTAAAATATGGGCTGTGAAAACACATAGTACTATTTATCTCCCACTAGGAAGAACAGTTAGGAGGTCTTGAAAATATGCTTTTCTTGCCAATATGACTATCAACTGAAAATTCAGATCTGGCAAAATATTCTGATTTTCATGGACAATTAGCACATGTGTTCTGGCAATCTCTGGGTAAGTAGTGGGTGATAACAGCAGTGCTTCCAGATATTTATGCACACACATCTGTTTCAGATACATTTACTTTAATTGTTCTTGCATATGTGAGAAGAGTAGTGTGCTTGATTTTGCTGACAACACGCTAGGAGCTCACCTTTTCAGCGTTACTTCAGAATGCTGGTCAGGATGTGTGTTTTATAGTGGGGCTGTGATGTAGGCTTGTCTAACACCAATGAAAGCACTGGTAGAAAAAGTGGAAGTAATGTGTTTTCAGACTTTTGCGGTCCCTCTCTGAAAAGTTAACCATGATATCAACTAGGGGTATCTTGTTAGGCATGGGCAGCACAAAGTCTCACCTGACTATCAGTTTCTTAGTAAGGGTAACATGGACCATAGTTGACGTTAGTTACAGTACTTGTCTTGGGACAGTCAGAAGAGTTGTGCAAAAGGTACAGCACTCAGTTCTGTATAGAATACAGAATATTCTATAGAATATAGAATAGAGTCAGGCAAGAAAAAGTGCACTTTCCCATGAAGCTGATGTACACCAATAGCTTTGCAATGGCTTGTAAACCTCTAGTACTCACCAGTGCATACCTCATAAGCTGTGCCCAAATCGCTTGGACACTAGTGCTGAACCAGTATTTGTTCTTGCAAATAATTCATCTCCCCTACAGCCTGAGACATTATAAACTCTCCTGACGCTTCCGCCGCGTGCTGCCAGCAATGAAGAGGTTGTATTGCCTTGGGTCCTTTAATGGGCAATCATTCCCTCACTTGCAAAACCAGTCCAAACACAAGGCGTAAATCTTTTCTCAGGGTTTGTGGACTTAACTGGGGAAAACCTATCATCTTCTCTGTGGAATGAATTACATGTAAAGCCACTGCAAATCTCCTCGGGGTTTTAGCAGCCTCAGGAATTTGCATTACACATCGCTGCCACAGGCACTTTCTCCTCTCCTCCGAGTGAAGAGCCCACCAGCTCAGTGCTTAACAGAAAGCTCTTGTAGGAGCAGCATCCCCCATTCACTAACACATGACATGGGTCTGCTCAGTCGCCTTCAGAGTTCCTCTGCTCCTTTCTCACAGCAACAGTGGGCCGATTCCCTCCTCAGTGCAGGGCAGTTACACTGGTATGTTAGCAGACAGTTTCACTGTGAGGTCTGTTAGGAAAGTGAGGAAGTGAGTGGGGTTTTAAACACAACAGTTAAAAAAAAAAAAAAGAAAATCTACTTTCAGTAAGTGGAGCTGATGGAATACTATGTTTGGGAGTGAGTTAGGCTGAGAGCAGTGCTGGTCACACACTGATGTTCTAGCTGTTGCCAAGCAGTCAAGGACTTTTCAGTTGTTGATAGGTCACTGCTAGCGGGAAGGGAGGGGACACAGCCAGGACAGGTGACCCAAGCTGCCCAAAGGGGGTATTCCATACCAATGATGTCATGCTCAGCAAAAAAGAGGGGCAGGTGGGGGGAGGAGCAGGCAGCTCCAGGACACACATTTTTGGGGACCATCCAGTTTCAGTGCAGCTCTGAGCTGTGCGGCTGAGTTGTGCAGTTTGCTGAGACACTGCCTTGTGCACCACCAGTTTCATGTGTTTTGCTCTGAAGTCCTGTCATTATTATTATGTTTATCTTTCTGTTATGCCAGTAAACTATCCTTCTCCCAACCCACAAGGTTTTGGTTTCTTGGGTTTTGCTTCTCCCTCCCTTTCCCCCTCCCTGAATTCCCACTCCCCACACTCCCTCCTAACTAACAAGTGGCTGCGTGTTGCCCAGTTCTCAGCTGGGGCAAAACCACGACAGTCAATGAGAACACATTGTCCTTTTCAAAATCAAGTAAATGTGGTAAATGCTTTATTCCTTATGAGGTGAACAGAAAATGGAAACCAAAACAATAAAACAATAAAACAACAAACAAGTTCAAAGTATCAGGAAGGTGAAATGGGGATTCATAAAGAAATGAGACTTAACTACGGGGGTTCTATTCTTACAATAAAATAACTATCCTAAAGAGTATTTAGTAAACCAAAAGACTGAGAAAAAGAACAGGTGCTGTGGAGTGCCCGTGGGGGCTGGTGTTTGCCCCAGCTGCTGGTCCAGGCCCGGCTTCGATGGCTCCGGGGTCTCCCTAGTCTTGCCGGTGGTGTGGCCTCTTGGGGTCTGAAGCGTCGTCTGAGGACCCACTCGCTCTCCTCTTCGGGGGCCGCCATGGTGAAGAGGTGGAACTCCTGCCGGGTGATGACTCCCTGCCCTGGGCAGCCATGGAGGAAGCTGCCACCTCCTGTCCCAACTCCTCCAAGGACTCCTCCTCTGCGCTGGTGTTGGAAGACGGAGTCACCACCGGCGAGGGGGCAGGAGTGGGCTGTGAGGAGGTGGTAGGAGTCTCCTGCGGTGAAGGAACAGGACTTCCCTCCGGTGATGATGTAGGAGTCCCCCCAGGGATGAGGGCAGGCACAGGGCTGGTGGCAGGGCTGTACTCCTGATCTTCAGCAGCCTCGTAGAATGGGAAGCCCATGTGCAGGAGCATCTGCTCCCTGCAGCTCTCTGCAGCGACCTCAATGAGTTCATTGACAAAGTTGGCTGTCCGGTCGTGCAGAAAGGGCTGCAGGGTACGGACCATGGACACCTCGTCCAGTCCTTGGCTGCACAGAACGAAGATGACGGTGTTCTTCAGAAGATCTGCGTCCCACCACTCAGCCCCAGATGGCAGATGCTGGTTCAGCCAGGGGAGCAGGGGCTCCAGTGTCTCCTCAGACTGGCGGAAATAGTCTGCCCAGTCCTCAGGTGTAAAGCCAGCCACATCTCTGCTGGGTGCCGGCTCCTCAATCTCCTGCTCTTCTTGGTCATCGTGGTCCTCCAGTGGATCTGATGGTGGTGGCAGATCCAACTCCAAGAAATCGTCCTCAGACCGCAGGGAGAAGCGGACGGTGTTGACCTGCTGCCGGCACAGGGCGCACGATGATTTGTGTTTTGCCCACCGCAGGACGCAGCCCAGGCAGAACTTGTGGCCACAGGGTGTCACGTAAGCCATGTCACCTGGAGCACCCTGGCAGATGGGGCAGCTCCACTGTTCCTCCTCTGTTGCCATGTTGACTTGTTGCAGCGGGCTGGGGAGACCTGCACCGCAGAAGGGAGAGGGGCCACAGTCACTGGCTGTCCCGGGAAGGGGAGAGGAGGAAGCAGGTCCCTGGCCCCTGGCTCCAGAAGGACACCCTCCCAGCTCCCCAAGCCCCACAGCCCACCCCATGGCCACCCCATAGCCACGATTCCTCACACGGCTCACCTCCAATGCCAAAAGCACACCACACAGTGTCCAGCTGCCTCAGCCAGGCAGGGCTGGGGAAACACACCGCACGGCTCTTGAATGGGCACCAAAGCTGCCAATGGCAGACACCAAAACACCCAGAGAAGCCTGGCTCGAGCCTCCACACCTCGCAGGCACGCTCAGTGGGAGTCCAGGCACGAGCCAGACTGAGCCAGGCTCTGCCGGTGCCCCAAGAGAACCACCCAGCGACGTGACGTCACATCCCACTGCTTGCTGGCATCACAGTGGGCCTCCTGCTCCTGGCGATCTTGCACAGGGTGGCACTGGCCCCTGTGCGGATTGAAAATGTCATTTCCATGCTCCTGGAACTTGGAATATGGCAACACGTTTGATCAGAAGCACAAATAGTCCAGGGCTGACCTAGCTGAGGCCAGACAGATGAGAAGAAGCCATCAGCAATCTTTGCTGCCTAAGAAGCCGCGTTGGGGGGAAACTCAAACAGAAGGCAGACTGTGCACTGGAAAAAGTCTTGGGTTTGGCATTTTTCCCTGCCTGAAGCTGATGCTCATACTGGGTTGGAAGGGACCTTTAAAGGTCCTCTAGTCCACCCGCCCTGCAGGAAGCAGGGACATCTTGCCTAGATCAGGTTGCTCAGAGACCTTGAGTATCTCCTGGGACTGAGCCTTCACTACCTCCCTGGGCAACCTGATCCAGTGATGTAACACCCTCATTCTAAAGAACATTTTCCTAATTTCCAACTTGTATCTACCTTGTCCTGGTAGTGCCCACCACACTCCCTCCTAAAGAACAATCGTCTGCGTGGGGCTCAGCTCTCAGCTGGGGCAAAACCAAGACAGCACCTCTTAGTGATTTCTGGCCTGCTGCTGGCTTTCATGAGCACCACTGAGAAGCTGTACAAGCCTCTAAGGAGACAGGACCATGCAAGATAGTTAAGCTCTCCTGTACCTATCAGCCAAGACAATTCCTGCTCTGCTAAATGCATGGTAGGAGGCTGGAGGCGTGAAGGAAGGAGATGTTGCATGTTTCCTCTTCAAGCACAGCTCTGAGGGAACACAGTTTAGCGTTCACACTGAGATTGTCTCCTCGGGGTTTTAGCAGCCTCAGGAATTTGCATTACACATCGCTGCCACAGGCACTTTCTCCTCTCCTCCAAGACCGTGGCTGTGTCCAAGCCTAGAGAAGAGCCCACCTGCTCAGTGCTTAATAGAAAGCTCTTGTAGGAGCAGCACCCCCCATTCACTAACACATGACATGGGTCTGCTCAGTCGCCTTCAGAGTTCCTCTGCTCCTTTCTCACAGCAACAGTGGGCCGATTCCCTCCTCAGTGCAGGGCAGTTACACTGGTATGTTAGCAGACAGTTTCACTGTGAGGTCTGTTAGGAAAGTGAGGAAGTGAGTGGGGTTTAAAAAAAAAAAAAAGAAAATGTACTTTCAGTAAGTGCTTGACAAAGCAGCTATCTGTGGTGCCAAAAGACAATGGACAGGAAATGGAAGGGAAATTTTTAAAATTATTAGTAGTGATCACAGAGATCTGTCAAACAAGCTAAGGGAAACTGATGTGCAGCACTGGGCCACTCACTATCAACGTGCCTCGAGGCTTAGTGGATATAAAACTGAAACACCAAGTGAAGTCGAGACTTGAAAAATCTAATTTCAGATATTCACAGAATCCTAGAAGAGTTCTGGTTGGAAGGACTCCAAAGCCTATCTAGTCCCAACCTCCTGTCACAGGCAGGGAGATCCTCCACTAGCCCAGGTTGCCCCAAAGCCCCATCCAACCTGGTCTTGAATACTGCCTGGGAGGAGACATCCATCCACAGCTTCTCTGGGCAGCCTGCGCCAGGGCCTCCCCTCACAGGGAGTTATTTCTGCCTCATATCTAATATAAATGCTCCCTCCTTCAGCTTAAGGCCGTTCTCCATTGTCCTCTCTACTACAGTCCCTCATAACCAGTCCCTCTCCAGCTTTCCTGTAGCCCATTCAGGTACTGGAAGGCTACAATTCCCTTGCTTTATCACCATGGTGTTGAAATGAAGTATTAAAGGATTACCATATAAAGGTGGAGGAGGAGTCAAAATGCCTCTCCCTATCATTCTCTTTCCTACATTCCAAAAATGCAGAAGGAAGAAATTATTAAATGTGTAAATTGAAAACAAAGCTATGCAGACAATGCTAGCTGGGATTTTGTAAAACACAGGGGAAATAAAACAATTCCTAACCTAGAATCTAAATCGACCCTCACTAGAGTGTCTGGGAACATTTTTAAAGGGCCCTGAAGATAAAGCTTTTAGAACTGAGGATGTGCTGAGAAACTGCAGGTAGCACTAAACCCACTCACCCTGGCAAGATGCAAGGAGATGTGTGGTCCAGCATTTCCCAGTCTGTAGGAAGAGATCCTTGCAGGCAAGCATCTTGTTTACTGTGTGCCTGGTCTCATCAAGCCTGCATCTGATTATGAGGCATGTGGACAGGTCTTCACAGAAATTGGGGTAGAGAGGAGAGACTGCAGGACACGCTGGCCTGAAGAACAGCACAATGAAGGAATGTATGGAAGCATTCTTACATTACAGCATTGGGAATATAAAATCCAGAGCAATGTCGTAGCCTCTGCTGAAATGCCTGGTTATCAGAGGGAGGAGGAATTAGCTGTAAGGTGCTGCTGTACAGAGGAAAGTTTAAATTCAGGGACAAGGGGCTATTTTATTTTTGTTGAACACCCTCTGTCTTCATCAGGAGGAAGGAAAATTATTGGCAATGATGGATGAGATCGTTGTAGCACATACCAGCTGAGAAACAACCGGTGAACATGAAGAACATACTGCAAAGCCTGTTAGAACTGTTACATGGAGTAAGACTGTGATTAAAGGAAATTGGGCAGCAATGGTGGTGAGGATGTTAGTATGCAAAGGTGCCTTGGAGAGACCCAAAGAGGAATTAAAACAGTCCTGTTTAGGATCATAGACTCACAGAATCATTTTGGCTGGAAAAGATCTTTGAGGTCAAGAATGAAAACTCTGTGGGAGTGGATAAAATGTGAGCATACCTGCTGCCTGTGTGCCACACATCACTTGGGAAACAGGTGGAGATTTTTTCCCAGCTGTTGGGTACAGAGGGGAAGGAAAACTACAGCTGCTCATCCTGATGGCTTGTGGGACATAACACAGGCTCAAGCTGAACTTACCATTGGCCACAGGCTTGAACTTAATTGCTCCTGAAAACAGAGTGTCAAAGGCTTACACAGTTTTAGATTGCAAATTAATTAAAGGATTAGCAGGGCTTTATTTTTCTAGGTGGAAGCTATTAAAAATATGAATTTGCATAGATGATCAGCTGGTTTAATATAGCTAATTATTGCATTAATGCAGTCTTTGCTTAAGTAAAGTACTGCAAATAGAGCGCAATATACGGAGATGCCTTCAGTGAGCCAAAATTAAATGACATTAACTCAAAGTATGCACAAGACATAACTAAGGAGAACATAAACACCACAGATACCAACCAGCTGGGAAGAGGGGAAGTCTCCCTGGACACTATGCTTCTTGCAATGTGACAATCTTAATAGCTGGGAGCATTCCAGCTATTCCAGCTGGAAAAGCCAGCTCAGCGTACCTTGGTGTTGTGTACTTGGCTTTCTTAAAACTTAGTTACTTTGGAGTTTTGAAAAAAAATCCCAAATTACAAGCCTTATCACTCCCTGGAGATATGCTTTTTGAATAGGCTGACTTAAACTCTGACAAAAACGCTGTTTCAAGGTCTTCTCCTTAAACATCCCCCCCACTTCCCTCTTTGCTTGCTCTCACTGAAGCACTTGTTTTTCCAGTGATTGCAATAGAGAAGTTTGAGGCACACAGGGGGGGCTGACAAGCTGCCTGTTAGCACATCCAAGTAGAGATCTAAGGAACGATCTTTAGCCTTTTCACTGCTAAATAAATATTTGCCCTGTGTGGTGTTGTCCCCTGTGGTGGATCAACTAGAGAACAGACCTTTTCCCTTCTCCTTTCCTCTACAGCAGTGGGAACCTCAGCTGACTAAACAACCCAGTCCTCCGAGGGCACAAGCCTGGTCCTCCTGTCCCGCTGGATCCCGCAGGGAAGGGACATTGGCATTCCCCCACCCACAGCCCCCCTACTCCCAAGTGATGTTGTCCAGCCAGAGGACCAGGGCCCTGGGGGAGGTTGAGCGTCCTACTCAGCCATGTAAAGGCAAACGCCAGTGCCCCACCCTGACAGACCTACCAGCAAAAGGAGGTCCCGTATGGCAAATTCAGTGGTACCTGCCTCTAGCCGTGAGCATCACGGTGCTGTCATTTCCCCTTCCCCAAACTGAGAACTAAAAACATGTGCTCACACAATACACGAGTCACTCTGAAATGCTCTAAGGTGACAGTCAATTTCTAATGCTTTACGCAGAGGGGAATATGCAAAGAGAAATATTTCAGTATCTAGGCAGAAGGAAAAGCTCAGCACTTGACTGAAACTTTTTATTTTGTGTTACATAAGAGTGAGATAATTATATCTAGTAATCTTCCTGGTATTCAGGACACCGAGTTTTAAGTCACCCTGGATATTTGGATTATTGTAAGTAAAAAGCAATGTTGATTTCTACTTCTTCATTGCAGATTGTTTATTTAAATTTTGCTGTGTTTTCCAATCCCTTCTTTCCCAGGAATCACCGATTGCCACAAACAAAGACCCAAACATTAAAAATACATTTAAATCAGAAGTATTTTTCAGTTTTGTTACTAGGGGCATCTACCAGTATTTTAAATAAAAATTACCTCATTTTATAATACCCCCCAAAATATTGTTACTTAGAAGGAAACATCTGGAAGGAAGGCAGTCAAAATTTTAAAAATTCCTTGCAAGTTCAAAAAATATATTTGAAAACTCTGCCTTTTAATGAACATTATATAAATATATATTTAAAAGACAGGCAAAGCCCTGTCTTTCAGGGCTGAACTTTATTCTGTGATGAACCTGTGCAGGGCTGAGGATGGAATAAAAACGCCTTCTCCATCATGAGTGATGAGAACACCTCTGTGTGTGACCCACAGAGAGGAGAGGGGCCATCAAACTTATCTCCCTGCCCTCCCTTGATGGCTTAGTTCATCCTCCACAAGCTGCGATGTCAATGACATGAATCCTATGACCAGGCACCACCTCCATCTCCCTGTGACTACTTTGGGCAAGATGCTCTTGATCACACCTCTGAAGGAAAGATACTGCTTGTAGTCTGAGTGCTGGCCATCCACAGCAACAGCACAAGAGCTCACTGCAGCACTCAGCCTTGGGCAAGCTCTCTTCACCTTATGTCTTCTACCTATAGCCAAAGCATCAAACCAGTGCCTGCTCACTCCGTTTCCTATTGCTGTTCTTAGAACAGTGAATTATTCCTAGATTTCTGTATTTGTCTTTATCTTGCTCACCCTTTATTTCCCCTGAATAGTATCTTAGGCCTTGTCATCCTTTTCTTTACAGCTCATTTATGACTTAATCCAGTTTAGTCTCGGACAAATAGATTATTTCACAATTAATAGCATGACCTGCAAGGACTCACATCTTACAAAACAAGATGTTTCAGAAATTCTTCTTTTTTTTTAATTAAGAGAACATCCTTTGCTTCCTACTTGTCTTTACGGCTAGGCAAGGAGAAAAATCTATAATGTAATTAAGGAAGTCATCAAGCTTGTGCATCAGTAGCTGAGGAAGAAACTAATATACGGTTCAAGGGAAGGATTTCCACACCAAGTGTGCTTAGCCATGTACAGTGACAAATGAAGCATTGTCAAAGTGAGCAGAGTTCTATAATTTTGGTAAGAGAATTTTTAGTACAGGACTGTACCAAGCTGGGTAAATCCAGAGCTTCTCCTAAGCAGAGCTACAAAACAAGGACCGTCAACAGCACTGGACTGATGTGGTTCTAAGACCCAAATAAGTGGTCTCACAGCTGAATCTTATGCTTACCTACCAGCTGGACTGGTAGGTCCCCCAGAACTGAATTGGGATTTAACAAACATTTGATTTGGGTTCAAGTGTCAAGGATTTTGCAGGGAGGTGTGAGGGAGGCTTTGAAAACAGATGGGAAAATGATGCTGTGATGGTAAATTTCCGCTTGCTGTGGCCTTTGCGTTTAGGAACAATTAAAAGGTGATGAGAAGCATCCAGTCCATTCATGGGCTGTAAAACTGGAGAGGGGGAAGAGGCAGAGGGCTCAGACTTACATTTCAGATTGCTGTCCAAGACTGGCAGTGCTGGTGCTAAGATTTTGAAGGAGACTGCAGTGGCCACCTGGGGTGAGAGTGGGGAGGAGGCCCTCCAACAGCCATTCTAGCAGTGTGATCCAGATTCTGGAGCAGCGTCCTACTTCTCTCAGTGCAATGCAATCTACCAAACTCTTATCTCCCTATGAAACATGCACTTATGTCAGACCTGCAAGAAATTCAAATAACTGAGTTAAATTCTCACTGAATTTTACATATAGTAGAAATATTTGGATGCTTTGCTTTCCCACAGATTTGAATAAATAATACTTTCATTGCAGTGAACAGACTTAACTGCAATACCTGACTCAGATGACATTTCAGTGATCTTTAAATTCATTTATACGGGTTGTAAACTTATGTGGTAGGTAAATTAATGTAATTTCTATAAATACTTCTGGAAAACTTTGTGATACATGGGAAAATCCTCTTGAGAGTTACTTCAGTGAAAGGCACTGTATGCCAGTAAGAAAGGTAATTGCTACTGGTAATGTGTTTTACTTTGGGTATTCTATAATTACGTTCTTACATAACCAAACACAAAAAGGCAGTGACAAGTGTACCCAGCCCTCTCTCGCCTTCTCTTCCATCAAAACCATCTACCAGTTTTTGTTGCTAACCTGTGGCACTGCGGTTTCTAAAGGCAATAACATTCCAGACAAGATGCACAAAGGCATTAAAATTTATATTTCAAGAGCAGGGGAGAGGAAACAGTGGGAAAGCCTAAGGGAGTGATAAATACTTCAGGAAACCAGGTAAAAGCCATCAAGTGCTAAAGTCTTTCAGGGAGACCATACCTTTATGTATAGTACAAATCTGTATTTTTCACATCAGTATTACATCTTACTATTGTCAGTAACATGCTGGCACAGGCAGGAGGAGCCAACACTGTGCAGGTTCCCAAAAATATTCATATTTTGACAAAGATATTTAGACATTCTTTTCTTGAAGGCGACCTCCAGAAGAGCACAAATTCCCACTACAACCAAGCATGTTCTGTGTATGGATCACTCTTCTTTAGTCTTGCAGCTGTCAGCATGAAAGATCCAAACTTGCTGACTCAGCACTGGGACAAAAGGTTTATTTCTCTGGTTTAAAAACTGGGCACATGTTTAGGATTGTACCACCTACCAAAAACCGTACTTCAAACTGTCTTTATGATGAAACTTACTGCGCTGGAATTGAAAAGAAAAGAAGAAAGGAGAAAAAAAGGAAAACACAAAAGAGGCTTCTCATCTTTCCATCTCTTAGAACTCCTGCTATGACAGACACGCAAGTCCCAGCTTACAACAGCAAAAAAACATGGAAAAAAACCCCAAACCTCCTACAAAATTAATGCCTTTGCAGGTTTTCCAGCAAGCCTTTGTTTCTTTATATCCCTCTAGTGTTCTGTGCTAACAAAGGCCAAGGAATGTCTGTCTGGCTGCCTGTCTAGACTACACCTAATCTCATGCTCTGCAAATGTACCCAAGTGAGGTCTGAACTCGTCACATCCCAGAGTCATCACACTCACGTGGCACTCACCCTGCTAATGAGGGTGGCTGCTCCACGTCATCAGAAGAAGCTCTAGATGAAGTGGCACTGTACTGTGTGATTCATTACAGATGTATCCTAAAATCAGCAGCAAACACATGTAACAATAGTACGCCATCTCTTCATAGTGCATCCTCAAATGGTTGTAACTTTTTACCTATCTGCTAGGAATCAGCAGAGAATAAAACAGTGGCTTTAATAATTAGCCTGCACATCTAGAAATAAACCTTACTGGGATAGCAAGATAAACTCTGTTCTTGAACTGAGCAGGGCTAAATTCAGAAGTTATTTCTAATACGATCGCAGGCATTAAGAGAAAAGCCTGCTGTAATTGCTTTGCTCTTGATAGTATGAAGGGGCCAGTCCATTTCTCCATCCTTAATTGTATTTCTCAGTTCTTTTCAGACTTCATACAGGTGTAGTGGGTATTTTTTTCCTTGTCAGAGGCACAGTTTGAATGCTCCCCTGAGGGTAAAGAGAGTCTCACTAAAGGCACATTTAGCACATATGGGAATTCAGTAATGGCTTATTTATTCTCTTTGAAGACTGTGGTCACAAGTCCTGAGTTCCAATGCACCACAGCTGTGTGCATTAATAATGGAGTATTACACTCGTGCTTCACAACATGTGGCAAAGCTAAAAACACTTGGGCAGCAACACCTTAAAAAACTGCTTCCTTCTTCAGCTCTTCTGATTTACATCAATACACCACACACAGCAGAAGCAGATGCTTGTATTAAATAGATGCTGCTATTTGAAGCAGACAAACTATATATTTTTTTTTAATTATGCTTTGTCATCTGAACTATCAGGAAAAAATATTTGGTGCAGGTTAGCAATTGTTTTTCACAGGTAAAAAAAATTACAAGCTTTTCTGCATGAAGTTCTCTATATTGGAAAGGCTAATTCAATCCCATGTGATATCACTACTTCATCTTCATCTGACATGCATTATTCAGAAAAAAAAATATAAACTGAAAAAAATTAGAAAGGTTCAGCTGTCTCCAAGATTACAAAACCTCATTTCATCAAGACTATAAAAAAGACTAAAATAAAGACTATATTTTATTTAATTTCTTTCCACTTTTTTTTTTTTTTTTAAAACACAACAAAGTATTTACCAAGTTTTAAGTGTCTGGACATCACTGTCCACTTTCATAGCAAGTGGTTATGTTTATAAAGGAAAATCAATTGGATATCACACTCAAAATTTAAAAAACATCATTTCTGTTTTTAAACATGTTTCCCAGCTTTACTCTGCATTTGACAGAGCACAGGGGATGTCAGTTGCATAGTCTGAATTGCCTTTTTCATCTCATCTTATGGTACTCCAACATTATTTAGGGTATGTCAGTCTTCAGACCATGCCAATATCAGAAGCTGAAGCTGAAAAAGAAGCAGGTATGCATAAGAATGAAGAGGAAAACCAGTCAATGTGTGTTTTGTGCTGCTGCTTTGAGAACTACTAGTTGCACCATCTCTCCTATCCAGCCACACACTGTTCGTAATTCATGGTGCATGTTAGAGGGTGATCTACAAAACCAGTGATTTTTAAATGCATTAATACTAGAACAAGCAAACCAAAAAAGTCTCTTTATGGCAGTCATTTACCAGTTGCACAGCAGTATAGCATAGTCAAGACTCAGCTACATTTTTGCAACACAGAGGGATTTTTATAGAAATTGAAATGTGATAAATTTAAAAGACATTATTTTATTTAAAAATATTTGCCAAATTACTTATCAACGTAATTTTTCTCTTGTTTTCTAAACATATTAGAAACCAAATCCAATGCCACTAGACATTTTGCATTAAAGGAAAAGGGTGAAAACACTTCAGGGAGGAAATGTGGAGTGAGAAAGATACAATCAGGAAGTGGGTGTGGAGCATCATATCACAATGCATCATCTCTTATCTCTCAAAAGGCAGAAAAGTCAGCTTAATGCACCTATAATCTGTTTGTCTTCAGATCTGTATTTTGCATCCCCAATATTTTCAATCTTTAAGCATGATTTGAAGACTAAAAACTGTCCTTTCTTTCATCTTCAGGTTCACACATACTTTTCCATTTCTGTAGTTCCTGAGAATCATTTATCTGCCATACTTCAGCAAAGCACTTTAGCCTTTTCCTGGAAAAAAGGGGGGTGGGGGGCAAACAAATATCAGTCAGAATGTGGAAGTATTTTTAAATTAAACACATCAAACCTTGAAAGCCCTATAGTCTTATGCAAAATTTTATACACAGTCAAAACCAGCAGTTTGCACAGTTTAAAATGTTATGTGATCTTTAAACAATTATTTAACATTTCCAAACATATTTATTCCAGCTCTGTCAGTCAACAATTTAATTTTATAGCTAACTTCAGAGCACTAGAAACACTGATGAGATGAAATAGAACACTGAGCAAGAGCAAAGGCAACAAACAGCATTGTAGTTTGCACTGTTTAATTTTCAGCATTCAATTCCAACAAATGTGCATTAGTAGAACCATAAAGAGATATTTTCAATATAAATGAGTAGACACATCCTTCTGTGTTCTTTTTTTAATACTTTTTGATTTAAAAAGAGCTGACACAAATAACAACAGGATGTTTAAAATAGGTTAATACATTCCTGATGACAAAGATGTCAAGACTGGATGGAATTACACAGTGGATTTTCTTAAATAAAATGAATGTGTTTTAAAAACTAAGACAAGACAGCTAGCCTGTGGGTATTGTTACACCACAAGTATACTGCTACGAAGAGGTCTGAGTTTTATTCCCAAGTTCATGATAATTTTTATTTCCTACCACTGATATGTCATACCAAATTCTGAATTTGTTAATGCCTCTTTTGAGGAGAAGGTATAGGAAAATACTCTGGCATTTAGATGACATCATGGTAATAAGGGAAAATAAACAGGAATATACAAAAGCAAGTATTTCTATAATGACCTACACGGGAGAACTGGAAAAATTAATACAATCATTTATACTCTTTGAAGTCATTGGACATAATAGTTGTTTGTTGGGATTTTTTTTTACTTTGTCATTGACTTGAGCTCCAGGTTTATACAGCTGCATGAAGTTCCCTACAAAGTGTGTGCAAAAGGTCTCCAGGGAAGGAATAACCTGCTACAGGTCAAATCTGATGAATTACCAACTGATGTGCCTTGGATGTCCCTTGTCCCTCACCCCCTGTGTAGCTCACTGTCCTTAAAGGGAGAAGAGAAAGCGTCAAACATCACATGGTGTAAGCTAGTCTCAGAGGCAGCAGGTTACCCACATCTGATGGACTGACCCCAGCCCCCATCCTCTTGTGTTGCTGGGGGAAGAGGGAGAGAAATGGGGGGTGGAGTTGAGCCTGGGAAGATGGGAGGGGTGGGGTTTTAAGATTTGGTTTGATTTCTCATTACCCTGCCCTGTTTCAGTTGGGTAATAAATAGGTGCATTTTATTCCATGTTGAGTCTGTTGTGCCCTTGGTGCTGATTGTGGAATGGTCTCTCCCTGTCCTCATCTCACTTCTGAGACTCTCATTATATCTCCTCTCCCCTGCCTAGCTGAGAAGGGGAGTGACAGAGCGACTTTGGTGGGTGTCTGGCCTCCAGCCAGGGCCAAACCACCACAAGTACAGAAGCAAATTCTATACCAAAATCTAAAATAGAGACAATCGCTTACCTACCTATTCAAAAGCTGAACAACTGGGCACAATTAAGTCCCTTAATTAAAACTGGCTGGTCAGCCCTCATGCTACCCCTCCATGGGCACTGTAAATCAATCTTCTAATGACATCACTGGATAGTAGTTTTACTGCCCACAGGTTGGAGACACACTAGAACTCTGTGCCCTGTCCAAGTAATATGCTAGCATGATTTTCACAGAACAAAGTAATACAAGCTAAATGTACATATAGTATTATTTTGCATCTTAATTTTATCACACAGTAACACTACCCTTCCAGCTCATACTCTCACCTTTCTGGAAAACATTTTTTTTCCTTGATTTTAGAACCCCACATAACAACAGAGTCAAGTCACTGCTAGTAATTTGTTGTTTTACTTTTGTCAATTATGGGCTATTATTTCCAATTAACAGAAGCCACCACATTATTTTTCCCACAAACTGTCATGTATCATCAAAAGAATTATTTTGCTTTTTGAAAAAGGGATAAAAACTGGTGTTAAGCACTAAGCACTGTTCAGTTTCAAAAGAACTGCTTGCACCTACAAATAATTAGTACTCAAAATTTTCTCATACAAAATTATTCTGTCAGGATTAGTTACAACCACCAGGCAACAAGGATGTTAATTTATTATATTCCTGAAGGTTTACTGATAGGACTGCCACTGAAAACAACAATAACAAAAAATTCAGTGGAAATTAAAATGAATGCTCGCACATACTTATATCTAAACTATATATATAATGTTACAGGTTTTATAGAGGTGATACTATTTGACACACATAAGAATTTTCATAACTAGTCTCTATATAAAGTGCATAAGCTCCTAAATGAAAAGTGGTTAGCAGAAAGATATTAAAACGCCCAAACTTTCAGTAAATTTTTGTGTGTTGTGTCGGGGAGTGGGAGGAGGAGGTAAACAAAATAAATTATAAATTATTAATACTTTAATTAAATCATAAATACTTAATTTTTTAAGTTAAACTGAAGAATATTCATCTATATTGTATTATGCAAATACAAGTTCCACGGAGAATAATATCCTTTCCAAATTAAATATATTAATATTTTCACTATCGCTGGTAGAACAGAAGAGATACTAGATGTGAGTTATATTCTAAATATTAAATATATGTTTAAATATTTTCTCTGAAAACAGAGAAAATACATACATGAAAGCATACATTACGTATTTAGCATAAGAAAAAGACCCCCCACAGTTTATTCCTAATGTTAGCTCAACATGCATTTAGTTTTTTCCAATCCTGTTTCAGAGAGCAGCAATTAACCTCTGACATAGTATCTACCTTTTAAATCTAAAGCTTTGATTGAAAGAGATAGCACGATTTCCCTAAGATTTTTTTTTTTTTGAGGTTTGTTTCACTGTCTTCCCTGAAAAGTAGAGGAGGGTAGCTGAAGTAGTTCTTACTGTACATTTTTTAATGCATACTGTGTGAAATGTTCTTAAATTCATAGCTGAATATTCATTGAGGAGAGGGGAAATCACAATTGTTCTGACCTTTTCATATTCACTATCCTCTCCAACTCCTTTGATTTGTGAGCTGCCTTCTTCAAGATTTCTTCAGGAAGATCTGCCAGTTTGGCAACATTTAGCCCATAACTCCTTGCAGAGACTCCTTTAGTGATTTGATAAAGGAAAGTGATAAATTCAGGATTCTCTTCGTGTTCAAATCCTAAAAAATAAAACCAAAATGAGAAACTATTATGTTAATAAAACACAGCAGACCAAAGACTGAAATGACAAAGACTGTGGTCTCATTGCCATTCATGCTTCAGGTATGATTTATTCTGTTTTACCTACCCATTGTGAGAATGAAAAAACTCTTAAATAGATGTTTACCTGGTGTCTTTTTTAGCAGACTTATCTCTGTGTGTCAAAAACTGTACGTCAAACTGATTAATTATGTTGCAACTGGGACACTCCATCTCATGTCTGCTAAGCAATGACAGTGTCAGTAACCTATCAGTCAAGAAGTCCATAACCACACCACATTAAAAAGCTTCCTGCCTACCAGGAGGCTGAAAGCCATAAAAAATGCTTAGAAAAAAATACAAGTTGGGATGGTGGATCCTCTGCTAGGGGGTTTTCTACAGGATGAAAAGGTACAAATGTAAAAGACATCATTATAGGTCCTATGACTCCTTCCTTTTCCTCCTAAGACATCCTTGTTGCAACTCTGCACAAGCCAGGCCTTGTGTAAAGACCAGAAACTCTACAACATCATTCACTACCATTCACTTTTCTGTTTTAAGATTGCAAGATTTTGGAACAATGGACATTTCCATAACTGATAATGACTCAAGGTGAATTGAGTTATCTAAGTCAAAGATTGGGAAAAAACATGCCATAAAACTCACCTTAAATGAAACAATTAAAATGTTAAGACAACAGAAGCTAAAGTTATAGAGTAAGAAACACAGATGCATTTTTGCTCACAGGCTATTGTGTCTCTCTGTAGCAAAACTGTAAAGACTACATATAACCTGAAGGTTCAGGTAAAATAACATTTAAGGTAGAAATGCTGAAGCAGGACATAAACGTGAAATAAGACAAAGTGAAACATAAATGATAGGGCTTTGTGGACACAGCTGTTAAGGACTAGTAAGTACTGAATGTTGGTAACATCTCAGTTGTATCATGGGATCAAAGATCAACACTCCAGTTAATGAACTTTGTGAGCAAAGGACATGCTGATGCTCATATCAATTCTTAAATATTCCTAAGAAGAATTCAGGCAAAGCAGGAAAACCAGAATACAAGCAGAATTGTCAAGCACCTGATTAAACCTGATACATCAAGAAAAAGAAAAAAAAGCAAAGGTATGGAGGGAATTCCTACATCACAAATCTGTTCTAAGTTTGGATGCCATGTGAGTAAGACACATGTAGTGGATAAACCCTGTGTGAATTTTCGAAAGGTATTTGACAAGAGCCCTGCATCAAGTGCTCCTCTGAAAACTAAGCAGCCATAATCTAAAAGGAATGCCTTTGCATTTGTATATAATTGGTTAAAAGATAGGAAACTTACAGTAACAGTCAGTTCTCACCATGAAGGGTGATCATCACTGCAGTTAGAGAGGCTCAAGGTACTTGTCAAACAAGGAAAAGGGCTAAGCAGAGGAAGTTGTTCTTCACACAATGCAGTGAAAACTGCTTACACAATAGGATGAAGATGCCAAAAGTACACATGCATACACAGAGAAACTAGACAACCTTGTTGAAAATAATAAAAATCAGAAAACCATCTAGCTCTTGAAGCCCCCAAAAGAGCAAATGTTTGCAGACAGTGAGATCTTCTAGAGAAAGAGTTAACACACATTTGATCCCTAATCCCTCCTCCCTAATCCTTTGTATTCATCTACTGTGAGTTACCAAGCTGTGTGACTCTTTTATCTGACCCAGGTTACTGATTCTTGTATTAAATGTGAAAGAGAAATGGTTGTACAGTTTTCAAGCCCTCCAAAATTTCTGTATAGGCTGATATTCTAGTGAATTTGAACATGTAACTTTCATGTTGAGGTTTAAATTACACTTCTACAGTTTCTGCCTACACCTGTTGTGTGAAAACCTCAGATGGATTTATACTGTACCTTTTTGTTCAGCACTTTCCTCCTCATTCACCAAGAAAGCCATGTGGTAATTACCAGCTTTGTCTGGATACATCTTCTCTAGCTCACAAACCGAAGGATAGTGAGTGACAAACAGTGTCAGTGACTCCACCTACAACAATGAGGTAAGGCATGTAAGAAGGTTTGGCTTAAAACAGTTATAAAACACAACACTGGTATCCTCTATCCATGCCCCTTTGCTCTGAGTCTAGACATGCTACATTTCTACAAGGAAACAGGCATCATGTCCAGTTCAGCCTAACATGGGACAGGCTGAAAAAGCATTCACAACCACATGTCAGATCAAACACTTACAACTCTAATGAAATGTTCCAGTGTAGCATAAGCAATAGCAATTCCATCATGTGTGCTAGTTCCTCTTCCCAATTCATCCAAAATTACTAGTGATCTTGAAGTTGCTTTTCTTATTATCTCAGCAGTATCTGTCAGTTCTTCCATAAAAGTACTTCGACCTTTGTAAATGTTGTCTGCTGCACCCATTCTGCATTGAGATTCAAAACAGATCAATTTATTAACTTCAAATAAATGCCAGATAATGTTGGGGAAAAAAAAAAAAAACAAACCTTCTTATAATGAAACCATTTTATTATAAATGTCATGTTGCTGATCCAAGCAGAGCAGTAAAACTAAGGCAGAACATTCACCTTCCAGAACAAGCTACTGCTTAGGAAAAAAAGCTGCAAGAGTACATGCTGCAGATGTGAGGTTACTCTAAAAGAGTGAAAGATCTATCCATGTACCATTAATAAAATATTCATGTACCATTAATAAAGGCTTGCCTGCATTCTCCAAGACTATACTGACCCTATGGGCCTCTGGGGAATGTCAGACTGTAGGAACAGCAGAGAATTTTTCTGGGCCATCAGTAATCTAAGTCCCAAGGTAAATCTGTAGACAGGAATCTCAGCATAACATGTCAACTATAGGAATCAGAGGAAAAAGATGAGGTAGACAAGGGGGTATTTCTTATCATGCAATTCTTCTACCTTCACAAACAGTAGCAGGCAGCCTGTTCTCCTAAAAAGGACCCTGGGAATTCATACCATTCAGCTCACTAGAACGGTAACAGCAAATGTAGCAGTGAAAACAAATTTTACTTCTTTGGTTTAGTGTGACCATGTAATTTGCATGTTTTATAAATGCCTACAAGACCTGAAAGTGTCAGATATTAGAATCTCCATGTAGTGATAAAGTGGACACTCAAGGTGACCGGGTATTTAAGCATCCAAACAGATACAGAAGCTAGTTTCTTCAGGCTGTAACAATATAACAATGATTTCCCCTACTTACACAGGTACACAATCTCACTATCATGTTTAAACATGTTTAAGAGAAACATTTCTCTCCTCATCCTTTTCCACAAATGTCCCTGAACTTAATGGTCTCCAAGCAGGTGAGCTTCTCTTACGCTCTGTACACATCCACATGCAAACTCAGACACACAAATTCCTTCACGTTTCATACAGGTCTTTTAGCACCATTTCAAGTCAGATTCTATCTCAAATCATGAAACAGTTTTCACCTCAGAAACCGACTGGTAATCCACCCTGTTCTTCTCTTCTGCAGCTTTCCTAACCTATTCAATTAATACGCTTTCTAACTGGCAGAAAGAATTTCCTTTTCCCACATATGCTTTTCAATTACATTAACCACATTACAATACCACTTCTGAGATAGGTTATCATTAGCAATCCACGGAGTACAGCTGCAAGAACGGATTTGTTCGCTCTCATCAGCCAACAGTATAGTTACATACAAACCTCATTGATTTAAGGAAAGCTGACTCTTGGGCTTAACATATCACATTTTCAAATATAACAGCTGGCCACAACAGTATTTAAAGCCAATCAAAACCTTTAAAGAGAACCCCAAGACAGCCTTTTTTTCTCAATCTTTTGCTGCATCTCTCTAATGTAATCGCTTCTGTTGCCTACAGAAGCACTAACAAGATACTCATAATTTTATGGGGATCTCTGATTGCCAAGAGTAACTGGCTACAAATAGGCTGGACACATTAAAATTATGATTTCTGTAGGTCCTCTGGTTCCTGCCCTGGAAATTTTGTATGGTGTCATGTGTAACTCCATGACATGTGAATCTTGTGACGAACTGATCTTGGTTGGAGATGGGCAGGGCATTACCATACAACAAGCAAACAGCACTTCACTGAGTATGCACTTAAGATTGCACGAGTAGTAGGTATACTCCAACATTACTATGCTTATCACTATTAACTACAAATAAATTTACCAGAACAGCAAATACTTTTCATGTCCAAACAGTCTCTGGCTCCATAATGGGCAACTTCAACTTCATTTACAACCCTAGCATTATTACAATGTAATTTTTATTTGGCTTTTCATTACAGAGAGAACATCTAACAGGCTGTCTTTTCTGAACTTAGCATGATTACACTCAGAGTTCTCATTTCTATTTTTCTCTTGGATTGCATCAGATCCATAGAGCCCTCAAAATCATTTAGCCATTTTGCATCTTATCTGCATTCAGGAAAATAATTTTCAGAACTTCCTCACTAAATGCTCAAGATACAAACAGAAATTAGTATTATCGTTCTCTTGTTCTTAACAACAGCTGCAAAAGAAGATTTCTTTTCAGCATCTTGAAACATTCAAATCCAACTCAGGCTCATCTACAGATTTAAAAAAAAAAACAAAACAGTATGTTTCTCAATGATATAAAACCTCTGAAATATCTTCCTTTGAAAATGGATAAAATTGTTCTTTCTGCCTGTGCCCTTGACACTAGAAGGAAGAATCACACTTGTTTTTCAAATGTATCTCGTCAATAATTTTATCCAAAAAAAGTAAGAATAAATATTTTAATGTGGACGTCTGCATTTATCAAACTAACAGTTAATATGCAGCAAGGCATTGCTCCAACTGTGTGTTATTCCTGATCTAATGAAGTTTTTGATACAAAACACCTATTGCTTAAACATTTCTTCAGGTTTAAAACAGCCACTATAAATCCCACTACAGTGGGATTCAGTCGCTTTCAATTTACATTTAAATGTAGCTTGCCTCTTAAATGTTTTTATACGTCAAAACATTAAACTTTCTCCTGATGTTCAATAGAATGAAGATGATTTACCACTGTTAGCAGCTAATTTACAGTTAATACCTGGGTGCTATCCCAATGAACTTTTAGGGTAAAAATGCAAAGAGAAATGTTATAGATACTGAGCCTTAAAGCTGTCACCCCTTAAATCATCTTGTTTGTCTGCCTTTTTTCATTTGTTTTACATAGGGTCCTAAATGAAGTCTCCAAGCCTCACTTTTGCTGGCACCCTGCCTCCAATGGGGTCAGATATTTTTCTGACTTTTATATGTACACAAAAATAACTATTTGATTACATTTTAATACTGCATTCACCCTAACAATATGTCTGGTGACAATACAGTGGGATATGAGAAGAGGTATGAGTCATCCCTGAGTGATGCAGTCATGTTATGCACTGCATAATATTTATTTTCTTCCTTCTCTTAACTGAACACCCCCCCTCCACCCAAAAGAAAAACCAACAAACCAACAAAACACAAACATGTACAGGAAAATGAAGTTTACAAGAGAGTAAGGCAATCACAACAGCAAACCATCAGAGCAGGAACAATACCACCCAGCCCCACCACCTCTGCTCTATTTGTCAGCACACCAGCTGCTGGAAGCAGTGACAGTTAATAGGAAAACTTCAATTTCTGCTATGGAATTTCTACTGTCTACGTTCAGAAAAATTACTGCATTCTGCCCATGACAAGTGTGCAGATATCCAATGTGGAGAGTGCCTCTTTAGTGCTGGCAAGAGATTCATCACTCCTCAGCAAATGCAATTTGGCTAGAAACCACTTTTTATAATGTCTCTTTGACAGCCAACCAAATTTCATAAAATTAAAAGCTCTTCTTCTTACAATGTTCAACACATCTATTATGTAACAGGAAAAAAAAAAGGGAGGAAGCATTATCTCTTTTCATTGCTAGGTTTCAAGTGGTAAAGATTCTTGTCTATAAACTCAGAGAAAACAACAGGGAAGCAATGTTTCCAAAAATTAATTTTGGTGGGATAAGTTAGATGATATGCAGCAGCACCAGCCAGCTTTATACAAACCAGCTAGTACAACATGCTTAACCTGCATGTGACCCCTTAGAGAGAAAGACACAGATTTCCACATCCTACACTTGCAGCATTCAAAGGGTGCTTTTTCTAATCTGCTCTCCTGAGTCAGTGCCTGCACATAGTACTGACCTTCTCCAATGCCAGTGTTCATCATTCTAGGAAGTTATCCAGTGATATTTTGTTCAAGGAGGCTCTGGAGATGTAAGGAATCTTTTTAATGATACAAGCTATGATGTCACTAGAATGAAATAGTAACTTTGTACCTTTTTTCCTTGCAGCTGAAGAATTTTTATGCAGTTAGTATCCATTTAGACCTGCACTCAACAGGCAGGAACTAATATCCCTGAACTGCGTGGCCCTGAAAGTCACCTCCAAGTCTGGTGCTCTCAAGCTTTTGATCAGCTAGAAATATCTGAGGGCTTTGAGAGTCACCCCTAAAGAGCTGTTTAGAAGGAGAAAATGTAAATTGAGGCCATGGAGGCCTTCCTGTAGCTCCTTCTCACAGCATCCTGCTCTTAAAAAACCAAAGTGTCCTGGAGACAGGGAAGACTTGCAGGCTTGATGACTACCAGTGGCACAAACCAACAGAATAACACAAAACCTTATTTTGGAGCAGAGCAGAGAAGGCTCCCAGAGAACTGCAGCTGCCCTGTGCAGCAGTCCAGGGGTGAACGTGATGACTTGTAGCTTCAAACCGAGACTGCCCCAGGGTGAGAGAAGGAGGGGGCTGGGGGGGGGATGTGAGGGGGTGGGGTGGGAGGAATTCCCTAGCAGAAAAATTAATCTGAAATGCAGACACTTCCAGTTAAGTTTTTTTTCCATGCTGCCTTTCAGAAGAAGTTATCTAACATGCTATTGGTGGGGTTGATTATAAAATTAAGAGCACTGCATGGACCTCAGGTATCATATTATTCGTTTCTGTTGGGACAAATCCCTCACAGTGCTTGTGAAAACGACCACACAGCCCAAGAGCTCCCAATGGTAACAAAAAGCAACTACATAGCACTGAATAAATCCCAGAAAACAAGACTGCAAACCCGTTCCTAAAGCCTTATTTACATACCATTGACAAAATCCTGATACTATTTATTAACTATAAAATACTTAAAGCTGAAAAATAAACTTAAATGAGATGTAGAAATATGCATTTGACTTCAAAAGTTTATCTAAAATACTTACTGGAGAAAAGAAACCTAGTGCCTATTGCAGAAGAATAAACCTGATTGGTATAGAATCTCTACACAGTGCCTCTGTCATTTTCAGGTGAAAGTATTCTGGTTTCCAGCTATGGTTTACCTTCCCTGGGATCAGAACTGAAGCCAGGCTTCATCTCAGGATGCACTCAAAGTTAAATTATTTATTCAACCAGAACAATTAACATTAAAATTACTCTTTTCTCTGAGAATATCTTAAATGTAAAGTGTAGAATAGCACTCTCTCAACACCAAGAGAGAAACTCCTGTGATTCAAGAACATTGAGAAAAACAAATAAAATAAATCCTTAAGACGAATTTACAAAAAAACCCCTTCAAAATATAATTTCAAAGTTGACTGTATTTGAACAGGAATTATTAAAATAAGTAGCTTGCAGAAGAAAGGACAACCTTGTGTAGCTCCAGGCCTGGAGGTTGGTGGCCCTGCCTGTGGCAGGGGGGTTGGAGCTCTATGATCCTTGGGGTCCCTTCCAACCCAGACCAGTCTATGATTCTAGGATTAGATGGGGTCTTGCCTTAGAGGTTATCCTATTCCTTCTCTAGTTCTCTACAACATTAACACCCTACAGTTACTACTTTTCATTTTTTTTTGAAGATCTCATGAACACTGCTTGTATCCTTTCATCTTTTGCAGAAGACACTCTAACCAGCTGAAGTGTCTGCAGAAAACAAATGCCTGTGAAAGTGGGAGCACTATCTGAAGATGATGTTCATGAGAACAGAAACACTTGTTACTGGTCCTGACATGAACAGAGGAACACAACGGTAAGATAAATCCTCTGCCACTGAACCAGGTTATTGACTTTCTGCTAGGCACCTAGCAAACAACACTTACTGAGACTTCACTGGTTAGAAATTAAAAGTAAGTTTGCAAACAGGTCTGCCAAGAAAATGAAAACAGGCATCCGAATCAGAGGATTGGCAGGCTGACTACTCTGTGTCCTCTCCTACTGTGGTACCAAGAATCCCAAACACCTTTAACCAGAACAATTGTTCAGTTTTGCCCACAAAAGAAATTTGAAACCCTGAGTATTTTAGAAAGACTCCAACTGCTAACCAGAACTTAACAGTGTTTAGTATAAAAGTAGCCCAACTTGGATATCCTAACTTCTGGCTACTTGCCACATACAATGAAAATTTATCAAGTAATTCTTTAGAAGACAGCATCTGCAAATTTCTAACTGTTCACTGGCAAGAAACTAATGCTTCACACTCCCCCACAGGGTACTGGTAAATCATTCACTTCATTTCCATGAACCTCTTACTGATTCAAACTAAAACCTGACAATTAAGAACAGTAATTTACAGAGCTGTGATTACAGAATTTAAAATTATAAAAAAACCTCCTTATCCTAATCATTGTTATCAGGAGTTTTTATTTTTGTATTATTCATGGACAACTTCTAAGAAGCAAATGTGTGCAAAGTTGCGTGGATGGCAATGTAGGAAATCAGAAGATGTTACCTTATTTAGAACAGTTGTTGAAAAGCCTGACAGAACACATTATAAATTTAATGTGAAATACATTTTTATTTTGTAAGTTATTGTAGACACATGGTATTCTCAGTCTCTGACAAATTAGTGAAAGCCTAAGATCACTAGGGATACACACTTTGTACTATCCTGGAAAGAAAAGTAAGTCCAAAGTCATTTTAATACTCAGTTTCATAGCATTTTGTAACCTTTTCCTTTGTCCCCCATATCACTAGCTAATTGAAATAGTCAACACAAGTAATCACTTAAATCCTCATTACCTTATAGACCTGGCCAACAGAGGCATGCTGCACAGGCAAGCACCCCAGAATGTTAAAAGAGATGTATCTAACAGGACTGGCTTTCAAGATGTGAACTGCATTGCTTTACTTGCTGAAAACCGGAGGACAGAAAAACATCCCTGGATTGCATTTAATAATTTGAAAGCTGAATTCACCTCAACAGACTGAATGGGACTCAGGTGGGACTGAGTTCAAAAGACACAATGCTGCTCTAGTCAGTACAGTCACTGAATGAGAAGAAGTTACTAATATCCTCTCATTTCTAATGCTTTACAAGGCAATAGAAATTCAGTTGTTCTTAGAATCACAGCATCAGACTGGTTTGGGTTGGAAGGGACACATTTATTTCTAATCCCCTGCTATGTGTAAGGACACCCTCCAGTAACCCAGGGTGCCCAAAGCCCCATCCAGCCTGGCCTTGAACCCTGCCAGGGATCCAGGGGCAGCCACAGCTTCTCTGGGCAGCCTGCGCCAGGCTCAGGCTCACAGGGAAGGATTTCTTACTTCTATCTAATCTAAATCTACTCTGTTTTAGTTTAAAACCATTACCCTTTGTGCTATCACTACTTGCCCTTGTAAGCTTCCTTCCAAAAGCTTACGTTACATTAATTAGTGAAGAACACCCAAGAAAGTTATTCTCCAAAATTCAGCAATGATACCCTCAATAATAAGAGAACTCCTTAAAAATACCTGTCACCTAAGGAACATAAATTACACACAGTTAATCTGGCAGATTTCTGCTTAATTCTAAATCTTTCCATTGTATTTTTAAAACTGGACTTGCTTGAGTGAGTTCACTTTGTCCATCCCACATTACACACAACCTTACAGGAGCTGGCTCTCAAGGCACAAGAGTCAAGCCCTCAGAGGAACAGGGAGTCTGGTAGCAGGAAGAGGATGCAATAGCTTAAATTCCACGCTCAAACATGCCAAACACATCAATGGACTGCTTTCCACAGGTCCATCAGCTTTTACATTTACTCAAACACAGAACTAAGCATTTCTTTTTCTTGCCCTGAGTGAGAAAGGTATGACTTGTTCCTGTACAGAGGCACCAAACTGAGGTTTCCCTACTGCAGTGTCTCCTGAGGGACAGATCTGCCAGCACTGACAGAGAGCACAGCAGAAGGCCAGTGCAAGGTGGAGAAGTTTATGAAAGCTGCATTAAGCAACTGAAGCTCCAAACAAGTTTACCCCAATTTTCCTACAGGAAACCATTAACACTGTATAAATGTTGTTGATGGTCACAAGGGAAAGAACAGATTAAGAGTACAATCATTTTGCTGAAGGTTAAATTACAAGCAGAGATATCCAAATTAGGGTGTTCACTTGTGAGCTGACAATATTAGCCCAAAGAAGCTGAAAAAATGGAGACAAAGAAAAACTCATCCCTAAAATATGCACAGGTTTACACTTGCTACTCTTGGATTCCAGGGAGGGAACTCGAGGTAATTAAGTTAATGTGCATATGTAGCTGAAGGATTGAGGCCAAGGGGGGATTAAAAGGCAGAAACTATAGTAACAGACTAGGGACAACAGCTGAAGTATTCAGTGCAAGTGAACTTTTCCCCTTTAAACCTGTGGACGCTATGGAAAATCCAATTCGAATTGTGACTAGGTTAAATCATATCAGGGGAGAGTTTTAGAAAGATAAATACCACTGTTCAGTGTCAGAGTTTCAACTTGACTGTTAAGAGAGCTGGTCAGCTTCACAGTCAAATTTTTGTTTGTCCCCCCTCCCCCTTGCCCACACAATACTATCACAGGGAAAGCCTTTCAATCCCTATCAGTAATACTGCAATAAGCAACAGAAGTTGTTTTATAAATCTCACTTTATGTTTAAATAACTGTCTTTTATTAACTTAAAAGGATTTTCAAGCCTGATTTAAAATGCTGCAAACAAAACAGGTGTTTTTATTAATAATTTTATCAAATGAAAGTTACATAAGCCAAAGACTGTTTTGTTAAATATTATTACATGTATACGAAATATAATCCTAACATTGGAGATTTATGTTACTATGAAATGACCAGACATGAAGCTAAATTATCTACAAATATATGTACAGCACAGCTTAATGTATTTCTACTGAGCTACTTAACACTGTCAGAAATACAGTTCAGATGTACTGTGATATGTCCAACACACATTTTTAGAAAAAAACACAGCAAATAATGTTCAACTTATTTGAACACTCACTACAACTTTTACATATTATTGTCTTTTTCAAAAAGAACATCTCCATGTGACAGAAAACAGGTTCAATGAATATTATTACACCACCTTTTTTTCCCCTTGAAAGGTGGGCATAATCTACCCCAGAGGCATCATTACAACACTGTAAATATAAATGAAAGGCCTAAGTAATTTTTGTTATCCTGGCAATAAACACAAACACAATTAAGCAAGAAACAAAATAAATTACTCTGCCACAAAGCAGTAACATTTCTGGAAGTTACTTCTGGGTTCTTGACAACTAACAAGTTCTGTTTGTCTGACTGTCATTGTTGCTTTCCAGAGCAATAGGAACAATGCTTGTTTAGCATATAATTACACGTATGCAACTGCATTGTAATAACAGTTCCCTGCTTCCTGCACAATAGATAAATTAGTGTGTATGACAAAACCAGTAAGCACTGCTATACATATACAGATACACACATATGTAATAAACATGAAAAGGTACCTTTACTTTTTAATTTTCTAGCCTTTAAGAATCTAACTACACAGGCAAATTGAGAGAATCTAGTTTTTGCATGACTTTAAATTTAAATGTTTATTTTCAGGCATAAAAAAAACTAAAAATAAACTAAAAAAAAAAAAAAGCCAACACAACCACCACCACAGTTCTAGAGAAAACCCGGCAAGACACAGACAAGTTACTCTGCTGAGATAAACCCCTCCACAGTTTCTATTCAGCACTCAGTCTCACGGTGATTTCTGCATTACATAGGATGCCCAACACTGCTGTCACCTCAAGACTTGAATTTCATAGCCTAGATTTTTATGGTAAAGGTATGAAGAAACTGACTAGCTGAATTTCAATGCCAAGTTTTGTGATTTAACTGATATTTCTAGGACAGACAGGAAGACTAATCTTCGTAATCCCACCCTATAAGCCTCAAGTAAATCAATAAAGCAATATATGGAAGCAAGGAATTTTTTAGTTTAGAAACTAGTCTTTTGAGTTAAGAACAATAAAGACTGCATGTGATATGCCAGACACTATAAGCTATTCTGGCAAATTACTGAGGAGTTTACCAGAAAGGACAAGAATTTATTATGCTAAATATGTGAATGCTCAAAACCTGTCTCAGTCCAGCCCAATGATTCTGACTGATTCTGGAGGCTGTGGGCAGCACAACAATTCTGAGAAAGACGCAGAAACCTGTAAATGGTAGTGATGTAGTGATTTCGGGAAAAGGCTTTTCCATAGATTTAAAAAAAAAAGTCATGATTATGTAATCTCTAGTGCATAATAGAATATACTATAGGATATGTTGGTTAAGATTTCTTACAAAACAGAATTAATGCAGACCCCCTCAAGGGGTGAAAAACAGTACCATCATACTCCATCCAGAGAATAAAAGACTAACAAGAAGATAGGAAAGGCACATGTAAGACATAAAAGCCCCCCAAATCTCCTGTGGTCTGCTAACCATTTTAAAATGTCATCAGTGTGCTGCTCCCTCAGCAATCAAGATGAAACACACAGAGCAGCTTTGGGTGGATGATGTCCATTTCTTTATCGTGTTTAGTGAAATCACTCTGTAGGAAGAGATTTCTAATGAAGAACACTTCTAACCCACTTTCAAGCAAGCGTGTTCCTGGACAATCTCTATCCAAATACAGCTCATCTGTGAACCAAGCAATGCATAAAAATCTAACAAGCTGCATCCTGGTTACAAACTGTTCTTTTTGCCTACTGCTGTCCGAATAGCACCATCTCTGCAGTGGAGCTCTGAAAAAATGGAGCTTGTTACTTATTATTTTAAATACAAAAATCTTCCCTCTGCTCCTGTGCACCTCCCTCCAACTGACCAACTGGTAAAACTGGAATGAAATTAAGGGCAACATTATTTGTGTAGTTCGAAAAAGCTGGGAAGAATTTTTGCCACCAGCAGCTACATCAATGGAACATTCATTTCCATTAATATTTACAAGCACTACTTTGTTTTTATTCTTAAGTGATTTACCTCAGATTTCAATTTATTGTGAAAGGCACCTGGGAAACATCTTCCACTCAATTTCCACTCAAACAGAAACGTTCTCTTTTTCCTGCTTCACATACCACTCCATCCTGTGCTTTCTGATTTTTTTCAAGATTTCTTATAAAAGGTAATCTTAAGCCTTGAAACATTTTAACCTGTGTAAAAGTAAATCATCCCCATTTAAATATCTGTAAAATTATTGAGACAGTGACAGTCCAGTGAAGCAAAGAAAAAAACAAATGCAAACATCTAAAACTGACTGCCCAAATGTTTGCTGGTTTTATGCACAGTATTTGCTTTGCATCACAGTTTTTAATTGTAATTAGATCTGTAATGATGCCATAAATATGTACATTTTATAGATTTTTTTAAAAGCTTGTCTAGAGTGAAAATAGTGAGGTTTGTCTAATAGTTTCTTTCAGCTCCACACACTCATGACAAAACTGTAGAATGAGTTTGTCAAGTTGTCAGAATTAAATAGCTGTTAAAGTACTTAGGGAGGTAACATACAAAATTTATCTATTGTGAGACCCAACCTTTTTGAAAGTCCAAAACTTAGAGAACAGACAGAATAAAACACAGAGAAGAAAGCATTATGGCATGTTTGATGGACAGCCTTTTAAGAAATGTGGATTTATAAGGGCTGAATTTTCCTGGGTTTTTTAGCTTACTTTGAAGAAATCCTTCATATCTACACCATCTTCTCAGCTTTAACAGCATTTCTTTCCAGAGTATCATCTCATCTTCTAGACAAGGTAAGGATTAAGGGCTTCAAAACAAATTCAGTTGTTTCTAAAGGTCCTTTGTATCATATGTAAGAAATTACTACAACTAGTCACAGTTCTGTCTTGTAATATACAACTATAGGTGGAATAAACATACTTCTCCTACATGGGAGAACAATGTGTCAGTCAGAAGCTGATCCCAGTTTGTTTTCTCACCTTGGCAGAGAATAGCCACACTCTGCTGTGCACAGTAGAAGACCTGACAGAAAGAATACATTATCTACACTCCCCTGAGTCTTATGCATCTCATGTTTGTGTGCTTCAGCTGATGATCATGCCACTGACAATACGTGAGATTTTTCTGGCACAAGGAAAACAACCCTCTCATCCCCAAAAGCTGGGCACACCAATGGGAAAAGATTTCTCTTCACACACCTTGCAGAAGCAGAGATACCTGCAGTCCTTGGAGGGATTATGTGAACAAGCCAACAGCTCCACACATTCTGCATTTGTGCTTGAGCCTACAGAGGTGCAGCCAGAAGCTTTCCCTTACTCTCTGGCCAGTAAATTCTCATTGTGCCACCAACTACCAAGGCTGAGAAATAAAATGGGTGAAGAGTCCATGACGGCTGTAGCACCTCATAGAAGAAATGTCACTTCAGGATGACATAAGTGCTCTTTCTTCCATCTTCATGAATCCCATTGCACGTGACTGACAAAGGTCTTTCTGCTCACAGGATGATGGAAATAAGTCACATCAGCAAGCATTGAGATGTTGCTTTTTTAGATCTAACATCAGCTCTCACTACCCATGCAAGCATGCAGTGTTCACAGGTAAAGTGTAATGGCCCACATGTCAGCTTTGTGCATTTCAGGACCAGTTAAAGGTGCTACCAGAGCAGTAGCAGAGCAAGCAATGACAAGCAGTAAGGGAAGTACAGCCACCAGCTGGCAGAACAGCACGATGCATTGAGGAACTTGGTGATGAAATGTCTTGGCCTCTAAAGCAGCTTCCTACTAACAAAGAGAGACTTAATCTCATCAGCGTCACCATGTGAAGCCAGGCATACATACAAATAATGCCATTTCTTCTTTACTCTGGAACACACAATGGAAGCTGACTGACTGACTTGTGAAGAGGACTGAAAACATGCACGGTCACTTTGTTCAAAGAGCTGAGAACACAAAAAGAGCTTTGTTTCCTTACACCTATTCTCTTTCATAGATGAGAAAGAAGGTGGGAACTACTAGGATGCCTCTAAAACAGAGTGCCACTCTGCCACAAGAAGGCTCAACTGGAATAAAAAATCCAGGCTGGAGTGATGTGCTGGTCTGTGACTGACTGGCTGTGTCTTGCTCAATGACACTGCAATGGCAAACCAAGCAATGCAGCCACCTGGGATGTCTTTTCAAGGGTAAAGCCTGCCTGTTCAGAGATGATTTCTTAGACTCGAAAAAGATCAATGAGGTGAGAGAGGCCCCTGAACTCTGTCACCACATCTAACAGCTGTGAGGACATAGCTGATGCTTACCATGGGTTGGGCCTGAAATGCAGTTTTCAATAGCAGGAGTTGATCTTCAGTTGGCAAATCTCAATAGCACTGTTGTTCCTTGTAGCAATCAAAACTCCTTCCCTTTACCAACCCCCTGATCAACTCAGAACCACCACTCCTGGCCGAGGTATGTGGCTGGAACTGGATCTTGGATGCTGGACTTGAAATAAACGACCCAACTAAGGCCAGCAGCCTGGAGGATGAATTTGCCTCATTATTTCAGTATTAAATGAGGCTGGCAGTTCTCAACCAATATAGAAAAACATCCTTTCCTTTCCTCTGCCTCCCCTCTCTCCTTATGAAAGCAAAGACCACAAATGTGTCCTGTGTGTGAAGGACAATGAGGTAGGTCTCTGAGCAGAGGTTTGAAGACTGCCTTCAAAGTCACCTTTCAGAAGCTCAGCCTGAACCTGATGCTTTCCCTTGGTTTCCATATCTGCAAACACAAGTAGGCTGTGTGCAAGCCAGGGACACACACAAGTACCTCAGCAGGAAACAGCTTCTGCTGCATCGATCAGAAGCATCAAGTTACTGTATGACGGCAACAGCTCAAAGTCAGAGGGCCTAATTTATATGGCTCTGCAACTTTGTTATGCCAAACAGACGTGTTAAAGATCAGCTGCCTGAAGATCTTTGCACTCCAGTTTTAGTTGAATGAGCAACTATTACACATGTTCAAAATCATTATACGAAGACAGACAGACAAGCCAGTGACACAGCTATGTCACTTAAGCCCAAGAACGGATTCAGGATTCCACTGTGGCCTTGTCTATAAGAAAGACCCTGTATACAGACACTCAATACAAGCCAGAAGAACAAAACCATTCCTCCCCAGCTGAGGTGAACAACTACCATCTGTTTTCACAGCATTTTCAGATACACAGGGGAATTTGAGCTGAGTATCTCCTAGCTATAGATTTAGCAATAAGGAGTGCCCTCCATGTTAAAAATACATTTAAATCATCTGTTACAAGGATAAAATGTAGGACAAAGTTCTGTAAACCTTCATACAGATCACGCAATGCACAGAGCCTCTACCAAGACAACTGCCTGGAAGTGCAGGCAACTGCGTGTCTTACATGAAGCAAAAGCATTAAACTGCTGCTTACCCAGGCAACCCACCACTATCACTCACTAACCTGTACTGCCAACCTCCACCACCTCTCTCTCTTCTTAATACACCTCCATAGACAACTCAAACTCTATATTTCTTTGCTATCATGAAGATTAAAGACATGCTGAGAATCAGTAGACAGCAGGATAACTTTCAGAAGAGACAAAGTGCACAAAAGGATAATCTACATGGATCTTACTGATGCTTCTATTTATTCCTGCAACGTTTAAGCATGTGGCACGTAACCTGCAAGAGGCAATTTCCAAACTGAAGCACAACGCAATGTATTAGCTCAGTCAACTGAAGCTGCACCTTCAACAGTAAGCCCAATTTGACTGATGGTGTTAAATGTCCTTGGAAGATGCATGTCACCAAAGTGTGACTGTGCATCTGATCACTGAATATAAGTGAAACTGCTTTTAATTCAGCACACAGGGAGAGCCAGGCAGGTAGGCGCTCTAGGAAGGAAATTCTTCTTTGTCCCTTCACCATCATCTAGAGTTGGTAGGAGTTGGCCTCTTTCACAGTATTCTTTCTAATGGCAGCTTGTGATTTAATAAATTGAGTCAGAATCTTGAATACAAGGCACTCAGTAATTTGAATTATTAATTACCTTGTTTATTTGAACACATTTTACCTTGAAGTTGTTCTAGCATTCTTATTCTCGATTTTGAAAATTGACCCTCATGAAAAGCTACTGGTGACTTACAGGTACTTTTCTAGCTCTAAGAAACTGCATTAGTAATTAAGTGAGACCTCTTTTAAAGGTCAGATGTCTTCAGCAGCTAAACATCATCTCTTCTGACCACATGATTAGGTCAACAGAATTTCTCTCATTAGTTCCTCCATATGTACATCTCCACACTTGCTTTGTCTTTCTACACAAACACAAACATGTTAATTTCCATGTTTGAATAACTGTAGTAGAAGAACAAATTGAATGTTCAAATTTGAAGCAGAAATTCAACCCATTTACTGAACGGAGAAACTTGATTAGGAATTTTCAAACATCAGAGAACTAAGTACTCAAATCACACTGAAAGTCAATATAAATTGAGCACTGATCTTTCCAAAACTACGCTAAACACAGCTTTAAATACAGCAATATGAAGAATATTTCAGTGGTTTTTTTAGTCTGATGTTATGAAGCTCGGACCACCAAACAGTAATGCAAACTTTTTGCTTACTAACAACCACTATCACCCTCTTCTCAGGTTTAGGAACAAAATCCTATCAATGGAAACACTTAAGGCTATTTTTAAGCATAAAACATGGTGAGATTTGGGAGAGTCCATCAGAGCACTCAAGATACTTACGTGAATAACACGAGCTGAATACTTTTCACCCCCACCCCTCCAAATTTTCAATTCACAGACTTGTAACAGCATATCATCTGGGCTTAGGGACATTTTGCAGTAGAAGATTTTCTCCTATTATACCTCTTTAGGATGGAATGCTCAACACTACTGTGAAATGTTCAGAGTAGCCTTAGCACTCTACTGTGTGTACACACCCAGTAATGAAGATTAATCACTTTTATTTTCACCGTACCTGTAACCAATATAATTCCTTTTGCATCTTTAAAAATGTTTAATATAATGCTGTATTTAAAGCCAGTTTAGAGAAGCTATCATACATAAATACTAGGCAGATCCAAAGGAATAACCATAGTAGCAACCTCTCCATTTCCATGGAAACCCTACTTACAACACATGATCAAATCTTACATGAATGTTAATCTCTTAAATCTATATAAATTCACACTTCAAAGATGCAGTCTACAAACAAAAGAGTCTGCAATATAAAGCACCAGTATCTCAAAAAATTTAGCAAGCAGCAGAACTGTTGGTGCTCCTTATGCACAGAACTCCTCAGAGTCAGCCTGTAAAGCATCCCTCACAGCAGGGGTGCTAGAAAACAACACACCATGGCAGTGATGAAAATAACTTGGAAACTGACATCTTCCCATGCAATGTTTTTTAAAGATTAAAAAGATACCAAAATCATCAACAACAACAAAAAAAAATCTCATTCTCCAGAAAGACATGTATGTGGTCTGGTGTGGCAGTGCAAAAAGGAGGTCAGCATAGATGTGCCCTTCTGACAACAAAACACAGAAGAAGAAAACAACTAAAAAAGCCAAACCAAAACTGGGGGCAAGTCAAGAGAAAAATCTAATAATTTCAAGCTCATTCCCTACTAGAGCAGAGTTCTTGGCAAAAGCAGAGAACTTTTTCTAAGGCTTTATACATGTCTGTTCAGTGAGAGCACTAAAGAAACAATGTAAGACATTTTGCATGGTAGCTGAATTTATTGGTTTTCTCTTCCAACCAGGCATTAAAAACTACTCATCAATTACTTCCTAGGGCTAAGAAATACTATGAGTGTAACACCACGTTAACCTAGACTTACATACTTTAAGGCCTTCCCAGAACACTGAAAAAAAACCCCAAAAAACCCTACCCCAAACTCTCAAACTAACCAAAACAGAGGTACCAACTTTCTGGACAGTCTCTGTACACGTTTTCCCTCTGAGTTGCAGAATCTGCTAAGTTTCTCCTTTTCTCATGGCAGAGAGCAAAGTTCACGATTTGGAGAAGATGTGGACAAAGCAGGAAGTAGGCATGCCCAGACTGGGGACAAAAGACCACTCTGTGGCTACTGACAATCCAACACAGCAGAACAGAAAAGAGCACTGACAACTGACCTACAATCATCAGCATGGATGATGATCACTTGGATATGTACAGCAAGGAAGGGCTATACTCCATAGGCTGAAGCAAAATGATCCAAGTATTTTAAGCATTTTTACTGAAAGAAAAGCTACAACTGGGTCAAGATCCTGTAAGAACACCACAGTTAATGCCTATCCCACCAGTACAATCAATTCCCTCAAAATACACTATACAGAAGAGAGAAGTTTAAAGAGATGCAGACAAGCAGATCCACTTACAGTCTTTTACAAACTGAAGTGACCACCCTGGATTTCTGAAGGAATGCATTACATAAGCTCAGCTTCTTTTCTATTTTTTTATCCTTCCTGTTAACCTTTTAACTAATGCATGACTCTTCCTATCTCAATGTATGTTCAATTTCTTCTTGATTAATATTGAGCCAATTAGCTTACTCTTAATTGCCAGCACAATGACAAGATTTTAAGTAATTCTTTACTATATTCATCTGGTGTTTGACACATTTCACATTAAATGAAGAATGGCATATCTAGCTGAGCTTCCAAAGCTAATTTAGACAAGGGAAAAAAATAAATCAGTCAATCCCCTGTGTTAGAATTTGTCTGGGCTCCAAATTAATGGTCTGAAACCTCAGTCAGTAAGTAACATGCTCTGTGTCTGCTTGGCTTGAAACCTGAAAGAACAAATTCTATCTTCAACCACACTACATTATCAGAACAGATCTGAACAATATCAATAATGTAGAGAAAAGCCAAGTAGAATCAGAGAAATGCAGTGCAGAACAGGTGGAACTCAGATACATAAATTTCAAGGTACTGTAGAGGATAAGAACCGATTTATTCTCTTTCTAGAAGGTACAAAATGAAATGGCATGCCCAGTGACTCTGTCACATTTCTTAATTTTTCTGCAAAAATAAGCAATTACAGCCAAATAAAAATAGAGAAAAGGGGAGATTAAGCTTAAGAGTAACAGACCTTTGCAAGTATGGTTAGAAATTGTCAGTGTGAACACAAGATAAGTACTCTGTTCACTTACAAAGGAAAACAAAAATAATGTTCAAATTGTTAATAATGTTGTAATTTTTTTCTGTAAAGTAATTCAGATCTTGTGTGTCCTATATTCCCTTGAGAAAAGCTCATCCAATCAACCAGTCAATTACTTTCAACGCAGGACAGGGAAAAAGGTAATCATTTTGAATTTTCAGCTCCAATTAATTTTATAAAGATAACAGAAATTGTTTTCTAATTTATTCACCTGCTTAGCACCAAAGTGCATCAAAGCACAACTGCATTCATTTTTGTCATGACACAGTGAGGCCTAAGAACATATCATCATTATATGATGAAGCAATCCCAAATGACCAGTATTTAGATTCCTTGTAAAATTAAGAAATGCACTCTGCCATCACAGAACTAGAATTTCAGAAAAAATAATCCTACTACAGATATATAATTGTTGTGAAAATTAAAACCACAAATAAGTTTCCATCTCCAGTACCACCAGTAACACAGAACTTCTGCTGATTACAAAAACAGACTAAAAAAAGGGGGGGAAAACCAGCTGGATGATCCTTGGCAAACATTAGACAGTAAAATAGGGAAGTTTTGACTTCAAAAATTACTCAGCACTGTCCTGAAAATGAGACATGTTAAGTGAAATGAACTGCCATTATTAATTTTTTTAAAATACCTGAAGTGTGTTCAAGACTGATAGTACAGAAAGGACAAAACCCCAAAATTCTCAGTGTCAAATACTGTATGTACAACTGTGCTGCCCTGCAGAAACCGATCTGATTTTTAGAGGTGACAGTATTCATTTTAGGGGAAACATCATTTGGCTATCACCTGGCAGAATAAATTTGGCTGAGGTGTCCATTCAGACACATGATGTTCAATACCTGCATCTTAATCAAGAGAGACACATTAACATTTTTATCCTTTAGAGATTCAAAGACTCCAAAACAAGTACCATAGCTTAGCAGGAAATCAGAACCAAAACCCAACAACCAATGCACGTATTTAAAATGAAAAAGGGAAACATCAAATATAAATTCTAAAGCTCTAAGTGAAACATTAAATTATACTTGGATGTGCACACACATGCCCCACCACAGTAACATTTTCATAAACATACAGCAAAGTTTGAAAGATTACCTGGTAAAAATACCATCCACAATACCAATCGTCGACTCCTCTGCGGGAACATAAGAACCAATCTGTGCCATGACTGTGATCAATGCAACTTGCTTTATATATGAACTCTTTCCTCCCATGTTGGGTCCAGTTATTATCATGACCCTTTCACCATCTCCCTGGAAACATAAAACATTGGTGAAACATATTGTCCTGCACATGGTGCTGTTCTAAGAAAGGCTGCTGAGTGTATGTGCCTACAGGGATAAAGGACAAGCCCTCAGGACACAGTCTGTAGTTGAAAAAGCTTCCTTCACAGCATTCAGTTTTCAAGAGTTTATGATGCCACGTATCAAAAATCTTCCTAAGTCCTCTCCAGGCTCATAAGAGAGGAGCATCACTATCATCTTTCATTATTCTTGAGCAAAACAAAGTGAGGAGAACCTTCTTGGTCCATCAAGGAACCAAGAGAATCCATGAAGCATCTGTACAATTTCATTTGAAGGGGGAACTTCACCAGCTTTCAGCACAGCCAGTGCTGTCCTAATTTGGATTCTGCTCCAGTTAAGGAGTTCTCATTGCCAAATGGGGGGGAAATCTGTCAGCCAAAGATCAGACCTAGACCCCTTCATAACTGCTTGCCTTGGTACAACACACACACATTCAAACAGAAGGGCTACAAGAAGAAATCAAGACATTTTTGAGTTTGGCAATACGTGACTGCAACACAGATATTGTGAGCAGATTGTATCCAATCTCTGATTGACTGGTGCATCCAACCACTGAAATCTTACAGAAAAATGAATCAGATGCAAGAGCTTGTCTCAGCTGTAAAAGTCCCTACAGTACTGCTGTAGGTCTATGGCTCCAGAGTAAAACTGTCATCTTCTGGTGGAAGACAGTTGCTAATACAAAATTAAAACTCATCAATGAGTCTATAAAGCCTTATCACAGCCTGCATCAAAACTAGGAAATTAGATTATGCAAGGATGTTGAATAACTAGAGTTTTTACTTTCTACTACATACATACAATGAAATCCAACAACTGATGAACTAACCAAAAGTCAGCATATTTCACTGCTCCACAGGCGGGGCATGTCAGACAGGACAAGCATAATGAACATTAGACACACTACTTAGGGAAGTTGGAACTGACCAGGCACTGTGATGACAACAACATATCTCTGAGGAATAAACATGATTATCTTTACAGGGATTTCATTTTGTTAAGAGGGAGGCAAATAAGATTTATATGTCACATGTCATAATCCACATCATAGAAAAGATGGATGGAATCAGTCTTAGGTCAATGCAGAAAACTGTTTAGCTTTTGCTGGAAAAAAAAAAACCCTGTCCATAAGGAAGTCACAATAAAGTCAAAACCCAAAAAATGTCATTATCAGGAATAAAGAATGGAAGTAATAACATGCATATGACTACATGAGAACAAAACTCACAACATTCTAGTCTCTGAGGTGTAGTTTCAATACAGCAACTGAAACTTCATCAGGACCACCATTTGGCTCAACACAACAGAATTACAGATACTTAAATCCAGGATGAGTTAATCTGTTAGAACCCACAAACTTCTTCCATGTGTTTGGTATCCCTCTGGGGTCCCTCCAGCCATGTTCTGACACTGGTGGCTGGCTTGCAAAGCCAGCTTTCAGAAAGAACATATGCTGTAACATCAGACCAGAGAGCCCATCTGCCCTTATAATTGCACAGAACCATAAGCTAACATCTTAGTGGAATTTATGGATGAAGTTAGAATTTCCATGAATATTTGGATGAGAGAGGGAGAACTGAAAAATAAGATGTTTATTTCAGGGCACTGCAAGAAAGCTTTTCCTAAAGTTAGTTATTTGACAACATTTCAGCTGAAAACATGACAGCAATTGCATTTTACTGTTGATTCAAATACATCAGCTTAAAACCAGACACGTTTTAATAAACTGGGTTCCCACCTACCTCTCTCAAAAAAGACAGAACTCTAACAGTAGAGGCAAAAACGATTCCACCACGATCAGCTGATTTTGTAATATTCAGTATTTAGAAAGCCAACATAAGAATGGGGCTAACAGGGGAAAGTGCATGATGATTACTGAATGAAATGATGAGTTTTCTGTAAATGCCATCTGTCGTTTGTTTGGAGTTGACAAATAATTTTGAAAACATTCCCTGATGTATTGCACAATATCTGTATCATTGTTCAGTATATAACATGGTTTAAAAATATCTCCAGAGAAATACATACACATTTGAATGGTATTTATCACAGCCCATGCTCCACACTGACATACCTTTTATATATCAACTGTATGAAAAAGCAGTTACGTGTACACAGTTCAGTGCATTTTTTGTATTAAGAACAAAAACACAGTATTTAAAAAAAGGTTCAGAAAGGTAAATATTTAATAAAAAACGCCAAAAGGGCATGCCACTTAAAAAAACAAATTTAGGTTTTGATGAAAAAAAAAGGAGGAAACAAAATAAAAGATGTTTATCAGAAACAGATTAAGTGAAGTAAAATATGACAATATTTCCTACCTGTGGTAATTGTGTATTTATAGCAATTTTAGGTAATGTAGGTCATGCAATTTAGGTAATGTTGCATAGAAAATGTCAGGAAATAACCTACCCACTTTCTTTGACGACTTGGCAACAATAACAAGCAAGAGTCTTACTACTTCTCAACATCACTCTCTATTGCAGAAAACAACAGCCAGAAGGAGACTTAGGGGCAACACACTGCCTGCAAGCTAAGCATGGGGGATCTTTAGCATATGTTAATATGAAAGGCTTCTTCCAACCAGTGTGCAATCTACAAAGAATGGACTTGCCACTACACAGTCAAGAGTCAGAGCTCCAAATCTGCTCTGTCAGATTAAAAAAGGCTGCATGAAATCAATACCTCCAGAAAGAAAGGAAAACACATAGTAAAGTAATACCACCAAAAATGATCTGAGCTATCTTAGAACTGTCTTGGAAAGTGAGCCTGTAAGACATGGAAACATTTGTTGTGCATTTGAACATTAAAAAGTTCCACTAATCTCACATAAAGTTATGACAAAATGTAGACTTCTTCTGATAACACTGGTAAAACCCCTGGAATTATTAATTTGTTTTTCAAAAAGAGCCACTTTAAACTTTTATTTTCCTAGTTTTGAGATCATCTGTTTTAGCTTAGGAAGGGATTGGTTGGACTTGATGATCTTCAAAGGTCTTTTGCAACCCTGTGATCCTGTGATCTTTCTTAATGCCGTGAAAAGCGAACAACGTTGTAAAGAGAGTGTCTGGCTGCTAGATAGCAGAAAAAGGACACAACAGATGTGATCACATCTAGCCATATCTCTCTGAAATGCAACCAAGCAGAAAGCTGTATGATTAAATTATTTATTTTAACTTCGTGGCCAGGATGCAGATGCCAAATTCCCCCCCTTGGATGATGCTGAAGCTCAAACCATTTCTCAGTACTTACTGAAAGGTTAGTGGTATTTGGAACATACTGATCCTGTTCTCCCAGTAGCACATCAATCACAGGGTGCCTCCCATTTTTTATAATTATTTCTCGACGATTATCTTGCACAGTTGGTCTGCAGAAAGGAAGAGACATTAATTTCAACATTCATTGTAACTGATTACTTAGAAGTACTGCAGCTAAAGCCTGAAGAAGGGTAGGAAAAAAATAGAAATGACAAAAATTAATTAATGCTGTCAAATATTTCTAAGGACTTCCCTGGTTTCATTCAGTGATAAAAAAGTATTAGCAGATTGGGTAACAAAATTTTAGAATTCTTCATTTTTCCACTCCCTAGGGAATGTTTCGTTTGTTTAGTTGTATTCTAAAGGAATACTAGGAACTACAAAATGAAAAAGCAGTAGCAAAAATACACAAACTGGAGGGGACTGCTTTCTTCCCACCACTACAGTGGCTTCTGCAAGTGCCACCTTTTGCAGACACATTTCATACTCTCAGAATGATCTTGCTGAACTAGTCCAACCTGCTACTGCATTAAACCCTAACTAGTGTGGGGAGTGGAAAAATAATTGTCCAACTTTGTATATTATGACTGATAACACATTAAATGATATAAATCAAAGAGTACAGTATGACAGAGCTGTAACTCTCCTATAAACATTAGCAGCTCTCATAATGTGACAGCAACTCCCAAACATATGAGTCATCAAACCATAACAGTCTATAGAAAGAGCTTACTATTTAAGTTGACATACTGAAATGACAGTACCTTTTCAGAGATTAGTATGCAAACCAGATCAATACTACTTACTTTCTTCTCTCATCTCCAAACCATGTAAAAAGTTTTGCCTTTAATGCTTCCACCTTAGCTACAAATTTATCTATGTGTCTAGTCATACATGTGTAATTCCACGTTATACATCTTCACATCAACAAAGTTCTACCTCCAAGAGCTGTGTGCTCTTCACAGAGAGAAAAATGCAAAAGAAGCATGTTCCACTAAATTATGACTGTGATTTCCTTTTGTTCTCTTGCAACTTAAATTTACTTTTTCATTGCAAACTGAAGTGCAGCATTCAATGGAGAGGTAAATGTGGTGTCATGTCTCAGCAACATTTTGTTACACAAGAAGTATAATCACTCTGAAATAAGAGCAGTAATTTAGGAAAGTGACGACAGCTGAGTAAAAGAGTAATACTGGAATAAAGACACATATTTTTTTTACTGGAAATTAACTAACACTTTGGATGGACTTTAGAGGGGAGGGAAGAAAAGACGCGAGGAGCGTGATTTTTCCTGAGTGGAAGAATGAGGATGCAATTTGAAAAGAACATGGAGATAAAATAAATGACATATTAGGAGCACAATGCACTGGAGAAAGAGGTGCAAGTTAAGAATGGTGTGGGTTGGTTTCTTTTTAGCACGAGCTGAGATTAAACCAATATGGACAGAGTCTTAGGCCTTTGGGATAAAGAAAGGAAATGTCACCCTCCATTTGATGAACTGGTAAGCTGTTTGGAGCTGTAATATGATAGTCCTAAAAGGGAGAACATCCCTAGAAGCACTTCCTTCTGGATTTCTCCACTTTGCATTCAGAAGAGAGGCATAACAGCTGAATGATCCATTTGCCATTTTATAATTCTGCCCTCTACTTTGGGCATAATTGTCTTTATCCTAACTGCTCAAGCCTCCATACACGTAACTGTGAAATATGATGTGAGTTTCAGATGCCATGAGCCTTGCTGACTCTGCCTATTCTGGTTTCACACAATGGGGCTTGCAGAGGCAGGCCCTCAGCCACAGTCATTTAAAAGTTCTTCCCTGTCCCAGTTAGACAATCACATGTCATGCAGTAAGAGAGAACTGGGGGACGGGGGTGGAAATTGCTCTGGAATGTATAACGTCCTTTATTCATGCATCTTTTCAATGGTGCTCCTTAAACAAACTCACTGCTTGCAGAATGGATACTCAAACTTCAGATGATGATCTCTGGGCTACCTACACCAGTTAGGCATCTAACTTTGTGTCCTGGGAGCCCAATGCCTTACATTGTCCATGTCAGGGTTGAGTCTCCCAAAGCAGGGTTCCAGAGACAGGTTGAAACTCCAAGATATGCTTACTACTCTCCAACAACCATGTGGAGCACCAGTGCTCCCAACCTCACAACTTGTTTACCTGCCTCAGGTAGGATGATATGAAACAATCCTCAATCAAAAAAACATTCTCCCGAAATACTCGAGTTGGTTAATATGGATGTCCCGTCTTTCCTTCAGTAGTCCTCCAAAATTAATTATTGACACCTTCCCTGCAGCTGAAGTTTCACTGAGAAGTCTCCTTCCTGCCAGTTTATAAGCTCTAAGCCACTCTTTAAAATTCAGTGAATTATTTAAACACTGCACAGTGAATTAATAAAATTTCAGTTTGTTTTCTCATCTCAGTATACAGAATAAACGAGCAATTACTTTTAAAGAGATTTTGATTAGCAGCAGGCATGATCAAGAATCCAGAAGTGATCAATACTGTCTTTAATGCTGTATAAATGCAGAAGGATATCTAAGTGGATTTCCCTTTATCCACACACATTTAATACATGATTTGCTGTTATTTCCACGGGTCACAAATGTTACCAATTCATATGGTTATACATAAGCAATTGCCCAATTACTTGCAATGTAGCCCCACAATGACATTTAAAAACCACACAGCACTTTTCAAAAAAAGAGTATGTGGACTGTATGGAAGAAGGAATGGCTGAGGACTGGAAACAGATAGCCCTCACAAGGGTGTTCACAGTAAGCCTCAGAAACAGTAAATGCCAATCTCTAGGACAGCACTCAGCAAGCTGAAGCAGTGGTTCAGCGAGCGTCGAGTCTCTCTGGGGACACAGACCTCGTGATATAGAAGAAAACACACCAATAAGACTGACTATCTCTGTGTAGGTGCAAGGGATGTGGGTTTGCGAGGGGGAGGAAGACCCAAGTTGCAGATTGTACACACTCAGGAGCCAGCTCTGGACCAATCTCTGAGGCAGAAAGCCTTAAGGGTTCATGCTTCCTCATGGCAGAATGCAGCAGGCTGTGGTGCCTGGTGTGCACGTGTGGGTCTTGCACAGAGGGAAGGGCACAGCTCATCAGATTTAACACACATTCCTAGGTAAGGCACCATCCCTGCTCTGGAAGCTGGCTCTAATTACCTATTATTTACCTGAAATACATCTTTGAAACATACCTCATACACCTTAAAATCTTAGGTATTATACACTATAAAGTCAGACTTTGATGAGGAGAAAAGAAATAGGAGGAAAAAAATTTCCATGCAAAGTCCAACATATATTTATGTTTGTGAGATATCATCTACCAACCACACACAGTTTGAAAACCAGACAAACATGAGATGTCAAATTTAAACCGCAATGTTTACAGACTTGAATTAAGCCCAGAAGTGCCGCTTTGCAAAATCAGATTAAGTCGAAACTACTGCAAACAATTTCAATAATGCATTTTATCACGGTACACATATTAAAATCAAATTTATTTAAAAAGCTCTCTCATAATTCCCTATAAAATCTTACATAAAAATTAAACATTTATTACCTGCAGTAGTCTCCTTGTTTAGCCACCTGAGCCAATGAGAACAGACAGTCGATCGTTGCTAGGTGACCAAGTGCTTTAGACACGGGGTGATAATGTTCACTGAAATGGCTACACCAAAACAGGGGAAAATAACAGGAGGAAGAAAAGAGGAAAAAAAAAAATCATTTCATACAGATAGGAATGTACTGTCAAAATACACCTCGTGCATGCTTCTCACAGAGCTCTCTACAGTCTCTAAATTACTCTGAATTCAAATCTCCCAGCAGTGTATTAACTTACAGTATGAGGACACAATCTTGCTCACAGCAGACTTCGTGCTTCCCTTGTAACAGGGCATTATTTTTAAGCACAAAAAGGCGGCAAAATGAAACTCATTTAATAGCATATAAAGGGTCCACAGTTGATCCCTGCTGCCTAAATAAGGTCTCTGAAAATGCCACTGTTTATCACAGTGGCAGCTGAATCGCAACTGCCAATTCACTTCAGCTGTAAGTTACAGTCAAATAACCCCCCCCTCCAAACAATAAAAAAAACCCTCAAACCCTGAAGTGCCTGAATACAGGATTTGTCTACAATATCAATAAAATATGGTAAGTACAATAGAAAATTCAAGAATTCACCTTCCATTTATGGTACCGATGCCCCTAGTACAACAATAACATTACCAGGAGAAAGCAGAGTTCATTCTTTTAGTACTGTAGAATTTATTTCTCTCCACTCCTAGCCTCAAAGATACAATTGGGGAATATAAAGCAAGTAAGGGAGCAAAAATGAATAAATAAATAAATGGAGGGCTGGGGAAGATCACTCTCTACACATCTTTCCTTGCTGTACGCTGCTATCATATGACACTATTGAAATCATCAAAGTGAACATGAAAAGCAGCAGATCTAAGTAAAGAAAGGTCTACTAAAACTTATATGGCTAATATAGTAACAAAAAAAATAATGTAACTATTTTTATGGTATTGCAAAGGCAATACATCTGGAAGAGTGAATTGGAATTTCAGTTTCTAATAAAGTTTACAGAACCTCTGGGTTCCTACCAAGAGGCAAAACTTGGCATCAGTTACATCCAGTGAGGCAATTTCAGAAGGAAGTTTTTGTGGTATGGAAAAAAGCACAAGTGAGTTAATTATTATTGCAAGAATTGAGGGATAATTTCAGTGTGCTAGTAATTCCTGGAAGTAAAGCAGTGATTTATAACCTGACACCTGAAAATTAAAGGTGTTCAGAAGTTTGAGAAATATATTTTAAACTTAACATACACAGGTCTATGGGGCCAGATGGGATCCATCCCAGGGTGCTGAAGGAGCTAGCAGAAGTGCTCACCAGGCCGCTTTCCATACAGGGGTAGGGAGAATCACACTCACACAAGCAACTGCCCAAACACCCTAAACACTCCTAACTGAAAAACTGTAACACTGCAATTGTTGTATAATAAATTCTATTCTCATCTCAGTTACACTGTACTAGATTCAGTTTCACTCCATTTTCAAATTTTGAGAGACACTGTATATATTTAATAGTGTGCTGTCATCAGAATTTTAAAATCTAGAGACATCACTGCTGCCTTCAGGACTTAGTGTGTAAAGGTCTCGCTTTCAAATGCTTTATGTTGAAGAACAGTATTTTACCATGGGCAGCATAGCTGAGTTATCAACTGCGTTTTTTCCTTTGGTTGTTTTTTTTTTGTTAAGATAAAACTCTTTCTTCTTCTGTTCTTACAGCAATAAATAAAATAATAAAAAATGAGTCTATTTTGTCAACTCACTCTAAAAAGTTTAGCCATTCAGCGTTGCAGTCAAGGACTAGCTGCTCCCGGAGCTGATTCAGATGTTTGTCATTTTCTATAACAAACGGCGAGTGGAAACGGCTGACAGCTTTTGTGCTGGAAAACAGAGAGAAGCCAAATAGGAAATCAAGGTTACTAAGCAATCAGTTACACCATCTACATGCAAAATTGGACTAGTTTTCTAACTCACTCTGAGCCTTGAAAATGCACGGTAAAAAAGCCAGTTCTTTTATTGTGGTACCAAACTCTATTGATACCAGTGATCTTCACTGTGAATAAAGTGATTGGCTACTGTACTGCTGCCCATTCTGAAGGCTGCATTTTTCACAATGTATTATGTATCACTGAAGCTTATATATCTCACAAAATTCTCTTCAGCAACAGGCTTCACAAAGATGATTTTTCTTTGACTGGCTGCATATACAACAACCTCCAACAAAAAAATTTCTACTTTAAAGCTGAAACTTCACAATAAACCTGGAATAAACTTAGTAAATACAGACTGTATTGCATGGATACTAGTTTCCATTTAAGGCACTTGCTCTTTATTTATGTATTTCCATTAAGGACTCATGTTGGCATTCCCAGGCATTCTTTTACAATATCCAGAATAGCTGTATTTTTCCTTCATCGCCTTAATTCTGTCTACTCTGTGCACTTCAATATCGAATTCTTGCATAAGTGAATAGAACATCGCTTCAGAGTTCACCTTTATTATGCCTACTTCTGATGAGACATGGCTCTGTGTACACATCATAACATAAGGTATTCTACCTGTTTAAATAATAAATGATCTTCTAGTTCACCTCTGTTTCATGTACTGGAAAAAGTATCTAAACTATCTAAAATCATGCTTACACAACACTAAGTAACAAAGCAAGCAAAGCTTGTTTGTATGAACAAATAAAATTAAAACATTTTTAATACACTAAGTCTTAGATACTGAGATATTTTGCACAGCTACTTTTACCTTTCTGAATAAAGTAAGAACAACTAAAATTTTATGAAAAATGTATATCTACAATCTACAGGCACAACTGAATCAAAACCGTAATTTTCATGCCAATACATCTGCTTTGAAACATTAAGTACTATTTAAAAATAAACACTTTTAAAAGTTCCGGTTTTTCAGCTTGGTCTTGTTTGGTTTTAAGCAAAACTTACTATGGCAATAAATCAATGTAACCATTTTCATTGGTTGCTTCTAGTTTAAAGAAACCCCAAACCACAAACACACATGGAGCTGTGACAATGTGTATCTAATTAACTGTAAAACCAAAATGGCCCATACTATATTTTTTTCCTTATATATTAAAATACAGCAAACTTTAAAGACATTTTACATACCTACTAACCATAACCCAGTCAGATGGAACGGATGATTTATTGGAATTCTTGACTTCTATCATAAACTAAACAAACAGAAATATAATATTACACATCATGGGAAGTTAAGAAGACTACAGAAGCATAACCATAATGAAATCAAGAAATCTGCAAGCATCAGACGAAACCCATACTCATCCTGAAGAGACTGAGCAGACCAGAAGCTAATGTTCTTTCTTCCCTAAAAATGAGGGTAATCACGTACATTTGCTGCCAATAGAGCAACTTCTACCCTGAGCTGTTCTTTTGCTCTGCCATGTTCCTGCCTCATCTTTGCCCTTTTGCTCCTCCATCTACTAAAATGTTCTGCTCACCTCCCTCTTACCAAGCCAAACCCAGACTAAAGCTAGTTAAGACTTACCTGATCCTGACTGGGCCTCGCAGAGAATTCAGCATTTACACAGACTCTACACTATACACAAGCTGTACTCAGGCTGTTTCACAGAATCACATAATGATCGGGGTTGGAAGGGGCCTTTGAAGATCATCTAGTCCAACCCCCCTGCCAGAGCAGGGTCACCTTGAGCAGGTTGCACAGGACACAGTCCAGGCAGGTTTTGAATGTCTCCAGAGATGGAGACTCCACAACCTCTCTAGGCAGCCCTGGCCCTGAGCTCTGCCACCCCCACAGTAAAGAAGTTCCTCCTCATGTTTAGCTGGAACTTCCTATATTTCACTTTGTACCCATTGCCTCTGTCCTGTTGCAGGGCATCACTGTCAAAAGACTGACCCTGTTCTCCTGACACCCAGCCTACAAGTATTTAAAAGGACTGGTAAGATCCTCCCTCAGTCTCACCTAGGCTAAAGAGTCCCAAGTCCCTCAGCCTTACGAGTAAGATGTGCTTTCCTGCCCAGGGATCAGTGATTCCTATTGAGCCATATTTACCTACAGTATTTCACAGACAAGAGCTCAAAACCTCAAATGCTAGCACTGCATGTACAGTACCTTCCTTCATGTTTGGATCAATTGGAGTTCAGAAATGGAAAGAACAGAGGAAACCAGCAGTAATGGCAAGAAGCTTAGTCCAGTGAAATTTACATTACGTCTTTCCTGCAGTATTTTATACAATTCATGTCAGTTATTTTTATAACACCAGCCTGAGGTTCTAGACGTCAAAGAATAAAAAACACAGATGGAAAATTAATTTCCAGCAGAGATTAGATTAGCCCAGTATCTGATCACCTTTACAGAAATGCCCAAGACTCATCTGACAAAGCTCTTACACTACAGTTAGTATGATTTAGATAAAACCTTCCACACCTCACCAGAATACCCAGCAATCACCTTAGACTACAAACAAGAAGAATAACCCTAACATGACCACACTCCAGAATGGACAGACTACACTAGTTCTTAATTTACCTAAAACACCTTGAAAATAATCGGTACCTCTGAAACCCTGAAGTTGCATAATACACAAGACAAAGATTTGAAAATGAATCAACTGCTGCTGCTACTAGTAGTGTTGCTGATGTGCTAGTATTGCATTTTTTCTTGAATTTTAGCTCAAAACAATTAAGCAAGCCGTGTTCATGAAGAGTAGTCAGAAAACAAGACCATATTTGTGTCTATGCTAGACGACTAACTGAACTCAGAACAGTTACACAGCCAGTTCAATTGCCTGGTGTGTTTGTGTGGCTAGCAAGAAATAAGTAGAGAGGTTGCAATCTTCTTCAAAACAACAAAAACATTTCCTTTTTTACCCTTTAATTCTTAGGCCTATTATATAAATATGTGCAGTATTAAATAAACTGGGCCTGAAGCACTGCTTATCAGGAAGCAAACTTTTCCCAAATGTAGCAATTTCTCTCTAAATCCTGCCTGAAAAGAATAGCAATGCTATCACTATCTGGACAGCTTTCTGTCCTGTTTAGTGATGCTATTAGTTACATTAGAGGTCTGGAAATGAAAGATAAGACAGATATGGATGTAACCTCATATTTTTGAAAAGGTGTATGTCAAGTGGATCTTCACAAATTTAAGTTAATAAACTGTGGGCTGACTGCATTCATAAGAGTGTGTTTGGAGGGCACACATGCAGGAGCAAAGAATCTGAGTGCCTCCCTGACAGAACGTCTGTTCTCTGAATTGTTCAGAGTGGGAAGATAAAGAGAACAGATTTCCTGGCAGCTTCTTTTTCTTCCAGAACCAGCAAACCATAAACCTACTTCTGACCAGTCCTGTTGCAAAGAAGTGCTTGAACACAACATCTATCAGAGTGCTAGAGTGCTACAACAGCACAAGTTCTGAGGAAGGCTGAGCTTAACTCAGACTCGTGTCTATGCTTTGCTCCTCCCCTTCAATTCCCTTTCCTCACTGACCCTCTTCTCTAACCCTTCCTCTTTTGTGTCTTTTGATGTCTGCAATACACTCATACCAGATGTAATTAAATGACAGATAGCTTTAACTTGTGCAGCTCCATTAATGAATTTCCCAAGATAGAGCTCTTTGCCTGCAATGGTTTCTGAGCTGTCTGCTGCTACAAGGGGCCCCTCTAAAACAGGCATAGTTAACTGGTGGTTTCTGAAACTCTCCAGTTCAGACCTGGCTACTTTCTTGATACTCTCCTCTTTCATCAACTCTTCCCTCTTTCACACACATGTCATCATCCAACTCTTAAGCCAGTATTTCAGAGAAATCCTTCAAATCCTGGCTCTTTCCTTCCTCATGCAATACCGAAATGCACTCTTCCACATTTCCTCTTGGACTTAGCATCTTAGCTGACATCCTCCCCGACTCTCCTGCCACATGTTTGTTCTTCTGAACCTCAGTAGCAAAAGAAATATCCACCCAAGGTCTTTATCAAGTGATACTCTAACTCATCCCTTCTCCCATCCCCTCTCAGCATTGTCTATTTGCTCCCTGCTGCATCTCTTGGGTCTTTCTCAGCGTCCCAGGTCCTCAGTGGGACGGTGATCTGCTTCCAGCTTCATACCACACTGTCCTCACTGATTCATCTCTTTTACTCTCAACCCTCATTCAGTTGCCAAGCTAATTTCTTTTCCCAACTTTCTGTGGAGTTTTCCCCAGGTCTCCCACTCTCAGTTCCAGCGCAATGCTGAACAGTGGTATCTCACTGATACTTTCAATTCAATACACAAAAAAGCAAAGCATTACTGAAACAAATTTGACTGCAGTAATGTGGTTTTATTATTTAAATCACCAAAGAAATTGACTTAAATAAAGTGACACTGTCAAAAACCTGTTTTTTGAAGTTGTGCAAATATAGGCAAATGACCTGATCAAGTACCATACTAAATGAAGAGAGTTCTAGTTAAGCCTAGCTTTTAAGCTATTTTCTAGACAAGCAAGGGAACAGCCATCCATAATAGACACCATATTACCTCTTGACCAGAAACTGTAACATACTCGGCAGAAGGATTCTTGATCTGTTTACGAATGTCTACCAGATGCAACTGGATTTTAGAAAGCACATCCGAGATCTCCTCTTTTTTCTTTCTGATGACAGGGAAGTCCGTAAGGTCCCTGAACAATTGGGTTTTATCTCCAGTCCTATCCATAAGAAGCAAAAGATATAGTAATGGTAAAACCAAAAGACACACTCCCCAATTCTACTGGCTGTGTCCATATTTTTATTTGTTATTCTCACTTAATACTAGCTTCATTCCTCTCTCAGTAAGTTTTTTCTGTTATTTGTTCATAGTACAGCACATTTACCAAAAGCTGCTATGCACAGTATATAAACACAAAGGCATTTAAACACTGATAGTCCTTTCCCCATTGTATTAAAAAACCCATCTATTGCTATTGCTTTCTACTCGTCTACATTATATTTGCCCTTCTATGCCAAACCCTGCTGACTTGGATTTCTGTCATCTCTCAGTGTGCATCCTGCGGCTTTATGCTTGTTTTCCCTTAGTCAAGTAAAGCAAGAAAAGGAATCACAAGACAGATCATTCCCTTCTGGCTCAATCCAGAATTTCAGAATACAACTGTTGTCCCAACATGGAGGATCCCAAGTACAGACAACCCCTTTTACCATGATCAAAAGTGAAGCTCTAGATAATTTCTGCATAACAGGAACACAGATTTTTTTGCATATTTAGAATTTGTCCAAATTTGGACAGATTTTAATGAGGATTACAAAGAAAAAAAACATCCTATAAAGTTCTCATCAAAGCAGAATATCACCAGGAGTTTTTCAGAGTACCTTGCTTCTTTTCTAAAGAAATGATTAACCAGAGCAGTTTTTAATACATGCAAAAAATCTGCTCTTTTCTAGTCTTAATGTCAGAAAATGACAAAATAGTTTTGGCTGCAATATCTCAGCTCAGGATTGAAACCTGAAATAACATCATTCAAATATTTAAAACTGGAAGCCGAACAAACTATTAAAAATATTGTTGTCATCAAAAGTAACAAAAATTTAAGTTGTCCTAATAACTATCAGGCAAACAACAAAAAGTAGTACAAACAGGCCTAAATGAACTGAAGTATACATTTGTACTTTAGAGCAAATACAAAACTGTACCATTTAATTAGATAATTACCTTGAAATCTAATATTTGGAGAACAAATAGTTAGCAAACTGAAAGTACTAAAACACAAAAATAATAGAAAGTCTCATTTTCTACTTATATCAATACCCCTTTTGCTTGAGAATGAAACTACAGATGGAGCCAGTGACCATACAGGTAACGCAAAGCTGGACTTTGATTTTGCATTACACAGGATTATTATATAAGTGACAGTAAAGATGCCATTTGTAAATACAGTACTAATTTTTAGAAATGATTTTGTGCTAATTAGACTTGTTTCCATGGGAATGGAAAGGATAAAATGATCGGTAGTAGCCAGCAGCTGATTGTGAAGACTGTCACTATGTGATGTACACCAAAAATTCAAAAACTGACAGTTTAAAAACCCCAACATAAAACCCAACATCTCAAACTCCCCTTAACCCTTAATCTCAAACTCCTCCCTGGAGCAAAGGGCCACTTTTGAAAACTATTACAGGATTTACCTGCACTATACAACTAACACAATGCAATATACACATGCACGTGCAAGCATGCATGTAGCTGTCAACTGCATATTCTCTGTTGTTAGTGAGCATATAAATGTATTTTTAAGAAGGATGGTGGGACATGCAAAGCTTTGAAAAATTTTCACAAACAATAGTAGAAGCCACATTCCTGACTGCAAAGCAGCCACTTTGCTAAAGGTCAAGTCTCACTTCAAAAGGAATAGCTTAAAAACAAAGTATTTCATACATTGTTAAACAATTTAACATGAGCAAAACACATTTTGCTATAAATTCATTCCCCCAAAGAGCCAAGAAACTAAAAAACTCTTCAACCTGAGGCAGATATCCACTAGGCAAAATATTTGCTTGCCTGGTTTAGGGGAAGGGTATGAGCTGTAGAAAAGCACAATCTCTGCTTAACTATAAGCAACCTGTACATATATAAAATCAAAAATATAAACCTAGGGTATATTAAAATAAGATGTGTAATTCACATAACTGAATACATGTAGTCAGCAAGCCCACAAGGCACAGAAGACTAATCTATTTTCTCTACTTACTTGGCTGCTTCTTCATTAAGGATCTTTAAATAATGTTTTACTGGGGAGAGAAGTTCTGGGATTTCCAAAAGCACATTTTGTAATAGTGGAGTTTTCACTTGAGAATGTATGACTGGAACAAGAGCTTGAATTTCCAAATCCAGACGGGACAGGGTGCTGAGTATCAAGAAAAACTCTTGGGTTGAGCACTGAGAAAGAAGGCAATATGTAAACCATTACAGTGTATTTTCATTTAATCCTACATAGTTGGGGTTTTTTTGCATTCAGAAAATGACATAAAATACAGTTTAAATGAATTAACTGTAACACAGTTGCATAATCATCACATTCAAAAGGTTAATAAAGCATACTAATTGTTTTAACCATTGTTGTCAACAAACAGTTGAGAGCTGATGTACATTACACTTTTTGCTGGATGGTGGTCTGTAGCACATATGCAGTACACAAATAGCTGAAAAATGGACTAATTATGTCCAAGAATCAAAAACGCAGGCTGAGAAACTTTATGAGTACCACAACTTCTCCATATGGATTTCTGCATCTATGTGCTGTTATCTGAATCCCCAGGCTGCTGTTTTGGCAAGAGGGGGTTTGGAAAGACAAGGTCAGGCACTAAGAGGCAGAGTCTTGGAATAAGAACACAGAAAATAAAAGAAAAAAAAACCCACAGAAAGAGAAAACCAGCAGTCATTGCTTAAAGTGCTTGTAGCTATTGCCAGTTTCAGCCTCTGTCAGGTCACTCCTAGGTCTATGTAATAAGAACACACTAACCTGGACTTTGCCTTTCATCCTCTCCTCAATTGGTAGAAAGAGATTGTTCTACCTATGTTAGCCAGGTACCACAGAAGAGGAATCTTCCAGATTTCAGCCAATACCACACAGCACTTTCAGAGCTTGCTTCATGATATCCACAGAGCAGGAGCATATTGGTTCCCTGTCCTGGTTTTGGTCAGGATGGAGTTAATTTCATTTGTAACAGCAGATGAATGCTGTGTTTGAGAGTAAGATGGGAGTACTGCTGATAACACCCTGATGTTTCTAGTTGCTGTCAGACAGTCAAGGACTTTCTCAGCTCTTCATGAGAAAGGAGGGGCGAAGCCAGGACAGGTGACCCAACTGGCCAAAGAGAGTATTCCACGCCAGTTACGTCCTGCCCAGGATATCGGGGGCTGACGGGAGGAAGAACGGGGGCGGCTCCGGGATGCGCGGTTCTTGGGGGACGGTCGGGTTCTGGGACGGCTCTGGGTGGCACGGCCTGAGCTGTGGGTTCGGTGAGACACTGCATTGTGTATCAACAGCTTCATATATTTTTGCTCTTTTATTACATTGTTACATTGTATCTTTCTGTTATCTTAGTAAACTATCCTTATCCCAACCCACGGGCCTCTTAATTTCTTGATCTTGGGGTTATTTGCCCCTTCCTCTTCCTTTTCCCTTCCCTTACTTCTCACCCCCCCCCCTCCCCTTCCCTTTCACCTGCTCTTTTCCTTTAAGGAGCAGGCAGCTGCGTGGATCTTGGCCCTCAGCCGGGTGAAACCACGACACAGGTCTATTAATTGGAAAAATTCACTCTGGGATTCGCTTGTGTTCTTTGTTTTGATGGGTAAACACCCAGTTCCACTGCCTTTTTTTGTGCTCCCATGAAACACAGGCACTGCTTTCACAAGACCTATCAAAAATAAGGTATTGTTTTCATGCAGGTTTTTCAATAGTCCTCTTTAGAATAAAGATAAATGGGTAGATTAGGCAGATTGAAGAAGATGACAAAAGACCAAGGCATCAGTCTGGTGCAGTATATATGCTACAGCTTGATATGGACTGATTCTGAAGTGGTGTTCATCACAAAGCTCTTCAAGTCTGCTCAAGTTGTGGATGCTTAATCAATCCTTTTGATTAAGCCTACAAATAGCTCCCAACTTACATTTTGCCTTATTTTCCAAAGCACTTGATATTTCCCTATTGCTCTGATGTCACGGAGTGGAACAGCAGTCTCTGGTTGCTCTGTTGACGTAAAAGGAGGGATCAACAACACTTGAGAAAGTGTCTTGGAAGTCAAAATCCTGAACATTACAAATTCTTCTTTAGAGCGCCAGACCTTACCTCTTCAGTTAGGACTCCTCTAGGACTGTTTGAGCCCTGTTTCTCTCTTCCTTAGTTCTCCAAGGAAATTTCCTGCCCAACCAGAAAACCTAATCTTAATATTCCCAGGATTGACAGGGGTGGAAGAGAAATGTAGGGGGGGGGGGGGGGGGGGGGCAACCTGCAGAGGTGGCTTCTGCAAGAAGCTGCTAGAAGCTTCCCCTAGGCCCAAGAGTGTCAACACCAGCTGGGCTCAAGGACAGACCCACCACTGAACAAGGGAGAGCTTTCCCTGCAGTCCATGGTGGACCATGGTGAGACAGGCTGCCCCCCCCTGCAGCCCGTGGAAGATGATGGGGAGTAAAGATTCCACCTCAAGCCTGTGGAGGACCCTATGCGGAGACATATGAAGGAGGCTGTGACCCCATGAGAAGCCCGTGCTGGAGCAAGATCCTGGCAGGACCTGCAGCCCACGGAGAGAGGCGACCACACTGGACCAGGTTTTCTGGCAGGACTTGTGACCCTGTTGGGGTCTGACCCTGGAGCAGTCTGGTGCTGAAGGTCTGTACCCCATGACAACCATGCTGAAGCAATTTGTGAAGAACTGTAGCCCATGGGAAGGGCTCACATTAAAGAAGTTCATGGAGGACTGTCTCCTGCGAGAGGGATCCCTTGCTAGAGCCAGGGAAGACCGTGAGGAGTCCTCCCCTTGAGGAGGAAGGAGCAACTGAGACAAGGTGTGATGAACTGACTGAACCCCCATTCCTCGCCTCCATGCCACTCAGGGGGAGGAGAGAAAAGAAATGAGGAATAAAGTTGAGCCCGGCAAGAAGGGAGGCATGGGAGGAGGTGTTTGGAATTATTTCTCCTTATCCTACTCTGTTTTCATTGGATAATAATTTTTTCCTAGTTGTCTCTGTTTTGCCTGTGACTGTAACTGCCCAACGATCTCTCCCTGTCCCTATGGTGACCCACAAGCCTTTCGTCATCTGTTCTCTCTCCTGTCCAGCTAAGGAGAGGGAGTGATAGAGCAGCTTTGGTGGGTACCTGGTCTTCAGCCAGCATCAGGCCACCACAGACAGACAGAAGGATGTCAGTGACCCCCCTTATAAGAGATTTGTCTGCTGACCTGCTTAGAGCAGCACACTGTGCCTGCATAGAGCTGGTCCCACTGACGTGTTAACAGCTACAAAGGTTGATGGGGTTGAGATGAAGGAAGAAAGGAATACATGTTTTCTGGGATGTATCTCTACAGTGGGGTCGTGGTTTAAAGAATACTACGGTAAACAGAAGCCAAACACTAACCCTCTTATTTCTCATCTCTGTAACATGAGAAGCTGGCTCCATGCAGCAGAAGTGTTCACTTGTGAGAAGCAGGCAACAGGGCTGAGAGCCCTCAGCTGTATTTGTGCATCCCAGGCAGGGAGCCAGGGCACTCACACCGAGTCAAGGTGGCAACTAACAGATCTACTGCTCTAGGCTGGAAAGACCTAGTCCTCTTCTGCAGAAACCTCACTTGCAGCTGCTATGGCAACAGGATAAGAAAGGCTGTGGAAGGGGACATATTTTTTTCCACCTGTACCGAGTCACCTGCTCCGCCACGACAAGAAAGTGAGATTGTTTCATCCTGAAGCGGGTGGGTTGTTTCTGTAGTTTGAAACAAAGCATCACAAAGCAGTTGGTGCCTATTCCAGCTGGAATCCCAGTACTCGATTTGAAATAGGGTCTGCTCACCACACCCACCGCTGCAGCACAGCCACAGCACAGAGGAACAGCGCTGCAGAAGATGATAACCGGTAATCAAGAAGCATTGCAGGCAGGCAGAGCACAGTCCACACTATTACAGTTACAGGGCTCACAGGCTTTGCGTTAGAAAGCCTGACACTTCCTAATTAACTCCTACAAACAATCAGGCTTCATCTTGTGCTCAAGCTAAATGGCAGTTATTAAGGAGGCATCGTGCATCCTGACATCAGTGTGTACTTTTGGCGAGGCCAGTGAGAGAAATCTCCAGTTCGGTGGCCTACAGCATCCTGGGCTTCCCTTGCAGCCTTCATCTCCAAGTTCTGGCCAGCTTCTGAAGAGTGATGAGCTCAGCATCCCTGGAGTGTTGGCGCCCTGGGTGCATGCTGATATAATCACAGACACTGGGTTCCACCCTCAGCTGACTCCATCAGCTGTCACAGGAGGAAGCATGGCTGTGCCATACTATACAGGGAAGGCCTGACTATCGCTGCCTAGCAGAAAATGACGCTCTTGAGAAGATCAACACTGTTATTTTGGGAGGAGCTTTTGCTAATTACTGTAGCAGCCCAAAGAACTCAGCCATCCTCACTGAGCAAAGCACGCTCCAGAAAGCATACTGCCCCAAGGAACCAGCTCCCACAAAAGCCAAGACGAAGAGCAAGACATACAGTCACTTCGCTTTCACTGCTAAAAGTCCTATTTCTTTACCCCTCTGAGATGCCGTGGCAATTAACATGGGTAACACTTTCTAGGAAGCTACAGAAATGGAAGGCACTGTAGAAGTTCAAAGCAATATTACTATATGGCTCAGAAAATAGTGCAGTATGCTGACAGAAATTACGCAGTGTAGTGCTTAATAAACTTACAGCCAGCATCATAAAAATTCTGCCAGTCATGAACTCCTTTCACACTTGCAGACTTGTGTTGCCAAAAATTATCACCCCCCCTTGCAGATCTTACAGTACTCTACCTTCACACTCTGTAAAATGGCACCTCAGTGACATTTGGAGCCATTTTATTTATTATCTACAGTAATGAAAAACACAAATAATTGACCTTAGAATTCTTGAACTTAGTCCTGAATTAACACATTAGAAAAGCAGTAAGACGTTATGCACACTCAGGTGAACGTGCTGACATCCAAGTGAGTAAGCCATCCATCAGTGGACTTCCCTGGCTCTAATATGTTAGAGGCAGCCTTTATTCCCCTGTACAGTTCTCTCCCTTGCTGCCTGACATCTCGCTTACACGCTGTCTTCTTGCAGAACCTGCTCTGGCAGGGGGGTTGGACACAATGATCTCTCGAGGTCCCTTCTAATCCCTACAATTCTGTGATGATCATCTGGACAATCCATCCTTACATCCCTTGTCTGGAGTGCAAAGCAACCAACACATGCCCAGGAGCTTTAAAAATAATACAGAACAGCACTAAAGCATTAGTGGACATTTGTTCCCTTGTAGCGTGGTATCAGCTCTTCCTGTTTAACAAGTAACAAGTGATGGATTTGTGCACACAACTGACTGTGGAGAATAAACATGCCACCATAACTGCCAATGGCCAGTAACGTCCAGTGGACCATTCTGAGTGGGTTGTGATTTACTTCTTGTTAGGCATAAACGATCTGTCATTGATTATCTGACCGAAACCAACATCTTGTCCACTCTGCTGTCAGCACTTTCCAAAACGAGAGCAACAGGGTCAGAAAATGATTTGTAAATAACAGAGCGAAAGCTGTTTATGTCAACAGGTCGATGGACAAATGCATAGAGACAACAGGGCCTATTGACAGATGAGTCCTAAAGAGAAGTGATTAGAATTCGTTACATGAGAGTTCCTAGTTTACTGGCTTTAACTATCTGAGACACCAGATCTCAGAAGACATTCCTCAGTAGTGTGAGCAGCACAATGTGTTTGAAGTATTGGAATGCCCATGAGCTACTGGTTTGAATCCAGGCATCAGCAAAACCTGTTGTCCCTGTACGGATGACAGGCCACATGTCAGGATGTTTACTGAACACAGAGAAGACTTGGAAAGCAGCCTCCCCTGCCAGGATGAGAACAATCTCATCTTAGCTTTTAATTTCAGGAAAAGAATTAGTCAGCAGTATGCTTAGCCAAACATCATCGTCTCAAGTCCAAACCTACCCGGATGCAATCCTGTGCAACCTGCTCTAGGAGAGCCTGCTTTGGCAGAGGGGTTAGACCAGATGATCTGCAGAGATCCCTTCCAACGCCTACCATTATGTGATGCTGTGTGTTGCCAAGCTGTGGACAAGGGTTTTTCATCCTGTGCACACCACAGATCTCTGTTCCCGTGCAATCCTTTGCCTTGCCACACCAATCTGAAAGATTGGTGCAGGCCACAAAAGCGACAGGTTCTGTCTTTCCAATTCCTTTCCCAGGCAATACCACCACTGAGAAGATCAACAGAGAGAGTGTTAGTTTTTAGTTCCCGATTCAATTGGAATACGGAGCCATAAGGCAAATTCAGCTAAGCTGTGAAATACAGGCCATGGTCAAAACAAGGGGAATAGGGGTGGGGGAGCCCCTGGTACTGCCTGACACCAAGATTGGGTTCTCTAGTCTCTACAGGTAATTTCTAATCCAAAGGCTGTTGAAACTGTGTGGCTTTCAGAGAGACCACAGTGTGTCTTCAGAGTGTGATCACAGTGTGGCTTCAGAGAGGTCACTGTGTGGCTTTCAGAGAGATCACAGCAGGGCATGGCAAGAGAGTGCTTGGCATATCCACGGGTGGGACACCCAGATTGAAAAGAGAGCTGTTGTCTGCACTGTCTTATTCAAACACCATGGGTAGATGGTGCTGACCCTACCTGAAACTAGCCAGAAGTTGAGTGACAGAGTATGAATGGTCAAACAGCATCAGTGGGGAGTACAATTCATTAGAGAGCACCAATGATGCAATTAGAGAGACACAGTAGCTATCATGATACAGACATAAAGCTTTACCTGAATCCTACTGAAGGACTTAAGCATCATCCTGATGGGATTCTTCTCTTTGTGTGTGTTATAACAGAGCACTCAAGCCTTGGAACTGACTCAGAGAAAAATCATCATGTGAAATCCACAAAGTCTAAGACCAGCCTCGTTCTTTCTTGCACTAAACATCCTTGCTTAAGGATCCTTTAAAAACACACACACAGGCACAAAGAGCTGAAAAAGTAATTTGGCAAAGGAAAGGATGAAAAGTGCTTTTTCTACACAATAATGTCTCAAGAACAAGACAGATTGATCATAATATGGGAAACATCAAAATTCTTTTGATCTATGTACAGTGCTCTTAGTCTGTGTTATGTCTTCTAAAGATGTACTGACCAAATGCCACAAGGCCTTCTCAGAAACACAGCATAGACCTAACAAATACATAAATAATCCAACATTTCTTTGACATTTATGGACTTCCCAGGGGCTCATGGAATAGGAAAGACAGGCCTCTGGAATTTTAAGCAGTGTTGCCTCGCATCCTTGAAAGTCAAAAGATGGAAGAACTTTCCGTACCCATAGTCTGAGATGTGAAAAGAATACAAGAAGCTGAAGGTGGGAAGAGAGGAAGTAGTTACTGAGCACATTCTGAAGCCAGAGATCATACAGGTACCAATCTCTCATCCAGAGAGCCCATCAGATAAACCTCATCTGCCAGAGCGGACAGGGAGTGGTGTTCCACACAAGAAAACAGAAATTAGGGTTGGACACAGTTCAAGATGCCTTCTCATGTCCCAGTGCCTTTGCTGGGGTTTCTCCCTTGTCCACACCACTGGGATGTGGCTGCTGCTGGAATCCTTCAGTGCAGCACCAAGAAAAGGAATTTTTCCCCCTACTTCTTCCCCCCCCTCAGACAGTGGTACCGGGAAACCGATTTTGTCATGATTCGGGTATTTCCTCTTCCTGTGAGATACTTCAAAATGCGGTTTGTGAAGATCCTCAGTTTGGACAGGAAGGAATGAACCCAGGAGGATTCCAGGAGGCAAACCCGGCGTTACCGGGGATACCTGGTTCAGTGTTGTGAAGAGCCCAAAATCTGTGCTGTCTTCTTAAAAAACGTCTTGTAGCTGTAAGAAACACATGGAATGGCAAAGCTGTAAATGCAAATCGTTTCTATGTCTGTGTGTGTACATATCAGGGAAGAAGCAGAATATAAAGACAATGGAATAGCTCAGACTCCAATTCAGCTGCCATGCTTGCATAGCCTGATGTACTGTTTTTAATAGGGTGTCATCTTGATGTTGGAGCTGTCTTAAGCATCATGAAATGACTAAAATTTGTTGCAAGCCGAGAACATACATGTGGTTTTACAATGGCTCAGCTCAAAGACCATAAGTCGTCTGACAGCAATTGCAAACCACCACAAGGTGAGGCTGAGTCCAGAGTGAACCCTCTTGTACCCCCCAAAATCGCAAACAAGATCAACATGGGGGAAAAACGAACTGCCAGTTTAATTTCCAGGGCCAAGTCAGAGAGAACGAGGGTCTGAGTCTTTTTGTCCCAAATACAGACCCGCCAACCTGGCTGCCAGGCTGTGTGTTGGTCTGAATTGTGAACTCTTTTCTCCACTATCTGAAAAATCCTAATCTGTTCTGGAATGGGAGGAAACCCTTTTAAATCAGCTGTCCATATCAACTATAAGCCATGTCATCTGCATAGGAAGCACTAAAAATCAAGCCTGAAATCATTTTTTTGGTACTCTTGGTTAAATCAAGGAGGAGACAGATGCATCGAGTAGATTCACAAAAGGACCATCCTGGGAAAGACATCTCTTTTGCAATGCTCATGCTCCTCAAGCAATAAATCCAGGGAAGTTACCAGACCTCTTAACTTACTCTTGCCAAATGTTCAAGAGGATGCTGCAGTCATGAGATGGCTTTGAGCGTTGGCCCTTGGCGGGTCTTTCTCTGCTCTTGCAGAAGTCATTTTGAAAAGAGGACATGTTTTGAACACACAGAACACGTTGCTACCCCTTCCCATCTCACGTCAAGAGGATGTGTCTGATGTGTGCCCGACAGAGGCCATCGTGCTGAGCCACAAGGTTCAGAAAGGACCCCCTTGCTTTCCAAACTCCTCCGGAGAGAGGAGCCAAGGTGCAGCTAGGTCCAGTCTTAGTTCCAGACTTGGTCAACAATTTATGTCTGAAGGATTAGATATAAAACTACATGTCAGAGTCAATGTTTGCCAGCCAGAGCCCCCAGAGGACTTTCACTGAAACAGCTTCACAGAGCGGAAACCAGTAGAAAGTTTATTAAAGGGACAGATATAAAAGTTCCCGATTGCTGTTGATAAATGCACTTACTGATATAGGACTAGAATGCCAATGACAATGCTATGATTCTAACAAAATGCTGAGACTATAACCAAATGTTAGCGAAATACCACCCTGGGTATTCTCACCACAAAAACAAAGGGGTGAAATCGCAACCGCGCGGCGTAACTGTGTCTTGGGTGGAGGAGAAGCAGCACAGCCCAGCAACTGCCTCTTCAGGGGTCTTCAGTTTCTTCTCTCCCCCCTCCAGGTGGTCGCTTTCTCAATACCCTTAATACCCTCAATACCCTCATCTTGAAGACGCTTTCCTGGTGGTGATGCTCAACGTGACTTGGGTGGAGATTCAAGTCCTATAGTCACCCACGTTTAGCACGCACAGCTTTCTGCTCATTGGCATATTGAGGGCTGCCAACTTTCATGTTTATTTTGATTAATTTAATTAATTAGTTTATTAACTGACTAATGCGCTTAACGAAGCAAAAGGTCTCATTCTAGGCCCATCAGGGGATGCTGTGGCAAGGGGGGGCGAAGCCCCCAGGGACACCCGCTGCCTGGGAGCCCACTGCATCCCCCCCCCTCACCTTCCAGCCTGCAGCTCCTGGCCCCAGCTCGGCTCCTTGAGGAGGGGGTCCGGTGGGTGAGGGGTGGCCCGGGCTGCCCCATGGGCTCGGGGGTTGAAGGCAGCAGAGGAAGAGTCCAGAAGGGGCAGTGGGGCAGCAGGACCTGTGTCCCCTCCGTGGGCGATGCCGGGGTCAGATCCGGAGCAGGGTGAGGAGCGCGAGCACCAGGCATGGGGCGCGGGGCTGCAGCGGGGCCGCCCTGTCCCGGGCGGGCACCGGCTCTGCCAGGACAGGGTGAGAGGTGAGGGCAAACCTCGCAGCCCCCCAGTGCCCCCCTCACCCCCCACCCCCACCCCAACACTCACCCTCTGGCCCCCCACGCCCGTGGGGCTGCGAATTGGGAACCTCTGTCACCGGCTCCGGCGCTGGAACAAACCCACCCGAGTCAGGATGGGTGGAATGGGGGGGTCTGTGCCCGCCCCCCCCAGTGCTCCAGAGCAAACCAGGGTCCCCAGCAAGGACCAGGCTGCCCCAGATTCAGGAGAAGGGGGAACCCCTAGACTTTTTGGGGGTGCAGACCACCCCACCCCACCCACCCCACCCCGGACTGGACTCACTGGTGTGTCTGCAGCAGACGGAGACTTGCAGCTTCAGGCAGCGCCCGGCGCTCCCGGGGTTGGGGACAGCTGGGAGTGGGGACAGATCAGCGTGGGGGGGGGGGGGTGTCCCCCCCAGAGCTCCAGCCCGAGACGGGACCCCCCCCCCCACCGCCACGGGCCAGAACCGGGCCTGGGGCTCCCCCTCCCGGCCAACAGCGGCCGCACCCCGGGCCACGCAGACCCCCGACCCACCCCCCCTCCATCACCCCCCCTCCATGTGCAACCGGACACCCCCCTCCCCACATACACCCCCTCCCTGTGCACACCCCCACCGCCCACCTCCTCCCTCAAAGACCCCTCCCCCTCCTTTTTCAGGACACAACCCAACCCCGCTGAGACCCATCCCCAGGTAACCCCATCCCTCAGGACCACCCCCTTTGCCCGCCCCCCCCCCCCCTCCCCATCTCACAGATGTAGTAATAGGTCTCCCCAGGCTGGAACTCGACGCCCAGAGGAAAGGGGGTGAAGCGCTGGATCTTCTCCGGAAAGCGGACGGGGCCGAAGGGCGCCCGGGGCCGGTTGCACTCCCAGCGCTTGAAGGCGCCGGGGGTCTTGTTGCAGCCGCGGTGACCCTCCAGATCCACCATGAAGAGCGTGAAGGTCTCTGCCCGCCCGCCGGGCGCGGCCCCCTCGTAGTGCGGGCAGTAGATGTCCAGGTAGTCATTGATGGCCACCTGGATGGTGTAGTCGTCCCGTAGGAACCTGATGGAGGGGGAGAGACGGCGGGTCCTGTGGGCCATGGGGTGGGATGCCCCACAGGGGGGGTCCTGTGGGCCATGGGGTGGGATGCCCTGCTGGGGGGTCCTGTGGGCCATGGGGTGGGATGCCCTGCTGGGGGGGGGGGGGTCCTGTGGGCCATGGGGTGGGATGCCCCACTGGGGGGGGAGGTCCTGTGAACCATGGGGTGGGATGCCCTGCTGGGGGGGGGGCCTGTGGGCTATGGGGTGGGATGCCCCATTGGGGGGGGGGGGTCCTGTGGGCCATGGGGTGGGATGCCCCATTGGGGGGGGGGTCCTGTGGGCCATGGGGTGGGATGCCCCACTGGGGGGGGGAGTCCTGTGGGCCATGGGGTGGGATGCCCCACTGGGGGGGGGGTCCTGTGGGCCATGGGGTGGGATGCCCCAATGGGGGGGGGGTCCTGTGGGCCATGGGGTGGGATGCCCCACTGGGGGGGGGGGGGTCCTGTGGGCCATGGGGTGGGATGTCCCACTGGGGGGGGGGGTCCTGTGGGCCATGGGGTAGGATGCCCCACAGGGGGGGTCCTGTGGGCCATGGGGTGGGATGCCCTGCTGGGGGGGGGGGGGCCTGTGGGCCATGGGGTGGGATGCCCCACTGGGGGGGTCCTGTGGGCCATGGGGTGGGATGCCCTGCTGGGGGGGGGGTCCTGTGGGCCATGGGGTGGGATGCCCTGCTGGGGGGGGGGGTCCTGTGAACCATGGGGTGGGATGCCCTGCTGGGGGAGGGGGCCTGTGGGCTATGGGGTGGGATGCCCTGCTGGGGGGGGGGTCCTGTGGGCCATGGGGTGGGATGCCCTGCTGGGGGGGGGGGTCCTGTGAACCATGGGGTGGGATGCCCTGCTGGGGGGGGCGGTCCTGTGAACCATGGGGTGGGATGCCCTGCTGGGGGAGGGGGCCTGTGGGCTATGGGGTGGGATGCCCTGCTGGGGGGGGGGGTCCTGTGGGCCATGGGGTGGGATGTCCCACTGGGGGGGGGGTCCTGTGGGCCATGGGGTGGGATGCCCCACTGCGCCCCTGTCCCATGGAGCAGGTGGATGGGGGGGTTGAGTTGGAACCACTGCATCATCAGCAACCAGCTGTGGTTGCTGGAGCTGAATGGGTTTGGCTGGGGGGTTGGAGGGGGGGGAAGGCGACGAAGCCCCCTGCCCCAGGCACCCACCTCATGGCCATCACCCCCAACCTGACTGGGGGCTGCCCCCTGTGACACCCCTGCGCTGGCTGGCGTGGGGGGCACGGGGGCTCCGAGGGTGGGGTGGTGAGCAGGGGAGGGGGCCCAGCCGGGTAGTGGGGGGTGGGTGAGCAGGGGAGGGGGCCCAGCCGGGTAGGGGGGGTGGGTGAGCAGGGGGGGGGCCCCAGCCCCGGTCCGGGCGCTGCCATGGCGTGAGCTCACTCCCGCCTGTGCAAACAGAGCAGCCAGCCAGGCCGGGGTGGAGCAGCCGCTGCCACGGGCACCCACACGCGTGTGCTCCCGTGCACATGTGTGTGCACACGCCTGGGCCCTGCCTGCCCGGGGGGGCGGGGGGGGACGGAGCAGCAGCCCCCCAGCCCCCTGCCCAGGCTGCGGCCTGCGCCCGCCTCTCCCAGCCGGGCCCGTCCTCGGCACTGCTGCACCCCCCCCGCCTCACCCAGCTGCTGCGGGGCCCGCAGGGTCACCCCGTCCCACGGGCTGGGGCGGGGGGACACCCCAACACTGGCTGCAGCCCCCTCGTGCCCCCAGCACGGGCACCGGCAGCGCTGACACCAGCGCCGGTTCCGGCGGCCTGGGCGGAGGCCGCAGCGTCGCTCCCCAGGCTGGCGGTGCTGGGAGGTTTGGGGGTCCCCCCCTTGCCCCCCCCCACCCCCACCCCCCAAAGCCGGGGGCTCTCAGCGGCCAGGACGGGGCGCAGGCTCCCTGCTGACTCACAGCATCCCCACGCCGGCCGGGACGGGCCCGGGCACGGCCAAGAGCTGCCGGGGGGCTGGGGCGCTGCCCTGACCCCGTGAAGGGCCAAAAGCCCCCCCCACACCCCCCCCACACCTCCCCATCCCCAGGGCACCCATGGGTGGTGGGTTCCCACAGCTCCCATCCCTGTCACCCCACCCCAGCGTCGCTGCCCGGGGAGCACCTGCCCACCCCAGCCGGGTTTGGTGGGGTGATGAGACCCCTTCTGTGTGTGGGGGGGTGCAGCCCCCTCACTCCCACCCCCAAACCCACCCCCCTGGTCCCACCCAGCCCGGAGCTCGGGAGTGCCTGAAGAGGAGAGGGCAGGAGGAGGGATGGGGCTGGACCCCAGCCCGGACACCACGGCACAGCCCGTGGGCAGCCCCCCCAATCCGGGGCGGGGGGGCAGTTTGGGGGGCTGCGGTGCCCGGTACCACCCCCCCCCCGCAGCAGCCCCACCTGACCCCAGGCTCGGTGCTGTGCCGGGTGCCACCGGCCCCACACCGCCGGTACCGGGGCCAGGTGCAGGTTGGTACCAGGGACTCGAACCCCCCCCCACACCCCACCCAAAACACCCACCGGCCTGGGTGTCCCCCCCAACCCCCGGGTGCTTCACCTGCCGGTGCCGCCCGGTGCCGCCCCGGGGCTCGGGCTCACGGGGGGATGCCCGGTGCTGCTACGGGCTCGGTACCGCCCCGGGGGTACCCACCGGCTCGGTAACGCCCAGAAGCGCTCGGTGGCTCGGTACCCCCCCCCCCCGGGATGCGGTGTCGCTCGGTGATGTTGGTTGGGTACCAGCCCCGGTACCAACCCACCGGGCATCACCGAGCGACACCGCATCCCGGAGGGGGGGGGGGGGGGTACCACCCCACCTCGGTCTCACCTGGGGGGCACCCGGTAACCCGCTGCTCCCCCCGGGGGGGGCACCACCCCCTCCTCCCCTCAACCTCCTGCCTTCCCGACCCTCCCGGTAGCGCGGGGCCCCCCGGATAGGGGGGAGAGGGGGGGGGGGCTGCCTCGGCGGGGCCCGGGGGGCTCACCAAGGGGGCGGGGAGGGCTACCTGGGGTTGCTGCGCCCAGGGCGGTACTTCCGGTGGGCGCCGCGGGGGCTGCTGGGAGATGTAGTCCCGGCCCCTGTGTGGTGGTTCCCCCCCCCCCAACTCCTCCCCGTTACCCCCCGGCGCGGCCCTTCCCTCCCCACCCCCCGGAGTCCGGCGCTGCGACGGTCCCGGGCCGCGCTCAGGCCTCAGGCGGGGGGGGCGCGGGCCTGGGGAGAGAAGGGGAGGGGGAGAGAGGGGGGAGAAGGGGGGCCATGGGGCGCAGCCCGGCTCCCCCGCCCCGCCCCCCCTCGCTGCAGCCCTCTGCCCCCATCCCTCCCGCCTCCCTGTCCGACCCCCCAGCCCCCCATCCCTCCTGCCTGCCCCCCCGAGCACCCCACAACCCCTTCTGCCCCCCCATAGCCCCCCCCAACCCCTTCAGCCCCACATCCCTCCTGTCTGTCCCCCCATAGCCCCCCCAACCCCTTCTGCCCCCCCCATAGCCCCCACAACCCCTTCTGCCCCCCCATAGCCCCCCCCAACCCCTTCAGCCCCACATCCCTCCTGTCTGTCCCCCCATAGCCCCCACAACCCCTTCTGCCCCCCCCATAGCCCCCCCAACCCCTTCTGCCCCCCCATAGCCCCCCCAACCCCTTCAGCCCCACATCCCTCCTGCCTGCCCCCTCACAGCCCCCCCACAACCCCTTCTGCCCCCCCCATAGCCCCCCCAACCCCTTCTGCCCCCCCATAGCCCCCCCCTGTCCCCCCATAGCCCCCCCAACCCCTTCTGCCCCCCCATAGTCCCCCCCAACCCCTTCTGCCCCCCCCATAGTCCCCCCCAACCCCTTCTGTCCCCCCCATAGTCCCCCCCAACCCCTTCTGCCCCCCCATAGCCCCCCCCAACCCCTTCAGCCCCACATCCCTCCTGTCTGTCCCCCCATAGCCCCCCCAACCCCTTCTGCCCCCCCCATAGTCCCCCCCAACCCCTTCTGCCCCCATCCCTCCTGTCTCCCCCGCAGAGACCCCTCTGCTCCTCCTTCCCCCCCATATCTCGTGTCTGCCCCCCCATCCCTCCTCTGCCCCCCCCCCATCCCAGCCGTGCCTGTGTCCCCCCCCTCACCTGGAGGGAATCACCGTGACATAGGGGTGATCCGGGGGGGTCTCGCTGGGGGGCAGCGAAGGCACAGGGGGCCCTGAAGGCAGCGGGCGCTGGGGCGGGGGCGGCTTGCTGGGCCCTGGGGGCTGTGTGGAAAGCGGGGGGGTCAGAGCTCCAATGGGGGGGAGGGGGGGGGGTCCCCTAACCCCCATCCCTTGCCCGGGGGGGCCCAGCCCGGGCAGACGCCGTCCTGCCCCACACGCCGGCGCCGCCGGTGCCGCCGTTACCTGAGCGCCGGGTGCCGCGGGGTCTGCGGGCAGCGGGCGTGTGGGGGGGGGCGGCCTGTCCGAAGGGGGGGCCTGGGGCGGACAGAGCGGGGACACTGAGGCAGCTCCGGGCACGGAGGGGGAGGAGGAGGAGGAGGAGGAAGAGGAGGAGGAGTGGGGGTGGGGGGGTGCCCCCAGGGGCTGCAGCCCGGACCCCCCCGCATGCAGAGCCAGCCATGCAGCAGCGGCTGGGCCGGGGCAGCCAGGACCGCCCCCCCCCAGCCCGGGCTTTACCTTGGGAGGAGGGTCCGGCGGGAGGGGCCGGGAGGGCGGGTCGGGCCGTGCCGAGCCGGGGGCAGCCGGCTGCAGAGAGAGGGAGAGGGGGGTGTGGAGGAGTGGCTCCGTGAGATGCCAGGCCATGGCTCTATGGAGCCATTGTTCGAGCAGTCTCCTGTGTAACTTACTAGTAGGAGTAGGCGTTGCCCCATCCCGACGCAAACGATGGAGAGGAAGGTCGGTGTTTTTGAGAGCGAATGTTACACAGGGACAAGAAGGAGAAGCAAGAGGTTTGTTTCAAGGATCTGCTGTTCCTGAGAAAGGGAAAGAAACGCTGTTCCCAGGGTTACCGACAAGCGAGACGCTCACGCGGGGAGTGTGCTTAGCAGCAGTTTATTCAGAGAGAAAGACACAGCGCTGGGCGGGAGGAGACCTGAGTCTCACCACTCCGCGCTGTGGAGAGGTAGGATACAAGGATTTATACTCTTTAATAAACAAAGCAATCTATTTTCCAGTTATTCATTCATTTTTGTGATTAGCCAAGCAAAGTTCATATATTCGTTTTTCTTCGTCTTCTTGTCCAATCATTAAACAGACTTTTTCATTCCTCCTTATCGATGACCCTGGTGTCAGATGTATTTCGCACATGGTTTCCTTTCACACTAGTGTGGTCACAGACTCTTTTTATAGGATGTTTTCCAAATCCGCTTCGTCTTCTTTCTCTTCCTCTGATCGCTCGTTCCATTCCATAAGCAAAGCATAATACAAAATAAGCTTAATATTAACTTCAAAATACTTTACCTTTGTTTTAACTCGTACAAGCATAAAAAGAATCATTCCCTCCTCCTGCAGTTTATTTTGATCGAGTCTAGGCAAGCAGAAAAGCTTCTAAAGCATTTCGTTGATGATCATTCATCCAAACCTCGTACTATTTCAACTATTATCGGAGGAATCAGCAAACGTTCACTTGTCCCTTAGTTGGCCCCTCTCCCATATTTGCTCATCTTTAACAGCAAGCTCATCCATTGGCTACTTAATTTCTGAGGTTTCCACTTCTAAGTGACCTATAACTCAATTCCATGTCTCGTTAGCGACTCACAATGTACGTTACACAATCATTCTTACAAAATCAGAACGTTACAACCTGTTTCAAGGTACATGTGGTTTACTGAACCAAAGGCTCATCTATCACACCCAGATTGCAAGGTGAGGGATGTAACCTTTAACCAAGAACCAATCAAGTGGTGACAATTCTAATAGGCATGAGTAACAGTTATAATATGCATTAAGGATAGGATAAAAGAAAGCCGTTGGCCATCATCAACCCATCACTTTGCTTACATGAAGCGGTGTCCCGTCTCTCAGCTGCGGCAGAAACTATGTCCTCAGGTAGTGGGAAAACTCTGAAATCGTGGGGGAGAGGCGTGCAGGCCCTCCGGAAGGTGACCCAAGAGCAGGACACTTGGAGGGTGGTGAAAGAATGTTTGTGGGTCACCCCACAACTGGGAATCGGGGCGGCCACACAAACTTTGCAGCCCCCAGACGGTGACGAGCCTGCTGAGCCCAAAGATCGAGAGGGCGATACGCCTCGTAAAAGTTCGTGTAAAGTATCATTGGTTGGTTTTCCCCCAGCCCCTGAGCTACAAGGGGCAGCAATAGGACGTGATTGGGATTTTTGCAATGGGACAAATTCAAATTGTTAATTAATGTCTGTCGAATGTTCACAGTTCTTACTGACTATTGCAAATGCAATTGGAAAACTGTTTATTGTTTGAATGTTTTGATTGTCGCTGTTGAGCTGTTGTGCACACATTTTACTTTTCCTTCCTCCTTACTTTATCTCCATCCTCTATCCATCACGGAGTAGGTACCATCAATAAGATGGCAATGTTGAGCCACGGGGTGGTGTGACATACCATGTCCCTCAACGAATGCCTGTACCAGAGGACTTATGTCTCAACATTGCTGAAATATTACATTAAGATGCTTGTAAAGGGTTAAGGAAGACTTGCTACCAGGATGGCTTGAAGTGCCCTAGCAGTGACCTCCCATGAACAATGCCTGGCTTGAACGACTCTGCCTCACTGATAAAGAAGAAACATCAAAAGGGATGTAAGTTTGGGTCTAACACCATGTCTTAAGTAAATTGCACACTCAAGGACTATGTGCTCTGTGGAAATAAAATGACTTCTTTAATGAGTTCCAGTACCCCCCTCCTCCTTATTTGTTCATGAATTCCTTGCTTGTCTCTAATTGGTCACAAATGCAGGCAAAGCATCTCACTTTAACTAGTTCAAGCTCCCCTTGTCCTTCAAGGTACACAAAACCTGCTAAATCCAACTTGTAGTTGGGATCAGAGTCAAGGGGTAACTGAGTCTGCGCAAGACAGAAGGTTACTTGCGGTGAGGAAGAGGAGCCATCCGACTTCATCCCCACGACCCTCCACGACCACCCCCAAACAGCAGTGCGCAGGCACAATGGGGAGGAGTTGATGGAAATCACTTCTTGGGGCACATTTTAATATGAAGCGGGACGAGTTAGGAATATGTACAGGGGTATGAGGTCACCTAATGAGTAAGTATCATTGTTAGTGTGCGCATGTTGCAGGCTGAATAAAGTAACTTAAACCTTGACTCAGTTTTGAGTCTTAATTCTGTTCCCGAGAATTGTGGAGACCTCCTCACGATAAAGCACCTCATTGGACATCACTCAGGGGTTCAGCCCAGCCGCCCCCAGCCCCCCAGAGCAACCTGAGGTCGGTTGGAATGCGAGGGGGTTTAACCTCTGCCAAAGCCGCTGATCTGGGTGTGGATCGTGACATTTTAATAGTGTAGGTTGGCAGGATTCTCGGAGAACAGAAAGGTGTGAGGTCCTGAGAGTGAATAGGGGAACTTTGATGCTTAAGTTGGACCCTCTCAGGATGTATTGCCCCTTTGAGTTGTATAGGATGGCTGCCCCTATGGCAGTCGGTAGAAGTGAACCAACAGTTGCTGCTAAGAGAGAGAACTCCTGCCTGTCACGCAGGAGACCGGGGTTCCATTCCCCAACAGGGAGTCCTTTCCTGGTGACATTGATTTATTGGTATCGACTTCAGATATTGCCAAAAGGAACTGAGTTTTGGAAATCGATTTAAATGTGATGAACTCTTTGTGTGAGTGAAACGAGTTGACTCTGGTGTGAGTGGTGAGTGACTGAGCTGCAGCGTATCTGTGAGAGAGAGAAAAACCTTTTCATACCCATTGTCGTGCTTTGCACATGCAAGAAATCCTTGTACCTGGTACTGTGTGTTGTTTGAATGATTTAAGTGTTTGACTGAGATGCAGTCTGACTGTGAAGCGAGTGTGAGTGCTGATCGGTGGTTCTGTGTCTCCGCAAGGAGAGCAGCTGGAGACAGACAAAGCAAGTGGCAAATTTAAGCTGTTTGTGTGGACAGGAGTCAGACTATGTGTTGAGAGTGTCCCTGTCAGTAGGAGATGGAATTTTGTTATCAGAAAGAGAAGAAAAAGGGAAATAATTACGGAAGCAATGGGATGGCAAAAAGGCATTCCCTGAGAACTCATGATGGGGTGCCAACAGATAAATTGGTAAAGTTAGTACTAAGACAACCCAAAAATCCACAAATCAAGGTCGAAAATCCTGTTCCTAGTGCTCTTTTATTGCATTTAACCGTGTCCCCCAAGCTGCCGGGAGGCTAGCTCCTTCGTCCCCTTGTAAGTGAGTGGGGGGCAAAGGGTGTATATATATATCAGAAAACTCACTGAAAAACCACTGAGGTGATTTACTGATTACTTGTTTTGTAGAACCTAAGTTAATACCTGTAACATTTTTGGTAGACACTACAGTTTATCTCCACACTTAGAAAAGAAGATGCTATCTGCATAGTTTTATAAGAAATTGCCTTGTTGCTGCCTTTAACATTAAGGGCTCACTTTCCCCTTTTCCCCCCTTGCTGTTTTTTCCTCTTCTCACCAAGAAGCGAATTTGTTTATTTTCTTTCCAGGGAGAAGAAAGAAGTCACAGTGAGGATGCCTGCCTTATCAGCTGTGTTTATCCCTGCCCTCATTTATGGGGGTAGAGGGAAGCCAATGGAATGTAGCAACTTGCATCTTGCAATGTTGCTTATGTGGTGGGTCGGTTTGCAGCGTTCACGAATTAGCTAACTGAGAGCAAGGCTGGTTACGTAGCAAAGAAAATGGAAAATAACAGGAACTGGTATTAGAGGAAATACAAGCCTCAACTCAGCAGCTGGAGTTACAAGGCAGTTGTAAAAGATCTGTCGAGATTGAAATAGGTGGAACACAAAATTAGGGGGAAAAATGAGTGGCCTCCCAAAAGAACAAAGCATTACAGGCTGGCCACGTGGAAGCCTAATGAATTGATAACAGGGGCATGGGAACCAATTTACAACCTGAACTGCATAATTCGCTTGCAAGCAGTTTTGGAAATAATTTCCAACAAAACTGCCAATGCTACAGACCTCCTGAATCAACAATCTCGAGAGAGTATATGGCAAATTCAGTATTTCTACCGTGTCTGATCCTATGGATCCAACACGTGGTGAACCGCATGCAAGCGGTTACCGTGACAGAATAAAACATCAGGTTTCTAAAACCCACAAAACAAGTAACTGTTAGGATCATATAACCCTATCCCTTCTATGCTTGCTATAAACTTATTAGTCACGTGGTGTAGCAACTTTCTCCCCCTGAGGTCTAATAGAGACACAGATGGAAACTCTTGATTAACTGAACAAAGCTAAACTTTATTGGTGCACATAACTGAACAAAAACTAAACTTTATTGCTGTGCACAACTATAACAACAATAGAACCAGCCGCAACAAGAAAAAGAATCAAAATAATAATAAGTCCTGACAATATATAACATTCAATTTTAAAGCGTCGCTCCCACATCTCCAGATCATTTTCATGAGAAGCCTGGGTCATCTGCCTAGAATTAAAACAATTAACAGAAAAGGAAAATCTTGATTCTTTCTAAATTATCTGAGCTTGAAGAGACCTTTTAGTCTCAGTAACACCCACCTGTCCGGTTGCTCCGGTGGGTAAAGCCGCACTCGTTCGGAAGGCGACAACCTGAAAGTCTAATGGCAGGGGAACAATATACCACTAGAGCCATAGCAAGGACATTGTCCCTACTGCCTGGCTATAGTGCTGTAGAAAGGAACATTTACCACTCGTGGAGTTGCATACGAATCCTGCGATTCAGGCGGGGGAATTGGGGTCTCGTCTTCTCTAACGCCGGCCATTTTGTACGGCTCTGCTGCTCAGCTGCGTGTTCAGCTACCCGTGTGCTTTCGGAAACGCGCATGCGCAGTTTTCCCTCACCACCTCCCCACAGAAAGTACTGGAAAAGGAATGTTTGTTTGTTATAGGAAGGTTATAGGAATGTTTGTTATAGGAGTAAATGGTTGAGGGTCTGGCAAGTAGAAATGTCATAGGGATGTTTGCTATAGGATTAAATGGTTGAGGGTCTGGCCAGTAGGAGTGTCACACTCTTTATTCCATGGATGGCCTGCTTAAGATAGGTAAACGACCAGAGAGATATGGACTAGATAACGGGAAGCTCCCGAGGACTGGTGGTGCCTGGTGTTACCCCTTGCTCAGATAAGAGCCCAGCTTGCCTAGTACGCATGCGTCAAGGAGAAAGGTGAAAAGTTTATTTCTGAGGAAGACTTTGAGCCTTCATCTTGGGACCCCCGACGACCACCCTCAAAAGACACTGCGCCTGCGCCACTAGGAGGAGACTATGGAAATGCTCATTTTAATACGAAGCGGGACAGGCCATGCATATGTATAGGCGGGTGGGGCGACCTTATGAATTTTGTAACAATTTGCGGTATAAATATGAGTGCGTTACTGTACTGGGCACGCACGTCTTTGGAGGAGCTATCCCCCGTGCGTCCGCCGGCGATTAAACATACCTTCTTTATAACTTTCTAAGTTGTAAAGTGTGTTTTCCGCGTGTCAGTTTTGGCGACCCAGATGGGACCTCCTCTGCCTGGCTGCAGGACCGCCTGAGGCGCGGACGCCCTAGCTGCAGCCCGAGACACTTTTTTCGGAGGGACTCCGCTCTCAGCTGGTCACTACAGGGGTAGACAAGGACCATCTTCTTTGCGGACAAGGTATGTGAAATAATATTTCTGGGATCGTGCACCCGTATCGTGCACCCGTATCGTGCACCCGTATCATGCACCCGTATCGTGCACCTGTATTAACTGAGTGTGATCGCGATCGGGGCGGTCTATAAGTCGCGGAGAGACGTCTCGCGCACGACGGAGTCCCCTTGTCCTGGACCTGGAAGTGCTAGAGTAGTGGGGGGGTCACTGAACTGTGACTTATGGCCCATGCGTCTAGTACCTGGTAACTGGTTGACTCGAGTCATCTGTGTACTGTTTTGTCTTGTTCTATTGCACGTGCGTCCTTTTGCTATAACTGAGTGTAACTGTTTATCGTGTGAGTGACCTGAGTGAATGAATGAATGAATGAATGAGAAGTGGTCTGACTGTGAAGTTTGTAACGTAACTGTGTAACTACAGTGTGACCTCCTGAGAGTGAATAGGGGAAATTTGGATACTAAGGTGTGGCCCTCTCAGGATGTATTGCCCCTGTGAAGTTTGTAACATAACTGTGTAGCTACAGTGTGACCTCCTGAGAGTGAATAGGGGAAATTTGGATACTAAGGTGTGGCCCTCTCAGGATGTATTGCCCCTGTGAAGTTTGTACCTAATTATAGGATGGCCGCCCCTAAGGCAGTCAATATCTAATGATGTCTCTTCCCTGGCCCAGGGGATAGATAAGACAATCTTGAGATGCACTGATCTCGTCCCTTACACCAGGGACAGGATTGGGTGAACAACTGCTAGCTCCTTTAAATCATCTGGGCTGGCTGAATCAGTGCCAAAAGGCTGTGTGTATACAAGCCATGTATGAGCGTGGGAGACAGGGTGTTCCCCTTGCTGCTCCAATTGACCCCACCCGCCTTAAACCATTGATTAGGGGTCTCCCGCATGCCTTGAAAATCTATATGCAAACCCTAAAGGAAAAGATTGCACAGACAATTGACTGTAATGCTCACAACCCAAACCAGCTACAGCCTGTTTTAACGTGGGGGGAGCTATTACAAGAAATGGTGATTTATGGCAGAGAGATAGGCTGGTTAGAAGAGGGTCCAAATTTGCAGCGCCGGGTCCGCCAAGCACGGTTTTTCGAGAGAAATAATCCCCACCCTCCTCGACAAACCAATCTCCATTTCAAATCTCAGCGCAATGAGCTGTGAAAAAAAGGCGCTAGCATTAGGGATACCGCTAGCATTAGGGATACCGCTAGCATTAGGGATACCGCAGGCGGCCCTAGATGGGCAATCCACAGAGATTATTCGCACACTGATAAATTTATCGGAACGGCCGATCAGCAAGGCCTTAGAATCTGTGATACCACCAAAATGCAGGAGAAGGTCAAATACTACAATATGCGGATGACATCCTAATCGCTACCAAAACAAAGGAGGTATGCATTTCTTGGACTGTAAGCTTACTGAACTTTTTAGGGCTACAGGGATACCGGGTGTCACGGAAGAAGATAGCTGAAGTCACGCATGAGCTGCAAGAACAAATAGAGGACACTTGGTTGGGAAATATTTTTGGTAGAATAGGATGGGTATTTTCAGAGTGGGTTACTAACCTGCTGCAGACCTTAATTGTTATTATAATTTGCATTATTATAGTAAGTATTGCTATCAGTTGTATCAAAAGAATCATGGTAAAATCCATCTCTCACATAAGGGTTCACTTAAAAACCAAGGAATATGTAGCTCTGCTAAAGTATGCAGATGAAACCCATGCATCTGCCAATAGTAATATATAAGTGGTTGAATTGTGACTCAGATCACGGTGTGGAATGTAAGGCTGAGCTACACACACAGGTTTCAATAGTGCCTAGGCAGAGCATGCGGCCTACGGGGAGTTGTAATACACAACTCAGTCTTGGGCTGCTTTTAAGCTCTTTATCTGCAGAGACACCTCATGGGGAGCTGTGTAGATGGCTCCGACTTGAGTTGTGTGTAAACAGACTGAAGCCAGCACTTCACAGAACCTGAAAAACCTGCATGGAACCTTGCTAAGCCTTGGCTTCCTTCCACAGACATATGTCCTGAGTCCCAGTCAAACCACTACTCAAACTGTTTGACAAGCCCTAAGGGTCCGCATTTGGTTTCGATGGGCCAAGACAATGGGAATATGCAAGAGACAGGGCCGGAGGTGTCAGGCCCAGCCCTGCATCCTGTCACACATCAGCAAAATGAACCAAATGAAAGCCCTGGCATTCGAGCTCGTATTGGGAGCCGTTCCTCCAACCTTAGGAGGAGACCCTTCCCCCTTAGCCGGGCGGCTGGCTGAGATAACGTATTGGGAACCCTTACCTGAGAGACGGGATAAGTGACTATTTGATATGTTTTAAGGTTTTAAGTGTGTCGTTCTGAGTGACTAATGTATGGGTAATATTTTGTGTGCTTGAGAGCTGTGATCCTATGTTTTAGGGAAGCCACAGTGATTGTAATAAGAGTATTTTGTGGATCTTTTGTGATTGTAATCAGTGTGGTCATACTTCCAAACTGCAATAGTGAATTCCCCATTGTATCCAACAATAACCTGCAAGTGACGTACTGAATCAAACACCAAAATTGAGAATGGGTCAAACTGGACGAGGAAAGGGGCCGGGACAACATTGGCAAATTGATTTCTCGGAACTTCCAAGAAAAGGGGGGTACAGATATCTATTGGTATTAACAGAAAGAAGGCCCCAGGAAGGTGGAGAAGTGAGCCTGCTGGACCCTTGAAGATCCGACTACAGAGGCAACTCCAACGATGATAACTCATGTGACTGTGTTTGTAAGTATGTACCTGGTATACATTGGTGCCGGATTCGAAGTATGGGCCCCACATAAACAATATGAAGTTGCCGAAGGGGAGTCAGTGCTCTTGCAATGTGCTTTTACCAAACCCCAATCAGCAGGATATGAAGTATTATCTGTAAGTTGGAATAGGAATAAATAAAGATGATACTTCTTGGAGGTTTGCTGAGGTTTGGGGATAACTGACATCTTGGATATCAGTACCATGGATATGGGTAAGACACCTCATTATGATAATAATCATCATTATTGGATTTTGTATTGTGGTTGAGACCAGCATACAATGTCTCCAATGCATTATACAAAAGAGCTTTTAGAAAAAGGGCAATCTACAAGGGAATGAATGAATCGTGGCACCATGTAACCAATTGCATACTTTATGACATTGAGCGCATATCAACTAAAGTCTCATGACATTGGAGGGATATGTAGTAAAAGAATTTACTAACTTTGTAGAAAAGGGGGGAATTGAAACGGGGAATGTTATAGGAATGTTATGTTATATATGGGAATGTTAGGTTATAGGAAGGTTATAGGAATGTTTGTTATAGAATTAAATGGTTGAGGGTCTGGCCAGTAAGAATGTCACACCCTTTATTCCATGGATGGCCTGCTTAGATAACGGGAAACTCCCAAGGACTGGTGTTACCCCCTGCTTAGATAACGGGCGCCTGGTGTTACCCCCTGCTTAGATAAAAGCCCAGCTTGCCTAGTACGCATGCGTCAAGAAGAAAGGTGAAAAGTTTATTTCTGAGGAAGACTTTGAGCCTTCATCTTGGGACCCCCCGACGACCACCCTCAAAAGACACTGCGCCTGCGCCACTAGGAGGAGACTATGGAAATGCTCATTTTAATACGAAGCGGGACAGGCCATGCATATGTATAGGCGGGTTGGGCGACCTTATGAATTTTGTAACAATTTGCGGTATAAATATGAGTGCGTTACTGTACTGGGCACGCACGTCTTTGGAGGAGCTATCCCCCGTGCGTCCGCCGGCGATTAAACATACCTTCTTTATAACTTTCTAAGTTGTAAAGTGTGTTTTCCGCGTGTCACAGGATCTCCGCCTGGTTCACACAGGCTTGCTTTTTTCTGGATCCATGGCATCTGTAATGACACAGCCAGATCTCCTTTCCCCAAATTACTACCTGTAATTTAATTTTTTACTAACACTTGACATTGACTTTTTTTCTTTTCATCTTTTCTTTTTTTTTTTTTTAAACCTCCTTTTAAACCTCCTGCATATTTCACATTGGAGGTACCAAGCTGTTCTGTGGCAGACATAAACAACTCAAAACATACAGAGCTTTGTTTAATTGATCAGCTGGAGAGATGTCCTTCTCTCCCCCTTTTTGTTTGTGAAGCAAAAACACTTGAGAGTTTGATTCATACGTTCCACCATGGCCTGACCTGCAGGCCAATGTGGTGTCCCTGTAACATAGGTAATGTCCCACAATTGGAAAGAGGTTTGTATTGTTTGTGCTGTATATCCTGGGCTGTTGTCCATTTTGATTTCACGGGGTACATGGCATTGGACACGGTTACCAGATTCCCGCGTTTGTGCCGTCCAAAACCTCCCGTGTGCCTGTGCCACAAGGTTTCAGGCCAGGGGCAAGGCCGCTGGGGAATTGCTGACAGTCCAGGTGACTGTGCAACCCCTTTAGCCTCAGTAAACAAAGAAGTGGTATTGTAGCTAAAGCACCTTAGCAGACTGATGAAACAATTCATGCAACTTTTGAACATCCAAATATTTTCACACTGGCTTCCTTGGAATTTTCCCTGGAACCCCTTGCTTCTCAAATGCAGTTCACTCATCAATCAAACTTTCAACGTCTAAGTCTTTTCCCGCAATCAGTATTTCAACCAAGTAATGATACTGTGGTGAATGGGTTAATATTTTGTTCATTGAAACAAGGTATGAATGACAGGAAACCACTTAGCTTCTAATATTAGTTCTAATATCAGGGAGGTTGCTGACTTATATCTCGAAACCCGTCACAACATCTGCTGACACATTTCGAAATCGGTCACCACATCTTATTTTGTAAAAATAACTGTGAGGAACTATGGACCAGAGTATTTTTTATTAAGGCTTATGCTAAGCTTAATATGAAATCACTTATGCCAGCAGCTACCAAAAATGTGCAATTGCTTATGCAAGCTACCAGACACCGCTTGTCCAGGATAAGATAACCACAATTGCTTACACAAACTAAACCAGATACCGCTTGTGCAAGATAACCGCCAGATGTCCAGGAACCACAGATAGGACAAAGGAGGAAGACTTCTTACTCCGGCCTCAAAGACCACCAAGAGGCAGAAAACGACCCCCTAACAACAACTGAAGCATGCGCAGAGTACCTCCACTACTTCATGAACACGGAAGTAAAAAATATATAAAAAGGGACTGTTTGAACTGATCAGCACGGCAGTTGGCGGAGCGCAGACTCTCCTGCCGTCCAGCGCTGTCTTTGCTCATATTCTACTTGCTATAATTAATAAAATTCTAATTGGATTATGATCCATTGTAGTCTCAATTTATAACACTTTCCTTCTAGGCAGAGGCCCCATGCTTCTCCTCGCAGGGTTGCAGATGCCGTCTGATAGAATTCTATGCACTGTTAGGAGCTGTTGCTATTTTGGTTTTGGTTTTGGTTTTGGTGGTGGCTGGTTTCTATTGTTGTTACAGCTCTGTACACCAATAAAGTTTAGTTTGGTTCAGTTAATCAAGAGTTTCTATATATAAATTCTTCTACAGAAAATACAATAACCCTTTTCAATTTGCAAAAGCAACATTTCCCAGCATTTTCCACAGTGCTACAAACTCTGACCAAAGCTGTGCCTACTTAGTTAGGTCACACGCTCTTGCAGGAATGTATAATAAATTACTGTTTCACTAATGTTTCTAGCTCAAGTCCTTTCTTTAGGACCATTGGCATTTCTAACACATTGAAATGGAACAGTGAGTTGGAAATGCTGAATGACTGCAGCCATGGGGGTGCCAGAAAACCTGCCATCCAACTGCTTTAGGTGAGTCGGCCCTGGCCATGGGGTCTCTGGCCCTGGCCATGGGGTCTCCGGCAGAGCCAGCACTTGACAGCAGTCCAGTGACCGCATTAGGCTTCGTGCCACCACCCCCACTCACTGAAACTTCAAAGCAATATTTAAGGGCAACTTTCCCTCCCTGGAGATTCCTGGCTCCGTGTTACGCTGCAGCCAGCGACAGGTATCTGCAGCCTCAAAGCTCTGCTGCATTTAACAGCCTCGAGGTGAACTTCTGCTCTTGGACTGCAGCATGTTTAGATGCTCCAGCTGGTACAATTGCTTCCCTAGTGTGATATATGTCCATCTGATTCGTGTTAATATGGAATCATGTTGGGGGTGCATCATGACCTACCCTTGTATGGCCAGGGGCCTGGGAGGGACAGTTTAAGATTCTTGCATGTGCTGAATGAAGGATGTTGAAGCAGCAACAAACTAGATAAAGGATGTGCAAAGCTTTGCCTAAAGGACCACAGTGTTAGCACATTGTGTGCATTGTGATACCTGAGGAGAAACAACTTGTCTCTGAGGAGGAGGTGATGAAGAGGAACAGAAGAATAGGAAGGCTCCTGAAATCTGCCTCAAGTCTGCAGAACCAGCTGCCTGACTTTGTTAGCAAGACAAAAGCTAAAGCTGCCCTAAAGGATGCCTGGTGGGGGTGTCCTGGCGGGCGCTCCAGCCTGTCAGTGGGGCCTGCGGGCGGTGCTGGCCCTGGAAGAGATCTAAGCCAGGGGCTGGGGCTGTACGGGGTGCGGCCTGGCGGAGCGGAGCCTGGCGGAGCGGAGCCTCCCGCAGCACCCGGCGCTGCGCCTGCAGCCCGGTGCCGTCTGCTCGCCTTTGTTCGTTTAATAAATCGTTCCGTTTGGTTCTAATCCTGTTTGGGACCGAGTCACTTGTAACAACTGGGGGCTCGTCCGGGATGGCTCTAGTACTGAACGCTGAGGTGATCTAGGAGGGGCGCCGCGCCATTCGGTGGCTCCTGCTCGGGTCGGGACTAACGCCATCCTGAACCTGAGAATCGGATTTTTACGAGCTCCCTTGCCGGCTGCAGCAGGTTTTTGTGCCCGGAATTGTGCGCGCAGAGACCCAAAGGAGACACCAGTCGTGCAGCGTGAGGCGGGTTACGTTCGGCTGCCCGAGCGAGGCCGGCAGGAGCCGTGTCCGTCGGCCCGGCCCATCGGGTTGGGGCCGAGTGAAGACGACAGAGTCGTAAGTATTTTGCGTGTAGCGTTGGGTTGGGTGGGATTCGGTTGCCTGTGTGTGTGAGAGTGCGACTGAGACGGAACGTGGTTCCGAAGCGAGTGCGGAGGTTCTTCTGACCGCGGCTCCGATCTCCCGCCAGCGACTCGTCAGGGAAGGGCCGGAGCGAGTCCTATAGGACTCGGGGGGGTGACAGGTCCCCAGCCCCCTGCAAGACACTCTTACGGGTAACCGAGGGCTGTAGGAATTGCTGGAGTGAAATTCCGAGGTGGGTCAGACGACAGACCCCGGGACCAGAAGAAAAGGGAGCAAATTACCCAACGTCCATTAGAAATGCTGATTAAAAATTGGAATGATCGGGGCCCTAGAGAAGGAAAAAGTAAATGAAACTGAGTTCAGTGTTGTGTGTGGAATGGCCAGAGGGGCTTGTGAGGCTGCCTGTCCTTTGGGCTGGGTTTGGCTCCTTTGAAACCCCCAGCTGGACAAACAGGCATGTAAATTCACAAAGGCCTTTTAGTCAGGAGGAGAGGGATTGTGCAGTCAGGACTTGACGTCCTTTTCCAGCTTCAATGTTTGCACTAAAAGCAGGAGAAGGGCTTGAAGATCCGTGGGAGCCGTTGCCAAGCCCGGCGGCGGCTGCCCCTCCGGGAGTCGTGGCATTTCCAGCGGTACCAGCGCTGCCCCTGCGCCTCCACCATCAGCAGCACCGGCACTAGACCGACCTCCGGCTGCAGGTGTAAGAAGCGGGGACCCTGTTAGATGATCCCCTCCGAGTAGCCGAAAAACTGGACCAATTCCTAGGCCCTAATACTTCTACCTGGGAAGAAATACAGTCCATTTTAGGGATTTTGTTCACTGCTGAGGAGAAGGGAATGATTAGACAAGCTGGACCGAGAATATGGGAAAGACAGAATCAGGCAGGACCCCCGGGAGGGCAAAAATGGGACAATTTGTAGCTAAATCCGGGGGCTGGGGGAACATAAGAAGAAAGTTAGAGAAGCTGGAGGACTGGCAAGAAGGGAAATACTATTCAAAAGAGGTGCTGGTAGCAGGGCTGGAGCCTCCAAATTGTCAAACTGTTTTTTTCACACTAAGAAAACATTATCCCAACTTAGAGAGATGGAGACGGGATCCTGGCTTTGCTACAGGTGAATGCCTGCACCAGAGTGGCATGTTAAGAAGGTTAATTGTTCTACCTCACTGGGGAAACAGAAGGTTCTTGCTGCCTTTTAAAACTGCGTATAGCAGCAATAAGAACAAAATTCTTCCTGAGCTGGATATTCCAGTGTTACCGAATGTTTTGTAACAGTGATCAATTGTACTTGTGACCTGACAATGAGAATATCTTTCTACAATCTAAGATGCCACGTTACTCAAGGGGTTACAGTGTACAGCTGGCTGTCTTTCTTACCCAGGTGTGTGCAGATGAGCCCAGTAATACCGTATCCGTAGGGAGGCAACAGCAACAGGCTACATCTTCACAGCTTTGCAGGCGCTGGACGTGCTGCTGGCTGTAGGGGAAGTGGTGTGAAAGCCGGTCACGGGGAGTCTGTATAATCCAGGTCGCTGGGTCCTGAGTGGCAGCCCAAGGAAACTTGCTTGAAACATCTCGCACACCCTGGTGTCTTTATAAATCTTTTAATTGCATAACGTCCTTATGACTTTGTGGCTGTGGGGTTTTTTCTGTGCACTGTGGGCCTCTTTCCTGGGTTGCTCACAGGTCATTGTGGAGTCTGGTTTGATTTGTTATGAATGGGCTGGAGATAAAATCTTCCCGGCCACAATGCCATTTGTGTTGGGTTTAAAGAGGTTTGCTAGGGAGTTGTTTGGAAAAATGAAACTGGGCTTGATGATGCTTTGTTTCAGCTCTCTGTGCCTGGCCTCTTGTTCATTAGAGATGTGAATTTGTTCCTGGTTTAGTGCTTTGTCATGGTAAGGAAAGCCACCCCTAAGGTGGGACAACCTTTTGGATAGGAATGTTGTGGTTCAAAGTTCTGAAAGCTGACCCGAGGCTGCTGCATCAGCCAGGAGAGGGGATAACAGTTTGCTCAGTCGTTAACAGATCATTCTGAGCAAATGCCCCCTAACTCCTGAGAGGGATAGAACTCTTTGCAAGGGGAGATGGCTGAGCCTGCAACTGCAGCATGTGCCTGAGGAGCACTTCACTCGGAGGTTTCTTTACAATCAGGCTTCTAAACTGGTGTTAAGAGGAGTGAAGTGACTTTCTGCTGGCTGCCAGTAGCGCCTTTGATTCGGGAGATGCAGGTAGATCAAAATTCTGCAATTTTGAAGCTTAATATGGGGATGTCTCTGTGTTTGGTGTTTGCTTTATTTTGGAGAAAGGGACATCTTCTGCTGTAAAGGCCAAAGGCATGTAGCCAGATGTGTAATATTTTAGCAGAGTATAATGATAATTATGGGTCTGCACTTTTGTCATGGCAAAAAAATCCATATAAAATAAGATGAGAACTCATGAGTCAAGTTTGTTTTTTTTTTTAAAGTATGTTTGATATTGTTCAGGTATTTATCAAACCAGGAAATAAACCCACTGCTATAAAATGGTAAATTATGAGGTAAGGTTTTATTTTCTTTTCCTCTAACTTCATAATCAAGTATAAACAACATAATTAGGGCCCCCATAACACTATTTCATGAGGGGCAGATATGAAGAACACCCAAGAATGAGTAAGGGATCAATCAGAATGCTATTACAATATTGTTTGCATTTTCAGATAGGTTCTTTGGATACCCAAGTGAGAATTTATGAAATACTGCCTATGTGTATATTCCTTTATAGTTTATTTGAACATATAATAAATATGAACGTTGGTCTCCATGAAAGAGAATTAATTTTCCCGACCTTATTGTAGGTACTTAGTGAAAAAAATATGCCTCACCTATGTAGTCTTCTGTAAGGGAACAAATTCAAAGTCTTTATTATGAAATACTCTAGTGGGAAAACAGCAAATTATGGTCATGAAAAGATCACTATAAAGAACTTGTCTATTTTGCTGAGATACCAAATTTATTGATGCTTCCACGATCTGCAGCCAACCTGAGAGCAGCCACAGCACATTATGTAAACTTGGAAGTGCTGTAACTTTCCCACAGACAATTCTTTTTCTTCCACTTGAGCTCAGGGCAGAAAAAAAAAAAAGAATAGAAAATTGGTGTGTTGACATAAATCTTTTCCAGTGCATAATGTCTTTTCCCCAGTGAAATCAGTTCTAACATTGATGTTCCAGGAGTTTCAACCAAAGTAAAAGGTGAAGCTAAAGGCATTTATTGCAGCTAAATTTCTTCCACCAATTGAGGTTTATGTTGCCTGGTATAATATTCAATTATGTGATGTCCATGTTTAGCTTGTAAGCCTTATCAGAAGTTATAAACTTAAATGGTTTTAAAGGGTGAGACTGTTACATATGATATCCTATATAGTAAATGTATGCATATAAATATATTGAAAGTTATATATATTTATGTATATCTCATGTGCCACATATATTCTATACATGTTATATTCGGTATAGCTATATGTACACTGTGGATTATATAGTATAATTGCACACTTGATATTCTATATTATTTATTATACATTCTAAATTTTATACATTATATCATAAAGTACATCTGTGAAGTTTTCTAGATTCCTCAGTCTATGCAATAAAGCACAAAATTGTTGGAAAAGGTGAACAGTGGCCTTAGTCAGGACATGATGTGAGGCAGAGCTGATTTATTGGAGCATTCAGGGTCCAGGATTTTAATTCTGGACTAGGTGTTTCCTTTGGAAGCATAGCTTCTTTCCTCTACTGTTTTTTTCTGTAGCAGGTAACACAAAGCAGTCTTCTAATTGTCATGAACATTGATAATGAGTGGTATTTACATTCATATATCAAAGGATGAGTTACTGGAAATCCCAAATACTAGTTTAATGACAATTCTGATTTCAGTCAATATGTTACTAGAAAACTGAATGGACATTTTATTTTTAAATATCTGAAAATGTTTTTCCTAAGTTGCTAATAAATGCAGTATTTAAATATTTTGGTTAAACTCAATTAATACTGCAGAAGAGAGAATGGTAAAATACACAAAACTTTTATAGGACTTTGGAGTTGAAGTTCTGGTTTTAAAAGTGTTTTTAAAATGTAGAAGCTTGAATTCTGTTTACTTTCAACATTTAGACTCATAAACTTCATGTCTACTCTTGAAATGTCTAAGAATTGAATAATAAAAAAGACAAACAATAAAAAAAACCCTACTTTGCCAGATGAAATATACTTCTTGGTTTTACCCCTGTTCTCCCACAGTTAAAAAAAAAAATCCCAAAGTTAAAAAGTAATCCCAGAATTACTGACTATGAAAACAAATAAATTGTCATCATATTTGTCTTGTTATATGAATAGAAAAGGCAAGACATAAGAGAAAGGCAAGATAAAAAGCCACTATGGAAAAAAAAAGTTTATGTTGCTTATGTTATGCATCTGTTCTTTTTTCCTTGTAATCCTGTCTTCTTTTCTTAAAAAAAAAAAAGAGTATATACTATTTTTCATGCAAATTATGGTGAAGTGAGACCTTGTGATTTGAAGAAACATAGGTCATTGCACTTATTTTGAGCTGGGTAGTTATATTATGGTGCCAAAAAAAGCTAAAAATAAGTGACATACAGATTGACCTCAAACACTGTTTCTGCTGGTTTGTAGTTAATGATATATAACTTACAGACATGGGATCAAACAGCTGGAACAGAGTCAGAAGGAAGAAGAAACAGCTTTCAAGTACTTCACTTCCATCGGAATCATAGAATGTGTGAGGTTGGAAGGGTCATTTAAAGGTCATCTAGTCCAATCCCCCTGCAGTAGGCAGGGACACCTTTAACTAGATTGGATTGCTCAGAGCTTCATCAAGCCTGACCTTGAAGTCTCCAGGGATGAGGCCTCCACTAACTCTCTGGGAAACCTGTTTTAGTGTCTCATCACCCTCCTAATAAAGAACTTATAATGAACAACCTAAACCTACCCTGCTCTAGTTTAAAACCATTGCCTCTGTTGCTACATGCCCTTATAAACAGTTCATCCCCAGCTTTCCTGCAGGTCCCCTTCAGGTACTGGACGGCTGCTATAAGGTCTTCCCAGAGCTTTCTTTTCTCCATTGTAGAAACCCACTAGGTTGGTCAAGCAGGGCTTGTCCTTGGTGAAGCCACCCTGGCTGTCTTGAATTGCCTCCCTGTCCTCCATGTGCCTTAGCATAGCTTCTAGAAGAACCTATTCCATAATCTTCCCAGGCACAGAGGTGAGGCTGACAGGGCAATAGTTCCCAGGATTGTCCTTTGTACCCTTTTAAAAAAACTGGCTGTAATTATTCCCTTCTTCCAGTCATGAGGGACTTCAGCTGACTGCCATGACTTTTCAAGTATCATAGAGAGTGGCTTGGCAACTACATCAGCCAATTCCTTTGGGATTCTTGGGTGCATCTCATCATGTCCTATGCACTTGGGGATGGATACTCAAGTTTCAAGGTCACGAACCTTGTCTTCACTTACAGTGTGATGGACTTTGTCCCCCAAGTTCCCATCTTGCATTCAAGAAAAGGCACTATACTTTTTTTTTTTTTCTGAAAATACAGTGTGTGTGAGCCTTGGCAGAGGAAATCTTAATGACAGAAATATGCAGTGGTGACTCCTGCTTACAGTCTGTGCCAAAGTTAGAGGGCTGGTCTCTAAGAGATTATCAACAATTACAGGAGAATTACAGATAAGGTAATCATAGATACAGAGACACAGTAATGAAGAAAGGCCATATTCAGAAAGCTGTCTCTAGTGTCTGTAGCAATGAATATTCTTGGTTATTAGTCATAAGCACTCTATTTAGAATCTCAGAATCACAGAATGGTTTGCGTTTGAAGGGACCTCAAAGATCATCTAGTTCCAGCCCCCACTGCCATGGACAGGGACACCCTCCACTAGATCAGGTTGTCCAAAGGCCTATCCACCCTGGCCTTGAACACTGCCATGGACATCCACAACATCCATTTGAAGAGGAACATTTATCTCATTCTGAAATAATGTCCTGGCTTTCATTAATTTTGCAAGCTATCTTAGGCCAAAATGAATCTCTAAGAGTTGCAAATTTATTCCTCAGAAGTCCAGAAGTTAATTCAGGGTCCAGTCGTAAGGACTAAGCTCAACCTCTATCTGGCTAAAACAGCGCTTCAGCTTTCCAAAGACCTCTGAGTGAACCTTTGAGTATGAGAAAGCAAACGAAGAAGATTTGAGCACTGTGTATATCATGGGAGGGATGGGGAGAAGCATATTTTTCTGATAAAAACATACTTGCCATGAAGAGGTTCCACAGAATGACAAGAATCCTTTTGTATTAAAACCATCACAAAAATAATGGTTATACTAAAGGCATCATTGACTTTTTATTCCTTGACATGTTAAAAAAAGCTCTGTAAAGAAAAACCTAGCAATATTTGACTGGTAGAGTTTGATGTTCTCTGCTCAGTTCTGTTGGTTCCTGGTTTTCTGGGACCAAAACTAATGTATGCAGTGAAACACAGATGTTTGGCTCTGCTCCACTAGTAAATCCATCTTCTAATGTACCAACACTACACCTCCTTCATGAAAGCACAGATCCTAATATTACTAATGGATTCTCTGTCCCTTGTAAATTACAAACAATGATTTTATGTGTATGTAATGTATCTAAAGTACTTCTTAACATGGTGAAACCTGAGATTTAGGCTTAACAAAGTCATTCTGCTTTGTGAGGACTGGGTGCAACTTGTTCAGAATATTTGAAATTAAAAAGAAATAATTAAAGTTATGTGTCAGAATCAAACCATATTAAAAAAAAAAAAAAACCAACCTAATTCTTTACTTAATTTGATTTGCTCACTATTTTGACAAGGTTTCTGCTTCAAAATTTTTCAGAGTATCAAACTTTCCCAGAGTTCTCCAAAGTCTGATGAGCTTGCCTCTCTCATAGGAAGAGCTCAGTGATCAGGCTTAAATTTGAAAGAAAGTTATTCCACATACTGCTTCTATCTTCTGGAGATATGGTCTTGTGCCACAGATGTGCATTTTTCATTAGCTTTAATAGAATTTCTTTCTGCCCACCCAGAGAACAATTTGCTGCAACACATCAGTTAATTTCAGAGAGGATATTTTAAGCTACATGATGACATAGTTATATAGGACTAACATGAAAATGGTTTCAGACTTTTTCCTTTAAGTATAACATTTTAACTTTACATTTACACTATATAGATAAAGCCCAGAATGGGGAATTTCAGAAGGAGAGAGCTAATGTAAGATGCTGCAATACAGATCTCAAAAGATGTGTGTAAATTATTATGAATCCACAATTCAAAACAAAAAGGAGAAAAACCATTAGGTTAACCGAGATAACACAGTGGTAAGCATTTATGTATGAGTTAACTACTTGACTCATCTATAGGAATCCTACTGTAATAAGTAATTGTTCTCAAACCTTCTATGACTGTAAATAAGCAACTAGGGCAAAGGGGAACCATTGTTCCATCACTAGTAACACCCTGAAAGAACTTCAGATCTTGCTGAGTTGGTGCCTGTGGTAGACTATGGCTGTGAATAGGTAACCAGGTCAAAAGGGGAACCATTGTTTTATCACTAGCAACATCCTGATAGGATTAAATGAGTTAACCAAATAAGATACTGAACACAACGTAGAGGAGGACTACGGGGGACCAGGACGACCCCCACTACCAGCTTACACAGCTACAGAAAAACACTGGAATATGCCACGTGTACCCGGAACTACAGGACTATAAAAAGGGGACTCCAGAAGGGTGAGGTGCGTGCCGTTTGCAGGAGCAAGGGTCTCCTCCGGACGCCCAGCGCTGATATTTGCCTATATCTTGCGGGCTTGCTTAATTAATAAATTGTTGTTTGGCTTTATCAACTGGACTATGTCTCAAATTTATAACACTACAATATTCAGTAGGTCTAATTTCACAAAGTGATTTTTCCATCTGACTCAAGCCTTGCTGCAAATTCCTTCTTTCTCATGCCCATGAATATGAAACTGGCTACCTTCACAGGGATTGGGATACTGAATCAGGCCAAAGATGAAAAGATTTTTGTGTTCCACCATGCTTGTCTTTTCCAAAACTCTGGTGAATGCTTTCCTGAACTGCAACATCAAGTCTCTGAACAAATCAGAAATCAAAAGCTAATAATTATTTCTGAAAGAAATATTAGGCTTATTCTGACTCCTTGCATCATCACATTGGCCATTCTTGTCCCCAGCAGACAGAATCTCCTATTTGAAGTAGTGTTACTGTTGAAAGTGGTGTGACTAGTGTAGTCAGAACATGGAATTAGATTTGGCTTTTGTTTTTTTAAATCCCATACTGTATTTCTATGATATTTTTGTAAAACTGTCATTTGTTGACCCCACGTTCCCTTGTAAGTATCTAACATATTATTCCATTCAAAGATGGATAGAGTGGTAAAAGAACTGAAACCTTATTTTGGAAGACATACTAACATATAATCTCTGGAAAGCAGGTACTATATGACTTCTATAGCAATCTCCAGCAGTTTAATATTGCTTCAATATTGTTAGGCAATATAGGATTGGTCACGGACAGAATTGAACTTTAACATATTTAGAAACAAAAATATTTTAACTCTTCTTTCAGTGAGTCCTTCCATATTATCTTGATGAATAAACTAATTTTGTATATCGTTTCAGGATTTTACCTGTGAAAGCCTGGACAAATCTTGTGTACTTCTTTCCTACAATACAGGAAATAATACACAGATTGTCCCTAAAACTACATAAACTTCACAAAATCACAGAATCACAGGGGTTGGAAGGGATCTCGAGAGATCATCGAGTCCAACCCCCCATACCAAAGCAGGTTCTTTAGGACAGGTTGCACAGGGAGGCATCCAGATGGGTCTTGAATATCACCAGACATGGAGATTCCACAACCCCTCTGGGCAGCCTGTCCCAGGGCTCTGTCACCCTCAACGGGAAGAAGTTCTTCTGCATATTGGTGCAGAACTTCCCATGTTCCTACTTGAGGCCATTGCCCCTGGTTCTGTCTCCACAGACAACTGAAAAGGGGCTGTCCATTTCCCCCTGTGTCCCATACTTCAGATACTTACTTAGAATTTCTAATTGACCTAATGGAAACACTCTAAAAAGAAAAAAAAAAAAAGAAAAAATCTTTTCTGAGAATATTACTGATTTCTTTTGGTTTTCATATAAGAAACAAAAAAATGCTGTCTTTTGGAATTATAATGCAGTAGGGATAATAAAAGAAAACTGTAGCTTAGTCTACTAATACTCAAAGTGTTACCCTCCTTATTTTATTTGGTTTGTTAGTTCAATGTGACATTAATTTAGAAGATTATGCAACTTTAATATTTTTACACATCTCTTTTTTTCAGTCACTGTTAAAGACATTGAGTCAGCATTTCTGTTTTCAGTTCTGTTATTCAAGGATCAAAATGGCAAAAAAATTGAAATAAAATACCCCAAAGTCCACAATTTTAAACAATAAATAGTGGGAAAAAAACCCAAACCCAACAGTACCAATATCTCAATAATGGATTGAGGAAGATATTGGTACAGTAGACATTTTTCCTGTCTGACAGACAAAAAATTTCATCATGATCATTTGGTGGTGGGAGGACGTATGTTCTCAAAAGTCCTAAATTAGTTAATTGCCAAATGTTTCTGACTTCCCAAGATCATAATTTTCCCATGTTTTCCCATTTCAATTCTTATTCAGCTGTTAATATTTGTCAATGGGAAGTGATGTTATGTGGTTTGAAAGAGACTTGCAGGTGCCATGAATAAAATTTGGATCATCCAGATGATTGACATTTCCCCTTTCAATGGTTTTGGTCTCTGGTAAAAGCATCCCGAGTTTAGCAACACAAGTCAGCTTTTATCCTGGAAACTAACAGCCACTGCAGTTCTTAGTAAGACATCTTGAGTACAGGGCATTACTATATGCATGTGGCTTCCAAAAGGGATCTTGCATACATCTGGCTGAGTAGAGGCTTGGTGTTTGTGACTAGGCATTCTAGACTCCAGTAGAGTTAGATCATGGTACCTTGGTACAACAAGGTGCTTTGAGTAAAAGGATAACGTCACTTTATCTGACAAATAGGAAAATATTTTCATTAGGCTTTGAAATTGCTGATGTTGAATCTTATCATGGTTCTCTTTCAATTCCCTCTTTCTGAAGTTACTCTGCTCTTACACAAGTTCTTCATGTTTCCGAATTGTTTATCAAGATGAGAACCATCCCCCAGAACCATATTATGACCTTTAACATATACAGAAATTTACCATTTATCACAGGTTTTGTTTTCCCTCCCTTAGTCAATTTTTTCATGAGATTGTGTCGTGAAATTCTCACAAAGGTCTCAATTAGTTTAAATGGAAAAAAAAAGAAATTGTTTCCATGAAATAGATTTTGAGCACAGAAACAGTCACAGTCCTCCTGTTAGAGATCCTCCTACTATATTGTCAGATTTTTACAGGCAGAGGGAAGCTTCAGAAATACCCCCCCTGAAAAACAAGTTTCACAGGTATGACTAAGGAGCACCCAGTAATTGTATAAAGAAGGCTTTTGTTTTTTAAAATACAGTAATTGCCCATTCACGGGTGATGATTAGTCAGGAGAGACAGGTGCTGGGGAATTAGAGGAGATGCATGACTTTTGAGGCATGACAACTGTATGGAGGGACTAAGATCTCTAATATCTTAAAAAACCACTAAGTACTAGTCAGTGTTCTTGACTTATAGAAAATACATTTTAGGACCTTTACCAAAAAAACCCCATATATCTTTTCTTTACAATCCTGCAAAAACAAAAAATCTGTAACTGTGGGTGCATGGTGATTTTATCTTGAAGTCTTTCAACTGATGAAGAAAGAATTACAAGTACAATTAAAATAAACATTACTATCAGAAAAACTATGATATTTTAGGAAAAACTAAAATTTCCTAGAACCTCTTACAATTACAATATGGTTAGCTGATACAATCCACAAAACATTTAATTTTCATCTACACTCAAATATTTTCGATAATGCCCTGTGATTAAAATGATAAAAAACACCCCCAGACAGTCTGAAGACTGTCTGAGTGACAGCAGGTCAAGTCGGTGGCCACAATCAGAAGCAACATGGCAAAGACAGATTATGAAACAGTAAAGAAATCTTGACTCCAATATAATTTAAGTTAACTTTTTGGAGGTCTCATGGTTGTTTGTATATTTTATCTTATAAATTTGAGGCATGAAGTTCAAAGTCATTTATATAATATTGAGGCCTGAGTTGAATATTGGATATTAGCGGAATTATATGGTTAATAAAACCCTAAATACTATGTGGTCTTCTAACCAAAACATCAAATAAGGTCTTGCTCATTATTTTATTTTCAAATTAGTGAAAACATTTCCTTCATTGCTGCCTACTGCAAGCATCACTGGGGTTTGTGTAATTTTTGTCCTTGCCATTGCTAGATTCAGGGACAAAGAAATACATTTTTTATCTGGGGATAAAAAAATGGATAAAACCCAAAAAATATTTCAAAGTAATTACTCTGAGCTAATCAGATTTGATCTGTAATCTGGAATACTGTCTACTTGTCACAGATATTCTCCTCTCATTGAGCTAACTCTACCACAGTGAAAAAATTATGAAAACTAGGTTAACACTAAGGACAAAATGGCTTCAACCCTGAATAGCAGCTAAACTTTCAGCCATACATCAGATTGGATACTATCAGCAAAATAATTATTTAATTAAAAGAATTTGTGTAGCTTTTAACAGCAACTCAAAACCCCAAGTTTCACACTGCCTGAAATAAAGGCAACAAAATAAAGTGCCTAGTTTCTAGTAACGAGAGTATTCTGTCACTGACACAATGCATTTCAGTAACTTTTAGGGCTTAACCTTCACCCTATACTGTACCACAGCGTAGTGAAACACAGAGATATACAGAAATGTGGCTAGCTGAGAAAAGACAAACCCTTTTCCAGAAAACTAAGCTTTAAATAGCTTCTTACCCTAGAAGCTACAGAAATGCATGAATCAGACTAATATATGCATAATGGACTAAAATTCATGTGAATTCACTCTGCAGAGTTACATTGTGTGTACCTAAACAGTCTTTGAGACAGAAGTATCAATGTAATTTAAGGAAGTTTTCCATTTACTGTTTTGTTTTGCATTGTGAAGACTTCCTAGAAAGTTTAAACTGGATTTTTGTAACAGGGGTTTTTTATATTAAACTGAAGTAGAAGATGGAATCACGTAATGCACTCCAGCTGCAAACAGGCATTGGGTCTTTGGAACCAGGCTACAGGGAGTCTGAATTTAAACAAAATAAAATGTTATGTGTATTGTGTGAAGACCATACGTGTAAGTATGAATTTTAGGAACATCTTGAGAAACCTAAAAAAAGTTAGCGATACTGTCATATTAAGGTCTAATATTTGAACTAGTCTGAAGCCAAGTGTAACTACTGCATTCCCAATGTCATAAAACAATTTTTGAAGTTGATAGTTCACAAAATGTCAGATCTTGAGGTTTTTTATTAACCTATGAGTAAATGTTCTCTCCTGTATCCCTGCCCAATGTCATTGAGAGCAGAGGATTCCAGTTAGGGAAGGAATATGCCAAGGTGATGGCTTAATCAAATTATAATTATTTAAAAACTGCTCAGAAGCTTGAAATTGTAGGAAACATTTCTATGGAATTACTGAACACAATTCATATAAGACAAAATGAGTGATAAATACTTCTCAATTAACTAAAAGAACAAGTCCTTATCATTTGTGCAACAAATATATATGTAAATATATTTACATTTAAAGATACCAAACTGGATACATTAAAATGGTTAAAAGATTTGATTCCGTCTCAGTTCTTACCTATGTGGGTATTTGTTTTTCTTAATGGCTATGAAAGAAAATATTGGAACAGAGTTCATATATGATAAATTAGATTCTAAATAAATAAGAACTGGGTTTAAACTTCTATCTGATTTCCTGAATTCTTGAGGAACATGAAACATTAATTGTGCATTATTGATTCAACAAGGAAGTGCAATCATTCAAAATCTATAGACCTGCATATATCCAGTGAAGTATCTTGCTCACTACCTTCAAAAGGAAATGAATGAATATCAGCAGCCAGGAGAGTAGTTTCTAAACCTCAGACTAATTCTATGAATGAATGTCCAGAAGTTAAGCCAGTCTTCACCGGAGAGTCTAAACATCTTCCTACAAACACACAAGAGTGCATGAATGTTCATGAAGCAAACACTCAAATAAGAAAGGGATATTTAACAGTGCTTGGGATTCTTCTGAGATTCATGCATTCACTTCCAGATCTCCCTGTGTTTTCTCTGGAAGTCTCTTTATGTTGGAGAAATATGTAGTTGATAGCTAAGGGAAGGTCTTACTGCAGGCATGTCTTTCATGTCTGAGAATGAAATGAGTACAGAGACTGGAAAATATGTAATCTCTCTAGATAGTGCAAAAGAAGGGGGGGAAAAAAAGTCCTTGACTTCAAGAGCCTTAGTAAATGATCACTTGCAAAGCAAGATATGCGTACAAGATAGCTCAAAAGAAATTGGTTATTGGTAAGTAACTTTCCCTTTCTTTGTTATCAGTGCACTTTTCAACTGGGAATAACCACGACGAGATGCTGACTCTAGCTATATTGCTTTAGCATTCTTTTAGTACTGATGTAGTGTCACTTTTTAAATCATTCCAGGCTAAAATAAGCACCCAACTTCTCTGGCTTGGAAAAACTGGCTCCACCATCTTCATCTTGTACCTGAGCTGGGATTTATGTAGCTTTTGGCAAGCACAAACGAGGCTTCTCACCCAAATACCTGAACATATATTTAAGCCAATCACATGCACACATACACACATATTTGCCAAATACCATTGATTTTACTGGCTCATTGTACAACAAGATATATAAAATCTGGTTTCATACCATTTTACTTCTTTTCATGCTGTGTGTATAAAAATCCACTATTTAAAAATATTTCTCACTTCAGAATATATTCTTCATGACATTTATGCTTGTCCACCTCTCCTCAGATATAATATAAACATGATAAATTTCCCATATCCATTATTTGCAAACCTGTATAACTTGTACTAATCTTATACACTTAGCTAAAAAGTTCTGATTTAGAAAGTTGAGGTTTCTTGGGAATTGTTTTACTGCTGACCTATTGCCTAGTGAGAATCTATGCTAAGGGGTACCAGAGTGACCATCCATTTTTTGTTCATGCTGATTCAAACACTTTAATGTGCATTATTTTACTTCTAGAGCTCACTGGGGTTCAACTACCACTGTTGAACATCTAATCTGCACACTTGATGATTTCATTATCACTAATTTGTACACAACTATGACCTTCAGTTTTACATCAGTATTTTCTAATGATTAATTTTTAAAATACATTTTGTAGTTTCTAGAAGATTCTGGGAAGCAGTGATCAAAAAGGGAGTGTAAATGCTCCCATAGAAAGGCTCATCTGCTACAGCCTTTCAAAACAGTATCTCCTCCAAGTCCACAGTGTACCTACAACAGGTGCTACACTTTGAAACTGGGAAAACATAGGTAAAATTCAGTGTATAATACATGATATTTTAAAATATTAAGCAAATCTATACTTCTTTAAGATTAAGATTTGAACATAAATGATGTCTGCAATACATTACGCATATTTGTGAGTTCTAAATGACATGTTAACAAGGCCTGAAGAACATATATATACTTATATGTGTTGGTGTAAACTATTTTGAGCAAGCAGAAATCTCTACATTGTTGACGATAACCAATCAAAACTGATCAATTCAGAGCAGAAACTGTGGTTCTGATGAAGGGATTGTCGTGGTTTCACCCCGGCTGAGAGCTGAGATCCACGCAGCTGCCTGCTCTTTAAAGGAAAAGAGGAGGGGGAGAGGTGTGTGGCGGGGGTGAGGAAAGGGAAGGGAGAAGGAAGGGGCAAATAACAACCCAAAACCAAGAAACCAAAAGCCCGTGGGTTGGGATAAGGAGAGTTTACTAGAATAGCAGAAAGGTACAATATTAGAAAGCTAACAGGACTTTAGAGCAAAATTATATGAAGCTGTTGATACCCAATGCAGTGTCTCACTGAACCCACAGCTCAGGCCGTGCCACCCAGAGCCGTCCCGGAACCTGATCATCCCCCCAAAACCGCGCATCCTGGAGCCGCCCCGCTCCTCCTCCCATCAGCCCCCCTTTATACTGAGCAGGACGTAATTGTCATGGAATACTCTCTTTGGCCAATTTGGGGCACCTGTCCTGGCTTTGTCCCCTCCTTCCTCATTAATAGAGAAATATGAAGAGCTGAGAAAGTCCTTGACTGCTTGACCACAACTAAAAACATCAGGGTGTTATCAGCACTGTTTTCATTTTAACTCTCAAACACAGCATTCCATCCGCTGCTACAAATGAAGTGAACTCCATCCTGACTGAAACCAGGACAGGGATTTGAAAAATGGGAAATTTAACTACAGAACTGTAGAATTTTTATATCACAGATTGTACCAGGAAAATGAAGGTTATCAACTGCTGTTCCAATCAATACTGTACTCCCTATGGGATGAACATGTGCAGAGGACCCAAAAGTTCTCTGTGGTACAGCATTAATCTTCTACATGCAGTACAGCTAATGTTGACAGAGCTGTGGCTGTTGTCAGGCCTACTGATGACTTTTGAGTTTTTGACTTCATCTGCCTTCTAGTGATTTGCTCTCTGAAGATAAGTTTGATGAGGAAAAGATAAAAAGTCATCAGCACCTTTAGTTTACAGAGACAGAAACAATGCTGAGTAATTACAGATTATTTTTCTCTAAGAATGTTTTGAGAAATCATATTCCTAAATAATTTCAGAAAATTAGGTAGAAATAATGAAATAATGACCAGACTGTCTCACCTGTTAGTATAAAATTATGCAGACATAGAAATTAAAGTGCTTTGACATTCCACTACTCTTTTTCTTTTTTTTTTTTTTTTTTGGCTGAGGAATCTTTGGTCAGTAACCAAATCAGCAGTTTCAAAATATTAGCATTTACCCATTTTAACACACCTAAATTTTCTTTAACCAATCACATAGCTTCATATGTACCCAGGTGTGACTTGTTATGCTCTTCAACATCTTCTCATTCTGAAAATTTTTATTTGTATCTGCAAATCAATACATTTCCTGTTACTGTCTACTTTTTAAACAAGCACAATGAGGTTCATTTTGACCTTTTAACTCAATGAGAGTTATGCCAGGAGCAGCAGTCTTGCATGACATTTTTGGGGAGGCTTGTGTTTCAGGCATACAGGGTTTGCTACTGTTAAGCCTCAGACTTCTGGTCTCCATCTCAAGTTTTAAAGCACATTACAGTAGGCTACGTGTGCCGACCCTAGCTAAAACTATGCCAGCATTTCCATAATAAAAGCTCTTATTTCCAGAGGTCCCAGCTGTACATTCAGCTGTAAAAATGTGCTAGGCTAAAATTGGATGTACAGGATTCAATGTGGAATTAATACAAATTAAAAAAACATTCCACTTGACTATTTCTGAGCTATAGCTTCTGAAAAAGTAACGGTTTGTGAGATTCCTTTTTGGCCTCTCATCTTGTAAATCAAAAAGTAATTTAACTTTTTCAAAATAATGATGTTATTACGTGATGAGACCAGTTCTGCTTCCACAGGAAGGATTCCTCTATACCTTAGACACGGGGATTTATTTTCATGTATACAAGAGGGCAGCATCTGTAGTTGTTTACCAAGAATTCAAAAATGACACACTGTCATCCTGCCTACACAGTTCACTGCTACTGATGTTTTATGCTCATCAGAATCCTACTCCTACAAAAGCAAGGATGTGTACATCAATATATAATTTTGGTTTCTTGGCAGGGGGCAGAACTCATAACGCACTCTGTCTTAAACTAGCTGTGGAAACCTTGTTGCTTTTACTTTATTCCTTGTGCTTTGTGCTGTTCTTTTACTTCATTTAGAATAAAGGTAGAAATAATACTAAATAATAGATTAAATTCTGACAGGTCTTCCTATTTCTCCCTAGTTTTATCTCTGTAATTCCATGAAGCTCTCCTAGGCCCATCCTTAACGATCCCATGTAACATGCCTTGCCTGTGTCTTCTACAACCTTGAAGCATACAGTTCTCTTCCAGTCAAGCATATTGTAAGGGCTCAGAGGACGTGTCTGTGTGCTCTTTTGCAGACTGGCATGATTGATCTGTCTCAAACACAAGCTGTGTGACAGCACCCCAGTAGTACTTACCAGCTTGAGCCTACTGATTTGTGGCTGATTCAGGGAGCCTCTCACCTCTATCTACCAAGTATCTCATCATCATAACCAGATTGGCATGGAGATGGATGTTGCTTTTGCATCTTGAAAGCCTCCAGTTATGAGGACTCTGACACGTCCCTGGGAAGGTTGGTCAAGTAAATCACTGTAAAGAAATGTATTTCTTGCATTGAACTAAAACATCTCTTGGTGTAACTTCCACCCCCATGTGACTGCTTGTGAAGAGAGAGCCTGCATCCTATTTTCAGTCACCTGTTAAGTACTTTCCTGAGAAAGAAAGGTCCATCAAGCTAAAGTATGATATCTAAGCTCTGGATCAGCGCAGCACTGACAGGAAGGAACCTCAACTTTCACCCATGGCAGTGTGCACTTAGAGCCCAGAAAGCCAACTGTCCCCTGGGCTGCTTCACAAGAAGTGTGACCAGCAGGTCAAGGGAGGGGATTCTGCCCCTCAGATCTGGAGTGACGCCCCCTGCAATGCTGCATCCAGTTCAGTGGTCCCCAGCACAAGACAGGCGTGGAGCCCTTGGAGCAAGGCCAGAGAAGGCTGGAGCACCTCTGCTATGGAGGCAGGCTGAGAGAGTTGGGCTGGTTCAGCCTGCAGAAGAGAAGGCTCTGGGGAGACCTTATAGCGGCCTTCCAGTCCCTGAAGGGGCTACAGGGAAGCTGGAGAGGGACTGGTGACAAGGGCAGGGAGGGACAGGACAAGGGAGAATGTTCTTAAGCTGGAGGAGGGGAGAGTTAAATTGGGTATTATGGGAAAAAAAATCATCTTCCCAGGGACAGTGATGAGGCCCTGGCACAGGGTGCCCAGAGAAGCTGGGGCTGCCCCTGGATCCCTGGCAGGGTTCAAGGCCGGGTTGGATGGGGCTTTGGGCACCCTGGGCTGGTGGGGGGTTTCCCTGCCCATGGCAAGGGGTTAGAACCAGATGGGCTTTAAGGTCCTTTCCAGCCCAAAGCTGCCTGGGATTCTGTGATTATTTTTTTTCTTGTCTATTCTTATTTGTAGCATTTCCAGTAGGGATTATTTAATCTTATTCCCTAGGTTAATGGAACTAAACTGGTGTAGAAATAGCCACAGTAAATACACTACAAGTGCTTTGCAGCCTTTGTGTTCCAGGGGAAAGCTGTGTCTGGCTTGGCAAAGAGCAGCAGTTGGATGTGACAGCAGTGTACAACCTTATTGTTGCTTTGGTGTTGAACAGGGGTGTGCAGTGATATGGGGGTGCTTACTTCCTTGCAGTGTCTTATACTTTGTCATCTTAGATTTGGTTTCTTAACTTCCAGATAGAAGCTTTTAAAAGAAAATAATTGAGTACCCAGAAGCTGCTGTTCAGAGACACCTGCAAACAATGGATTTCTGTGGGATTGGTGCATATAAGAGAGCGAAGACAGAGGCCTCTTGTAGGTCTGACAGAGGACTAGAGCTCCTTTTCTGTGGGCTACAATACTCCACGTCATGACCTTGTTTCGATTATAAATGTAGGAAAATTCTGCTGTGTCCCCCAGATGATGAAGGGAACACAGAGCCTGGGTTTCAGTCAGATCTCTGCATGCCAGGTGAGTGTAACTGGCTTTATCCAATAACAGAACTGTTGAATTTTGTTCGGAATGCAGCTTCAAGCTGCTTCTCCAAACTGTTCCTCCTCAGTGAGTGGGGTTTCAGTTATACTAAGAATGTGCTTGTCTGAAATGTTTGCCTCATCAGATGAGCTGAACTGTGCTGCAGATGGCCCATGGATTTATTTCCTTGTCATGAATCATGAGGGGTTTGTCAGTGAAGTAAACTCCTCAAATACTCATTTCATGATGATCTGTAATGCCTGTTTGTCCTTTGCAGCTACCTTAAAATGAGATGTGTGTGCCTAAACTATCACAGATAGTTTTTTGTTCTTCTTGTGAGCCTTAGAGAGAGCTCTTGGAAGAGCTCAGAACTATTTCTGGACTTCTACAGAGCATTTGCGTTTTGTGAAGTATGGGAAATACCTGTACTGACCTTTGTGCTCCTTTAGATTTTAAAAGAACAAATTCCCACAGGGAGAATTTTCCAGGCTTTTTCTTTTCCTCCTGGAGCTGTCAGTGTGTAGAAAGGGGGTTGAGCACTGTGTAGGTCCAGAAGGGCAGAGAAGATAGAGGATGGTGAACAGGGACTTTGAATTATTCTTCATCAAGGAGGTTAAGTCCAGAAGACTAATTTTTACAGATCTCTTCTTCCCTGTAGACTTGTTAATCTAAAGTTATCAGTGTATTAGTGATGCTCCAAGGAAATGTTGAGTGCTTAATTGTCCTGGTTTTGGCCAGGACATTATTGCATTAGGTTAGTCTAATGTTCAAATTTGAAGAAAACTGTACTGGTAATAGTTTCTTTAAAACCAGGCTTTGTTTGGCATTGGGCTGATGATGGTCAGTAAGAATTGCTCTAGTTGCTGTTGCCCTTTTTGAAAACATGCAGCGTGTGATTATTTAAATGTAGTTCAGTATTTTCCATCTTGGAAATGAAGAACCTATGAAATGAAATAATTTGATGAAGTATTTTCAAGTTACAAAGAGAATCTATAAGATGTGATGAGAGTTGATTTCTATTTTTAAAAGTCCTGTACCACAGCAAAAAAGGGAGACTTATTTTGGCCAAGGATGCACTTTGAACTGTAAGTGTGTAACACTTCATTGCAATGGTTTAATCTTTGCAGGAGATCAATGGGATCACTGCTGCACTGGCTGAAGAGCTCTTCCACAAAGGTAAAGAACCTGCAAGAATTTAACTGGGGATGGTTCCCTCCATGTGCATGCATGTGTATACCTGTGAGATTTAATCTCCAGACCATGAGATCTGAGCCTTTCACATCAGACCAAGACTTGTTCTTCCTCTTCACCTTTTTCTGCTGTTTGTGCTTTGATCCAAGCTGTATTTGAGGAGGAACTGTCACAGAAGCACAGCTGCTTTTGGAAATAAATCAGAAATTGATGAATTCCTTGGTATGTTTTAGTGCAACCAGTCAGGAAGTTTGTGTCATTTCAGTGAGCCTTGATAGAGTGTGTTGAATGCATCACTTCACCTGTCTTAATGTTGTTCTTCCAGAATTCAGGAAACATGAGACCTTCTGGTCAGTTAATGAAAGGATGTGCTTTTCTGAGGCTGAGAGCTGACAATGAAATGCACTACTGCAACATCTCTAAGTGGCTCACCAGGAGCAGGAGGCGTGTGAAATGATTAACCCATGCTGGCTTTGTTTTGAGGGACAGGAGGCTGAATGCTGTGCTGTGATTCTGGCTGGCTGAGGTGATAGGTGAAGCGTGGTTCAGATTGTTCTGGCACAAAATTAACTTTAGGTGAAGCCACTTCAGAGGGGGCACTCAGCAAATTGTGGAACACTTTAAGGAAGGTCCTGAAGAACTGTTCCCTGACTCTGTAGTGCCTGTAGCCTCACTAGTGCCAAAATCATTGATGTCTGACCGCTGTATGTGAGTGGAACCTTGTGGTGATGTGCAGCTGGACTCTGGGACTTGCTCCCACTGAAGCCAAAGGGAGTTTTACTCTTTGGAGAACTCTGCTTATCAGGAAAGCCGATGCTCTCCTGTCTGTCAGGTCAAACTGGTGTCCTTAAAAGGAAGAGGAGGAAGATGTTAATTCCACGTGTGCATGTATTCTGACTGCTGTAATCCACATTTGCTCTTGGGATGCTGTCAGAGGAGGCTTTTGGATGCTGTTTCCTAGTGTTCCTGGAAAGAAATGGGATTGTAAAAATGTTGCCAGATAATGCATTTCCTGCCCTGGGAGCTTGCTCTGGTGGTAGTGTGGTGAAAGTCCTCAGACTGTCCAAGAAAATGCTGCAGCTTTGCACATCAGCAGCTTAGCAAAGGATGTCAGGTTTGTCTGTTAGATGGTAGGTGCTGCTTTTTCTGGTTAGAATAAGTCTGAGCTGCTATTGAACTTAGGGATATCTCAAAGTTTAGCAATTTCTATGTTGTATAAATGAACTTTGGTTCCAGCCCTGTTAAGAGGGAAATTTGCCATTAGTTGCGTTGGGAGCTTAAGGCTTGAATGCAGAGAGTGCCTGTTTGAACACTTGGATTATTCTGGTGTTAAAGAAAATTTATCTGAATTCAGTGCTTCTACTTTAGAAGCAAAAAGGACATTGTTTTGGTGCCTTAATCATGAGCTTAGAATATAAATGACAGAGATGAAATCGCTGACATTAGGTTTTGCAGGTACCATTTGCTCTTTGGTAACTGGGGCAGCGTTGTGTTCGATACCATCATCCTGTGTTTTTCAGGAGAGCAGCTCTGAATGGCTGGAGAAGTCTTCAACATCAGACCCTTGCAGCTATATGCTGTCACTCTACAGTTGCTGCAGGGGAAGCCTACGTGTGCTAATGGAGATGCCAAAACTGATCTAGGTCATATTCTAGATTTTACCTGTCGACTCCAGTATTTCAAGGTGAGCCATGTTTGCACAAGTACTGGCGGTGTTTCTGCCAGAGTGATGGGATTCTTGGCATGCTTCTGGAGCCTAGTTAGAATGCACAAGATCTTTACTGGCAGTAAACACCTGTAAGCATTTAGAGCTGGGTGTTAAACAGGTGCTTATTCTACCAACCTTCAACATAGTTCTCTAAGGAAGACGTTGATTCTGCCATGTGATGACATCTCTTCAGCGGTGCCCTCTAGGGTTTCTGTGACAGAGCCTTACTGGGTGCTGATAGGCAGGAAGGAGGCAGGAAATATTCATTTCAGCCTTGCATTCTTTGACAACACTATGGCTAGGCCAGTGCATACAGATGCATACATGCATGTGTGTGTAAGTCCTGTCCCCTTTCTCACCTTTAACTGTATTGGAAAGTTTAAAAAACCCCAAACCAAACTAACAAAACCATCAGTTTTAGAGATGAGTGGCCCAGAATTTCCAGGAAAAATGCCATTACAGAACAAATGTAAAATGGCCTCAGAGAATTTTTGTCTGGAACCAGTTTGATGTTTTGTTCTTCTACCAAATCAGTGAATTACAAAGACTTGTGCTGAGTAGCTTTTTTAACACTGCTTGCTACAGGTCAGTGTCTTTTCAGCCCTTTTATTACATGAAGAATTTCCTTGTAACAGTGTGGTATGTTCAAAGATGAAACGAAGCAGTGGTTTGGGTAAGGTGCACTGGAGGGCTTGGAAAGTTTAGAAAGCAAAACCACAGCTCTACTGTTATTCCTGTGGATCTTCAGTTGCCTTTGCCATCCTCTGTGTGTAGAACCTGTTGTTCAGAGGATTCTCTGGGTGGAGAAGAACATATGATTTAGAAAAATATTATATACAGCATATTATTTAGAAAAATACTTGAGAGTTTCTGGCCCTTCTGAAAGCTTGTGTGTGGGAGCCTTCAGAGTTTATAAGATATATGTAAGACCAAAAAAAAAACCCCAAACCTTAAGAGATTTCTCCCAAAATTTTATTCACAGCAACCAGAACTGCAACCACCTGCCTTTTGCACTGGTGCCATGTGCTCTGGCCAGAATGCTATGGGCACATGGGAAAACTAGATGCCTTTTTATGAGATGGTCTAATGCTTTCTTCAAACCCATCTTGTCAGTGCCTTGGACTTCATCCCCTGGGCTGGAATTGAAGACAGTTCTGTCCTGGAGGATCCAGGTGTTTCAGGGAAGCTGGTTTAGTGAGTGCCACTCTGGCTTGATCAGCTGTGGATGAAGCCTTGCTCAGTCTTGTCTGTGGGATTTGAGTGCCCCATGTGCTACAAAATACAAGCACCAGGTGGCAGCTTAAGTTCAGTGCCTCAAGTTCAGAGCACTTAGCTGGAGTGTAACTGATGGTTTGGGTTTTCTCTGCTGAAGAGTTAATCTGCGAGTTTCCTGTATCATCCCGTGTTTGACAAAGAGGTTGGAGCTGTGGCTGTCCCAGCTGCTGTACTTGTGCTCTTGCCCGTGCACAGCTGTCTGAAGTGAGCACAGGTTGGGTTGTGTACACTGACTGTTCTTCCTTGTTGATGACCAGGTCACTGGAACAGGGGGACCTTTTGGAACCAGTAAGATTCAGGAGCATCTGTTGCCGTTTGACCTGTCAATTTTCAAATCTCTTCATCAAACAGAGGTACAACTAAGCTACTGCCTGTAATTTGAGGGGCTCTGTAAATGCCAGGTCTGGTGCATGTCTCTCAGGCTTGGCAATTGCTTTGCTTTGGTGCTGGGGTTGGGGCATGCAGTGTTCAGGAGGAGTGTTTTATTTGGGAAACAGTGTGGGGTTTTTCTCAGGACTTGGCAATACGGATGCCAGATGTAAATATTCAGAAGAGCTTGTGCATGTCTTCCCAAAGGATGTGTGTCATTTCCAGTGTATGCAGAAGCTACCCCAGGGTGGCTTTCTGTCCCTGTGAAGCTCCAACAGATGGGTTCTAATGGGAGCTCTTATTACAAAGTACTTCTTGTTTGGGAAGCAGCAGGGATTTCTGAAGTGATGTGAATTTGCTTGAGAAGGTTCACTTGAGTGCAGCGCTTCTGGCTTGAGAATTTGTGGCATTTTTTCGTTGCTCTGCTCTCAGTGTGGATCACAGGGCTTCCACTGGGAGTGTTCAAAACCTCTTTCATCCCTTTCAGATCTTTCCAGAGTGGGAATGCCTGGTTGTGTCACACAGCCCTTACCCTGTGTTCCCTTCTGTTGGGTTCAGGACCTTTTGTTGGACATGCCTGCTGTCTCACTGATAGGAGAGGCTGTGCTGGTTCAGAGCTGCAGTGCAGTCCCCAAGTCAGGGACTTGCTGACATCTTAGCGTGGGAAGGAAACTTCAGTGGGCTGGTGCTGGGAGTGTGTCTAGCATGGATAATTTCAGGAGTAGCTTTGCTTAGTGTGGGGAGAATAAAAAAGGTTTTTGTTTTGAAGACTTTTGTGCCTGTGGGTTCCTGAAAAGTTCTGGATGGGCTGGCAGCAGACCTGCATTTTCATCTCATCGTAACTGCTGCCCAAAACCAAACAGTGGTGATCTGGAGAGGTGCTTCCAGGGGCAGCAGGAGTTCTCTGGGAACTGGTTGTTGTTGCACAATGTGCCCAGAGAAGGACCCATTTGCTAGACAGAGGTTGAGTCACATTAAACTGCCGAAAAGACTTTTATAATGTCAAACTTAGTCTGTGTAATGAGCTCATTGGTGTATGAACTGCTGAGCTGGGCATCTCCCCTCCCCCGGACAGTTGTTGTTTATTCTTTGCAGTAAAGAAGGTGGGATACAGCAGTAACTGTGTTTGCAGGTCGATCTGCACAGCTTGAGGTACCCACCTCTGCGGTTGGTGACAGTCAAACACTGCGCCCTGTTCAACTGCCTGGGCGGTTGAACCTGGGGGAATGCCCAGGGAGGGTAGAAAGTGCCTAGAGAAGATGTTTTGTGCAAAGAAATATTTGGGAATTAGTTTTTCTGTAGTTGTGCCCCTAATTTCTTGCTGTAGCTTTACCAAATGTTGGGCTGTCTGACCTGATAGTCCCAGATTTGAAGGCAGTGCTGTAACTACTTTCCGGACCGGGAGGGAATCCGTCCTTGAAGCTTTCAGTTGCCTCTGCTGTGTCCCGTGTTTGTTCTGCCATTTCTGACTGTCATGTTTTTCCCATAGCTCAGTCATTTTGGGGGGAAGCTTCTCAAAGGGCTGACCTCATCCAAACATGCTCTGGCCACAATGAGTGTTCGGTTTTCGGCAACATCGATGAAGGTGAGAGGGAGTTTCTGATGGGCGTTCGAAGCGCGTGCGAGAATCACGCCTGTGGTGGGGGAATCCTCATTTGGAGCCCTGGTACTTTTCTGTCCTGCCTGTTGCAGGTTCTGCTCTTAAAGCTGGGAAGCAGAAAGGGTTTGCTGGCCTCTCAGAACAGACTTGAAGTGATGAGATGTGTCCCTTCACAGGGATGTTTCTGATGCTTTGATTGGAATGTGCTTCTGTTACTCCTCGAGAGCTGAATGCGTGTGGCTTCTTCTCTGGGCTGTGATTTGGCAAGGGTGTGAGGAGCGTACCTTTCACAGTCCCTCTCTTCCTTCCCATTCTCCAGCCTGGGTTGGCTGCCAGTGTTTGGGACTCCCTCCCTGTGGATCTAAAATAATTCTGACACACTCAGCTCCTGCTTTAAGACCTTTAATCTGGGTGATGATAAGGCTTAGGGATCTTTCTTTCATAAGGTCATTTGGATTGCTTGTGAAACAATGGGCTTTCACCGAAGATGCAGGTACCATATTTTTAGGGTGCTTGTCTTTAACAGGAAATCCTGGTGCCAGAGGCCTCTGAGTTTGATCAGTGGGAGCCAGAGGATGCAACTTCAAGCTGTCCAGTGACAGCAGTTATCCCAACTTGGAGAACATTAACAACCTTGGATATGAGTCACAACAGCATCTCTCAAATTGATGATTCAGTGGTAAGAAATCTTTCTTCATTTGTGGGGGGAAAAAGGGTGGCTGGTCTTCTGTGGCACATGACTCAGCAGGGATTTTGCAATTTCTTCATGTATCTCTCTTCTGAAAGATTTCCCCTTGCACTGTCCGTGCTTGAGCTCCACAAGGTAATGATGTGGAGATCAATGCACTGCTCAACTTACTCTGATTTTTAGTTCTGTAATCTTTATCCAGGGTTCTGTGTAATACAGACAGGCCTGTTTGAGCTGGAAAGGCCTCTTAATGAGTTTGATCTGTAGTTAGTGGGGCTAAACTGGGGGCAACTTGCTTGTCTTCAGTGAGAACCCAGGTTTCAAATGCAAACGTGACCGTGCTCATCAGAGTATTCTGGTTCTCTCACGAGCAGGTGTCTGCACTCTGGCTGCACTAGAATGGGTGCAGAACGCTTTTTACTGCTGAAAGCTGAGAAGAGGGTCTGTGCCTTGGAAAGTTCCTGCCCTTTGCCTGTTAGTTGTTAGTTGGTTGGTGAAGGAAGTACAGCCAGGTTTCTAAGCTAAAACGCATTTAACATGTGCACCTTCTCCCTTCTAGAAATTAATTCCCAAGATCGAGTTCCTGGACCTGAGTCACAATGGGGTGTCTCTGGTAGAAAACTTACAGGTAAGGGATGCTTTTGAAGGTGATGTTTGCCAGGCTGCCCAGGATCTTCCAACACAGAATCCTTTTGCTAAAGGATTTTGCCACTCATCTAGCAGAGAAGAGTTTAAGCCCAAATAGCTTCCTAGCATCAAGCCCTCGTAAGGGTGCATTTCTTACTTGCCAACACCGACATGCAACACGTAGTTCTTCACTAAATCCAGTCGTTGCTGGCTGTGTCAATGGCTTGGGAAAAATAGAGTCGAGGAAGTTCCCTTTCCTGCAGGCTTAATCCTGTGTAATGAGCAAGTTCATGTTGTGTTTGTCAGCTGGGCAGCATCCAGCATGAGCAAATGGACAAGCCTTTGATATGGTTCAATTTTAGCAAATTGGTGTGTGACCTGGATTTTCTGTGCTCTCGTAGCATCTTTACAACCTTGTTCACCTGGACTTATCCTACAACAAGCTGACATCGCTGGAAGGTGTTCACACAAGACTGGGAAACATCAAAACTCTGAATCTAGCAGGAAATCAGCTGGAAAGGCTGTGTGGTCTTAACAAACTGTACTTTTTCTTTAGTCAACTTGGATCTGAGCAACAACAAAGTCAAACAGGTAACTACTGATTTTAGTGTCAGATTGCTTTAGAACACAAGTGATTTCTGTTAGAGGGTGAAAGTGCAAATAAAGTGGCTGGAGAGAATTTTTTTTCCTGGTTACTGTTTGTATGTAATTTAGTCAAGAAATGCTTAGACTGTGGTGGTGTTCTCATTTAGCCAATCTGTGTATTCATCCTTTTACTGAAAAACTTTCAGATTGATGAAGTAAAAAATACAGGAAACCTCCCGTGCTTAGAGAAGGTGGTGTTATCCAGCAACCCACTGAGCATCATCCCTGACTATGGGACCAAAGTACTGGCTCAGTTTGGGACAGGGCTTCAGAGGTATGTAAGAACAGCTTTTTCTTTCTAAAGCCTGGTAAGGAAAGTTGTGTGAATGCTCTACAAGCCTGAGGAGTTTTTAGTGGGGGTTGGAGTACATCTGTAGGGAATGGAACCATGTATACGCTGCTGGGTGTGCTCCTCAGATCTAAGGGAGAGCTTGCCCTGCTTTCACTGGGTAACAGGGTGTTCCTGTTGGAAGGTGCTTGTGCCAGTGGGGTGTGGAGCTTCCCAAGCCCTTCTGAGTTTGCATTCAAGTCATGAGGTCTGACGTGGTCATTACCTTGTTTACAGGGTTACAGACATGCACAGCATCTGCATCAAACTATTTATTTATGACATAAGTAACAATAAGTTACAGAGCTGCCTTGTTTTCTGTATTTCTGGATGTTTTTAACATTTTTAGGTCTGTCTGGATAACACTATCACCACAGAAAAGGAACCAGACACAGTGGAAGTGCTGAAAGCCATTCAGAAAGCCAAGGAGGTGAAACACAAACTGAGCAGCTCTGATAAAAAGGTGAGTTGGGTGCTGTGAGAGCAGAACGTGCTGGGTACAAAAGAAGCCTGTGAGTCCTCTCCAGATTGGCTTTGAGCAGAATTCCTTAAACTCACTTCTCATGGAAGTGTGTGCAGTGTTTGTGCTTTACTGCAGTGTGAGGTTTGAACATCACCTCTTTCTCCTATTTAGATTTCAATGCAGTTTCAGGATGTTCCTTTTTCTGCTGGCTTGGGCTAGAGGAAGTGGGAGGAAAAGAGAAAATGGCCTAATGGTACTCCTGCTAAAGGAGCTGCTTGCAGTGCACGGTGGGGCAGGCAGGAGGCACTTGAGGCTCTGACATCGCTCGGAGGGTGCTGGAACTGGTGGGAAGCAGAAAGTGGGGAGCGCCGAGTGTCAGAGCCTGTGGCTTGCGGTTTGCATGTGGGTGCCAGGCTGTGCGGAGAGCCGGGCCGGGGGTCAGGAGACGCCGGCAAGGCAGTGAGCTGGTTGAACTGGGCTCTGAGCTGTCACCAAGCGGCATCTCCCCCACGCCCGTGCCGCCCGTTTCCCCGGTGCCGGGTCAGGAGTGAGCGGGTAGTAACTCCCCGGCGAGGTGCGGCGCTTGGTCAGCTCTGCCCGGGGCTGGCCGGGCCCGCAGGCCGGGCTGGCCGGGCGCTGCCGCAGGGGCCTCGCTCGCGTCCCGCCGTTGCCACGGGAACGTGTGTGTCCGGTGCTTCATTGCCAACGGCAGCAGCCCGGCTGGCAGCCACGCTCCGGCGTGTGAGTATCCCCACGCCCCCCGGGAGCGGGAGGGGGGAGATTCCGGTGCCAAGGCCGTGTTTTTGGGGCGGTGGCCGCGTTCCGGAGGTGCGGCCTCGGGAGGGGCGGGGGCGGGCGGAGCGCCGGGGCTGGGGGCGCTGACGTCGGGAGCTGTGGCTGTAAATTCACAGCACTGTGAAGCTCTGGCAGGCCCTTGGAAGGGAGCCTGGTCCTCCTTGCCCGCCTCGCCGTCAGCTGAGAGCTTGAGTTTATGAAAAGCAGGAAGGGGAAGGTGTAACACGAGGCTCCTGTTAATTATCTCTGCCGTGGTGGAGCTTTTACAATAAATTGTGGGATGGCAGTACCGAAGCGATAAAAAGACAAGAGGGGCTGGAGTATAAAGGTGCCAGGTGAGGCTTCCTGAGGAGCAAGGCTTGATTTAGAAAGCTCTCAGCCACTTAGTGGTGGGCTGCAGGGGCAAGAGATTAGTCCTGGAAATTCTGCTTCTCCTTTCCTGGCTCCCGTGAGATGCTGTTTATATGGTAATTACAGCTAAGCAGGTGATTTCTAAGCAAGAAACGTGGTCCTGCTACTTAAGCCTGAACAGGGCAAGATGATTTAGGTGAAGAAAAGTGTTCAGGAGCATCCTGGTTCTCCCAGCAAAGTGTAATAGAAAGGCAAATGAACCGGTTACTCTGGAGAGAGGTGCCTTATAGCTGCTGAAGGAGGAGGATTTCCTGTGTATAGTGAAGCAGGATTCAGCCACCTGTCCGCGCTCCTGCTAGAGGAGCTGCTTGCAGTGCACGGTGGGGCAGGCAGGAGGCACTTGAGGCTCTAACATCGCTCGGAGGGTGCTGGAACTGGTGGGAAGCAGAAAGTGGGAAGTGCTGAGTGTCAGAGCCTGTGGCTTGTGGTTTGCATGTGGGTGCCAGGCTGTGCGGAGAGCCGGGCCGGGGGTCAGGAGACGCCGGCAAGGCAGTGAGCTGGTTGAACTGGGCTCTGAGCTGTCACCAAGCGGCATCTCCCCCACGCCCGTGCCGCCCGTTTCCCCGGTGCCGGGTCAGGAGTGAGCGGGTAGTAACTCCCCGGCGAGGTGCGGCGCTTGGTCAGCTCTGCCCGGGGCTGGCCGGGCCCGCAGGCCGGGCTGGCCGGGCGCTGCCGCAGGGGCCTCGCTCGCGTCCCGCCGTTGCCACGGGAACGTGTGTGTCCGGTGCTTCATTGCCAGCGGCAGCAGCCCGGCTGGTGGCCGCGCTCCGGTGTGTGAGTATCCCCACGCCCCCCGGGAGCGGGAGGGGGGAGATTCCGGTGCCAAGGCCGTGTTTTTGGGGCGGTGGCCGCGTTCCGGAGGTGCGGCCTCGGGAGGGGCGGGGGCGGGCGGAGCGCCGGGGCTGGGGGCGCTGACGGCGGGAGCTGTGGCTGTAAATTCACAGCACTGTGAAGCTCTGGCAGGCCCTTGGAAGGGAGCCTGGTCCGCCTTGCCCGCCTCGCCGTCAGCTGAGAGCTTGAGTTTATGAAAAGCAGGAAGGGGAAGGTGTAACACGAGGCTCCTGTTAATTATCTCTGCCGTGGTGGAGCTTTTACAATAAATTGTGGGATGGCAGTACCGAAGCGATAAAAAGACAAGAGGGGCTGGAGTATAAAGGTGCCAGGTGAGGCTTCCTGGGGAGCAAGGCTTGATTTAGAAAGCTCTCAGCCACTTAGTGGTGGGCTGAAGGGGCAAGAGATTAGTCCTGGAAATTCTGCTTCTCCTTTCCTGGCTCCCATGAGATGCTGTTTATATGGTAATTGCAGCTAAGCAGGTGATTTCTAAGGAAGAAACGTGATCCTGCTACTTAAGCCTGAACAGGGCAAGATGATTTAGGTGAAGAAAAGTGTTCAGGAGCATCCTGATTCTCCCTTTTAGCAGATCTCCTCTCTGGCTCTCCCAGCAAAGTGTAATAGAAAGGCAAATGAACCGGTTACTCTGGAGAGAGGTGCCTTATTGCTGCTGAAGGGGGAGCATTTAGTGTGTTCAGTGAAGCACGATTCAGCCACCCGTCTGCGCTCCTGCAAGAGGAGCTGCTTGCAGTGTAGGGTGGGGCAGGCAGGAGGCACTTGAGGCTCTGACATCGCTTGGAGGGTGCTGGAGCTGCTGGGAAGCAGAACGTGGGGACTGCTGAGTGTCAGAGCCTGTTGCTTGCGGTTTGCATGTGGGTGCCAGGCTGTGCGGAGAGCCGGGCTGGGGGTCAGGAGATGCCGGCCAGGCAGCGAGCTGGTTGAACTGGGCTCTGAGCTGTCACCAAGCGGCATCTCCCCCGCGCCCGTGCCGCCGGTTTCCCCGGTCCCGGGTCAGGAGCGAGCGGGTAGTAACTCCCCGGCGAGGTGCGGCGCTGGGTCAGCTCTGCCCGGGGCTGGCCGGGCGCGGCCGCACGGGCCTCGCTCGCGTCCCGCCGTTGCCACGGGAACGTGTGTGTCCGTTGCTTCATTGCCAGCGGCAGCAGCCCGGCTGGTGGCCGCGCTCCGGCGTGTGAGTGTCCCCACGCCCCCTCGGGAGCGGGAGGGGGGAGATTCCGGTGCCCAAGGCCGTGTTTTTGGGACGGTGGCCGCGTTCCGGAGGTGCGGCCTCGGGAGGGGCGGGCGGAGCGCCGGGGCTGGGGGCTGGAGCGGTTGGGGTGAGTGGCACAGCGTGCCCGGGGTGGGGGTGTGGGGTGTGAGCTGGGTCCCGCCCGAACTGTGTCAGGCCCTGGTGCTCACCCTGCTGCCGGGTAGGCTTCCCTGCAAGGAGGCGCTGTGTTTGGGAGGGAGGGAGGGCGGGATTTCAGGGGCGGGGCTGCCTAAGGAGCCAAGGGGGGGCTCTCGTGCCGGGCTAGAGGAGGCGGCAGCATTTTGTGTCGGGGCCTGTCCCCTCCTGCTGCACCCCCCCCTCCAGCTGCCCCGCTGTGCTCCCCATCAGAGCAGACTTCCCAGGCCAAGGTCTGCCCCCCCATGGGATGCAGCTGTGGCCGCATCCAGGCCCTGGGGCAGGAGTGGAGGGGATGGAGGCTGCTGGTGCTGCCCTCCTCTTCTTGTTCACGGGCTTTTGGGTGTTTGGACCTTAAACCTCAGTGTTGCAACGTGTAAATGAGGGTGTCAGTGCCTGAAGGGTGGGAGGAACTGGGTGACGTGTCTGTGACACCTCAGGGTTACTGCAGTGCTGAGTAGGACAGCAGTAAGCCAGGAAATAGGGCCTGTTGTCTGTTCTGGCAGCCAGGAATGTGTGTGTGTGTGCTGGGTAAGTGGGTAAGAGGCTGGAGCCTGCCCAGGTGAGGCTGGGGGTGATGCTCCTGCTGCTGCTTTTGGCTGTTTGCCTGTCTCCAGTTTGGTATCTTTTCAATTCAACTGCCGTTTGTTTTGCCAGAGATTCAAACTCCCTTGGGAGAACTGGGCAGGGATGCGCGGAACTCTTGTTGAGAAGGTGTTTGCAGGTTGAGATTAGAAGAGTTTGACTTGGATTGGGGTTTGCGGGAGCATTTTGGGTGAGCTGGGTGATAGCAGAGCTCTGTGGGTGACAGCAGTGGTCAGGATGTGGACACAGCACAGCTGTGCACCGTGAATTGATGCTGCTGTGGGCCCAAGCGTTTGCTTTGGGTAGGGTATGATACTGCCCATGGAAACAGCCTGATAGCCTGTGTCTGCCTATGAGTTCCATGAGCTTTGGCTCAGATCTTGACAGGAGCCACTACAGAATGGCAGTGCTTGGCTGTGTGTGATGGAGATGGAGAGGTGGTTGTCAGGCTGTTGACTGGGCCATGGACCTAAAAGCCGGCCATGGAGCGGTCAACCCGCATTCCTTGTGGGGGGTGGGGGGGTGCTGGAGAAGAACTGCTGTTAGGATCAAGTCTTTAGCAGCCCTGCTTGCACAGACGTGGTGTTTGTGTTTGAGCTGATTGCTGTTGTTCCTTTAATGGCTTCATGGTTTTCTTTCTGCTGTTACAGCCTCGAATGCCTGTAGAGAGCCTCGAGTGTGAGTGTTAATAAGTGAAAATTAGGGCCCTTGTTCTCCTGGGAGAAATGCTCTTGGGGGCTGTGGGAATTTCATGCCTGGAAGGAGTCATATTTGCTGGATAATTTCTGTAGCTCAAACCAACTGACTGAGCCTGGAGACTCTAGTTCTTCATCAGAGCATTGAACTCCGTGCTGCGTTAGTTAGAAACAGGGCAAAGCTCCTGGCACGGGGGGTGGGCGTTGGGCTGGCGAAGTGGGAAGGGGTCTGGTCTGATCTTGTTCACGCTCGGGGCAGCCGCGGTCCCTGGGCTGGAGGTTGGTGTAATAACCCTGAGCAGGTGATAAGGTCGGGCACAAAGTCGCCTGGGGTCAGCTGCTCTTCCTGGATTTTCAAAGTGCCATTGTTGCTCCTTCCAGATTAGCTGAGACATGGCTACCAAAAACGTTCGTCGATCTAGTGAGCTTTCTACAATATTACAACGGAGAGTAGTAACAGCTCCAAAGAAGAAGTATGTAAATGTAAGTACCTGCTGTGGCCAGATAGGAGCTGTGGTAAGGCTGGAAACCTGCCCTGTGTCTCTCCTCTGCCTGCCCCTCCTGTTTAGCCACACTGTGAAGGTACACACCACCACCCCATCTCTTTGCTGCCATACTTGTGTTGGAGGTGGCCATCAAGGTGCAGTGGGAGATGGAATGTGGGCTGAAAGTCCAGAGTCTTGTCTGAATGTGCTGCTGGAACCCAGTTAATGGGATGTCCTGGGCAGTGCACTGGAGTAGCTGAAGCATTGGGGTGCTTCTACCCATCCTCTTGGTGAGGGCAGCAGTATCTTCTGTCACGGAAGCATCCTTGCAGGCGCTGCTCTGACCATCCCTGCCCTCCCAGCAGCTGGGGATGTGGTGGGGCTGCTCAGACTCTGCCTGAAGACTTGAGAGACGTGTCCAGTCCCAGCTAGAATGGGGTCCAAACCAGTTCTGTCATGAGTGTCATCCTGGGTTGAGCGCAGATCCAGCCCTTGAAACAGCTGTGGAGTTGGGGCAGTTCCTCCTCCCCATCCATGAACGTGGGGCAGTTCCTCCTCCCCATCCATGAATGTGCCTTTTGCTGGCCAAGGCTCCCTTTCCTGGATATAACCTCATGGAGGAGGTATCTCTGTATGCTTCTGTGGAGGGGGCTGTGAGGCCAGAACAGAGAGAAAACAAGGGCTAATTAAAAAGGTAACTAAAGCTTGGACCCAGCCAGCTCCACCTCGGTCTTGGCACAGCGCTGCTTTTCTGCTCTCCTGTGATTCAGCCGGCAGTGACATCTCCACACGCCGGCTGGTTGTGAGCATTGTGCGAGGATGGAGTTAGGGGGTTTCTGATGACTCCTCCCCACTCCTTTCAAAGGTCACTGCCTGAATCCTGCAATGCTAAAGGGGAAACAAATGCCCGAAGAGCAGAAATCCTCAAACGTGTCACATCAGAGGACGAAGGAGAAGCGCAGGGGACAGAGCCGCTTGGTTAGAGCGCGTGTTCCGCTCTCCATCATTCAGTGACTGATGTTAAATATTTCAGCGGGGAACTTTGGGGACTTCCAGGACTATCCTAGTGGCTGTGGTGACAAATGGTTTATCAGTGGTGCTTGAACAAGAAAAGCCTTTCTGAAGAGAGGTGTTTCTGCAGCTCTTGTTGGTGTTTTGTGTTTCAGTGGACACCCTCTGCCTTCCTGGAGAAGTCTGTCACCAAGGCGCAGAGGCTGGCCAGCACCCGGGAGCTGAGGCGGTCCCGGATTCTCCCGCCTCTAGATACGAGTGAAAGCTCCTGTGATGAGGTAGACCTTTTCCTGCCCTTTTCCTTGCCCTTTGATGTGATGTTTGAAGGAGGTGTGTGCTGGTGGCAGGCTTGCCCCCAGCTTCTCTAAATACCTCGGTGACAAGGTCCTGCTGTCCTTTGAAACCGCTGCTGCTGGTCCAGTTCCTTCTGTTGGGGAAAAGGGAAAACATATTTCCCCCCGGGACGATGTTGAAGCGACATCTGGTGCTAAGCCAGGATCAATAACCCCCGACCAAGTTCTGCTGGAGTTGAGTTGCTATCACCAAAGGGATGGTACTGGGGGAAGGCTGGGGTGGGACACAAGGGCAGGAGCTTGCCATTTTCCATCCTCCCTCTGAACTAACCTCCTCCTTCCTTGCTTTGGTGTAGTCACAGCAAACCCTCAGGGCCGTGACACCCTCAGCAGTGGCAGAGTGGACCTTGGAAGGCCGTAGACCCTGCGGTACCTGCTCAGGGCTTAATGAAGCCGATTTGTTAATGCTTTGGCTTGGAAGGAGGAGCGTGAGCCTTCAGAAGGGTGTGAGGGTTGAAGGCTTCAGGGTCTTGCCAGGGAAGTCCCCCTGGGCAGAGTGGGGGGGATGTGTTTTATCTGGAGTAACACTTGCTTGGATGGGTGCTTAAAGCTGCTGCTTCCACAGGACCAGTGAGTATGACACCGCCCAGACAGGAGGTTACTGGGGGGGAGAGTGAGACACACGTAAGGAACGGGTGAGGGATGGCCTGGGACAGCACGGGAGGTTGGGAACGTGTCAGATGAGTGCAGGCAGAACTGGCAGCGAGCTGCAGCTACTGGCTGCAGTGTCACCGTGGTGTCTGAGGACAAGTGGGAGACCTGCCTCTGTCTTTCGGGTGGGCACAGTGCAGCTGGAAGAGGGGAGACAAGGCTGGGAGGACTTATCTCTGAGGAATGCCTCTGCCTGGGGGACAGGGCAATGGCTGTCTGGCTCCTTGCTGAAGCAGCCCAGGGCTGGGAATAGCATGCTTGACTCTGGTAGGGCTGTCCCCGTGCCTCCCGCCTGTGGGCCTGAGAGCACCAGCTTCAGGAAGACACCCAGTCACTTCTGGAAACTTCAGAGACGTTATCAAGGCATCGGCTGTGCCACAGTGTGCAGCAGAGAGAGCAGAGCTGTCCCCTGCCTCCCCCAGGTGCTGGGCTGAGGTGAAAGGGAAGTCAGAGGTTAGATGTGCAGCGAGAGCTCTCAGGGCCTGGGAGGAGCTGGAAGAGGCTGCGCCGAGGGCAGGGCTGGAATTGTTGGTGCCCTTCAGTACCTGTCAGGGATCTGTCAGGAATAGCTTGGGTATGGAGCAGAGGCGGCTCGGGGCTGGGGAGGTGGATCAGCTTTTGGAGGGTTGGTGTCCCCAATCTTGTCCTTGAGATGCTGTGGAAAGGGGTGGGAAATCTCTGCCTCCCTTGATGTTAAAACAGTCATCTCGGTAAGGAGTTGTGAGGGCCTGGGACAGGCTGCCAGGGAGGGGGTTGAGTCGCCGTCCCGGGGTGTGTTTGAAAAAAGGGCAGATCAGGTACTATGGGATATGGTTTAGCACAGGACAGGATCAGTTGGACTCGATGATCTTAAAGGTCTTCTCCAACCTTGTGATTCTGTGATTTCACCAACGGCTGGTGGCAAAGTCCATCCAACAGTGTACCTGAGCATCCCCCACCAAGCTTCAAGTGGGGTCACTGGGATGGAGTTGGTGCCGCGGCATAACCGGGTGCGGAGCGGTGCTGGAAGCAGGTCCTTGATCTGCTGCAATCCCTTCCGTGGGATTACTCTGTTGTGGTGCTTCGGCATCAAGCTATCAGGTGACTTGGTCTGGTTCTGCCAGCTCACTGAGGAGGCAGCTGGATCAGCAGGGCGGTTTCCTCTCTGCAGGGTACCAGCCCTGTCCTAGTGGTGCTGCTGGAGGGAAAGGTCGTTACAGAAAGAAGTGCTGTTCCATTCCCAAAGGCTCCTGTTAGTGGTGGGAAGCAGCAGTTTTCCTTCCGCCGGGACTGAACGTACCGTGATTTGTTCCTTCCCCTCAGGATTACTCTCACCAGATCACCTGTGTCACAGACAAGGGACAGTTCATTGAGCGGATCCGAGCTAGTTGTGCCCGGGCATTCCTGGACTTCCCCCTCCACCTGAACTTCTCCACCTGTCCAGTCAAGTACAGCAGCCAGAAGACTCTGCTGGTTCGCAATCTTGGTAACCGGGAGGCCCGCTACTCCATCAGCACTCAGAGGTAAGGGACCTCACTTCATTTGCCCAACAAAAGGTGTGTGGGGGTGTTTTTCTTCTCGAGCTCTAGAGCAGCAAGTTTCACTGCCAGGAGCTTGCTCCGACACGGGCTTCCCCCAGAGTCACAGTGTCCTTCAGGTGTCTCCAGGCACTCCAGCGTGGGATCCTCCACAGCTATAGATGGGATCTCTGCTCCCTGCCATCCATGAGCTGCAGGGGGACAGCCTGCTTCACCATGGTCTTCTCCACAGGCTGCAGGGGAATCTTTCTCTCTGGTGCCTGAAACACCTCCTCATCCCTCCCTGCTCCTTCTTCCCTGGCCTTGGTGTCTGCACAGTTCCTCACATTTTCTCACTTCTGGCTCTGGGGGCAAAAAGCAGTTTCTTGGTGTTTTTTTTCCCTCTAACTGTGATTCTGAGGCACTGTGACCATCCCTGATGGGCTCGGCCTTGGTCAGCAGCGACTCCAGCCTTGAGCTGTCTGGTGTTTGCTCTGTGGGGCTTCAGAGAGCTTCTGGTTGCTTCTTGCAGAAGCCACCCCTGCAGATCTCCCCCTTCTCCAGCAGAACCCAGCCATGCAAAGCCACAACACAGGTACAGGCACATGTGAGAGAGGAGGAGGACAGCAGTGGGGTAGAAGGGAATGAGAGATCCGTCTGAGCATGTAGAGGCCAGCTGATGGGCCTGTATCCTCTATGTTTTATCTGTGCAGGTTGAACTTCTGGTTTAGTTGATGCAACTTCTCCTTTCTGGCCTGAGCAAACTCAGGCTCTTGCCCATTCACAAACCAGCTCAGGTGCCACCGTTCCCCAGTCTGCTGTCCTGCTTGTGCCACTTGTCTTTGCCTCCCCTCTCTGGCACCAAGCGTAGAACTTTCTGCTCTCCCCATTAGGGTGCTTTTGCAGCCCATCTCCCATCCTTAACTGTTCCTCACAGTACTGAGAGCTCAGCTCGTGCATCTGGTCACATCCTGGTGATGTTCCCTGCCCGGTCATCATTTGTGCAAGGACTTGGCTGTTTTCTGTTCTGCTTTTTGCTCCAGAGAGGAGCTTGTAAGTGAATCTGTGGGGCCAATTCAGCATCTTCGATAGCTTCCAGAAAACGTGGTGGCATTTTGGCCATGATTTGACTGCTTTTTCATGAAAACACCCCAGCCAGCCACCCCAGCACTGCCCATTCTTCAGTGTGCTCTGTGCCTGCCCTCCCTGCGCAGGGCCGTGCCCAGCCCCTAACCGCAGCGCTTGGGAATAAAAATCCCAGGAGGATAAATCCAGTAAGTCTCTTCCCATTGCTCTTGTGGTTCAGGCAGGAGAATGAGTTTCTTCTCTGTGACATTGGCAGAGAGAAATGTCATTCCAATAGGTTTAAGATGAAAATGGTGTCTGGGAGCAGACAAGGAGCAGCGCTGCCTTTTCCTGCGGCGATGGACGTTGTGCTCTGCCGTGCTCCAGGGACAGAGAGGGTCGGTCTGGGATTAGATCCCTCTAGGAGTGTCCCCACCCAGCTTGGAAAGCTCGGGAGATGATCTTCCAAGGCAGAGAGCTCAGCGATCCCCTGTGGTACCCATACACTACAGGGAGGTGTGGGGATGCACAAAGACCACCCGAGGTTGTGAAATTAGGGCTGAGGTGCAGGAAAAGGGGGGAAGGGAAGGTTGGGCTTGGGAGGTGCTGAGTGTACCTGGGATTTTTCAGTGCAGTCTGGGATGCTTTGTCCTGAGAGACTGGGTTTTCTGGGATGGTTATGCTGCTTGACTTTGGCTGTTCTACTGCTGCCAAAAAGTAGCATGTGCAAAGGTTAAGCCTTTGGGTTTGGTGGGGTTTTCCCTGCTGTAGGTCTGGGTGGACAGGGTGGGGCATTTCAGGCCCCAGTAACTTTGCTGTCTGCCTTGGGGCTGGAGGTAGCTTTTAATGAACTAGGTTCTCCCAAACTCAACTGGTTTTAGGATGCCAATTAAGGCAGCAGTAGACCAAAGAAAGCTTGGCTGTTAGAAGATGAAGGTAGCCCGGGACTCACAGTATAGTGCAGCCTCCTTGCACGCTGCGTTTACTGAGCATGTGGCTGCAGGAGAGAAGCCGCGGTGGTGCTTTGAGGGCCTGTGTCACTGACTTGCCAGCTTCTTTCACTTGTCAGCTGCCTTTCTGCATTATGTCAGGAGTATGATGGCCCTTGGTATCCTCGTGGGACATAACTTGAGCCCACCTCTGTCAAGATGGGGAAGCTTGACCCCTGGTGAGAGTAAGCAAGCCCTAAATACCAAGGTAGATAATTATCAGAGTGCTTACAGGTCTAGTGTTGCTCTCTTGCTGAAGGGCCGTAATGGGCAAGATCTCAGCAGGTCCTGGTGTGAAGGGGTCTCCTGGGTTGGTGTGCCTAGATGAGGTTATAGGATCTGGGGAGTGCAAGGTGCCGCTGGGAGATCAGGACCTGTGAAACTTCAGACATTGTGCAACAAAGCAAGCGTACAGCTGGATGTAGTAAAAGCATGCCAGGAGCAAAGGAGCTCTTAACCCCCCCTCCAAACCTTCTCTCCTGTCTTTCAGGAGTAGCAGGTTTCTAGGTGGCAGAAAAAAACCTGATGTCCCAGGGACATCAGGGTCAAGCTGTGCATGCAAACAGCTCTTACCTGCTCTGGGCTCTTCAAAACCCATTCTCTGATGGTATGGTCCGGACTGGAGCCTGGCTGCAGAATCTGGGGGGGATGAAGTCATTTCATACCCTCTGGACTTCGGAGAGCGAGGGTCGCCAGCCGTGTTTCTGACCCGCTGTGTTCTGGGTTGCTGCTGCCAGCTGCTTGTTTGCTCCTCACACAAGCGAGCTGCCGGGAACTAGACTGCAAAAGAGCCCCCAGAGCTCCCACCACAGTCCTGATGAGTGTGTGTGTCTCTGTTGCAGCCCTTTCTCTGTCGATCGCTCCATCCGTACGCTCGGCATCGGTGAGGCCATGCAAGTAACAGTGGACTTCCACCCGCTGAAGACTGGGTATTATTGCGGTTCCCTGATAGTTCACTACGACACAGGTGAGTGTCCTATCTGCAGGTCTGCGTCCTTCAAAGCAGAACAAGGCTGAACTTCCTTTGCAATCTACTTGTAAACCCTTTTGTTTCAAAACCTCTGTGTATTCTGGTGCTTAGAAGGGCAAAGGCTGAGTCTGTCCTTATTCTGTCTGTCTGGTGTCCTGGCCCATCCCTGGGTGTTCCCTGCTGTCAGCACGGTGGCCACCACCCCACACCCTTGTGACAGTCATCTGCCATCATTGCCTATTGTCCCAAGCACCCAAATTCCCTTGCTGGGTGCTATCCCCCAGCTTTCCCTCCAAGAAAAGTGAAAACCAGCTGGTGTTTCGGGGTTGTTAGAGTGCATCCCCCTCAACAGGAAGGATAATGCTTTGGGAATCTGTTTTCCTGGGAGCTGCTGGGTGGAGGAAGGATGAACCTCGAATCTGGGTGACCGCGTGCGTACACGCGTGTGATGTTCCATTCCGAACCAGTGCTGGATTTGGTCCTGTAAGCGTAACGTGGGGGTGGTGGTGGGGGTGTCTCTATGGGACGCTGTCCCATGCCCACTGTCCTTTACACACCTCTGTCCCATATGCCGCTTCCCCGTGGTCTTGCTGCAGCCCCTTTTTCTACGCCGCCCTCTAAATCCCACTCTTGACAACTAAAGCAGCCAGGACGTGGGGGCTCCTGGGATTTGTCAGGAAGAGACAGGTAGGAAATCTTTACGAGGGTCCCAGGTGCCAGCGAAGCGCCATCAGCTTCCTAAGTCGCTTTAAGAACAAGTTGAGGGGGGGAAAACTCAAGGAGAAGGTGAGATGTTAAACAGCTTCTGTCAGGATCTTGGTGGCTTGCTTGGAAAACCTGAGTCTTGTTCTCACTGAAGCACCTGGTTCCTCCACAGCTTACATGGGGTTGGGTTTCTGCAGTGATGCTTCATGTTTGCTGCAGCTGGGACAAGCCTGTCCCTGTCCCTGCTTGAGCAAATGTAGAGGAAGTCACAGTTCTCCCTCTGCCCGTTATTGGGTGGATTGAAGTGGCAGCTCTTCAGACTGTCCTGATCAGGAGTACGGGCACTGCTTCTACAACACAGGGAAGCTCTTGTCTGCATCCCATCCTGCCATGGGCTGTCGCTTTGCTCCTTCCTCTGCCACCTTCTTTTCTGGCGCACACCCTGCCGGCACCTTTGTGGGGGATCAGTGAGAGACTGGGAGAGACTTGACACTTGTGGTGGGCCTGGAGGAGATGCCGTGTGAGCTGTGGCTGAGGTGGGACTCCCCTGGGAATGAGGGGTAATAAAAGCTGTAGCCCTTTCTTCTGTGACCTGAGGCTCGCTGCGTTCCTCGTACTTCCATCGGCAAGTGAGAGGAGTAAAGAGTCCCCTTTGCTTTCTTCCAGGTGAAAACACGAAAACAAACCTTTATGGAGTGGCTGTAGATGTCAACATCCGGCTGGATGAGGAGCCTGTGAGCATTGAGAAGACCTACCTCACGCTGTCGAAGCGCAGATGCGTGGCCATCCACAACCGCAGTGACATCATCGCCCGCTTCCAGTGGAAGGCTTGTGGCACGCAGGAGGAGGAGGATCAGCGGGAGAGAAGGTCCGTTTCAAAGATGCCTTTGGTTAGGTACCCTGCCCAAGGGGAACGCTACCGTATGGCCTCGAGGGGGGTTGGTGCTTTTAGGACAAGTCAGCCATCCACAGCATCAGGGTGGGTGTCCCTGGGCTTTAGGGTAATGGAGCTCGGTGTTTCCCATCCCAGTTCCATCCACCCTGTGGCTGAGGGTGATGTTTTGGGGAGGAAAGCTTGATTGCAGTGACTGGATTTCCTCTGAGAGCGAGCTCTGGTGTTGTGGGAGCTGCAGACTTCTGAGAGCCAGTGGCTCCCGGGCTGCAGAGAGTCTGTGAAGTTTCATTGGCCCAGGAGGATGAGGCCATCTCCTGAATAGGTTTGGGCTGTCCAGGTTTCCAGCACGGGGTGTTTCTGCCCTTCCTTTGAGCTTGGGGAGAGTTTGGAGGTGGAAGGGTCTGCAGGGAAGGAAGGTAGGGCAGCATGGGCCTTGGAAGTGCATTTGGGCTTCAGAACGCCCTGTCTTCACGGTGGTGAGAGATGGGGGTGGATCTTCAAAGGATGTCTTTGGGGAAGCTTTGAAAGGCCTCTCTCAGGTGGCAGAGACACACTCCGAGCCCGGGAGGTGGAATGAGGGGTGGGAGATTGCACTTGAAAGCTTGGGTGATTTGGGAATCCTTGTGTGACTTCTCAGAGTGGGGTGGATGTAGGAGTTAGCGTGACCGTGGAGCTGATGAGGAAACTGCCACAAAGTGGAGGCTTTGTGAGGACAGCAGTGCACCCACTCGGAAGTTCTGCTCCCTTCCCATCTCTGGCTTGTCATCCTTCAACTCCAGGATAATTTTGGCAACTACTACCAAGTGAGGGAGAAATTAACTGTGTCAGAGCTCTGAGGAGAAGGGGAAAAGGAAAAAAGCAGGTGGTTCAGGGCCAGGCTGAAGGGTTTGGGCTCAGAGGTGCCAGTCCTGACGTCTTCATCAGGTGATGTTAGGCTTCCTTTCTCACGGCCTCTGTATTTCTGCACCTACCCACCAATTTCACTGGGATGTTGTGGTGCCTGAATCCCAGAGCCGTGGGATCCTCTGGTGGAGGCGGGGTGGGGAGCAGAGGGGATGTGGTTGTTCCTTACACCTGCGGGTCTGAAAGGGAAGAGAAGACAGTGATGCTGGGAACCTGCAGCCCAGAGCAGGGTGCTGCTGCCCTGCCTGGTGACGTGCTGCCCTGGTGCTCCTCATCCTCCTCTGCCTTCCCTGAGCATCCTGGGGGTAGGAGAAGCCAGTTGAGGATGGAGGTGGATTCCCCATTGGTTGTGGCAGCAGCTTTGAGCTAGGTCGCTCTCCTGAGGGCTGCTCACTTGTGTGAGACCCCAGGACGCAAGATCACCTTTCCCGCCTCCTCTCCTGCAGCATCCCCGACCAGAGTGCCAAGGTGCAAGGAGAATCCCTGCTTTCCTCCAACGGGATCTTCAGCATTGAGCCAGCGGTAAGTGAGAGCTTTGAAAGCTCCCTTTCTCTTCTTCCTCCTCCTCTTCCTCCCTGAATGAGGTCACTCAGCAGATCCCTGCTTGATGTGCTGGGAGGAAACGTTGGGTTTCTGGTGGGGCCGGGAGAGCTGGTGGCAAAAAGCGTTTCCCAACTCGTGATGGGCACCGAGAGCCTAAAGCTGGGCTTTGCTCCCAGGGCTATAAATGAAGAGCTGCCTAAGTGTCCTGAGCACGTTCAGAGGGATGGAGCCTTACAGGTAAAGGCACACCTTGCACAGGGTTAACGCAGGGTGTGGGACCGTGTCAGTTGGGATGCTGACCCAAAGAGCGATGCGCTCCTCTGTGGGAAGGAGGGCAAATTCAGCCGCCGTTTAATCACAGAAATACCAGTCCTCACCTACCCTGGGCTTGTGCCAGCCCTGAACCTCTGTTCTGGTGCCATCAGGAGCTTGCATGTGAGACCAGCAGGTTCAGGCAGGCTTTTTGACCTCTGTCACACCTAGGTACAGCAGCTTGCTTAGTTATCTTGCTCTTCCATTTACGTGAGCCAAAGCTTGTGGTTTAATCCCCCCGAGCCCCAACTCCGAGGGTGTGCCTGGTCTGGCATGAGAAAAGGTGAACCTGCTTTGTTTTAGGGAGGGGGATGGTGTTTTCTTATCACCCATGTAAGGTTGGGAGTCACCAATGCAGGGCTGCAGTTTCACACCAGTGCAGCTGGGGGCAGCATGATGTGACAGAGAGATCATGTCAGAGCAGTAGGGAGCTTGTAGAGAGTGGGACCTGATCAGCCGGGCATTGGGAGCATCCTGCGCTGCGCCAGAGCTGGTTGTGGGGTGTCACCCAGGGCTCCTGCTTAGTGACAGTAGGCCTAGGCCTCCACCACGGGCTTAACCCGCTCCTGAGGGGCATTAAGGTGAGGCCCAGAAATCCATTTGCCCACAGAACCGAGTCCTGGTACTTCCCGTAGTGATGAGTGGATGTGAAGAGTAGCCAGGTCCTTTGGAGTGGACACCTCTCCTAGACATCTGCACTGATGTTACGGAGTTTGCTCCAGGGCTGACTACAAGTGGGCTACTACCTGATTCTCCCCCCTTGTGTCTCTGCCAGCATCAGCAACCTTTTGATTTCCATGAATTCTGTTCTTTATGGAACAATCAATTTTGCTCCAGAGTTTTGCTCGTGTCTGTCTGCTCCCCCGACGTGGGGCTGTCTGGATGTCAAACCATAGTAAAGATTTTCTCCTTTATCAACTGGAGAATCTAAAATTCCACTGACTTCCATTAGCCTTCTCTCCGGTGATGAGCCTTTAGCTCAGGCAGAGACACTTCTTGCTACCTGAATGTGCTGGAGAGGCTCCCTAAAAGCTGGGATAGACCTTTCAGGCCAAAAGTGGCTTCTCTCTTCCCACCTGTCGCCCGTGGTGCTTGAGAGCACCCTGCAGAAATAATCAACCCCTTGTGACAAGTGGCTAGAGGAAATCCTTGCTTGCAGGAGTTAGGAAGCTGATGGAGGGCTGGTAGTCTGGGAAAGGCTTTGTGGGGTTTGGGCAGGCATCTAGGGAAGAACAACCCCAGGTACCAGTATAGGTTTGGGACTGGCCTGTTGGGGAGCCGCGTAGGTGAGAGGGACCTGGGGGTCCTGGGGGACAGCAATATGAGCATGACCAGCAATGTGCCCTTGTGGCTAAGAAGGCCAATGGCATCCTGGGGTGTATTAGAAGGGGGGTGGTTAGGAGGCCAAGAGAGGTCCTTCTCTCCCTCTACTCTGCCCTGGTGATACCAGGCCTGGAATGTTGTGTCCAGTTCTGGGCCCCTCAGCTCAAGAAGGAGATAGAACTCCTTGGAAGAGCCCAGCAGAGGGCTACAGAGATGATGGAGTAGAACCCGCTTCCTTATGAGGAGAGGCTGAGGAAGCTGGGCCTCTGTAGCCTGGAGAAGAGGAGACTGAGGGGTGACCTCATTAGTGTCTATAAATATGTAAAGAGCGAGAGTCAGGAGGCTGGAGCCAGGCTCTGCTCAGGGATGGCAGCGACAGGACAAGGGGCAGTGGGTGCAGCTGGAGCAGAGGAAGTTCCATGGGAATGTCAGGAGGAACTGTGTCACTGTGAGGGTGATGGAGCCCTGGAACAGGCTGCCCAGAGAGGCTGGGGAGTCTCCTTCTCTGGAGACATTGAAGCCCCCCTGGATGCGTTCCTGTGGGATTGACTCTGGGTGAGCCTGCTCTGGCAGGGGGTGGGACTGGATGAGCTTTGGAGGTCCCTTCCAGCTCCTAACGGTCTGTGAGTCCGTGACTGGCCGGCACCTCTGAAGCGATCCTGCTGGACTGGCTGGAGTGTGAGCCGGGCTGGTTGCTCCGTTATAGCCTTAATTTAACAAAATGCCTCTCCCAGGTGCCAGTAAAGGTCAGGGACTGGGAAAGTTTTTCGTAGCTGCTTCCAAACTCCCTTATAAATATTGTTGATCAGTGTCACTGGCTCTTTCCTCTTCCCTGGTGCTCTAAATATCGGCTCATGGGGCCACGGTTGGAACGAAGGGATGTGACGTTTGAAGATAAATGGTTTGCTGTCTGCTTCTGTTTTAGGAGGGAGAGATTTTGCCAAATTGTTCAGCTGAAATTAGTGTGACCTTTAAGCCTGAAGAAGCCAGAGTGTATCAACAAAAGTTCTACTGCGACATCTCAGGTACGGCTCCTGTCCCCTCCTGCTCTTGCCCGTGGTGGGGAGGAGCCTGGCTGAGGTATCATGGTGGGAATTTGGGGAGTTGCTTCTCCCTAGACATCCTAAAGCCCTGTGGTGGTTAGATGCTGCTGCAGGTGGCGAGCCCTGGAGCACCCAGGTGTGGAGCTGTATGTTGGGTGCAGGTGGTGCTGAGCTGCATGAGTATAAACAGCAGATTTTTGTCTTGGGTTGTGTTTTCCTGAGCTTTACACCTTCCTTGAGTGGATTTCAAAGCTCATCTTAGCACATGGGAAGAGATTCAGAGGTGGCCTTGGAAACTCAGCATCACCCCAAATCCTGTGTTCAGTTTGGGCACCTGACTCCAAGAAGGACATGGAGGTCCTGGAGCGTGTGCAGAGAAGGGCAGTGGGGCTGGGGAAGGGGCTGGAGGGCAAATCCTCTGAGGAGCGGCTGAGGGAGCTGGGGGTGTTCAGCCTGGAGAAGAGGAGGCCGAGGGGAGACGTTATTGCTCTCTCTGTCTCCCTGAAAGGAGGCTGTGGGGAGCTGGGGCTCAGCCTCTTCTCACAGCTAAGTAGCGAGAGGACGAGAGGGAATGGCTGCAAGTTGTGCCAGGGGAGGTTCGGGTTAGAAAGGAGGAGAAATTTCTTCTCGGAAAGAGCGGTTGGGCATTGGAAGGGGCTGCCCAGGGAGGTGGTGGAGTCACCGTCCCTCAGGAAAGGTTGGATGAGGTACTTAGGGACATGGTTTAGTGAGTAATAGAGGTGGTGGGGGGATGGTTGGGCTGGATGATCTTGGAGGTCTTTTCCAGCCTTAATGATTGTGTGATTGTTTCAGGGTGCAAAGTGATGGCTCAATTAGAAAGCAGCCCAAGGGTTTGGTCAGAAAGGAGAAAGCAGCCCAAAGGCATATCTGCCAAGGGAAGGGTCCTGTACCTTTCCCTGGATCTTCCTGGGCTGATCCCTGCCAGCCCCAAGTCGGAGGCTAGAGCCTGGAAAATGCGGGATCAGAGGGAATTGCTGTACTGACATTGAATTCTCTCCCCAGGCCGTGAGACCAGGCTGCCCCTGTGCATCCAAGGGGAAGGCATAGGCCCTCGGCTGCGCTCCAGCTTTGACCATCGGGTGATCGGGGATGTCTTCTTGGGAGCAGCGCACAAGTACGAGGTGAGCTGTGAGAGCTAGCAGGGCTTGGGCTGGAGCCTGGTGGCTCCTTGTGGGATTTCTGGCAGCTCAGGAGTTGTGAGCAGGGCAGCTCTGTGCCAGCTGGACAAAGGCAGAGGTTCTATGGAGTTATCACTGCTTTGCCTGGAAAAAAACCCAAAGGCAGAACTTGTCCCGTTGTATTTCCTTTGACTTCTGCCTTGCAGGTGTTCAGTGTTGAATTAGAAAGCAAATGGGTCTTCTCTAAAGGAAATGTCCTTCTGTGTTTCCATTTTGCCTTCGTGCTGCAGGTGGTGCTGTTTAACAAAGGACTCATCCGAGCTGTCTTCAGCTTGGTTCCTCCAGCTACAGCTCTGGGCTCCTGCTTCACCTTTCTCCCCAGCGAGGGGGAGATTTTGCCAGGCGATCTCCAGGTCATCCAGATCTCCTTCAGTTCCACCATCCTGGGGCAGTTCAGAGAAGAATTCAAGTTCAATGTGAATGGATCCCCTGAGCCCGTGACCTTGACTATCAGGTGAGTGGGGAGGTTACAGGAGCTTGGTGGGCACCTCTGGAGTTATCTCTGGGTAGTGATCTCCCACCTGCCTCATTTTCTGGCGAAGCAGAGAGAAAAAGGTGTTGTGGGAGGTCTTGGCGTGGGAATGCTAGGTTAAGAGCTGAGACCCTTTAACCTTGGCTCCAGTTTGAACCTTGCAACCCAGGGGTGATGACCTTCCTTCCTTCCTTCCTTCCTTCCTTCCTTCCTTCCTTCCTTCCTTCCTTCCTTCCTTCCTTCCTTCCTTCCTTCCTTCCTTCCTTCCGTCCGTCCGTCCGTCCGTCCTTCCTTCCGTCCGTCCGTCCGTCCGTCCGTCCGTCCCCCTCAACATACCCTGTTTAACTCTGAAAGACTTGGGTGGCTGTGGGAAGCACCTTGGCCTTCTTGGTGGAGCTTTCCAGGACACTCTTGGCACGGAGTTTGGCAGCGACAGGTTCCTGACCCTTTGACACCCCAGTGTGATGATCCTGGGGCTGTAAGTGACTACCCATGCTGGGACAAGTTTAAGTGGAGCTTGTACAGGAAAGGTGTGGAGATGCCTGCTGCCCAGGGTGGGTACCAGGAGCTGGTAGCTCCTTCCCCCTTGGGTTGCGGCAGGCGTGTGATGGGCTGCTTCAGCAGCAGCAGGGATCTCCTGCTGATGGAGCTCTGAGAGTTGAGGAAACTCCTGCCAGGTGCCCAAATCGTAGGTGACTGTTCTTTAAGTGGAATCCAAAGCCAGGGCCTTGAGCGCTTGTTTCTTTGGTGCTCAGAAAGGGATGCTGGAAGTGGGACACCACGGATGAAGGCGGGTGCCTCCTGCGGGATGCTGGGCTCTGTTCGTGTGCAGGACGGGACTAAAGCTGGAAGGCACCATTCGCTGTGCTCCCCGATTTAACTGAGAGGCGGAGCTGGGCCCGGGTGGCATCAGCCATGAGGTGAATTCATGAATGGTGTGTGGCTCCAAGGGCCGATTTCAGGCAGGGATGGCGAGTTTCAGAGTTTGGAGCTGATTTTAGGGCCAGGAGAGGAGGTGTGGTGGGTTCAGGGCCCCGTGTTTGGTTTAAGATGTGTTGTTCTTGGCTGTGTCAGCAGTGAGAAGCTGATACATTCCTGTGTAGAATTGTTGCTGATCTTGTTGTGGTCGGTGGGTGTCTGTGCGCTCCCCAGGATTCTGATAATTGTGTGGATCCAGATCTCCTGAGAAGACGCTCATACACTCTCATACACTCAATGGAAACGCTGGCTGCAGCTGAGAAGAAGGGAACCTGAGGAGGGTTACTCCATTGAGTCCGCTTTTGTGTGGGCATCTCTACCCATGCGTTAGAGATGGGGAAACTGAGTCACGGAGCCATCGCTTGTTTGGGGCCCCTCATTGAACCAACTTGGGGGCATAGCTTTGCCCTATCCTGCCTGACACTGTGCCCTAAGCCCCATCTGATAGCTGCTGGCCACCTCCTGTCCCCATGGATGAGGGCAAGGGTGTGAGGGGCTGGTTTGAAACCCGCCGTGGTTCTGACACCGGCTCTTACCCGCCCGAGCAGCAGGGAGAGCTGAAAGCTCTGCAGTTCTCTAACTCAGCCAGTGCCTTGTCTGTCTGTCCTCACAGTGGCTGCGTCATTGGACCAACGTTCCACTTCGATGTGCCTGCCCTCTGCTTCGGTGACGTCTCCTTCGGTGAGTGCGCCCTGGGCTTGGACCGCGGGCCGAGAGGTCCACGCGTTACCGAAACGGGGCGCTTGGAACCTCAGAGCACCCAGAATGTGTGTTCCTCTGCAGCAGCAGCCTTCAGGGTGTTAAAAGCAGGACTGATACCCTTGGCAGCAGAAAGGCTGTGAGGGTATCATCATCCCAGTGCTGGGAGGGCACCTTGTTATCACTTACCCTATAATATGCCCAAGCCATAGCTCTGCGCAGAGCTCCTTCCCTGTGTGCCCCCACCCCGAAAGCCCAGTTTTGCGGTGCCAGCAGCTCTGGTGGCTGAGCATCCAGAGCTCCATTGAAATGCAGGTTCTGGTTCTCCATCTCTGCCTCACAAAAGGCTTTTTCCTGAGATGAGCTGAAGTTTTTAATGGGAAATCAGTTGTGGATTGATGGAAGGGCCATTATCGAGATGGGCCAGCCAAACCAGATGTCTTCTCCTGGGCTGGTCTCCTGCCTCTGCAGAACATCCCCAATGAGGAGGGTTATGCCACTGGTGCGGCAGGGAAAGCTGGTGTCAGAGCTTTTTGAGCAGTAATCAGACGTCACCGCTCGTTAGGGAAGGTGAGACACGGCTTCTGCTGATTTCTCAGCCAGTGTCAGGCTCTGCTCCTGCCAAGTGGGCTGCAAACCTTCCCGTGCTCCATCTGGTCGCCCTGAAACAGGAGATGCCGTAAGGATCCAGCTAACAAAACTGCATCAGAGGGCTTTGCATCGGGCTGTAGCTCCCCATTTCATCCATCCCTGCTTTTACTGCAGCTTCTCCTTGGTGCCAACCTGCTCTTCCCTATTGCAAACCACGGGGGGTGTTCATGGGGAGTTTTATGGATCCGATTCTTGGAGTAAATGCTCTGTCTGGCTGCTTGCTCCTACGCGAGACGTAACCGGTGCCGGTGTCTGGGCAGCTGAGAGAGAAAAACTCATGGCTTTGGGCATCAGAGCTGCCGAGGAGGGATCTCCATCACCAGCCTGGCACAGAGCTTCCATGGCAATTAATTCCTTGCTGGGCTTCTCAATTAGCTGCAGTTCAGATTGAAGAGAGCCAAACTCCAGGTGCAGTTTTACTGTGAGGGGCTGTTCAGCCCAGGAATGGTGGGATGACGGGGGCATAAATCCCTCTGTGTGTCTCTTCCCCAGGCTTCCCTCACACCTTGTCCTGTTGCCTCAAAAACACCTCCTTGGTGCCCATGACTTTCCACCTTCGCATCCCCGGGGACGGCTCGGGAAGGCCCAGCGTTACCAGTGCTGCTTGGCTGTCGAACGACGATCCTGAGCCCTGGAGATGGGGAGTTGAAGGTTCCATCAGGCCGGCTGAATTTACCATCGAGCCTTGCAGCGGGACCATCCGCGCCCTGGGATCCAGGAATATCAAGGTGTGGGGAGAATCCGTCCGGCTGTGCTTCAGCAGATGGAGCTGAAGCTTGACTGGTGGGGAGGGGCCGGGGGGGCTTTAGTGATGGGAGGGAGATAGATGCACTTCTGTTGTCTGGGTTGCTCCGGGATGTTTGTGAAGGGGCATCGGTTTGTTTCCAGAACCATCCGCTGAGCATCCTGTGCCCTACGGTCAGGCGCGGAAGCCACGTGTGTGCTTGAGCGCTGCGTGGAGCTGTGGCTTTGGCTTAACCGTGGGCAGAGGAAGGATGAGGACAGCGGGTGGCCGTTAGAGAGATGCCCTTGTGTAAAGCAGTTTGCTTTTCTTCCCGGACTTGTTTTCCCTGTCCCAGTGAGCAGAGGAGCTGCATTCACTGCAGCCATCCCTAGGGGGGGCTGAAGCAGCTCTGCCAGGTGTGACCTGCACCCAACTTGTGGGGCGCTTTGCGTTTGGCCCTGGCTGCAAAGCTGAACTCGCTGGGTTTGAGGCAGCGCATTGCCCCGGGATTTACGCTGTTGTAGCTGAGATTAGAACCGAGATGAATTTTAATACAGTGGTGAGCAGAGCAGTTGTCTGATTAGGCTTTAATTCAGCTTACACACACCCTGTTAACCCCACGGGGTGTTGAACCAAGCAGATGCTGTCAGGAGACCTTTATTGCTCTCAGACTCTGCTCTACACGTGGAGCAGCAGAAGGATTAGGGGAAAATCCTTCTCCTTACCGTGGAAGGAGAATCAGGGGACGCCACACACGGAACGATAGTTTTTGGGGGTGGTGAAGGTCTTTGACGCTCTTCTCTGTCACCAGGTCACCCTGTGCTCCAACACCGTAAAGAAGTACAAGCTGGCGCTGGTGGTGGATGTGGATGGTGTCGGCAAGGAGGTGCTGGGGCTGCTCCTCACAGCCAGGTATCGGCGCTTTCCTTCGCGGTGTGTCCTCTCTCCTGGTGCATCCTCTCTCCTTCCCTCACACAAAGGCCAGCTCCAAACGAGAAGTATTACTTAACGAGCTCATTAAGCAGGGCTTTGAAAGCAGCCAGTGTTGAGGAGCATCTGTGCTCACCGGACAGGCACGACCCCCAGCCTTTTCTTAATTATATTAATTAGATTAATTATAGACCTATTTCTTTGGTGGGTGAGGTGTAACAGACTTCCAAAGGGCTGTCTCTCTCCTCCTTCCTGCAAGCAGTCAGTGGGGGAACTGGATCTGGGTTGCCACCAAAGCACAGTGTTCCTTTGGGATGTGGGGAGCAGCCTGGTGTCTGTCTGGCTTAACGAAGGCACGTGCTAATGGGGAAGGGGCTTAGGGCAGGACTGGTGCAGGAAAAATAACAGCAAGATGTTCCGAAGGAGAAACAGAGTCCTTGATGCTGAGGAGAGCTCAGGTTTTGCTGCTTCCCTCTGGTCCTTTTGAGCATGAATGTTCTCACACTTAAGCCGGAAGTCATTCCTGCTGCAGCCAGGCTGGATCCCACTGTGCTGTGGGTGTCGGTGTCATTACCAGTAGGATGCAGCTCACTGGTGCTTTTCCGCCGTCCGGTCAGTGCCTGGACTGTGAATTTATTTATAACAACCACCCACTGCGTAAGGCAGGGGCTGGCTCGGACCTTCCATCGCCACGGCAAGCAGTTGAGGCTCTTCAGGCCCCTTTTCTGGAGAGGAGGGAGTAGTTTCTGCTGAGATACTGGGCCGTACTGCACCAGTCCTCGGTGGGAAGGTTCCTCCAGAGCTCAGGGCTTGCTGTGGGACCGTCAGGAGGGCCTTTGCAGACCTCCTGGGGCCAGGGTTCCTCTCAGACAGCTCTTGGACAGGGCACGGCTCTCTGCCAGAGCACTTGGCCGTGCTGGCAAGGTGCTGCGGTGCAGAGACCCCGAGTTTGCTCCTCCTTCACAAGAGGTGGACGAATCAAAGGGAATAGAGGAAGCTGAAGGCGATGTATTGCTGTCGGGGTAATACATGTCTGTCTGACAGTGACAAATGTGTTCCGCTCCACTGTGCCCTATTCAAGAAGGAAACACATTCTACGTTCTCTCAGTATCTCTCATTCCCTTTGGGACATCTCTTTGCCTAGATGCATCGCTCCTGAGCTGGAAGTGCGGGACCCCACTGTGACATTTGGCCGGTGCTTCCTAAACTTCCAATACGAGCGGCCGCTGACCCTGGAGAACAAGAGCCGCGTTCCAGCCTGCTACAGGCTCCTTCCTCAGGTTTGACATCGATTCTGCCCTCAACAGTTCTCCAAGGGTTTATTAAGGGAAAGGAAAATAATAACAAAGGAGTGGGGTAAGACCTTGCTAGTTTATATTCAGATGGGGTTCTTGTTTTCAGCAAACATTTGGGTGTAGAAGAACACACACACACACACACACACACACACACACACACACACACACACACACCCCTAATATAGACTTTGGGAAGAGGTTTGTATTCTAGTCTTTAGGTTGATTTTATGCAGGGTGGTGAAAAGCTGCTGTGAGGAGGCTGCTGGCATGGGTGTGTATGTCTGTGGGTGCAGCAGCTTTTGGACCCCCTTGGGATGCAAAGCCCATCCCGGTCTCCTAGCTGGGTTCCGATGGTAGATGTTAAGGAGTGCAGGTTTCGTTGGAGGTCGCTCTGAAGTTGGGTTTGATTCTGTCTCTTACAGAAGCACGAGCAGGGCGATGCTGTGCTGTACTCCAGCCCCGTGTTCTCTGGGATCATCAAGCCTTACAGCTCTGTCAGTATCCCCTTGGTGCTGGAAGCCCAGAAGTTGGGACATCAGTCTGCTTCTGCTGTGCTCGCTGTGCTTGGGAACAAGAAATCCCCATTGGTGAGTCCTCGAGGTTCCTAATTCCAGGGATCCTTCCCGGGGCTGCAGTACGCAGCCAGGGTGGACAAGGAAAGGGGTTCGTGGTACAAGCAACAGCCAAGGTCTAGAGGAGAGGAAGGCTGGTGGGACTTCTTGGGCAGGTGACAGTCTGAGAGTCCGATGTGGCACATAATTACAGATAGGAGAGACGGGATAACGAGCGCAGTCTGCAACCCAGCATGGTCCCTGAAGCTGAGACTCTGCTGCGTGATTAGGTGAACAGGAGCTGCTGCTTCAGAGCAGGAACTTGTTCAGGAGGGCACTGGGACAGCCTGTGTGAGAAACCACGCTGAGAGCTTGGCCCATCACGTTGAGAAGTATCCGTCATATCTCTGCATAAAGCCCTGTGCATCTCCACACCCCTGGCATCTGCAAGGCAGGGACTCTTCCTTTTTCCAGCACAGGCTTGGAAATGGTGAAGCGTTCCTGACGGTGTTTCTGGAGCCTCCTGAAAGATGCTGTTAGCGTTCAGGCATGCACAGCAGCAGCAGTGACAGCAAGATGTAGGCAGGAGAATGCCTTGTGTAGTGTCCTGGCTTCATCTAGCTGAAATCTAGAACAAATTTAGTTAATGAAATTTTAGTTTAGAATGATACTAACTTTGGAAGCGGCTGTTTCAGGATGTCTTGCCATGTCTCTGAGTATGAAGTAGGATGCTACAGGAACCTTAAGCTTTCTGTACCCGAAAGGGAGGCTGGCCTTTTGAAAGCAGGCTGGGGATTGAAACTGTCATTAAAACAGATGGAAACAATGCTGCTCAATCCCTGGATGCCAGGGAACATCTCAAGCCTGGCCTTTGTGGCTGTGCTGGTAGGAGAGACAGGCAAGCGTGAAGTGGGACAAACCAGTTGCTTGGGTGTAGACGGGGTGTTTCCCTGGAAAAGGGGGATTTCTGCCCTCTAGAACCAGCCTGCTGTTTAACTGCAGGTTCCTTGCAAAGCTTTTCTCCTTGAGCTAACGGCTTCTGGGTTCAAAGCTTCACCTTGCCTAAAGTATTTGCCTTTGGAAGTGAACGTCATCTTCATTTTCCTTGTGCTTCAGCTGGAGGAGCCCAGCTCTCCCTGGCAGGGGGTTGAGTGGCTCCGCAAGCCCGTGAAGTCGGTCTTTAACCTGCAGCATTTCCGCTCCCTCGCCGTGAGCGCCGGTAGAGGCTTCCCTGGGTGTACTGAGCGCAGGGATGGGAGTTTCTAGCCATGGGGCGGCATTCTCCCTGTTTCCTATAGCCTAAGCAGAGTAGTGGATTCATCTGAAGTTTTCTGGGCTAGCAGAGCATCAACTTGCACATGCTACACTGGTGGCAAATCCTCCCCATAGGGATCCTGTGACGTCAGCCTGACCCCGGGGGAATGGCTGCAGTGCGTCACGATGGAGCAGAGCGCGAGCTGGCTCTGAAGTCACCCCGTCAGCGCGGATACCGAGTCTGCGGCCGCACCTTGCATTGCGTTGAGTCCCTCTGGGTGTCTGTCGCTTGGTGTTGGGCTTGCAGCGGCTGCGTGCCAGCTTTGGTGTGGCGTATTCTGTCATCCTCTGTGGGAAGGAGCTGGTAAAACCCAGACCTGGCGTTACTGGTGGTCACTGGGACCGCGGCTGTCTGCCAGGGACAGATGCTCTTCTTTCCTAAAGGATCTACCGTGACGTTATGGTACCCAGAAGCAAAGCCAGAGTGGTGCTGGGGGGTGTACGTGCAGCAGTATTACCCAGAGCAAAGGTCCCATCGCCTTTCACGGGTGTCACATTGCCCGTCACGCTGTTGAACAGGGTTTTTCTTTCCCCCTTGAAGAAGACAGCAGATGAAGAGTTTCGTTGGCTTTTTAATAAGCCTTCTCCTTGGTGAGGATTCATTGTGTTAGTGCACGTTCCCTCGTTAAAAGCAGCTAGCCTGAGCATCTGCCAGATGTTATTGTGTCCACCTCCAGAGGGCTCTGCCCTGCCTTTGCTGCTTCCACCCCACTGCCACTGGGAAGCCAAGGTAGCTGGTGAGACACTGCTCTTCCCTCCAGCTCTTCCCTCCAGCTCCTTCTTCCTGGCAGCTCTGGGCAAGCATCAGCAAGATCTCAGCTCTCCCTACCTCCCTCCTCCCGGAGCTTCAGCTTCCTATTTTTGAGGTACCAGCCTTGGTACGTGACTTGTTGGGGTTTTTTTGGCTCTTGCACAGTGCCCTGTCAAGAGACGAGCGTTTACAGACGCTGCTCCTGCCTGAACTGGACTAGTGATTCTGACAGCTGTCAGTGCCTTTTCCTCGAGTGGGCCATTGTTAAAGGTTTTCCATCACGGAGGCTGGTTTGTGCTGAGGTTAAATCCCACTCCGTGTCCTCCGGTGAATCGCACAGCGATTGTCAGTGCTGGGAGTTCTGTGTGTTCGGGTTCTGTTGAAGGGTTGAAGTGTTCTTAGGAGCTGGGCTTATTCAGCCTGGAGAAGAGAAGGCTTTGAGGGGACCTCATTGCAGCCTTCCTGTCCCTGAAGGGAGCAGAGGAACAGGAGGGAATGAGCTGTTCCAAAGGGCAGACACTGGCAGGACAAGGGGGATGCAGTGAAACTGAAGGAGGGAAGGGTTAGATGAGATATCGGGGGAAGTTCTTTCCAGAGAGAGTGGTGGGTGGCTGGAAGGAGCTGCCCAGAGAAGGGGTGGGTGCTCCATCCTTGGGAGTGTTCAAGGCCAGGTTGGATGGGGCTCTGGGCAACCTTGTGTAGCTCCAGGCGTGGAGGTTGTTGGCCCTGCCTGTGGCAGGGTGCTGGAGCTCTCTGGTCCTTGAGGTCCCTTCCAAGCCAGACGGTTCTATGATTCGGAACTGGTGAAGTCCAACCAGAGCAGATGAAGTTCCCTGGTTTTTAGCGCTGTGAGAAGGTGGCTCAGCACAGGAAGCCGTGTTCCTCCTCCTACCATGGCCTTTACAAGAAGAAAACTTGGAGGGTCTCAGGCTCTGGAGAGAAAAGCAATCCTGCTTGAGGGACAGAATGAATAATGAATCTCTTGTTCCTGTAGTACTGGCAGTGCCCAGAGGCAGTACCGAGAGGCAGCCAACGGACGTGATCTCTGCTGCCAAGAGCCTGCTTTGCTGGGGGCTCGCGCTGGTTTTCAGGGGGCAGCTTTGTGGGGGATGCGGAAGAAGTTACCGGCCAAGTGTGGCTGTCTGGAAGTCCTAGAGGACAGTTTGGGGCAGGATCCATCGGGAAAAGGAGCGGGAGCAAGAAAAGGAGCAGGAGCAGGCATGGGGTAGAGGAAGGAGAGCTGAGCAAGGGGGGAAATCAAGTGTGGGGAGCTGGTTTTCTTTAACCCCCAGTAACAGGGGCCTGTGGCTTCCTGATGGGATCACTGTAGATCCCACACTTGCTCCAGGCCTTCTGCATCAGTGTTACAACACCGCAAACGTCCGACAGCCATAATCATCCCTCAGTCTAGGGGTGCCCTGAGAGCCATCTCTTCTTTAAACTTTCCCTTGCCTTTGTTTTTTTAATCTTCCCTACCTGGAGCAGGCCATCAGCTTGAAGGCCATTGGAGAGGGACCAGTTGTCCATGTGTATCCCAGCAAGATCAATTTTGGCAATATCCAAGTTCTGGCAGACGCTTCCCGCACTCTCTACCTCTGCAACCAGAGTGTTATCCCTGCGTCCTTCCGGGCAGAGGTGGTAAGTATCTGTGGGGATATTTCCCAACAGAAATGATGGCTCCATAGCAGCCTGGGACTTGACTTTTGTACGTGATGTTTCCATGTTGCTATCTGAGAGAGCAGCAAGGTATTCCACCGCAGCGCAGCAAGAGGAGCCCAGCACTGGAGGACTCCTCACTAAGGCAGGGAGTTTTCCTGGATGGTTGAGCAGAAATTGGTCCCAGGTCCTTTTCACAAGTTCTGGCTTTACATTGTGGGAGGTGTTTTGCTCTGAGCTGTGTATTTGGAGCTCTGAGATGAAGAGAAGCCCGTAGCCTTTTTCTCCTGAAAGGAGCACGGGTTTCCTGACCATCTGCCTGCTCTCTCTGCATCTGTTTCAAGCTCCTCCTGGTGATGGAGACCATTGCTCTGCTGCCAGCTTGCTCCCTGTGAATGTGGCTTTAGAAGGACTGGGGGGTCCAGCGCCCTGATCGCCCCATCTGTGAAGGGCAATGTGGGAAAAAGGAGAGGAAGAGAGGAAGCTGGGGCCATGGCCACAGGGCACAGCTGGCAGGTTTCTTCCTGCTTGTTTCTTCACTGCCCCTCTGTAAACATTCAGAGCTGGATTTCCCGAAGCAGAGAGTGCCAGGGCACCTCACTGCGGCTGATGATCAGTGGGAACGGAGTGCTTCAGTCCTGGGGGGGCTGTTGGGAAGCACTGCCCAACTCTTGGGGAAAGAAGACTTTGGGCATCAGGATTTTGCTCAACCCGTTTGGCAGAGTTTATCCTTCAGGCTCTCGGCCGTATCCCCTGGCTGCGTGGCTGCTGCAGTGGGGTTTGAGCAGTCCTGGCCTCGAGCCTTTGTGCAAACCCGTCTGTGGGGAAGCCAGGAGAGATGCAGCTTGCCTTGGTGTGCTCTCCCAAGGGGAGGCTGGAGGGGAATAAAGCTTCTCCCGAGGATGAGCATCCCTTGGGCTGGGCAAAACAGGGTTAAAGAAGTGGGTCTGTTAAAGGAGGGTGCAATACAAGCTCCAGCATAGTTGCTGTTTCCAGACGCTTGGATTTAGGGAAACGAAGCCTTTATGTATTTACCCTCATGTCTTTAGTCCTTTCTCCTGCACCCCAGCAGAGAGCAGGGTCTGTAGTGTCTGTGCTCACTTAGCGTCTGCCGTGTCTTACAGGCTGGCAAACGCTCGCGCTGCAGGATTGAGCCCAGTAAAGGAGTGATCCCCCCCGAGACCGACATGGCTGTGGCTGTCATTGCAAACTTGGATGACATCGAACAATTCAAGGACAAGGTGATCGTGTCCATAGAGAACAGCCACAGCTACAGCGTCCTCATCCGGGCTTTCGGCATTGGCACCACCATCATCACGGACAAACCACTTGCTCCGGAGCTCAACTTGGGCCCCCACTTCAGGTAAGTTATCTCTCTGCTCCGGGCTCTGCCGTGGGCCCAGCAAGGAGGAGTTCTGCTGAAATCCTTGGGGCCGGTTCTCCTCCAGCACTCCAAGTCCTGGCTCGGTGCCACTGAAGCCCCAGGAACTCCTTTAGAAATGTTTTCTGGGCGGTTTTCAAGTTGTTAGATTCCTTCAGAAAGCCACTGAGCCAGACACCAGTTGGGAAATGGTTCCCGACTTGCCCTGGGTCAGAATCCATGTATTTTCTGGCTTGATGGAGTAAAGATTTGGAAGAAAACAGCAGGTTCCAGAAGCCTCCAGCTGGGAAACATGACGTTCCAAGTAGAAACACAGTACACAGTACTTTTTGCAGTAGCCTTGGTGGCTTCTTCACTGGCTGTGGAGTATGGTCTGGCAGTGGCAGAGAACCTTGGCAGTAGCTTGTTAGCAACTCCTTGACTAAATTACCAGCGCTGTTTGGTTTCCCTTCTGCCCCAGGGAGTCCGGGAGGAGCAGCAGAATTTGTCTTTGCCCTGTATCATCTCTGAGCTTGCTGTCTCTCTCCTGTCCCCTGCCAGGCTGCTCTCTATCAGATGTAGATACTCTTTCCTCCCTTCTCCTGCCTGTTTTCCTTGCTGTCTCTTCCGCCAGCTACCACAGCACGGAGCAGCCATGGTGGCTGCAGGACCGGCCCTGAAAGGGAGCGGAGGAGAAGTCTCCTGAGGTTGGGTGGGATAAAGGGAGAGGGTTAATGGCAAGAGCTTAGCTCAGAGAAGGGCATTGGTTTGATCCTACCGTGTGTGTCTGAACCTGGCAGGTTCTTGGAACAGGGGAGGGAAATAAGGTTTTTCAAGGTGTTTGAGACCTCTTGGATCATTCCTGGGAAAAGGAATCAGCTTCTCCAGGTGCCTGTTCCTTTCCCTGCCCAAAGAGGGTCCACAGTTCTCCCATACCCTAACCTTTGGTTAGAGCCAGCAGGTTAATCCTACCTTAAGCATTTAGAATAGATTTTAGGGGTGCAAATATGCACCCACAAGCCATCCACGTCAGCAGGGACACTTGTCCAGCATGTCCTGTGCTCCATGCGGCCACAACTCAGCTACACAACACAGAGGACAAGGCTACCGAGTTTCGTGTCCTCTGCCCCCCTTCACCTCCTGGCCTGCGGGTTGTGGAGCTGCCGGGCTGCAACCGGGTGAGCTGAGGTGGGAGCAGGGAGCATGGCAGATGAGTTGGGCTTTCCCAGAGCTGCAGGTTCTGCTCCAAGCTTTCCCCCGCTGCTGTCGGCAGCATAAACCGTTTCCTGCCCAGCTCGGGCCCGTTGTTGTTGAGCAGCCTGTGGCCAGGGCTGGTTTGTTCTCTGCTGTCGCTGCTGCGTTTGCCTTTCGCTACGTGCAGCAGACACGAGGTTTGCAAGCTCATCCTCCATCCCTTGGACAGACACCAACTGTTGCAGGAGCTTCTTGTTTCCTGGCCGTGCTCAGATTTAAAGGGGGTAAAATAATTCCTCCAGCCTGGCCTGCAGTCAGCGTTCCTTGATGTGAAGGAATCAGTCTCCATGGAATATTAATCTGGCTTTCTATCGAGCTCGAGTTCTTCATCTCTTGTTGTTGCTCTGGTCCTTCAGCCGCTCCATCTGGTCTTGGTACTGTGCTCGTGTCGGGGAAACATCGCTTGATCCCACGTTCTCCCAGCACATCTGGCTTCCCACAATACAAAACCAGCTTCAGTGTTCAGCCCAAGGATGACACGTTGGGGATGAGGAGTCGGGTGCTCCTGAAGGGATGGGAGAGACGAGGGGGAATAACTGAGATGCTGATGTCCTTGGTGAAGCTTTTCCTTGCTCTGCGCAAACAGGCTGGCTGCTGGATGCTGATAAACTTCGGGGCAACCAGGGTCTGGCTCTTGGTGTAACTTTGAGCTGGGTCAGTGGTTTTGGAGGTGGATTTGTTGCTGGGTGAGTGGTGAGATAAGGCCAGCGAGGCACTGAAGCCAGGTGGGTGCTGGGAAGAGGCAGTTCCTGAGCCATTTTCCATCTCTGCTTCTCTTCTAGCCTGGATCCCTGTTGTTACCACTTCAAGATAACGAACGCAGGACGACGCATCCATCGGCTCTATTGGAGAACGGAAGGTTCCCCCCCGTTTCCCCATCCTGCCACCCAAACCAAGGGCGAAGGTTCCTCCAAGAACCCCAGACCTGCCAGTTCTGTGTTTAAGATTCAACCCCTGACAATGGAGCTGATGCCAGGCCAGACTATGGAGATGACTCTGGAAGGCTCCTCCAGCACTCCTCAGGTGAGGTCCCCCACGGGTGCTGAGCTTTCCCCATCACATCACCTTCACTGGGGCTTCTCCAGCAGCCCCTTGACTTCTCCTTGAGAAGATGAACAAGTGCTTTCGAGAAAATATCTCAACACCCCGAGTGACCATGTCAGCACCAGTTGCGCTCCTTGCTGGCCACCATCACTTCCCAAAGGGGTTTTTTTGGGGTGTTTCTATAGCTACCATCAAGGCAACTTGCCCATACCAAAATAGGGGCTGAAGGAACAGGGGCAAATGATGGGTTACAGGGAAGGAAGGGCAGAGAAAATAAGTTAGGCTTAGCCTAGGAGCAGAGGCAGGGAGTGGATTGAGAAATGGCGAGGTAATTTCTCTGGGGAAAGCAGGGAGTAAAACAAAGGCCCTGGGAAGGGAGGGGAGCAGCGTTTTTTTTCCCTCTGCAGACAAACATGGGCAGAGGGCTTGCTTAGAGCCCAGTCCTGGAGGAGAAAAACGAGCCCGGAACAGCAGCCAGAATGGTGGGAGTGATGTTCTCCATGGGGGAAGCTGCTCCCAGGGATCATTAGAATTGACAGTTCCACTTGTATCAGTATTCCCAGAACAGCTCACCCCAGGCTCTCGGCCGGCCCCGTGTCCCAAGGGCGGTCAGTTCCGGCAGCGCCCTTGGATGGCAGCTCAGAGCGGGGGTAGCTCAGCGGGATCGCTGTGTCATCTTCTTCCTGGCCCCTTCTTTCCAGGGGAAGCTCTGCAGAGGAGCTGCCAGCTAAGCCTGGGGCACATTCCCTCACTCCAGGCCCACTGGGCACAGATGTTTAGGTGAAGGTGGAATAAATCTACATTAAGCTCCTGCTGTGTTTTGAAAGGTGTTTTGAAAGGGTTGCCTCGGCAGAGGCTCCAAGATGTGATTCCCGGCTCAGTTGGTTGCGGTGGGACTGTCCCCGTGCAGTTGTGAGTCCCGAGGTTTTTCTGAATAAGTAGGATGGAGCATGAAGAGAGGACTACCAAGGAGACCAGTGACTGTAGCTTTATGGCAGTGTAATAGTTGTGGAGGGTTGATGGCCAAGATCCCATGGCACGGGTTTATCCAGGCTATCAAATTCCTTCTGTGTCCGCAGCTTGCAAATTCCATTGTGTTTTCTGGGCTCCCTGCTGGCACTTGGTGGGTGACGTGTGACTCTTGCCCACAGGTAGTGAAGGAGCGGCTGGTGTGTCATGCCATCGTGGGGAACCAGTTTAGGAAGAGACAGATAATGCAAGTGGATGTCATGTGCGAGTTCATTGCTCCCACCCTGCAAGTGTCATCCAGAGCAATGTCCTCCCGGGTGGAGAAGGTAGGTCTCTGGGTTGGGTCCTGGTGTTTAGTAGCATGGCTGAGGACTGAAAGCCCACGGAGGGGTGTGATGGCCTTCAGGGAAGGAAGTTAAACATCTTCTCCAAGTCCTCAGGGCTTTGCCATTGGTTTGAGCAGGACCAAGCTATTGCCATCAACACTGAGATGATTATTTCTCCCCTGTGGGGTTGGGGACCATCTCTCCAGCTCTATTTTGCCTTTCTTGAGCTGGAGGCTGAATCGAGCTGCTGAGCCCATGGCCAGGTGTGTGGGACCCACAAGAACAGCATGGGCCTCTCACAGCCATGCTCCTGTGTTGGGACTGGGGCGGGAGAGCAGGTCGCTGTGGCCGATGGATGCCAAACGCCCTCCTCACCCCCCCAACCCCTCCGTGAGGCGCTCTGTGAGCAAAGCGACCGTGTTTTTAGAGGTGGGACTGCTTAACTTCACCGAAGGGTGGTAACTCACCCCCCTCTCTGTTTTTTCCCCTTCTCTTTAGCAACCCAGCGATGTCCTGAGCCTTCAGTACAAGCCTCTCTCTTTAAAAAACACCTCCTCCCTGCCGCTCAGCATCGTCCTGATGGTAGAGCAACCCTTCTGGGTCTGCAGTGCGTCCCAGCAGCCCCTGCCAGACCAGGTGAGCAGCCCCAGACCTTCCCGCTGGTAGGGTTTGCCGAAATGTTTCACAGAAGCCAAACCACCAAAGGAGGAGGGAGCTCAGCTGGAGTGCCCAGCGCCTTCAGAGAGCATCCTCGGGAATGGGAGTGTGGAGGAACTATTTGAAGCCCTGGCAGGGGTGGGGGATTCTGTCCCACAGCCACCAGATGCAGAAGACTCCCTGGAAACAGAGGTAGGTGTTTTCCTACACCTCCCACCAGCGTTGCCTCCCCCAGCTTACTGCAGAGGGCCCGTGCCTGTGCCAGCCTTCCTTCTGCTGCCCGGAGAGTGGGCTTGGCAGCAGGGCCAGGGGCTGGATGCAGGCCTGTGGGGAGGGAGAAGTTGGAATCCCAGAAGCCTTTGGGTTGGAAGCGTCTGTAAAGATCAAATCCCACCTCCTGTCATGGGCAGGGACACCCTTGCTGGCCCAGGCTGCCCAAAGCCCCATCCAACCTGGCCTTGAACCCTGCCAGGGATGGGGCTTCCACAGCCCCTTGGGCACCCTGTGCCAGGGCCTCCCCACCCTCAGAATAATGCACGCACATGTAACCTCTGTGGGACACCACAGGCCTAGGAAAGTGCTGTCAGCATCTTTGGGAACACGTGCTTGGTGAAGCTTTTCTGGGTTTAGAAACATAGAAACCACAAAAAGCATGGAAAGATGAGAAGACTCTGCCCTCCCCAGTACCTTATCTCCTGGGGAGATGCCCCATAAATCTTTGTAGTAGATTCTGCTGAGGCCAAGGCCGTAGCACAAAGCATGTCTTCACCTCTTAAACTTCCAGAGCAACCACAAAGCCCTCATCTATAAGCAGGGGGTCAGAAGCCCAGGGCCAAGGTTCCTTTTGGACGGTGGCACCTCTGAGCTTAAACACCAGCTCCTCACTGCTGGAAGACAGGAACCCATCTCGGCTGCCTTCTTCAGGAAGGTGCCTGTGGAGAAGAGTCCCCCAGCTGAGCTCCTCAGCTGATGAGTGCAGGAGAGGAAACAAAGCACCACCCAGAACAGGAGAGTTGCGCCGAGCGCTTCCCAAGTCTTTATTTTCCTGTTGGTGGAGTTTTGCTTGCAGCTGTACTCCTGGTTTGTCACAGAGAAGCTGCCCTGTCCCAGGCATCAGGCTTCTGGCACGTTCCTCGGGCAGCAGCGAACAGGCCCAGGCTGGCACCAGGCTGCACAATGGAACCCTTGGGGTCTCTGCCAGCCCTGAGCGCCTGGTGTACCCCGCTTCCTCCTGCAAGCTGGCGTGTAGGATGTACAGTTGGAGCCCGTGTCTCATCTGTGGGTGGGCTTGGACCCATGCTCAAGCATTGGCAGGGACATACCTGTACTTGGCTTGCGCCCAGGTCCCATCTCAGCTGCTTCCTGGCTTGATGAGGTGGTCGAGCCACGAGCGGAGTGGTCTGGCTCAGCCCCACCAGCTGCTTACTGCAGCCCATGGCACTTGTTTTCCAGGTGAGTGGGAACCTGTCTCTCTTCCGTGGTCACACTGGTGGCCCTAAGGACGTGTGCTGGTGTTCCTCTGGAGGCAGTGAGAGGCCCGTTCTGCAGCAGAGAGAGCTTCTGGCTGCCAAGAGACCTCCCAAATTACTGTTAACGTGGAGTATTAATTAACACATTCATTACTGAGTATGGGAAAAGATTTTCCCCATGGTCTTTCCACTTTTAAGCAGGGTGGCTGCAGGATGAGACTGGGTTTGAGGAAGAGGCCCTCCAGCCATGTCTGTCCTTTGCTCCAGGCAGTGGCTCCCTCCTCTCCTGCACCCATTTCCACAGCTGATGTCTCAGTGTCTCTTCCCCTTCCTCCAGGTTTTCCACATCCTGCCGCTGTACGGCGTGCTGCAGCCGGGCGAGAGCGAGCGGGTCAGGGTCACCTTCTCTAGCCATGCAGACATCATTGCCCGCGTCACGGCGCTGTGCCGCGTGGAGGGAGGCCCGACCTATGAGGTTGCGCTGCGTGGGGAGGCCTCGCTCATCCACTACCTCCTGGACAGCACGGAGATGGACTGCAGGCTGCAGGTACCAGGCGCTTCTCTTGGCAGGAATCCTTGAGACCATCCCTGGCAGGTGGCTGCCCACCGAGGTCCAGGACTCTCACTGGCTTCTTTGGTTGTTTGGCTTGGAGGTGCAGTTTTGGGGTGACAGGTCCTGTGTCCAAGCTGGTTTTAACGGTCATCTCTATTCCCCTCCTGAAGCTGGGAATCCCTTCTCTTCAATGAACTCTGGCTCCCAGGGCAGACGGTGATCTCCAGGGAGATGTGCCCTGAGACATCCATCTGCAGATCCGCTCCCGGATCCTGGGGTCCAAGGAGATGGTCTCTTTCAGTGCTCTCCATAGACCAACAAAAGGAACCAGGAACAACGTTACCGTGGGCTTCAGTCACCGTGTGAGAGAATGTCCCAGAACAATGCCCATTTTACCTCTTTGCAGTCAGCCCCCCCCAACATTGCCAGCTGTTGGCCCTGTACGTCTTGCCCCGTGTCCTTGGTTTGCTGTCCCTGGAAGCTCTGCAAATCCCTTTCCTTCTGAAATGCCTCCTTAGTGCCTCTCTGTCAGTGCCAGCAGAATCCAGGCATCCCAGCACGTACGTGGCTGCCTCGTAAAGACAAGTGATGCCCTACCAGTGGGTCAAGGGATGGTGACTGAGAGCACGGTGGGCTGGCCATGCTGGATGGGGCGGTTGCCTTGATCTGTCCTGAATTTCCTTGGAGCCTTTGCAGAGGCTCTGCTCCATCCAGGGCTCCATCCAGGGCTCCATCAATCCGAGAAGCGGGGGAAGTGCGAGGGAACTAAGCTCACTGGAGATGGATCAGAGACTGAATAGGGGCTCAGCCAAGAAGGTCCTTGGCACTAGTTAAGGGTTGCTGTCCAGACCACTAAGCATCCCCACCTCAAGGGGGCTGGTTACAGAAGAAGCTTCCTGGTGGGAGCCATGGTCCTCCTTTGTGTTTCAGCTGGCTGTCAGATGATGCCTTAAAGTGCTGAGGACTTGTATCTTAAAATCCTAGAACAGTTTGGTTTGGAAGGGACCTTAGAGGTCATCTTGTCCACCTTCACTGAGCAGGGACATCTTCCACAAGGTCAGGTTGCTCAGAGCCTCATCCAGCCTGACCAGACGTTTCCAGCAGTGGGGCATCCCCCAGTTTATTACTGAGCTTTTTGTGGTGGTTGCTGCACCTCTGCGCGCTGCCATAAATCCCTGCGTGGGTTCCTCAGGTTGGCCTGGGAGAGTCAGGTGCCCGTCCCTCCTCTTCCTCTGCCTCTCTCCTGCGTTGTGTCCATCGGCTCTCATCCCAGTGTCAGCAGGAGGAGATTGCCAACATCCAGATGTGTGTCCTCAGTTTCCCGCCCCTCTGTCTTCTCTCCAGCTGTTTACCGAAGTCACCAAATCAGAGGTCACCCTGCGGAACAGCGGGAAGATGGGATTCACCTACGTGGTGCTGAGCCCCAGCACAGCCACCGCGGACAGTCCTCAGCCTGGCGTGCCCCTGGTCCTGCCCAGCACCGTGAGTAGCACGAGGGGTTGACGCTGGCTCCACATCTGGCTGCCCAGGAGGGGGTTATAGGGGAGGAACAAAAGGTTGGGCAAGCAGAGTCCTAGTTGTACCAGGTGAAGTTGTGCTGGTAGCGGCACTGGAGCGGGATGGTGCAAGGTCTCCTGAGCGTCTCCTTCCCCTCAGGGTTGGGTGGTGGGACAGGACTTCCTCCAGGTCCCTGCCTGCCTCCTGTCAGCACTAAGGACGTAAATAGTCCCTCTCTTGGGCACGCAGCTCCTGTGTCGGAACTCGCGCCGGCCCCTCGCTCCTGCAACTCGTAGCATCCCCTGTCCCAGTGCCTGGGTTCTGCCTGGATCCCTCAGCTGAAGCAGCATTCCTATCTGTGTCCCTCCTGGCGATGGGCAGAGGAGGCCAAATGGCTTTCACATGCCCTCAGATGTGCCAGTCTGCTGCAAGGGGTGACACTGCTCCAGAGGACACGGCTCTGCTTGGCCCTGGGCAGTTGCTGCTGTGCAAGCAGCTTGGCAGGACTTGCTTTTGCAGACGCCGTGTTGGGAGCTGGAGTCCAGGGCTCTGGGGACCAAGAGGCAGGATGTGTCCTGCTCAGCAGCTTCTCCCTGCGGCGTGGGGGGGAGCAGGGAGCTGAAGGTCCAGCCCAGTGAGCTGAGAAGAGCTGTGGCTGTGCCCTGTCCCCTGAGCAGTGTTGCCACCTGTTTGTATTGGCCCTCAACCTGGTTCACCTGGACTTGTTGAGCAGCTGATGCTTTGCTTCTCTGCCACCTTCACCCATTCGTCCTCCTCCAGGGACGGTGCCTGCCCGTCTGCCTGCCCTGCCCACAGGTTTTCCCTCCAGTTCTAGGCTGTAGTGGCCACATCTGGTCTGGATGTGGGTGCTCTTGGCGCCGTGACGGTGTCTCAGAGCACTGTGGGAACTTGAGGGTCTGTCCTCACAGACCAAAGAGACCTCACAAGGTTCCTTCCTGTGCCCAGGTGGACAAGTATTTCCCACTGTACCTTAAACAAAAGCTACTGAGGCAGTGGAAGAACAAGCGCTGTGTCTTCCAGGTGCTGCCCTCGGCCGGGACCCTGACTCCAGGACAGCGCTACAAGGTGCGAGTCAGGTTTACACCCAGGAAAGAGGTGAGATTGACGTGTGGAAAATAGACTCTATAACTTGCTGAGAAGTATAAGCTGCATCCGAGTCCTCATCCTGTTCCTGCAGCCGAGGGGAAGGCTTAAAAATATCGTTCAGATCCTGTTCTGGTACCTGGTAAATTTTATCGGGTCTGGTACACCTCTGCCCTATACTGCACGTCGAGCAACACCCCCTCAGTTTACCTTTGTGTTTTTTATTCTCCCTCTCGAGTGCTAGTACCATAGGATCTTGTGGTGGGACTAATCCACACTCCCTTTGCCACTCTGGATGGTTTTGAGGGTGTAACTTCATCCCATTTTCCTTCTCTTCTTAGAAATAACATCCATTGTAATAAGGTGTTGTAATCTAATGTTCCGTTTAGTGGCCATTTAGCCCCATCTTCTAATTTATACCAAGGCCACCACTGATTACAATGTTTCATAAGTGTTTTCTTCTTTTCAGTGCCTCCTGATCCCACCAATTCCTTCCAATGGGCTAGCACACACCCTAGGGGATTCTTCTTAGAGGCTCCACTTTGATTGTTACCCATCATTTTAGGCTTAGACTGCGACGGTTACAGTTTGAACCTTCCCTTTCTAGTACTTTCTGTGGGGACGTAGGGGGAAAACTGCGCCTGCGCGTGTCCAAAAACACAGTTAGGTGAACACGCAGTCAAGCAGCAGAGCAGTACAAAGTGGCCGGCGCTGGTGGGGGTGAGACCCCAATTCCCTTGCCTGAATCACAGGATGCGCCTACAACTCCACGAGTGGTAAATTTTCCCTTCTACAGCACTATAGCCAGGCAGTAGGGACAACGTCCTTGCTATGGCTGTAGTGGTATATTGTTCCCTTGCCATTAGACTTTCAGGTTGTCATCGCCTTCCGAACGAGTGCGGCTTTACCCACCGGAACAACCAGACAGGTGGGTGTTACTGAGACTAAAAGGTCTCTTCAAGCTCAGATAACTTAGAAAGAATCAAAATTTTCCTTTTCTGTTGTTTTAATTCTAGGCAGAGGACCCAGGCTTCTGCTCCAGCTGATGCGCATATGTGGGAGCGACGCTTTAAAGTGGAATGTTTTGTCTTGTCAGCACTTATTATTATTTTGATTATTTTTTTTATTGTTACTGGTTTTTTTTTGTTGTTGTAGTTGTGTATAGTAATAAAGTTTAGTTTTTGTTCAGTTATACAGTTATGTGCACTAATACAGTTTAGTTTTGTTCAGTTAATCAAGAGTTTCTATCTATATCTCTATTGGACATCAGGGGGAGAAAGTTGCTACACCACGTGACTCATAACTTTATAGGAGACAAAGAAGGGATATGGTTCACAGGAACTGTTTGCATGTGATTCACCACGTCTTGGATCAATTAGATTAGACACGGTGGAAATATTTAATTTCCCACATATTCCTTTCTCTTAGTTTTATTGCTCTTGGAGATCTGTATGAAGTTTTTGATCTGAACCTTCATCTAATATCTACCACAAGTTCCAACCAATCTCTTCACAGGGATTCAGGACTACAAATTGGGGCCCTTTACTTAGTTTACAGTAACTTGATTTCACAATCATTCACTCATGCACACCACAGCAAACACCAAGATTTACGCCAGACAGCAAGTTTTATGACAAACACTTGACATTCTATTAATTAATTGTCTGTTAAACTCTATCTATATCCATCCCCTCAGCATTATTGCATGTCACTGAATCACTGGTACCAGCAAGCAGCCCCAGCCCAGGCCCCTTCCCGGGCTCAGCGGGGCTGTCGCCCGTCGTGGTTCACTGCCCATGGTCCCTGTGGTGCCGGCACGTTCCGGGCAAACTGGGAATCCGCTTCAATGGTGGAGCATTCCCAAAGGTGGTTTGAACGTGGCCACTGGGACTTGGAAACTGGTGGCTTGTGGACACAAGAGCTCTGGCTCCCAGTCCCGGGGTGTTGCTGTTGCTGGCCAAAGGCCGAGTGGAGATGACACCCCTTAGTGCGAGCGGTCGGGAGCTCCTCGCCCCTCTGATGGAGCGATACAGAGCGGATGTTTGCCCGCGGTGGCAGTGCCAGGACTGCCCGGGCAGTGTAACCCTGAAGGAGGAGGAGAAGCAGCCCCTGAGCCCACCCATTGCGGACCTGCACTCCCCCAGGGCGAGCTGAAACCCCTGTCAGTCCATTTAAATCCATGGGATACCCAGTTCCACCTGATGCCAGGAACCATCCTGGTTCCTGGGAGCCAGCGTGCCAGGGCCCCAGCCCCTGCTGCACATCAATATCTGTGGGTGGGACCCCCACAGTGCAGCAGTGGGAGGGTGTGGAATAAATGCCGTGGGGTCCCACCCACAGCAGACAGTCCTCCACAAAGTTCTCCAATGTGAGTCCTTTCCCACAGGGCTTTATCTGTTCATCAGCTGCCCCGCCGTGGATCACTGCTATGGCGGGCAGTAATAAATCCCAATGTCTCTCCAGTCCTCCATGGGGTCACCAGCCTCCCCCCAGCAAATCTCTCTCTCGCTCATCTCTGTGGGCTGCAAGTGCTGGCAGGGGCTTGCTCCAACGTAGGGTCACAGCATCTTCTCTGTGTCTCCACCTGCTCCATCCAGCGTGGAGCCTCTCCACTGGCCAAAGGTGGGGTTTTGGCCTTTTCCATGGACTCGGGGGGTGGGGGGGGCGGGGGTGGGGGGTGCGGAGAACACCCTCTCCACCGTGGGTTTCTCCACAGGCTGCAGGGGCATATTTCTCTCTCCAACACCTGGGGCGCCTCCTCCCCAACCCTCCCCAGCCTGCGTGTCTGCACAGCTCGTTACACCTCCTCACTCCCTTCTCTGGTGGCAAAATGCAGCTGCCAGCAGGGTTTTTTTTCTCCTATATGTGATTCACAGAGGCGCTTTGGCCCAATATTTACACTTTGGGGCCACAAAGAATTCCAGCAGCTCCTCACAACAACCATTTTCTACAGCCCCATGTCTCTCCCAGCACCCAGCTACACAAAACTGTGACACCGGGGGAGCGGCGCGCTAATGACCCGGGTTCATTAAAGTTGTTTTCATTAGACCCTGGGGTGTGGTGGTGACAGCAGCGACCTCCGCGCCACTGACGCCTGGTGTGCGGGCGCAGAATGACAAGCTCTATGAGAAGAGGAAGGCGGCAGCGCTCGAGAGGGGAGAAGTGAGCGGTGGGAGGGGGGCGGCGGGAGGCTGCTTGGGAATCGGAGACGCACCGGGGCCGGGGTGGGGGGTGGGTCCCGGGCGGGGCTGGGGCGGCGGGAGCTGGTTCTGGAGACTGGGGGGGAGGTCCAGAGACTGTGGGTCCAACCTGGCTCCCCAGCGACATCTGCTGCTTCTTCAGCGGAGGGTCCAGGGGAACGGGGCATTCCCAGGGCACCGGGGGAAGGGGCCATTGTCAGGGCACCGGCACCGCCCTGGTGCAGGCATTGCCCAGGGTGACCTTGTCAGGCCGGGGAGGGGGACGGTGCCCGGGCATGAGGGGCCCCCGGGTGCCACCCACGTCCCTGTCCCACCCTTCGCCTCTCCGAAGCAGGGGCTGCCCTGGGCCAGCAATGGTGCCGGGAGCCCCTTGCAGAGCCCAGCCTGCCCGCGGGCACACGCTGGGTGCAATAAATCCCTGGCAGGCGTTAATTGGAGAGCACCTAATTGGGAGTGGCATCCTCTCTTGCAATGCTCTTGGGGCCAGACTGCTCCATGCCTGGCCCTGACCATGGTAATGGACATGAGGGTCCTGCTGGACCACAGTCAGGGCAGCACCCATGCCCATCGTTGGAGAGAAGCTGCAAAAGCAAGAGAAAAAGTAGAAAAGAGGGTCGTGTAGAGATGTGATTTGTGCGTCACGGTAAGGAAGGTGCAGACAGAAGGACGCCCCTGGGACAACCTTTTGTATAGGAATGTTGTGGTTCTTGTAGTAATGAAAAGTCCAGAAACCTGACTGGAGGCTGCTGCCTCAGCCAGGAGAGGGGATAAAAGCTTGCTCAGTTGTTACTAAAGGTGTCTTCGATCCACCGCGATCGCAGTCCGGGCCTTTCAATGCGCCACCAGTGCCGCCCAGTGCGGGGCACTGACACGACTCGCTGCGATCCGGTGCCGCGGCTCAGCTGAACTCAGGGCAGAACGCTGACAGGAAGCGCTACCGGCGCCCCAGTGCCTCTCGCAGGAGGAAGGTGAGCGGCTGAGAACTGTGGGGATGAATGTGATCAACAAGATTGTGAAGGAACATGGGAAGAAAAGGGATAGTGGAGAGTTACAGCAAATTTTTCTTTGGCCTTTTAAAAGTGATCCTTCCACAAACAGTCACAATATTTCTCCTGCAGAAATCTGGGATGAAGTTGGGGTCAGATTTGGGACAGTGCCACTAAAATGGCTTTGCCAAAAACGTTATCATTTCCTCCAAGTGGAATTGAGCCATGAAGGTGAATTCATGTTTTAAGGAAATGTGGGTGGAACAGGAGGCTGAAGAACAAGCAAAAAATGTGTGTAGAAGAGTAAAACCTGTTACCAGGTTTATTTTTTTTTCTTCTCCATCCAAAATACTCTGAGGTAGGATGGTCCAGGTGAAAATGAAGCTCATTTGATTTCAGCAATGCCTCTCTGGAACCATCACAGCTGTATACATCTACCTTTCCCTGAGGGGTTGATACCCATTGCAAGGAAATCCCTTTGTGCTAGGATGCAGCTAGGCTGGCTTGGGTTATCAGTTTTCAGCAGGTGTGCTGCTATGTTCTGAGGGACATGATCTGCTTCAGCTGGGTAATACTACTTAAGCTTATCCAAGTGTGGCTGGTGAGGAAATAAGCTCACCTTGTTCCCTTCTAGCTGCAACAGCAGCATGGACAAACTGTACCTGTTTCTAAACCAGAGTACCTCTTCCCATATTCAAGTGAGAATCAGTTGTCTTGTCTGCCAAAGCCAATCACCCCAGCAATATTTCCAGGGCACAGGGGAGCTGCCTCAGTCCCCCTGTCTCCTGTGGTGTTTGATTGATGTGCAAGAGCCAGGTGCCCCAAGCAGCCCATCCTCCCTGAAAGGGCAGCTGTGGAGCCCCTGCAGCACCCTCACTCGCCCAGCCCTTACCGCTTTGGTGTCAGAGATGAGCTGGTTGAAGCTGATAAGAACGATGTTGAAGACAGAGGCAGTGCACACCAAGTAGTCCACCACCAGCCACAGCTTGCACAAGCCCCGGCCAAGTCTCCACTCACTGGGCACCAGGAGGTCCACTACTCGAACCAGCATTACATTCTCCACTTGGATCTGAAGGTCAGTAGCTCATACTCTCTGCTGGTTAGCGATGGTGGTTTGGACCACCACAGAGTCTCTAATTACAAGAGTTACTTCTCATTAACATGGCCTCAGGTCATAAGGAAATAGACTTATTTAGTTGGGCAGCCGCAACGAGTGGGGAACTCCAGAGACTCGTTACACTTTTTTCAGTGTCTATTTGGTCGTTTTCTCAGAACAGCGAACAGGATTCTGGGCTTTTGCTTCTCAAACCAGAAGCTTCTCAGCCTCTGTGGTACTAAGCAGTGTCCTTTGGACGGCAGTGGGAAACCCACCCCCAAACCCCTCTTTGGCGAGAAATGCCTGCAGTCTTCCCTCCACTTCCCCCTGCCCCTGGCAGCTGTGTTCCAATCCCTATTCAGTCACCTTTCTATTCTTTGTACTTGTTACTTCCTACCTGGAGCTGAACTGCAGTAAAATGACAGTGTTTTCCTAAAGGAAACACTAAGTTTCCTTACTGTATTTAAAACTTGGAAGTTCTTCTCACGGTCTGTGAGACTGCAGCCCTTAATTTTGTAAGTTATAGGTTGAGGGCTTTTTTATTCCTCCTGACAACTTTCCTGAAGGCTGAGAAGTTGATATGGTGTGACATGCAAAATAGGTGTTGATGCTGTTCAGTAGCAGGGAGGCGGTGTGTTGCCAGACTGCCTTTAACCCAGTTAGGAGGTGGAAGCCCTTTTTTCCCCTCACTTTGCTCTTTAACATTCTACATTTTCTTCATGATACTGGCTTATTTTGTAGTTAAAACTTTTCCCTGACGTAGAAAGAGTTTGGAGCCACTTACAATCTCTCAGCTAAAAGCAGAACATTATTTATTAAAGCTGTGGTTTCCTGTCTTCCTCTTCTAGATTCTGCAAAACTCAGCATGAGCTGGATAGACTCTCAGGAAACACAGAATCCAGCACTACTCTCACTAGCTTGGCAGCAAAGGCATCAAACCACGGCGAAGCTGTCTTTGACTTTATGGACTTTCACTTCCCTTGATTTAGCAACAGTGTTGGCTGCTAATAAAGAGATTGTAAGCCTGGCTTACACTAGTCTAGTCATCTTTTCCAGTTATGCTTCTCCCTTTCCATAGTCCTGAATTCTGGACTTCCACAGCATTTCCAGAATCGACAGGGAGAAGAAGAATTAAAATCAAGTGTAATAACCTTGACAACGTCTCACCTCCTGTGAAGGCCCACTTTTGTTCATGTTTTCCTTGCACAGTGGTTCTGCCTGCTAAATGGTATTTTATTAATGGGTCTGCCTATTTCTGAATGAATACTAATAGATTCCATTAAAATGCAATAAGCCTATTTCTCAGCTCTGGTTTAAATCCCTGCACCAACCCACCTCAAAGCATCTCTGAGTAGGTCTTAACAACATAATGCTAATGTAGGAGGCTGGATCCTCTCCCACCCTGAGAGCCCTCTGCTATGTATTAGACTGGGCTTTAAAGGGCAGGCACTTGTTGCAGCTCTTACTCTGCATGGGTTCATTATCCAGCACTTTCTCTGCGCATCAAGCGTTAGTGTTCAAGTCCACTCCACAGTTACAGCTCCGTTTCAGAACTTGCATCTGCAATGAGATTAGCTCCTGCTAATTAAGTTGGCTTCAAATGATTTCCTTTTTTATGTTTTGGGAGGAGAAGTGACAGGAAAATGGCCAGAAGGTTTAATTTTCCAGCTAACGGGTGCTATTCCCTCTTCTGGTTTTGTAAGAGGCTGACACATGGATGCTCACTGGTGTCTTGGACGTGTTTCCTCTCCATCTTCTCCAAGGAGAAGGTGCATCTGGCCAGCAGGATTGCTATTTTGCTCCTAATAGAGTCCCTTCCCCTTTGGCAGCCATCACGCAGCTCTGGGGTCCAGTGAAGCTGACCTCTGCAGCCTTACAGGGTGTTTCACTGTGTCCTGTGAAGTTTGTTTTCAGCTCTGCAAAGTGCTGAAAGGCCAAACCTCGGGTGACCTGCAAGTCAGTAAGTGTGACAGAAAGACCCAGCGCCACACGCTGGCATCTAAAGCCGGTAATGGTGTCGACTACTGTGATCCTGGTGCCGTTGGTGTCACCGTGGTAAGCAGGGAGCATGCACAGCAGTGAGGCATTTGGCAAGCCCTTAATGTACTGCTGAGCAGCTCAGCCAGGGACAGCGTTTCCAATCGAAATGCTCAGATGTCAGATACCTTACTTTTGGTTCATAGGGACACTTGGGGCTTTCTGGCTTGTTTTGAAATGAGGGGTCATAAAAGTTAACTTCTTTTGCACATCCAGAGCAGAAGACATAAGAGACATGTAGTTACACTACAGTGTAACTGTACAGCAGTGTTGTACTGCTATAAAAAAAAAAAAAAAAAAAAAAAAATTACAAAAATCAGTCTTAATTCCTCTGCTGGTTTTGCAGTTCAATGAGGGACCGTTAGTCCTCCCCCTCTTTTTTTTCACAGACTACTCCTAGCCAGGGGCCCAAGAGCATAAAGATTACAGTTTCTTTACTCTTAACACATTATTCTTCTTGCAGCAAGAGAATGAAGCTATTCTGTGTCATGCCCCAGCTGCTCAGGTACCAGCCTGGGGAACGGTCAGACAAGCTTTTGTAAAATCACCTCAATTACGGTGTAATTTACTTCAAGTAACTTCTGAAATCCTTAAACAGCTAATAAATAAAACCAGCTGGCTACCAGGTAGCTGTCCCTCCTATGCTACAGGAACTCTTCTTAGAGCAGAGGGAGAGTTAAAATGATGAGCAAGCAGCAGTTGTACTCCTAGGTGGCACCGCAGAGACTCCTACTTGTCTCTTGTGCCTTAGCAGCATTTTCCAGGATCTTCTTTTTCCACTCTTCATAGTCTTGCTCTGTTTCAGTCTTTAGCCATTTATGTGGCATCTCATCATTGTCTTCAGGTCCTGTGAGAGAAGAAGGAAGCCCATGACCGTGGCCAGTGGAGAGGCTCCATGCTGGATGGAGCAGGTGGAGGCATAGAGAAGATCCTATGACCAGTGTTGGATCAAGCCCCTGCCAGCACTTGCAGCCCATGAAGAGAAGCAGAAACACAGAGATGAGCGAGAGAGAGATTTGCTGGGGGGAGGCTGGTGACCCCACAGAGGACTGGAGAGACATTGGGGTTTATGACTGCCCGCCACAGCAGTGACCCACGGCGGGGCAGCTGATGAACAGATAAAGCCCTGTGGGGAAGGACTCACATTGGAGTAGTTCATGGAGGACTGTCTGCTGTGGGTGAGACCCTACAGTGCAGCAGGGGGAGGGTGTGGAATGAATGTCGTCCCCTCCCCCGGCCGAGAAGGAAACCACCTTGCAAGGGACTGACCAAAGCCCCCACCTCCCAGTCCCTGCCCCTCCCCACGCTACGATGTGGGGGGGAAGAAGGGAGTGAAATCATGATTAGGGTGAAGTCTGCTAAGAAGGGAAGGGTGGGAGGGGAGGTAGAGGTGTTATAAGATCTGGAAAAGGAAAACAGCTCATGAAGAAGTGACCGAGAACCCCATTTTCCCAGTCCCTGCACCCCTGTACCCCCACTGGGGCGAAGAAGGGAGCAAAATCATGGCTAAAGGGAAGTCTGCTTAGAATGGCGGGGAGGGGGAAGGTGCTACCGAGAACCCCATCTTCCCCAGTCCCTGCCCTCCCCGTGCCACAACGGGAGGGAAGAAGGGAGCATAATCCTGACTAAAGTCTGCTAAGAAGGGAGTGGTGGGGGGGAAAGTGTTTTAAGATCTGCTCACGTTGCTTTAAGATCTGGTCGCTCCCCACTCCAGCTTCGCTGTTTCTGTAGCGTAATAAATTAGAGAGTTTTCTGTCCTTCACTCTGTGCTGAGTGTGATTTGCCCATGTTGTTGTTGACAGGATGATCTCTCTGTCCTTACACTGATTCCTAAACCTCTCAATAGACATTTTCTCCCCTGTCCAACTACAAAGGGGGGTTCATAGACCAACTTTGGTGGGCGTCTGGCCTCCAGCCAGGCCTAAACCACCACAGACATTCAAACCTCGACGGGGAGTCAAACAGGGAGCCTGCAAGCTGGAAGAGGACAGGAACAATGGGTCTCCCAAGGGCTCTGCTCATGCCCGGAGCTGTGCAGCCATGAGTCTAAACTGAGAAAAAATGTTTTTTACGATCTTATGAGAGGAGACAGTGAGAGAAGAGCAAATGGACCTGAAGTGCCGATGGAGAAACTGAGAGGTCAGGAACCCAAACAGCTTTCTGAGGGGGATGTGGGGAAAGAGTGATAGGAACAGGCCACTGCTTAAAAATGCAGATGAAAAGAATAAAGCCAACGATTAAATGGAAAGACCTGGATGAGCTGTCAGAGGTACACTGTGAACAGTGAGAGACGCCTTCACTTAAATGTAGGGACCAATGACAGACCGTGCTTAAAGTAGCACTGATACTCTTCCAGTGCAATCTCTCCCTTTTTATCTGCTTTCTAATCACTGTGATTACGAGCATCCTACCTCTTATTCAGGCCCATAATCCCAATGCTACTGATGACTAAGGTATGATTAACCTTCTAGCAATGTCTTCAACAAGTCTAGCAGTTTCCTGTTGGGTAATACCTTTAACATACACCTTTTCCATTCTCTCACGTAGCCAGATATTTTTTGGTGGTGCTCATTGTCTGAAATCTCACAAAGTCCTTTACTTTGATCTTGACAAATGCTTCCTTGGCCTGTTTGTACCCCTTCAAAAAGTGCGGCATTTACCCAGTTTATCATTTTGTCTGGCTCTTGGATTTCCTCAGTGTTCCCTCATCCGTCTCCAATGAAAGTTTCTTTTAATTTCTTTTAATCTCCAAAAACCTGCGCAATCTTCTGTTTCATTTAATTCTTAGAGATTGACCAAAGGTGTTAGCTTGCATTGTGTTATGTTTTCAAGAGAATAGCTTATCATACTTACAAATATGGTAGGTTTGCTGTTACTTTGCATTCCCCGATCCGTTAGTATCTGTCTGATCCATCTGTATCTTGTAAACATTATTTGATGGGTCTAGGATTTTTCTTCCATTTTTATACATAGTGTTTAGTACTGGGCAGTGCTCATCTGTGTCTGAAGTTCTTAATCAGCATGTTACTATAATTATAATATCCATACGGTAAAACAGAGTATCATACAGTACCACGGTATAACAACATTGAGCTCACCGGCGTAACACCAAAGCAGGAAAACGAAAGCAGGAAGGGGAAAATCTGCAGGAGGAGCTGTCAGTGGTCAGAGGCACTCTGGAGATGGAGATTAAAAGAAATCTGAGATGAGGGAAGGAATCGAATTGTGTATGTGGGCATCCTGGCTTAAGGTGGATAAATAGAAGATGTTGCCTTTAGAGGTTCCCCACATACCAAACACCCTTTAGCAATAAAGGGTGTCATCTGCAAGATTTCGTTTTCTACATCAGATTTTAAGAGCTGAGGTAGCAGAATATATGGTAGAAGCCAGAACCTACTTGAAGACAGATTGTTCTCAGAATGTGCTAGCTTTTCTGTAGTGCTCTTTTAGTAACACTTCTCTAGTTTTGGTGCTTTCTTTTTGGCCTATAAATAGCACTATCTTTATGCCTCTGAAGGAAGCATGATGTGGACCAGATTACCTAGATTCATTAATAGTTTTACAGCGGTTTGCAAGCAGATATTCTGCACTTATGACTCTAGATACATTAGTCCTGATGGATCTGAATGCATCTGAGACCAGATGATGTTTTGAATCATGCTGTTTTCATAGAAGTCTCATCCTAAAATGCCAGTCTTGAACAAGCTAAGGAGTTTGATGATAACGCTGAATGTCCCCGAGCTGCCCAGTACCTAAAACAGAGCACCTCTGAATTTGCTTATTCTTTTAAAATAAATTTTTCTACACAGTCATATAAGATCATCTTCCCAGCCAAGTTCAGATACTGGACCAAATGAAAAGCTGGGAGTAAAACACTGTTCCATGTGCATGGATATGGGGGAATCTACAATGTTGTGAGCATGGAACATCCACTTTTATATCTATGACCAGAAATATCAAAACACTTTATACATTAGACTTCTAGTATTTCTTGTGAGGTATTGGGATTCTCATTCTGAAGACAGAAAAATTAAGAGATTGGCATGCCGAATAAGTGCATGTCTTAAGTAGACACAAGTCTGGGAGGGGTTCACTCTCTCATATAGGCAAATACATTTTGAGCCAACCCCACAGACAGTGTTCATGGACCCATACCCAATGTATCTCTAAAAGTTAGGCTGAGTTCACAAATCTCAGGGAAACGTTTGCAAATTTTATTCTAAGAACAGCTGGAATCTAGTATCTCTCTACAGCACCCTACCCCAAGGTTAATTCTCTGGCTCTAACTTGAGAGCTGTTATCCCACATCAAAAGAGGACAAAATGAAAGAAATAACCCAAGAGGTCAAATGTCTCAGTGCTCTTGTTATTACTGGAATGTGTGCATCAAGCCACCAGTGTATGTTCCTTTCCCTGACCTCATTCTGCATCACAACTCTACACATCTTTTCAAAACCTGTGGGGTTTTTTTTCTGTTTGGAAAACAGAAAAACCTGTGTGAAGAGGAATGTGAGGCGCTGTCTTCAGACGAGGTTTAAATTCATAGTTGGCCTAATTTTAGCTTATAAAAATCCTTTGAGAAACTAAAATTTAATACAGGAAGGTGTGTACAAGGTAACTATTACAAAGAAATTCAGACATTACTTCGATATCCTAGAAGACAGGTTTTGAATTAAGTGGAATGCATGCAATAAAAATGTTACCAAAATGATTAGCATAAGTAACTGAAAAAATCTGATTATAAGAAAGCAAAGTAGTTTAACACATGACCACATTCCTAAGTATGAAATATTATAATTCTATTGTCTATTCTTTCTGTGAAAAGTTAGCTCCTTCAGGAATGTCTTAATGAATAATAAAACTGACTTGATTTTCCCACTGCAGTCAACTTTGCTGTCAGGCTATTAATGATTCATAATGACTGTATGCTTAATAGTTTTATGCCAGATAAAAGCCGTCCAACAGAAGCGAGTAGCCAGTGTCACTTCTGCAACTGCTCTCTTGATATTTTCAGTAATATTGGTAAAAACAATCTCTAAAAACGCAGAACAGCTGAGTTACAATGGGAAAATGGCTTTAAATCACTCAATAACATCAGTGCTGAAGTCATATAAAACTCTTTATTATATTGCCTCTGCTGTAGAAGAAAACACAGAGGACTAGATTGCATGCTGTTCGTAAAAAATGGCATATTTTCCTATTCATATCATTTCATATTCTTGGATATTTTATTTTCATAATGCAGTGATTTGGATAACACAACTAGCCAATGCTTAAATGAGAATACAATGTGTACTCTGAGAATAGCTGAGCAGAATAACACTCAAATCAGTTCTGCACAAGATGATAAACACCCAGACTGCTCTGAAGCTGTAGGAGTTTATCTACTGTATATGTAAATGTTTTTCTTTGCTTTGAGGAAAGCCTTTGCAAGAACAATGTCCTTTAACAAAGGTCTAAAAATGCATGTGAAAGCCAAACATAATAACATTGTTATTCTGCCACTTATTAACAGAACAACGGGTCTTACAACAATTAGATATGAATATTGCAAACTGAATTTAATATTAAGCTGTCTTTGAAATGCCACTTTGCAGCAGGTTTTCAAATGCTTAAAGCACAGCAGGAGACTAACTCCATCTTCAAATATTAAATCAAAACCTTTTTTTAACCTGATAAATCTTTCTGAAAGCAAGTTCTTCTATTCAAGAGAGAATTATTAAACTATCAGGCAAGAAAACTAAACCTCACAGCCTATTCTTGGCACATAGTATGTACCCACAATGATTAAAAACAATAATGAAAAGGATTAATAACATTTTAGAATCGTATCTGAGAACATTCTTAACCAAACACAGGGTATAAACTGCTAATAAGTTCAGTGAATTGGAAGCAGCACATACTCAAACATGGACCCACTCTCTCAGCTAGAAATCTCACGTTAAATACAAGTCAGTTGGAAATGTTGCGTTCGCTGATCCCTACAGCCAGTTACATGCCATTCAAAAGATCAAAGATCTCTAGGAAATGGTAAATGCCAGGGCACCTCACTGTAGAACATCATAGAAGAATGAGAGAGACACATTCTGTGCTTGAATACCTGCTCCTAATAACAGCAGGAACTGTATGCTGTCTTGATATATTTGGCCCATATTAGTGACAGAAACCACTTATTAAGCTATATAAAACAATACATCTCACAGAATTCTGTCCAATCCACATTTTAACATCCCAAGAGAAAAAAGCTTCCCTTGGAAGATAGCCTAATAGAGACAATTGGCAGGAAATACAACCGGTTGTTTCGCCTGCATTTATCTTTTTTTTTTTTCCTCCCCCTCTCTCAGCCTTAGCTCAGTTGCGCCAGGATTTGTATCAGCCAATTCTTTTCCAACTCTGGCAGTTCCAGGACATTTTTAATGTGTTATGTTCTTCCTTTAAACATTGCTACCTAAGTCTCCAAATTTAGCTTACTAATTGCCACCCCCGCCACCCTGTGTCAACAATTTCTTGTTTCCTAATTACTTTGGCTTTTCCCAAACTGTAATTCTGGTAATGAGATACCAAGGAAGGAATGCAGTACTGTGGTTGGGATCACACCAGACTCCTAGCCAAAAGGAGTACACTCTTCATACTCTGTAGTGAGGTGGTTCTTTCCAAAATGAATGGCATTTTTTGGCTATCGCATCATATCATGGTTTGATATCACATTTAATGCCCGTCTTCGACCCACATAACATCCTTTTGGTTTCTGTCCTCTGTATGGTGTTGGTATTTCAGATTATTCTGCTTTTGTTAATTCACACCAGCTCAGCATGTAACTGATTTTGCTGTTTTCTACCCTAATCTCTCTGGGATGCCTTTTATTACTCTTCTGTCCTTGTCATTAATCCTCTCAATGAATTTACCGTCTCTTCCAAATTATTAATGTAGAGGTTAGATAGAAGGCTGAACCTAAAACACACCAATATTCTACGATATTTCTCCATATCTGGAAAAAATGACATAAATTAATTGTCACATGCATAATTTTCATGCAGCTTGTAATTCACATGATAATGGCCCTGGCCGAAAAACTTTTCTATGCTGTTTTTTGTATATGAAACCAAAATTTGCGTATGTTTCATCTACTGTTCTCTTTTCTTTCCTTTGGACTATTTCCATAGCACCACAATATATCTCTGTGATCACTCCGCATGTGTAACCTCAAGCAACCTACTACTGTTGTTTCCAGATTAGGATACACATAGGCACATGTCTCAGAGTAAGGCAGCAGGCTCTGGATCTGCCTCTCAGCTGGTAGCTCCTACCTCCCAGGTGAGAATGGCTCCAGCCAAGATGTTTTTGTTTTGTTCCAGAGAAGATTTTTGGGCAGGGAGGCACAGTCTCAGTTGCATGGCTGTGCTTTTGGTGGCCACATACTAGCCGAGCCTGCTGTGCAGTTATGTGAGGGCTCCACGTCTGCTCACCTGCCTGATTTTATGTTGAAGCAGAGATGTCTGAGCAGCCAGCAGTGATCTCATCTGGGGGAAGTGGAAATAACAGCAGCATGTTTTATAATCCTATTCATACTAAATAAATACCAATATACAATTCAGCTCATTTTCACATGATAGAGATCTTTTGAATGTGGGGACCCAAGAGCACTCAGGATCCTAGGAAAGGAAGATTATTCCCAGGATTTAGGACTGTCCTTGATGCTCATATACACAAATACAGACTTATGCAGTACCAGTGGCCTAACAATCTTCAGAATCTATAAACTTCAGCAAGTTGCCTCTACTCCTAGTGTCAGTGCTAACAGGAACAGCTGTCTGTACAAATATTTAATGTCATTTGGTTACAGTATTTTATGCTCACGAATCGGTCAGGATGCTGTTTGGATATAACTATCTTCCCCTCAGGTATCCCCCTACGATATCTATAGTGTCTCTCTTTGTAATGTACTTTATAAACCCTTTTTATTGCCTTTGAAATTCCCTGACTTGTATGAACATATTGTGTTTATTTGTTTTCACCTCTCCTTTTTATGTTCTTCTAAGTGTCATGGACTGTCTCAAAGAGCTAAGCTAGCAGTTTTAAGTTCTTTGTCTCCTCCTGTGTGGTAGTCTGCAGTGAATAATTATCATTATTGTATTTATCCATTATTTGCAAATAACTTTATGAAAAACCCCTTACTGTCACAGCAGTCTTCCTGTCTAAAACTGTGGCACTGGCACTTTGTTTTGACATATGATGTTCCTCTGCAATATCATAGAATCATAGTCATGGAATGGTCTGGGTTGGAAGGGACCCCAAGGATCATGGAGTTCCAACCCCCTTTCCACAGCCTCCAGGCCTGGATCTACACAAGGCTGCCCAGGGCCCCATCCAACCTGGCCTTGAACACCTTCGGGGATGGGGCATCCACCACCTCTCTGGGCAGCCTGTTCCAGCACCTTACCACTCTCTCTGTAAAGAACTTCTCCCTAATATCTAAGATAAAGCTTCCCTCCCTTAGCTTTAAACCATTCCCCCTTGTCCTGCCATTGTCTACCCTTTTAAAAATTTGATTCCCCTCCTGTCTGTATGCTCCCTTCAGGTACTGAAAGGCTGCAATGAGGTCCCCCCGCAGCCTTTCCTTGTTCTCCAGGCTGAACAAGCCCATCTCCCTCAGCTTCTCTTTGTAGGGGAGATGCTCCAGACCTCTAATCATCCTTGTGGCCTCCTCTGAACCCTCTCCAACAGTTCCACAACTTTCTTGTATGGTGGGTCCCAGATCTGGACACAGTACTCCAGATGGGGCCTCACGAGGGCAGAGAGGGACAATGACTTCCCCGTCCCTGCTGGCCACCCCTCTTCTGCTGGAGCCCAGGATACCATTGGCCTTCTGAGCTGCAAGAGCACACTGCTGGCTCATGTTAAGTTTCTCACCCACCAGAACATCCAGGTCCTTCTCAGCAGGGCTAGTCTCAAGGACCTCTTCTCCCAGTCTGTATCTATGTCTGGGCTTCCTCTGGCCCAAGTGCAACACCTTACACTTTGCAGTGTTGAACCTCATTAGGTTCACCTGGGCCCACGTTTCAAGCCTGTCAAGATCCATCTGGATGGCATCTTCTTTTTTCACCTCTACACTTGAAAGGACACCTTGGATTTTTATTTCACTTACAAGATTCACTCCAGTCTGTTTCATCTGTGCCAACCATTTCAGAATTAATAAACGCACTTCATTTGTCTCATCTGTTTCTTACAGAATTTATAAACATTTTACATGTTTCTGTGTAATTTCATCTTCCTCCATACTTTCTTTTGTGAGAGTCTTCTACTGGATGCAATATGATTCCCTGCAAATGTCAGATCTGATTTTAGGACTACCACCCCACTTTATTCCTATATATATTTTTAACCACACAAAACCAAACCAAATGAAACCAAACCAAAGAACATTATTAGAAACCTCAAACTAGCACCAGTTTCTTTTCTTATCATTTGCTTAAGTTGAAGCCTAAATAAAGCAAACGGTTTCTTACTCATCCATAGATTTGTTGCCTACTTTGTTCAGTGCTCCTCTCTCCCTTATCTTACCAGCTCCTAATACTGGAAGGCAAGCTTGCAATCATTACTATTGGTCTATTCTCAGAGCTCTCCTTAAGGTCTTGAACTTATTCAGGTTATACTCCACATGTGTGTCTGAGTTGTTCTGGAAAGCCCCTGATATTATTTAGGAAACCTCATATTTTTATTATACCATCTTTAGTTGGGTATGTAGAGGTAGATTGTGCTACCCTTTCCTGTATGAACTCCAAATCAATTTATTTTCTAAAGGGCCAACAAAAGGATTAGATGTCTCTGTTCTCTTTCTGCATTTGGCCTTAAATTATTCTTTGGACTTCTATTGTCTCACAAGATTATGTCAGTATAATTACATTTTCAGTGACAAAATGCTTATTGGAGTTACCAATTTTAAAATGTTCTATATGTGATACCTTAATTTTCCCTTTTTTACATCTCTTTATTTCTTGACTCACTACCTGTGCCTCTTGGTCATCATCATGACGTTTGCCTGGTTTGGCTTCCTTTGTCTTTCCTTCATACTTCAACTGTCTTACAGGTCTGAATCACTCTACTCTCAAAGGAAACTGAACAACAGATAGAGGTGAGGTTAATATCCATGCCATTTAACTTCATCTCAGGAAAAAGTTAGATATTTAGCCTAACTAAACTGTCTTACCTACCTCTGTCATTAACACAAAGAGAATGACACTTCCAGCCTGTAATATAATCTACACAAGTTTCTAACCTAGGTAGAATAAATCAGATTCTGAGGAGATTTTCTCTGGAGATCTTCAGCTCTTTCCTTTATTCTTGTGAGAGAATGGATACTGACTTTAACTAGATGCCTCCCATACAGATATCTGAATTTAGAAGAGGCAACACTTATGCTTCCCATTTTCCCTAAAATCTGACACTCAACAAAACTCACCCTATATAACAAGACACAAATACGTTCTTTCATGCATTTGAAATCTACTGCCTGTTGTTTGGCAAAGGTTTTTAAAAAAGGTAGATGTTTGTGATGCCATCTGCCAGCTGAACATCACCATTCATTAATTCACCTTTGGAGTTCTCATTCTTTTGCTCACTTCCAACCTCCCTCGCCTGTCTCTTGAAAACAGGGTATCTGGCAACAGAGTGCAAACATGAAATCTTGAAGAAGTCATGAAATAACATAGTGGGTGAACCAAAGTATGGAACAGAAAGGTACATAATACACATTCTGCTTTCTTTTGTTAGAGATAAATCACAGTCACTGAGTTTTGCATCATTTGTGGTTATGGTAATATTATGTAGACTTGAAAAAACAACGGCTTTAGGCAGCATGTGGAGCCACAGTTCCTGGCAGTTTGGGGTTTGATTGCTCTTAGATGCTAGCTGTGATGGATTAGATATGGACAGCAATGGTGTAATTTACCTGAGTGGGAGAAATGAGTTTCAGCATCTTGGAACAGAGAGGTCTTAAAGCACTCTACGTTCTGAACAACTGTTTTAACAGTCTGCTTATATGTGGGTAACAGTTTTTAAATGAAAATTGCAATTCAGTTGTCCATAGGTGCTTTTCAATGTCTATAACCATCTGGGAGTTAGACCCTACCAGCAACCATGAACCACATAAAGGAAAAAACTCACAGTGATCAAGCGTCACAGACATGGGAAAGAAAGTCCTCACTTGTCATGATCACAGGCCTTACAGAGGTTACAGAATGAACAGCACCAGATATGGACACAAATTCTTCGCTCTTTCTCTTTACAGTGGATCTCCTCTAGAGCACTAAACATGGTGCCACTGGTGGAGCAATGCAGGTGTTTAAGAAAGGACTGTATGGTAATGCAGACATCTGTTTGGTTGGGTCTCATGAAGATCCATATAAGCTGCTTGGAACGCACAGCCAAGCCTTGAGCAAACATTACCCTGATGCAGGCAAGTGACATCTAGAGATTCAGTACATTGGACTGAGAAATATCCTTACCTCAGCAGCATTTGTTTATAACTCAGGCATAATGTATGATGCAGTTTCTGAGCCGTGTGATTTATCCAAACATCTAAAAGAAAGACATAACTTTGCCAGAAGCTTATTCTGGGGTGTCAAAGCAGATTCTTTTTTTTTTCATCAATGGCTGACAATCCTGGCTCCTTTGCTGAAGAGGCTGTCAGTGCTTTTCAGAACATGTGCTTAAAAAAAAATAAAATCTCTGCACTAGGGGAAATATCTTAAAAGCAGTTGTGGAGAATTTTCTCAGAGTCTTGAAAATAACATATATTGTGAAACACTGTTCACAAGGGCATTGAAAATCAGTGCTGCTCTGTATAGTATTTCTTGCAGAAAATCACACAATGTGATTACATACCTCTTGATAGGAGGTGTCAGCTCCTGTGTTACGGCCAAATTCTAACCTGGATAATTACCTTGTGCTTATCTAAATTCCCCTCACAATTTCAACTGAATAAGATCTATTATTTTAGTTCACACCCTAAAATGCTGAAGTGCAGCATTACTGTACTTCTAACCAGAGAGGGCTGCATTTTGGTCATTACTTTTGTAAGAATTTTCACTTTCAGAATGTTGGGCAAATTGTCATTGCATAGAAACTTGTCCTAGAATTTTTTTCTAACATCAGAAATGGGAAGACTTGTAGCTAAAGGAAGCCACTATTAGGTAGAAAGCCTAAAAGGTTTGATGTCACTCAAGAAAAAAGAATTACATGCACACACACATCTAAGTCATAATTAATGTAATATATATCAGCATATATTCCATACACACTCAGAATTGATCTTATTAAAAAATCTTCTTTTCTGAAGCAGAGTAAAAAGTATGAAAGAAATGTCCATGATTTCTCCCTCTCTCCATATTTACAGTTTATGTTTGAATAATTTGCAAAGCCTTCAGAGCCTTCTGCTGCTATACAATTGGCTAAATCAGAGCTGAACAGACAAAACAGGCAAGACCTATGCTTCATCAGCAGTCACGTCAATTAAAGCTTATATACTGTTGGGCTTAATCTAGAACTTCCTAAACTCAGCAGACATTTATGTTTATTAACTTGAATGCCAAGGCTACTGAGACACGTTTGTTTTCCTTCACCTTTATTTTTTAAAGAGAAAATATACTTCACAGAAGCTCCATTTGTGGTCACCACTTCAGTAAATGTAAGCATAAATCCTTCAGGCAAATGAGAAAGTTGATTTCTGAATGCAATTATTTTACTCTCATTAGGAAAAAAAAAAGGAAAAATGAGAAACAAAATCAGATAGTAAGCAACCTTATTTTTTCTAGTCACATCATGTAACCCCGTGTTACGTCTTTTTCAGTTGGCCTGGTCTTCTGATATCTGGCAATAAATTCCCATTTATACATACTTCTGTGCTTTATCCCCTATCTTACAAATTCACAGTTAGTTTTCCTGTTCCAGTTCAGAAAGACCAGAGGTTAACAGATGAAAAAGATGTAGGGTAAAAAAGGCCATCAATCATGTAAATGAAAATCCTTATGGAAAAGGGTGGGCTTAAGGATGCAGAAGTAGCCTTTGCCTTGGCATTTCAGTGCTCTACTTTGGTTTTAGCCACTGCTTTCACATATTTTTGAACTATTGCTGTCTAGAGTCCTAGCTCTTAACCATTTTAATACAACCAGCTATTGAACTGATTTTAGTATCAAGCACAACATTTAAAGCATAAGAACAGGTGGGACATAGCACCAAGAATGTTCTAGAGAGTACAGTTTTCAGCTCAACAACTCATGTAAATGAAAAAGGGGGGAAAAAAGCATAAAACCACCACCTAGGCTTTCATTTAAGGCAAGTAGTCCAGATCTAGGCACCAAAACTTCTGGAAATTAAAGTCACGTTCTATCTGCTAGAAGGTACTAATTATAAACCAGATAACTTTAGTAATTTTAACACAATAGGAACAACTCCCAGAATTATGAGCTTAACCTGTAAAAGGACTGCTTCAGAGTTCAAAACACATGAACTTTCATCCTCACATAAGTTGTGGACACCACTGTTCTGGGACAGAATTTATGTTATGTGAACTTCATTTAGCTTAACTACATTATCCAAATCAAATTAAGTCAAGTCCCCAAAGACAAATTTAAAATTTTACACATATTCCTCACTTGACTTTGTTACACAGTTGAGTTTATTAGTAATTAAATGCTGACAGGAACATCCAATTGAAATGCAAAGGACCAGAGTGTAAGTAACTACTGAATATGCAAAAAGAGGAAAACAAAGGGGGGAAAATACTATTTGGATAAATTTTTATACATCAATGTAGTAACAAATGAGCTAATCTATGAAGGCCATAGCCCTTTGACTCTTGCATAAATTAATAAACCTTTAATGATGTTTTGTGATCTCATATCACAAGCCCCCTTGTTTCTACCGAAAAAAGCCAACTGCGAGTGGTAGGTTTAGTTTCCAGGACACTTCTCCCTGAGATCATAGAATCGTAGAATTGTAGGGGTTGGAAGGGACCTTGAGAGATCACCGGGTCCAACCCCCCTGCCAAAGCAGGTTCCCTATCTCATATCACTCAGATAGGCATCCAGACGAGACTTGAATACCTCCAGAGCAGGAGACTCCACCACCTCCCTGGGCAGCCTGTCCCAGGGCTCTGTCACCCTCACTGTGAAAAAGTTTTTCCGCATGTTGGTGCGGAACTTCCTGTGCTCCAATTTGCAGCCATTGCCCCTGGTCCTATCTCCACAGATGACATGGCAATGCAACCATGGAAAGGAACTTCTTGTCTATATGTAGTTTATTCTTAAAGGCTAATACAGAAGAGAGAAAGCAAAATGTCTTTCCAAAATACATGCCTACTGAGATTGTTCACAATCTGAATTGACCTATTTGTTTTTCCAGTACTAAAGGTCTTTTGTACATTTTCTGACCAAAGTGTAAATTTCTACAACGGAGTTTTGTTCCTCAAATCCTTTAAAAATAACAAAAATAACCCTCCCTGCTAGTCCCAATATTCCTATCTGGTCATTGGTTAGGTTCCAGACTCTGACTTTTCCTTCACACACCTGACTGTGTGTAAAGAGACAAAGTTAACGATATTGCTACTAGGCCAAGTCAGGCGAATAATTTTATCTACATTCAGCTCGCCAGCTGTAACATATTTCTTTACCTTACTGGGAATATTATAAGGATAAATTAATTCAAAATCTGGAGATGCTGAGAATGCACAGCAATGAGTTCCAAAGAGAAAACAATTAAATAAAGCAGCTGAGTGTGTAAACCACCGCTGACCAGTGTTTCTTACACCACTCCACTACTGCCCCCGGACAGAAAATACAACTGGACAACAGGCAAAGAATTACATGTGCTATATACCCTTTGCTGTGCTTTACATTAAAACTCTTAAGCAAGTGTTCTCATTCCCACAGTCTCCATACGGTCAAAATGGTTTTGCACAATTCTTAATAACAGTTTCCTAACCAATGCAACCTGCTTGTCTATCCCAGAATGATGGGTGGGTTGTGATTTAGTAGTTATGGGTTTCAGCAGCACCTAGGTAAAAGACTGTTGGTTGTTTATAGTTACTTTTCTGTTAAATGGAAAATTACACTCTCCAAAAAAAGACTAAGTTATTGGCATTATTCCAACATGGTACTGACTGACAAATGCCAATTTACTTGTCACCATATTCAGCATGCCAGTATTAACATTTTCCTAACTGATTTAGAGTTTTTCTCACATACCAAATTTTAATAGCACCTCCTTAGGGTTATGAACATGTATTTACTATGTGATAGGTTGAAAAAATAAAAGAAAATCCACATTTATTCATTATCGTATATATAATTTATGTTGGGTAAACTGGAAAATGCTTTCAAGAATCAACTAACATGAAAAGCATATTTGATAAACATGAATCTTTTTTATAATTTATATTCTCTTTTTCCAGGTTTCTGCAATATGTTCTGACTTATATCAGGGTACATTATGATTTAAATATAAAGATTTTTTTAAAAATTAATCATAAATACTACACAAAGGGAGATCTAAAAGATCCTAAAAAGACAAGAGGACAATTAAATATATAACTGGAAAATGTGCAGAATCGTAGCTGTAAGCACAGAGAATCGAAAGCAGATATACTCTATTTCTGAGTTTCAGCAGTGGAAAAAAGGATTGTACGTGCACTCATATATCAACCTTTCTAACCTGTCAAAATCACACACTCAGTACACCAGAGCCAGCAAGCAGTTACAGCCAAAACCTAACTGCCAATTTCTTTTGATTTAAGAATAGAAATTTAGAGGTCTCTTTTTAAATTTTATTTTTTCTTTAATGTGGAGAAATACACAACAGGTTTTAAAACTGAGGAAACCATAAAAGCAAAGGAAGAACAAAAGGACTTGCAGAAAGTGTATGCACTTGCATATTATCATTCTCTTGAGTGCTTCATAACTTGCAGTGGCTGAAATACTGATATTTGATTCATGCCTGGGAAGGGAATGAACACTTTCTTGTGTTTAGCTGGGTTTAGCAGTAATAACACACTGAGGTCTGTGGGCTTTACTTCAGCTTAGTGGAACACTTTGAATTAGCCACTGTCAAAACCACTTGACTGGCTGCTCAGTGTACCCTCGTACACAGCAGTGTGCAACCAGCCAATCACAACGCAGAATATTAACAAGGTCATGGTAGTGTAAGACACTCCTATAACTCAGAGATTACAAAAGACATTAAAATTCTGATATTTTCCCATTCATAAGGAAAAGATTGTAAGGAGAACAGAGAATGGCACAACATTAATTCATTGTGTGACAAAGAATATAATGAGAATGGGAAATAGTACAAACATAACTCATTCTTGTTACAGCTTTAAGATTGTAATGTCATGGTTCATATCACGTACTTAGGAAGAAAGGTATGGCAGGAGAAGAGTTGCAATATTAAGCATAGTTAATCTGAATGCACTACACATTATTATATATGCAATATAATAAAAATTTGAAACATTAGTTAGAAATGGTTTGTTAAAATTGTTGTAATTTCTCCATAAATTTTTGTTAACATTTTATTAATGCTGTTGATATGAAGGGTTGCAGTGTATATGTATACTTATTACCAGAACTGTCCTCACAATGTTTTTACTCATGTATATCTTTAGAAATCAATTACAATTAAAAATAAACATATTGAGGACAGTATCTGTGCCTTTCCTGATACACATTACGAATCTGCCAAGACAGAGGCAGTGATGTTTAGTCATTTTTTCTGCCACAGTGAAATGAAATAAAATCATGAAAATGTGATGCATTTACCTCCTGAAATTATGGAATAATTTTAGTTATTGCTCATCTACTACTCAGCAATGTGCCATATCCTACCTAATGTAATTGAAGCATTTAACTGATAAGACATTAAAAATCTTTGACCACCTCAGAGTCTGCCAAAGCCCAAAACAACCTCTTTTATTCATCAGGCTCTATGCAAGATCACCAAATCAATGCATTTTATTTTTGTTTTAAAGGTAAGTCATTAACTTTGTGGTCATTTCTGTTAAATAAAACCAGAACCATTCTCAAAGACACTCCCAGTGTATTAAATTTCAATAAAGCAATAGTATCAGATGTTATCTGCTTACTTGCTTTGACACTGTTGTCTGGTTCTATGTATTGACTCTGACCTTTGACTGGGCACATCCAAGACCAGCAGCGAGGACTTCAGCACAACTTTTGTAAAGTTTGTTTGATCTAAATTGAGCTCCAAATGTTTGTAGGGTTTCAAAAGATCACTTTCAAAGATCCATACCTAGTGCAGGGAATGAAGAACAACCTGTAACTGCTGTATACTTTTGCAATGCACAGGCTGTATTGAGTACATTCAAGATTAAATAACAACAATAATATTAACAACAATATTTCTTGGTTAGCCTTATATAAAGGTTTCTCAGAAGAAACTAAAAGAATTACCTTCTAGGTTATAGAGTAGATACTGCACTTGGAGCACCAGTGGGAAATCACTGCCATCTGAAGGATCTTGGTATCATAACCAAACACATAACCTTAAAAGTATAGCAGAATTCCAGAAACTTTATCCAAGAGCATGCTTCATAAGAGACCTGACAAATCTTTAATAATCTAAGATCTCTTAAATTTTCCAACTCCACCCCTGTGTACAAGTGTGTTGCTCTTGCTTTGGTTCTGTATTGTCATGGAATATGTAACTCCTTGCATGTTTGCAGAGATTGCATTTTACCAATTCTTATTTGTCAGCATTCATACTCCAAACATCTTAGTTCTACATTCAAATACGGTTTTGACCCCTTGACTATCCAATGGAAACTTCCATTCCACTTATTTACATATGAACGTATAATGTCAAGGGAAAGGTAGATGATTATTTGGTTTTATCACATAAATCAACTGCCAACAGGCAACTGAAAAGCAGATTTGTAACTTAAAGATGATATTTACATCGAAGGTCAGACAGGCAGCATTTTTAAGTGGTTCTAGAGGTGCTCTAGAACAGCTTCACCCTTCTTCCTTAACAGAGAAACTCCATTTCCCCACTGCTTCTATACATCGCAGAACCAAAGACAAACAGATGTTGGAAGACGAATGTAGAGGAAATATCAAAAATAATTTAATCTTGAATTAGAAACAAAATGCAATGAAAAGAACAGGTCTTAAATTGAAAGAAAATCTACATGTTTTCTGCTAAAAAGATTTTGAAATTAATCAACATCTAAATAGGATTGTTCATTGTTCATTCAATATTCATAATATTTCAACTAGATTTATTGTGATGAAAATAAAAGCCGCTTTCTTTTTTCTGTCCTTCAATGTGAAAGCTATGATATTAACAATATTGTAAAATTATGGATTAGACTTAGACCATTGATTTGTCCAGAAGACAATTGTTTCTCAAGAATCATAGTTCTATTTTCAGAATATTGGTTAAAATGTAAAGGAAATTGCTTTTGCGTGGTTACTGCTTTTTCTAGTCTAGGTGGATTAATTTGACCCTATATTTGTATGAATAAGTACGTTCCAAAAAGTGGAAAATATGTTTTTATAGTGTTAGTTACATTTTAGTATCCGCATTACATCCGGGTGCGTTGTCAAAACGAGACAGGTGTAAAGACCATGAGCAAAGGAAAAAATGTGATTGTCTGAAGGATGTTATGACAGTTCTGTATGCATAATACATGCATCCCAGGAGGCAATTCTGCATCTGTTACATATATTTATGTATTTTTACTTGTACTTTTGGAGATATTTAAGATTTATGTTGATGGATTCTTTCCCCTTAAAGACAATAAAGGAAAACATGTAACAAGGGTACAATTTTGTTAGGCAGTGAAGAGAGCAGGGTGTGAAAGTTGTACACGTGGTAGGCTCTGTGAAGGTTAAGAAATTTTTATTCTCAACATTTAGTAGCCTTTCTGTAGTGGCTTTCAAAATGCTTTCAAAACAAGCCTCTAATATATTTGATCTTTGTGCAGCTAAAGTATGTTTCTGTTCATTAGAATGACTGAGGGTAAGAAAACAATTGCTAGATGTTAAAGACTAACACAGAAATGATGAAGACATTTGTGAGTGAAAAGAAAAATCCTGAAGTCTCAGGGAATGAAGAAAGTGATGATAAATGAAAGCAACAACACAAGGGTAAAGAGACAGAAAAGATAAAATGGCTAAGGAGACAGTTTTATACAACTAACTGTTTGAAGAAACAACACACTACACACTGTGTTGCACTGTAATGACATCTCCTGACCATTGAATTTTGTATGAAGAGATAGATGAGCCTTCTACTAGCTTCCATTACACAGCAGGTATTTTTTAGTCTCTGATACACAGGAGATTTGAAAAACAACCTTCTTCAGAAAATTCTTAGATAAATTCAGAGGACAAAGGATATCTCTGCTGTTAAATTTTGACTCTTTGAAAGTAAGTTCTGTACAGCCTTCTTTCAATGTTAGAAGAGCATCTGCAGAAAGAAACAAATAGAAAGGTGTGCCTCAAGGCATAAACCAGAAAGAAGCTCCAACTTTCAGTTGTATGCAATTCTACAATTGTGTCTTATATGTTTTTTTGAAGTTTCTTTTAAAACATCTTCTATCAGTCACTGATGGAGAAAGGCTTTTACACCAGATGAACTGCTAATCTGCTATGTCAGTTATTACATATAAAGTTAAAAAAACCCTAACATGTTAAAGACAGAAGTATGAAGCAATGCTTGACAGTGAAAACATAAATTTAATGGATAATATATTCTACTTCCATCCATTTCAAAGCGATTCTCATTTAAGAAGAGCAGAAGAAATGGAGATCCTTTGAGGAATTTAAGACACCCCACAAAAGTTGGTAAAAAAGTTATTGCTACTAACTAGGTGATAAAAGTATATTTTCATATATTATTGATAAAAAAACCTCTAACAATTCGTATTTCCTTTAGCTGGAAAGAATAAGTCAGAAAGTTACCAAATTGTACCCCTGTTGACTAAATACAGTTCATAAAAGAGATCTACAGTATAGCATAAATCATAAATAATGTTATGCTGTCCCCATGAGACGAACCTTTGGGGAAGATGACTGACCTGGATAAAGAGGGAGTTTTTGATGGAACTCAGGAAAAGAAAAGGAAAGAGCCGGCAAAACAAGAAGAATACAGGGATCTTGTTAGGTCATGCAGATAGAAAATTAGAAAAGCAAAGCCCAGCTAGAAATCAGTCTGTCCACTGTTGTAAGAGATAACACAAAGTGTTTTTATAAATACATTAGCAACAAAAAGTGAGCTAAAGAGAATCTCCGTCCCTTACAGGATGTGAAGGGGACCATGGCCACCAAGAATGAGGAAAAGGCTAAGGTACTTAATACCTTCTTTGCCTCAGTCTTTATTAGCCAGACCAGTTGTCCACAGGGCATTCAGCCCCCTAAGCTGAAAGACAGGGATGGAGAGCAGAATGAAACTACCATAATCCAGGAGGAAGCAGTCTACAGCCTACTATGCCACCGGGATACTCACAAATCCATGGGGATGGATGGGATACACCCGAGTACTGAGGGAGCTGGCGGAGGAACTTGCCAAGCTCTATCATTTATCAACAGTCCTGGTTAACAGGTGAAATCCCAGACAACTGGAGGTTTGCCAATGAGATGCCCATCTACAAGATGCACCTATTTATCAAATTTCTTTGCCCTTAGTAAAATCAGTTCTACTAGGATGCTCAGGCATGTTTTAGCACAAGACCCAGAAGCCAGAAAGCTGGGTATTCTTACACAAAGTATTTTCAGCTAGTTTCCTTTTACATTGGAATAAGAGTTTAGGTCACCTTAAGGTAACTGACCAATAGAAAAAAATAGAGCTTTGTAACGTTAAAGCTTTTCTGAACAGGTGGTTGGGTTTTGCTTTGGACATTCTACAGAAGAATAGTATTCTCTGAAGGTCCAACATATTTCATTGCAGGTAGGGCAAAAGATTAATTTTACCCATTAAAGTAGCTCCATAAGCAAATGCAAGTTACTTTGTGAATTCTGAAACTTTGATTTTTCTAGCATTCTTGCTAAAAATCTCTGTTCATCAGTAGAAGATAAATTAATGGGTTGCAGATGAAGACATCTATTTAAGATGTTTAAACCACACAATTAATTGGCATGTGAAAAGTTAAAGAGTGAGTCAACTATAGAACATAAAAATGTATAAGCACATAAACTATAGCACTCTTTTCCATGGCTTAAGAGGCATCATGCCATCCACTTCATTAATCAAGGGTATGCCCCAGGTTTCAACACTTGATGATTTACAGTCATTCTCCATACATGCTCAACTATAAGAAGATGAAGTTCTCTCTACGTTGGAGCGATCATAAGACACAGATCTCAAATTTGAAACGCCAATTTTAATAAGCCACCTTGCTTTTTTTAGTGGTTTCATGGATTCTAATTATCCTAATCAAGAATAGGGCTGGTACTGCTGACACAGTTCAAGCTGCAGTTGAGAAAGATAATTCTAGTACTCAGAACTTTCTTATCTGTATTGTGGCCAATAGTGTTGATTATGATGGTTCTTTATGAAGGAAGGCACCTATTTAGAAAATAGATTGACACCACACCTGATTAGTAATCACTGCAATGTCCAGGAGACAGTGAACACAAATAAATGACTCTGGCTTCCTGGTTTGAAATCTACTAGTGCCTCAGGGGTAAAAGGCTGTTTGCAGGAAAAGCTGAACATAAGTAGAGAATTCTAGCAAGAAGGAGGGAAAAAGAACAGCAGAGAAGGGAAGAAGAAGGAAAAAGGATATAAAATCTTGCTCAAAAAAAAAAGTTATTTTTTAATTAATGGGCCATGCATCACTTCCAAACTCTCACGTTCATGTTTGCACTGTAATGTGTTCAGAATACTTGAGGGGCAAAGTAAAGAAGTATTACTCATCCTCAGTGTCCATGGCAGGATAAGAACTGTGGCATACTATAATCAGGAGTAAGAGACCATGACATTGTGATAGGCCATGGGTAGTTTCAATTTTGTTGTGTATAAAGTCCAACTGCGGTCTAGCTAACTCAGAGGCATAACATAATTCATCCATGACCTAAGCATATGCTTTATTTATCAGCCTATACACAATCCTGATAGTACTCTCTGTCTTCCTACAGAATCTGTGCTGTTTTCTTTTCAATCCACTGTCAAGAGAGAGAACTGACCCAGAGGGATAGAGATCTCTCCTCTGGAGTTCCCCACTCATTGCGGCTGCCCAACTAAATAAGTCTATTTCCTTATGACCTAAGGCCATGTTAATGAGAAGTAACTCTTGTAATTAGAGACTCTGTGGTGGTCCAAACCACCATCGATAAGCAGCAGAGAGTATGAGCTACTGACCTTCAGATCCAAGTGGAGAATGTAATGCTGGTTCAAGTAGTGGACCTCGTGGTGCCCAGTGAGTGGAGGAGACTTGGCCGGGGCTTGTGCAAGCTGTGGCTGGTGGTGGACTACTTGGTGTGCACTGCCTCTGTCTTCAACATCGTTCTTATCAGCTTCAACCAGCTCATCTCTGTCACCAAAGCGGTAAGGGCTGGGCGAGTGAGGCTGCTGCAGGGGCTCCACAGCTGCCCTTTCAGGGAGGATGGGCTGCTTGGGGCACCTGGCTCTCGCACATCAATCAAACACCACAGGAGACAGGGGGACTGAGGCAGCTCCCCTGTGCCCTGGAAATATTTCTGGGGTGATTGGCTTTGGCAGACAAGACAATTGATTCTCACTTGAATATGGGAAGAGGTACTCTGGTTTAGAAACAGGTACAGTTAGTACATGCTGCTGTTGCAGCTAAAAGGGAACAAGGTGTGCTTATTTCCTCACCAGCTACACTTGGATAAGCTTAAGTAGTATTACCCAGCTGAAGCAGATCATGTCCCTCAGAACATAGCAGCACACCTGCTGGAAACTGATAACCCAAGCCAGCCTAGCTGCATCCTAGCACAAAGGGATTTCCTTGCAATGGGTATCAACCCCTCAGGGAAAGGTAGATGTATACAGCTGTGATGGCTCCAGAGAGGCACTGCTGAAATCAAAAGAGCTTCATTTTCACCTGGACCATCCTACCTCAGAGTATTTTGGATGGAGAAGAAAAAAACAAATAAACCTGGTGATAGGTTTTACTCTTCTACACACATTTTTTGCTTGTTCTTCAGCCTCCTGTTCCACCCACATTTCCTTAAAACATGAATTCACCTTTGTGGCTCAATTCCACTTGGAGGAAATGATAACGTTTTTGGCAAAGCCATTTTAGTGGCACCGTCCCAAATCTGACCCCAACTTCATCCCAGATTTCTGCATGAGAAATATTGTGACTGTTTGTGGAAGGATCACTTTTAAAAGTCCAGAGAAAAATTTGCTGTAACTCTCCACTATCCCTTTTCTTCCCATGTTCCTTCACAATCTTGTTGATCACATTCATCCCCACAGTTCTCAGCCGCTCACCTTCCTCCTGCGAGAGGCACTGGGGCGCCGGTAGCGCTTCCTGTCAGCGTTCTGCCCTGAGTTCAGCTGAGCCGCGGCACCGGATCGCAGCGAGTCGTGTCAGTGCCCCGCACTGGGCGCCACTGGTGGCGTATTGAAAGGCCCGGACTGCGATCGCGGTGGATCGAAGACACCTTTAGTAACAACTGAGCAAGCTTTTATCCCCTCTCCTGGCTGAGGCAGCAGCCTCCAGTCAGGTTTCTGGACTTTTCATTACTACAAGAACCACAACATTCCTATACAAAAGGTTGTCCCAGGGGCGTCCTTCTGTCTGCACCTTCCTTACCGTGACGCACAAATCACATCTCTACACGACCCTCTTTTCTACTTTTTCTCTTGCTTTTGCAGCTTCTCTCCAACGATGGGCATGGGTGCTGCCCTGACTGTGGTCCAGCAGGACCCTCATGTCCATTACCATGGTCAGGGCCAGGCATGGAGCAGTCTGGCCCCAAGAGCATTGCAAGAGAGGATGCCACTCCCAATTAGGTGCTCTCCAATTAACGCCTGCCAGGGATTTATTGCACCCAGCGTGTGCCCGCGGGCAGGCTGGGCTCTGCAAGGGGCTCCCGGCACCATTGCTGGCCCAGGGCAGCCCCTGCTTCGGAGAGGCGAAGGGTGGGACAGGGACGTGGGTGGCACCCGGGGGCCCCTCATGCCCGGGCACCATCCCCCTCCCCGGCCTGACAAGGTCACCCTGGGCAATGCCTGCACCAGGGCGGTGCCGGTGCCCTGACAATGGCCCCTTCCCCCGGTGCCCTGGGAATGCCCCGTTCCCCTGGACCCTCCGCTGAAGAAGCAGCAGATGTCGCTGGGGAGCCAGGTTGGACCCACAGTCTCTGGACCTCCCCCCCAGTCTCCAGAACCAGCTCCCGCCGCCCCAGCCCCGCCCGGGACCCACCCCCCACCCCGGCCCCGGTGCGTCTCCGATTCCCAGGCAGCCTCCCGCCGCCCCCCTCCCACCGCTCACTTCTCCCCTCTCGAGCGCTGCCGCCTTCCTCTTCTCATAGAGCTTGTCATGCTGCGCCCGCACACCAGGCGTCAGTGGCGCGGAGGTCGCTGCTGTCACCACCACACCCCAGCGTCTAATGAAAACAACTTTAATGAACCCGGGTCATTAGCGCGCCGCTCCCCCGGTGTCACAGTTTTGTGTAGCTGGGTGCTGGGAGAGACATGGGGCTGTAGAAAATGGTTGTTGTGAGGAGCTGCTGGAATTCTTTGTGGCCCCAAAGTGTAAATATTGGGCCAAAGCGCCTCTGTGAATCACATATAGGAGAAAAAAAACCCTGCTGGCAGCTGCATTTTGCCACCAGAGAAGGGAGTGAGGAGGTGTAACGAGCTGTGCAGACACGCAGGCTGGGGAGGGTTGGGGAGGAGGCGCCCCAGGTGTTGGAGAGAGAAATATGCCCCTGCAGCCTGTGGAGAAACCCACGGTGGAGAGGGTGTTCTCCGCACCCCCCACCCCCGCCCCCCCCGCCCCCCGAGTCCATGGAAAAGGCCAAAACCCCACCTTTGGCCAGTGGAGAGGCTCCACGCTGGATGGAGCAGGTGGAGACACAGAGAAGATGCTGTGACCCTACGTTGGAGCAAGCCTCTGCCAGCACTTGCAGCCCACAGAGATGAGCGAGAGAGAGATTTGCTGGGGGGAGGCTGGTGACCCCATGGAGGACTGGAGAGACATTGGGATTTATTACTGCCCGCCATAGCAGTGATCCACGGCGGGGCAGCTGATGAACAGATAAAGCCCTGTGGGAAAGGACTCACATTGGAGAACTTTGTGGAGGACTGTCTGCTGTGGGTGGGACCCCACGGCATTTATTCCACACCCTCCCACTGCTGCACTGTGGGGGTCCCACCCACAGATATTGATGTGCAGCAGGGGCTGGGGCCCTGGCACGCTGGCTCCCAGGAACCGGGATGGTTCCTGGCATCAGGTGGAACTGGGTATCCCATGGATTTAAATGGACTGACAGGGGTTTCAGCTCGCCCTGGGGGAGTGCAGGTCCGCAATGGGTGGGCTCAGGGGCTGCTTCTCCTCCTCCTTCAGGGTTACACTGCCCGGGCAGTCCTGGCACTGCCACCGCGGGCAAACATCCGCTCTGTATCGCTCCATCAGAGGGGCGAGGAGCTCCCGACCGCTCGCACTAAGGGGTGTCATCTCCACTCGGCCTTTGGCCAGCAACAGCAACACCCCGGGACTGGGAGCCAGAGCTCTTGTGTCCACAAGCCACCAGTTTCCAAGTCCCAGTGGCCACGTTCAAACCACCTTTGGGAATGCTCCACCATTGAAGCGGATTCCCAGTTTGCCCGGAACGTGCCGGCACCACAGGGACCATGGGCAGTGAACCACGATGGGCGACAGCCCCGCTGAGCCCGGGAAGGGGCCTGGGCTGGGGCTGCTTGCTGGTACCAGTGATTCAGTGACATGCAATAATGCTGAGGGGATGGATATAGATAGAGTTTAACAGACAATTAATTAATAGAATGTCAAGTGTTTGTCATAAAACTTGCTGTCTGGCGTAAATCTTGGTGTTTGCTGTGGTGTGCATGAGTGAGTGATTGTGAAATCAAGTTACTGTAAACTAAGTAAAGGGCCCCAATTTGTAGTCCTGAATCCCTGTGAAGAGATTGGTTGGAACTTGTGGTAGATATTAGATGAAGGTTCAGATCAAAAACTTAATACAGATCTCCAAGAGCAATAAAACTAAGAGAAAGGAATATGTGGGAAATTAAATATTTCCACCGTGTCTAATCTAATTGATCCAAGACGTGGTGAATCGCATGCGAAGTTACTGTGAACCATATCCCTTCTTTGTCTCCTATAAAGTTATGAGTCACGTGGTGTAGCAACTTTCTCCCCCTGATGTCCAATAGAGATATAGATAGAAACTCTTGATTAACTGAACAAAACTAAACTGTATTAGTGCACATAACTGTATAACTGAACAAAAACTAAACTTTATTACTATACACAACTACAACAACAAAAAAAAACCAGTAACAATAAAAAAAATAATCAAAATAATAATAAGTGCTGACAAGACAAAACATTCCACTTTAAAGCGTCGCTCCCACATATGCGCATCAGCTGGAGCAGAAGCCTGGGTCCTCTGCCTAGAATTAAAACAACAGAAAAGGAAAATTTTGATTCTTTCTAAATTATCTGAGCTTGAAGAGACCTTTTAGTCTCAGTAACACCCACCTGTCTGGTTGTTCCGGTGGGTATAGCCGCACTCGTTCGGAAGGCGATGACAACCTGAAAGTCTAATGGCAAGGGAACAATATACCACCACAGCCATAGCAAGGACGTTGTCCCTACTGCCTGGCTATAGTGCTGTAGAAGGGAAAATTTACCACTCGTGGAGTTGTAGGCGCATCCTGTGATTCAGGCAAGGGAATTGGGGTCTCACCCTCACCAGTGCCGGCCGCTTTGTACTGCTCTGCTGCTTGACTGCGTGTTCACCTAACTGTGTTTTTGGAAACGCGCAGGCGCAGTTTTCCCCCTACGTCCCCACAGAAAGTACTAGAAAGGGAAGGTTCAAACTGTAACCGTCGCAGTCTAAGCCTAAAATGATGGGTAACAATCAAAGTGGAGCCTCTAAGAAGAATCCCCTAGGGTGTGTGCTAGCCCATTGGAAGGAATTGGTGGGATCAGGAGGCACTGAAAAGAAGAAAACACTTATGAAACATTGTAATCAGTGGTGGCCTTGGTATAAATTAGAAGATGGGGCTAAATGGCCACTAAACGGAACATTAGATTACAACACCTTATTACAATTGATGTTATTTCTAAGAAGAGAAGGAAAATGGGATGAAGTTACACCCTCCAAAACCATCCAGAGTGGCAAAGGGAGTGTGGATTAGTCCCACCACAAGATCCTATGGTACTAGCACTCGAGAGGGAGAATAAAAAACACAAAGGTAAACTGAGGGGGTGTTGCTCGACGTGCAGTATAGGGCAGAGGTGTACCAGACCCGATAAAATTTACCAGGTACCAGAACAGGATCTGAACGATATTTTTAAGCCTCCCCCTCGGCTGCAGGAACAGGATGAGGACTCGGATGCAGCTTATACTTCTCAGCAAGTTATAGAGTCTATTTTCCACACGTCAATCTCACCTCTTTCCTGGGTGTAAACCTGACTCGCACCTTGTAGCGCTGTCCTGGAGTCAGGGTCCCGGCCGAGGGCAGCACCTGGAAGACACAGTGCTTGTTCTTCCACTGCCTCAGTAGCTTTTGTTTAAGGTACAGTGGGAAATACTTGTCCACCTGGGCACAGGAAGGAACCTTGTGAGGTCTCTTTGGTCTGTGAGGACAGACCCTCAAGTTCCCACAGTGCTCTGAGACACCGTCACGGCGCCAAGAGCACCCACATCCAGACCAGATGTGGCCACTACAGCCTAGAACTGGAGGGAAAACCTGTGGGCAGGGCAGGCAGACGGGCAGGCACCGTCCCTGGAGGAGGACGAATGGGTGAAGGTGGCAGAGAAGCAAAGCATCAGCTGCTCAACAAGTCCAGGTGAACCAGGTTGAGGGCCAATACAAACAGGTGGCAACACTGCTCAGGGGACAGGGCACAGCCACAGCTCTTCTCAGCTCACTGGGCTGGACCTTCAGCTCCCTGCTCCCCCCCACGCCGCAGGGAGAAGCTGCTGAGCAGGACACATCCTGCCTCTTGGTCCCCAGAGCCCTGGACTCCAGCTCCCAACACGGCGTCTGCAAAAGCAAGTCCTGCCAAGCTGCTTGCACAGCAGCAACTGCCCAGGGCCAAGCAGAGCCGTGTCCTCTGGAGCAGTGTCACCCCTTGCAGCAGACTGGCACATCTGAGGGCATGTGAAAGCCATTTGGCCTCCTCTGCCCATCGCCAGGAGGGACACAGATAGGAATGCTGCTTCAGCTGAGGGATCCAGGCAGAACCCAGGCACTGGGACAGGGGATGCTACGAGTTGCAGGAGCGAGGGGCCGGCGCGAGTTCCGACGCAGGAGCTGCGTGCCCAAGAGAGGGACTATTTACGTCCTTAGTGCTGACAGGAGGCAGGCAGGGACCTGGAGGAAGTCCTGTCCCACCACCCAACCCTGAGGGGAAGGAGACGCTCAGGAGACCTTGCACCATCCCGCTCCAGTGCCGCTACCAGCACAACTTCACCTGGTACAACTAGGACTCTGCTTGCCCAACCTTTTGTTCCTCCCCTATAACCCCCTCCTGGGCAGCCTGATGTGGAGCCAGCGTCAACCCCTCGTGCTACTCACGGTGCTGGGCAGGACCAGGGGCACGCCAGGCTGAGGACTGTCCGCGGTGGCCGTGCTGGGGCTCAGCACCACGTAGGTGAATCCCATCTTCCCGCTGTTCCGCAGGGTGACCTCTGATTTGGTGACTTCGGTAAACAGCTGGAGAGAAGACAGAGGGGCGGGAAACTGAGGACACACATCTGGATGTTGGCAATCTCCTCCTGCTGACACTGGGATGAGAGCCGATGGACACAACGCAGGAGAGAGGCAGAGGAAGAGGAGGGACGGGCACCTGACTCTCCCAGGCCAACCTGAGGAACCCACGCAGGTATTTATGGCAGCGCGCAGAGGTGCAGGAACCACCACAAAAAGCTCAGTAATAAACTGGGGGATGCCCCACTGCTGGAAACGTCTGGTCAGGCTGGATGAGGCTCTGAGCAACCTGACCTTGTGGAAGATGTCCCTGCTCAGTGAAGGTGGACAAGATGACCTCTAAGGTCCCTTCCAAACCAAACTGTTCTAGGATTTTAAGATACAAGTCCTCAGCACTTTAAGGCGTCATCTGACAGCCAGCTGAAACACAAAGGAGGACCATGGCTCCCACCAGGAAGCTTCTTCTGTAACCAGCCCCCTTGAGGTGGGGATGCTTAGTGGTCTGGACAGCAACCCTTAACTAGTGCCAAGGACCTTCTTGGCTGAGCCCCTATTCAGTCTCTGATCCATCTCCAGTGAGCTTAGTTCCCTCGCACTTCCCCCGCTTCTCGGATTGATGGAGCCCTGGATGGAGCCCTGGATGGAGCAGAGCCTCTGCAAAGGCTCCAAGGAAATTCAGGACAGATCAAGGCAACCGCCCCATCCAGCATGGCCAGCCCACCGTGCTCTCAGTCACCATCCCTTGACCCACTGGTAGGGCATCACTTGTCTTTACGAGGCAGCCACGTACGTGCTGGGATGCCTGGATTCTGCTGGCACTGACAGAGAGGCACTAAGGAGGCATTTCAGAAGGAAAGGGATTTGCAGAGCTTCCAGGGACAGCAAACCAAGGACACGGGGCAAGATGTACAGGGCCAACAGCTGGCAATGTTGGGGGGGGCTGACTGCAAAGAGGTAAAATGGGCATTGTTCTGGGACATTCTCTCACACGGTGACTGAAGCCCACGGTAACGTTGTTCCTGGTTCCTTTTGTTGGTCTATGGAGAGCACTGAAAGAGACCATCTCCTTGGACCCCAGGATCCGGGAGCGGATCTGCAGATGGATGTCTCAGGGCACATCTCCCTGGAGATCACCGTCTGCCCTGGGAGCCAGAGTTCATTGAAGAGAAGGGATTCCCAGCTTCAGGAGGGGAATAGAGATGACCGTTAAAACCAGCTTGGACACAGGACCTGTCACCCCAAAACTGCACCTCCAAGCCAAACAACCAAAGAAGCCAGTGAGAGTCCTGGACCTCGGTGGGCAGCCACCTGCCAGGGATGGTCTCAAGGATTCCTGCCAAGAGAAGCGCCTGGTACCTGCAGCCTGCAGTCCATCTCCGTGCTGTCCAGGAGGTAGTGGATGAGCGAGGCCTCCCCACGCAGCGCAACCTCATAGGTCGGGCCTCCCTCCACGCGGCACAGCGCCGTGACGCGGGCAATGATGTCTGCATGGCTAGAGAAGGTGACCCTGACCCGCTCGCTCTCGCCCGGCTGCAGCACGCCGTACAGCGGCAGGATGTGGAAAACCTGGAGGAAGGGGAAGAGACACTGAGACATCAGCTGTGGAAATGGGTGCAGGAGAGGAGGGAGCCACTGCCTGGAGCAAAGGACAGACATGGCTGGAGGGCCTCTTCCTCAAACCCAGTCTCATCCTGCAGCCACCCTGCTTAAAAGTGGAAAGACCATGGGGAAAATCTTTTCCCATACTCAGTAATGAATGTGTTAATTAATACTCCACGTTAACAGTAATTTGGGAGGTCTCTTGGCAGCCAGAAGCTCTCTCTGCTGCAGAACGGGCCTCTCACTGCCTCCAGAGGAACACCAGCACACGTCCTTAGGGCCACCAGTGTGACCACGGAAGAGAGACAGGTTCCCACTCACCTGGAAAACAAGTGCCATGGGCTGCAGTAAGCAGCTGGTGGGGCTGAGCCAGACCACTCCGCTCGTGGCTCGACCACCTCATCAAGCCAGGAAGCAGCTGAGATGGGACCTGGGCGCAAGCCAAGTACAGGTATGTCCCTGCCAATGCTTGAGCATGGGTCCAAGCCCACCCACAGATGAGACACGGGCTCCAACTGTACATCCTACATGCCAGCTTGCAGGAGGAAGCGGGGTACACCAGGCGCTCAGGGCTGGCAGAGACCCCAAGGGTTCCATTGTGCAGCCTGGTGCCAGCCTGGGCCTGTTCGCTGCTGCCCGAGGAACGTGCCAGAAGCCTGATGCCTGGGACAGGGCAGCTTCTCTGTGACAAACCAGGAGTACAGCTGCAAGCAAAACTCCACCAACAGGAAAATAAAGACTTGGGAAGCGCTCGGCGCAACTCTCCTGTTCTGGGTGGTGCTTTGTTTCCTCTCCTGCACTCATCAGCTGAGGAGCTCAGCTGGGGGACTCTTCTCCACAGGCACCTTCCTGAAGAAGGCAGCCGAGATGGGTTCCTGTCTTCCAGCAGTGAGGAGCTGGTGTTTAAGCTCAGAGGTGCCACCGTCCAAAAGGAACCTTGGCCCTGGGCTTCTGACCCCCTGCTTATAGATGAGGGCTTTGTGGTTGCTCTGGAAGTTTAAGAGGTGAAGACATGCTTTGTGCTACGGCCTTGGCCTCAGCAGAATCTACTACAAAGATTTATGGGGCATCTCCCCAGGAGATAAGGTACTGGGGAGGGCAGAGTCTTCTCATCTTTCCATGCTTTTTGTGGTTTCTATGTTTCTAAACCCAGAAAAGCTTCACCAAGCACGTGTTCCCAAAGATGCTGACAGCACTTTCCTAGGCCTGTGGTGTCCCACAGAGGTTACATGTGCGTGCATTATTCTGAGGGTGGGGAGGCCCTGGCACAGGGTGCCCAAGGGGCTGTGGAAGCCCCATCCCTGGCAGGGTTCAAGGCCAGGTTGGATGGGGCTTTGGGCAGCCTGGGCCAGCAAGGGTGTCCCTGCCCATGACAGGAGGTGGGATTTGATCTTTACAGACGCTTCCAACCCAAAGGCTTCTGGGATTCCAACTTCTCCCTCCCCACAGGCCTGCATCCAGCCCCTGGCCCTGCTGCCAAGCCCACTCTCCGGGCAGCAGAAGGAAGGCTGGCACAGGCACGGGCCCTCTGCAGTAAGCTGGGGGAGGCAACGCTGGTGGGAGGTGTAGGAAAACACCTACCTCTGTTTCCAGGGAGTCTTCTGCATCTGGTGGCTGTGGGACAGAATCCCCCACCCCTGCCAGGGCTTCAAATAGTTCCTCCACACTCCCATTCCCGAGGATGCTCTCTGAAGGCGCTGGGCACTCCAGCTGAGCTCCCTCCTCCTTTGGTGGTTTGGCTTCTGTGAAACATTTCGGCAAACCCTACCAGCGGGAAGGTCTGGGGCTGCTCACCTGGTCTGGCAGGGGCTGCTGGGACGCACTGCAGACCCAGAAGGGTTGCTCTACCATCAGGACGATGCTGAGCGGCAGGGAGGAGGTGTTTTTTAAAGAGAGAGGCTTGTACTGAAGGCTCAGGACATCGCTGGGTTGCTAAAGAGAAGGGGAAAAAACAGAGAGGGGGGTGAGTTACCACCCTTCGGTGAAGTTAAGCAGTCCCACCTCTAAAAACACGGTCGCTTTGCTCACAGAGCGCCTCACGGAGGGGTTGGGGGGGTGAGGAGGGCGTTTGGCATCCATCGGCCACAGCGACCTGCTCTCCCGCCCCAGTCCCAACACAGGAGCATGGCTGTGAGAGGCCCATGCTGTTCTTGTGGGTCCCACACACCTGGCCATGGGCTCAGCAGCTCGATTCAGCCTCCAGCTCAAGAAAGGCAAAATAGAGCTGGAGAGATGGTCCCCAACCCCACAGGGGAGAAATAATCATCTCAGTGTTGATGGCAATAGCTTGGTCCTGCTCAAACCAATGGCAAAGCCCTGAGGACTTGGAGAAGATGTTTAACTTCCTTCCCTGAAGGCCATCACACCCCTCCGTGGGCTTTCAGTCCTCAGCCATGCTACTAAACACCAGGACCCAACCCAGAGACCTACCTTCTCCACCCGGGAGGACATTGCTCTGGATGACACTTGCAGGGTGGGAGCAATGAACTCGCACATGACATCCACTTGCATTATCTGTCTCTTCCTAAACTGGTTCCCCACGATGGCATGACACACCAGCCGCTCCTTCACTACCTGTGGGCAAGAGTCACACGTCACCCACCAAGTGCCAGCAGGGAGCCCAGAAAACACAATGGAATTTGCAAGCTGCGGACACAGAAGGAATTTGATAGCCTGGATAAACCCGTGCCATGGGATCTTGGCCATCAACCCTCCACAACTATTACACTGCCATAAAGCTACAGTCACTGGTCTCCTTGGTAGTCCTCTCTTCATGCTCCATCCTACTTATTCAGAAAAACCTCGGGACTCACAACTGCACGGGGACAGTCCCACCGCAACCAACTGAGCCGGGAATCACATCTTGGAGCCTCTGCCGAGGCAACCCTTTCAAAACACCTTTCAAAACACAGCAGGAGCTTAATGTAGATTTATTCCACCTTCACCTAAACATCTGTGCCCAGTGGGCCTGGAGTGAGGGAATGTGCCCCAGGCTTAGCTGGCAGCTCCTCTGCAGAGCTTCCCCTGGAAAGAAGGGGCCAGGAAGAAGATGACACAGCGATTCCGCTGAGCTACCCCCGCTCTGAGCTGCCATCCAAGGGCGCTGCCGGAACTGACCGCCCTTGGGACACGGGGCCGGCCGAGAGCCTGGGGTGAGCTGTTCTGGGAATACTGATACAAGTGGAACTGTCAATTCTAATGATCCCTGGGAGCAGCTTCCCCCATGGAGAACATCACTCCCACCATTCTGGCTGCTGTTCCGGGCTCGTTTTTCTCCTCCAGGACTGGGCTCTAAGCAAGCCCTCTGCCCATGTTTGTCTGCAGAGGGAAAAAAAACGCTGCTCCCCTCCCTTCCCAGGGCCTTTGTTTTACTCCCTGCTTTCCCCAGAGAAATTACCTCGCCATTTCTCAATCCACTCCCTGCCTCTGCTCCTAGGCTAAGCCTAACTTATTTTCTCTGCCCTTCCTTCCCTGTAACCCATCATTTGCCCCTGTTCCTTCAGCCCCTATTTTGGTATGGGCAAGTTGCCTTGATGGTAGCTATAGAAACACCCCAAAAAAACCCCTTTGGGAAGTGATGGTGGCCAGCAAGGAGCGCAACTGGTGCTGACATGGTCACTCGGGGTGTTGAGATATTTTCTCGAAAGCACTTGTTCATCTTCTCAAGGAGAAGTCAAGGGGCTGCTGGAGAAGCCCCAGTGAAGGTGATGTGATGGGGAAAGCTCAGCACCCGTGGGGGACCTCACCTGAGGAGTGCTGGAGGAGCCTTCCAGAGTCATCTCCATAGTCTGGCCTGGCATCAGCTCCATTGTCAGGGGTTGAATCTTAAACACAGAACTGGCAGGTCTGGGGTTCTTGGAGGAACCTTCGCCCTTGGTTTGGGTGGCAGGATGGGGAAACGGGGGGGAACCTTCCGTTCTCCAATAGAGCCGATGGATGCGTCGTCCTGCGTTCGTTATCTTGAAGTGGTAACAACAGGGATCCAGGCTAGAAGAGAAGCAGAGATGGAAAATGGCTCAGGAACTGCCTCTTCCCAGCACCCACCTGGCTTCAGTGCCTCGCTGGCCTTATCTCACCACTCACCCAGCAACAAATCCACCTCCAAAACCACTGACCCAGCTCAAAGTTACACCAAGAGCCAGACCCTGGTTGCCCCGAAGTTTATCAGCATCCAGCAGCCAGCCTGTTTGCGCAGAGCAAGGAAAAGCTTCACCAAGGACATCAGCATCTCAGTTATTCCCCCTCGTCTCTCCCATCCCTTCAGGAGCACCCGACTCCTCATCCCCAACGTGTCATCCTTGGGCTGAACACTGAAGCTGGTTTTGTATTGTGGGAAGCCAGATGTGCTGGGAGAACGTGGGATCAAGCGATGTTTCCCCGACACGAGCACAGTACCAAGACCAGATGGAGCGGCTGAAGGACCAGAGCAACAACAAGAGATGAAGAACTCGAGCTCGATAGAAAGCCAGATTAATATTCCATGGAGACTGATTCCTTCACATCAAGGAACGCTGACTGCAGGCCAGGCTGGAGGAATTATTTTACCCCCTTTAAATCTGAGCACGGCCAGGAAACAAGAAGCTCCTGCAACAGTTGGTGTCTGTCCAAGGGATGGAGGATGAGCTTGCAAACCTCGTGTCTGCTGCACGTAGCGAAAGGCAAACGCAGCAGCGACAGCAGAGAACAAACCAGCCCTGGCCACAGGCTGCTCAACAACAACGGGCCCGAGCTGGGCAGGAAACGGTTTATGCTGCCGACAGCAGCGGGGGAAAGCTTGGAGCAGAACCTGCAGCTCTGGGAAAGCCCAACTCATCTGCCATGCTCCCTGCTCCCACCTCAGCTCACCCGGTTGCAGCCCGGCAGCTCCACAACCCGCAGGCCAGGAGGTGAAGGGGGGCAGAGGACACGAAACTCGGTAGCCTTGTCCTCTGTGTTGTGTAGCTGAGTTGTGGCCGCATGGAGCACAGGACATGCTGGACAAGTGTCCCTGCTGACGTGGATGGCTTGTGGGTGCATATTTGCACCCCTAAAATCTATTCTAAATGCTTAAGGTAGGATTAACCTGCTGGCTCTAACCAAAGGTTAGGGTATGGGAGAACTGTGGACCCTCTTTGGGCAGGGAAAGGAACAGGCACCTGGAGAAGCTGATTCCTTTTCCCAGGAATGCTCCAAGAGGTCTCAAACACCTTGAAAAACCTTATTTCCCTCCCCTGTTCCAAGAACCTGCCAGGTTCAGACACACACGGTAGGATCAAACCAATGCCCTTCTCTGAGCTAAGCTCTTGCCATTAACCCTCTCCCTTTATCCCACCCAACCTCAGGAGACTTCTCCTCCGCTCCCTTTCAGGGCCGGTCCTGCAGCCACCATGGCTGCTCCGTGCTGTGGTAGCTGGCGGAAGAGACAGCAAGGAAAACAGGCAGGAGAAGGGAGGAAAGAGTATCTACATCTGATAGAGAGCAGCCTGGCAGGGGACAGGAGAGAGACAGCAAGCTCAGAGATGATACAGGGCAAAGACAAATTCTGCTGCTCCTCCCGGACTCCCTGGGGCAGAAGGGAAACCAAACAGCGCTGGTAATTTAGTCAAGGAGTTGCTAACAAGCTACTGCCAAGGTTCTCTGCCACTGCCAGACCATACTCCACAGCCAGTGAAGAAGCCACCAAGGCTACTGCAAAAAGTACTGTGTACTGTGTTTCTACTTGGAACGTCATGTTTCCCAGCTGGAGGCTTCTGGAACCTGCTGTTTTCTTCCAAATCTTTACTCCATCAAGCCAGAAAATACATGGATTCTAACCCAGGGCAAGTCGGGAACCATTTCCCAACTGGTGTCTGGCTCAGTGGCTTTCTGAAGGAATCTAACAACTTGAAAACCGCCCAGAAAACATTTCTAAAGGAGTTCCTGGGGCTTCAGTGGCACCGAGCCAGGACTTGGAGTGCTGGAGGAGAACCAGCCCCAAGGATTTCAGCAGAACTCCTCCTTGCTGGGCCCACGGCAGAGCCCGGAGCAGAGAGATAACTTACCTGAAGTGGGGGCCCAAGTTGAGCTCCGGAGCAAGTGGTTTGTCCGTGACGATGGTGGTGCCAATGCCGAAAGCCCGGATGAGGACGCTGTAGCTGTGGCTGTTCTCTATGGACACGATCACCTTGTCCTTGAATTGTTCGATGTCATCCAAGTTTGCTATGACAGTCACAGCCACCTTGGTCTCGGGGGGGATCACTCCTTTACTGGGCTCAATCCTGCAGCGCGAGCGTTTGCCAGCCTGTAAGACACGGCAGACGCTAAGTGAGCACGGACACCACGGACCCTGCTCTCTGCTGGGGTGCAGGAGAAAGGACTAAAGACATGAGGGTAAATCCATAAAGGCTTCGTTTCCCTAAATCCAAGCGTCTGGAAACAGCAACTATGCTGGAGCTTGTATTGCACCCTCCTTTAACAGACCCACTTCTTTAACCCTGTTTTGCCCAGCCCAAGGGATGCTCATCCTCGGGAGAAGCTTTATTCCCCTCCAGCCTCCCCTTGGGAGAGCACACCAAGGCAAGCTGCATCTCTCCTGGCTTCCCCACAGACGGGTTTGCACAAAGGCTCGAGGCCAGGACTGCTCAAACCCCACTGCAGCAGCCACGCAGCCAGGGGATACGGCCGAGAGCCTGAAGGATAAACTCTGCCAAACGGGTTGAGCAAAATCCTGATGCCCAAAGTCTTCTTTCCCCAAGAGTTGGGCAGTGCTTCCCAACAGCCCCCCCAGGACTGAAGCACTCCGTTCCCACTGATCATCAGCCGCAGTGAGGTGCCCTGGCACTCTCTGCTTCGGGAAATCCAGCTCTGAATGTTTACAGAGGGGCAGTGAAGAAACAAGCAGGAAGAAACCTGCCAGCTGTGCCCTGTGGCCATGGCCCCAGCTTCCTCTCTTCCTCTCCTTTTTCCCACATTGCCCTTCACAGATGGGGCGATCAGGGCGCTGGACCCCCCAGTCCTTCTAAAGCCACATTCACAGGGAGCAAGCTGGCAGCAGAGCAATGGTCTCCATCACCAGGAGGAGCTTGAAACAGATGCAGAGAGAGCAGGCAGATGGTCAGGAAACCCGTGCTCCTTTCAGGAGAAAAAGGCTACGGGCTTCTCTTCATCTCAGAGCTCCAAATACACAGCTCAGAGCAAAACACCTCCCACAATGTAAAGCCAGAACTTGTGAAAAGGACCTGGGACCAATTTCTGCTCAACCATCCAGGAAAACTCCCTGCCTTAGTGAGGAGTCCTCCAGTGCTGGGCTCCTCTTGCTGCGCTGCGGTGGAATACCTTGCTGCTCTCTCAGATAGCAACATGGAAACATCACGTACAAAAGTCAAGTCCCAGGCTGCTATGGAGCCATCATTTCTGTTGGGAAATATCCCCACAGATACTTACCACCTCTGCCCGGAAGGATGCAGGGATAACACTCTGGTTGCAGAGGTAGAGAGTGCGGGAAGCGTCTGCCAGAACTTGGATATTGCCAAAATTGATCTTGCTGGGATACACGTGGACAACTGGTCCCTCTCCAATGGCCTTCAAGCTGATGGCCTGCTCCAGGTAGGGAAGATTAAAAAAACAAAGGCAAGGGAAAGTTTAAAGAAGAGATGGCTCTCAGGGCACCCCTAGACTGAGGGATGATTATGGCTGTCGGACGTTTGCGGTGTTGTAACACCGATGCAGAAGGCCTGGAGCAAGTGTGGGATCTACAGTGATCCCATCAGGAAGCCACAGGCCCCTGTTACTGGGGGTTAAAGAAAACCAGCTCCCCACACTTGATTTCCCCCCTTGCTCAGCTCTCCTTCCTCTACCCCATGCCTGCTCCTGCTCCTTTTCTTGCTCCCGCTCCTTTTCCCGATGGATCCTGCCCCAAACTGTCCTCTAGGACTTCCAGACAGCCACACTTGGCCGGTAACTTCTTCCGCATCCCCCACAAAGCTGCCCCCTGAAAACCAGCGCGAGCCCCCAGCAAAGCAGGCTCTTGGCAGCAGAGATCACGTCCGTTGGCTGCCTCTCGGTGCTGCTTCTGGGCACTGCCAGTACTACAGGAACAAGAGATTCATTATTCATTCTGTCCCTCAAGCAGGATTGCTTTACTCTCCAGAGCCTGAGACCCTCCAAGTTTTCTTCTTGTAAAGGCCATGGTAGGAGGAGGAACACGGCTTCCTGTGCTGAGCCACCTTCTCACAGCACTAAAAACCAGGGAACTTCATCTGCTCTGGTTGGACTTCATCAGTTCCGAATCATAGAACCGTCTGGCTTGGAAGGGACCTCAAGGACCAGAGAGCTCCAGCACCCTGCCACAGGCAGGGCCAACAACCTCCACGCCTGGAGCTACACAAGGTTGCCCAGAGCCCCATCCAACCTGGCCTTGAACACTCCCAAGGATGGAGCACCCACCCCTTCTCTGGGCAGCTCCTTCCAGCCACCCACCACTCTCTCTGGAAAGAACTTCCCCCGATATCTCATCTAACCCTTCCCTCCTTCAGTTTCACTGCATCCCCCTTGTCCTGCCAGTGTCTGCCCTTTGGAACAGCTCATTCCCTCCTGTTCCTCTGCTCCCTTCAGGGACAGGAAGGCTGCAATGAGGTCCCCTCAAAGCCTTCTCTTCTCCAGGCTGAATAAGCCCAGCTCCTAAGAACACTTCAACCCTTCAACAGAACCCGAACACACAGAACTCCCAGCACTGACAATCGCTGTGCGATTCACCGGAGGACACGGAGTGGGATTTAACCTCAGCACAAACCAGCCTCCGTGATGGAAAACCTTTAACAATGGCCCACTCGAGGAAAAGGCACTGACAGCTGTCAGAATCACTAGTCCAGTTCAGGCAGGAGCAGCGTCTGTAAACGCTCGTCTCTTGACAGGGCACTGTGCAAGAGCCAAAAAAACCCCAACAAGTCACGTACCAAGGCTGGTACCTCAAAAATAGGAAGCTGAAGCTCCGGGAGGAGGGAGGTAGGGAGAGCTGAGATCTTGCTGATGCTTGCCCAGAGCTGCCAGGAAGAAGGAGCTGGAGGGAAGAGCTGGAGGGAAGAGCAGTGTCTCACCAGCTACCTTGGCTTCCCAGTGGCAGTGGGGTGGAAGCAGCAAAGGCAGGGCAGAGCCCTCTGGAGGTGGACACAATAACATCTGGCAGATGCTCAGGCTAGCTGCTTTTAACGAGGGAACGTGCACTAACACAATGAATCCTCACCAAGGAGAAGGCTTATTAAAAAGCCAACGAAACTCTTCATCTGCTGTCTTCTTCAAGGGGGAAAGAAAAACCCTGTTCAACAGCGTGACGGGCAATGTGACACCCGTGAAAGGCGATGGGACCTTTGCTCTGGGTAATACTGCTGCACGTACACCCCCCAGCACCACTCTGGCTTTGCTTCTGGGTACCATAACGTCACGGTAGATCCTTTAGGAAAGAAGAGCATCTGTCCCTGGCAGACAGCCGCGGTCCCAGTGACCACCAGTAACCCCAGGTCTGGGTTTTACCAGCTCCTTCCCACAGAGGATGACAGAATACACCACACCAAAGCTGGCACGCAGCCGCTGCAAGCCCAACACCAAGCGACAGACACCCAGAGGGACTCAACGCAATGCAAGGTGCGGCCGCAGACTCTGTATCCGCGCTGACGGGGTGACTTCAGAGCCAGCTCGCGCTCTGCTCCATCGTGACGCACTGCAGCCATTCCCCCGGGGTCAGGCTGACGTCACAGGATCCCTATGGGGAGGATTTGCCACCAGTGCAGCATGTGCAAGTTGATGCTCTGCTAGCCCAGAAAACTTCAGATGAATCCACTACTCTGCTTAGGCTATAGGAAACAGGGAGAATGCCGCCCCACGGCTAGAAACTCCCATCCCTGCGCTCAGTACACCCAGGGAAGCCTCTACCGGCGCTCACGGCGAGGGAGCGGAAATGCTGCAGGTTAAAGACCGACTTCACGGGCTTGCGGAGCCACTCAACCCCCTGCCAGGGAGAGCTGGGCTCCTCCAGCTGAAGCACAAGGAAAATGAAGATGACGTTCACTTCCAAAGGCAAATACTTTAGGCAAGGTGAAGCTTTGAACCCAGAAGCCGTTAGCTCAAGGAGAAAAGCTTTGCAAGGAACCTGCAGTTAAACAGCAGGCTGGTTCTAGAGGGCAGAAATCCCCCTTTTCCAGGGAAACACCCCGTCTACACCCAAGCAACTGGTTTGTCCCACTTCACGCTTGCCTGTCTCTCCTACCAGCACAGCCACAAAGGCCAGGCTTGAGATGTTCCCTGGCATCCAGGGATTGAGCAGCATTGTTTCCATCTGTTTTAATGACAGTTTCAATCCCCAGCCTGCTTTCAAAAGGCCAGCCTCCCTTTCGGGTACAGAAAGCTTAAGGTTCCTGTAGCATCCTACTTCATACTCAGAGACATGGCAAGACATCCTGAAACAGCCGCTTCCAAAGTTAGTATCATTCTAAACTAAAATTTCATTAACTAAATTTGTTCTAGATTTCAGCTAGATGAAGCCAGGACACTACACAAGGCATTCTCCTGCCTACATCTTGCTGTCACTGCTGCTGCTGTGGATGCCTGAACGCTAACAGCATCTTTCAGGAGGCTCCAGAAACACCGTCAGGAACGCTTCACCATTTCCAAGCCTGTGCTGGGAAAAGGAAGAGTCCCTGCATTGCAGATGCCAGGGGTGTGGAGATGCACAGGGCTTTATGCAGAGATATGACGGATACTTCTCAACGTGATGGGCCAAGCTCTCAGCGTGGTTTCTCACACAGGCTGTCCCAGTGCCCTCCTGAACAAGTTCCTGCTCTGAAGCAGCAGCTCCTGTTCACCTAATCACGCAGCAGAGTCTCAGCTTCAGGGACCATGCTGGGTTGCAGACTGCGCTCGTTATCCCGTCTCTCCTATCTGTAATTATGTGCCACATCGGACTCTCAGACTGTCACCTGCCCAAGAAGTCCCACCAGCCTTCCTCTCCTCTAGACCTTGGCTGTTGCTTGTACCACGAACCCCTTTCCTTGTCCACCCTGGCTGCGTACTGCAGCCCCGGGAAGGATCCCTGGAATTAGGAACCTCGAGGACTCACCAATGGGGATTTCTTGTTCCCAAGCACAGCGAGCACAGCAGAAGCAGACTGATGTCCCAACTTCTGGGCTTCCAGCACCAAGGGGATACTGACAGAGCTGTAAGGCTTGATGATCCCAGAGAACACGGGGCTGGAGTACAGCACAGCATCGCCCTGCTTGTGCTTCTGTAAGAGACAAAATCAAACCCAACTTCAGAGCGACCTCCGACGAAACCTGCACTCCTTAACATCTACCATCGGAACCCAGCTAGGAGAGCGGGATGGGCTTTGCATCCCAAGGGGGTCCAAAAGCTGCTGCACCCACAGACATACACACCCATGCCAGCAGCCTCCTCACAGCAGCTTTTCACCACCCTGCATAAAATCAACCTAAAGACTAGAATACAAACCTCTTCCCAAAGTCTATATTAGGGGTGTGTGTGGGTGTGGGTGTGTGTGTGTGGGGGTGTGTGTGTGTGTGTGTGTGTGTGTGTTCTTCTACACCCAAATGTTTGCTGAAAACAAGAACCCCATCTGAATATAAACTAGCAAGGTCTTACCCCACTCCTTTGTTATTATTTTCCTTTCCCTTAATAAACCCTTGGAGAACTGTTGAGGGCAGATGCGATGTCAAACCTGAGGAAGGAGCCTGTAGCAGGCTGGAACGCGGCTCTTGTTCTCCAGGGTCAGCGGCCGCTCGTATTGGAAGTTTAGGAAGCACCGGCCAAATGTCACAGTGGGGTCCCGCACTTCCAGCTGAGGAGCGATGCATCTAGGCAAAGAGATGTCCCAAAGGGAATGAGAGATACTGAGAGAACGTAGAATGTGTTTCCTTCTTGAATAGGGCACAGTGGAGCGGAACACATTTGTCACTGTCAGACAGACATGTATTACCCCGACAGCAATACATCGCCTTCAGCTTCCTCTATTCCCTTTGATTCGTCCACCTCTTGTGAAGGAGGAGCAAACTCGGGGTCTCTGCACCGCAGCACCTTGCCAGCACGGCCAAGTGCTCTGGCAGAGAGCCGTGCCCTGTCCAAGAGCTGTCTGAGAGGAACCCTGGCCCCAGGAGGTCTGCAAAGGCCCTCCTGACGGTCCCACAGCAAGCCCTGAGCTCTGGAGGAACCTTCCCACCGAGGACTGGTGCAGTACGGCCCAGTATCTCAGCAGAAACTACTCCCTCCTCTCCAGAAAAGGGGCCTGAAGAGCCTCAACTGCTTGCCGTGGTGATGGAAGGTCCAAGCCAGCCCCTGCCTTACGCAGTGGGTGGTTGTTATAAATAAATTCACAGTCCAGGCACTGACCGGACGGCGGAAAAGCACCAGTGAGCTGCATCCTACTGGTAATGACACCGACACCCACAGCACAGTGGGATCCAGCCTGGCTGCAGCAGGAATGACTTCCGGCTTAAGTGTGAGAACATTCATGCTCAAAAGGACCAGAGGGAAGCAGCAAAACCTGAGCTCTCCTCAGCATCAAGGACTCTGTTTCTCCTTCGGAACATCTTGCTGTTATTTTTCCTGCACCAGTCCTGCCCTAAGCCCCTTCCCCATTAGCACGTGCCTTCGTTAAGCCAGACAGACACCAGGCTGCTCCCCACATCCCAAAGGAACACTGTGCTTTGGTGGCAACCCAGATCCAGTTCCCCCACTGACTGCTTGCAGGAAGGAGGAGAGAGACAGCCCTTTGGAAGTCTGTTACACCTCACCCACCAAAGAAATAGGTCTATAATTAATCTAATTAATATAATTAAGAAAAGGCTGGGGGCCATGCCTGTCTGGTGAGCACAGATGCTCCTCAACACTGGCTGCTTTCAAAGCCCTGCTTAATGAGCTCGTTAAGTAATACTTCTCGTTTGGAGCTGGCCTTTGTGTGAGGGAAGGAGAGAGGATGCACCAGGAGAGAGGACACGCCGCGAAGGAAAGCGCCGATACCTGGCTGTGAGGAGCAGCCCCAGCACCTCCTTGCCGACACCGTCCACATCCACCACCAGCGCCAGCTTGTACTTCTTCACGGTGTTGGAGCACAGGGTGACCTGGTGACAGAGAAGAGCGTCAAAGACCTTCACCACCCCCAAAAACTATCATTCCGTGTGTGGCGTCCCCTGATTCTCCTTCCATGGTAAGGAGAAGGATTTTCCCCTAATCCTTCTGCTGCTCCACATGTAGAGCAGAGTGTGAGAGCAATAAAGGTCTCCTGACAGCATCTGCTTGGTTCAACACCCCGTGGGGTTAACAGGGTGTGTGTAAGCTGAATTAAAGCCTAATCAGACAACTGCTCTGCTCACCACTGTATTAAAATTCATCTCGGTTCTAATCTCAGCTACAACAGCGTAAATCCCGGGGCAATGCGCTGCCTCAAACCCAGCGAGTTCAGCTTTGCAGCCAGGGCCAAACGCAAAGCGCCCCACAAGTTGGGTGCAGGTCACACCTGGCAGAGCTGCTTCAGCCCCCCCTAGGGATGGCTGCAGTGAATGCAGCTCCTCTGCTCACTGGGACAGGGAAAACAAGTCCGGGAAGAAAAGCAAACTGCTTTACACAAGGGCATCTCTCTAACGGCCACCCGCTGTCCTCATCCTTCCTCTGCCCACGGTTAAGCCAAAGCCACAGCTCCACGCAGCGCTCAAGCACACACGTGGCTTCCGCGCCTGACCGTAGGGCACAGGATGCTCAGCGGATGGTTCTGGAAACAAACCGATGCCCCTTCACAAACATCCCGGAGCAACCCAGACAACAGAAGTGCATCTATCTCCCTCCCATCACTAAAGCCCCCCCGGCCCCTCCCCACCAGTCAAGCTTCAGCTCCATCTGCTGAAGCACAGCCGGACGGATTCTCCCCACACCTTGATATTCCTGGATCCCAGGGCGCGGATGGTCCCGCTGCGAGGCTCGATGGTAAATTCAGCCGGCCTGATGGAACCTTCAACTCCCCATCTCCAGGGCTCAGGATCGTCGTTCGACAGCCAAGCAGCACTGGTAACGCTGGGCCTTCCCGAGCCGTCCCCGGGGATGCGAAGGTGGAAAGTCATGGGCACCAAGGAGGTGTTTTTGAGGCGACAGGACAAGGTGTGAGGGAAGCCTGGGGAAGAGACACACAGAGGGATTTATGCCCCCGTCATCCCACCATTCCTGGGCTGAACAGCCCCTCACAGTAAAACTGCACCTGGAGTTTGGCTCTCTTCAATCTGAACTGCAGCTAATTGAGAAGCCCAGCAAGGAATTAATTGCCATGGAAGCTCTGTGCCAGGCTGGTGATGGAGATCCCTCCTCGGCAGCTCTGATGCCCAAAGCCATGAGTTTTTCTCTCTCAGCTGCCCCGACACCGGCACCGGTTACGTCTCGCGTAGGAGCAAGCAGCCAGACAGAGCATTTACTCCAAGAATCGGATCCATAAAACTCCCCATGAACACCCCCCGTGGTTTGCAATAGGGAAGAGCAGGTTGGCACCAAGGAGAAGCTGCAGTAAAAGCAGGGATGGATGAAATGGGGAGCTACAGCCCGATGCAAAGCCCTCTGATGCAGTTTTGTTAGCTGGATCCTTACGGCATCTCCTGTTTCAGGGCGACCAGATGGAGCACGGGAAGGTTTGCAGCCCACTTGGCAGGAGCAGAGCCTGACACTGGCTGAGAAATCAGCAGAAGCCGTGTCTCACCTTCCCTAACGAGCGGTGACGTCTGATTACTGCTCAAAAAGCTCTGACACCAGCTTTCCCTGCCGCACCAGTGGCATAACCCTCCTCATTGGGGATGTTCTGCAGAGGCAGGAGACCAGCCCAGGAGAAGACATCTGGTTTGGCTGGCCCATCTCGATAATGGCCCTTCCATCAATCCACAACTGATTTCCCATTAAAAACTTCAGCTCATCTCAGGAAAAAGCCTTTTGTGAGGCAGAGATGGAGAACCAGAACCTGCATTTCAATGGAGCTCTGGATGCTCAGCCACCAGAGCTGCTGGCACCGCAAAACTGGGCTTTCGGGGTGGGGGCACACAGGGAAGGAGCTCTGCGCAGAGCTATGGCTTGGGCATATTATAGGGTAAGTGATAACAAGGTGCCCTCCCAGCACTGGGATGATGATACCCTCACAGCCTTTCTGCTGCCAAGGGTATCAGTCCTGCTTTTAACACCCTGAAGGCTGCTGCTGCAGAGGAACACACATTCTGGGTGCTCTGAGGTTCCAAGCGCCCCGTTTCGGTAACGCGTGGACCTCTCGGCCCGCGGTCCAAGCCCAGGGCGCACTCACCGAAGGAGACGTCACCGAAGCAGAGGGCAGGCACATCGAAGTGGAACGTTGGTCCAATGACGCAGCCACTGTGAGGACAGACAGACAAGGCACTGGCTGAGTTAGAGAACTGCAGAGCTTTCAGCTCTCCCTGCTGCTCGGGCGGGTAAGAGCCGGTGTCAGAACCACGGCGGGTTTCAAACCAGCCCCTCACACCCTTGCCCTCATCCATGGGGACAGGAGGTGGCCAGCAGCTATCAGATGGGGCTTAGGGCACAGTGTCAGGCAGGATAGGGCAAAGCTATGCCCCCAAGTTGGTTCAATGAGGGGCCCCAAACAAGCGATGGCTCCGTGACTCAGTTTCCCCATCTCTAACGCATGGGTAGAGATGCCCACACAAAAGCGGACTCAATGGAGTAACCCTCCTCAGGTTCCCTTCTTCTCAGCTGCAGCCAGCGTTTCCATTGAGTGTATGAGAGTGTATGAGCGTCTTCTCAGGAGATCTGGATCCACACAATTATCAGAATCCTGGGGAGCGCACAGACACCCACCGACCACAACAAGATCAGCAACAATTCTACACAGGAATGTATCAGCTTCTCACTGCTGACACAGCCAAGAACAACACATCTTAAACCAAACACGGGGCCCTGAACCCACCACACCTCCTCTCCTGGCCCTAAAATCAGCTCCAAACTCTGAAACTCGCCATCCCTGCCTGAAATCGGCCCTTGGAGCCACACACCATTCATGAATTCACCTCATGGCTGATGCCACCCGGGCCCAGCTCCGCCTCTCAGTTAAATCGGGGAGCACAGCGAATGGTGCCTTCCAGCTTTAGTCCCGTCCTGCACACGAACAGAGCCCAGCATCCCGCAGGAGGCACCCGCCTTCATCCGTGGTGTCCCACTTCCAGCATCCCTTTCTGAGCACCAAAGAAACAAGCGCTCAAGGCCCTGGCTTTGGATTCCACTTAAAGAACAGTCACCTACGATTTGGGCACCTGGCAGGAGTTTCCTCAACTCTCAGAGCTCCATCAGCAGGAGATCCCTGCTGCTGCTGAAGCAGCCCATCACACGCCTGCCGCAACCCAAGGGGGAAGGAGCTACCAGCTCCTGGTACCCACCCTGGGCAGCAGGCATCTCCACACCTTTCCTGTACAAGCTCCACTTAAACTTGTCCCAGCATGGGTAGTCACTTACAGCCCCAGGATCATCACACTGGGGTGTCAAAGGGTCAGGAACCTGTCGCTGCCAAACTCCGTGCCAAGAGTGTCCTGGAAAGCTCCACCAAGAAGGCCAAGGTGCTTCCCACAGCCACCCAAGTCTTTCAGAGTTAAACAGGGTATGTTGAGGGGGACGGACGGACGGAAGGACGGACGGACGGACGGACGGACATCACCCCTGGGTTGCAAGGTTCAAACTGGAGCCAAGGTTAAAGGGTCTCAGCTCTTAACCTAGCATTCCCACGCCAAGACCTCCCACAACACCTTTTTCTCTCTGCTTCGCCAGAAAATGAGGCAGGTGGGAGATCACTACCCAGAGATAACTCCAGAGGTGCCCACCAAGCTCCTGTAACCTCCCCACTCACCTGATAGTCAAGGTCACGGGCTCAGGGGATCCATTCACATTGAACTTGAATTCTTCTCTGAACTGCCCCAGGATGGTGGAACTGAAGGAGATCTGGATGACCTGGAGATCGCCTGGCAAAATCTCCCCCTCGCTGGGGAGAAAGGTGAAGCAGGAGCCCAGAGCTGTAGCTGGAGGAACCAAGCTGAAGACAGCTCGGATGAGTCCTTTGTTAAACAGCACCACCTGCAGCACGAAGGCAAAATGGAAACACAGAAGGACATTTCCTTTAGAGAAGACCCATTTGCTTTCTAATTCAACACTGAACACCTGCAAGGCAGAAGTCAAAGGAAATACAACGGGACAAGTTCTGCCTTTGGGTTTTTTTCCAGGCAAAGCAGTGATAACTCCATAGAACCTCTGCCTTTGTCCAGCTGGCACAGAGCTGCCCTGCTCACAACTCCTGAGCTGCCAGAAATCCCACAAGGAGCCACCAGGCTCCAGCCCAAGCCCTGCTAGCTCTCACAGCTCACCTCGTACTTGTGCGCTGCTCCCAAGAAGACATCCCCGATCACCCGATGGTCAAAGCTGGAGCGCAGCCGAGGGCCTATGCCTTCCCCTTGGATGCACAGGGGCAGCCTGGTCTCACGGCCTGGGGAGAGAATTCAATGTCAGTACAGCAATTCCCTCTGATCCCGCATTTTCCAGGCTCTAGCCTCCGACTTGGGGCTGGCAGGGATCAGCCCAGGAAGATCCAGGGAAAGGTACAGGACCCTTCCCTTGGCAGATATGCCTTTGGGCTGCTTTCTCCTTTCTGACCAAACCCTTGGGCTGCTTTCTAATTGAGCCATCACTTTGCACCCTGAAACAATCACACAATCATTAAGGCTGGAAAAGACCTCCAAGATCATCCAGCCCAACCATCCCCCCACCACCTCTATTACTCACTAAACCATGTCCCTAAGTACCTCATCCAACCTTTCCTGAGGGACGGTGACTCCACCACCTCCCTGGGCAGCCCCTTCCAATGCCCAACCGCTCTTTCCGAGAAGAAATTTCTCCTCCTTTCTAACCCGAACCTCCCCTGGCACAACTTGCAGCCATTCCCTCTCGTCCTCTCGCTACTTAGCTGTGAGAAGAGGCTGAGCCCCAGCTCCCCACAGCCTCCTTTCAGGGAGACAGAGAGAGCAATAACGTCTCCCCTCGGCCTCCTCTTCTCCAGGCTGAACACCCCCAGCTCCCTCAGCCGCTCCTCAGAGGATTTGCCCTCCAGCCCCTTCCCCAGCCCCACTGCCCTTCTCTGCACACGCTCCAGGACCTCCATGTCCTTCTTGGAGTCAGGTGCCCAAACTGAACACAGGATTTGGGGTGATGCTGAGTTTCCAAGGCCACCTCTGAATCTCTTCCCATGTGCTAAGATGAGCTTTGAAATCCACTCAAGGAAGGTGTAAAGCTCAGGAAAACACAACCCAAGACAAAAATCTGCTGTTTATACTCATGCAGCTCAGCACCACCTGCACCCAACATACAGCTCCACACCTGGGTGCTCCAGGGCTCGCCACCTGCAGCAGCATCTAACCACCACAGGGCTTTAGGATGTCTAGGGAGAAGCAACTCCCCAAATTCCCACCATGATACCTCAGCCAGGCTCCTCCCCACCACGGGCAAGAGCAGGAGGGGACAGGAGCCGTACCTGAGATGTCGCAGTAGAACTTTTGTTGATACACTCTGGCTTCTTCAGGCTTAAAGGTCACACTAATTTCAGCTGAACAATTTGGCAAAATCTCTCCCTCCTAAAACAGAAGCAGACAGCAAACCATTTATCTTCAAACGTCACATCCCTTCGTTCCAACCGTGGCCCCATGAGCCGATATTTAGAGCACCAGGGAAGAGGAAAGAGCCAGTGACACTGATCAACAATATTTATAAGGGAGTTTGGAAGCAGCTACGAAAAACTTTCCCAGTCCCTGACCTTTACTGGCACCTGGGAGAGGCATTTTGTTAAATTAAGGCTATAACGGAGCAACCAGCCCGGCTCACACTCCAGCCAGTCCAGCAGGATCGCTTCAGAGGTGCCGGCCAGTCACGGACTCACAGACCGTTAGGAGCTGGAAGGGACCTCCAAAGCTCATCCAGTCCCACCCCCTGCCAGAGCAGGCTCACCCAGAGTCAATCCCACAGGAACGCATCCAGGGGGGCTTCAATGTCTCCAGAGAAGGAGACTCCCCAGCCTCTCTGGGCAGCCTGTTCCAGGGCTCCATCACCCTCACAGTGACACAGTTCCTCCTGACATTCCCATGGAACTTCCTCTGCTCCAGCTGCACCCACTGCCCCTTGTCCTGTCGCTGCCATCCCTGAGCAGAGCCTGGCTCCAGCCTCCTGACTCTCGCTCTTTACATATTTATAGACACTAATGAGGTCACCCCTCAGTCTCCTCTTCTCCAGGCTACAGAGGCCCAGCTTCCTCAGCCTCTCCTCATAAGGAAGCGGGTTCTACTCCATCATCTCTGTAGCCCTCTGCTGGGCTCTTCCAAGGAGTTCTATCTCCTTCTTGAGCTGAGGGGCCCAGAACTGGACACAACATTCCAGGCCTGGTATCACCAGGGCAGAGTAGAGGGAGAGAAGGACCTCTCTTGGCCTCCTAACCACCCCCCTTCTAATACACCCCAGGATGCCATTGGCCTTCTTAGCCACAAGGGCACATTGCTGGTCATGCTCATATTGCTGTCCCCCAGGACCCCCAGGTCCCTCTCACCTACGCGGCTCCCCAACAGGCCAGTCCCAAACCTATACTGGTACCTGGGGTTGTTCTTCCCTAGATGCCTGCCCAAACCCCACAAAGCCTTTCCCAGACTACCAGCCCTCCATCAGCTTCCTAACTCCTGCAAGCAAGGATTTCCTCTAGCCACTTGTCACAAGGGGTTGATTATTTCTGCAGGGTGCTCTCAAGCACCACGGGCGACAGGTGGGAAGAGAGAAGCCACTTTTGGCCTGAAAGGTCTATCCCAGCTTTTAGGGAGCCTCTCCAGCACATTCAGGTAGCAAGAAGTGTCTCTGCCTGAGCTAAAGGCTCATCACCGGAGAGAAGGCTAATGGAAGTCAGTGGAATTTTAGATTCTCCAGTTGATAAAGGAGAAAATCTTTACTATGGTTTGACATCCAGACAGCCCCACGTCGGGGGAGCAGACAGACACGAGCAAAACTCTGGAGCAAAATTGATTGTTCCATAAAGAACAGAATTCATGGAAATCAAAAGGTTGCTGATGCTGGCAGAGACACAAGGGGGGAGAATCAGGTAGTAGCCCACTTGTAGTCAGCCCTGGAGCAAACTCCGTAACATCAGTGCAGATGTCTAGGAGAGGTGTCCACTCCAAAGGACCTGGCTACTCTTCACATCCACTCATCACTACGGGAAGTACCAGGACTCGGTTCTGTGGGCAAATGGATTTCTGGGCCTCACCTTAATGCCCCTCAGGAGCGGGTTAAGCCCGTGGTGGAGGCCTAGGCCTACTGTCACTAAGCAGGAGCCCTGGGTGACACCCCACAACCAGCTCTGGCGCAGCGCAGGATGCTCCCAATGCCCGGCTGATCAGGTCCCACTCTCTACAAGCTCCCTACTGCTCTGACATGATCTCTCTGTCACATCATGCTGCCCCCAGCTGCACTGGTGTGAAACTGCAGCCCTGCATTGGTGACTCCCAACCTTACATGGGTGATAAGAAAACACCATCCCCCTCCCTAAAACAAAGCAGGTTCACCTTTTCTCATGCCAGACCAGGCACACCCTCGGAGTTGGGGCTCGGGGGGATTAAACCACAAGCTTTGGCTCACGTAAATGGAAGAGCAAGATAACTAAGCAAGCTGCTGTACCTAGGTGTGACAGAGGTCAAAAAGCCTGCCTGAACCTGCTGGTCTCACATGCAAGCTCCTGATGGCACCAGAACAGAGGTTCAGGGCTGGCACAAGCCCAGGGTAGGTGAGGACTGGTATTTCTGTGATTAAACGGCGGCTGAATTTGCCCTCCTTCCCACAGAGGAGCGCATCGCTCTTTGGGTCAGCATCCCAACTGACACGGTCCCACACCCTGCGTTAACCCTGTGCAAGGTGTGCCTTTACATGTAAGGCTCCATCCCTCTGAACGTGCTCAGGACACTTAGGCAGCTCTTCATTTATAGCCCTGGGAGCAAAGCCCAGCTTTAGGCTCTCGGTGCCCATCACGAGTTGGGAAACGCTTTTTGCCACCAGCTCTCCCGGCCCCACCAGAAACCCAACGTTTCCTCCCAGCACATCAAGCAGGGATCTGCTGAGTGACCTCATTCAGGGAGGAAGAGGAGGAGGAAGAAGAGAAAGGGAGCTTTCAAAGCTCTCACTTACCGCTGGCTCAATGCTGAAGATCCCGTTGGAGGAAAGCAGGGATTCTCCTTGCACCTTGGCACTCTGGTCGGGGATGCTGCAGGAGAGGAGGCGGGAAAGGTGATCTTGCGTCCTGGGGTCTCACACAAGTGAGCAGCCCTCAGGAGAGCGACCTAGCTCAAAGCTGCTGCCACAACCAATGGGGAATCCACCTCCATCCTCAACTGGCTTCTCCTACCCCCAGGATGCTCAGGGAAGGCAGAGGAGGATGAGGAGCACCAGGGCAGCACGTCACCAGGCAGGGCAGCAGCACCCTGCTCTGGGCTGCAGGTTCCCAGCATCACTGTCTTCTCTTCCCTTTCAGACCCGCAGGTGTAAGGAACAACCACATCCCCTCTGCTCCCCACCCCGCCTCCACCAGAGGATCCCACGGCTCTGGGATTCAGGCACCACAACATCCCAGTGAAATTGGTGGGTAGGTGCAGAAATACAGAGGCCGTGAGAAAGGAAGCCTAACATCACCTGATGAAGACGTCAGGACTGGCACCTCTGAGCCCAAACCCTTCAGCCTGGCCCTGAACCACCTGCTTTTTTCCTTTTCCCCTTCTCCTCAGAGCTCTGACACAGTTAATTTCTCCCTCACTTGGTAGTAGTTGCCAAAATTATCCTGGAGTTGAAGGATGACAAGCCAGAGATGGGAAGGGAGCAGAACTTCCGAGTGGGTGCACTGCTGTCCTCACAAAGCCTCCACTTTGTGGCAGTTTCCTCATCAGCTCCACGGTCACGCTAACTCCTACATCCACCCCACTCTGAGAAGTCACACAAGGATTCCCAAATCACCCAAGCTTTCAAGTGCAATCTCCCACCCCTCATTCCACCTCCCGGGCTCGGAGTGTGTCTCTGCCACCTGAGAGAGGCCTTTCAAAGCTTCCCCAAAGACATCCTTTGAAGATCCACCCCCATCTCTCACCACCGTGAAGACAGGGCGTTCTGAAGCCCAAATGCACTTCCAAGGCCCATGCTGCCCTACCTTCCTTCCCTGCAGACCCTTCCACCTCCAAACTCTCCCCAAGCTCAAAGGAAGGGCAGAAACACCCCGTGCTGGAAACCTGGACAGCCCAAACCTATTCAGGAGATGGCCTCATCCTCCTGGGCCAATGAAACTTCACAGACTCTCTGCAGCCCGGGAGCCACTGGCTCTCAGAAGTCTGCAGCTCCCACAACACCAGAGCTCGCTCTCAGAGGAAATCCAGTCACTGCAATCAAGCTTTCCTCCCCAAAACATCACCCTCAGCCACAGGGTGGATGGAACTGGGATGGGAAACACCGAGCTCCATTACCCTAAAGCCCAGGGACACCCACCCTGATGCTGTGGATGGCTGACTTGTCCTAAAAGCACCAACCCCCCTCGAGGCCATACGGTAGCGTTCCCCTTGGGCAGGGTACCTAACCAAAGGCATCTTTGAAACGGACCTTCTCTCCCGCTGATCCTCCTCCTCCTGCGTGCCACAAGCCTTCCACTGGAAGCGGGCGATGATGTCACTGCGGTTGTGGATGGCCACGCATCTGCGCTTCGACAGCGTGAGGTAGGTCTTCTCAATGCTCACAGGCTCCTCATCCAGCCGGATGTTGACATCTACAGCCACTCCATAAAGGTTTGTTTTCGTGTTTTCACCTGGAAGAAAGCAAAGGGGACTCTTTACTCCTCTCACTTGCCGATGGAAGTACAAGGAACGCAGCGAGCCTCAGGTCACAGAAGAAAGGGCTACAGCTTTTATTACCCCTCATTCCCAGGGGAGTCCCACCTCAGCCACAGCTCACACGGCATCTCCTCCAGGCCCACCACAAGTGTCAAGTCTCTCCCAGTCTCTCACTGATCCCCCACAAAGGTGCCGGCAGGGTGTGCGCCAGAAAAGAAGGTGGCAGAGGAAGGAGCAAAGCGACAGCCCATGGCAGGATGGGATGCAGACAAGAGCTTCCCTGTGTTGTAGAAGCAGTGCCCGTACTCCTGATCAGGACAGTCTGAAGAGCTGCCACTTCAATCCACCCAATAACGGGCAGAGGGAGAACTGTGACTTCCTCTACATTTGCTCAAGCAGGGACAGGGACAGGCTTGTCCCAGCTGCAGCAAACATGAAGCATCACTGCAGAAACCCAACCCCATGTAAGCTGTGGAGGAACCAGGTGCTTCAGTGAGAACAAGACTCAGGTTTTCCAAGCAAGCCACCAAGATCCTGACAGAAGCTGTTTAACATCTCACCTTCTCCTTGAGTTTTCCCCCCCTCAACTTGTTCTTAAAGCGACTTAGGAAGCTGATGGCGCTTCGCTGGCACCTGGGACCCTCGTAAAGATTTCCTACCTGTCTCTTCCTGACAAATCCCAGGAGCCCCCACGTCCTGGCTGCTTTAGTTGTCAAGAGTGGGATTTAGAGGGCGGCGTAGAAAAAGGGGCTGCAGCAAGACCATGGGGAAGCGGCATATGGGACAGAGGTGTGTAAAGGACAGTGGGCATGGGACAGCGTCCCATAGAGACACCCCCACCACCACCCCCACGTTACGCTTACAGGACCAAATCCAGCACTGGTTCGGAATGGAACATCACACGCGTGTACGCACGCGGTCACCCAGATTCGAGGTTCATCCTTCCTCCACCCAGCAGCTCCCAGGAAAACAGATTCCCAAAGCATTATCCTTCCTGTTGAGGGGGATGCACTCTAACAACCCCGAAACACCAGCTGGTTTTCACTTTTCTTGGAGGGAAAGCTGGGGGATAGCACCCAGCAAGGGAATTTGGGTGCTTGGGACAATAGGCAATGATGGCAGATGACTGTCACAAGGGTGTGGGGTGGTGGCCACCGTGCTGACAGCAGGGAACACCCAGGGATGGGCCAGGACACCAGACAGACAGAATAAGGACAGACTCAGCCTTTGCCCTTCTAAGCACCAGAATACACAGAGGTTTTGAAACAAAAGGGTTTACAAGTAGATTGCAAAGGAAGTTCAGCCTTGTTCTGCTTTGAAGGACGCAGACCTGCAGATAGGACACTCACCTGTGTCGTAGTGAACTATCAGGGAACCGCAATAATACCCAGTCTTCAGCGGGTGGAAGTCCACTGTTACTTGCATGGCCTCACCGATGCCGAGCGTACGGATGGAGCGATCGACAGAGAAAGGGCTGCAACAGAGACACACACACTCATCAGGACTGTGGTGGGAGCTCTGGGGGCTCTTTTGCAGTCTAGTTCCCGGCAGCTCGCTTGTGTGAGGAGCAAACAAGCAGCTGGCAGCAGCAACCCAGAACACAGCGGGTCAGAAACACGGCTGGCGACCCTCGCTCTCCGAAGTCCAGAGGGTATGAAATGACTTCATCCCCCCCAGATTCTGCAGCCAGGCTCCAGTCCGGACCATACCATCAGAGAATGGGTTTTGAAGAGCCCAGAGCAGGTAAGAGCTGTTTGCATGCACAGCTTGACCCTGATGTCCCTGGGACATCAGGTTTTTTTCTGCCACCTAGAAACCTGCTACTCCTGAAAGACAGGAGAGAAGGTTTGGAGGGGGGGTTAAGAGCTCCTTTGCTCCTGGCATGCTTTTACTACATCCAGCTGTACGCTTGCTTTGTTGCACAATGTCTGAAGTTTCACAGGTCCTGATCTCCCAGCGGCACCTTGCACTCCCCAGATCCTATAACCTCATCTAGGCACACCAACCCAGGAGACCCCTTCACACCAGGACCTGCTGAGATCTTGCCCATTACGGCCCTTCAGCAAGAGAGCAACACTAGACCTGTAAGCACTCTGATAATTATCTACCTTGGTATTTAGGGCTTGCTTACTCTCACCAGGGGTCAAGCTTCCCCATCTTGACAGAGGTGGGCTCAAGTTATGTCCCACGAGGATACCAAGGGCCATCATACTCCTGACATAATGCAGAAAGGCAGCTGACAAGTGAAAGAAGCTGGCAAGTCAGTGACACAGGCCCTCAAAGCACCACCGCGGCTTCTCTCCTGCAGCCACATGCTCAGTAAACGCAGCGTGCAAGGAGGCTGCACTATACTGTGAGTCCCGGGCTACCTTCATCTTCTAACAGCCAAGCTTTCTTTGGTCTACTGCTGCCTTAATTGGCATCCTAAAACCAGTTGAGTTTGGGAGAACCTAGTTCATTAAAAGCTACCTCCAGCCCCAAGGCAGACAGCAAAGTTACTGGGGCCTGAAATGCCCCACCCTGTCCACCCAGACCTACAGCAGGGAAAACCCCACCAAACCCAAAGGCTTAACCTTTGCACATGCTACTTTTTGGCAGCAGTAGAACAGCCAAAGTCAAGCAGCATAACCATCCCAGAAAACCCAGTCTCTCAGGACAAAGCATCCCAGACTGCACTGAAAAATCCCAGGTACACTCAGCACCTCCCAAGCCCAACCTTCCCTTCCCCCCTTTTCCTGCACCTCAGCCCTAATTTCACAACCTCGGGTGGTCTTTGTGCATCCCCACACCTCCCTGTAGTGTATGGGTACCACAGGGGATCGCTGAGCTCTCTGCCTTGGAAGATCATCTCCCGAGCTTTCCAAGCTGGGTGGGGACACTCCTAGAGGGATCTAATCCCAGACCGACCCTCTCTGTCCCTGGAGCACGGCAGAGCACAACGTCCATCGCCGCAGGAAAAGGCAGCGCTGCTCCTTGTCTGCTCCCAGACACCATTTTCATCTTAAACCTATTGGAATGACATTTCTCTCTGCCAATGTCACAGAGAAGAAACTCATTCTCCTGCCTGAACCACAAGAGCAATGGGAAGAGACTTACTGGATTTATCCTCCTGGGATTTTTATTCCCAAGCGCTGCGGTTAGGGGCTGGGCACGGCCCTGCGCAGGGAGGGCAGGCACAGAGCACACTGAAGAATGGGCAGTGCTGGGGTGGCTGGCTGGGGTGTTTTCATGAAAAAGCAGTCAAATCATGGCCAAAATGCCACCACGTTTTCTGGAAGCTATCGAAGATGCTGAATTGGCCCCACAGATTCACTTACAAGCTCCTCTCTGGAGCAAAAAGCAGAACAGAAAACAGCCAAGTCCTTGCACAAATGATGACCGGGCAGGGAACATCACCAGGATGTGACCAGATGCACGAGCTGAGCTCTCAGTACTGTGAGGAACAGTTAAGGATGGGAGATGGGCTGCAAAAGCACCCTAATGGGGAGAGCAGAAAGTTCTACGCTTGGTGCCAGAGAGGGGAGGCAAAGACAAGTGGCACAAGCAGGACAGCAGACTGGGGAACGGTGGCACCTGAGCTGGTTTGTGAATGGGCAAGAGCCTGAGTTTGCTCAGGCCAGAAAGGAGAAGTTGCATCAACTAAACCAGAAGTTCAACCTGCACAGATAAAACATAGAGGATACAGGCCCATCAGCTGGCCTCTACATGCTCAGACGGATCTCTCATTCCCTTCTACCCCACTGCTGTCCTCCTCCTCTCTCACATGTGCCTGTACCTGTGTTGTGGCTTTGCATGGCTGGGTTCTGCTGGAGAAGGGGGAGATCTGCAGGGGTGGCTTCTGCAAGAAGCAACCAGAAGCTCTCTGAAGCCCCACAGAGCAAACACCAGACAGCTCAAGGCTGGAGTCGCTGCTGACCAAGGCCGAGCCCATCAGGGATGGTCACAGTGCCTCAGAATCACAGTTAGAGGGAAAAAAAACACCAAGAAACTGCTTTTTGCCCCCAGAGCCAGAAGTGAGAAAATGTGAGGAACTGTGCAGACACCAAGGCCAGGGAAGAAGGAGCAGGGAGGGATGAGGAGGTGTTTCAGGCACCAGAGAGAAAGATTCCCCTGCAGCCTGTGGAGAAGACCATGGTGAAGCAGGCTGTCCCCCTGCAGCTCATGGATGGCAGGGAGCAGAGATCCCATCTATAGCTGTGGAGGATCCCACGCTGGAGTGCCTGGAGACACCTGAAGGACACTGTGACTCTGGGGGAAGCCCGTGTCGGAGCAAGCTCCTGGCAGTGAAACTTGCTGCTCTAGAGCTCGAGAAGAAAAACACCCCCACACACCTTTTGTTGGGCAAATGAAGTGAGGTCCCTTACCTCTGAGTGCTGATGGAGTAGCGGGCCTCCCGGTTACCAAGATTGCGAACCAGCAGAGTCTTCTGGCTGCTGTACTTGACTGGACAGGTGGAGAAGTTCAGGTGGAGGGGGAAGTCCAGGAATGCCCGGGCACAACTAGCTCGGATCCGCTCAATGAACTGTCCCTTGTCTGTGACACAGGTGATCTGGTGAGAGTAATCCTGAGGGGAAGGAACAAATCACGGTACGTTCAGTCCCGGCGGAAGGAAAACTGCTGCTTCCCACCACTAACAGGAGCCTTTGGGAATGGAACAGCACTTCTTTCTGTAACGACCTTTCCCTCCAGCAGCACCACTAGGACAGGGCTGGTACCCTGCAGAGAGGAAACCGCCCTGCTGATCCAGCTGCCTCCTCAGTGAGCTGGCAGAACCAGACCAAGTCACCTGATAGCTTGATGCCGAAGCACCACAACAGAGTAATCCCACGGAAGGGATTGCAGCAGATCAAGGACCTGCTTCCAGCACCGCTCCGCACCCGGTTATGCCGCGGCACCAACTCCATCCCAGTGACCCCACTTGAAGCTTGGTGGGGGATGCTCAGGTACACTGTTGGATGGACTTTGCCACCAGCCGTTGGTGAAATCACAGAATCACAAGGTTGGAGAAGACCTTTAAGATCATCGAGTCCAACTGATCCTGTCCTGTGCTAAACCATATCCCATAGTACCTGATCTGCCCTTTTTTCAAACACACCCCGGGACGGCGACTCAACCCCCTCCCTGGCAGCCTGTCCCAGGCCCTCACAACTCCTTACCGAGATGACTGTTTTAACATCAAGGGAGGCAGAGATTTCCCACCCCTTTCCACAGCATCTCAAGGACAAGATTGGGGACACCAACCCTCCAAAAGCTGATCCACCTCCCCAGCCCCGAGCCGCCTCTGCTCCATACCCAAGCTATTCCTGACAGATCCCTGACAGGTACTGAAGGGCACCAACAATTCCAGCCCTGCCCTCGGCGCAGCCTCTTCCAGCTCCTCCCAGGCCCTGAGAGCTCTCGCTGCACATCTAACCTCTGACTTCCCTTTCACCTCAGCCCAGCACCTGGGGGAGGCAGGGGACAGCTCTGCTCTCTCTGCTGCACACTGTGGCACAGCCGATGCCTTGATAACGTCTCTGAAGTTTCCAGAAGGGACTGGGTGTCTTCCTGAAGCTGGTGCTCTCAGGCCCACAGGCGGGAGGCACGGGGACAGCCCTACCAGAGTCAAGCATGCTATTCCCAGCCCTGGGCTGATTCTGATTCAGCAAGGAGCCAGACAGCCATTGCCCTGTCCCCCAGGCAGAGGCATTCCTCAGAGATAAGTCCTCCCAGCCTCGTCTCCCCTCTTCCAGCTGCACTGTGCCCACCCGAAAGACAGAGGCAGGTCTCCCACTTGTCCTCAGACACCATGGTGACACTGCAGCCAGTAGCTGCAGCTCGCTGCCAGTTCTGCCTGCACTCATCTGACACGTTCCCAACCTCCCGTGCTGTCCCAGGCCATCCCTCACCCGTTCCTTACGTGTGTCTCACTCTCCCCCCCAGTAACCTCCTGTCTGGGCGGTGTCATACCCACTGGTCCTGTGGAAGCAGCAGCTTTAAGCACCCATCCAAGCAAGTGTTACTCCAGATAAAACACATCCCCCCCACTCTGCCCAGGGGGACTTCCCTGGCAAGACCCTGAAGCCTGCAACCTTCGCACCCTTCTGAAGGCTCACGCTCCTCCTTCCAAGCCAAAGCATTAACAAATCGGCTTCATTAAGCCCTGAGCAGGTACCGCAGGGTCTACGGCCTTCCAAGGTCCACTCTGCCACTGCTGAGGGTGTCACGGCCCTGAGGGTTTGCTGTGACTACACCAAAGCAAGGAAGGAGGAGGTTAGTTCAGAGGGAGGATGGAAAATGGCAAGCTCCTGCCCTTGTGTCCCACCCCAGCCTTCCCCCAGTACCATCCCTTTGGTGATAGCAACTCAACTCCAGCAGAACTTGGTCGGGGGTTATTGATCCTGGCTTAGCACCAGATGTCGCTTCAACATCGTCCCGGGGGGAAATATGTTTTCCCTTTTCCCCAACAGAAGGAACTGGACCAGCAGCAGCGGTTTCAAAGGACAGCAGGACCTTGTCACCGAGGTATTTAGAGAAGCTGGGGGCAAGCCTGCCACCAGCACACACCTCCTTCAAACATCACATCAAAGGGCAAGGAAAAGGGCAGGAAAAGGTCTACCTCATCACAGGAGCTTTCACTCGTATCTAGAGGCGGGAGAATCCGGGACCGCCTCAGCTCCCGGGTGCTGGCCAGCCTCTGCGCCTTGGTGACAGACTTCTCCAGGAAGGCAGAGGGTGTCCACTGAAACACAAAACACCAACAAGAGCTGCAGAAACACCTCTCTTCAGAAAGGCTTTTCTTGTTCAAGCACCACTGATAAACCATTTGTCACCACAGCCACTAGGATAGTCCTGGATAGTCATCAGAAACCCCCTAACTCCATCCTCGCACAATGCTCACAACCAGCCGGCGTGTGGAGATGTCACTGCCGGCTGAATCACAGGAGAGCAGAAAAGCAGCGCTGTGCCAAGACCGAGGTGGAGCTGGCTGGGTCCAAGCTTTAGTTACCTTTTTAATTAGCCCTTGTTTTCTCTCTGTTCTGGCCTCACAGCCCCCTCCACAGAAGCATACAGAGATACCTCCTCCATGAGGTTATATCCAGGAAAGGGAGCCTTGGCCAGCAAAAGGCACATTCATGGATGGGGAGGAGGAACTGCCCCACGTTCATGGATGGGAAGGAGGAACTGCCCCAACTCCACAGCTGTTTCAAGGGCTGGATCTGCGCTCAACCCAGGATGACACTCATGACAGAACTGGTTTGGACCCCATTCTAGCTGGGACTGGACACGTCTCTCAAGTCTTCAGGCAGAGTCTGAGCAGCCCCACCACATCCCCAGCTGCTGGGAGGGCAGGGATGGTCAGAGCAGCGCCTGCAAGGATGCTTCCGTGACAGAAGATACTGCTGCCCTCACCAAGAGGATGGGTAGAAGCACCCCAATGCTTCAGCTACTCCAGTGCACTGCCCAGGACATCCCATTAACTGGGTTCCAGCAGCACATTCAGACAAGACTCTGGACTTTCAGCCCACATTCCATCTCCCACTGCACCTTGATGGCCACCTCCAACACAAGTATGGCAGCAAAGAGATGGGGTGGTGGTGTGTACCTTCACAGTGTGGCTAAACAGGAGGGGCAGGCAGAGGAGGGACACAGGGCAGGTTTCCAGCCTTACCACAGCTCCTATCTGGCCACAGCAGGTACTTACATTTACATACTTCTTCTTTGGAGCTGTTACTACTCTCCGTTGTAATATTGTAGAAAGCTCACTAGATCGACGAACGTTTTTGGTAGCCATGTCTCAGCTAATCTGGAAGGAGCAACAATGGCACTTTGAAAATCCAGGAAGAGCAGCTGACCCCAGGCGACTTTGTGCCCGACCTTATCACCTGCTCAGGGTTATTACACCAACCTCCAGCCCAGGGACCGCGGCTGCCCCGAGCGTGAACAAGATCAGACCAGACCCCTTCCCACTTCGCCAGCCCAACGCCCACCCCCCGTGCCAGGAGCTTTGCCCTGTTTCTAACTAACGCAGCACGGAGTTCAATGCTCTGATGAAGAACTAGAGTCTCCAGGCTCAGTCAGTTGGTTTGAGCTACAGAAATTATCCAGCAAATATGACTCCTTCCAGGCATGAAATTCCCACAGCCCCCAAGAGCATTTCTCCCAGGAGAACAAGGGCCCTAATTTTCACTTATTAACACTCACACTCGAGGCTCTCTACAGGCATTCGAGGCTGTAACAGCAGAAAGAAAACCATGAAGCCATTAAAGGAACAACAGCAATCAGCTCAAACACAAACACCACGTCTGTGCAAGCAGGGCTGCTAAAGACTTGATCCTAACGGCAGTTCTTCTCCAGCACCCCCCCACCCCCCACAAGGAATGCGGGTTGACCGCTCCATGGCCGGCTTTTAGGTCCATGGCCCAGTCAACAGCCTGACAACCACCTCTCCATCTCCATCACACACAGCCAAGCACTGCCATTCTGTAGTGGCTCCTGTCAAGATCTGAGCCAAAGCTCATGGAACTCATAGGCAGACACAGGCTATCAGGCTGTTTCCATGGGCAGTATCATACCCTACCCAAAGCAAACGCTTGGGCCCACAGCAGCATCAATTCACGGTGCACAGCTGTGCTGTGTCCACATCCTGACCACTGCTGTCACCCACAGAGCTCTGCTATCACCCAGCTCACCCAAAATGCTCCCGCAAACCCCAATCCAAGTCAAACTCTTCTAATCTCAACCTGCAAACACCTTCTCAACAAGAGTTCCGCGCATCCCTGCCCAGTTCTCCCAAGGGAGTTTGAATCTCTGGCAAAACAAACGGCAGTTGAATTGAAAAGATACCAAACTGGAGACAGGCAAACAGCCAAAAGCAGCAGCAGGAGCATCACCCCCAGCCTCACCTGGGCAGGCTCCAGCCTCTTACCCACTTACCCAGCACACACACACACATTCCTGGCTGCCAGAACAGACAACAGGCCCTATTTCCTGGCTTACTGCTGTCCTACTCAGCACTGCAGTAACCCTGAGGTGTCACAGACACCTCACCCAGTTCCTCCCACCCTTCAGGCACTGACACCCTCATTTACACGTTGCAACACTGAGGTTTAAGGTCCAAACACCCAAAAGCCCGTGAACAAGAAGAGGAGGGCAGCACCAGCAGCCTCCATCCCCTCCACTCCTGCCCCAGGGCCTGGATGCGGCCACAGCTGCATCCCATGGGGGGGCAGACCTTGGCCTGGGAAGTCTGCTCTGATGGGGAGCACAGCGGGGCAGCTGGAGGGGGGGGTGCAGCAGGAGGGGACAGGCCCCGACACAAAATGCTGCCGCCTCCTCTAGCCCGGCACGAGAGCCCCCCCTTGGCTCCTTAGGCAGCCCCGCCCCTGAAATCCCGCCCTCCCTCCCTCCCAAACACAGCGCCTCCTTGCAGGGAAGCCTACCCGGCAGCAGGGTGAGCACCAGGGCCTGACACAGTTCGGGCGGGACCCAGCTCACACCCCACACCCCCACCCCGGGCACGCTGTGCCACTCACCCCAACCGCTCCAGCCCCCAGCCCCGGCGCTCCGCCCGCCCCCGCCCCTCCCGAGGCCGCACCTCCGGAACGCGGCCACCGTCCCAAAAACACGGCCTTGGGCACCGGAATCTCCCCCCTCCCGCTCCCGAGGGGGTGTGGGGACACTCACACGCCGGAGCGCGGCCACCAGCCGGGCTGCTGCCGCTGGCAATGAAGCAACGGACACACACGTTCCCGTGGCAACGGCGGGACGCGAGCGAGGCCCGTGCGGCAGCGCCCGGCCAGCCCCGGGCAGAGCTGACCAAGCGCCGCACCTCGCCGGGGAGTTACTACCCGCTCGCTCCTGCCCCGGGACCGGGGAAACCGGCGGCACGGGCGCGGGGGAGATGCCGCTTGGTGACAGCTCAGAGCCCAGTTCAACCAGCTCGCTGCCTGGCCGGCATCTCCTGACCCCCAGCCCGGCTCTCCGCACAGCCTGGCACCCACATGCAAACCGCAAGCAACGGGCTCTGACACTCAGCAGTCCCCACGTTCTGCTTCCCAGCAGCTCCAGCTCCCTCCAAGTGATGTTAGAGCCTCAAGTGCCTCCTGCCTGCCCCACCCTACACTGCAAGCAGCTCCTCTTGCAGGAGCGCGGACAGGTGGCTGAATCGTGCTTCACTGAACACACTAAATGCTCCCCCTTCAGCAGCAATAAGGCACCTCTCTCCAGAGTAACCGGTTCATTTGCCTTTCTATTACACTTTGCTGGGAGAGCCAGAGAGGAGATCTGCTAAAAGGGAGAATCAGGATGCTCCTGAACACTTTTCTTCACCTAAATCATCTTGCCCTGTTCAGGCTTAAGTAGCAGGATCACGTTTCTTCCTTAGAAATCACCTGCTTAGCTGCAATTACCATATAAACAGCATCTCATGGGAGCCAGGAAAGGAGAAGCAGAATTTCCAGGACTAATCTCTTGCCCCTGCAGCCCACCACTAAGTGGCTGAGAGCTTTCTAAATCAAGCCTTGCTCCCCAGGAAGCCTCACCTGGCACCTTTATACTCCAGCCCCTCTTGTCTTTTTATCGCTTCGGTACTGCCATCCCACAATTTATTGTAAAAGCTCCACCACGGCAGAGATAATTAACAGGAGCCTTGTGTTACACCTTCCCCTTCCTGCTTTTCATAAACTCAAGCTCTCAGCTGGCGGCGAGGTGGGCAAGGCGGACCAGGCTCCCTTCCAAGGGCCTGCCAGAGCTTCACAGTGCTGTGAATTTACAGCCACAGCTCCCGACGTCAGCGCCCCCAGCCCCGGCGCTCCGCCCGCCCCAGCCCCTCCCGAGGCCGCACCTCCGGAACGCGGCCGCCGCCCCAAAAACACGGCCTTGGCACCGGAATCTCCCCCCTCCCGCTCCCGGGGGGCGTGGGGATACTCACACGCCGGAGCGCGGCCACCAGCCGGGCTGCTGCCGTTGGCAATGAAGCACCGGACACACACGTTCCCGTGGCAACGGCGGGACGCGAGCGAGGCCCCTGCGGCAGCGCCCGGCCAGCCCGGCCTGCGGGCCCGGCCAGCCCCGGGCAGAGCTGACCAAGCGCCGCACCTCGCCGGGGAGTTACTACCCGCTCACTCCTGACCCGGCACCGGGGAAACGGGCGGCACGGGCGTGGGGGAGATGCCGCTTGGTGACAGCTCAGAGCCCAGTTCAACCAGCTCACTGCCTTGCCGGCGTCTCCTGACCCCCGGCCCGGCTCTCCGCACAGCCTGGCACCCACATGCAAACCACAAGCCACAGGCTCTGACACTCAGCACTTCCCACGTTCTGCTTCCCACCAGTTCCAGCACCCTCCGAGCGATGTTAGAGCCTCAAGTGCCTCCTGCCTGCCCCACCGTGCACTGCAAGCAGCTCCTCTAGCAGGAGCGCGGACAGGTGGCTGAATCCTGCTTCACTATACACAGGAAATCCTCCTCCTTCAGCAGCTATAAGGCACCTCTCTCCAGAGTAACCGGTTCATTTGCCTTTCTATTACACTTTGCTGGGAGAACCAGGATGCTCCTGAACACTTTTCTTCACCTAAATCATCTTGCCCTGTTCAGGCTTAAGTAGCAGGACCACGTTTCTTGCTTAGAAATCACCTGCTTAGCTGTAATTACCATATAAACAGCATCTCACGGGAGCCAGGAAAGGAGAAGCAGAATTTCCAGGACTAATCTCTTGCCCCTGCAGCCCACCACTAAGTGGCTGAGAGCTTTCTAAATCAAGCCTTGCTCCTCAGGAAGCCTCACCTGGCACCTTTATACTCCAGCCCCTCTTGTCTTTTTATCGCTTCGGTACTGCCATCCCACAATTTATTGTAAAAGCTCCACCACGGCAGAGATAATTAACAGGAGCCTCGTGTTACACCTTCCCCTTCCTGCTTTTCATAAACTCAAGCTCTCAGCTGACGGCGAGGCGGGCAAGGAGGACCAGGCTCCCTTCCAAGGGCCTGCCAGAGCTTCACAGTGCTGTGAATTTACAGCCACAGCTCCCGACGTCAGCGCCCCCAGCCCCGGCGCTCCGCCCGCCCCCGCCCCTCCCGAGGCCGCACCTCCGGAACGCGGCCACCGCCCCAAAAACACGGCCTTGGCACCGGAATCTCCCCCCTCCCGCTCCCGGGGGGCGTGGGGATACTCACACGCCGGAGCGTGGCTGCCAGCCGGGCTGCTGCCGTTGGCAATGAAGCACCGGACACACACGTTCCCGTGGCAACGGCGGGACGCGAGCGAGGCCCCTGCGGCAGCGCCCGGCCAGCCCCGGGCAGAGCTGACCCAGCGCCGCACCTCGCCGGGGAGTTACTACCCGCTCACTCCTGACCCGGCACCGGGGAAACGGGCGGCACGGGCGTGGGGGAGATGCCGCTTGGTGACAGCTCAGAGCCCAGTTCAACCAGCTCACTGCCTTGCCGGCGTCTCCTGACCCCCGGCCCGGCTCTCCGCACAGCCTGGCACCCACATGCAAACCGCAAGCCACAGGCTCTGACACTCGGCGCTCCCCACTTTCTGCTTCCCACCAGTTCCAGCACCCTCCGAGCGATGTCAGAGCCTCAAGTGCCTCCTGCCTGCCCCACCGTGCACTGCAAGCAGCTCCTTTAGCAGGAGTACCATTAGGCCATTTTCTCTTTTCCTCCCACTTCCTCTAGCCCAAGCCAGCAGAAAAAGGAACATCCTGAAACTGCATTGAAATCTAAATAGGAGAAAGAGGTGATGTTCAAACCTCACACTGCAGTAAAGCACAAACACTGCACACACTTCCATGAGAAGTGAGTTTAAGGAATTCTGCTCAAAGCCAATCTGGAGAGGACTCACAGGCTTCTTTTGTACCCAGCACGTTCTGCTCTCACAGCACCCAACTCACCTTTTTATCAGAGCTGCTCAGTTTGTGTTTCACCTCCTTGGCTTTCTGAATGGCTTTCAGCACTTCCACTGTGTCTGGTTCCTTTTCTGTGGTGATAGTGTTATCCAGACAGACCTAAAAATGTTAAAAACATCCAGAAATACAGAAAACAAGGCAGCTCTGTAACTTATTGTTACTTATGTCATAAATAAATAGTTTGATGCAGATGCTGTGCATGTCTGTAACCGTGTAAACAAGGTAATGACCACGTCAGACCTCATGACTTGAATGCAAACTCAGAAGGGCTTGGGAAGCTCCACACCCCACTGGCACAAGCACCTTCCAACAGGAACACCCTGTTACCCAGTGAAAGCAGGGCAAGCTCTCCCTTAGATCTGAGGAGCACACCCAGCAGCGTATACATGGTTCCATTCCCTACAGATGTACTCCAACCCCCACTAAAAACTCCTCAGGCTTGTAGAGCATTCACACAACTTTCCTTACCAGGCTTTAGAAAGAAAAAGCTGTTCTTACATACCTCTGAAGCCCTGTCCCAAACTGAGCCAGTACTTTGGTCCCATAGTCAGGGATGATGCTCAGTGGGTTGCTGGATAACACCACCTTCTCTAAGCACGGGAGGTTTCCTGTATTTTTTACTTCATCAATCTGAAAGTTTTTCAGTAAAAGGATGAATACACAGATTGGCTAAATGAGAACACCACCACAGTCTAAGCATTTCTTGACTAAATTACATACAAACAGTAACCAGGAAAAAAAATTCTCTCCAGCCACTTTATTTGCACTTTCACCCTCTAACAGAAATCACTTGTGTTCTAAAGCAATCTGACACTAAAATCAGTAGTTACCTGTTTGACTTTGTTGTTGCTCAGATCCAAGTTGACTAAAGAAAAAGTACAGTTTGTTAAGACCACACAGCCTTTCCAGCTGATTTCCTGCTAGATTCAGAGTTTTGATGTTTCCCAGTCTTGTGTGAACACCTTCCAGCGATGTCAGCTTGTTGTAGGATAAGTCCAGGTGAACAAGGTTGTAAAGATGCTACGAGAGCACAGAAAATCCAGGTCACACACCAATTTGCTAAAATTGAACCATATCAAAGGCTTGTCCATTTGCTCATGCTGGATGCTGCCCAGCTGACAAACACAACATGAACTTGCTCATTACACAGGATTAAGCCTGCAGGAAAGGGAACTTCCTCGACTCTATTTTTCCCAAGCCATTGACACAGCCAGCAACGACTGGATTTAGTGAAGAACTACGTGTTGCATGTCGGTGTTGGCAAGTAAGAAATGCACCCTTACGAGGGCTTGATGCTAGGAAGCTATTTGGGCTTAAACTCTTCTCTGCTAGATGAGTGGCAAAATCCTTTAGCAAAAGGATTCTGTGTTGGAAGATCCTGGGCAGGCTGGCAAACATCACCTTCAAAAGCATCCCTTACCTGTAAGTTTTCTACCAGAGACACCCCATTGTGACTCAGGTCCAGGAACTCGATCTTGGGAATTAATTTCTAGAAGGGAGAAGGTGCACATGTTAAGTGCGTTTTAGCTTAGAAACCTGGCTGTACTTCCTTCACCAACCAACTAACAACTAACAGGCAAAGGGCAGGAACTTTCCAAGGCACAGACCCTCTTCTCAGCTTTCAGCAGTAAAAAGCGTTCTGCACCCATTCTAGTGCAGCCAGAGTGCAGACACCTGCTCGTGAGAGAACCAGAATACTCTGATGAGCACGGTCACGTTTGCATTTGAAACCTGGGTTCTCACTGAAGACAAGCAAGTTGCCCCCAGTTTAGCCCCACTAACTACAGATCAAACTCATTAAGAGGCCTTTCCAGCTCAAACAGGCCTGTCTGTATTACACAGAACCCTGGATAAAGATTACAGAACTAAAAATCAGAGTAAGTTGAGCAGTGCATTGATCTCCACATCATTACCTTGTGGAGCTCAAGCACGGACAGTGCAAGGGGAAATCTTTCAGAAGAGAGATACATGAAGAAATTGCAAAATCCCTGCTGAGTCATGTGCCACAGAAGACCAGCCACCCTTTTTCCCCCCACAAATGAAGAAAGATTTCTTACCACTGAATCATCAATTTGAGAGATGCTGTTGTGACTCATATCCAAGGTTGTTAATGTTCTCCAAGTTGGGATAACTGCTGTCACTGGACAGCTTGAAGTTGCATCCTCTGGCTCCCACTGATCAAACTCAGAGGCCTCTGGCACCAGGATTTCCTGTTAAAGACAAGCACCCTAAAAATATGGTACCTGCATCTTCGGTGAAAGCCCATTGTTTCACAAGCAATCCAAATGACCTTATGAAAGAAAGATCCCTAAGCCTTATCATCACCCAGATTAAAGGTCTTAAAGCAGGAGCTGAGTGTGTCAGAATTATTTTAGATCCACAGGGAGGGAGTCCCAAACACTGGCAGCCAACCCAGGCTGGAGAATGGGAAGGAAGAGAGGGACTGTGAAAGGTACGCTCCTCACACCCTTGCCAAATCACAGCCCAGAGAAGAAGCCACACGCATTCAGCTCTCGAGGAGTAACAGAAGCACATTCCAATCAAAGCATCAGAAACATCCCTGTGAAGGGACACATCTCATCACTTCAAGTCTGTTCTGAGAGGCCAGCAAACCCTTTCTGCTTCCCAGCTTTAAGAGCAGAACCTGCAACAGGCAGGACAGAAAAGTACCAGGGCTCCACATGGGGATTCCCCCACCACAGGCGTGATTCTCGCACACGCTTCGAACGCCCATCAGAAACTCCCTCTCACCTTCATCCATGTTGCTGAAAACCGAACACTCATTGTGGCCAGAGCATGTTTGGATGAGGTCAGCCCTTTGAGAAGCTTCCCCCCACAATGACTGAGCTATTGGAAAAACATGACAGTCAGAAATGGCAGAACAAACACGGGACACAGCAGAGGCAACTGAAAGCTTCAAGGACGGATTCCCTCCCGGTCCGGAAAGTAGTTACAGCACTGCCTTCAAATCTGGGAGTATCAGGTCAGACAGCCCAACATTTGGTAAAGCTACAGCAAGAAATTAGGGGCACAACTACAGAAAAACTAATTCCCAAATATTTCTTTGCACAAAACATCTTCTCTAGGCACTTTCTACCTTCCCTGGGCATTCCCCCAGGTTCAACCGCCCAGGCAGTTGAACAGGGCGCAGTGTTTGACTGTCACCAACCGCAGAGGTGGGTACCTCAAGCTGTGCAGCTCAACCTGCAAACACAGTTACTGCTGTATCCCACCTTCTTTACTGCAAAGAATAAACAACAACTGTCCGGGGAAGGGAAGATGCCCAGCTCAGCAGTTCATACACCAGTGAGCTCATTACACAGACTAAGTTTGACATTATAAAAGTCTTTTCGGCAGTTTAATGTGACTCAACCTCTGTCTAGCAAATGGGTCCTTCTCTGGGCACATTGTGCAACAACAACCAGTTCCCAGAGAACTCCTGCTGCCCCTGGAAGCACCTCTCCAGATCACCACTGTTTGGTTTTGGGCAGCAGTTACGATGAGATGAAAATGCAGGTCTGCTGCCAGCCCATCCAGAACTTTTCAGGAACCCACAGGCACAAAAGTCTTCAAAACAAAAACCTTTTTTATTCTCCCCACACTAAGCAAAGCTACTCCTGAAATTATCCATGCTAGACACACTCCCAACACCAGCCCACTGAAGTTTCCTTCCCACGCTAAGATGTCAGCAAGTCCCTGACTTGGGGACTGCACTGCAGCTCTGAACCAGCACAGCCTCTCCTATCAGTGAGACAGCAGGCATGTCCAACAAAAGGTCCTGAACCCAACAGAAGGGAACACAGGGTAAGGGCTGTGTGACACAACCAGGCATTCCCACTCTGGAAAGATCTGAAAGGGATGAAAGAGGTTTTGAACACTCCCAGTGGAAGCCCTGTGATCCACACTGAGAGCAGAGCAACGAAAAAATGCCACAAATTCTCAAGCCAGAAGCGCTGCACTCAAGTGAACCTTCTCAAGCAAATTCACATCACTTCAGAAATCCCTGCTGCTTCCCAAACAAGAAGTACTTTGTAATAAGAGATCCCATTAGAACCCATCTGTTGGAGCTTCACAGGGACAGAAAGCCACCCTGGGGTAGCTTCTGCATACACTGGAAATGACACACATCCTTTGGGAAGACATGCCAAGCTCTTCTGAATATTTACATCTGGCATCCGTATTGCCAAGTCCTGAGAAAAACCCCACACTGTTTCCCAAATAAAACACTCCTCCTGAACACTGCATGCCCCAACCCCAGCACCAAAGCAAAGCAATTGCCAAGCCTGAGAGACATGCACCAGACCTGGCATTTACAGAGCCCCTCAAATTACAGGCAGTAGCTTAGTTGTACCTCTGTTTGATGAAGAGATTTGAAAATTGACAGGTCAAACGGCAACAGATGCTCCTGAATGGTACTGGTTCCGAAAGGTCCCCCTGTTCCAGTGACCTGGTCATCAACAAGGAAGAACAGTCAGTGTACACAACCCAACCTGTGCTCACTTCAGACAGCTGTGCACGGGCAAGAGCACAAGTACAGCAGCTGGGACAGCCACAGCTCCAACCCCTTTGTCAAACACGGGATGATACAGGAAACTTGCAGATTAACTCTTCAGCAGAGAAAACCCAAACCATCAGTTACACTCCAGCTAAGTGCTCTGAACTTGAGGCACTGAACTTAAGCTGCCACCTGGTGCTTGTATTTTGTAGCACATGGGGCACTCAAATCCCACAGACAAGACTGAGCAAGGCTTCATCCACAGCTGATCAAGCCAGAGTGGCACTCACTAAACCAGCTTCCCTGAAACACCTGGATCCTCCAGGACAGAACTGTCTTCAATTCCAGCCCAGGGGATGAAGTCCAAGGCACTGACAAGATGGGCTTGAAGAAAGCATTAGACCATCTCATAAAAAGGCATCTAGTTTTCCCATGTGCCCATAGCATTCTGGCCAGAGCACATGGCACCAGTGCAAAAGGCAGGCGGTTGCAGTTCTGGTTGCTGTGAATAAAATTTTGGGAGAAATCTCTTAAGGTTTGGGGTTTTTTTTTGTCTTACATACATCTTATAAACTCTGAAGGCTCCCACTCACAAGCTTTTAGAAGGGCCAGAAATTCTCAAGTATTTTTCTAAATAATATGCTGTATATAATATTTTTCTAAATCATATGTTCTTCTCCACCCAGAGAATCCTCTGAACAACAGGTTCTACACACAGAGGATGGTAAAGGCAACTGAAGATCCACAGGAATAACAGTAGAGCTGCGGTTTTGCTTTCTAAACTTTCCAAGCCCTCCAGTGCACCTTCCCCAAACCACTACTTCGTTTCATCTTTGAACATACCACACAGTTACAAGGAAATTCTTCATGTAATAAAAGGGCTGAAAAGACACTGACCTGTAGCAAGCAGTGTTAAAAAAGCTCCTCAGCACAAGTCTTTGTAATTCACTGATTTGGTAGAAAAACAAGACATCAAACTGGTTCCAGACAAAAATTATCTGAGGCCATTTTACATTTGTTCTGTAATGGCATTTTTCCTAGAAATTCTGGGCCACTCATCTCTAAAACTGATGGTTTTGTTAGTTTGGTTTGGGGTTTTTTTAAACTTTCCAATACAGTTAAAGGTGAGAAAGGGGACAGGACTTACACACACATGCATGTATGCATCTGTATGCACTGGCCTAGCCATAGTGTTGTCAAAGAATGCAAGGCTGAAATGAATATTTCCTGCCTCCTTCCTGCCTATCAGCACCCAGTAAGGCTCTGTCACAGAAACCCTAGAGGGCACCGCTGAAGAGATGACATCACATGGCAGAATCAATGTCTTTCCTAGAGAACTGTGTTGAAGGTTGGTAGAATAAGCACCTGTTTAACACCCAGCTCTAAATGCTTACAGGTGTTTACTGCCAGTAAAGATCTTGTGCATTCAAACCAGGCTCCAGAAGCATGCCAAGAATCCCATCACTCTGGCAGAAACACCAACAGTACTTGTGCAAACATGGCTCACCTTGAAATACTGGAGTCGACAGGTAAAATCTAGAATATGACCTAGATCAGTTTTGGCATCTCCATTAGCACACGTAGGCTTCCCCTGCAGCAACTGTAGAGTGACAGCATATGGCTGCAAGGGTCTGATGTTGAAGACTTCTCCAGCCATTCAGAGCTGCTCTCCTGAAAAACACAGGATGATGGTATCAAACACAACGCTGCCCCAGTTACCAAAGAGCAAATGGTACCTGCAAAACCTAATGTCAGCGATTTCATCTCTGTCATTTATATTCTAAGCTCATGATTAAGGCACCAAAACAATGTCCTTTTTGCTTCTAAAGTAGAAGCACTGAATTCAGATAAATTTTCTTTAACACCAGAATAATCCAAGTGTTCAAACAGGCACTCTCTGCATTCAAGCCTTAAGCTCCCAACGCAACTAATGGCAAATTTCCCTCTTAACAGGGCTGGAAGTTCATTTATACAACATAGAAATTGCTAAACTTTGAGATATCCCTAAGTTCAATAGCAGCTCAGACTTATTCTAACCAGAAAAAGCAGCACCTACCATCTAACAGACAGACCTGACATCCTTTGCTAAGCTGCTGATGTGCAAAGCTGCAGCATTTTCTTGGACAGTCTGAGGACTTTCACCACACTACCACCAGAGCAAGCTCCCAGGGCAGGAAATGCATTCTCTGGCAATATTTTTACAATCCCATTTCTTTCCAGGAACACTAGGAAACAGCATCCAAAAGCCTCTCTGACAGCATCCCAAGAGCAAATGTGGATTACAGCAGTCAGAATACATGCACACGTGGAATTAACATCTTCCTCCTCTTCCTTTTAAGGACACCAGTTTGACCTGACAGACAGGAGAGCATCGGCTTTCCTGATAAGCAGAGTTCTCCAAAGAGTAAAACTCCCTTTGGCTTCAGTGGGAGCAAGTCCCAGAGTCCAGCTGCACATCACCACAAGGTTCCACTCACATACAGCGGTCAGACATCAATGATTTTGGCACTAGTGAGGCTACAGGCACTACAGAGTCAGGGAACAGTTCTTCAGGACCTTCCTTAAAGTGTTTGCTGAGTGCCCCCTCTGAAGTGGCTTCACCTAAAGTTAATTTTGTGCCAGAACAATCTGAACCACGCTTCACCTATCACCTCAGCCAGCCAGAATCACAGCACAGCATTCAGCCTGTCCCTCAACATGGGTTAATCATTTCACACGCCTCCTGCTCCTGGTGAGCCACTTAGAGATGTTGCAGTAGTGCATTTCATTGTCAGCTCTCAGCCTCAGAAAAGCACATCCTTTCATTAACTGACCAGAAGGTCTCATGTTTCCTGAATTCTGGAAGAACAACATTAAGACAGGTGAAGTGATGCATTTAACACACTCTATCAAGGCTCACTGAAATGACACAAACTTCCTGACTGGTTGCACTAAAACATACCAAGGAATTCATCAATTTCTGATTTATTTCCAAAAGCAGCTGGGCTTCTGTGACAGTTCCTCCTCAAATACAGCTTGGATCAAAGCACAAACAGCAAGAAACAGGTGAAGAGGAAGAACAAGGCTCAGTCTGATGTGAAAGACTCAGATCTCATGGTCTGGAGATTAAATCTCACAGGTATACACACGCATGCACATGGAGGGAACCATCCCCAGTTAAATTCTTGCAGGTTCTTTACCTTTGTGGAAGAGCTCTTCAGCCAGTGCAGCAGTGATCCCATTGATCTCCTGCAAAGATTAAACCATTGCAATGAAGTGTTACACACTTACAGTTCAAAGTGTATCCTTGGCCAAAATAAGTCTCCCTTTTTTGCTGTGGTACAGGACTTTTAAAAATAGAAATCAACTGTCATCACATCTTATAGATTCTCTTTGTAACTTGAAAATACTTCATCAAATTATTTAATTTCATAGGTTTTTAGTTTCCAAGATGGAAGATACTGAACTACATTTAAATAATCACACACTGCATGTTTTCAAAAAGGGCAACAGCAACTAGAGCAATTCTTACTGACCATCATCAGCCCAATGCCAAACAAAGCCTGGTTTTAAAGAAACTATTACCAGTACAGTTTTCTTCAAATTTTAACATTAGACTAACCTAATGCATTAATGCCCTGGCCAAAACCAGGACAATTAAGCACTCAACATTTCCTTGGAGCATCACTAATACACTGATAACTTTAGATTAACAAGTCTACAGGGAAGAAGAGATCTGTAAAAATTAGTCTTCTGGACTTAACCTCCTTGCTGAAGAATAATTCAAAGTCCCTGTTCACCATCCTCTATCTTCTCTGCCCTTCTGGACCTACACAGTGCTCAACCCCCTTTCTACACACTGACAGCTCCAGGAGGAAAAGAAAAAGCCTGGAAAATTCTCCCTGTGGGAATTTGTTCTTTTAAAATCTAAAGGAGCACAAAGGTCAGTACAGGTATTTCCCATACTTCACAAAACGCAAATGCTCTGTAGAAGTCCAGAAATAGTTCTGAGCTCTTCCAAGAGCTCTCTCTAAGGCTCACAAGAAGAACAAAAAACTATCTGTGATAGTTTAGGCACACACATCTCATTTTAAGGTAGCTGCAAAGGACAAACAGGCATTACAGATCATCATGAAATGAGTATTTGAGGAGTTTACTTCACTGACAAACCCCTCATGATTCATGACAAGGAAATAAATCCATGGGCCATCTGCAGCACAGTTCAGCTCATCTGATGAGGCAAACATTTCAGACAAGCACATTCTTAGTATAACTGAAACCCCACTCACTGAGGATGAACAGTTTGGAGAAGCAGCTTGAAGCTGCATTCCGAACAAAATTCAACAGTTCTGTTATTGGATAAAGCCAGTTACACTCACCTGGCATGCAGAGATCTGACTGAAACCCAGGCTCTGTGTTCCCTTCATCATCTGGGGGACACAGCAGAATTTTCCTACATTTATAATCGAAACAAGGTCATGACGTGGAGGACACATCTCCCCCTTCCTGTTAAGCAAAAAGAACCTCCTTCACTGAGAGTGATATTTTCTTTTGCAAGACTTGTCAAAAATAACACTAAGGCGAAAATATCTACAAAAAACCCCTATGTCCTTATATAACTAAATCTAAAAAACATCCCATAAATGAAAAACCACACTGTAAAATGGAGCAAGCTAAAAACTACTAATTGGCTACACACACTGTTTGCATTGTTAATTTATCTGTTATGTCTAAAAGTTATCTGCACACCTTCTGTGTTGACCATTTATTATGGATAATAACGACATGTTCAGTTACTTCCAAATACCTTCCTACAACTCCTCCTTGGTGTAAGGCAGTCCCTACCTCTGCCTTCAAGGCCGTAGTGTTTTGAAGATGTGATCACCAAATACTTCTCAGTGTGAATAACTTTGCTGTTTCATAGGAAATTCAAGGATATTGTCAGGGACTATGTAATCCAGATTTGACCATTGACAATATCCATCCTGAAATTCCCCACTCCTGAAACCAATTGTCCAATCCAAAGAATCCATTTTCCTGTATCTTTTGTGTTTGATCTATTAATTTCTGAATGCTGGCATGGATTGACTGAGAGTGGACACATTCATGCAGCACATGCCTTTCAAAATTTTCACAACCATGTCTGTGAGCCAGCAACAAAAATCAGTTGCTGCTTGATTCTGTAAAGTCTTACAGAATCCACACCTGCAGCTGAGTGTCTTGACAGTTTCAGGAGTCAGATAACATCAGCCTCACCTTTTCGTGCAGGCACCACCCATTGCAGTCTGTGTTCTTAGGCTGTGCAGAAATCACCATTTTCCTAATTTTCATTTACCATAAATACATACATATTTCAAAGACTGTTAGTTAGTTCCATATGTCCCACAGCAAAACTCATAGTCCATTGTGGCTGCAGTTGGAACACTTGACATAAGTTACTGGGATCAGGATCTCCGCCTGGTTCACACAGGCTTGCTTTTTTCTGGATCCATGGCATCTGTAATGACACAGCCAGATCTCCTTTCCCCAAATTACTACCTGTAATTTAATTTTTTACTAACACTTGACATTGACTTTTTTTCTTTTAATCTTTTCTTTTTTTTTTTTTAAACCTCCTTTTAAACCTCCTGCATATTTCACATTGGAGGTACCAAGCTGTTCTGTGGCAGACATAAACAACTCAAAACATACAGAGCTTTGTTTAATTGATCAGCTGGAGAGATGTCCTTCTCTCCCCCTTTTTGTTTGTGAAGCAAAAACACTTGAGAGTTTGATTCATACGTTCCACCATGGCCTGACCTGCAGGCCAATGTGGTGTCCCTGTAACATAGGTAATGTCCCACAATTGGAAAGAGGTTTGTATTGTTTGTGCTGTATATCCTGGGCTATTGTCCATTTTGATTTCACGGGGTACATGGCATTGGACACGGTTACCAGATTCCCGCGTTTGTGCCGTCCAAAACCTCCCGTGTGCCTGTGCCACAGGGTTTCACTCCAGGGGCAAGGCCGCTGGGGAATTGCTGACAGTCCAGGTGACTGTGCAATCCCTTTAGCCTCAGTAAACAAAGAAGTGGTATTGTAGCTAAAGCACCTTAGCAGACTGATGAAACAATTCATGCAACTTTTGAACATCCAAATATTTTCACACTGGCTTCCTTGGAATTTTCCCTGGAACCCCTTGCTTCTCAAATGCAGTTCACTCATCAATCAAACTTCCAACGTCTCAGTCTTTTCCCGCAATCAGTATTTCAACCAAGTAATGATACTGTGGTGAATGGGTTAATATTTTGTTCATTGAAACAAGGTATGAATGACAGGAAACCACTTAGCTTCTAATATTAGTTCTAATATCAGGGAGGTTGCTGACTTATATCTCGAAACCCGTCACAACATCTGCTGACACATTTCGAAATCGGTCACCACATCTTATTTTGTAAAAATAACTGTGAGGAACTATGGACCAGAGTATTTTTTATTAAGGCTTATGCTAAGCTTAATATGAAATCACTTATGCCAGCAGCTACCAAAAATGTGCAATTGCTTATGCAAGCTACCAGACACCGCTTGTCCAGGATAAGATAACCACAATTGCTTACACAAACTAAACCAGATACCGCTTGTGCAAGATAACCGCCAGATGTCCAGGAACCACAGATAGGACAAAGGAGGAAGACTTCTTACTCCGGCCTCAAAGACCACCAAGAGGCAGAAAACGACCCCCTAACAACAACTGAAGCATGCGCAGAGTACCTCCACTACTTCATGAACACGGAAGTAAAAAATATATAAAAAGGGACTGTTTGAACTGATCAGCACGGCAGTTGGCGGAGCGCAGACTCTCCTGCCGTCCAGCGCTGTCTTTGCTCATATTCTACTTGCTATAATTAATAAAATTCTAATTGGATTATGATCCATTGTAGTCTCAATTTATAACACTTTCCTTCTAGGCAGAGGCCCCATGCTTCTCCTCGCAGGGTTGCAGATGCCGTCTGATAGAATTCTATGCACTGTTAGGAGCTGTTGCTATTTTGGTTTTGGTTTTGGTTTTGGTGGTGGCTGGTTTCTATTGTTGTTACAGCTCTGTACACCAATAAAGTTTAGTTTGGTTCAGTTAATCAAGAGTTTCTATATATAAATTCTTCTACAGAAAATACAATAACCCTTTTCAATTTGCAAAAGCAACATTTCCCAGCATTTTCCACAGTGCTACAAACTCTGACCAAAGCTGTGCCTACTTAGTTAGGTCACACGCTCTTGCAGGAATGTATAATAAATTACTGTTTCACTAATGATTCTACCTCAAGTCCTTTCTTTAGGACCATTGGCATTTCTAACACATTGAAATGGAACAGTGAGTTGGAAATGCTGAATGACTGCAGCCATGGGGGTGCCAGAAAACCTGCCATCCAACTGCTTTAGGTGAGTCGGCCCTGGCCATGGGGTCTCTGGCCCTGGCCATGGGGTCTCCGGCAGAGCCAGCACTTGACAGCAGTCCAGTGACCGCATTAGGCTTCGTGCCACCACCCCCACTCACTGAAACTTCAATATTTAAGGGCAACTTTCCCTCCCTGGAGATTCCTGGCTCCGTGTTACGCTGCAGCCAGCGACAGGTATCTGCAGCCTCAAAGCTCTGCTGCATTTAACAGCCTCGAGGTGAACTTCTGCTCTTGGACTGCAGCATGTTTAGATGCTCCAGCTGGTACAATTGGTTCCCTAGTGTGATATATGTCCATCTGATTCGTGTTAATATGGAATCATGTTGGGGGTGCATCATGACCTACCCTTGTATGGCCAGGGGCCTGGGAGGGACAGTTTAAGATTCTTGCATGTGCTGAATGAAGGATGTTGAAGCAGCAACAAACTAGATAAAGGATGTGCAAAGCTTTGCCTAAAGGACCACAGTGTTAGCACATTGTGTGCATTGTGATACCTGAGGAGAAACAACTTGTCTCTGAGGAGGAGGTGATGAAGAGGAACAGAAGAATAGGAAGGCTCCTGAAATCTGCCTCAAGTCTGCAGAACCAGCTGCCTGACTTTGTTAGCAAGACAAAAGCTAAAGCTGCCCTAAAGGATGTCTGGTGGGGGTGGCCTGGCGGGCGCTCCAGCCTGTCAGTGGGGCGGCTGGCGGTGCTGGCCCTGGAAGAGATCTAAGCCAGGGGCTGGGGCTGTACGGGGTGCGGCCTGGCGGAGCGGAGCCTGGCGGAGCGGAGCCTCCCGCAGCAGCCGGCGCTGCGCCTGCAGCCCGGTGCCGTCTGCTCGCCTTTGTTCGTTTAATAAATCGTTCCGTTTGTTTCTAATCCTGTTTGGGACCGAGTCACTTGTAACAGCTGGGGGCTCGTCCGGGATGGCTCTAGTACTGAACGCTGAGGTGATCTAGGAGGGGCGCCGCGCCATTCGGTGGCTCCTGCTCGGGTCGGGACTAACGCCATCCTGAACCTGAGAATCGGATTTTTACGAGCTCCCTTGCCGGCTGCAGCAGGTTTTTGTGCCCGGAATTGTGCGCGCAGAGACCCAAAGGAGACGCCAGTCGTGCAGCGTGAGGCGGGTTCCGTTCGGCTGCCCGAGCGAGGCCGGCAGGAGCCGTGTCCGTCGGCCTGGCCCATGGGGTTGGGGCCGAGTGAAGACGACAGAGTCGTAAGTATTTTGCGTGTAGCGTTGGGTTGGGTGGGATTCGGTTGCCTGTGTGTGTGAGAGTGCGACTGAGACGGAACGTGGTTCCGAAGCGAGTGCGGAGGTTCTTCTGACCGCGGCTCCGATCTCCCGCCAGGGACTCGTCAGGGAAGGGCCGAAGCGAGTCCTATAGGACTCGGGGGGGTGACAGGTCCCCAGCCCCCTGCAAGACACTCTTACGGGTAACCGAGGGCTGTAGGAATTGCCGGAGTGAAATTCCGAGGTGGGTCAGACGACAGACCCCGGGACCAGAAGAAAAGGGAGCAATTTACCCAACGTCCATTAGAAATGCTGATTAAAAATTGGAATGATCGGGGCCCTAGAGAAGGAAAAAGTAAATGAAACTGAGTTCAGAGTTGTGTGTGGAATGGCCAGAGGGGCTTGTGAGGCTGCCTGTCCTTTGGGCTGGGTTTGGCTCCTTTGAAACCCCCAGCTGGACAAACAGGCGTGTAAATTCACAAAGGCCTTTTAGTCAGGAGGAGAGGGATTGTGCAGTCAGGACTTGACGTCCTTTTCCAGCTTCAATGTTTGCACTAAAAGCAGGAGAAGGGCTTGAAGATCCGTGGGAGCCGTTGCCAAGCCCGGCGGCGGCTGCCCCTCCGAGAGTCGTGGCATTTCCAGCGGTACCAGCGCTGCCCCTGCGCCTCCACCATCAGCAGCACCGGCACTAGACCGACCTCCGGCTGCAGGTGTAAGAAGTGGGGACCCTGTTAGATGATCCCCTCGGAGTAGCCGAAAAACTGGACCAATTCCTAGGTCCTAGTGCTTCTACCTGGGAAGAAATACAGTCTATTTTAGGGATTTTGTTCACTGCTGAGGAGAAGGGAATGATTAGACAAGCTGGACCAAGAATTTGGGAAAGACAGAACCAGGCAGGACCCCCGGGAGACTGAAAATGGACAATTTGTAGCTAAATCCGGGGGCTGGGGGAACATAAGAAGAAAGTTAGAGAAGCTGGAGGACTGGCAAGAAGGGAAATACTACTCAAAAATCTCAAAAGAGGTGCTGGTAGCAGGGCTGGAGCCTCCAAATTGTCAAACTGTTTTTGTCACACTAAGAAAACATTATCCCAACTTAGACACCAGAGGAGATGGAGACAGGATCCTGGCTTTGCTACAGGTGAATGCCTGCACCAGAGTGGCATGTTAAGAAGGTTAATTGTTCTACCTCACTGGGGAAACAGAAGGTTCTTGCTGCCTTTTAAAACTATGTATAGCAGCAATAAGAACAAAATTCTTCCTGAGCTGGATATTCCAGTGTTACCGAATGTTTTGTAACAGTGATCAATTGTACTTGTGACCTGACAATGAAAATATCTTTCTACAATCTAAGATGCCACGTTACTCAAGGGGTTACAGTGTACAGCTGGCTGTCTTTCTTACCCAGGTGTGTGCAGATGAGCCCAGTAATACCGTATCCGTAGGGAGGCAACAGCAACGAGCTACATCTTCACAGCTTTGCAGGCGCTGGACATGCTGCTGGCTGTAGGGGAGGTGGTGTGACAGCCGGTCACGGGGAGTCTGTATAATCCAGGTCGCTGGGTCCTGAGTGGCAGCCCAAGGAAACTTGCTTGAAACATCTCGCACACCCTGGTGTCTTTATAAATCTTTTAATTGCATAACGTCCTTATGACTTCGTGGCTGTGGGGTTTTTTCTGTGCACTGTGGGCCTCTTTCCTGGGTTGCTCCCAGGACATTGTGGAGTCTGGTTTGATTTGTTACGAATGGGCTGGAGATAAAATCTTCCCGGCCACGATGCCATTTGTGTTGGGTTTAAAGAGGTTTGCTAGGGAGTTGTTTGGAAAAATGAAACTGGGCTTGATGATGCTTTGTTTCAGCTCTCTGTGCCTGGCCTCTTGTTCATTAGAGATGTGAATTTGTTCCTGGTTTAGTGCTTTGTCATGGTAAGGAAAGCCACCCCTAAGGTGGGACAACCTTTTGGATAGGAATGTTGTGGTTCAAAGTTCTGAAAGCTGACCCGAGGCTGCTGCATCAGCCAGGAGAGGGGATAACAGTTTGCTCAGTCGTTAACAGATCATTCTGAGCAAATGCCCCCTAACTCCTGAGAGGGATAGAACTCTTTGCAAGGGGAGATGGCTGAGCCTGCAACTGCAGCATGTGCCTGAGGAGCACTTCACTCGGAGGTTTCTTTACAATCAGGCTTCTAAACTGGTGTTAAGAGGAGTGAAGTGACTTTCTGCTGGCTGCCAGTAGCGCCTTCGATTTGGGAACTGCAGGTAGGTCAAAATTCTGCAATTTTGAAGCTTAATATGGGGATGTCTCTGTGTTTGGTGTTTGCTTTATTTTGGAGAAAGGGACATCTTCTGCTGTAAAGGCCAAAGGCATGTAGCCAGATGTGTAATATTTTAGCAGAGTATAATGATAATTATGGGTCTGCACTTTTGACATGGCAAAAAAATCCATATAAAATAAGATGAGAACTCATGAGTCAAGTTTGTTTTTTTTTTAAAGTATGTTTGATATTGTTCAGGTATTTATCAAACCAGGAAATAAACCCACTGCTATAAAATGGTAAATTATGAGGTAAGGTTTTATTTTCTTTTCCTCTAACTTCATAATCAAGTATAAACAACATAATTAGGGCCCCCATAACACTATTTCATGAGGGGCAGATATGAAGAACACCCAAGAATGAGTAAGGGATCAATCAGAATGCTATTACAATATTGTTTGCATTTTCAGATAGGTTCTTTGGATACCCAAGTGAGAATTTATGAAATACTGCCTATTTGTATATTCCTTTATAGTTTATTTGAACATATAATCAATATGAACTTTGGTCTCCATGAAAGAGAATTAATTTTCCCGACCTTATTGTAGGTACTTAGTGAAAAAAATATGCCTCACCTATGTAGTCTTCTGTAAGGGAACAAATTCAAAGTCTTTATTATGAAATACTCTAGTGGGAAAACAGCAAATTATGGTCATGAAAAGATCACTATAAAGAACTTGTCTATTTTGCTGAGATACCAAATTTATTGATGCTTCCACGATCTGCAGCCAACCTGAGAGCAGCCACAGCACATTATGTAAACTTGGAAGTGCTGTAACTTTCCCACAGACAATTCTTTTTCTTCCACTTGAGCTCAGGGCAGAAAAAAAAAAAAGAATAGAAAATTGGTGTGTTGACATAAATCTTTTCCAGTGCATAATGTCTTTTCCCCAGTGAAATCAGTTCTAACATTGATGTTCCAGGAGTTTCAACCAAAGTAAAAGGTGAAGCTAAAGGCATTTATTGCAGCTAAATTTCTTCCACCAATTGAGGTTTATGTTGCCTGGTATAATATTCAATTATGTGATGTCCATGTTTAGCTTGTGAGCCTTATCAGAAGTTATAAACTTAAATGGTTTTAAAGGGTGAGACTGTTACATATGATATCCTATATAGTAAATGTATGCATATAAATATATTGAAAGTTATATATATTTATGTATATCTCATGTGCCACATATATTCTATACATGTTATATTCGGTATAGCTATATGTACACTGTGGATTATATAGTATAATTGCACACTTGATATTCTATATTATTTATTATACATTCTAAATTTTATACATTATATCATAAAGTACATCTGTGAAGTTTTCTAGATTCCTCAGTCTATGCAATAAAGCACAAAATTGTTGGAACAGGTGAACAGTGGCCTTAGTCAGGACATGATGTGAGGCAGAGCTGATTTATTGGAGCATTCAGGGTCCAGGATTTTAATTCTGAACTAGGTGTTTCCTTTGGAAGCATAGCTTCTTTCCTCTACTGTTTTTTTCTGTAGCAGGTAACACAAAGCAGTCTTCTAATTGTCATGAACATTGATAATGAGTGGTATTTACATTCATATATCAAAGGATGAGTTACTGGAAATCCCAAATACTAGTTTAATGACAATTCTGATTTCAGTCAATATGTTACTAGAAAACTGAATGGACATTTTATTTTTAAATATCTGAAAATGTTTTTCCTAAGTTGCTAATAAATGCAGTATTTAAATATTTTGGTTAAACTCAATTAATACTGCAGAAGAGAGAATGGTAAAATACACAAAACTTTTATAGGACTTTGGAGTTGAAGTTCTGGTTTTAAAAGTGTTTTTAAAATGTAGAAGCTTGAATTCTGTTTACTTTCAACATTTAGACTCATAAACTTCATGTCTACTCTTGAAATGTCTAAGAATTGAATAATAAAAAAGACAAACAATAAAAAAAACCCTACTTTGCCAGATGAAATATACTTCTTGGTTTTACCCCTGTTCTCCCACAGTTAAAAAAAAAAATCCCAAAGTTAAAAAGTAATCCCAGAATTACTGACTATGAAAACAAATAAATTGTCATCATATTTGTCTTGTTATATGAATAGAAAAGGCAAGACATAAGAGAAAGGCAAGATAAAAAGCCACTATGGAAAAAAAAAGTTTATGTTGCTTATGTTATGCATCTGTTCTTTTTTCCTTGTAATCCTGTCTTCTTTTCTTAAAAAAAAAAAAGAGTATATACTATTTTTCATGCAAATTATGGTGAAGTGAGACCTTGTGATTTGAAGAAACATAGGTCATTGCACTTATTTTGAGCTGGGTAGTTATATTATGGTGCCAAAAAAAGCTAAAAATAAGTGACATACAGATTGACCTCAAACACTGTTTCTGCTGGTTTGTAGTTAATGATATATAACTTACAGACATGGGATCAAACAGCTGGAACAGAGTCAGAAGGAAGAAGAAACAGCTTTCAAGTACTTCACTTCCATCGGAATCATAGAATGTGTGAGGTTGGAAGGGTCATTTAAAGGTCATCTAGTCCAGTCCCCCTGCAGTAGGCAGGGACACCTTTAACTAGATTGGATTGCTCAGAGCTTCATCAAGCCTGACCTTGAAGTCTCCAGGGATGAGGCCTCCCCTAACTCTCTGGGAAACCTGTTTTAGTGTCTCATCACCCTCCTAATAAAGAACTTATAATGAACAACCTAAACCTACCCTGCTCTAGTTTAAAACCATTGCCCCTGTTGCTACATGCCCTTATAAACAGTTCATCCCCAGCTTTCCTGCAGGTCCCCTTCAGGTACTGGACGGCTGCTATAAGGTCTTCCCAGAGCTTTCTTTTCTCCATTGTAGAAACCCACTAGGTTGGTCAAGCAGGGCTTGTCCTTGGTGAAGCCACCCTGGCTGTCTTGAATTGCCTCCCTGTCCTCCATGTGCCTTAGCATAGCTTCTAGAAGAACCTATTCCATAATCTTCCCAGGCACAGAGGTGAGGCTGACAGGGCAATAGTTCCCAGGATTGTCCTTTGTACCCTTTTAAAAAAACTGGCTGTAATTATTCCCTTCTTCCAGTCATGAGGGACTTCAGCTGACTGCCATGACTTTTCAAGTATCATAGAGAGTGGCTTGGCAACTACATCAGCCAATTCCTTTGGGATTCTTGGGTGCATCTCATCATGTCCTATGCACTTGGGGATACTCAAGTTTCAAGGTCACGAACCTTGTCTTCACTTACAGTGTGATGGACTTTGTCCCCCAAGTTCCCATCTTGCATTCAAGAAAAGGCACTATACTTTTTTTTTTTTTTCTGAAAATACAGTGTGTGTGAGCCTTGGCAGAGGAAATCTTAATGACAGAAATATGCAGTGGTGACTCCTGCTTACAGTCTGTGCCAAAGTTAGAGGGCTGGTCTCTAAGAGATTATCAACAATTACAGGAGAATTACAGATAAGGTAATCATAGATACAGAGACACAGTAATGAAGAAAGGCCATATTCAGAAAGCTGTCTCTAGTGTCTGTAGCAATGAATATTCTTGGTTATTAGTCATAAGCACTCTATTTAGAATCTCAGAATCACAGAATGGTTTGCGTTTGAAGGGACCTCAAAGATCATCTAGTTCCAGCCCCCACTGCCATGGACAGGGACACCCTCCACTAGATCAGGTTGTCCAAAGGCCTATCCACCCTGGCCTTGAACACTGCCATGGACATCCACAACATCCATTTGAAGAGGAACATTTATCTCATTCTGAAATAATGTCCTGGCTTTCATTAATTTTGCAAGCTATCTTAGGCCAAAATGAATCTCTAAGAGTTGCAAATTTATTCCTCAGAAGTCCAGAAGTTAATTCAGGGTCCAGTCGTAAGGACTAAGCTCAACCTCTATCTGGCTAAAACAGCGCTTCAGCTATTCCAAAGACCTCTGAGTGAACCTTTGAGTATGAGAAAGCAAACGAAGAAGATTTGAGCACTGTGTATATCATGGGAGGGATGGGGAGAAGCATATTTTTCTGATAAAAACATACTTGCCATGAAGAGGTTCCACAGAATGACAAGAATCCTTTTGTATTAAAACCATCACAAAAATAATGGTTATACTAAAGGCATCATTGACTTTTTATTCCTTGACATGTTAAAAAAAGCTCTGTAAAGAAAAACCTAGCAATATTTGACTGGTAGAGTTTGATGTTCTCTGCTCAGTTCTGTTGGTTCCTGGTTTTCTGGGACCAAAACTAATGTATGCAGTGAAACACAGATGTTTGGCTCTGCTCCACTAGTAAATCCATCTTCTAATGTACCAACACTACACCTCCTTCATGAAAGCACAGATCCTAATATTACTAATGGATTCTCTGTCCTTTGTAAATTACAAACAATGATTTTATGTGTATGTAATGTATCTAAAGTACTTCTTAACATGGTGAAACCTGAGATTTAGGCTTAACAAAGTCATTCTGCTTTGTGAGGACTGGGTGCAACTTGTTCAGAATATTTGAAATTAAAAAGAAATAATTAAAATTATGTGTCAGAATCAAGCCATATTAAAAAAAAAAAAAACCAACCTAATTCTTTACTTAATTTGATTTGCTCACTATTTTGACAAGGTTTCTGCTTCAAAATTTTTCAGAGTATCAAACTTTCCCAGAGTTCTCCAAAGTCTGATGAGCTTGCCTCTCTCATAGGAAGAGCTCAGTGATCAGGCTTAAATTTGAAAGAAAGTTATTCCACATACTGCTTCTATCTTCTGGAGATATGGTCTTGTGCCACAGATGTGCATTTTTCATTAGCTTTAATAGAATTTCTTTCTGCCCACCCAGAGAACAATTTGCTGCAACACATCAGTTAATTTCAGAGAGGATATTTTAAGCTACATGATGACATAGTTATATAGGACTAACATGAAAATGGTTTCAGACTTTTTCCTTTAAGTATAACATTTTAACTTTACATTTACACTATATAGATAAAGCCCAGAATGGGGAATTTCAGAAGGAGAGAGCTAATGTAAGATGCTGCAATACAGATCTCAAAAGATGTGTGTAAATTATTATGAATCCACAATTCAAAACAAAAAGGAGAAAAACCATTAGGTTAACCGAGATAACACAGTGGTAAGCATTTATGTATGAGTTAACTACTTGACTCACCTATAGGAATCCTACAATATTCAGTAGGTCTAATTTCACAAAGTGATTTTTCCATCTGACTCAAGCCTTGCTGCAAATTCCTTCTTTCTCATGCCCATGAATATGAAACTGGCTACCTTCACAGGGATTGGGATACTGAATCAGGCCAAAGATGAAAAGATTTTTGTGTTCCACCATGCTTGTCTTTTCCAAAACTCTGGTGAATGCTTTCCTGAACTGCAACATCAAGTCTCTGAACAAATCAGAAATCAAAAGCTAATAATTATTTCTGAAAGAAATATTAGGCTTATTCTGACTCCTTGCATCATCACATTGGCCATTCTTGTCCCCAGCAGACAGAATCTCCTATTTGAAGTAGTGTTACTGTTGAAAGTGGTGTGACTAGTGTAGTCAGAACATGGAATTAGATTTGGCTTTTGTTTTTTTAAATCCCATACTGTATTTCTATGATATTTTTGTAAAACTGTCATTTGTTGACCCCACGTTCCCTTGTAAGTATCTAACATATTATTCCATTCAAAGATGGATAGAGTGGTAAAAGAACTGAAACCTTATTTTGGAAGACATACTAACATATAATCTCTGGAAAGCAGGTACTATATGACTTCTATAGCAATCTCCAGCAGTTTAATATTGCTTCAATATTGTTAGGCAATATAGGATTGGTCACGGACAGAATTGAACTTTAACATATTTAGAAACAAAAATATTTTAACTCTTCTTTCAGTGAGTCCTTCCATATTATCTTGATGAATAAACTAATTTTGTATATCGTTTCAGGATTTTACCTGTGAAAGCCTGGACAAATCTTGTGTACTTCTTTCCTACAATACAGGAAATAATACACAGATTGTCCCTAAAACTACATAAACTTCACAAAATCACAGAATCACAGGGGTTGGAAGGGATCTCGAGAGATCATCGAGTCCAACCCCCCATACCAAAGCAGGTTCTTTAGGACAGGTTGCACAGGGAGGCATCCAGATGGGTCTTGAATATCACCAGACATGGAGATTCCACAACCCCTCTGGGCAGCCTGTCCCAGGGCTCTGTCACCCTCAACGGGAAGAAGTTCTTCTGCATATTGGTGCAGAACTTCCCATGTTCCTACTTGAGGCCATTGCCCCTGGTTCTGTCTCCACAGACAACTGAAAAGGGGCTGTCCATTTCCCCCTGTGTCCCATACTTCAGATACTTACTTAGAATTTCTAATTGACCTAATGGAAACACTCTAAAAAGAAAAAAAAAAAAAGAAAAAATCTTTTCTGAGAATATTACTGATTTCTTTTGGTTTTCATATAAGAAACAAAAAAATGCTGTCTTTTGGAATTACAATGCAGTAGGGATAATAAAAGAAAACTGTAGCTTAGTCTACTAATACTCAAAGTGTTACCCTCCTTATTTTATTTGGTTTGTTAGTTCAATGTGACATTAATTTAGAAGATTATGCAACTTTAATATTTTTACACATCTCTTTTTTTCAGTCACTGTTAAAGACATTGAGTCAGCATTTCTGTTTTCAGTTCTGTTATTCAAGGATCAAAATGGCAAAAAAATTGAAATAAAATACCCCAAAGTCCACAATTTTAAACAATAAATAGTGGGAAAAAAACCCAAACCCAACAGTACCAATATCTCAATAATGGATTGAGGAAGATATTGGTACAGTAGACATTTTTCCTGTCTGACAGACAAAAAATTTCATCATGATCATTTGGTGGTGGGAGGACGTATGTTCTCAAAAGTCCTAAATTAGTTAATTGCCAAATGTTTCTGACTTCCCAAGATCATAATTTTCCCATGTTTTCCCATTTCAATTCTTATTCAGCTGTTAATATTTGTCAATGGGAAGTGATGTTATGTGGTTTGAAAGAGACTTGCAGGTGCCATGAATAAAATTTGGATCATCCAGATGATTGACATTTCCCCTTTCAATGGTTTTGATCTCTGGTAAAAGCATCCTGAGTTTAGCAACACAAGTCAGCTTTTATCCTGGAAACTAACAGCCACTGCAGTTCTTAGTAAGACATCTTGAGTACAGGGCATTACTATATGCACGTGGCTTCCAAAAGGGATCTTGCATACATCTGGCTGAGTAGAGGCTTGGTGTTTGTGACTAGGCATTCTAGACTCCAGTAGAGTTAGATCATGGTACCTTGGTACAACAAGGTGCTTTGAGTAAAAGGATAAGATCACTTTATCTGACAAATAGGAAAATATTTTCATTAGGCTTTGAAATTGCTGATGTTGAATCTTATCATGGTTCTCTTTCAATTCCCTCTTTCTGAAGTTACTCTGCTCTTACACAAGTTCTTCATGTTTCCGAATGGTTTATCAAGATGAGAACCATCCCCCAGAACCATATTATGACCTTTAACATATACAGAAATTTACCATTTATCACAGGTTTTGTTTTCCCTCCCTTAGTCAATTTTTTCATGAGATTGTGTCGTGAAATTCTCACAAAGGTCTCAATTAGTTTAAATGGAAAAAAAAAGAAATTGTTTCCATGAAATAGATTTTGAGCACAGAAACAGTCACAGTCCTCCTGTTAGAGATCCTCCTACTATATTTTCAGATTTTTACAGGCAGAGGGAAGCTTCAGAAATACCCCCCCTGAAAAACAAGTTGCACAGGTATGACTAAGGAGCACCCAGTAATTGTATAAAGAAGGCTTTTGTTTTTTAAAATACAGTAATTGCCCATTCACGGGTGATGATTAGTCAGGAGAGACAGGTGCTGGGGAATTAGAGGAGATGCATGACTTTTGAGGCATGACAACTGTATGGAGGGACTAAGATCTCTAATATCTTAAAAAACCACTAAGTACTAGTCAGTGTTCTTGACTTATAGAAAATACATTTTAGGACCTTTACCAAAAAAACCCCATATATCTTTTCTTTACAATCCTGCAAAAACAAAAAATCTGTAACTGTGGGTGCATGGTGATTTTATCTTGAAGTCTTTCAACTGATGAAGAAAGAATTACAAGTACAATTAAAATAAACATTACTATCAGAAAAACTATGATATTTTAGGAAGAACTAAAATTTCCTAGAACCTCTTACAATTACAATATGGTCAGCTGATACAATCCACAAAACATTTAATTTTCATCTACACTCAAATATTTTCGATAATGCCCTGTGATTAAAATGATAAAAAACACCCCCAGACAGTCTGAAGACTGTCTGAGTGACAGCAGGTCAAGTCGGTGGCCACAATCAGAAGCAACATGGCAAAGACAGATTATGAAACAGTAAAGAAATCTTGACTCCAATATAATTTAAGTTAACTTTTTGGAGGTCTCATGGTTGTTTGTATATTTTATCTTATAAATTTGAGGCATGAAGTTCAAAGTCATTTATATAATATTGAGGCCTGAGTTGAATATTGGATATTAGCGGAATTATATGGTTAATAAAACCCTAAATACTATGTGGTCTTCTAACCAAAACATCAAATAAGGTCTTGCTCATTATTTTATTTTCAAATTAGTGAAAACATTTCCTTCATTGCTGCCTACTGCAAGCATCACTGGGGTTTGTGTAATTTTTGTCCTTGCCATTGCTAGATTCAGGGACAAAGAAATACATTTTTTTATCTGGGGATAAAAAAATGGATAAAACCCAAAAAATATTTCAAAGTAATTACTCTGAGCTAATCAGATTTGATCTGTAATCTGGAATACTGTCTACTTGTTACAGATATTCTCCTCTCATTGAGCTAACTCTACCACAGTGAAAAAATTATGAAAACTAGGTTAACACTAAGCACAAAATGGCTTCAAACCTGAATGGCGGCTGAACTTTCAGCCATACATCAGATTGGATACTATCAGCAAAATAATTATGTAGTGAATGGGTTAATATTTTGTTCATTGAAACAAAGTATGAATGACAGGAAAACACTTAGCTTCTAATATTAGTTCTAATATCAGGGAGGTTGCTGACTTATATCTCGAAACCCGTCACAACATCTGCTGACACATTTCGAAATCGGTCACCACATCTTAGTTTGTAAAAAATAACTGTGAGGAATTATGGACCAGGATATTGTTTATTAAGGCTTATGCCAGCAGCTACCAAAAAATGTGCAATTGCTTATGCAAGCTACCAGACACTGCTTGTCCAGGATAAGGTAACAATTGCTTACACAAACTAAACCTGCTTGTCCAGGATAAGATAACCACAATTGCTTACACAAACTAAACCAGATACCGCTTGTACAAGATAACCAGATGTCCAGGAGCCACAGATAGGACAAAGGAGGAAGACTTCTTACTCCGGCCTCAAAGACCACCCAGAGGCAGAAAACAACCCCCTAACAACAACTGAAGCATGCGCAGAGTACCTCCACTACTTCATGAACACGGAAGTAAAAAATATATAAAAAGGGACTGTTTGAACTGATCAGCACGGCAGTTGGCGGAGCGCAGACTCTCCTGCCGTCCAGCGCTGTCTTTGCTCATATTCTACTTGCTATAATTAATAAAATTCTAATTGGATTATGATCCATTGTAGTCTCAATTTATAACAATTATTTAATTAAAAGAATTTGTGTAGCTTTTAACAGCAACTCAAAACCCCAAGTTTCACACTGCCTGAAATAAAGGCAACAAAATAAAGTGCCTAGTTTCTAGTAACGAGAGTATTCTGTCACTGACACAATGCATTTCAGTAACTTTTAGGGCTTAACCTTCACCCTATACTGTACCACAGCGTAGTGAAACACATAGATACAGAGAAATGTGGCTAGCTGAGAAAAAACAAACCCTTTTCCAGAAAACTAAGCTTTAAATAGCTTCTTACCCTAGAAGCTACAGAAATGCATGAATCAGACTAATATATGCATAATGGACTAAAATTCATGTGAATTCATTCTGCAGAGTTACATTGTGTGTACCTAAACAGTCTTTGAGACAGAAGTATCAATGTAATTTAAGGAAGTTTTCCATTTACTGTTTTGTTTTGCATTGTGAAGACTTCCTAGAAAGTTTAAACTGGATTTTTGTAACAGGGGTTTTTTATATTAAACTGAAGTAGAAGATGGAATCACGTAATGCACTCCAGCTGCAAACAGGCATTGGGTCTTTGGAACCAGGCTACAGGGAGTCTGAATTTAAACAAAATAAAATTTTATGTGTATTGTGTGAAGACCATACGTGTAAGTATGAATTTTAGGAACATCTTGAGAAACCTAAAAAAAGTTAGCGATACTGTCGTATTAAGGTCTAATATTTGAACTAGTCTGAAGCCAAGTGTAACTACTGCATTCCCAATGTCATAAAACAATTTTTGAAGTTGATAGTTCACAAAATGTCAGATCTTGAGGTTTTTTATTAACCTATGAGTAAATGTTCTCTCTTGTATCCCTGCCCTATGTCATTGAGAGCAGAGGATTCCAGTTAGGGAAGGAATATGCCAAGGTGATGGCTTAATCAAATTATAATTATTTAAAAACTGCTCAGAAGCTTGAAATTGTAGGAAACATTTCTATGGAATTACTGAACACAATTCATATAAGACAAAATGAGTGATAAATACTTCTCAATTAACTAAAAGAACAAGTCCTTATCATTTGTGCAACAAATATATATGTAAATATATTTACATTTAAAGATACCAAACTGGATACATTAAAATGGTTAAAAGATTTGATTCCGTCTCAGTTCTTACCTATGTGGGTATTTGTTTTTCTTAATGGCTATGAAAGAAAATATTGGAACAGAGTTCATATATGATAAATTAGATTCTAAATAAATAAGAACTGGGTTTAAACTTCTATCTGATTTCCTGAATTCTTGAGGAACATGAAACATTAATTGTGCATTATTGATTCAACAAGGAAGTGCAATCATTCAAAATCTATAGACCTGCATATATCCAGTGAAGTATCTTGCTCACTACCTTCAAAAGGAAATGAATGAATATCAGCAGCCAGGAGAGTAGTTTCTAAACCTCAGACTAATTCTATGAATGAATGTCCAGAAGTTAAGCCAGTCTTCACCGGAGAGTCTAAACATCTTCCTACAAACACACAAGAGTGCATGAATGTTCATGAAGCAAACACTCAAATAAGAAAGGGATATTTAACAGTGCTTGAGATTCTTCTGAGATTCATGCATTCACTTCCAGATCTCCCTGTGTTTTCTCTGGAAGTCTCTTTATGTTGGAGAAACATGTAGTTGATAGCTAAGGGAAGGTCTTACTGCAGGCATGTCTTTCATGTCTGAGAATGAAATGAGTACAGAGACTGGAAAATATGTAATCTCTCTAGATAGTGCAAAAGAAGGGGGGGAAAAAAAGTCCTTGACTTCAAGAGCCTTAGTAAATGATCACTTGCAAAGCAAGATATGCGTACAAGATAGCTCAAAAGAAATTGGTTATTGGTAAGTAACTTTCCCTTTCTTTGTTATCAGTGCACTTTTCAACTGGGAATAACCACGATGAGATGCTGACTCTAGCTATATTGCTTTAGCATTCTTTTAGTACTGATGTAGTGTCACTTTTTAAAGTGACATTCCAGGCTAAAATAAGCACCCAACTTCTCTGGCTTGGAAAAACTGGCTCCACCATCTTCATCTTGTACCTGAGCTGGGATTTATGTAGCTTTTGGCAAGCACAAACGAGGCTTCTCACCCAAATACCTGAACATATATTTAAGCCAATCACATGCACACATACACACATATTTGACAAATACCATTGATTTTACTGGCTCATTGTACAACAAGATATATAAAATCTGGTTTCATACCATTTTACTTCTTTTCATGCTGTGTGTATAAAAATCCACTATTTAAAAATATTTCTCACTTCAGAATATATTCTTCATGACATTTATGCTTGTCCACCTCTCCTCAGATATAATATAAACATGATAAATTTCCCATATCCATTATTTGCAAACCTGTATAACTTGTACTAATCTTATACACTTAGCTAAAAAGTTCTGATTTAGAAAGTTGAGGTTTCTTGGGAATTGTTTTACTGCTGACCTATTGCCTAGTGAGAATCTATGCTAAGGGGTACCAGAGTGACCATCCATTTTTTGTTCATGCTGATTCAAACACTTTAATGTGCATTATTTTACTTCTAGAGCTCACTGGGGTTCAACTACCACTGTTGAACATCTAATCTGCACACTTGATGATTTCATTATCACTAATTTGTACACAACTATGACCTTCAGTTTTACATCAGTATTTTCTAATGATTAATTTTTAAAATACATTTTGTAGTTTCTAGAAGATTCTGGGAAGCAGTGATCAAAAAGGGAGTGTAAATGCTCCCATAGAAAGGCTCATCTGCTACAGCCTTTCAAAACAGTATCTCCTCCAAGTCCACAGTGTACCTACAACAGATGCTACACTTTGAAACTGGGAAAACATAGGTAAAATTCAGTGTATAATACATGATATTTTAAAATATTAAGCAAATCTATACTTCTTTAAGATTAAGATTTGAACATAAATGATGTCTGAAATACATTACGCATATTTGTGAGTTCTAAATGACATGTTAACAAGGCCTGAAGAACATATATATACTTATATGTGTTGGTGTAAACTATTTTGAGCAAGCAGAAATCTCTACATTGTTGACGATAACCAATCAAAACTGATCAATTCAGAGCAGAAACTGTGGTTCTGATGAAGGGATTGTCGTGGTTTCACCCCGGCTGAGAGCTGAGATCCACGCAGCTGCCTGCTCTTTAAAGGAAAAGAGGAGGGGGAGAGGTGTGTGGCGGGGGTGAGGAAAGGGAAGGGAGAAGGAAGGGGCAAATAACAACCCAAAACCAAGAAACCAAAAGCCCGTGGGTTGGGATAAGGAGAGTTTACTAGAATAGCAGAAAGGTACAATATTAGAAAGCTAACAGGACTTTAGAGCAAAATTATATGAAGCTGTTGATACCCAATGCAGTGTCTCACTGAACCCACAGCTCAGGCCGTGCCACCCAGAGCCGTCCCGGAACCTGATCATCACCCCAAAACCGCGCATCCTGGAGCCGTCCCGCTCCTCCTCCCATCAGCCCCCCTTTATACTGAGCAGGACGTAATTGTCATGGAATACTCTCTTTGGCCAATTTGGGGCACCTGTCCTGGCTTTGTCCCCTCCTTCCTCATTAATAGAGAAATATGAAGAGCTGAGAAAGTCCTTGACTGCTTGACCACAACTAAAAACATCAGGGTGTTATCAGCACTGTTTTCATTTTAACTCTCAAACACAGCATTCCATCCGCTGCTACAAATGAAGTGAACTCCATCCTGACTGAAACCAGGACAGGGATTTAAAAAATGGGAAATTTAACTACAGAACTGTAGAATTTTTATATCACAGATTGTACCAGGAAAATGAAGGTTATCAACTGCTGTTCCAATTAATACTGTACTCCCTATGGGATGAACATGTGCAGAGGACCCAAAAGTTCTCTGTGGTACAGCATTAATCTTCTACATGCAGTACAGCTAATGTTGACAGAGCTGTGGCTGTTGTCAGGCCTACTGATGACTTTTGAGTTTTTGACTTCATCTGCCTTCTAGTGATTTGCTCTCTGAAGATAAGTTTGATGAGGAAAAGATAAAAAGTCATCAGCACCTTTAGTTTACAGAGACAGAAACAATGCTGAGTAATTACAGATTATTTTTCTCTAAGAATGTTTTGAGAAATCATATTCCTAAATAATTTCAGAAAATTAGGTAGAAATTTAAAGTTTCTTCAATAATTAGGAATTAGGAGAAGAAAACACTACAAAAGCTGATAGAAAGAAATCCAAAGTAGGATCACAACTGATGAATCATAGAATAGTTCGGGTTGGAAGTGACCTCTGAGTATCATCTGGTCTAATCCCTCTGCAATGAGCAGGGACATCTCAAGTCAATCAGGTTGATTAGAGCCCTGTTCAATTATTCAGCCGTGGTTTGTTTCAGATTTAAGGAGAGGAGAATAAACCAGAAGAGATTCACACTGTTAGGCCAAAAACATTGAATAGTGCAGGTCATGAGTTCATTCAAAATGTGTTTTTTAGGAAGACACATATCAGACCACAATAAATACAGAAAATCTTCTATGCCATAAAAAGAACTGCTCAATCATTTTGATATTCTGGACAACTTCTTTTTCCATGGTTCTAATGAACCATGGAATTCTGATTCTATTATTAGCAAGAAATTGGTAACAATCGTTTGTACCCTTACATCTGAAATTTTATTTTGTGGATAAAAGCTGAACTACTTTTTTCTACATAGCTAAAAAAGGAAGGAATGAATAAACAAGCAACTAAAACAAGAAAGAGCAAAGAGAGAGATAAAAGAAGGGAAGCATTGGGACAATCCAAAGGACCTGAATTTCCCTGCATGGAAATCATAAATGTCTTAAAGAATTGGATAAAACTTGGATAGAAAAAAGGTAAAGATAAATTAATGAAGTTTAGGTGATGTCCATGTGGACATTTAGGATGGGTGACAGGTTTCTCAGACCAAACACCTCGCTTAGTATACATGAAAGCATTCCCCAAAATCTATTCTGCATTTATTCTCATTATTCCTTTATTCAAATGCCTGAGTTGGAAACAGACACTCCACAGCTCTGTGCAGTAATCACTTGAAACCACCATCGTCAGAATTGCAAGAAAATGCATTTCTCCTCCAGTAACAGCTGTGGGAGAGATCAAGGATTATCCTCCTAGATTTAGACCACGTCCATACCAGCACTAGTGTGTTACTAGTTACACAGCCCCAGCTAGGCAAGCGTTTGTGCATCTGGAGATGGCAGACTAACGCAGAGCTCAGAGTGTCAATTTATCCTGTGTGAAATGACCGGGGGAGGGAGACATAATGAACAGCTGCATTGAGCTGAGAAGCGTAGGAGAAGGTGAATGAGAAATAGGAAGATAAGGAATAAAGTGAGAAATAAGAAAGGATAGAAAATGAAAGGACTGTGTTCATATGTAGAAAATGTGTGCAAAGTCACTTTCCATTAAACACAGTAAAAATGAGAAGGGACGTCATTGTCCATCTGACTCCATTTATCTGATAATCAACACTTTCTATACTCGTAATCCTGAACTCTCATTTTAAACCCACATTAATGAGATGATCAGGCATTTCTACAACTGCCTTATGAACCTTGCCAAAGAGAACTCATTTTCTCAGATCATTTGCTGCAGTATCAGTCCATCGTCTCATCCTGACCAGACTGTCTCACCTGTTAGTATAAAATTATGCAGACAAATAAATTAAAGTGCTTTGACATTCCACTACTCTTTTTTTTTTTTTTTTTTTTTTTTTTTGGCTGAGGAATCTTTGGTCAGTAACCAAATCAGCAGTTTCAAAATATTAGCATTTACCCATTTTAACACAACTAAATTTTCTTTCACCAATCACATAGTTTCATATGTACCCAGGTGTGACTTGTTATGCTCTTCAACATCTTCTCATTCTGAAAATTTTTATTTGTATCTGCAAATCAAGACATTTCCTGTTACCGTCTACTTTTTAAACAAGCACAATGAGGTTCATTTTGACCTTTTAACTCAATGAGAGTTATGCCAGGAGCAGCAGTCTTGCATGACATTTTTGGGGAGGCTTGTGTTTCAGGCATACAGGGTTTGCTACTGTTAAGCCTCAGACTTCTGGTCTCCATCTCAAGTTTTAAAGCACATTACAGTAGGCTACGTGTGCCGACCCTAGCTAAAACTATGCCAGCATTTCCATAATAAAAGCTCTTATTTCCAGAGGTCCCAGCTGTACATTCAGCTGTAAAAATGCGCTAGGCTAAAATTGGATGTACAGGATTCAATGTGGAATTAATACAAATTAAAAAAACATTCCACTTGACTATTTCTGAGCTATAGCTTCTGAAAAAGTAACGGTTTGTGAGATTCCTTTTTGGCCTCTCATCTTGTAAATCAAAAAGTAATTTAACTTTTTCAAAATATTGATGTTATTACGTGATGAGACCAGTTCTGCTTCCACAGGAAGGATTCCTCTATACCTTAGACACGGGGATTTATTTTCATGTATACAAGAGGGCAGCATCTGTAGTTGTTTACCAAGAATTCAAAAATGACACACTGTCATCCTGCCTACACAGTTCACTGCTACTGATGTTTTATGCTCATCAGAATCCTACTCCTGCAAAAGCAAGGATGTGTACATCAATATATAATTTTGGTTTCTTGGCAGGGGGCAGAACTCATAACGCACTCTGTCTTAAACTAGCTGTGGAAACCTTGTTGCTTTTACTTTATTCCTTGTGCTTTGTGCTGTTCTTTTACTTCATTTAGAATAAAGGTAGAAATAATACTAAATAATAGATTAAATTCTGACAGGTCTTCCTATTTCTCCCTAGTTTTATCTCTTTAATTCCATGAAGCTCTCCTAGGCCCATCCTTAACGATCCCATGTAACATGCCTTGCCTGTGTCTTCTACAACCTTGAAGCATACAGTTCTCTTCCAGTCAAGCAGATTGTAAGGGCTCAGAGGACGTGTCTGTGTGCTCTTTTGCAGACTGGCATGATTGATCTGTCTCAAACACAAGCTGTGTGACAGCACCCCAGTAGTACTTACCAGCTTGAGCCTACTGATTTGTGGCTGATTCAGGGAGCCTCTCACCTCTATCTACCAAGTATCTCATCATCATAACCAGATTGGCATGGAGATGGATGTTCCTTTTGCATCTTGAAAGCCTCCAGTTATGAGGACTCTGACACGTCCCTGGGAAGGTTGGTCAAGTAAATCACTGTAAAAAAATGTATTTCTTGCATTGAACTAAAACATCTCTTGGTGTAACTTCCACCCCCATGTGACTGCTTGTGAAGAGAGAGCCTGCATCCTATTTTCAGTCACCTGTTAAGTACTTTCCTGAGAATGAAAGGTCCATCAAGCTAAAGTATGATATCTAAGCTCTGGATCAGCGCAACACTGACAGGAAGGAACCTCAACTTTCACCCATGGCAGTGTGCACTTAGAGCCCAGAAAGCCAACTGTCCCCTGGGCTGCTTCACAAGAAGTGTGACCAGCAGGTCAAGGGAGGGGATTCTGCCCCTCTGATCTGGAGTGACGCCCCCTGCAATGCTGCATCCAGCTCAGTGGTCCCCAGCACAAGACAGGCGTGGAGCCCTTGGAGCAAGGCCAGAGAAGGCTGGAGCACCTCTGCTATGGAGGCAGGCTGAGAGAGTTGGGCTGGTTCAGCCTGCAGAAGAGAAGGCTCTGGGGAGACCTTATAGCGGCCTTCCAGTCCCTGAAGGGGCTACAGGGAAGCTGGAGAGGGACTGGTGACAAGGGCAGGGAGGGACAGGACAAGGGAGAATGTTCTTAAGCTGGAGGAGGGGAGAGTTAAATTGGGTATTATGGGAAAAAAATCATCTTCCCAGGGACAGTGATGAGGCCCTGGCACAGGGTGCCCAGAGAAGCTGGGGCTGCCCCTGGATCCCTGGCAGGGTTCAAGGCCGGGTTGGATGGGGCTTTGGGCACCCTGGGCTGGTGGGGGGTTTCCCTGCCCACAGCAAGGGGTTAGAACCAGATGGGCTTTAAGGTCCTTTCCAGCCCAAAGCTGCCTGGGATTCTGTGATTATTTTTTTTCTTGTCTATTCTTATTTGTAGCATTTCCAGTAGGGATTATTTAATCTTATTCCCTAGGTTAATGGAACTAAACTGGTGTAGAAATAACCACAGTAAATACACTACAAGTGCTTTGCAGCCTTTGTGTTCCAGGGGAAAGCTGTGTCTGGCTTGGCAAAGAGCAGCAGTTGGATGTGACAGCAGTGTACAACCTTATTGTTGCTTTGGTGTTGAACAGGGGTATGCAGTGATATGGGGGTGCTTACTTCCTTGCAGTGTCTTATACTTTGTCATCTTAGATTTGGTTTCTTAACTTCCAGATAGAAGCTTTTAAAAGAAAATAATTGAGTACCCAGAAGCTGCTGTTCAGAGACACCTGCAAACAATGGATTTCTGTGGGATTGGTGCATATAAGAGAGCGAAGACAGAGGCCTCTTGTAGGTCTGACAGAGGACTAGAGCTCCTTTTCTGTGGGCTACAATACTCCACGTCATGACCTTGTTTCGATTATAAAGGTAGGAAAATTCTGCTGTGTCCCCCAGATGATGAAGGGAACACAGAGCCTGGGTTTCAGTCAGATCTCTGCATGCCAGGTGAGTGTAACTGGCTTTATCCAATAACAGAACTGTTGAATTTTGTTCGGAATGCAGCTTCAAGCTGCTTCTCCAAACTGTTCATCCTCAGTGAGTGGGGTTTCAGGTATACTAAGAATGTGCTTGTCTGAAATGTTTGCCTCATCAGATGAGCTGAACTGTGCTGCAGATGGCCCATGGATTTATTTCCTTGTCATGAATCATGAGGGGTTTGTCAGTGAAGTAAACTCCTCAAATACTCATTTCATGATGATCTGTAATGCCTGTTTGTCCTTTGCAGCTACCTTAAAATGAGATGTGTGTGCCTAAACTATCACAGATAGTTTTTTGTTCTTCTTGTGAGCCTTAGAGAGAGCTCTTGGAAGAGCTCAGAACTATTTCTGGACTTCTACAGAGCATTTGCCTTTTGTGAAGTATGGGAAATACCTGTACCGACCTTTGTGCTCCTTTAGATTGAAAAATAACAAATTCCCACAGGGAGAATTTTCCAGACTTTTTCTTTTCCTCCTGGAGCTGTCAGTGTGTAGAAAGGGGGTTGAGCACTGTGTAGGTCCAGAAGGGCAGAGAAGATAGAGGATGGTGAACAGGGACTCTCCACAAAGGTAAAGAACCTGCAAGAATTTAACTGGGGATGGTTCCCTACATGTGCATGCGTGTGTATACCTATGAGATTTAATCTCCAGACCATGAGATCTGAGCCTTTCACATCAGACCGAGACTTGTTCTTCCTCTTCACCTTTTTCTGCTGTTTGTGCTTTGATCCAAGCTGTATTTGAGGAGGAACTGTCACAGAAGCACAGCTGCTTTTGGAAATAAATCAGAAATTGATGAATTCCTTGGTATGTTTTAGTGCAACCAGTCAGGAAGTTTGTGTCATTTCAGTGAGCCTTGATAGAGTGTGTTGAATGCATCACTTCACCTGTCTTAATGTTGTTCTTCCAGAATTCAGGAAACATGAGACCTTCTGGTCAGTTAATGAAAGGATGTGCTTTTCTGAGGCTGACAGCTGACAATGAAATGCACTACTGCAACATCTCTAAGTGGCTCACCAGGAGCAGGAGGCGTGTGAAATGATTAACCCATGCTGGCTTTGTTTTGAGGGACAGGAGGCTGAATGCTGTGCTGTGATTCTGGCTGGCTGAGGTGATAGGTGAAGCGTGGTTCAGATTGTTCTGGCACAAAATTAACTTTAGGTGAAGCCACTTCAGAGGGGGCACTCAGCAAATTGTGGAACACTTTAAGGAAGGTCCTGAAGAACTGTTCCCTGACTCTGTAGTGCCTGTAGCCTCACTAGTGCCAAAATCATTGATGTCTGACCGCTGTATGTGAGTGGAACCTTGTGGTGATGTGCAGCTGGACTCTGGGACTTGCTCCCACTGAAGCCAAAGGGAGTTTTAGTCTTTGGAGAACTCTGCTTATCAGGAAAGCCGATGCTCTCCTGTCTGTCAGGTCAAACTGGTGTCCTTAAAAGGAAGAGGAGGAAGATGTTAATTCCACGTGTGCATGTATTCTGACTGCTGTAATCCACATGTGCTCTTGGGATGCTGTCAGAGGAGGCTTTTGGATGCTGTTTCCTAGTGTTCCTGGAAAGAAATGGGATTGTAAAAATGTTGCCAGATAATGCATTTCCTGCCCTGGGAGCTTGCTCTGGTGGTAGTGTGGTGAAAGTCCTCAGACTGTCCAAGAAAATGCTGCAGCTTTGCACATCAGCAGCTTAGCAAAGGATGTCAGGTTTGTCTGTTAGATGGTAGGTGCTGCTTTTTCTGGTTAGAATAAGTCTGAGCTGCTATTGAACTTAGGGATATCTCAAAGTTTAGCAATTTCTATGTTGTATAAATGAACTTTGGTTCCAGCCCTGTTAAGAGGGAAATTTGCCATTAGTTGCGTTGGGAGCTTAAGGCTTGAATGCAGAGAGTGCCTGTTTGAACACTTGGATTATTCTGGTGTTAAAGAAAATTTATCTGAATTCAGTGCTTCTAGTTTAGAAGCAAAAAGGACATTGTTTTGGTGCCTTAATCATGAGCTTAGAATATAAATGACAGAGATGAAATCGCTGACATTAGGTTTTGCAGGTACCATTTGCTCTTTGGTAACTGGGGCAGCGTTGTGTTCGATACCATCATCCTGTGTTTTTCAGGAGAGCAGCTCTGAATGGCTGGAGAAGTCTTCAACATCAGACCCTTGCAGCTATATGCTGTCACTCTACAGTTGCTGCAGGGGAAGCCTACGTGTGCTAATGGAGATGCCAAAACTGATCTAGGTCATATTCTAGATTTTACCTGTCGACTCCAGTATTTCAAGGTGAGCCATGTTTGCACAAGTACTGGCGGTGTTTCTGCCAGAGTGATGGGATTCTTGGCATGCTTCTGGAGCCTAGTTAGAATGCACAAGATCTTTACTGGCAGTAAACACCTGTAAGCATTTAGAGCTGGGTGTTAAACAGGTGCTTATTCTACCAACCTTCAACATAGTTCTCTAAGGAAGACGTTGATTCTGCCATGTGATGACATCTCTTCAGCGGTGCCCTCTAGGGTTTCTGTGACAGAGCCTTACTGGGTGCTGATAGGCAGGAAGGAGGCAGGAAATATTCATTTCAGCCTTGCATTCTTTGACAACACTATGGCTAGGCCAGTGCATACAGATGCATACATGCATGTGTGTGTAAGTCCTGTCCCCTTTCTCACCTTTAACTGTATTGGAAAGTTTAAAAAACCCCAAACCAAACTAACAAAACCATCAGTTTTAGAGATGAGTGGCCCAGAATTTCCAGGAAAAATGCCATTACAGAACAAATGTAAAATGGCCTCAGAGAACTTTTGTCTGGAACCAGTTTGATGTTTTGTTCTTCTACCAAATCAGTGAATTACAAAGACTTGTGCTGAGTAGCTTTTTTAACACTGCTTGCTACAGGTCAGTGTCTTTTCAGCCCTTTTATTACATGAAGAATTTCCTTGTAACTGTGTGGTATGTTCAAAGATGAAACGAAGCAGTGGTTTGGGTAAGGTGCACTGGAGGGCTTGGAAAGTTTAGAAAGCAAAACCACAGCTCTACTGTTCTTCCTGTGGATCTTCAGTTGCCTTTGCCATCCTCTGTGTGTAGAACCTGTTGTTCAGAGGATTCTCTGGGTGGAGAAGAACATATGATTTAGAAAAATATTATATACAGCATATTATTTAGAAAAATACTTGAGAGTTTCTGGCCCTTCTGAAAGCTTGTGAGTGGGAGCCTTCAGAGTTTATAAGATATATGTAAGACCAAAAAAAACCCCCAAACCTTAAGAGATTTCTCCCAAAATTTTATTCACAGCAACCAGAACTGCAACCGCCTGCCTTTTGCACTGGTGCCATGTGCTCTGGCCAGAATGCTATGGGCACATGGGAAAACTAGATGCCTTTTTATGAGATGGTCTGATGCTTTCTTCAAACCCATCTTGTCAGTGCCTTGGACTTCATCCCCTGGCTTTGATTGGAATGTGCTTCTGTTACTCCTCGAGAGCTGAATGCGTGTGGCTTCTTCTCTGGGCTGTGATTTGGCAAGGGTCTGAGGAGCGTACCTTTCACAGTCCCTCTCTTCCTTCCCATTCTCCAGCCTGGGTTGGCTGCCAGTGTTTGGGACTCCCTCCCTGTGGATCTAAAATCATTCTGACACACTCAGCTCCTGCTTTAAGACCTTTAACTTTAATCTGGGTGATGATAAGGCTTAGGGATCTTTCTTCCATAAGGTCATTTGGATTTCTTGTGAAACAATGGGCTTTCACCAAAGATGCAGGTAACATATTTTTAGGGTGCTTGTCTTTAACAGGAAATCCTGGTGCCAGAGGCCTCTGAGTTTGATCAGTGGGAGCCAGAGGATGCAACTTCAAGCTGTCCAGTGACAGCAGTTATCCCAACTTGGAGAACTTTAACAACCTTGGATATGAGTCACAACAGCATCTCTCAAATTGATGATTCAGTGGTAAGAAATCTTTCTTCATTTGTGTGTGGGGGGAAAGAATGGCTGGTCTTCTGTGTCACATGACTCAGCAGGGATTTTGCAATTTCTTCATGTATCTCTCTTCTGAAAGATTTCCCCTTGCACTGTCCGTGCTTGAGCTCCACAAGGTAATGATGTGGAGATCAATGCACTGCTCAACTTACTCTGATTTTTAGTTCTGTAATCTTTATCCAGGGTTCTGTGTAATACAGACAGGCCTGTTTGATGAGCTGGAAAGGCCTCTTAATGAGTTTGATCTGTAGTTAGTGGGGCTAAACTGGGGGCAACTTGCTTGTCATCAGTGAGAACCCAGGTTTCAAATGCAAACGTGACCGTGCTCATCAGAGTAATCTGGTTCTCTCACGAGCAGGTGTCTGCACTCTGGCTGCACTAGAATGGGTGCAGAACGCTTTTTACTGCTGAAAGCTGAGAAGAGGGTCTGTGCCTTGGAGAGTTCCTGCCCTTTGCCTGTTAGTTGTTAGTTGGTTGGTGAAGGAAGTACAGCCAGGTTTCTAAGCTAAAACGCATTTAACATGTGCACCTTTTCCCTTCTAGAAATTAATTCCCAAGATTGAGTTCCTGGACCTGAGTCACAATGGGGTGTCTCTGGTAGAAAACTTACAGGTAAGGGATGCTTTTGAAGGTGATGTTTGCCAGGCTGCCCAGGACCTTCCAAGACAGAATCCTTTTGCTAAAGGATTTTGCCACTCATCTTGCAGAGAAGAGTTTAAGCCCAAATAGCTTCCTAGCATCAAGCCCTCGTAAGGGTGCATTTCTTACTTGCCAACACCGACATGCAACATGTAGTTCTTCACTAAATTCAGTCGTTGCTGGCTGTGTCAATGGCTTGGGAAAAATAGAGTGGAGGAAGTTCCCTTTCCTGCAGGCTTAATCCTGTGTAATGAGCAAGTTCGTGTTGTGTTTGTCAGCTGGGCAGCATCCAGCATGAGCAAATGGACAAGCCTTTGATATGGTTCAATTTTAGCAAATTGGTGTGTGACCTGGATTTTCTGTGCTCTCGTAGCATCTTTACAACCTTGTTCACCTGGACTTATCCTACAACAAGCTGACATCGCTGGAAGGTGTTCACACAAGACTGGGAAACATCAAAACTCTGAATCTAGCAGGAAATCAGCTGGAAAGGCTGTGTGGTCTTAACAAGCTGTACTCTTTAGTCAACTTGGATCTGAGCAACAACAAAATCGAACAGGTGACTACTGATTTTAGTGTCAGATTGCTTTAGAACACAAGTGATTCCTGTTAGAGGGTGAAAGTGCAAATAAAGTGGCTGGAGAGAATTTTTTTTCCTGGTTACTGTTTGTACGTAATTTAGTCAAGAAATGCTTAGACTGTGGTGGTGTTCTCATTTAGCCAATCTGTGTATTCATCCTTTTACTGAAAAACTTTCAGATTGATGAAGTAAAAAATATAGGAACCCTCCCGTGCTTAGAAAAGGTGGTGTTATCCAGCAACCCACTGAGCATCATCCCTGACTATGGGACCAAAGTACTGGCTCAGTTTGGGGACAGGGCTTCAGAGGTATGTAAGAACAGCTTTTTCTTTCTAAAGCCTGGTAAGGAAAGTTGTGTGAATGCTCTACAAGCCTGAGGAGTTTTTAGTGGGGGTTGGAGTACGTCTCTAGAGAATGGAACCATGTATACGCTGCTGGGTGTGCTCCTCAGATCTAAGGGAGAGCTTGCCCTGCTTTCACTGGGTAACAGGGTGTTCCTGTTGGAAGGTGCCTGTGCCAGTGGGGTGTGGAGCTTCCCAAGCACTTCTGAGTTTGCATTCAAGTCATGAGGTCTGACGTGGTCATTACCTTGTTTACAGGGTTACAGACATGCACAGCATCTGCATCAAACTATTTATTTATGACATAAGTAACAATAAGTTACAGAGCTGCCTTGTTTTCTGTATTTCTGGATGTTTTTAGCATTTTTAGGTCTGTCTGGATAACACTATCACCACAGAAAAGGAACCAGACACAGTGGAAGTGCTGAAAGCCATTCAGAAAGCCAAGGAGGTGAAACACAAACTGAGCAGCTCTGATAAAAAGGTGAGTTGGGTGCTGTGAGAGCAGAACGTGCTGGGTACAAAAGAAGCCTGTGAGTCCTCTCCAGATTGGCTTTGAGCAGAATTCCTTAAACTCACTTGTCATGGAAGTGTGTGCAGTGTTTGTGCTTTACTGCAGTGTGAGGTTTGAACATCACCTCTTTCTCCTATTTAGATTTCAATGCAGTTTCAGGATGTTCCTTTTTCTGCTGGCTTGGGATAGAGGAAGTGGGAGGAAAAGAGAAAATGGCCTAATGGTACACACAATAAATATGCAGCTGACCTCAACAGCTGTATTTTCCATCTTATACAGAGAGTGCTGAGGTGTGAGATCAGTGCTTGTGTTGCAGAGGACTGAAATGATTTTCCCAGACTTTCTTCTTGCGAGTATTGAGCAATGGGAAAGGATCAGAAGTCTGAATTGTCCTGTTCTCCTGTCTGCTGTGCAGTGGGTTAATCTTGTTCTGGAAATAAGTTGTATTATCAGGAGCTGTGATGCCCCTGCAGCCTAAGAATCCTGTTGTCGTTGTGGTTTGTGAAACTTGCTGCTGGTTTTGTCAGTGCAGGGATCAGTGATCAGAATGACTTCTCTAACCGACTTCTTAGTGGAGTTCTGCTTAGTGGGAAATGGGAACTTGAGAGGGTGTGAGCACCAACGTGTGGCACCCCTCAGAAACCCAACACATTTGGTACTAACGTTCTTTTTACTCAAACTGGGAAATCTTTGTAGACTTGGTGCAGTTCAGGTTCTGACGTGTCCCGTGTGTTTAGGATTTCTCTTTAATTATTGCCTACTTTCTTTATTAGATCAGTGAGGACTCCAGGCTCACCGCTGCCAGCTCCAAACCAAACGGTTCTTCTGTTCCTGTTCGTCCTTCCTCTCCCTCTCTGCCTCGTCCTGTCAGCTCCAGCCAAGGTAATCATGTATATATCCTGCTGCTGGGCTGAGCCTCTGGGTTCTGCGTCTCTGGGCTGCACTGATGTACCTGGATGTTCTGTGTAGGGATATGGGGCTTATCAAGTCAGAGCAGACAGACCCGGCAGCTTTGGCGTAGTGCAAGTGACATGTGACCTGGCAAAGCTGACCTGATGTTCACTGTGGTGTTAATTAACTCGAACAGAAGTTGGGGCACGGGGCTGCTTTTACTGCAGAAAGCAGCAGCAGAGGACTGTATCTCTCTTGCTAGTCTAGATACATGCCTTCAAGGGAACTGTGGCATCTGTAGACACGTTCTAAAACTGCTTCTCTGCTTGTTGGTCTGCACAAGGGGAGCTGGAGCATCTGTTCCATTCCTGCTGTTGGCAAGGGCTGTGTTTCTGTCAGGCCAGAATGGAGGTCGGAAAAGGAGATGAGTAAGAGGCAGTTCTGGAGTTTGGGTTCAGACTGAGCCTGTGATTTCAGCACACTGTTGTGTTCCACAGCACCTGCTGACCTTACCTGAAAATCCCATTTCACTGGATGCTTCAACCAAGGGTACCCACTGCATTAGAACGTAGAACAGTGGCGTGTCTTGCATCTTCTGCAGGGGCCCGTGGGACTGACTGACTGGGAAATTCATGTGTGTCTGAGAAGAGATAAAGATGCTTTTGCTTTTGCCTGAATGAAAGCTTAAAATGCAGTAGGGTGTATCTGGTTGGGGACGACTTTGTAACCATTTAGAAAAGTGATGACAGTCTCCATAATTTGGGGCGAAACAGCTTACTCTTAGCAGTGAATTGGTGGGTGGGGGAAGAGGTCTTTGGAAAGAGTCTGTTCCTGGCATTTCTGCAGAATCAGTAGAGGTCTTAGATCACTCAGTAAAAATGAAGTGATAGCGCTTAAATTAAAGGAGAAGCAATTTAGATGCAGGTTTAGTTGCTATTTATGTGCTTGAGTTGCCTTTGGAGCCCTTCTGGATAACTTTTCACCTCCAGGTGAAATGCCAGGTTCTCCCAAATTAAGCCAACGCTGGCTTTAAAGCATCAAGCATTGAAGTTGCAGGAGTGAGACAGCCTGGCTATAGGGCAGCCTGGGGTTTTATGCAGGGCTAGCTGTAAAGATGCATGCTAGCAGTGGCTGTGACTGTTTAGGTGTTACTTATTGATCAATCATCTTTTTCCATTATTGCAAATGTTTAAGGAGCACATGAATCTTGGAAAAAATACCAAGATCTTTCTGAACTACTTGGGAATTTTACAGGAAAACTGGTGTAAGACTGGGGTTACTGACTGTGGTCCTTTTCCATAAGATTCCTGTAGTAGAGTCTTGAGGAAGGGCTTTTATATTTATAAAAATAAATATAAAAGTGGGATATAAATATATAGTGGGATATTTATAAATATATTAATATATAGTGGGATAGCAAGGAGTAGGACAGGATTAGGACATTCCTCAGCTTTAACAACAGAAATGAATTCTTTGCTACATACCTAGCTATCAAGGGTTGTTTTCAAAATACTGATTTTGAGAAGTCTATTTTTAAAAAAATGGAGCTATGCTAGGCAATTTATTTCATTGTTAGACCTGAAATCAGGAATAATGGAATTCATTTTCTGATGCACTATTTCTGTGAATTGTTTTCTCTGCAGTTTCTCTAGACACCATCTGTTTCACTAGCATTTTATTCAACTTAAACATGTCTTCCAAATGGCTTATGGCAAAGATTAAACATATATAGAGAAGAGAAATCCAGAAATAATGCTGCCCTGTTCTGGTTTTCTTGTCAATTTGAGTTTCCTTCTGGCTAACATGGTTGCTTTGTTCAAGCAGTAAATCTCTCTTGTGCTTCCTCTGCCTGAGAGATGGTTTGGTGTCATCTACTAAACTTTGCCATCAATCCAGAAAGATACAGGCAGGAGTTCTTATGCCTGAGGAAGAAGCTCACATGCAGTGGCTCCTGCAGCTTGGAAGGCCAATGGTATCCTGGACTCCCATCAGAAAAGGGGTGGCAGCAGGGACAGGGAGGGGATTGTCCCTCTCTGCTCTGCCCTCAGGAGGCCCCAGCTGGAGTCCTGTGTCCAGAGCTGGGGCCCCAGTACAAGGAAGATGTGGGACTTGTGGAGAGGGGTCAGAGGAGCCACGGAGATGATCAGAGGGCTGGAGCAGGGGCCCCTACAGAGAGAGGCTGAGGGAGCTGGGCTGGTTCAGCCTGGAGAAGAGAAGGCTGTGGGGACCTCATTGCAGCCTTCCAGTCCCTGAAGGGAGCAGAGAAACAGGAGGGAATCAGCTTTTTGAAAGGGCAGACAATGGCAGGACAAGGGGGATGGATTAAAGCTAAAGGAAGGAAGGTTTAGGACAGATATTGGGGGGAAGTTCTTTCCAGAGAGAGTGGTGAGGGGCTGGAAGGGGCTGCCCAGAGAAGGGGTGGGTGCCCCATCCCTGGGGGTGTTCAAGGCCAGGTTGGCTGGGGCCCTGGGCAACCTTGTGTAGCTCCAGGCCTGGAGGTTGGTGTCCCTGCCTGTGGCAGGGGTGTTGGAGCTCTGTGATCCTTGGGTCCCTTCCAGCCCAGCCCATGCTGGGATTCTGTGATTGGAATTCTGTTGTTTATTTGCACGTACATTGTACACGCGTGAGCGGGCCGGCTCGAGGTAAGATCATTTCCTTGAGTGGCATTTGAGGGACAGGACCTTCTGAGCCAGGTTAAAGGTTTTACAGATCTTCTGCTTGTTTGCTTGACGCCTGCAAAAATGGGAGTGAATGCTGTGAAGCTCACAGACTGCTCTGCTGTGGCTTTGCCAGCCTGGCAATGCTTTGGTAACACTCAGGGCAAGTTTCAAGGAAATGGACCAGTTCTGTTAAAACTAAATCACATGGAGAATTCTCACACAAGATTTTGAGATTTAAATTGGTGGTTAGCTTAAAAAATGAGCTTTAGCAGTCTTCAGTGCACCTTCCAGTGCACTTATGGATACTAAAATTGTGCCTGGTTTTGTTCTGTCCTGGCTGTTCTGTGAAGAGACCCTGCAGCTTTAATGACTGATGGTCACATTTTGATGATGCAATCTTAATTCTAGTTGTTTGACAGACACTGTTAGACATTCATTTTGGTTTTACTTCAGCAATTTTAAAAGGTCTTTGTATTTCTTCTAGAAATAATTTGTGAAGAAACAGTCCTAGCCAGCAGTCTTTTGCAATCTGGTAGTTTGACTCCTACAGACTATACAGTTCCCCAGAGATATTTTGAAATACCAGACTCTGGATGTAAAAATCAGATAATTGCTACACTTGTGTTTATTTTATGGCAGTTTTAATGTGGTAGTGTTTGTTTTTTTTGCAAGCTAATTTCTGATATTAAACTTATGTTGTTATAGTAATCCACAGCAAAGGTATTTTCATTCTCTGAGCTGTTATAATTGAGAAAGGAGGTAGCCCCAAATTTGAGTGGTGGGTTTGGTCCACCTTGTACAGTGAGTGCATGATCTGAATTCACCAGAGTTGCAGAGAATTGTCGCTGTCAGGACTGAGATGTTTACCTGGCATTAGTGTCTCATTCAGTGTGCTCTGAGATGCTGAACTGCTCTCTGAACTGAGCAGTTCAGCACCTTTTGGAAGACAGTTCTCTTCCTCAGAGAGTGGAAGAACCTTCTCTCTGGCAATAGGTGTTGGCCTAATTGGTCTCCTTCAAACTCCAGCTGTTTAACTTCTGCGTTGTGATGTCATTTTTGATATAGGAAATGCCCTTCATATGCCTGGCTTCAGGGCATGAGACAGCCAGCCCTGAGGGACTCTGCCTCTGCTGCCAGCGTGGCTGGGCTTTCTCCAGGGCCTTTGCCTTTTCGCCTGGCTGTGCGCTGCTGCTGAAGTCTGTAGTGTGCTGAAAGGCCTACAGGCCACATCTGTTCTCACTGCGTTCCTGGCTGCCTCAGAGTGCCCAGCCTGAACTAAAAACCTGGTGTGTCAGCATCCTCACAGGTCAGCTGTTCAGCTGCCCACGGGTACAGCAGTCAGGACTCAGCAGGGAGCTGCTGGCCTTAAAAAGCAGGAGCCAACGTTAACTTTGCTTTTCACTTCTGCTGAAATCTGGCAGCAGCTGCCACTGCCTGATGGTTCTTTGTTCCGTAGGCACCTGCCTCTCTGTTGGATTCCTGTAAAGCACATGGAAGTGACCCCAGATGTGGTAAGTGAGACTCCTGAGCTCTGGCTTAAACCCCCATCAGCTTTTTGAGTCCCAGTAGTGGATGGTGCATTTCAAACCCGGCTTTAAGGCAAACCAGTGTGTCTGGTTGCACGCTGCCTCTAGTTGTTTTCAAGCGAAATCAGTGCTAAGAGTATAAAGTCTTTGTAACCTTTGAACCCTGGAATAAAGTCAGTGGCTTCAAGCCAGTGATTTGCAAAGTGCCTGTTGGGTTTGGGAAATGGAAGATGAGCTGAACACTTTATTTTTAACTTCTGATAAATTGCACACTCCCAGCCTCTCAACCAGTGGCTGTGCAGAGTATGAAGATCACAGAATCACAAGGTTGCAAAAGCTCTTTAAGATCATTAAGTCCAACTGTTCCTGTCCCAAGCTAAACCAGATCCCTGAGCACCTCATCTACCCTTTTTTATAAACCCATCCAGGGAAGGTGACTCAGCCTCTCCCTGGGCAGCCTGTGCACAGCCCCACAACTCTGCCAGGGAAGAACTTTGCCCTCCCATCTGCTCTGACCCTGCCCTGGCGCAGCTTGAGCCCATTGCCTCTTGTCCCATCTCCTGTCCCCTGGCTGAAGAGACCATCTCCCACCTCTCTGCACCCTCCTGGCTGGGCAGTGGAGGTGGGGAGAAGGTCTCCCCTCAGCCTCCTCTTCTCCAAGCTGAACACCCCCAGCTCCCTCAGCTGCTTCTCAGAGGATTTGCCCTCCAGCCCCTTCCCCAGCCTGGTTGCCCTTCTCTGGACTTGCTCCAGGACCTCCATGTCCTGTGAGGAGCCCAGAACTGGACCCAGCACTCGAGCTGCAGCCTCACCAGCGCCCAGTACAGGGGCACAATCACCTCCCCAGACCTACTGGCCATGCTATTTTTGATCTAACAAATTAAATAGTTACTATGTACAGACAAAACAATGTATAGACACAAGATGATCTGAAAGCATCTTGAAAATTCAGTGGCAGGACAAAGGAATAATATGAATTAGGAATATTTCTATCAACTAAATGCTGTAAATGTATAAAAGAAATACAGAAATGAATACAACTGCAACCTATGCATTCTTGACTGTTTAAGATGTTTTATGAAATTAGGCTGATGTAACTGCAGTAACAAGATTATACCTCAAAGTTCAGAGCAGCAGCAGCAGCACCATGAGCTGTAGGTAGCTGTGACTGTTTTGAAACTCAGGCTCGTACTTTGCCTTGTTATCTCTTTTGCAGTTTGGATCCTTCAGAGGAAGAACAGCGTGCAGTGCCTGACCCCTGTAACACTGTCATCTTGCCTTTTCATTGTATGTCACACACTGCCACAAACCAAGATTTTACCCAGCACCTTTCTGCCTTGATAGTGCAGACTGTGCAGAGATCCCCCCCCTCCTGCTTTACAGAGGAGAAAGGGAGCCCTCTGGGTGACACCAAGACCACAGACAAAGAAGATGGCTCTTTTGAAATGGGGCTTCACGAAGGAGATGAGACTTCTGAGTTCAGCACTACTTCAGATCTTCGGCCCTCTGACCAGGGAGCAGTGGAGAGTGTTGCAATAGTCAAAATTCTCTGGAGTGTTTCTATTCACATTCATAAAGGCCTCAAGCAGTTTGCTTCCTGTTTGGTTTTGACTGAAGATCTGCCAGCTGTGTTTGAGATTCCTTGTCAGGAATTGAGAGGAAATTGCCAGCACATCCCTTCTGCCTTGAAGCTGGTGCTGTCTTTTCCATATACTGATCTTCTGGAACTTGGCTTTCTCCTGCCAGAAATCTGTTTAACCCTGAAGCTGACAAATGGTGACAACTGCTTGTTTGTTGTTTCAGACCCCCAGAACCTGCAAGACTTTTATTCCTGTTTACACATGCGTTGCTCTCAACAGTACCCGTCAGTGTTAGCAAGCTCCCTGTTGTACTGTGGACCAGCAAACCTCCCAGAGTTTCTCTGCCAGCTTAGGGAATTGAATTGCATTTCAGCAGATGATGTTGAAATAAAAGGTTGTTTCCCAACATACCTTGTTTATGGGAAGAAAACCTGTGTCCAGGAACTCCTGCACCAAGTCCTGTTTCTCTGCTCCCTTCAGGGACTGGAAGGCTGCAGTGAGGTCCCCCCACAGCTTTCTCTTCTCTAGGCTGAACAAACCCAGTTCCTTCAGCCTCTCTTTGTAGGGGAGGTGCTCCAGGACCATTTGTCACATCTTAAAGGGAGGGTGATGAGGTTGGAGAAGTTCAAGTTGGAGCTCCACGTCAGCTTTTCAGAGCAGCCCCTCGGTGTGCCAGTACTGTGCCCTGAGAGCAGCGTTAAATATGTGTGTGTTTGTATCAAGATGACCACATTAAATTTAAGCAGAAAGAAATGGCAATTTAACTGGCACAGATACACAAGGCTGAGATAATCTCTAAAGGTTTGAGGCTGCTATTAAATTTGTTCCTCCTTATTAATTTGTGGCCAAGAGGATAATGAAAAACCAGCGACTCTAAAGTTGACATAAAGAGTAAGAGATATACAGTTGGCGTGGGTAATTTTATGCGCTGTCAAAGTGAAAAGGCTTTGCTAAATGTATGTAGGCAAAGATACACACTGTCATCTTAATGAGCAATTAAAAGATGGACTCCTAATAATTGAATCACGACTCTTGTCACATCTGTATTTGTTTAATATCTCCAGTTTTGGTTGAATCTGGGTTTGAGTTCCTATTTTAATCAGGTCTGATTTAGGTTCTCGGTTCAAATAACTAAAAGTGATGAGCATGAATCTTGTTGTCCTATTACCTCCTCAGCTCCTTGCTTGCAGTGAATACAATGTTCTTTTAAAAACTCGTGTTTAATTACTGCATTTAGAGAGCAGGACTGGACAAGGGGTGGGTGGGTGATCCGCTGTCATTCAAAGTTTGAATTTTTGAAGATGAACCCTTCTCCTTCCCTTCTGAGGAAGATTTTGGAAGTACTTCAGGAGGCTCAGAGGGTTGCCAGTTAATTCCTTTACTGGTAGAAATCAGGGAGTCTTAGTGCATCGCTCTGTTGTGTTGTGAGTTTGTTTGGAGGGGTTTTTTAATTAAAAACAAAAAAAAAGCCCAATAAGAGAAGACCATCTGTTCTTCAAAACTCTTTCCCTTAAACTAACCGCCGTGGTCACCCTCGAATGCTATCGTATCTTCAGTGACACGGAGTTCTGCCTTGCCAATCTGTTGTTTAAAATTTCTCATCAACTTCCTGAAGTCGCATCAGTCAAAGCTGACAACAAGTTGCACATTTCCAGCTCCTCTCACCCAAGAACGCGAGACCGCGGCTGGCCCAGGAGGTCTCTCTCCTTCTTCACAGACCTTGGGTTTGCTTCTGTTACATGAAACATACTTCAGCAGCTTCCATCCCTCTAAACTTCCAGGGTGGGGTTTTGTTTTTTTTTTACTTTCTTGCTTGTTTTCTGGTTTTAATATCTATTTTTAAACTGAGAGGAGCAGAGGATGCTTAATTCCCCTTTCAGCAAACTGGTTATCCTGTATTTTGAGAGAAAAAAACTTGAAAACTTGATTTCCCCCTTTTTCTGCATAGGAATCTTCTCCTCAAATCTGTCTTTAAAATCGTTCATTTATCTTTTCCTTATGCCTCCAGTCACTGTTTTTTGGGCCCCTCCAATTCCCAGTTCAAAGGAAAGCAACAATTATTTTGCTTCAAGCTCACCCAGGCTTTTAGATGAGGAATTTATGTTTTTCATTGCCAGCCTGCTCTGGAGCAAGCAGTTTATTTCCCCAGTTCTATAACAGAGCTGTTGGCTTCTCCCAGCCTTTGCAGGTGGGTGAACCAGCACGGTGGGGGGACAGCAGACATCATCCCTCAGCAAAGCTCCCACAGCTCCCTTTCAGAAACTGCCCTTGGGATGCATCCAGGCTTCCACAGGGCTTTTAGAAGGTCTCAGGACCTTTAAAAAGGTGTTTGAAGAGGAGGGGGGTGGAGTTGGATGGAGGGTGAGGGGGTGAGGAGGGGATGCTTGCTGATTGATTTTTATAAATGGTATTCTCAGGAGGTTGGAACACATCACAACCAAAAGACCAGGGGATCACATAGGACCCAAGCGTGCGAGAGAAGATGCTAAAATGACTGTTGGTACCTGACTGTGCTCACGGTGGGAAAAGGAGGTGTGTGCATCCAGGAGACCTGGCTTAGGAACATGGTCGCCTTTGGCATCTGATAACTGATGGGGGAGCAGACGGGCGCTTTACGTGAGCCCAACCGCCCCACGCACCCTCTGTGCAGGGTAAGTGCTCTCCTCGTTTAGCCATCCCTCTCCCTGCGATCCCAGCTGCAGGTAGGTGAGCCCGGGGACTCAACGCCGGGACCAGGGACCCCTCAGCTGATGACATGAAGAGGTCGCAGCAGCCTTCCAGCACTGCCATGCCGAGCTTTGTCTTGGCAGAAGCACAGCAAGTCCAGCCTGGGCACTTCAGCCTGCATCAGACGGTGTAAAGCGAGGAAAATATGCCGACTGCTACAAATGCAGTCGCGAGCATCACCTCTGCAAGCTGGCGGTGGCGGCGGAACACGGTCGCCTCCCGACTCTGCATCCCCAAGCAGGCGTGGGTATAAATAAATAGGGGCTGTGCGGGTACCTCAGATGTCTGCTAATGCACACGTCGTGCTTGTGTCTGCCTTCAAGAGAGACAGAGAAATGGCTAAATTGACAGCACAAACATCTTCTCATAGCGTAAGTGATGTTGGTAAGCGGGCAGACTTTTCTTCCTTCACCTCAGGAAATGGGGAAGAGTTGTCTCCGCCGATACCATCTCCAATTTTTTTCTCTCAGGAGAAAGATCTCACTGAAAATAACCTATTTGTCTCTGATTAGATTTCAGCTTTATTTTATTTCATTTTTTTAAAGCCTCAGACCTCTTAAACCTACAGGCCAGCTGTGAAATATGCACTCATTTCTTCTGTCAAGACACTGCAGAGCCCTCCCTTATATTACCCACCCACAATTCACCCTGGATACTCCCCGGTTTATTACATTTGTGATTTCTTTTTAATCCAAACCTTAAATCAGCAATTTCAAGATCGTTGCCTTCCTAAAACAGTCTCTACAAGCCGTTTGGCTAGAATAAGCTAATTTTTTTTTTACATTTTCTTAATACACTGGAAGTATTTTGGAGGTGCTGCATTTAACAGGCTGGACCCAAAGGTGTGAAAAATCATGGAAAAAACCACCTGTCTGATCACTTGGTGCTCCTGGCAAAGAAAAATCTCGATTGTAACTTCATGGCATGGCTTTTCTTCTGGACTGGACGTGGTTTCTGTGTCTTTCTAAGCCCTCATCTGATGGGTCCCATCCTTTTCACGCCGAAGCCAATGTCAAATCCCATTTAATTCATCGGGATCCAGCTGTTAAGAGTCTTTATAGGGAAGAAACACAAAACCCAGTGTGTTTTATAAGGGCTTTTAGACTGCTCACCTCCTGCCTCTGCAATCAAGGACCCCCCCAAAAATCCTCTTCGCTTCTGCAGTCCCCTTGTGCCCTCCCTTCCTGGAAACATCCCTTTTTAAAAAAAAAATGGGGAAATGGTATTTTACTTTATTTTGATTGTGTTTTTGGATGCAGACGTGATGCTGCACAGGAGAATGGATGGGCAGCGGTGTGTTTGCCTTCCTGTGGAGCCAGGGGTCCGTGGGGACAGAAGGAGCGCTTTGCAAGCTGCGTGTTCTGCGCTGCGCGGTTGCCGTGCACGGTCGTGGGGGGGTTACAGGGTCCCACCGGGCGAAATTCGGTGCCCCACAAGGACACCCCAGTTTTAGAGACACATCGCGAGGGGTCGGTGGTCGCCTCTCGCCCGGCCCCAGATGAGCCTGGGTCCCGCACTGCTCTGAGCGGCTCTCCCGGGGACGGACGCTGGGGTTGCCGGGAAGGGGGGGGGGGGATCGGCAGCAGCACCCCGAGGTACTGCGCACCCCAAGGGGGTACCCCCGGGTCTTTAGCCCACCGACGGCCTCAGGCTCCCGGCGGGGTAGGGTGTCCAAGCAGTCCCCCCAGCCCCTCTCGCAACCCCGCACCCGGCAGTCGGTGCCGCCAGGGGAGGGGAGCGGAAGGGAAAGGAGCTGGTGCCCCGCTGCCCGCTCCCCCCGCCGCTCCCCGCGCTGCCCCCGCCCCGCGGCGCCCCGACGGCCCCCTCCCGCCGCGTGCCCCGAGGGGGCGGTCCCGCGTGCCCGCACAGGTGCCGGCGATTGGGTGGAATATGCAAATGCGGCGCTGACGTCAGGCGGCTCCGGCCCAGAGAGCAGAAATAGGGCCGGCCCGGCCCGCGCCGCGTCCTCGGCCGCCGCCGCTCCCGTCCCGGGCAGCCGCGCCCCGCCGCCCCGCTTCCCTCCCAGGTGAGTGCCGCGGGGGAGCGCCCCGCAGCGGCTTTGCGCACCGCCCTGCCCCGCGAGGTTCCCGCGCCCTGCGGAGCGACGCCGTCCCCGCCCGGGCTGAGGGGGAGAGAGCCCGCGGGCGCCGCGCCTCTCGCCGCTGCTGCCGTCCGCTCCGCGGGGCGCGCTCGCTCGGGGCTAGGCAGCCCTCCGGATGCTGCCGCCGCCCTCCGCGGACCCCCCGCCTGGGCGCGGTAACAGGTGGGAGCCGCCGGCGGGGTGGGACGGGCTCGGAGGGTTGTTACCCCCTCCCCAGCCCCGCGTTCCGGAGCGCGGAGAGCGAGCGGTGGAAGTGCCGCCCGCGGGGCAGACGCGGCTCCTTCCCCCCTGGTTCCTCCCGGCTCCGGGTTCCTCCCGTGCCGCGGCTTCGGGGCCGTCGGCGGGGGCCGGGGGCGCGTCCCGCCGCGGTTGCGAAGGGAGCCGGCGCTTCCCCCCGCGGCCCCCGGGTGGCGCCGTGGTGCCGGCGGCCATCCCCGCGGAGCGCCCCGACGGGCCCCGCCGCCTCCGGCCCCGCTGCCCGCGGCCGGGCGCTTCCCGGGGCGGGCGCCGGTAACGAGCGAGGTAGGAGCCCCCCCGCTTCCCCACCCGAGCCCCGGGCGACCTTTCTAGCCTCCGCCCGCAGCCCGCGGGGTTGAGCTTGCGGCAGGAGCGATGGTTTTCTAGGAGCTCCTGGGCTTCCTCCCCAACTTCTCCGAAACGCTCCTGGGTGGTGGGGATAACCGGCTGTGCGCTGGGCTGGCGGTGGGACGGGTGGTCCGGGGCTCCCCCGAGCGTAACCTCGGAGTAAGCCCGTGGCTGGGCGTTGCTCCAGTGTCGCGGAGGCAGCCACGGAAGCAAAGGTTGGAGCCTCTTGTGTGTGAGGTCCAGGAGTTCCTTGGCAGTGCTACATCCCCGCTGGGGTGATGATGCTCCCCGGATTTTTTCTGGGAAGCACGGAAACGCCTTGGGGGATTTACAGACTAAATATTGGTACCTGTGTGTTTGCCCAAATGAGATGCCTGGTCTGTACCTAAACATCGGAGCTCGTTCCAGTGAGTTCTCAATGCATGAAAACTTGAAGTATTTATCTGAGATGCTGTAGGAACGGTTATTTGCCTTTGTTAAGCATTGCTAAAAGGTTATCTTAGAACGGATTTCCCCCTTAATTTTGTAGCTTAATTTTGTAGCACTCAACAAGGGATTATGGACCTAGAAATTATTTTTCAGGCAATAGAAATGCTGTTTAGATAAGGCTGAAGCAACTGGGATAGTTGATGGCAGAGGAACTGAGGACAGGATTCTTATCTGGTGATAACAGAGCCAGTTTATATGGAGGTAATGCTTTGGTCCTTTTGCTGTAGCAACACTATAACTTCAGGTGATTAAGTTCAACCTCCTCCTTCCTAATGTGAAGCCCGTTGGAAATTATTAGAAGTGATTGCGAACTATTAATTTCTCAATGCTAAAGAAATAAGCTGCAGTTTAAATAGCCCTGAAACCAAAACTGGTAACTGTTGGGGTTTTTTGGGCAAATGCTTTAATCTTATTACAGTCACAGTAATTGAATTCTTAAAGCATCCGTGTTGTGGAGGAGAAAGTTGTGGGATCTCTGCGGCAGTCTGGCTGTTCAGCTGCTTCCCCTGCATGGCACATAGTACTTCAAACAATCTGTGTTGTCCTCCATGGAAAGGGCTGGTGTCATTAGTTGGCTTTGTTTCTCAAGGTGACCCTTTTTGCTTGAGCAGCTCTAAAACCTGTGCCCTACAACCTGTGCTTGTGTCTTTGGCTCGCTGCTTGTCCTCTTCATTGTGAGGTGCTCCACCAGTTTCCCTGCTTGCTGAGACTCCCTGGCTGTGTGTCGGTGCCTGGGCTCAGGATGGGGTTGTGTTCTGTGGCTGCTGTTGTCACAGCAGCACTTGTGTGTTCAAGTGAGCTGTTGTCTGAGCTTCTTCCAGTGGCATCGCAGTGCTTGTGGCAGTGCCCCTTTGGCAAGGCAGTGCCAGCTGCAAGGGAGCTGTGATGCTGGAGGAAGAAACTGCATCCTTTAAGGTAAACTTTTTCAGGCTTTGTTTAGTACCTGCCTTAATATCGGGGCCGTCTTAGCTTGGAAATAGGCTGTTTTGCTTCTAGTGTCTGCATTGCAATTGCTGATTTCTGCCTTACAGGGTAGATCAGACTGTCTCTGCTCACAGGTGCTGCTGAGCCCAGGTGTGAGATAGATGCCCCCCCTCCACCCTCAGCTCTTGGGAATCTTCTAGTGTTTAGCCACAAATGCTGCTCACCTTTTTTCTATTTGAGTAAATTGCTTGTTCCATGCAGCCATTTCTCTGTGTGAGCTGTGGTTTATCTAGCTGGTGGTGTCTGTACAGGCTCATGTCGTATGAATCTGCCCCTTGCTCAAGTGAGGGAAGGAGGCCGGTAGTGACACTTGTCTGAGTTTACGCTGGTAGTGCAGATCTGTTCAGTGACTTCGAATTGTATTTGTTGACTTTGGGGAACTTTGGACCCCAATCCAGTTGCCTTGTTGCGTGGTGCAGCTGTAGACTGGATTCTGCAAGGAGCCTTCCGCTTACCTCAGGGTGAAGCGATGCTGAGCTGTGGTGTAGGGTGCCAAGTAATGTGAAAGTGCTGTACGGCTTCAGAGTCAACCCTCACTCGATATTTATGGTGCATATTTGTTGCTTGCTTTAGGCTATTTGGATATATGATGTGTATTAGTGTGTCCTCCTCTTATTATGAGTGAGAGCAATTAGTGTACTGTCAGTCAGTATGCAATAAAAATAAGTGATTTCTAAACTGACTGGAGAAAGATGCTCTACAAATTCCATTTATAACACGACTGTAGTTTGTAGCAGGTGGAGGCTGCCCTTTCAGCTTCATCACTGTTGTAGGCATCCTAATCCAAACACTGTCGTGCTTCCCAGTGGTTCCTTATTTACTGAATATACATCAAACTAGCCAGTCCCCTGATTTGCTCTAGGATGGTAATTTCAAGCAGCATATGAGTCAGAGGTCTCCAGAACTGTGAAGTGAAGTAGTTGTGTTTGCAGGGATGGCATCAGCTGAGCATACAAAATACCTCTATAAAAACTGTGGGAAAGAGGATTGCTGTGCAGGAGCGATTCATAATGTAACAATGTACTTGTCGCTTATTGATATAGTGACTTTGGCTTATTAAACATTTATCTGTAGCCCCGGTAACATCACATCTGAGGCTTCTAATTGGAATTTAGAAAGCCTAATAAATTTTGATTTCATCCTGAGTGCTCTCAATTCAGGGTGTTTACATTAGCAAGGAGAAGTGATGCTTGAGCTGCCCGGTGTGTGGTGGCTGTAGGCTCTGTGCTCTCCCGTTGACAGCGGGTTTTTGGGCAGATGAAATGGCCAAGCCCAAGTCAGCGCTGGTGTAAATGGTCGTGGCTCCAGAATTAATAGTGATGCACCAAGGCTTGGATACACCCTGCAGCAAATACGTGGTGTGGGAATGCTGCTAAATGAGTGCTGTCAAGGCAAGGTATGTCATGGTGACTTGATTCAGCAGGGCTTAGTTGTGCCCTTAGCAGGTACCTCGCCTTGTTAATGTGTGTTGTTCAGCCGGAGCAGCAGGCTGTCACTTGCATGCTATAGAAATGCCATCGCTTGCCTCATTAAGTGGCCATTATGCTTCGTTATAGGTCTGCCATAGCATCCTCTGCAGCTGCTGTGAAAGGTCAGCACTTCCCTCAGCTGCCATGGAAATGGTGCCAGGCCTGGAGATGCCTTTGGTATTTTCAATGTGAGCAGTAATGACACGATCTGCTTGTCCGGTTCCCCCCAAAAGTTGGGATGAAGTATGGAGCTTGCCAGGCTGAGCTGCCAGGGCATCAGTGCGGGGCCATGCGTGTGTGCAACGCGTGGTAGCTCAGCCTGACTGGTGTCCAAGTAACTGCACTCTGTTTTCTTCCACATTAATTAAAAAACCCCATGTGAGACAAGAACTTCTGCTCCAGGTGGTTGCTCTTGTGGTAGAAGGTCCTCACTGGCATCTTGCTGGTCTCCTGCAGCATTGTCCTCTGAACCTGAGGAGAATGATGATATTTCTGCCACGCTGCAGAAACTGGGCTGGCCTGAAGGTCTGAGGGTATGGGTGTGTGTCCTGGACCGTGAGTGACGTGGTGCTGGTGGGTTGTCCAGAGATGGGACCAAGTCACTTGCTGGGTTCTGCAGTACCATCGTGTTGTGCTTGATGTGGTTTGGTTTTGCCTGTGGTAGTGTGACTGGAAGAGTTGGTCAAGAACCTATCTGAGTTTTGGAGTTTTAGAAAGCAGGCATTTGTTATCGCAGCACTGGGTGTGCAGGGTATCACTCTAACCTAATGTGTGTACCTTCACTTGGGAGAGAAAAAGCTTGTATCATCCCAGTACATGCATTTTAATTTCATTTCCTGGAACTAATAATATTTACATATTCATTACATGAGTGCCTTCGGGTCTCTGAGGGCCTCCTGTGAGGGTCTGTGGTGGTCTCTGTTCTTTGACTGTCCTTTTCCATAAACCTTGCTTTCCTTTAAGCATGCATGGGGTGGGTTAATCCCAGTGGCTTTTTTTCTTCATTACCTAGTTTGGCCTCATTTCTTGCTAGTGTATCTGCATCCTTCTGCCCAGGCTGTGAACTCCTGTCCATGGTTGTGTTCTCACTGAAGGCTCCTTGCATTCTTCCTTAGTTCCCAATTCATGATGTTTCTCCTCCAGTGTCTGGTCACCACACGAGCTGTTTCACAGCAATAGCTCATAAATACACAGATGGGTGTGGAAAGGGAACATAGGGGTTTTGCTGGGTGTTTGTGGGGGCTGCAGTGTCCCATCAGCACTGACCTGGTGTGGAGAGGCACCGTCAGCCGAAGCTTCTGCCATGCTGTTGTATCTGAGCTGGGTTTTGGTGTGAGATGATTGCTTTACGACTGTTCTCTTGTTTTCAACAGGTGTGAAATGATGAAATCAAGAAGCTTTTGGTTGTCTTTAGTATTGCTTGGGGTTTTCCCGTCGGTCACCAGGGGATGGATGGACGCAGACAGGAGCAGGAGGCTGTATTCGGATGCGGGGAGGCTGCATCAAGAGGTACTGTACACCGGCTGCTGCAGCAGCTGCGACTCCTGTGTGTGTGTGTGCGTGCTCTGTTGGGGTCTCCACACCACAGAAAACAAGTGAGGGCTTATCCATGTGTGCTTGTTTTAAACACTTGGTGGGGTGGTCAGTGAAGAAACAGTGAGGCAGAAGCTCTCACGCTTTGTGTGCTGACATCCTTCTGGGAGTGAGGTGGGGGAGCTGGCTGCTGGGGAGATGCTGTCTCTGCCCTGAAGGACCTAGTGGTATGCTCTGTCCTGGGGCTGCTGGGGCCAGTGAAACTGTTTAATGAGCAAACTTTGCCCTGGCTTTTAGTTTGGGTTGCTGGACTTTGCTGGACTTCTGGTTGGAATGGGGGGGGGGCGGGGTGGGGGGGGTGGGGAAGAAAAAAGTATTCCTTAAAGGAAGAGTGAGTTCTGAGGGAACCATCAAAGTTACTGCTCAGAGTGTTTCCCTCCTGATATTCTGACATCAAATCCCTGTGAAGGACAAAGCAATTGGAAAGGGACCAAGGGAGAAGGGTGGCTGCAGTAAGGGATGAAGATCTTGAGGTGCCCTCTCCAGTGGGATCATGCCAGGTTCAACAGGAAGGTGGGACTCCTGTGTTTGTGTGGGGCAGCGATGGGCTCTGCAGTGCTTGGTCCCTGGGCTTGTAGGAGTGGAGAAGCAGCTCAGGTTGTTGGTGCTGGAGGTGACAGTGTTGGCTTTTGTTGTGGTGATGAGGATGGCACAGGTCCCAGCATGGTGGGTGCCTTCCTGCCCCAGCGCTGGCAGCACAGTGTGGGTAAGCTCAGACCTTCACGTGTCCAAGCCATGCGGATAAGGCCATAAAGATCTAGAAAAGTGATTCTTCATGGGAAGAAAATGATGAATGCTGAAACAATTTTAGTTATTTAATTAGCTCCTGATTAGTATGGGCTTGCTAAACAATTGCTTCAATGCCTGGAAGTGGGAGGTGGTGGGGGAGGCAAGGAGACTTCGGTTATTGTTTTAACTGCCACTGCTTGGAACACTTGGTTACCAGCAGAGACATCAGTCAGTGCCGGGCTAACGATGAGCCTTGATGGATTCATGCTGCAATTGGATCTGTTTAAGCCTCAGGACTTCTGTTCTGGTTAGAGAATCCCGTTTCTCCCAGTCACATCCCATCTACAAATACTGCTGTTGTGTGTGTCATTTCAATAAAGCCATTTAAGCCAATTAAAAAGCTGCTTTTTCCTGCTTAGCAGGACTTGAAACATCATTTTGGTGGAATTGGAGATTCTGAGGTCTGTCTTGGGTGTATTTTTTCCTTGAGGTATCCATCTTCTGTTCTGTCAAAGTGAAGAGAACCAGTTCCCTTCCACACTGCCACTGCTTTGTTGCTGTCTGTACTTGGGTAGCACGTGGCTGTTAAACATGCTTTGGGATTGTCTCAGCTCACTTTTGCTTTTCTATTAAAAATACTCAAATATTTTGCAGACTTCTGCAGTGAAAAATTCTTTCATTCTTCATTAAAATGTGTTAGTTTTGATTTTTCTGGAAAGTTACTCTGAGGAATTAAATTCATTACTCAGATGATTTACTTTAACATAAACTGTAGAGCTATTACGCTGCTTGAAAGATGTTAATTCCCTTGATTTTCCTCTAAAAACCCATGAAGTTCTTGTACCAATTACTTGATCTTGCTTGAGGTGAAAGGATCTGAGCAAGGAATATATTTGTTCTGATTTGCCCAGAATTTAACATTTTTAATGTGCAGAGAGCACAGTTGAAGTCACTTGAAGGGATGTAAGTTATAATGCAGGGCTTTTCTTGAAAAAAAAAAAAAAACCTGTACAGAAAGCTTTTTCCACAAGGTGTTTGTACAGTGTGGGACTGAGCACTAAGATGAATCGGGGAGCCCTGAACTTAGCTCTCGGGTAGGTCAGTGACATTGAGAGAAAGGTGGTTTTCTCTCAAAAGGTGTTTATTTTCTCTTTCAGACCATAATTTAACCCTGATACCTTCTGAATAATAAAAATTGCCTGAAATCCTTTTCTAGTGATCACAGAATCACAGAACTGTAGGGGTTGGAAGGTTCCTCCAGAGCCCGTGGGGTCCAACCCCCTGCCAAAGCAGGGTCCCTAGGACAGGGCACACAGGTCGGTGTCCAGACAGGGCTAGAATCTCTCCAGAGAAGGAGATTCCACACCCCCTGGGCAGCCTGTCCCAGGGCTCCCTCGTCCTCACTGGGAAGAAGTTCTTCCCCAGATTGGGGTGGAACTCCCTGTGCTGCAACTTGAGGCCATTGCCCCTTGTCCTGTCCCCACAGACACTGAGAAGGGGCTGCCCATGTCCCCCTGTGTCCCACCCTTCAGCTATTGATACCCATTGATCAGATCCCCTCTCAGGCTTCTTTTCTCCAGGCTGAACAGCCTCAGCTCACTCAGCCTTTCCTCACAGGGGAGATGCTCCAGGCCCTTCATCTCTGTAGCCTCCTCTGGACTCTCTCCAGGAGATCCCTGTCTTTTTTTATCCCAGGGAGCTCAGAACTGGACACAACACTCCAGGTGGGGCCTGACCAGGGCAGAGTAGAGGGGGAGGATCCCCTCCTTTGACCTACTGGCCACACTCCTTTTGATGCCCCCCAGGATCCCATTGGCCCTGTTAGCCACCAGGACACACTGTTGGCTCATGGGCAGCTTGTCATCCACCAGGACCCCCAGTGATGTTGGACTTTGCTCAGTTTGGAGATCCTTATTCAGGAGAAGTATTTGTAAGTTACTGAATTGGTGCTTTGATTAATAAGTAATTTCATTAATATGCTGTTAAACCATTGAATCACAAACAGAAAAGCTCCTAGCAATTTGTTAAAATCACTTAAAAATATGTAAAGGGTTAATTTCCAGGTCAAATAATTTGAAGTGTGCTCTGATCTAAAATTCCTATGAGTTTCATCAAAGCAAATCTTGGGGATGGGTCACTGACCTTCACTAATACTTGCTCTGATCTACGGAGGAACAAGTTTACTGAATCAAAAACATTGCTTAATTTATGTTTGGATTGCTAAATTGATTTCTTCATGGTCTGTGGTAGAATGATTGCAGTTGTGCTCTGCATTTGTAAAGGAAAAGTAAGTCTTGGGGCCAAAGACTGGGATATAGAGCCCTGCTGCATGAGGAATTGACTCTAACACAGCAGGGATGTGTGTTTTTGGATACTCAGCCTTCTGTGTCTCAAACTGTTTGGGGGGGGGGGGGCTGTTCCTGGGAAGAGGTAATAAGCAGTCTGAGACTCCATAGGAGTAGAATGGGCTAAACCAGGACACCTAGTTTAAAAAAGGGCTGATGTTAGTATTTATTGGAAAAGCCTTAATTTACCTGATCTGTATTAATTTTGGAGAACACTGCTGTCACCTGTGTTGTGAAATTTCTCTTCCCCTCTTCGGAGGTGCTGGAAAGCTCTTGAAGCCCTTGGTTGCTGCATGTGGACCTCTGTGGAGTGAAGTGGTGCAGCTTCCCAGGGTTGATCCGTCATGGGACTAAATCTGGTGGAGTTGGAGGAGTATGGGCCAAAATATCTAAGAGGGAGCTCACTGCTGTAGGGAGGTATTTTTGGAGGGGCTTTGCATCTGCTTTCAAGGCTGCTTCCATGCTCAGGGTGGATGCTGTAGGGGTGACCACTTCTCGTGGACAGCTCTGTGCTGGCTTGGAAGGGCTCTGAGTTACCTGTGCAGCACCAGGTGATGTAACCTGGAGTCACAGCTCCTTTCATGAAAGGAGCTTTCAAATGTGGCTCTGTGAGCTGCTGCCATTGTTGGTGGCTGATAGGACCTTCTGGTGCGAGCATGGCAGCAGAGATATGGATAGCCTGGGTCTGAAGTAACCCTGGAGCTACACCTCCAGGAGAACTTGGCCAGGCAATCCTGATGGAAAGCCAGAGGTACTGCTCCCCTCAGTCCCTGTGAGGTAGCTCAGACTGATTCTTCAACCCGTTGGGGCATTTTACAAAGAGCATCTTCTTAAATCCTGAAATTGGACAGCAAGCCTTTCTGCTCTTCCCTGCTTTCTGCAAGTGCAGGAGCCAAGCTGGTTTTGCTGTGATGCTTGGGGCAAGTCCCTCATCTCTTCCCAACCCTTGGTGCAGCAGAGCAGTGCTGTAAGTCTTTGTCAGCCCTTCCAGCAGCAGGGCTCCCATCTGCTGCAGGGAGCTCCACCAGCACGTCAGCACAGCTCTGTGTCTCAGAAATGAAGTTCTGTAGTCTTTTTTCCAGGGCACTGCTGGCAGGTAGCCTGGATATCCTAGCTGGATAGTGTGAGAGCAGAGAATCACCCTGTGTTGGTATGTGTATAGTTGGTTTGTGCTGAATTGCTAATGGAGATGTTGGGATGTCACTGATGGCTCCTGAGCAGTGGTGGTACAGGCTGGCAGGCTGCACAACCAGAACTGCTCTGTGCTTCTGCAGAAATCCTTAATTGCTCTCATTTGGCTTTCAGGCCACACCCAGGGCTTGCTACCCACATTCCTGATGAAGTCTTAGGAGACCCAGGTGCACAGCACCCCACGCTCCTGGGGGCTCCTCAGTGCAGAGCTCAGAGGGATGCTCTGGGTGCTCTCACAATACCGGTGGCTCTTGCACCTCCAAGTGCTGCCAAGCTTCCTTCTTCCCCTTTGCTTTCTCCCCTCTCTGTGCTGTGAGATGTTCAAACTTCACTAATGCACCTTAAATGGCCCCTGTAAGGAGTCAGGCACAGTTGGTGTGCTGTGGGATGCCAAATTTGGACACTGACAGCACAGTCCAAGGGCAGACTAGACCAGCTGTGCCAGTATTTCAGTTCCTTGGCCATTTTTACCCATTATGTTTGTTACCTTATCTGGCTTATGTCTTAAATTATATCTGCAACCCCAGAGCATCACGTGTAGTTACACCCACGCTTGGGTTTGTGCTCATGAATGCAGCAAATGTACATTTAAGTACTGTAACGCTCTTACTGGCATTTGGAAGGTACTGGCTGTGTAGCGTATCTGTTGTTTTTGGTTTAGTCACTGCTTGTGTGGCACCTGATGGCTTAAAACCTCCCAAGTAATAAATGTCACCTTAACCTTTGCTGTGACCGTGCTCACTGGGTCCTACCAGCCTGTCTGTGCCATCCTGCACAGGCCAAAGCAGCCTTCTGGAGTCCACTCAGCCTCAGCTCTGCTTGTCCAAGAGTCTGAATTACTGATGAAATTTCTAATTACCTTCAGATTGGCAAATGGTGCTTCACTTAATGGTGATCTTCAGCTGCAGTGGTGGTTATTCCAGGTGGCTGGGGAGTCACGGGGATGATTTTGGGCTCCTTCTCCCACTGATGTTGTATTTCCCAGTCTGACACACTACAAAGTTGTGCAAAACTGCAGAGGGTTTTGATAAAAGCTTTCCCTTATAATTCAGATCAGTGTAATTTCAAAGCATGAGCTTGGAATAAGGCAGACACAGTGTATCACTTTTATATGCAGTTGAAGATCTAATATCCTGGCATTATTTTAAGAGTTGTTAGTAATATATTCTCTGCCATGTGTGTGCTCCTCCAGCTTGTGAGGCAGCTTGGAGAAAGGAAGGGAAGAATGAAATTTGAATTAAAATCAACTGGACTACAGCCTGCTCCTGTTTTAAACATTGAGGGTAAAGGGACAGAACACCTAGATTTATTCTGTATCACTTTGTGTACTGATAAATTCACTCCTTGTTATACCCCCATTTATGCGGTATATCTAACAGGCTGTAATTGCTGTCTGTAGACTGTTTTAAATCTTAACTAATGTATTATTTGTGTGGAGATGAGAAGCTTTTCATAGTCTTTGGATGCACGTGTTGGGGTCCTTCCTCTGCATCCCCAAACCCCTTCCCCCTGTACCTAGAGGGTTTAGTAAATGCTGTATCTTGTGGGACAGTCCCCCAGGGGTGGGGTGGTCAGTAAATGCTGCATCTTAGGAGATGCTCTTGCCTGAAGTACTAGGATATCTGGAGGTTGGGTACTTGGAAGCTGGCAGGTACCATGTGCTTGATTATCAGGGTAAAATTGGAACAGTTCTAGTTTGTATAGATGGTTCTGGTTTGATAGTGAGTGGCAGGGACTGTCGGGAGGCCTCTAGAGCACGGCTTCAAGATGAAGTTGATTCAGAGGAATCAACTATTTAAAGGGGCAGATGCTGGCAGGACAAGGGGATGGAGTGGAGCTGGAGGAGGGAAGGGTGAGATGAGATATTGGGGGAAGCTCTTTACAGAGAGTGTGGTGAGGGGCTGGACAAGCTGCCCAGAGAAGGGGTCGGTGCCCCATCCCTGGGGGTGTTCAAGGCCAGGTTGGCTGGGGCCCTGGGCAACCTTGTGTAGCTCCAGGCCTGGAGGTTGGTGTCCCTGCCTGTGGCAGGGGGTTGGAGCTCTGTGACCCTTGGGGTCCCTTCCAAGCCAGACCAGTCTGGGATTCTATGAAACCCTCCTGTATGTGGTCTCTTAAAGGAGGTCAGACTGGTATTTTTTAAACCTCTGGTAAGATGCAGTGTGTTACCTCTTGGTGTCCTGCACTGCCCAGCCTGCTGTGGGTTATCCCCTCCTAGCTGAGCAGGACCACCAGCTGCTGCAGGGATGTCCTCCTCCAAAGCAGTGCCCTGGGTACTGATGACCCTGAATTTTTGTGCCAGAGCTGGTGTTGGATGCTGTCCCTAGGGAGCTGAGGGACTGTGGGTTTGGGATGCTCAGCTCTGCCTTGACCAATCTGACCCCAGGAATCAAATTTCTGTAAGTTTTTCTCCTGTCACAGTTGAGCAACTGTGAGTAAATGCTGGTGTGTTCCTGGAGGAGAGAATGAGACCAGAGTGAAACATCTTGCAAGTAAAGAAACTAAGGGAATTTTAACTTGGCTGTGAATGGCAGAGGATTATGCTGTCTGATATTCTGTACAGATGCTACTTAATGTTAGAAGACTAAATATTGACTTTTTTCCCCAATATAGCATATTTTCCCTTCCAGAAAGGCTCAGGCAGTAGCTTATAAAGGAAGACAAGTCTACTTAAAGTCCTTTCTACCATCATGCAGAAGGATTCTCAGCTTCTTAGATCAGAAAGGGTACATCGGTAAATCTGGGGTTTCTGAAATGGGCATCCCCTGAGCTTCCCTGTGACAGCGCGGAAATTTATGGAGCTATACCTGGGTTTCTCATCTAAAGTCCAGAAATAGTAATGAGTAAAATCAGAGATGCAGCAATTCTCTCAATTAGCTACCGTATGGGTGAGCAGATGATGCTGTGTGATGTGAGACATCAGAGCTGCTCTCAATGTTTATACCAGACAGGACAAATCTAAACTGCTTTCCTCTAAACAGTAGCACATGATTTGTATTTTTTCCTTGTGCCTGGCTCAAACAAAAAATAAAGTGGATGTTCTCTGCCTCATTAGCATCTTTTTTGAAAATAAACTGTGTTTGTGGTTGTAAACAGAAAATCCTGATTCCCCAACTAAGCTGCATATTAGTCATAGCCACTGCAGTGCTACTGCCTGTGTGTGGAGGCTCTCCTAGCCCTGCATGGGGTGTCAGTGAGATTTTCTTGACCCCTCACTTGAGATAAGGAAGAACACCCTTTGAAGGGGGGAAGGGAAATCCCTGTGATGCTAATCTATTAATAGGAACAGCCATTTCTTTATTAATTTGCTAAATGAGCCCAGGCTGTCTATTTGGAAGGTACAGAAGTTAGGCTGGTCCTGAGAGCAGGTCCCTGGGGACTTGGTGTGTGCAGAGGTAACATCTAATTTAAGTGATAGAGCTGGTGTGAGCCCAGCCACATGTTCTGAGTTTGATTTATCCCCTTGCAGTCTCCTCCCCAAAGTGCTGGCGAATGGCTGTGCTGTACTCTGGCAATACAGGGAACTTGTGGGTCTGGAATCTGTCACCAGTTCACCTGCATCTCTCCCATCTGCCACTTTGGTTGGGTTTTGGTGAAGCTCCCTGTGTTGGCCTTTGCTTCTGGGCATAGAGAAGGGCTCCTTTGGATTTAAACACCTTGGTGTTAAAGGGCTGGATACAGAACTGGATGTGATGTTATCTTACTGCTCGCTGTACGTGAGGCTGGTACCTGGTTGGTACCTGACTTGGTGGCATGTGTTAAGCATCATCCTCGTGGGCTCAGACTAAGAGGAGGATGAGTGTACAGCTGCAAATCCTTGTAAACATTGGGCTGCAAGTGGAGGAAGTTGGGGAGAGAAAGAGGGGCTACAAGGAGATGCTGTGAAGATTTGCTCCTTAAAATAGTACACTGAGCTGTTGCTCAGCGATTCCTGCTTGGGATGTGCCTCTGTCTGGAGTCCAAAACCTCATCCTCTGGCTGTAGTCAAAGGAGAACTAGGTAAAAACAGCAGGCAGGTTCTTGGCTTTCCAGATTTCAAGCCTAATTGTGACTGTTTAATTATTAACAATGCTCTTCTGGTTATAGTGCAGGAAATCACATGTGGGGACAAAAGGATAAGCAGCCCTTACAGAAAACCCAGGAAAGGGACCTTTTCCCCTCCCTATTGGTACATTGTCCATGTGCATTACAGAGTCACAGAATCATAGGGGTTGAAAGGGACCTCCAGAGCTCATGGGGTCCAACCCCCTGCCAAAGCAGGGTCCCTAGGACAGGTCACACAGGTTGGTGTCCAGATGGGGCTGGAATCTCTCCAGAGAAGGAGACTCCACACCCCCTGGGCAGCCTATATTGTGTGCCCATTGCAAGCCAAGTATAAAGTACCATGTAGTTACTGCATTGCCCAATCATGCTTGTCTCTGTGTGCCTTTCAGAGCAGTATTTGAGGGCAGGGAGCCTTCCCCCACTCTCCACCCAATCTTGCTCTGCCTGGTCTGCAGCCCCCTGGGTCAGTGTGGGGCTGAGTGGGCACATATCTCCAACCAAGTGCCTGACAAACCATGTGTGGCTGTGACTGTCAAGTGACTGGGGTATTAGCACTAGGTTGGCATGTTTGTATACAAAAGGCTGTGTACTATGCTCTGCACCTTAGTGTCTGGTCCACAGTTGTAGGATCCAAGTTAACAGATTGCTCTTAATCATGCGTAACAGCTCCTGTTGAACGATGATGAACATCTACTGATGTAGTGTGTGCACCAAGCAATCATCAATTCTGGGCACCTAGGGATTGTTGTGAACAGGCTGTAGATGGTTAATGTTGCCTACCTAAAGGCTGGATTTTTTTTTCTGGAGTTGAGAGTTTCAAAAGCAGCTTGTTTGTGTATCTGCATCTCATTCCCAGTCGCATGGTTGTTTCAGAGAAACTCTGCCTTGTCCTGTGTTTTCCACAGACAGTCCTAGATTTGCTTTGTTCCTGAATGACCTCCCCTTGCTCATGCTGCAGTAATAATTTGGTGTAGCTGGAGCATCTGCGTGATGTTTTGCTCTGCTCATTCCTTGGCAGGAGAGGATGTGTGGATGCTATTAATAGAGATTGCCCTTGAGGTGTGGGAATAGGATTTCTACGTGACAAACAAGTCACCACAGCTTGGCACAGCAGTGTCTTGAGCTTCATAGGTTGTTATTTTCCAAATCAGAAATTAGGCCTTCAGTGCATTGCTCTTGCTGTAGTTACAAATCTAAGAGGAACAAGCATGGAGACATTCCTTGCCCACTCTATTGACTCGAGTGCAGCTTGAAAAGATCAACTGCTGACTAGCATTGGTGGGGTAAAGCTCATCTGAAGTGATGACACCAGAGAATTTAGTGTTCTTAGTGTAGTGGTGGCTCTTCTGAGTTCCCTTGGGCTTCACTTGCTAAAGGTATTAAAGAGCAGCACCCCAAAGGCTGTGCACAATGGTGCTGAATGTGACTGTCTGGTGAACTTGAGTTTACTCAGCCACAGGAGGGTTAAAGCCAAATCTTCCCTTAGCCAAGAGTGTAGAAACACCCAGGAATTTGGTGGAAACTGAAGTAAAACAAAATGTGGGAGGAAGAAAATCTCTGACTGTAAGGTATCTTGGTGGAAATGGGAACCTGAGCTTGGAAGTTCCCTTCCAGCCAGGTCAGGAGACAAGGAGTCTCTTCCAGCAGCAGATGTGCCCATGCTGTCTCTTTTCCCTGCCCTGTACAGCACACAGTCTCTTTGTGGGTGTAGAGGGCACATGTAGATGTGTGTTTATATGGATGTGTTTAAAGGCTTTATTTACACTGATGACAGACAACCTGAAAGCAGTTTTGCTGCTTGTATCCATCACCAGTGACTCTCAGAAACTCCATTTGCAGCACCATGGCTCCCAAGCACTGCACTGTATGTACTGTATAGCTCATTCCCTCCATGTAGCTGTGTTAGCTCTGCACAATGGGGTGTCCCCCCACACCCCACCGTTGGTCCTGAACAAGATCTCACTCCAGAAGTGCTCTGCTCATCAATGGGGCCGTGGTTTGGCAGGAGTCAGGAGCCTGGAACACAGAGAGGCTGTTAGGGATGTGTAGGTGCTGTCTTCTGGAAGGCTGGCGTTCCCTCTTTGTAGGAGCAGAGAAGGGTTTTGATCAGAAGTGATGTTAAATGGCACAAGGTTCAGTTAGACATGCCACACGTGGCAGTGATGGGGGAGTGGGCTTTTATTTTTGGCCCTCCTAAGCCAGGTAGGGTTGTTATAAATTTGAGACATACTCCATTTGATAAAGCCAAACAACAATTTATTAATTAAGCAAGCCCGCAAGATATAGGCAAATATCAGCGCTGGGCGTCCGGAGGAGACCCTTGCTCCTGCAAACGGCACGCACCTCACCCTTCTGGAGTCCCCTTTTTATAGTCCTGTAGTTCCAGGTACACGTGGCATATTCCGGTGTTTTTCTGTAGCTGTGTAAGCTGGTAGTGGGGGTCGTCCTGGTCCCCCGTAGTCCTCCTCTACGTTGTGTTCAGTATCTTATTTGGTTAACTCATTTAATCCTATCAGGATGTTGCTAGTGATAAAACAATGGTTCCCCTTTTGACCTGGTTACCTATTCACAGCCATAGTCTACCACAGGCACCAACTCAGCAAGATCTGAAGTTCTTTCAGGGTGTTACTAGTGATGGAACAATGGTTCCCCTTTGCCCTAGTTGCTTATTTACAGTCATAGAAGGTTTGAGAACAATTACTTATTACAATCCCCCCTTTCAATTTTGACCAATTTGTTTCTCAAACCGACTAACAGCTTTTTGAGACAATAGCATCGATGCCTCTTCTTTTTCTAAATCGGTTTTAGGTCATCATTCAAGAAACATTAACGTGATCACCTTCGTTACATGGGTACTTGGCAGCATCTATGTATATACAATAGCTGGTATTCAAAGAATCCATTAATTCCAGTTCCTGTGGTTCTGGACCAATGGGGACTCTATCATCCCAAGAATCATACCTTGTCATGCCCTCACTGGCATTATAAATATAAGGACATCTTGCTATTTTACTCATTGCAACCTCAAAAACTTTCCAGGTGGAACTATTCAGTGGCACTCCTACCAAACATGTGATAAATGGAGTACTTGGTGTGGCAAGACTAGCACAAAAAGTAGTAGCATTCAAAGCTTGAGATAATGTAACCCAATACATTTTGCCTTGGATCTAATGCGGTCCCAGTCCCCAAATAACAAAATACAAAATTTAAATAAATCTATAAAAATACAATTATTAGCCCCCCTTTGTTTAAGGCAATTGGTGGGTTCATAATAACTATTCTAGAGTGGTGACGCTTGGACTCAATCGTTTTTGTTTGGTATTTTCTGGTTCTTGGGTATCTGGTGCCTTTTTCAGCCTTGGTGTATGGAGCCACCTTGTGATAGGACTGGAGGGCTTAATACCCCACGATTTCCTTATGCCTCTGCCTCCTTTGCCTACTCCGTTGCTTGGAGCAGCAAGGTGTTCCATCTTCTCGGCAGCAGTCATAGTCTTCAGGGGTTCTTCCTGTCCTCAGCTTACAAGTGTTATAGGCTTCCCAATTTTTATGTTTCACTTCCAGGGCTGAACAATCCAAATGTTTCACCTGGGACCGGCACACTACCCGAATTATTTTTGGGCTACCTTGTTTATATTCATTAGGATATGTACAACCTAATTTGGGATTTATCCCTTTTGTATATATCCTCCACCACTCTTCAGACCCTTGGATAATCTCTCCAATTTTTACTGCTAATTTAAGGGTTAATTCGGTTAGTTTTCTTTCTGCCCAATAACATTTTTCACAAATGTCTGGGGTATATTCTCTTTCTCTATAATGTACCCACCAATTGTCTTTACACACTCGACACTCAAAACAAAAGAAAGTATAACATATACATCCAACATTTGAACAAAATAAATTGTCATTCATAGACAGTTTTACTCGCTGGTTCTTCGAAAGGTGGCGTTTAAGTTGTCAGGATTGTTTGTAGTTTCCCACGGAGATTCTGGAACCGGTCTTCATTCTGCTCGTGTGCGTCCAACCTCTTTCGGCCATTCAAACCGCAGTATCTGTGGTAAGCAACGCAAGAAAGGGTCCCTCCCCCCCGGTATCTTTTTTTCTGAGTTGTTGTTTATTGACCTTCTGGCATGTCAGGCACTTTCCCACCATCCTTTTGGCGATTTTATAAATTCCAGTACACATATACTTGGTTCCAAAGTGGTCCACTAGTGCCTGTACTACCCAGTGGGTAAATAAACAGCGACCTGTTGGCAAGGGTATGTCCCTCAAGTCAGGTCACACTTTAGTATGATATTCTATTATGTCTAAGCAGTTATGCTCAAGTTTTTGGTTATTAGTCTCCCCTTTTGATAAAAAGGTGGCAGGATTGAGGCATGATTCAGCAGTTATAACTAAATAATCTTTTTCCATTAAAATTGCCTCATACTTCAAAATCCTAGAATCAGTGAGACCTCTTCCTGCCTTCTGAGTCAGAATTGTCCTTACTTGATGTGGAGTGCTTACTATAAGTGCTCTTCCAAAAGTTAGCCTTCTGCTTTCTACCACCAAGAGGGCTGTGGCTGCTACTGCCTGTACACATTCAGGCCACCCTCGGGATATTGGGTCCAGCAGTTTAGATAAATAGGCAATTAGCTGTCGTTTGCCTCCCCACTTTTGAGTAACTCCCCCCCCCAGGGCTGTTTCCTTATCTATGGTAGCAAACAAGTGGAATGGTTTGTTAAGGGAGGGCAGTGCCAACACAGGAGTACTGATCAAGTTTTGTTTTAATCCTTGTATTAATTCTTTTTCTTCATTACTCCATACCAAGTCATTAGGCTCTTCTAACAATTTAAAATATAATCCCTTTGTTTTTAGTACAAATGATTCAATCCATAGGCGACAATAGTCTGTCAATCCCAAAAATTTTCACAGCTCTTTCTTAGTTTTCAGGAGAAGTAACTCAACTACTCATCTTCTCAGGGTTTATTTTCTGTCTCCCTTCACTGATTAGATGTCCTAAATATTTAACTTTCTTTTCCATGTACTGCAGTTTGGTTTTTTTGATACTTTTAGTCCCTGTTTACCTAGGAAATTTAGCAAAGCATTTGTTGTTTCCTTTACGATTCTCTTATTTTTCCCTGAGATTAAAAGATCATCTACATATTGTAGAAGGGTGACTTCAGTTGGGACTTTAAACTTTTCTAATACTTGTTTCAATGCTTGTCCAAATAAATTTGGTGATTCAGTGAATCCCTGAGGTAAAACTGTCCATCTAAATAAATTGTTGCTTTTGTCCTGGGAAAGGATCTTCCCATTCAAAAGCAAACATGTCTCTACTATCAGGGTCCAGTGGACAGGTCCAGAAAGCATCCTTTAAATCAATCACACTAAACCATCTGTGGTCATCTGGTATTTTACTCAATAGAGTGTAAGGTTTAGGAACTACTGGGTGACGCACTTGAACTATTTGGTTTAACTGTCTTAAATCCTGTACCAAACGATATGACCCATCGGGGGTTTTTTTTTTGTTTGTTTGGTTGGTTTTGTTTTTTGTTGGTTTTTTTTTTGTTTGTTTGTTTGGGTTTTTTTTTTACTGATAAGATTGGGGTATTAAAAGGAGACATACATGGTTTCAGAAGCTTATCCTTAATTAAACTCTCTATAAATGGTTGGAGACTTTTACAGCCTTCCAATGAAATAGCATACTGGTTTTGGCAAATAATTTCATTGTCCCTTTTAAGTTTAATCTTTAAAGTGGTAATGTTTAATCCACCTCGATTACCCTCTCGCACCCACGCTATTGGATCAATTTGGTTTTCATCTTCCTCTGTTAGTAAAGCCATGGATACCACAATTTGGTCATCCTGGGTTTTCAATTCCAATCCTAATTGTATTATCGAATCTCTTCCCAATAAATTAGTTCCGGAATCAGGGATATATAAATTGCCCACAAATTTTCTCATCACCTAATCTTAAAGTGGTATTTTCAAACATGGGGACTAGGAATCCTTTCCCTTTTACCCCGATACAGTTATACATTGGTCTTATAGCTTCAGTCCTTGAGGCATAAAATTTAAGGAAGTCCTAGAAGCTCAACCAGGGAGACAACGTCCTCCTCCTGGGGTCCCACCTTCAATTTTATCAAGGGTTCTTGGTAGGACCTTAAATTAATAAACCCCTGACTTCCCTATTCATGTTCAAAGGACATGAAGGGAATTACCCTTTCTTCTTTTCTTAGCTCAGGACATTCTCACTTAAGATGTCCCTGTTTGCTACACCCATAACATCCTGCTGAGAGAAAACCAGCCCATAGGGATTGCCAAAGTTTTCTCCTACCTCCACCAATTCCTCCTTCATTCATGTTTCTCACACCCCTCCCACTTCCTTTTGTCCAGCTTTTCCCTCTACCACTCTGTGAGACTGGCTCTGTTCTTTTCTTTACTACCTCATCAACAGCAGATACCATCATTTTTGCTTTCTGCTTCTGCTTTTCTTACTCTCTTTTCACAAACACTTTCTGAGCCTCTCTTAGTAAATCTTCCAAAGATCTTTCACTCCAACCATCTATCTTCTGTACCTTTCGCCTAATATCAGGTCATGCTTTAGTCACAAAATAAACTTTCAGAATTCCTTGTGCTACAGGATCTTCAGGATTCATACCCGAATATTTTCTCATTTGATCTCTCAGTCGCTGTAAAAACACTGAGGGTGTCTCATCTTTTTCCTGCTCAATCTCAAAGGCTTTAGTAAAGTTTTGAGACTTAGGAGCAGCCTCCTTTATACCTTCTATGATTAGGTTTCTTAAATCTCCCATGTTAAAACAGGCTGTTTCTGCTAGTTGGGGTAGCAAGTATTGTGATCAATTGCTCGCAGAATCTTTTCCTTTAGGCTTTGCACATAGATTTTCAAGCTATCAGGAAGACGCCTAATCAGTGTTTTAAGGTGGACCGGATATACCGGAGCAGCAAGGGGAATGCCCTGCCCCCATGGCTCATACATGCTTGAATACACACAGCCTTTTTGCACTGATTCTGCCAGCCCAGATAATTTAATGGAGCCAGCAGTTTTTCACCCAATCCTGTCCCTGGGGTAAGGGACAAGATCAGTGCATCTCAAGATTGCAAAACTTATCTATCCCCCAGGCCAGGGAAGAAGCATCATTAGGGATACTGACTGCCTTAGAGGCGGCCATCCTATAATTACGTACAAACTTCACAGGGGCAATACATCCTGAGAGGGCCACACTGTAGTATCCAAATTTCCCCTGTTCACTCTCAGGAGGTCACACTGTAGTTACACAGTTCACGTTACCCATATCATACACTCTTTATTCTTTCATCGCCTAGACAGCTAGTCCCCTCAGTGGGCAATCATTAACCCCAAAGGACTGTCTGGCGGCTTACCGTGTAGCACTACCCTTGGGCTACCCATGGGATCAGACAGCTTGCTCTTCTTCTGTCCCATCGTCTGGAGCGCACTCAGTCAACAATATATTCACTCGCTTCCCCTGGTTCGTGGCTCACGCCCTCGCGGGCAATGAGAACCGCACTACTGAGGGTCCGCACTCGCCTGGGGAATGCGAGCTGCCGGTCCCCCTCTCATGCACACACACACTCGCCGCGCTTCCAGGATCCCCGACCCAGACCGAACGGATTTCCCCCCCAGATACTCACGCGTCCTGCGTCTTCGTCCGGACCTTTGTGCACAAAGTTTATAGGGTCTGCCGGCCTCCTTTGCCTAATATCTTGGAATTTGAGTTCGTCGGTGCAATCGAGATGGGAAATGGGCTACCAAGGCTGCCAAACAACAGGCGGGGCGCCTCCCTGATAAGACCAAGAGTCCCATCTCGTGAGTTGCATCCGAGTCACGGCACCAAATTGTTATAAATTTGAGACATACTCCAGTTGATAAAGCCAAACAACAATTTATTAATTAAGCAAGCCCGCAAGATATAGGCAAATATCAGTGCTGGGCGTCCGGAGGAGACCCTTGCTCCTGCAAACGGCACGCACCTCACCCTTCTGGAGTCCCCTTTTTATAGTCCTGTAGTTCCAGGTACACGTGGCATATTCCGGTGTTTTTCTGTAGCTGTGTAAGCTGGTAGTGGGGGTCGTCCTGGTCCCCCGTAGTCCTCCTCTACGTTGTGTTCAGTATCTTATTTGGTTAACTCATTTAATCCTATCAGGATGTTGCTAGTGATAAAACAATGGTTCCCCTTTTGACCTGGTTACCTATTCACAGCCATAGTCTACCACAGGCACCAACTCAGCAAGATCTGAAGTTCTTTCAGGGTGTTACTAGTGATGGAACAATGGTTCCCCTTTGCCCTAGCTGCTTATTTACAGTCATAGAAGGTTTGAGAACAATTACTTATTACAATGGTCATGAAAAGATCACTATAAAGAACTTGTCTATTTTGCTGAGATACCAAATTTATTGATGCTTCCACGATCTGCAGCCAACCTGAGAGCAGCCACAGCACATTATGTAAACTTGGAAGTGCTGTAACTTTCCCACAGACAATTCTTTTTCTTCCACTTGAGCTCAGGGCAGAAAAAAAAAAAGAATAGAAAATTGGTGTGTTGACATAAATCTTTTCCAGTGCATAATGTCTTTTCCCCAGTGAAATCAGTTCTAACATTGATGTTCCAGGAGTTTCAACCAAAGTAAAAGGTGAAGCTAAAGGCATTTATTGCAGCTAAATTTCTTCCACCAATTGAGGTTTATGTTGCCTGGTATAATATTCAATTATGTGATGTCCATGTTTAGCTTGTGAGCCTTATCAGAAGTTATAAACTTAAATGGTTTTAAAGGGTGAGACTGTTACATATGATATCCTATATAGTAAATGTATGCATATAAATATATTGAAAGTTATATATATTTATGTATATCTCATGTGCCACATATATTCTATACATGTTATATTCGGTATAGCTATATGTACACTGTGGATTATATAGTATAATTGCACACTTGATATTCTATATTATTTATTATACATTCTAAATTTTATACATTATATCATAAAGTACATCTGTGAAGTTTTCTAGATTCCTCAGTCTATGCAATAAAGCACAAAATTGTTGGAAAAGGTGAACAGTGGCCTTAGTCAGGACATGATGTGAGGCAGAGCTGATTTATTGGAGCATTCAGGGTCCAGGATTTTAATTCTGGACTAGGTGTTTCCTTTGGAAGCATAGCTTCTTTCCTCTACTGTTTTTTTCTGTAGCAGGTAACACAAAGCAGTCTTCTAATTGTCATGAACATTGATAATGAGTGGTATTTACATTCATATATCAAAGGATGAGTTACTGGAAATCCCAAATACTAGTTTAATGACAATTCTGATTTCAGTCAATATGTTACTAGAAAACTGAATGGACATTTTATTTTTAAATATCTGAAAATGTTTTTCCTAAGTTGCTAATAAATGCAGTATTTAAATATTTTGGTTAAACTCAATTAATACTGCAGAAGAGAGAATGGTAAAATACACAAAACTTTTATAGGACTTTGGAGTTGAAGTTCTGGTTTTAAAAGTGTTTTTAAAATGTAGAAGCTTGAATTCTGTTTACTTTCAACATTTAGACTCATAAACTTCATGTCTACTCTTGAAATGTCTAAGAATTGAATAATAAAAAAGACAAACAATAAAAAAAACCCTACTTTGCCAGATGAAATATACTTCTTGGTTTTACCCCTGTTCTCCCACAGTTAAAAAAAAAAATCCCAAAGTTAAAAAGTAATCCCAGAATTACTGACTATGAAAACAAATAAATTGTCATCATATTTGTCTTGTTATATGAATAGAAAAGGCAAGACATAAGAGAAAGGCAAGATAAAAAGCCACTATGGAAAAAAAAAGTTTATGTTGCTTATGTTATGCATCTGTTCTTTTTTCCTTGTAATCCTGTCTTCTTTTCTTAAAAAAAAAAAAGAGTATATACTATTTTTCATGCAAATTATGGTGAAGTGAGACCTTGTGATCTGAAGAAACATAGGTAATTGCACTTATTTTGAGCTGGGTAGTTATATTATGGTGCCAAAAAAAGCTAAAAATAAGTGACATACAGATTGACCTCAAACACTGTTTCTGCTGGTTTGTAGTTAATGATGTATAACTTACAGACATGGGATCAAACAGCTGGAACAGAGTCAGAAGGAAGAAGAAACAGCTTTCAAGTACTTCACTTCCATCGGAATCATAGAATGTGTGAGGTTGGAAGGGTCATTTAAAGGTCATCTAGTCCAGTCCCCCTGCAGTAGGCAGGGACACCTTTAACTGGATTGGATTGCTCAGAGCTTCATCAAGCCTGACCTTGAAGTCTCCAGGGATGAGGCCTCCACTAACTCTCTGGGAAACCTGTTTTAGTGTCTCATCACCCTCCTAATAAAGAACTTATAATGAACAACCTAAACCTACCCTGCTCTAGTTTAAAACCATTGCCTCTGTTGCTACATGCCCTTATAAACAGTTCATCCCCAGCTTTCCTGCAGGTCCCCTTCAGGTACTGGACGGCTGCCATAAGGTCTTCCCAGAGCTTTCTTTTCTCCATTGTAGAAACCCACTAGGTTGGTCAAGCAGGGCTTGTCCTTGGTGAAGCCACCCTGGCTGTCTTGAATTGCCTCCCTGTCCTCCATGTGCCTTAGCATAGCTTCTAGAAGAACCTATTCCATAATCTTCCCAGGCACAGAGGTGAGGCTGACAGGGCAATAGTTCCCAGGATTGTCCTTTGTACCCTTTTAAAAAAACTGGCTGTAATTATTCCCTTCTTCCAGTCATGAGGGACTTCAGCTGACTGCCATGACTTTTCAAGTATCATAGAGAGTGGCTTGGCAACTACATCAGCCAATTCCTTTGGGATTCTTGGGTGCATCTCATCATGTCCTATGCACTTGGGGATACTCAAGTTTCAAGGTCACGAACCTTGTCTTCACTTACAGTGTGATGGACTTTGTCCCCCAAGTTCCCATCTTGCATTCAAGAAAAGGCACTATACTTTTTTTTTTTTTTCTGAAAATACAGTGTGTGTGAGCCTTGGCAGAGGAAATCTTAATGACAGAAATATGCAGTGGTGACTCCTGCTTACAGTCTGTGCCAAAGTTAGAGGGCTGGTCTCTAAGAGATTATCAACAATTACAGGAGAATTACAGATAAGGTAATCATAGATACAGAGACACAGTAATGAAGAAAGGCCATATTCAGAAAGCTGTCTCTAGTGTCTGTAGCAATGAATATTCTTGGTTATTAGTCATAAGCACTCTATTTAGAATCTCAGAATCACAGAATGGTTTGCGTTTGAAGGGACCTCAAAGATCATCTAGTTCCAGCCCCCACTGCCATGGACAGGGACACCCTCCACTAGATCAGGTTGTCCAAAGGCCTATCCACCCTGGCCTTGAACACTGCCATGGACATCCACAACATCCATTTGAAGAGGAACATTTATCTCATTCTGAAATAATGTCCTGGCTTTCATTAATTTTGCAAGCTATCTTAGGCCAAAATGAATCTCTAAGAGTTGCAAATTTATTCCTCAGAAGTCCAGAAGTTAATTCAGGGTCCAGTCGTAAGGACTAAGCTCAACCTCTATCTGGCTAAAACAGCGCTTCAGCTATTCCAAAGACCTCTGAGTGAACCTTTGAGTATGAGAAAGCAAACGAAGAAGATTTGAGCACTGTGTATATCATGGGAGGGATGGGGAGAAGCATATTTTTCTGATAAAAACATACTTGCCATGAAGAGGTTCCACAGAATGACAAGAATCCTTTTGTATTAAAACCATCACAAAAATAATGGTTATACTAAAGGCATCATTGACTTTTTATTCCTTGACATGTTAAAAAAAGCTCTGTAAAGAAAAACCTAGCAATATTTGACTGGTAGAGTTTGATGTTCTCTGCTCAGTTCTGTTGGTTCCTGGTTTTCTGGGACCAAAACTAATGTATGCAGTGAAACACAGATGTTTGGCTCTGCTCCACTAGTAAATCCATCTTCTAATGTACCAACACTACACCTCCTTCATGAAAGCACAGATCCTAATATTACTAATGGATTCTCTGTCCTTTGTAAATTACAAACAATGATTTTATGTGTATGTAATGTATCTAAAGTACTTCTTAACATGGTGAAACCTGAGATTTAGGCTTAACAAAGTCATTCTGCTTTGTGAGGACTGGGTGCAACTTGTTCAGAATATTTGAAATTAAAAAGAAATAATTAAAATTATGTGTCAGAATCAAGCCATATTAAAAAAAAAAAAACCAACCTAATTCTTTACTTAATTTGATTTGCTCACTATTTTGACAAGGTTTCTGCTTCAAAATTTTTCAGAGTATCAAACTTTCCCAGAGTTCTCCAAAGTCTGATGAGCTTGCCTCTCTCATAGGAAGAGCTCAGTGATCAGGCTTAAATTTGAAAGAAAGTTATTCCACATACTGCTTCTATCTTCTGGAGATATGGTCTTGTGCCACAGATGTGCATTTTTCATTAGCTTTAATAGAATTTCTTTCTGCCCACCCAGAGAACAATTTGCTGCAACACATCAGTTAATTTCAGAGAGGATATTTTAAGCTACATGATGACATAGTTATATAGGACTAACATGAAAATGGTTTCAGACTTTTTCCTTTAAGTATAACATTTTAACTTTACATTTACACTATATAGATAAAGCCCAGAATGGGGAATTTCAGAAGGAGAGAGCTAATGTAAGATGCTGCAATACAGATCTCAAAAGATGTGTGTAAATTATTATGAATCCACAATTCAAAACAAAAAGGAGAAAAACCATTAGGTTAACCGAGATAACACAGTGGTAAGCATTTATGTATGAGTTAACTACTTGACTCATCTATAGGAATCCTACTGTAATAAGTAATTGTTCTCAAACCTTCTATGACTGTAAATAAGCAACTAGGGCAAAGGGGAACCATTGTTCCATCACTAGTAACACCCTGAAAGAACTTCAGATCTTGCTGAGTTGGTGCCTGTGGTAGACTATGGCTGTGAATAGGTAACCAGGTCAAAAGGGGAACCATTGTTTTATCACTAGCAACATCCTGATAGGATTAAATGAGTTAACCAAATAAGATACTGAACACAACGTAGAGGAGGACTACGGGGGACCAGGACGACCCCCACTACCAGCTTACACAGCTACAGAAAAACACTGGAATATGCCACGTGTACCCGGAACTACAGGACTATAAAAAGGGGACTCCAGAAGGGTGAGGTGCGTGCCGTTTGCAGGAGCAAGGGTCTCCTCCGGACGCCCAGCGCTGATATTTGCCTATATCTTGCGGGCTTGCTTAATTAATAAATTGTTGTTTGGCTTTATCAACTGGACTATGTCTCAAATTTATAACACTACAATATTCAGTAGGTCTAATTTCACAAAGTGATTTTTCCATCTGACTCAAGCCTTGCTGCAAATTCCTTCTTTCTCATGCCCATGAATATGAAACTGGCTACCTTCACAGGGATTGGGATACTGAATCAGGCCAAAGATGAAAAGATTTTTGTGTTCCACCATGCTTGTCTTTTCCAAAACTCTGGTGAATGCTTTCCTGAACTGCAACATCAAGTCTCTGAACAAATCAGAAATCAAAAGCTAATAATTATTTCTGAAAGAAATATTAGGCTTATTCTGACTCCTTGCATCATCACATTGGCCATTCTTGTCCCCAGCAGACAGAATCTCCTATTTGAAGTAGTGTTACTGTTGAAAGTGGTGTGACTAGTGTAGTCAGAACATGGAATTAGATTTGGCTTTTGTTTTTTTAAATCCCATACTGTATTTCTATGATATTTTTGTAAAACTGTCATTTGTTGACCCCACGTTCCCTTGTAAGTATCTAACATATTATTCCATTCAAAGATGGATAGAGTGGTAAAAGAACTGAAACCTTATTTTGGAAGACATACTAACATATAATCTCTGGAAAGCAGGTACTATATGACTTCTATAGCAATCTCCAGCAGTTTAATATTGCTTCAATATTGTTAGGCAATATAGGATTGGTCACGGACAGAATTGAACTTTAACATATTTAGAAACAAAAATATTTTAACTCTTCTTTCAGTGAGTCCTTCCATATTATCTTGATGAATAAACTAATTTTGTATATCGTTTCAGGATTTTACCTGTGAAAGCCTGGACAAATCTTGTGTACTTCTTTCCTACAATACAGGAAATAATACACAGATTGTCCCTAAAACTACATAAACTTCACAAAATCACAGAATCACAGGGGTTGGAAGGGATCTCGAGAGATCATCGAGTCCAACCCCCCATACCAAAGCAGGTTCTTTAGGACAGGTTGCACAGGGAGGCATCCAGATGGGTCTTGAATATCACCAGACATGGAGATTCCACAACCCCTCTGGGCAGCCTGTCCCAGGGCTCTGTCACCCTCAACGGGAAGAAGTTCTTCTGCATATTGGTGCAGAACTTCCCATGTTCCTACTTGAGGCCATTGCCCCTGGTTCTGTCTCCACAGACAACTGAAAAGGGGCTGTCCATTTCCCCCTGTGTCCCATACTTCAGATACTTACTTAGAATTTCTAATTGACCTAATGGAAACACTCTAAAAAGAAAAAAAAAAAAAGAAAAAATCTTTTCTGAGAATATTACTGATTTCTTTTGGTTTTCATATAAGAAACAAAAAAATGCTGTCTTTTGGAATTATAATGCAGTAGGGATAATAAAAGAAAACTGTAGCTTAGTCTACTAATACTCAAAGTGTTACCCTCCTTATTTTATTTGGTTTGTTAGTTCAATGTGACATTAATTTAGAAGATTATGCAACTTTAATATTTTTACACATCTCTTTTTTTCAGTCACTGTTAAAGACATTGAGTCAGCATTTCTGTTTTCAGTTCTGTTATTCAAGGATCAAAATGGCAAAAAAATTGAAATAAAATACCCCAAAGTCCACAATTTTAAACAATAAATAGTGGGAAAAAAACCCAAACCCAACAGTACCAATATCTCAATAATGGATTGAGGAAGATATTGGTACAGTAGACATTTTTCCTGTCTGACAGACAAAAAATTTCATCATGATCATTTGGTGGTGGGAGGACGTATGTTCTCAAAAGTCCTAAATTAGTTAATTGCCAAATGTTTCTGACTTCCCAAGATCATAATTTTCCCATGTTTTCCCATTTCAATTCTTATTCAGCTGTTAATATTTGTCAATGGGAAGTGATGTTATGTGGTTTGAAAGAGACTTGCAGGTGCCATGAATAAAATTTGGATCATCCAGATGATTGACATTTCCCCTTTCAATGGTTTTGATCTCTGGTAAAAGCATCCTGAGTTTAGCAACACAAGTCAGCTTTTATCCTGGAAACTAACAGCCACTGCAGTTCTTAGTAAGACATCTTGAGTACAGGGCATTACTATATGCACGTGGCTTCCAAAAGGGATCTTGCATACATCTGGCTGAGTAGAGGCTTGGTGTTTGTGACTAGGCATTCTAGACTCCAGTAGAGTTAGATCATGGTACCTTGGTACAACAAGGTGCTTTGAGTAAAAGGATAAGATCACTTTATCTGACAAATAGGAAAATATTTTCATTAGGCTTTGAAATTGCTGATGTTGAATCTTATCATGGTTCTCTTTCAATTCCCTCTTTCTGAAGTTACTCTGCTCTTACACAAGTTCTTCATGTTTCCGAATTGTTTATCAAGATGAGAACCATCCCCCAGAACCATATTATGACCTTTAACATATACAGAAATTTACCATTTATCACAGGTTTTGTTTTCCCTCCCTTAGTCAATTTTTTCATGAGATTGTGTCGTGGAATTCTCACAAAGGTCTCAATTAGTTTAAATGGAAAAAAAAAATAAATTGCTTCCATGAAATAGATTTTGAGCACAGAAACAGTCACAGTCCTCCTGTTAGAGATCCTCCTACTATATTTTCAGATTTTTACAGGCAGAGGGAAGCTTCAGAAATACCCCCCCTGAAAAACAAGTTGCACAGGTATGACTAAGGAGCACCCAGTAATTGTATAAAGAAGGCTTTTGTTTTTTAAAATACAGTAATTGCCCATTCACGGGTGATGATTAGTCAGGAGAGACAGGTGCTGGGGAATTAGAGGAGATGCATGACTTTTGAGGCATGACAACTGTATGGAGGGACTAAGATCTCTAATATCTTAAAAAACCACTAAGTACTAGTCAGTGTTCTTGACTTATAGAAAATACATTTTAGGACCTTTACCAAAAAAACCCCATATATCTTTTCTTTACAATCCTGTAAAAACAAAAAATCTGTAACTGTGGGTGCATGGTGATTTTATCTTGAAGTCTTTCAACTGATGAAGAAAGAATTACAAGTACAATTAAAATAAACATTACTATCAGAAAAACTATGATATTTTAGGAAAAACTAAAATTTCCTAGAACCTCTTACAATTACAATATGGTCAGCTGATACAATCCACAAAACATTTAATTTTCATCTACACTCAAATATTTTCGATAATGCCCTGTGATTAAAATGATAAAAAACACCCCCAGACAGTCTGAAGACTATCTGAGTGACAGCAGGTCAAGTCAGGTGGCCACAATCAGAAGCAACATGGCAAAGACAGATTATGAAACAGTAAAGAAATCTTGACTCCAATATAATTTAAGTTAACTTTTTGGAGGTCTCATGGTTGTTTGTATATTTTATCTTATAAATTTGAGGCATGAAGTTCAAAGTCATTTATATAATATTGAGGCCTGAGTTGAATATTGGATATTAGCGGAATTATATGGTTAATAAAACCCTAAATACTATGTGGTCTTCTAACCAAAACATCAAATAAGGTCTTGCTCATTATTTTTTTTTCAAATTAGTGAAAACATTTCCTTCATTGCTGCCTACTGCAAGCATCACTGGGGTTTGTGTAATTTTTGTCCTTGCCATTGCTAGATTCAGGGACAAAGAAATACATTTTTTATCTGGGGATAAAAAAATGGATAAAATGGATAAAACCCAAAAAATATTTCAAAGTAATTACTCTGAGCTAATCAGATTTGATCTGTAATCTGGAATACTGTCTACTTGTTACAGATATTCTCCTCTCATTGAGCTAACTCTACCACAGTGAAAAAGTTATGAAAACTAGGTTAACACTAAGGACAAAATGGCTTCAACCCTGAATGGCGGCTGAACTTTCAGCCATACATCAGATTGGATACTATCAGCAAAATAATTATTTAATTAAAAGAATTTGTGTAGCTTTTAACAGCAACTGAAAACCCCAAGTTTCACACTGCCTGAAATAAAGGCAACAAAATAAAGTGCCTAGTTTCTAGTAACGAGAGTATTCTCTCACTGACACAATGCATTTCAGTAACTTTTAGGGCTTAACCTTCACCCTATACTGTACCACAGCGTAGTGAAACACAGAGATACAGAGAAATGTGGCTAGCTGAGAAAAAACAAACCCTTTTCCAGAAAAGTAAGCTTTAAATAGCTTCTTACCCTAGAAGCTACAGAAATGCATGAATCAGACTAATATATGCATAATGGACTAAAATTCATGTGAATTCATTCTGCAGAGTTACATTGTGTGTACCTAAACAGTCTTTGAGACAGAAGTATCAATGTAATTTAAGGAAGTTTCCCATTTACTGTGTTTTGTTTGGCATTGTGAAGACTTCCTAGAAAGTTTAAACTGGATTTTTGTAACAGGGGTTTTTTATATTAAACTGAAGTAGAAGATGGAATCACGTAATGCACTCCAGCTGCAAACAGGCATTGGGTCTTTGGAACCAGGCTACAGGGAGTCTGAATTTAAACAAAATAAAATTTTATGTGTATTGTGTGAAGACCATACGTGTAAGTATGAATTTTAGGAACATCTTGAGAAACCTAAAAAAAGTTAGCAATACTGTCATATTAAGGTCTAATATTTGAACTAGTCTGAAGCCAAGTGTAACTACTGCATTCCCAATGTCATAAAACAATTTTTGAAGTTGATAGTTCACAAAATGTCAGATCTTGAGGTTTTTTATTAACCTATGAGTAAATGTTCTCTCTTGTATCCCTGCCCTATGTCATTGAGAGCAGAGGATTCCAGTTAGGGAAGGAATATGCCAAGGTGATGGCTTAATCAAATTATAATTATTTAAAAACTGCTCAGAAGCTTGAAATTGTAGGAAACATTTCTATGGAATTACTGAACACAATTCATATAAGACAAAATGAGTGATAAATACTTCTCAATTAACTAAAAGAACAAGTCCTTATCATTTGTGCAACAAATATATATGTAAATATATTTACATTTAAAGATACCAAACTGGATACATTAAAATGGTTAAAAGATTTGATTCCGTCTCAGTTCTTACCTATGTGGGTATTTGTTTTTCTTAATGGCTATGAAAGAAAATATTGGAACTGAGTTCATATATGATAAATTAGATTCTAAATAAATAAGAACTGGGTTTAAACTTCTATCTGATTTCCTGAATTCTTGAGGAAAATGAAACATTAATTGTGCATTATTGATTCAACAAGGAAGTGCAATCATTCAAAATCTATAGACCTGCATATATCCAGTGAAGTATCTTGCTCACTACCTTCAAAAGGAAATGAATGAATATAGAGTAGTTTCTAAACCTCAGACTAATTCTATGAATGAATGTCCAGAAGTTAAGCCAGTCTACACCGGAGAGTCTAAACATCTTCCTACAAACACACAAGAGTGCATGAATGTTCATGAAGCAAACACTCAAATAAGAAAGGGATATTTAACAGTGCTTGAGATTCTTCTGAGATTCATGCATTCACTTCCAGATCTCCCTGTGTTTTCTCTGGAAGTCTCTTTATGTTGGAGAAATATGTAGTTGATAGCTAAGGGAAGGTCTTACTGCAGGCATGTCTTTCATGTCTGAGAATGAAATGAGTACAGAGACTGGAAAATATGTAATCTCTCTAGATAGTGCAAAAGAAGGGGGGGAAAAAAAGTCCTTGACTTCAAGAGCCTTAGTAAATGATCACTTGCAAAGCAAGATATGCGTACAAGATAGCTCAAAAGAAATTGGTTATTGGTAAGTGTGGAAAGTGCTAAGAAATGTTGCTTTTGCAAACTGAAAAATGTTATTGTATTATTTACTGGCTTAAAGGATTTAGGAAAATAAGGGGGAATATTGTTCTCAAGGGTTCAATTTGAGTACATAGCTCTGCTAAAAGATGCAGATGATCCTGGATAATGAGATAAGGGGTTAAATCGTGACTGAGGACATGGGCTGGAATTTAAGGAAATCAGGCTCAACGAACAGGCTTCAATCATGTTGATTGTACATCAAGTCAAACAGGAAAAACGATGTGGGGTCTCGATAAATCTAATAATTTTGATCAGGAGTGAACAAACCTTTCACAAAATTAACATGTGCAATCTGAAACCTGTATGGAGCTTTGACTTCCTTCAGCCCAGGGCCATGTCAGTTGCCGGGGAAAGTTAAGATAAGGACAACTACTTGCCAGTAAGCAGTTGTCCCAGACAAAAGGACTCATACATTTTAATTTACTTCACCAATGGAAGTGGGAATGTCCCAGACATGCCATGTGTATTATACTGTGTAGTGCTGTGGATGGGGCGCCTGGGTTGAGCCTGTAAAATCCATAGTCAAACAGAGGAAGGAGGTGAAAGGTTCAACCTGAGGAAGACTCGGAGCCTTCATCGCTGAGACCCCCGACGACCACTACCACAGGACAACGCGCAGACGCAATTGGGAGGAGTTTATGGAAACCACCTCTTTGAACTCATCTTAATACGAAGCGGGACAGGTGATGAATATGTATAGATGTATGGTATAAAAAGGCTGCAGGCACTGACCAAAAGTGTCCTACTTTGTTGGGTCACCCGTTCTTGCAAGAATGTATAATAAATTACTGCTTCACTACTTGTCTACCTTAAATTCTGTTTTTAGGACCTTTTGTCATTTCTAACAGTTTGGGGGCTCGTCCGGGATCAACATCATCGCCGTGTGGAGCTCCTGCCGCCGAAGGACGGGGAGACGCGTCCCGTTGATTTCAACGGTCTCGTGTATCGTCGACGGGAGTTCCAGCGGCAGACTGACTAGATCCCGAGACCAATTTTAAAGGTAGACCTAGTGAACCAGTGTGAAGGATAGTAGGCGCTATTGTAGCGACCAGGCAACTCTGCGCACAGACCAAGGTAAGAAAATCGGACGTTAAGTATTGCCTTGGTGGTCGGGACATTCGGGGAGACGTGTGTGTGTGTGTGTGTGTGAGACACACACAGTTAAGTATGAAGTGAGTGCGGGGCCCGGATCCGCGGTTCCGTCTTTCCGCGAGGGAAGCGGCCGGAGAACGGCAAAGCAAAAGGTGGATTTGTTGTTAAAAAGTCTCCAAGGAACCGAATGGGAAATAAGGATAGCCGGCTTAGTGAGAAAAAGGGGTTGGCGAGAGAACCCCTGGAAACCTTCCTCCATACAGTCCCTTAGGGAGGATGGAAAGACATGCCTTGTTGGGGATACCTGTAAGTCGTGAGGAGACGTCCTACGCGAGGTAAAGAGCATTGGTGCTCGCCCCACGGGTGGATTCGAAACTGGTAAAGGTTTGCGCGCATACGTGAGACCCTTTGGTGATCTGGGCTTCTCGCTATTTAGGCTAGCAGAAACAATGTGGGATAGCTATCATTGATAACATTCTGCAGCCTGTTATAAATTTGAGACATACTCCAGTTGATAAAGCCAAACAACAATTTATTAATTAAGCAAGCCCGCAAGATATAGGCAAATATCAGCGCTGGGCGTCCGGAGGAGACCCTTGCTCCTGCAAACGGCACGCACCTCACCCTTCTGGAGTCCCCTTTTTATAGTCCTGTAGTTCCGGGTACACGTGGCATATTCCAGTGTTTTTCTGTAGCTGTGTAAGCTGGTAGTGGGGGTCGTCCTGGTCCCCCGTAGTCCTCCTCTACGTTGTGTTCAGTATCTTATTTGGTTAACTCATTTAATCCTATCAGGATGTTGCTAGTGATAAAACAATGGTTCCCCTTTTGACCTGGTTACCTATTCACAGCCATAGTCTACCACAGGCACCAACTCAGCAAGATCTGAAGTTCTTTCAGGGTGTTACTAGTGATGGAACAATGGTTCCCCTTTGCCCTAGTTGCTTATTTACAGTCATAGAAGGTTTGAGAACAATTACTTATTACAATCCCCCCTTTCAATTTTGACCAATTTGTTTCTCAAACCGACTAACAGCTTTTTGAGATAATAGCATCGATGCCTCTTCTTTTTCTAAATCGGTTTTAGGTCATCATTCAAGAAACATTAACGTGATCACCTTCGTTACATGGGTACTTGGCAGCATCTATGTATATACAATAGCTGGTATTCAAAGAATCCATTAATTCCAGTTCCTGTGGTTCTGGACCAATGGGGACTCTATCATCCCAAGAATCATACCTTGTCATGCCCTCACTGGCATTATAAATATAAGGACATCTTGCTATTTTACTCATTGCAACCTCAAAAACTTTCCAGGTGGAACTATTCAGTGGCACTCCTACCAAGCACGTGATAAATGGAGTACTTGGTGTGGCAAGACTAGCACAAAAAGTAGTAGCATTCAAAGCTTGAGATAATGTAACCCAATACGTTTTGCCTTGGATCTAATGCGGTCCCAGTCCCCAAATAACAAAATACAAAATTTAAATAAATCTATAAAAATACAATTATTAGCCCCCCTTTATTTAAGGCAATTGGTGGGTTCATAATAACTATTCCAGAGTGGTGACGCTTGGACTCAATCGTTTTTGTTTGGTATTTTCTGGTTCTTGGGTATCTGGTGCCTTTTTCAGCCTTGGTGTATGGAGCCACCTTGTGATAGGACTGGAGGGCTTAATACCCCACGATTTCCTTATGCCTCTGCCTCCTTTGCCTACTCCGTTGCTTGGAGCAGCAAGGTGTTCCATCTTCTCGGCAGCAGTCATAGTCTTCAGGGGTTCTTCCTGTCCTCAGCTTACAAGTGTTATAGGCTTCCCAATTTTTATGTTTCACTTCCAGGGCTGAACAATCCAAATGTTTCACCTGGGACCGGCACACTACCCGAATTATTTTTGGGCTACCTTGTTTATATTCATTAGGATATGTACAACCTAATTTGGGATTTATCCCTTTTGTATATATCCTCCACCACTCTTCAGACCCTTGGATAATCTCTCCAATTTTTACTGCTAATTTAAGGGTTAATTCGGTTAGTTTTCTTTCTGCCCAATAACATTTTTCACAAATGTCTGGGGTATATTCTCTTTCTCTATAATGTACCCACCAATTGTCTTTACACACTCGACACTCAAAACAAAAGAAAGTATAACATATACATCCAACATTTGAACAAAATAAATTGTCATTCATAGACAGTTTTACTCGCTGGTTCTTCGAAAGGTGGCGTTTAAGTTGTCAGGATTGTTTGTAGTTTCCCACGGAGATTCTCGAACCAGTCTTCATTCTGCTCGTGTGCGTCCAACCTCTTTCGGCCATTCAAACCGCAGTATCTGTGGTAAGCAACGCAAGAAAGGGTCCCTCCCCCCCGGTATCTTTTTTTCTGAGTTGTTGTTTATTGACCTTCTGGCATGTCAGGCACTTTCCCACCATCCTTTTGGCGATTTTATAAATTCCAATACACATATACTTGGTTCCAAAGTGGTCCACTAGTGCCTGTACTACCCAGTGGGTAAATAAACAGCGACCTGTTGGCAAGGGTATGTCCCTCAAGTCAGGTCACACTTTAGTATGATATTCTATTATGTCTAAGCAGTTATGCTCAAGTTTTTGGTTATTAGTCTCCCCTTTTGATAAAAAGGTGGCAGGATTGAGGCATGATTCAGCAGTTATAACTAAATAATCTTTTTCCATTAAAATTGCTTCATACTTCAAAATCCTAGAATCAGTGAGACCTCTTCCTGCCTTCTGAGTCAGAATTGTCCTTACTTGATGTGGAGTGCTTACTATAAGTGCTCTTCCAAAAGTTAGCCTTCTGCTTTCTACCACCAAGAGGGCTGTGGCTGCTACTGCCTGTACACATTCAGGCCACCCTCGGGATATTGGGTCCAGCAGTTTAGATAAATAGGCAATTAGCTGTCGTTTGCCTCCCCACTTTTGAGTAACTCCCCCCCCCAGGGCTGTTTCCTTATCTATGGTAGCAAACAAGTGGAATGGTTTGTTAAGGGAGGGCAGTGCCAACACAGGAGTACTGATCAAGTTTTGTTTTAATCCTTGTATTAATTCTTTTTCTTCATTACTCCATACCAAGTCATTAGGCTCTTCTAACAATTTAAAATATAATCCCTTTGTTTTTAGTACAAATGATTCAATCCATAGGCGACAATAGTCTGTCAATCCCAAAAATTTTCACAGCTCTTTCTTAGTTTTCGGGAGAAGTAACTCAACTACTCATCTTCTCAGGGTTTATTTTCTGTCTCTCTTCACTGATTAGATGTCCTAAATATTTAACTTTCTTTTCCATGTACTGCAGTTTGGTTTTTTTTGATACTTTTAGTCCCTGTTTCCCTAGGAAATTTAGCAAAGCATTTGTTGTTTCCTTTACGATTCTCTTATTTTTCCCTGAGATTAAAAGATCATCTACATATTGTAGAAGGGTGACTTCAGTTGGGACTTTAAACTTTTCTAATACTTGTTTCAATGCTTGTCCAAATAAATTTGGTGATTCAGTGAATCCCTGAGGTAAAACTGTCCATCTAAATAAATTGTTGCTTTTGTCCTGTGAAAGGATCTTCCCATTCAAAAGCAAACATGTCTGTACTATCAGGGTCCAGTGGACAGGTCCAGAAAGCATCCCTTAAATCAATCATACTAAACCATCTGTGGTCATCTGGTGTTTTACTCAATAGAGTGTAAGGTTTAGGAACTACTGGGTGACGCACTTGAACTATTTGGTTTAACTGTCTTAAATCCTGTACCAAAGGATATGACCCATCGGGGTTTTTGTTTGTTTGTTTGGTTTTGGGTGGTTTTTTTTTTTTTTTTTTACTGATAAGATTGGGGTATTAAAAGGAGACATACATGGTTTCAGAAGCTTATCCTTAATTAAACTCTCTATAAATGGTTGGAGACTTTTACAGCCTTCCAATGAAATAGCATACTGTTTTTGGCAAATAATGTCATTGTCCCTTTTAAGTTTAATCTTTAAAGTGGTAATGTTTAATCCACCTCGATTACCCTCTCGCACCCACACTATTGGATCAATTTGGTTTTCATCTTCCTCTGTTAGTAAAGACATGGATACCACAATTTGGTCATCCTGGGTTTTCAATTCCAATCCTAATTGTATTATCGAATCTCTTCCCAATAAATTAGTTCCGGAATCAGGGATATATAAATTGCCCACAAATTTTCTCATCACCTAATCTTAAAGTGGTATTTTCAAACATGGGGACTGGGAATCCTTTCCCTTTTACCCCGATACAGTTATACATTGGTCTTATAGCTTCAGTCCTTGAGGCATAAAATTTAAGGAAGTCCTAGAAGCTCAACCAGGGAGACAACATCCTCCTCCTGGGGTCCCACCTTCAATTTTATCAAGGGTTCTTGGTAGGACCTTAAATTAATAAACCCCTGACTTCCCTATTCATGTTCAAAGGACATGAAGGGAATGACCCTTTCTTCTTTTCTTAGCTCAGGACATTCTCACTTAAGATGTCCCTGTTTGCTACACCCCTAACATCCTGCTGAGAGAAAACCAGCCCATAGGGATTGCCAAAGTTTTCCCCTACCTCCGCCAATTCCTCCTTCATTCATGTTTCTCACACCCCTCCCACTTCCTTTTGTCCAGCTTTTCCTTCTACCTCTCGGTGAGACTGGCTCTGTTCTTTTCTTTACTACCTCATCAACAGCAGATACCATCATTTTTGCTTTCTGCTTCTGCTTTTCTTACTCTCTTTTCACAAACACTTTCTGAGCCTCTCTTAGTAAATCTTCCAAAGATCTTTCACTCCAACCATCTATCTTCTGTACCTTTCGCCTAATATCAGGTCATGCTTTAGTCACAAAATAAACTTTCAGAAGACCTTGTGCTACAGGATCTTCAGGATTCATACCCGAATATTTTCTCATTTGATCTCTCAGTCGCTGTAAAAACACTGAGGGTGTCTCATCTTTTTCCTGCTCAATCTCAAAGGCTTTAGTAAAGTTTAGGAGCAGCCTCCTTTATACCTTCTATGATTAGGTTTCTTAAATCTCCCATGTTAAAACAGGCTGTTTCTGCTAGTTGGGGTAGCAAGTATTGTGATCAATTGCTCGCAGAATCTTTTCCTTTAGGCTTTGCACATAGATTTTCAAGCTATCAGGAAGACCCCTAATCAGTGTTTTAAGGTGGACCGGATATACCGGAGCAGCAAGGGGAATGCCCTGCCCCCATGGCTCATACATGCTTGAATACACACAGCCTTTTTGCACTGATTCTGCCAGCCCAGATAATTTAATGGAGCCAGCAGTTTTTCACCCAATCCTGTCCCTGGGGTAAGGGACAAGATCAGTGCATCTCAAGATTGCAAAACTTATCTATCCCCCAGGCCAGGGAAGAAGCATCATTAGAGATACTGACTGCCTTAGAGGCGGCCATCCTATAATTACGTACAAACTTCACAGGGGCAATACATCCTGAGAGGGCCACACTGTAGTATCCAAATTTTCCCTGTTCACTCTCAGGAGGTCACACTGTAGTTACACAGTTCACGTTACCCATATCATACACTCTTTATTCTTTCATCGCCTAGACAGCTAGTCCCCTCAGTGGGCAATCATTAACCCCAAAGGACTGTCTGGCGGCTTACCGTGTAGCACTACCCTTGGGCTACCCATGGGATCAGACAGCTTGCTCTTCTTCTGTCCCATCGTCTGGAGCGCACTCAGTCAACAATATATTCACTCGCTTCCCCTGGTTCGTGGCTCACGCCCTCGCGGGCAATGAGAACCGCACTACTGAGGGTCCGCACTCGCTTGGGGAATGCGAGCTGCCGGTCCCCCTCTCATGCACACACACACTCGCCGCGCTTCCAGGATCCCTGACCCAGACCGAACGGATTTCCCCCCCAGATACTCACGCGTCCTGCGTCTTCGTCCGGACCTTTGTGCACAAAGTTTATAGGGTCTGCCGGCCTCCTTTGCCTAATATCTTGGAATTTGGGTTCGTCGGTGCAATCGAGATGGGAAATGGGCTACCAAGGCTGCCAAACAACAGGCGGGGCGCCTCCCTGATAAGACCAAGAGTCCCATCTCGCGAGTTGCATCCGAGTCACGGCACCAAATTGTTATAAATTTGAGACATACTCCAGTTGATAAAGCCAAACAACAATTTATTAATTAAGCAAGCCCGCAAGATATAGGCAAATATCAGCGCTGGGCGTCCGGAGGAGACCCTTGCTCCTGCAAACGGCACGCACCTCACCCTTCTGGAGTCCCCTTTTTATAGTCCTGTAGTTCCGGGTACACGTGGCATATTCCAGTGTTTTTCTGTAGCTGTGTAAGCTGGTAGTGGGGGTCGTCCTGGTCCCCCGTAGTCCTCCTCTACGTTGTGTTCAGTATCTTATTTGGTTAACTCATTTAATCCTATCAGGATGTTGCTAGTGATAAAACAATGGTTCCCCTTTTGACCTGGTTACCTATTCACAGCCATAGTCTACCACAGGCACCAACTCAGCAAGATCTGAAGTTCTTTCAGGGTGTTACTAGTGATGGAACAATGGTTCCCCTTTGCCCTAGTTGCTTATTTACAGTCATAGAAGGTTTGAGAACAATTACTTATTACACAGCCCATGGGAATTGAAATTTACATCGTTGTGGTTATAATTGGGATTTTCATAACCATTGTTACGCTTTGTGTGTGCAATAAGTTTTTGTGCCCGGTACCGTGTGTTGTAGGAGAGGTTTGTGTGGGAGGTTTTTGAGTGAACAAGCCAGTCTGACTGCGGGGCGAGTGCTGAGTCTCCACGAGGAGAGCAGCTGGAGATGGACAAAGTAAATGGCAGATTTAAACTGTTTGTGTAAGGGAAATGAGTCTTGAACCAGGTGTTGTTTTCTGGTGCTCTGTATGCGGATCTAAGGATTTTTGTGTATCTGTAAACTGTTGTTTGTATGTTCTGTATGTAAGCAGGACGTTGTGATGCATGAGAGGAAGATTGGTCTGATTGGGATGGTGTTTTTGGTTCGAGCCAGCTTGAGCAAGTGGTGTGTATGGATTTGAAAAGTGATAAAAAATCGGTGGTGTATGGGAGGAGGACTGTTAAGAGAGCTTTTGGGTCTACTGACCAGGGTCAGGAACGGGTCTTTGCCTGTTTTGTGAACAGTGTGGTTTGTGTATGATGTTGCCCTTTGAGTTGTGTAACGTAAACTGTAACTACAGTGTGACCTCCTGACAGTGAACAGGGGAAATTTGGATACTACAGTGTGGCCTTCTCAGGATGTATTGCCTCTGTGAAGTTTGTACGTAATTATAGGATGGCTGCCCCTAAGGCAGTCAATATCTCTAATGATGTCTCTTCCCTAGCCCAGGGGATAGATAAGTTATAGAATGTTGGGATGCACTGCAGTACATGGAAAAAGAAGTTAAATAGTTAGGACATCTAATCAGTGAAGGGAAGGAGAAAAAACCTGGAGAGGATAAGAGGAATAGTTGAGTTACCTCTCCCGAGAACTAAGAAAGAGGTGCGAAAATTTTTGGAATTGACAGGCTATTGTCGCCTGTGGATTGAATCACATACACTAAAAACAAAGGGATTATATTTTAAATTGTTAGAAGAGCCTAATGGCTTGGTAATGAAACAGACTAGCAGATGAGGTAGCCAAAGAAGCTACCTTGGGGCCTGAATTTGTTAAGACATGTAATCTTACTCCTTGTGTATCTGAACCCAAGGAGGTTCCAATTTTTATTAAAGGAGAGAAATAGAAATGGAAGGAATTTGGAACTATTGAAACAAAAGAAGGGAAGTGGATTCTCTCGGATGGATGAAAAATGCTAAAAAAACCCACAAACAAATCATGAAGGAAATAATGGCCATTTTACACCAAGAGAGTCATTGGGAGGGTACAAATAATGTGCGATTTAATCCTAAGGAAGTATGGATACATAGAAATGTATACTGTAGCTAAACAAATCTGTAAAAGGTGCACTGTTTGTAAAAAGATAAATAAAAAGGTTCTCAAGAAACAGCCTCAAGGAGGAAGAGAACCTGGTTTAAGACCTTTTCAAAGTATTCAAATCTAGATTTCATGGAAGGTTGAAATATCCTGGTATTGGTTGGCCACCTAACAGTATGAGTGGAAGCATATCCAATGCCTTCAGCCACAGCTGCAGGGGTAATTAAAATCCTCCTAGAACAAATAATTTCCAGGTATGGAATAATTGAAAATGTGGATTCAGACCAAGGGAGTCACTTTACATCCAGGGTGCTTCAAGGGACTATGGAAGGATTAGGGATATCCTGGGACTTTCATCCTCCCTGGCATCTGCCCTCCTCTGGTAGGGTTGAACGGATGAATCAAACGCTAAAGAAACAATTATCAAAGTTAATTTTAGAAACCAAATTACCTTGGATTAAATGCCTGCCTATTGCCTTGCTGAGAATTCGAATTGCACCTAGGAAAGACTTAGGTGTATCTCCCTATGCAATGTTCTTTGGCTTGCATTATATGGGTGAAATCAGAAAAATCCTAAGGTTTGAAACCAAAGATACTTTTCATGAGAACTGTATACTGGGGCTAATCTGTTCCTTAGACTTTCTCAGGAATAAAGGACTCTGCACAAACTCCACCATTGGAATTTGCAGCCCATAATATCCAACCTGGAGAATGGATTCTGACTAAGTCATGGAAGGAATCCAAGCTACAGCCTGAATGGGAAGGCCCTTTCCAGGTTCTACTGACAACTGAAACTGCCATGAGAACTGCTGAGAAGGGTTGGACTCATTACACCTGGCTCAAAGGACCAGTGGAACAACCATCTGAGGACAAACATTGGTGTGTATACAGCCCATGGAGAATCCTCTGCTCATCAAACTGAAGAAACAGTAATTTAAAGACTGTTTGAAATATTGTTTTAGTAGTGATTTTGTTTAGTTGTTATTATACTGTTGTGTTTGGGGAGGGGTAAAAGGTCTGAAAATGTTAAATGATGTTAATATGGTGTTTGTATGTCACTTTAGTGAAAATAGGAGTGTTGGGTCGTGCTAGAAAACCCCTTAGTAATCAAAAGAACTTACAATTCAGCATTCCAGAGGGGACTGGGATCCAGAACATTATGTTTGATGCTTGCCAATTTTTGGATTGTGGGAATCTAAAAAAAACCTTAAAGGGCACTGAGCTATGCAGAAAAGTACATGTGTCCTGAACCAATACAAGGTTGGACACTATGGGATAGGTCCTTGCCCCTCCTGGAACAATGTTTGGTGGACTACTAAGGTTAATGGATGGACAGCAGATGTAAATTGAAAAAGTTTATATTAGGAACCCCTAAAAGAGATGATTACCATCTCAAAAGGACATACTACCCACAATTGCCAAGAAAAAGAGGGAAAGATCCAGTAGGGCGATTGAAAATAAGGGTAGAAAAACCTGAAAATAAAACTTCAGATAAGGGAAAAGAGTGGAAAAGTACACAGAAACCTAGGACAAAGATAGGAGGACTTGTCAATGATCCTACAATAGTAAAAGTAGTTAGAAATAAGGATTTGAAACAGACATTTGAAATAGAAACAGGATATGGAGAGATGAATGCCTGGGTGGAATGGGTAAAATACACTGTGAAAAGTTTAAACAAGAGTATTTGCTATGCATGTGCCTCAGGTTGACCTAAACCACAAGTTGTACCTTTTCCCCTAGGATGATCCCATGATCACACAGGAATGGAGTGCATTATTGCACTGTATCAGGAAAGAACAGCCTGGGGAAATGATACCTGTAAAACACTCTCACTTCTGTTCCCAGCCTTGCTGAATAAGGACATTCAAACACCCCCTGTTCTCACAGGTGTAGTTGGAAACCACACGGCCTGTCTCTCACGACAGGGCGAAGTGGCTACACAATTTGTAGGGGAGTTCTCAGGATGTAAGAGAACGTTGAATGTGACAAATGTTAAAGGTGGGAACTATTCATCATTACAGGTTCCCAGAGCTGACTGGTGGTGGTATTGTGGAGGAAGAGTTCTGAGGAACATTCTTCCGCCCAACTAGAAAGGCACTTGTGCTATAGTACAATTGGCTATCCTATTCACCCTGGCATTCAGAGAGGATAAGGCTTCTAGAGAAAAAGAGATCAGGGCCAAAAGAAGCATATTGGGAACGTCCTTTGGTGACAGAATATATATAGACTCAATTGGAGTTCCTCGAAGGGTTCTTGATGAATTTAAGGCTAGGAATCAGATTGCTGCAGGTTTTGAATCATTCTTATTTTTGGTGGGTCACAGTAAGTAAAAATGTAGATTGCATCAATTGTATGTTATAATCAACAGAGATTCATAAGTCATACGAGGGATGCTGTTAAAGGAATATCAGAACAATTGGATGCCAATAGCAGAATGACATGGGAAAATAGGATGGTCCTAGATATGATGCTAGCAGAAAAAGGAGGAGTATGTGTCATGTTACAGGGAAAGTGTTGCACATTTATACCAAATAATATACTGCTCCTGATAGAACGATTATCAGAACCTTACAAGGCCTTACCACTTTGGCCGATGAACTAGCAGAAAATTCAGGAATAGATACTTCTCTTACTGGGTGGTGGGAATCCTGGTTTGGAAAATGGAAGGGAATGGTGATATCAGTTTTCACTTCCCTGATAGTGGTAACAGGAATTTTAGTGGCCATAGGGTGTTGTATAATCCCTTGTGTTAGGGGTCTTATACAGAGATTAATAGAAACTGCAATAACTGAGAAGATGCCCCTGGGACCACCGCCTTATAATATTCTTCTCCTAGAGGAACAAGAAACAGATAATAAGAGAATATCAGGAAAAAGAATGTGAAGCAATGCTGGCCAGGTTAGAAGCTTCATATGAAACAGGACTTTGACAATATGCAAAAGACAACAGTTAGTATAAAGAAAAGAAGGGGGGAATTGTGGAAAGTGCTAAGAAATGTTGCTTTTGCAAACTGAAAAATGTTATTGTATTATTTACTGGCTTAAAGGATTTAGGAAAATAAGGGGGAATATTGTTCTCAAGGGTTCAATTTGAGTACATAGCTCTGCTAAAAGATGCAGATGATCCTGGATAATGAGATAAGGGGTTAAATCGTGACTGAGGACATGGGCTGGAATTTAAGGAAATCAGGCTCAACGAACAGGCTTCAATCATGTTGATTGTACATCAAGTCAAACAGGAAAAACGATGTGGGGTCTCGATAAATCTAATAATTTTGATCAGGAGTGAACAAACCTTTCACAAAATTAACATGTGCAATCTGAAACCTGTATGGAGCTTTGACTTCCTTCAGCCCAGGGCCATGTCAGTTGCCGGGAAAGTTAAGATAAGGACAACTACTTGCCAGTAAGCAGTTGTCCCAGACAAAAGGACTCATACATTTTAATTTACTTCACCAATGGAAGTGGGAATGTCCCAGACATGCCATGTGTATTATACTGTGTAGTGCTGTGGATGGGGCGCCTGGGTTGAGCCTTTAAAATCCATAGTCAAACAGAGGAAGGAGGTGAAAGGTTCAACCTGAGGAAGACTCGGAGCCTTCATCGCTGAGACCCCCGACGACCACTACCACAGGACAATGCGCAGACGCAATTGGGAGGAGTTTATGGAAACCACCTCTTTGAACTCATCTTAATACAAAGCGGGACAGGTGATGAATATGTATAGATGTATGGTATAAAAAGGCTGCAGGCACTGACCAAAAGTGTCCTACTTTGTTGGGTCACCCGTTCTTGCAAGAATGTATAATAAATTACTGCTTCACTACTTGTCTACCTTAAGTTCTGTTTTTAGGACCTTTTGTCATTTCTAACAGGTCGTAACTCTGGTCTTTGTCTTTCAGCTTGTTTCAGAAAAGAAAATAGATAAAAATCTCCTACCTCCCAAGAAGATTATTGGGAAAAATTCCAAAAGCCTGGTGGAGAAAAGGCAAAAGGAGTTGGAGGTCTACCTGCAAACTCTGCTAGTCAAGTTCCCTGTCACTGCTCCGAAAGTTTTGTCACACTTCCTACACTTTCATTTCTATGTAAGTTATGTTTTTAGCATATAAAAACGGAGGCCTGAGGGTCTTGCTTGGAGAGACCTGTGTGGAATCTTCACAAAGTAGCTGGAGCTGCTCTTTTTCTGCCTTTTGCACGATGCAACAAAGCATATTTTTCAGATTTTTGACAGCACTTTTTGTTGCAGTAGGTGCTGTGCTGACAAGTAGTGTGGGTAGGGACTCAAAGAGGAGGAAATAAATGCTGGCAGGGTAGCTGGAAGCTGTGAATAAATCTGCAGCTGAATTGGTTGTTAGGCTGAAGTCAGTAGTGCTGGCTCTCTGAAGGAGCATTGCAGAAGCGATCCACATGCACCCCTACTTAGTGGTTACTGCTTAGATCTGTGGTTCATTCTTGGAACAGTTTCCAGTAGCCTGAATGAAGAAAAATGGTGCTTCTCCATGAGAAGCTCACTGATGGAGTGGCCTCTAGAGAAACAGCTCCAGCCAGCAGACAGAATGTTAGGGTAAAGGAAAATAAGCAGTGGCTTGCTTTTGTGTTCAGATTGTGATTTGTTCATTCATCTCTTGTGGATAATTGGGCTTTTTTACAGTATGGCATCGTGTTGTAAGGGGGAGATTGAACTTCATGAAGAGGAAAATGCACTGGAGAACTCTGTGGAAAGGAGGACCAGTAATTGCTTCAAGGTGGGATGTGCTGAGATGGCTCTTCATGGTTTCATATAAAGGCTTCAGAAGTAGTGGGTCATTAGATGCGTTGATAAAGCTTTAGCAACAAAGAAGAACCTGCTTTTGTTGTATTCCATGAATGTAATTCCCCTGCTGAGGCCTGAGTTTGACTTGCATAAACTGTTCATGGTGCTGCTATTGCCCTGCAGATGTGAGCAAGGAGGACTAGTTTGTCATGAGGGAGCTTTTGTAAGTTGATTGGTGGTTTTAAATCTGTTAAATGTGTGTGATAACATAGGGAGAATTCTGTTAAGATGGAGCAAACTTCCGGATCACCAGGAAGTTTCTCTCTTAAATGGTGTCTGTTTCATTAACGTTTTGGTCCAGTAACTTCAACAAAGATTTTTATGCAGGCAGAAATTCTTCCAGTCATTCTCACTTTTCAGTTGGATGATTTCTTTCTTGCTGTAATGTTCATCCCTTTTCACTTCTTCAAAGCACTGCTGTTACTTGCATATGAATGCTTCCATGCTTGTGTATTGTGTTTGTGTATTATCATAGAATGACAGAATCCAAGACTGGTCTGGGTTGGAAGGGACCTCAAGGGTCACAGAGCTCCAACCCCCTGCCACAGGCAGGGACACCAACCTCCAGGCCTGGAGCTACACAAGTTGCCCAGAGCCCCATTCAACCTGGCCTTGAACATCCCCAGGGATGGGGCACCCACCCCCTCTCTGGGCAGCCTGTTCCAGCCCCTCACCACTCTCTCTGTAAAAAGCTTCCCTCTAATATCTAATCTAAACCTTCCTTCCTTTAGTTTTAATCCATAAATGAGTGAAGCTGTTGTTTAATCTGCATTTCTTTGTTTAGGGGAGTCTGGCTTGAGGTAGAAATGCAATTGTTTGGGACTTGAGAGTACTTTTTAAATATTTACCAAAAGTAGTTAGCTATTCAGCAGAAAAGCTAAATATTTGCCACAGGAATTCAACTGGGGAATAATCTTCCTGCAGAACTTTGGTCTTCTAAAATATCTTTACAATATTAGCCCATGTGCATGCTTGAGGCTTCATAATGCCTGATACTGCCTCCTTAGTTTATATAGGAAGGCTGGTGATGGCACCAAGCTGTGTGACACGCTGGAGGGAAGGGATGCTGTCCAGAGGGACCTTGACAGGCTTGAGAGTTGGGCCTGTCCTGAAGGTCAACAAGGCCAAGTGCAAGGTCCTACCCGTGGGTCATGGCAATGCCGAGCACAGCTCCAGGCTGGGTGGAGAACAGATGGAGAGCAGTCCTGAGGAGGAGGACTTGGGGATGTTGGGGGATGAGGAGCTCATAGTGAGCTGGCAGTGTGCACTTAGAGCCCAGAAAGCCAACTGTGTCCTGGGCTGCTTCACAAGAAGTGTGACCAGCAGGTCAAGGGAGGGGATTCTGCCCCTCTGATCTGGAGTGACGCCCCCTGCAATGCTGCATCCAGCTCAGTGGTCCCCAGCACAAGACAGGCGTGGAGCCCTTGGAGCAAGGCCAGAGAAGGCTGGAGCACCTCTGCTATGGAGGCAGGCTGAGAGAGTTGGGCTGGTTCAGCCTGCAGAAGAGAAGGCTCTGGGGAGACCTTATAGCGGCCTTCCAGTCCCTGAAGGGGCTACAGGGAAGCTGGAGAGGGACTGGTGACAAGGGCAGGGAGGGACAGGACAAGGGAGAATGTTCTTAAGCTGGAGGAGGGGAGAGTTAAATTGGGTATTAGGGGAAAAAAATCATCTTCCCAGGGACAGTGATGAGGCCCTGGCACAGGGTGCCCAGAGAAGCTGGGGCTGCCCCTGGATCCCTGGCAGGGTTCAAGGCCGGGTTGGATGGGGCTTTGGGCACCCTGGGCTGGTGGGGGGTGTCCCTGCCCATGGCAAGGGGTTAGAACCAGATGGGCTTTAAGGTCCTTTCCAGCCCAAAGCTGCCTGGGATTCTGTGATTATTTTTTTTCTTGTCTATTCTTATTTGTAGCATTTCCAGTAGGGATTATTTAATCTTATTCCCTAGGTTAATGGAACTAAACTGGTGTAGAAATAACCACAGTAAATACACTACAAGTGCTTTGCAGCCTTTGTGTTCCAGGGGAAAGCTGTGTCTGGCTTGGCAAAGAGCAGCAGTTGGATGTGACAGCAGTGTACAACCTTATTGTTGCTTTGGTGTTGAACAGGGGTGTGCAGTGATATGGGGGTGCTTACTTCCTTGCAGTGTCTTATACTTTGTCATCTTAGATTTGGTTTCTTAACTTCCAGATAGAAGCTTTTAAAAGAAAATAATTGAGTACCCAGAAGCTGCTGTTCAGAGACACCTGCAAACAATGGATTTCTGTGGGATTGGTGCATATAAGAGAGCGAAGACAGAGGCCTCTTGTAGGTCTGACAGAGGACTAGAGCTCCTTTTCTGTGGGCTACAATACTCCACGTCATGACCTTGTTTCGATTATAAAGGTAGGAAAATTCTGCTGTGTCCCCCAGATGATGAAGGGAACACAGAGCCTGGGTTTCAGTCAGATCTCTGCATGCCAGGTGAGTGTAACTGGCTTTATCCAATAACAGAACTGTTGAATTTTGTTCGGAATGCAGCTTCGAGCTGCTTCTCCAAACTGTTCATCCTCAGTGAGTGGGGTTTCAGTTATACTAAGAATGTGCTTGTCTGAAATGTTTGCCTCATCAGATGAGCTGAACTGTGCTGCAGATGGCCCATGGATTTATTTCCTTGTCATGAATCATGAGGGGTTTGTCAGTGAAGTAAACTCCTCAAATACTCATTTCATGATGATCTGTAATGCCTGTTTGTCCTTTGCAGCTACCTTAAAATGAGATGTGTGTGCCTAAACTATCACAGGTAGTTTTTTGTTCTTCTCGTGAGCCTTAGAGAGAGCTCTTGGAAGAGCTCAGAACTATTTCTGGACTTCTACAGAGCATTTGCTTTTTGTGAAGTATGGGAAATACCTATACCAACCTTTGTGCTCCTTTAGATTTTAAAAGAACAAATTCCCACAGGGAGAATTTTCCAGACTTTTTCTTTTCCTCCTGGAGCTGTCAGTGTGTAGAAAGGGGGTTGAGCACTGTGAAGGGCAGAGAAGATAGAGGATGGTGAACAGGGACTTTGAATTCTTCTTCAGCAAGGAGGTTAAGTCCAGAAGACTAATTTTTACAGATCTCTTCTTCCCTGTAGACTTGTTAATCTAAAGTTATCATTGTATTAGTGATGCTCTAAAGGAAATGTTGAGTGCTTAATTGTCCTGGTTTTGGCCAGGACATTCATGCATTAGGTTAGTCTAATGTTAAAATTTGAAGAAAACTGTACTGGTAATAGTTTCTTTAAAACCAGGCTTTGTTTGGCATTGGGCTGATGATGGTCAGGAAGAATTGCTCTAGTTGCTGTTGCCCTTTTTGAAAACATGCAGCGTGTGATTATTTAAATGTAGTTCAGTATCTTCCATCTTGGAAATGAAGAACCTATGAAATGAAATAATTTGATGAAGTATTTTCAAGTTACAAAGAGAATCTATAAGATGTGATGAGAGTTGATTTCTATTTTTAAAAGTCCTGTACCACAGCAAAAAAGGGAGACTTATTTTGGCCAAGGATACACTTTGAACTGTAAGTATGTAACACTTCATTGCAATGGTTTAATCTTTGCAGGAGATCAATGGGATCACTGCTGCACTGGCTGAAGAGCTCTTCCACAAAGGTAAAGAACCTGTAAGAATTTAACTGGGGATGGTTCCCTCCATGTGCATGCGTGTGTATACCTGTGAGATTTAATCTCCAGACCATGAGATCTGAGTCTTTCACATCAGACTGAGCCTTGTTCTTCCTCTTCACCTGTTTCTTGCTGTTTGTGCTTTGATCCAAGCTGTATTTGAGGAGTAACTGTCACAGAAGCACAGCTGCTTTTGGAAATAAATCAGAAATTGATGAATTCCTTGGTATGTTTTAGTGCAACCAGTCAGGAAGTTTGTGTCATTTCAGTGAGCCTTGATAGAGTGTGTTGAATGCATCACTTCACCTGTCTTAATGTTGTTCTTCCAGAATTCAGGAAACATGAGACCTTCTGGTCAGTTAATGAAAGGATGTGCTTTTCTGAGGCTGAGAGCTGAAAATGAAATGCACTACTGCAACATCTCTAAGTGGCTCCCCAGGAGCAGGAGGCGTGTGAAATGATTAACCCATGTTGAGGGACAGGCTGAATGCTGTGCTGTGATTCTGGCTGGCTGAGGTGATAGGTGAAGCGTGGTTCAGATTGTTCTGGCACAAAATTAACTTTAGGTGAAGCCACTTCAGAGGGGGCACTCAGCAAATTGTGGAACACTTTAAGGAAGGTCCTGAAGAACTGTTCCCTGACTCTGTAGTGCCTGTAGCCTCACTAGTGCCAAAATCATTGATGTCTGACCGCTGTATGTGAGTGGAACCTTGTGGTGACGTGCAGCTGGACTCTGGGACTTGCTCCCACTGAAGCCAAAGGGAGTTTTACTCTTTGGAGAACTCTGCTTATCAGGAAAGCCGATGCTCTCCTGTCTGTCAGGTCAAACTGGTGTCCTTAAAAGGAAGAGGAGGAAGATGTTAATTCCACGTGTGCATGTATTCTGACTGCTGTAATCCACATTTGCTCTTGGGATGCTGTCAGAGGAGGCTTTTGGATGCTGTTTCCTAGTGTTCCTGGAAAGAAATGGGATTGTAAAAATATTGCCAGAGAATGCATTTCCTGCCCAGGGAGCTTGCTCTGGTGGTAGTGTGGTGAAAGTCCTCAGACTGTCCAAGAAGATGCTGCAGCTTTGCACATCAGCAGCTTAGCAAAGGATGTCAGGTCTATCTGTTAGATGGTAGGTGCTGCTTTTTCTGGTTAGAATAAGTCTGAGCTGCTATTGAACTTAGGGATATCTCAAAGTTTAGCAATTTGTATGTTATATAAATGAACTTTGTCTGGTTCCAGCCCTGTTAAGAGGGAAATTTGCCATTAGTTGCGTTGGGAGCTTAAGGCTTGAATGCAGAGAGTGCCTGTTTGAACACTTGGGTTATTCTGGTGTTAAAGAAAATTTATCTGAATTCAGTGCTTCTAGTTTAGAAGCAGAAAAGACATTGTCTTGGTGCCTTAATCATGAGCTTAGAATATAAATGACAGAGATGAAATCGCTGACATTAGGTTTTGCAGGTACCATTTGCTCTTTGGTAACTGGGGCAGCGTTGTGTTCGATACCATCATCCTGTGTTTTTCAGGAGAGCAGCTCTGAATGGCTGGAGAAGTCTTCAACATCAGCAACATCAGACCCTTGCAGCCATATGCTGTCACTCAACAGTTGCTGCAGGGGAAGCCTACGTGTGCTAATGGAGATGCCAAAACTGATCTAGGTCATATTCTAGATTTTACCTGTCGACTCCAGTATTTCAAGGTGAGCCATGTTTGCACAAGTACTGTTGGTGTTTCTGCCAGAGTGATGGGATTCTTGGCATGCTTCTGGAGCCAGGTTTGAATGCACAAGATCTTTACTGGCAGTAAACACCTGTAAGCATTTAGAGCTGGGTGTTAAACAGGTGCTTATTCTACCAACCTTCAACATAGTTCTCTAAGAAAGATGTTGATTCTGCCATGTGATGTCATCTCTTCAGCGGTGCCCTCTAGGGTTTCTGTGACAGAGCCTTACTGGGTGCTAATAGGCATGGGGAAGCAGGAAATATTCATTTCAACCTTGCATTCTTTGACAACACTATGGCTAGGCCAGTGTATAGAGATGCATACATGCATGTGTGTGTAAGTCCTGTCCCCTTTCTCACCTTTAACTGTATTGGAAAGTTTAAAAAACCCCCAAACCAAACTAACAAAACCATCAGTTTTAGAGATGAATGGCCCAGAATTTCTAGGACAAATGCCATTACAGAACAAATGTAAAATGGCCTCAGATAATTTTTTGTCTGGAACCAGTTTGATATTTTGTTCTTCTACCAAATCAGTGAATTACAAAGACTTTTGCTGAGTAGCTTTTTTAACACTGCTTGCTACAGGTCAGTGTCTTTTCAGCCCTTTTATTACATGAAGAATTTCCTTGTAACTGTGTGGTATGTTCAAAGATGAAATGAAGTAGTGGTTTGGGGAAGGTGCACTGGAGGGCTTGGAAAGTTTAGAAAGCAAAACCACAGCTCTACTGTTCTTCCTGTGGATCTTCAGTTGCCTTTGCCATCCTCTGTGTGTAGAACCTGTTGTTCAGAGGATTCTCTGGCTGGAGAAGAACATATAATTTAGAAAAATATTATATACAGCATATTATTTAGAAAAATACTTGAGAGTTTCTGGCCCTTCTGAAAGCTTGTGAGTGGGAGCCTTCAGAGTTTATAAGATATACGTAAGACCAAAAAAAAACCCAAACCTTAAGAGATTTCTCCCAAAATTTTATTCACAGCAACCAGAACTGCAACCACCTGCCTTTTGCACTGGTGCCATGTGCTCTGGCCAGAATGCTATGGGCACGTGGGAAAACTAGATGCCTTTTTATGAGATGGTCTAATGCTTTCTTCAAGCCCATCTTGTCAGTGCCTCGGACTTCATCCCCTGGGCTGGAATTGAAGACAGTTCTGTCCTGGAGGATCCAGGTGTTTCAGGGAAGCTGGTTTTAGTGAGTGCCACTCTGGCTTGATCAGCTGTGGATGAAGCCTTGCTCAGTCTTGTCTGTGGGATTTGAGTGCCCCATGTGCTACAAAATACAAGCACCAGGTGGCAGCTTAAGTTCAGTGCCTCAAGTTCAGAGCACTTAGCTGGAGTGTAACTGATGGTTTGGGTTTTTTCTGCTGAAGAGTTAATCTGCGAGTTTCCTGTATCATCCCGTGTTTGACAAAGGGGTTGGAGCTGTGGCTGTCCCAGCTGCTGTACTTGTGCTCTTGCCCGTGCACAGCTGTCTGAAGTGAGCACAGGTTGGGTTGTGTACACTGACTGTTCTTCCTTGTTGATGACCAGGTCACTGGAACAGGGGGACCTTTTGGAACCAGTACCATTCAGGAGCATCTGTTGCCGTTTGACCTGTCAATTTTCAGATCTCTTCATCAAACAGAGGTACAACTAAGCTACTGCCTGTAATTTGAGGGGCTCTGTAAATGCCAGGTCTGGTGCATGGCTCTCAGGCTTGGCAATTGCTTTGCTTTGGTGCTGGGGTTGGGGCATGCAGTGTTCAGGAGGAGTGTTTTATTTGGGAAACAGTGTGGGGTTTTTCTCTGGACTTGGCAATACGGATGCCAGATGTAAATATTCAGAAGAGCTTGTGCATGTCTTCCCAAGGGATGTGTGTCATTTCCAGTGTATGCAGAAGCTACCCCAGGGTGGCTTTCTGTCCCTGTGAAGCTCCAACAGATGGGTGCTAATGGGAGCTCTTATTACAAAGTACTTCTTGTTTGGGAAGCAGCAGGGATTTCTGAATTGATGTGAATTTGCTTGAGAAGGTTCACTTGAGTGCAGCGCTTCTGGCTTGAGAATTTGCGGCATTTTTTCGTTGCTCTGCTCTCAGTGTGGATCACAGGGCTTCCACTGGGAGTGTTCAAAACCTCTTTCATCCCTTTCAGATCTTTCCAGAGTGGGAATGCCTGGTTGTGTCACACAGCCCTTACCCTGTGTTCCCTTCTGTTGGGTTCAGGACCTTTTGTTGGACATGCCTGCTGTCTCACTGATAGGAGAGGCTGTGCTGGTTCAGAGCTGCAGTGCAGTCCCCAAGTCAGGGACTTCCTGACATCTCAGCGTGGGAAGGAAACTTCAGTGGGCTGGTGTTGGGAGTGTGTCTAGCATGGATAATTTCAGGAGTAGCTTTGCTTAGTGTGGGGAGAATAAAAAAGGGGTTTGTTTTGAAGACTTCTGTGCCTGTGGGTTCCTGAAACGTTCTGCATGGGCTGGCAGCAGACCTGCATTTTCATCTCGTCGTAACTGCTGCCCAAAACCAAACAGTGGTGATCTGGAGAGGTGCTTCCAGGGGCAGCAGGAGTTCTCTGGGAACTGGTTGTTGTTGCACAGTGTGCCCAGAGAAGGACCCATTTGCTAGACAGAGCTTGAGTCACACTGAACTGCAGAAAAGACTTTTATAATGTCAAACTTAGTCTGTGTAATGAGCTCATTGGTGTATGAACTGCTGAGCTGGGCATCTTCCCTTCCCCGGACAGTTCTTGTTTATTCTTTGTAGTAAAGAAGGTGGGATACAGCAGTAACTGTGTTTGCAGGTCGAGCTGCACAGCTTGAGGTACCCACCTCTGCGGTTGGTGACAGTCAAACACTGCGCCCTGTCCAACTGCCTGGGCGGTTGAACCTGGGGGAATGCCCTGGGAAGGTAGAAAGTGCCTAGAGAAGATGTTTTGTGCAAAGAAATATTTGGGAATTAGTTTTTCTGTAGTTGTGTCCCTAATTTCTTGCTGTAGCTTTACCAAATGTTGGGCTGTCTGACCTGATAGTCCCAGATTTGAAGGCAGTGCTGTAACTACTTTCCGGACTGGGAGGGAATCCGTTCTTGAAGCTTTCAGTTGCCTCTGCTGTGTCCCGTGTTTGTTCTGCCATTTCTGACTGTCATGTTTTTCCAATAGATCAGTCATTTTGGGGGGAAGCTTCTCAAAGGGCTGACCTCATCCAAACATGCTCTGGCCACAATGAGTGTTCGGTTTTCGGCAACATCGATGAAGGTGAGAGGGAGTTTCTGATGGGCGTTCGAAGCGTGTGCAAGAATCACGCCTGTGGTGGGGGAATCCCCATTTGGAGCCCTGGTCCTTTTCTGTCCTGCCTGTTGCAGGTTCTGCTCTTAAAGCTGGGAAGCAGAAAGGGTTTGCTGGCCTCTCAGAACAGACTTGAAGTGATGAGATGTGTCCCTTCACAGGGATGTTTCTGATGCTTTGATTGGAATGTGCTTCTGTTACTCCTCGAGAGCTGAATGCGTGTGGCTTCTTCTCTGGGCTGTGATTTGGCAAGGCTGTAAGGAGCGTACCTTTCACAGTCCCTCTCTTCCTTCCCATTCTCCAGCCTGGGTTGGCTGCCAGTGTTTGGGACTCCCTCCCTGTGGATCTAAAATAATTCTGACACACTCAGCTCCTGCTTTAAGACCTTTAATCTGGGTGATGATAAGGCTTAGGGATCTTTTTTCTATAAGGTCATTTGGATTGCTTGTGAAACAATGGGCTTTCACCGAAGATGCAGGTACCATATTTTTAGGGTGCTTGTCTTTAACAGGAAATCCTGGTGCCAGAGGCCTCTGAGTTTGATCAGTGGGAGCCAGAGGATGCAACTTCAAGCTGTCCAGTGACAGCAGTTATCCCAACTTGGAGAACATTAACAACCTTGGATATGAGTCACAACAGCATCTCTCAAATTGATGATTCAGTGGTAAGAAATCTTCCTTCATTTGTGTGTGGGGGGAAAGGATGGCTGGTCTTCTGTGGCACATGACTCAGCAGGGATTTTGCAATTTCTTCATGTATCTCTCTTCTGAAAGATTTCCCCTTGCACTGTCCGTGCTTGAGCTCCACAAGGTAATGCTGTGGAGATCAATGCACTGCTCAACTTACTCTGGTTTTTGCTTCTGTAATCTTTATCCAGGGTTCTGTGTAATACAGACAGGCCTGTTTGATGAGCTGGAAAGGCCTCTTAATGAGTTTGATCTGTAGTTAGTGGGGCTAAACTGGGGGCAACTTGCTTGTCATCAGTGAGAACCCAGGTTTCAAATGCAAACGTGACCGTGCTCATCAGAGTAATCTGGTTCTCTCACGAGCAGGTGTCTGCACTCTGGCTGCACTAGAATGGGTGCAGAACGCTTTTTACTGCTGAAAGCTGAGAAGAGGGACTGTGCCTTGGAAAGTTCCTGCCCTTTGCCTGTTAGTTGGTTGGTGAAGGAAGTACAGCCAGGTTTCTAAGCTAAAATGCATTTAACATGTGCACCTTTTCCCTTCTAGAAATTAATTCCCAAGATTGAGTTCCTGGACCTGAGTCACAATGGGGTGTCTCTGGTAGAAAACTTACAGGTAAGGGATGCTTTTGAAGGTGATGTTTGCCAGGCTGCCCAGGACCTTCCAAGACAGAATCCTTTTGCTAAAGGATTTTGCCACTCATCTTGCAGAGAAGAGTTTAAGCCCAAATAGCTTCCTAGCATCAAGCCCTCGTAAGGGTGCATTTCTTACTTGCCAACACTGACATGCAACATGTAGTTCTTCACTAAATTCAGTCGTTGCTGGCTGTGTCAATGGCTTGGGAAAAATAGAGTGGAGGAAGTTCCCTTTCCTGCAGGCTTAATCCTGTGTAATGAGCAAGTTCGTGTTGTGTTTGTCAGCTGGGCAGCATCCAGCATGAGCAAATGGACAAGCCTTTGATATTGTTTAATTTTAGCAAATTGGTGTGTGACCTGGATTTTCTGTGCTCTCGTAGCATCTTTACAACCTTGTTCACCTGGACTTATCCTACAACAAGCTGACATCGCTGGAAGGTGTTCACACAAGACTGGGAAACATCAAAACTCTGAATCTAGCAGGAAATCAGCTGGAAAGGCTGTGTGGTCTTAACAAGCTGTACTCTTTAGTCAACTTGGATCTGAGCAACAACAAAATCGAACAGGTAACTACTGATTTTAGTGTCAGATTGCTTTAGAACACAAGTGATTCCTGTTAGAGGGTGAAAGTGCAAATAAAGTGGCTGGAGAGAATTTTTTTTCCTGGTTACTGTTTGTATGTAATTTAGTCAAGAAATGCTTAGACTGTGGTGGTGTTCTCATTTAGCCAATATGTGTATTCATCCTTTTACTGAAAAACTTTCAGATTGATGAAGTAAAAAATATAGGAAACCTCCCGTGCTTAGAAAAGGTGGTGTTATCCAGCAACCCACTGAGCATCTTCCCTGACTATGGGACCAAAGTACTGGCTCAGTTTGGGGACAGGGCTTCAGAGGTATGTAAGAACAGCTTTTTCTTTCTAAAGCCTGGTAAGGAAAGTTGTGTGAATGCTCTACAAGCCTGAGGAGTTTTTAGTGGGGGTTGGAGTACATCTGTAGGGAATGGAACCATGTATACGCTGCTGGGTGTGCTCCTCAGATCTAAGGGAGAGCTTGCCCTGCTTTCATTGGGTAACAGGGTGTTCCTGTTGGAAGGTGCCTGTGCCAGTGGGGTGTGGAGCTTCCCAAGCCCTTCTGAGTTTGCATTCAAGTCATGAGGTCTGACGTGGTCATTACCTTGTTTACAGGGTTACAGACATGCACAGCATCTGCATCAAACTATTTATTTATGACATAAGTAACAATAAGTTACAGAGCTGCCTTGTTTTCTGTATTTCTGGATGTTTTTAACATTTTTAGGTCTGTCTGGATAACACTATCACCACAGAAAAGGAACCAGACACAGTGGAAGTGCTGAAAGCCATTCAGAAAGCCAAGGAGGTGAAACACAAACTGAGCAGCTCTGATAAAAAGGTGAGTTGGGTGCTGTGAGAGCAGAACGTGCTGGGTACAAAAGAAGCCTGTGAGTCCTCTCCAGATTGGCTTTGAGCAGAATTCCTTAAACTCACTTGTCATGGAAGTGAGTGCAGTGTTTGTGCTTTACTGCAGTGTGAAGTTTGAACATCACCTCTTTCTCCTATTTAGATTTCAATGCAATTTCAGGATGTTCCTTTTTCTGCTGGCTTGGGATAGAGGAAGTGGGAAGAAAAGAGAAAATGGCCTAATGGTACACACAATAAATATGCAGCTGACCTCAACAGCCGTATTTTCCATCTTATACAGAGAGTGCTGAGGTGTGAGATCAGTGCTTGTGTTGCAGAGGACTGAAATGATTTTCCCAGACTTTCTTCTTGCGAGTATTGAGCAATGGGAAAGGATCAGAAGTCTGAATTGTCCTGTTCTCCTGTCTGCTGTGCAGTGGGTTAATCTTGTTCTGGAAATAAGTTGTATTATCAGGAGCTGTGATGCCCCTGCAGCCTAAGAATCCTGTTGTCGTTGTGGTTTGTGAAACTTGCTGCTGGTTTTGTCAGTGCAGGGATCAGTGATCAGAATGACTTCTCTAACCGAATTCTTAGTGGAGTTCTGCTTAGTGGGAAATGGGAACTTGAGAGGATGTGAGCACCACCGTGTGCCACCCCTCAGAAACCCAACACATTTGGTACTAACGTTCTTTTTACTCCAACTGGGAAATCTTTGTAGACTTAGTGCAGTTCAGGTTCTGACGTGTCCCGTGTGTTTAGGATTTTTCTTTAATTATTGCCTACTTTCTTTATTAGATCAGTGAGGACTCCAGGCTCACCGCTGCCAGCTCCAAACCAAACTGTTCTTCTCTTCCTGTTCGTCCTTCCTCTCCCTCTCTGCCTCGTCCTGTCAGCTCCAGCCAAGGTAATCATGTATCGTGCTGCTGGGCTGAGCCTCTGGGTTCTGCGTCTCTGGGCTGCACTGATGTACCTGGATGTTCTGTGAAGGGATATGGGGCTTATCAAGTCAGAGCAGACAGACCCGGCAGCTTTGGCGTAGTGCAAGTGACATGTGACCTGGCAAAGCTGCCCTGATGTTCACTGTGGTGTTAATTAACTCGAACAGAAGTTGGGGCACGGGGCTGCTTTTACTGCAGAAAGCAGCAGCAGAGGACTGTATCTCTCTTGCTAGTCTAGATACATGCCTTCAAGGGAACTGTGGCATCTGTAGGCACGTTCTAAAACTGCTTCTCTGCTTGTTGGTCTGCACAAGGGGAGCTGGAGCATCTGTTCCATTCCTGCTGTTGGCAAGGGCTGTGTTTCTGTCAGGCCAGAATGGAGGTCGGAAAAGGAGATGAGTAAGAGGCAGTTCTGGAGTTTGGGTTCAGACTGAGCCTGTGATTTCAGCACACTGTTGTGTTCCACAGCACCTGCTGACCTTACCTGAAAATCCCATTTCACTGGATGCTTCAACCAAGGGTACCCACTGCATTAGAACGTAGAACAGCGGCGTGTCCTGCATCTTCTGCAGGGGCCCGTGGGACTGACTGACTGGGAAATTCATGTGTGTCTGAGAAGAGATAAAGATGCTTTTGCTTTTGCCTGAATGAAAGCTTAAAATGCAGTAGGGTGTATCTGGTTGGGGACGACTTTGTAACCATTTAGAAAAGTGATGACAGTCTCCATAATTTGGGGCGAAACAGCTTACTCTTACCAGTGAATTGGTGGGTGGGGGAAGAGGTCTTTGGAAAGAGTCTGTTCCTGGCATTTCTGCAGAATCAGTAGAGGTCTCAGATCACTCAGTAAAAATGAAGTGACGGCGTTTAAATTAAAGGAGAAGCAATTTAGATGCAGGTTTAGTTGCTATTTATGTGCTTGATTTGCCTTTGGAGCCCTTCTGGATAACTTTTCACCTCCAGGTGAAATGCCAGGTTCTCCCAAATTAAGCCAACGGTTGCTTTAAAGCATCAAGCATTGAAGTTGCAGGAGTGAGACAGCCTGGCTATAGGGCAGCCTGGGGTTTTATGCAGGGCTAGCTGTAAAGATGCATGCTAGCAGTGGCTGTGACTGTTTAGGTGTTACTTATTGGTCAAGCATCTTTTTCCATTATTGCAAATGTTTAAGGAGCACATGAGTCTTGGAAAAAATACCAAGATCTTTCTGAACTACTTGGGAATTTTATAGGAAAACTGGTGTAAGACTGGGGTTACTGACTGTGGTCCTTTTCCATAAGATTCCTGTAGTAGAGTCTTGAGGAAGGGCTTTTATATTTATAAAAATAAATATAAAAGTGGGATATAAATATATAGTGGGATATTTATAAATATATTAATATATAGTGGGATAGCAAGGAGTAGGACAGGATTAGGACATTCCTCAGCTTTAACAACAGAAATGAATTCTTTGCTACATACCTAGCTATCAAGGGTTGTTTTCAAAATACTGATTTTGAGAAGTCTATTTTTTAAAAAATGGAACTATGCTGGGCAATTTATTTCATTGTTAGACCTGAAATCAGGAATAATGGAATTCATTTTCTGATGCACTATTTCTGTGAATTGTTTTCTCTGCACTTTCTCTAGACACCATCTGTTTCACTAGCATTTTATTCAACTTAAACATGGCTTCCAAATGGCTTATGGCAAAGATTAAACATATATAGAGAAGAGAAATCCAGCAATAATGCTGCCCTGTTCTGGTTTTCTTGTCAATTTGAGTTTCCTTCTGGCTAACATGGTTGCTGTGTTCAAGCAGTAAATATCTCTTGTGCTTCCTCTGCCTGAGAGATGGTTTGGTGTCATCTACTAAACTTTGCCATCAATCCAGAAAGATACAGGCAGGAGTTCTTATGCCCGAGGAAGCAGCTCACATGCATTGTCAGCATGAGCCAGCAGTGGCTCCTGCAGCTTGGAAGGCCAATGGTATCCTGGTCTCCCATCAGAAAAGGGTTGGCAGCAGGGACAGGGAGGGGATTGTCCCTCTCTGCTCTGCCCTGGGGAGGCCCCAGCTGGAGTCCTGTGTCCAGAGCTGGGGCCCCAGGACAAGAAAGATGTGGGACTGGTGGAGAGGGGTCAGAGGAGCCACGGAGATGATCAGAGGGCTGGAGCAGCTCCCCTACGGAGAGAGGCTGAGGGAGCTGGGCTGGTTCAGCCTGGAGAAGAGAAGGCTGTGGGGGGACCTCATTGCAGCCTCCCAGTCCCTGAAGGGAGCAGAGGAACAGGAGGGAATCAGCTTTTTGAAAGGGCAGGCAATGGCAGGACAAGGGGGATGGATTGAAGCTAAAGGAAGGAAGGTTTAGGACAGATATTGGGGGGAAGTTCTTTCCAGAGAGAGTGGTGAGGGGCTGGAAGGGGCTGCCCAGAGAGGGGGTGGGTGCCCCATCCCTGGGGGTGTTCAAGGCCAGGTTGGCTGGGGCCCTGGGCAACCTTGTGTAGCTCCAGGCCTGGAGGTTGGTGTCCCTGCCTGTGGCAGGGGGGTTGGAGCTCTGTGATCCTTGGGTCCCTTCCAGCCCAGCCCAGGCTGGGATTCTGTGATTGGGATTCTGTTGTTTATTTGCACGTACGTTGTACACGCGTGAGCGGGCCGGCTCGAGGTAAGATCATTTCCTTGAGTGGCATTTGAGGGACAGGACCTCCTGCGCCAGGGTAAAGGTTTTACAGATCTTCTGCTTGTTTGCTTGGCGCCTGCAAAAATGGGAGTGAATGCTGTGAAGCTCACAGACTGCTTTGCTATGGCTTTGCCAGCCTGGCAATGCTTTGGTAACACTCAGGGCAAGTTTCAAGGAAATGGACCAGTTCTGTTAAAACTAAATTACATGGAGAATTCTCACACAAGATGTTGAGATTTAAATTGGTGGTTAGCTTAAAAAATGAGCTTTAGCAGTCTTCAGTGCACCTTTCAGTGCACTTAAGGATATTAAAATTGTGCCTGGTTTTGTTCTGTCCTGGCTGTTCTGTGAAGAGACCCCGCAGCTTTAATGACTGATGGTCACATTTTGATGATACAATCTTAATTCTAGTTGTTTGACAGACACTATTAGACATTCATTTTGGTTTTACTTCAGCAATTTTAAAAGGTCTTTGTATTTCTTCTAGAAATAATTTGTGAAGAAACAGTCCTAGCCAGCAGTCTTTTGCAATCTGGTAGTTTGACTCCTACAGACTATACAGTTCCCCAGAGATATTTTGAAATACCAGACTCTGGATGTAAAAATCAGATAATTGCTACACTTGTGTTTATTTTATGGCAGTTTTAATGTGGTAGTGTTTGGTTTTTTTGCAAGCTAATTTCTGATATTAAACTTATGTTGTTATAGTAATCCACAGCAAAGGTATTTTCATTCTCTGAGCTGTTATAATTGAGGAAGGAGGTAGCCCCAAATTTGAGTGGTGGGTTTGGTCCACCTTGTACAGTGAGTGCATGATCTGAATTCACCAAAGAATTGTCGCTGTCAGGACTGAGATGTTTACCTGGCATTAGCGTCTCATTCAGTGTGCTCTGAGATGCTGAACTGCTCTCTGAACTGAGCAGTTCAGCACTTTTTGGAAGACAGGTCTCTTCCTCAGAGAGTGGAAGAACCTTCTCTCTGGCAATAGGTGTTGGCCTAATTGGTCTCCTTCAAACTCCAGCTGTTTAACTTCTGCGTTGTGATGTCATTTTTGATATAGGAAATGCCCTTCATATGCCTGGCTTCAGGGCATGAGACAGCCAGCCCTGAGGGACTCTGCCTCTGCTGCCAGCGTGGCTGGGCTTTCTCCAGGGCCTTTGCCTTTTCGCCTGGCTGTGCGCTGCTGCTGAAGTCTGTAGTGTGCTGAAAGGCCTACAGGCCACATCTGTTCTCACTGCGTTCCTGGCTGCCTCAGAGTGCCCAGCCTGAACTAAAAACCTGGTGTGTCAGCATCCTCACAGGTCGGCTGTTCAGCTGCCCATGGGTACAGCAGTCAGGACTCAGCAAGGAGCTGCTGGCCTTAAAAAGCAGGAGCCAACGTTGACTTTGCTTTTCACTTCTGCTGAAATCTGGCGGCAGCTGCCACTGCCTGATGGTTCTTTGTTCCGTAGGCACCTGCCTCTCTGTTGGATTCCTGTAAAGCACATGGAAGTGATCCTCAGATGTGGTAAGTGAGACTCCTGAGCTCTGGCTTAACCCCCATCAGCTTTTTGAGTCCCAATAGTGGATGGTGCATTTCAAACCCGGCTTTAAGGCAAACCAGTGTGTCTGGTTGCACGCTGCCTCTAGTTGTTTTCAACCGAAATCAGTGGTAAGAGTATAAAGTCTTTGTAACCTTTGAACCCTGGAATAAAGTCAGTGGCTTCAAGCCAGTGATTTGCAAAGTGCCTGTTGGGTTTGGGAAATGGAAGATGAGCTGAACACTTTATTTTTAACTTCTGATAAATTGCACACTCCCAGCCTCTCAACCAGTGGCTGTGCACAGTATGAAGATCACAGAATCACAAGGTTGCAAAAGCTCTTTAAGATCATTAAGTCCAACTGTTCCTGTCCCAAGCTAAACCAGATCCCTGAGCACCTCATCTACCCTTTTTTTTAAAACCCATCCAGGGAAGGTGACTCAGCCCCTCCCTGGATAGCCTGTGCCACAGCACCATAACTCTTTCAAGGAAGAACTTTTCCCTCCCATCTGCAGTGACCCTGCCCTGGGGCAGCTTGAGCCCATTGCCCCTTGTCCCATCTCCTGTCCCCTGGCTGAAGAGACCATCGCCCACCTCTCTCCACCTTCCTGGCTGGGCAGTGGAGGTGGGGAGAAGGTCTCCCCTCAGCCTCCTCTTCTCCAGGCTGAACACCCCCTGCTCCCTCAGCTGCTCCTCAGAGGATTTGCCCTCTAGCCCCTTCCCCAGCCTGGTTACCCTTCTCTGCACTCACTCCAGGACCTCAATGTCCTTCTCATGGTGAGGAGCCCAGAACTGGACCCAGCACTCGAGGTGCAGCCTCACCAGCGCCCAGTACAGGGGCACAATCACCTCCCCAGACCTACTGGCCATGCTATTTTTGATCTAACAAATTAAGTAGTTAATATGTAAAGACAAAACAATGTATGGACACGAGATGATCTGAAAGCATCTTGAAAAATCAGTGGCAGGACAAAGGAATAATTTGAATTAGGAATATTTCTATCAACTAAATGCTGTAAATGGATAAAAGAAATACAGAAATGAATACAACTGCAACCTATGCATTCTTGACTGTTTAAGACGTTTTATGAAATTAGGCTGATGTAACTGCAGTAACAAGATTATACCTCAAAGTTCAGAGCAGCAGCAGCAGCAGCACCATGAGCTGTAGGTAGCTGTGACTGTTTTGAAACTCAGGCTCGTACTTTGCCTTGTTATCTCTTTTGCAGTTTGGATCCTTCAGAGGAAGAACAGCGTGCAGTGCCTGACCCCTGTAACACTGTCATCTTGCCTTTTCATTGTATGTCATACACTGCCACAAACCAAGATTTTACTCAGCACCTTTCTGCCTTGATAGTGCAGACTGTGCAGAGATCCCCCCCCTCCTGCTTTACAGAGGAGAAAGGGAGCCCTCTGGGTGACACCAAGACCACAGACAAAGAAGATGGCTCTTTTGAAATGGGGCTTCACGAAGGAGATGAGACTTCTGAGTTCAGCACTACTTCAGATCCTCGGCCCTCTGACCAGGGAGCAGTGGAGAGTGTTGCAATAGTCAAAATTCTCTGGAGTGTTTCTATTCACACTCATAAAGGCCTCAAGCAGTTTGCTTCCTGTTTGGTTTTGACTGAAGATCTGCCAGCTGTGTTTGAGATGCCTTGTCAGGAATTGAGAGGAAATTGCCAGCACATCCCTTCTGCCTTGAAGCTGGTGCTGTCTTTTCCATATACTGATCTTCTGGAACTTGGCTTTCTCCTGCCACAAATCTGTTTAACCCTGAAGCTGACAAATGGTGACAACTGCTTGTTTGTTGTTTCAGACCCCCAGAACCTGCAAGACTTTTATTCCTGTTTACACATGCGTTGCTCTCAACAGTACCCGTCAGTGTTAGCAAGCTCCGTGTTGTACTGTGGACCAGCAAACCTCCCAGAGTTTCTCTGCCAGCTTAGGGAATTGAATTGCATTTCAGCAGATGATGTTGAAATAAAAGGTTGTTTCCCAACATACCTTGTTTATGGGAAGAAAACCTGTGTCCAGGAACTCCTGCACCAAGCAGAGTCAGCTGGTAGTAACAAAGACTGGTCAAAACCCGTTTTGTGTCCTGCACTTTATTCTTCAGTGTATAAGGCTTCTGCCCAGGGTCCCTGTGTGGTCCATCCCTGTTGGATATTTCTAACACTCCAGCATTTGTACCTAGTAAAGGTGGATTTCAGTTTGCTGCCAGGTAAATGGGGAGGCACAGAAGAGTGGAGAAGTGTATTTAAGCTGACTAGGATTCCGTTAGCATCACTGGTGCTGCATCCGACTCATGGCTCCATCCAGCAGAAGGGTTCCTTTCTGGATGGCCACGTGCTGGAGTTGCTTGTTGGATACAGATGTGTTAAAGCAGTGTTTGTTCTACCTCATGAGAAATTCCACTTCCTCAGAATCTACAGTCTTTTGCAGAGGCTCCTGCAGGATGTTAAGACTATTATTGTTGTCAAAGCTTCAGGCAAAGCAGACGCTGTACGGAACCCCATGGTGGAGGCAGACAGGCATGGTCAGTCAGCAAGGGAACAGTTCCCACAGAAGCTCTGCTGAAGCCAGCGTGGCCTTGCTGGTGAGTTTGCAGCTGTCACTGGGAATGGGTTTGGGCCTGCAGTGTTGGCAACGTGCTTCATCATTCTGTTGGCCTGTGGTGTGTGTGGAGGGTTATCCTGGGCCGTAGCTGTCTGCTTTGTTTCTGGTTTGGTTTATAGTTGCAACATGTGTTTTCTTATGGAAGGAGACCTGCCTTTCCCATGGTCCCAGGCTGAGGTCATGCCAGATTGATAGATATGCTCAAGAGAAACCATTTAGAGCAAACTATTCAGAGTAGAAGCTGCCCATTCCTGATTTCTGAATGAAAGTATTAATTTTTGTAGGGGAGGAGCTGTGTAGTTCCTTAAATTTTGTGTGTTTTCTGGATCTCTTCCAGCTTTTGCAAGCCTCATCTGATGCTGTCATCTTTCTATCCATCTGAATTTCTCCTGCAGAAGATGACAGAAGATAACCAGATTGCTGTTCACCTTCCTGTTTCTGTGTCTCTGCAGCACGTGGCTGGGCTGAAAGGAAATGCCCTGCTGGAGTTTTTCCATGGCAGCGTAGCAGAGGTACTACCCCCAGCCCAGGTGTATAAAAAGATGCCTTGTGGCCTCTCAGGGCTAGACAGTGTTTTTCAAAGGGCTGTCCCAAAGGGCTTAAACCCAAGGGTCAGGCTCTGCCAAACCTGGAAGGGTTTCTGTCACAAACTGGTTTGTGTGACTGCGTGCTGGGTTCCTCGCTGCAGCGACGGGGATCCCGCCGGGCACCTCTCAGGCTCCTCCAGGCAGAACAGGAAGGACATTAGTGTGTGTCTGGCAGGAATGATAACTCCACTTCCTTTTTTTTCCCCTTTCAAGGGTCAAAATGAAATAAAATTGTATCAGTACAGGCTGGGGGTGACCTGCTGGAGAGGAGCTCTGTGGAGAAGGACCTGGGGGTCCTGGTGGGTGACAGGGTGGCCATGAGCCAGCAGTGTGCCCTGGGGGCTGAGAGAGACAATGGGATCCTGGGGCGCATCAAGAGGAGTGTGGCCAGCAGGTCACAGGAGGGGATCCTCCACCTCTGCTCTGCCCTGGTCAGGCCCCACCTGGAGTACTGTGTCCAGTTCTGGGCTCCCTGGGATAAAATAAGCCAGGGATCTCCTGGAGAGAGTCCAGAGGAGGCTATGGAGATGATGAAGGGCCTGGAGCATCTCCCCTGTGAGGAAAGGCTGAGTGAGCTGGGGCAGTTCAGCCTGGAGAAGAGAAGACTAAGGGGGGACCTTATGAATGTTTATCAATAGCTGAAGGATGGGATGCAGGGGGAAATGGGCAGCCCCTTTTCAGTGTCTGTGGGAACAGGACAAGGGGCAATGGCTGCAAGTTGGAGCACAGGAAGTTCCACAGCAACATGGGGAAGAACTTTTCCCCAGTGAGGGTGAGGGAGCCCTGGGACAGGCTGCCCAGGGGTGTGGAGTCTCCATCTCTGGAGAGATTCCAGCCCTGTCTGGACGCCGCCCTGTGCAATATGAGCTGGGGAGCTGCTTTGGCAGGGGGTTGGACCCCATGGGCTCTGGGGGTCCCTTCCAGCCCCTGTGATGCTGTGAAAATGACTGGAGTGGAATTACTTTGTGATGGGATCTCACTAAATCAGTAGGTGGCGCCTTTGTGCAGTATAGATGTACGAGTATGTACTTGGCTGTAGGAACTCTAGAAACAGGAGGAGATAAACCTAACTTGATGTACAGTCTGTGTGGGGAACACCAAATTTAAAAATACAAATAATACCCTAAGCTCAGAGTGTGGCACTTTGATAAATCATTGTGCTCTGAGTACAAATCTCAATTGAAAAGCAACTTGAGAGAGACACTCTGTTCACATCCCTCACTTCCAAATCTTCAGTGAGCACAAATGGTAAGCTGTGCTTCTCTTTTGACATCAAGGGATGCTGATAAAGAAAGGTGACTCACTTGAGGAGTCACAGTAAACTCATCAAGCTGGGCAGATGCCTCCCTGGACAGCAGCTGTAACAGCAAGAGGTGCTGTTGCTGTCTCTTAAGGTCTCTTAAGGTCATTAAATCCAGCCCCTCGGTAGCATCTGAAGGCTCAGCAGACTTGTTGGACCTGCTCACTGATCAATTTTGTCTGCAGTGTCTTTTGTGCCAAGTCTTTACTGTGTGCTAGCTCCTACTTGTAGTTTTGGGCAGAAAATGAGGAAGAACTTGACCATGACAGGAAAATATGGTTTTACACAGACAGTGGAGTTCCATTGTGTGCACCTCAAAGCTGTGCTGCATTTAACTGTTTCTCTAGTAGCCTATGATGATAAAGCTGCCTGGATTATCAAAGTGTGCAAGTAACTTGCAGAATCTGCTTTCTGTCTTAGGTGGAAAATGAAGAGTTGAGACAGCTCATGTGGTCCTCAGTTCTGCTGTACAAGACTCCCAGTATGGAAGTGATGGCCTGTGTGCTTCTCTCAGCAAAAGCTATTCCCTTTCTGTTGGATGATTCATTTGTTCATGCTGATGAGCGTCAGTCAGGTAAGAGAGCTGGTTAATCCCTTACTAGGGTTACCAACCTGATCCCCGCCTCTGGGTTTGTCTTCAGTCTGACCTCAGTCCCGGGGAAGACCTTGGAGAGGGTCATCTTAGGAGCTGTCATGGAGCACATGCGTGATGCCCAGGGCTTCAGGCCCAGTCAATGACCTGGATGAAGGGATTGGATGCTCCCTCAGTCAGTTTGCAGATGACACTAAACTGGGAGGAAGTGTTGATCTGCCTGAGGGTAGGGAGGCTCTTCTATGAAACTGTTGCTACCCAATGCAGTGTCTCACCCAACCCACAGCTCAGGCCGAGCCTGACAATGAAAATATCTTTCTACAATCTAAGATGCCACGTTACTCAAGGGGTTACAGTGTACAGCTGGCTGTCTTTCTTACCCAGGTGTGTGCAGATGAGCCCAGTAATACCGTATCCGTAGGGAGGCAACAGCAACAGGCTACATCTTCACAGCTTTGCAGGCGCTGGACATGCTGCTGGCTGTAGGGGAAGTGGTGTGACAGCCGGTCACGGGGAGTCTGTATAATCCAGGTCGCTGGGTCCTGAGTGGCAGCCCATGGAAACTTGCTTGAAACATCTCGCACACCCTGGTGTCTTTATAAATCTTTTAATTGCATAACGTCCTTCTGACTTTGTGGCTGTGGGTTTTTTTCTGTGCACTGTGGGCCTCTTTCCTGGGTTGCTCACAGGTCATTGTGGAGTCTGGTTTGATTTGTTACGAATGGGCTGGAGATAAAATCTTCCCGGCCACGATGCCATTTGTGTTGGGTTTAAAGAGGTTTGCTAGGGAGTTTGTTGGGAAAATGAATCTGGGCTTGATGATGCTTTGTTTCAGCTCTCTGTGCCTGGCCTCTTGTTCATTAGAGATGTGAATTTGTTCCTGGTTTAGTGCTTTGTCATGGTAAGGAAAGCCACCCCTAAGGTGGGACAACCTTTTGGATAGGAATGTTGTGGTTCAAAGTTCTGAAAGCTGACCCGAGGCTGTTTTACAATCCTGTAAAAACAAAAAAATCTGTAACTGTGGGTGCATGGTGATTTTGTCTTGAAGTCTTTCCACTGATGAAGAAAGAATTACAAGTACAATTAAAATAAACATTACTATCTGAAAAACTATGATATTTTAGGAAAAACTAAAATTTCCTAGAACCTCTTACAATTACAATATGGTCAGCTGATACAATCCACAAAACATTTCATTTTCATCTACACTCAAATATTTTCGATAATGCCCTGTGATTAAAATGATAAAAAACACCCCCAGACAGTCTGAAGACTATCTGAGTGACAGCAGGTCAAGTCAGGTGGCCACAATCAGAAGCAACATGGCAAAGACAGATTATGAAACAGTAAAGAAATCTTGACTCCAATATAATTTGAGTTAACTTTTTGGAGGTCTCATGGTTGTTTGTATATTTTATCTTATAAATTGGAGGCATGAAGTTCAAAGTCATTTATATAATATTGAGGCCTGAGTTGAATATTGGATATTAGCGGAATTATATGGTTAATAAACCCCTAAATACTATGTGGTCTTCTAACCAAAACATCAAATAAGGTCTTGCTCATTATTTTATTTTCAAATTAGTGAAAACATTTCCTTCGTTGCTGCCTACTGCAAGCAACACTGGGGTTTGTGTAATTTTTGTCCTTGCCATTGCTAGATTCAGGGACAAAGAAATACACTTTTTATCTGGGGCTTATTATCATACATAGGAAAAAACCATAAATATGCTTTGTTCTTGCTACTGCCATGTGGACAAAGATGAATGCATTTTTTGGCTAGCTTTGCTGCTGTTGCCAAGAAGAGATGAATATTATCTTATCTTTTTTGTTTTGCTGAACAAAATCCTGCCCCAAGATGAAGGCAAGGCCAAGGGCAGACAAATATTTCATATGGAAAAGGAAGATAAGTAAATATTCACCACAGGGATGTTTGCTCCTGCATGGAAATGCTAGTGAGAATCATGTGAAGAAGAGAAGCATGTTTACATCTTTTTGATTCACTCTTTAACATAGCATTCTCCTTAGGAGCTTTGGAACCGTTTTCCACTATCTGGAAACATCCTGTAAAGCATTCCTGCTCTGTGCTGTGATAGTGCCACTGCCCTTTGTGCACAAAGACTGCTTAAAATACTGGCTACATTATGCCAGATACAAGAACTTCATTAAATTATTGAGGAAAAAGGAAAACAGTTAATATTGTGTTCAAAGGAATATTATATCTTTCCCACTGAGCTTAGCAGTCCAAAAGTTCACGTTTTAGGAGTCCAAAGCTGCAGCCTTTGTTCATCCAAATGACTTAAATGGAGAGCAAAATTGCTTTTAACTGGACTTGAAGATGAAATTCTTATCAGCTCCTTGATAAGAATGATACAAAGATAGTTTTCAAAAACTGTTACATGGACAGAAAAGGTCAAATTCAGAACTGCATCTGAATTTTTTGTTTCTGGTGCTTGGTTTGTGTTTGTTAGTGAAGAGAACGTTTGCAAGGACTTAAAATGCTGTCAGAGTTTATCTCAGGATTTTATGCCACTGCTGGTCCAAATTCTGCAATATACCTGTGGTCCTTCCAGTGCAAATCAGTCTGTACATGTATATGTATACGTGTCTGTATATAGAATATGCATTGTATCTCTGTGCCTGTGTTCCCCTTCAATGGGCCCTCAGATGTTTATCAGAATGGGTTCCAGAACTGCTCAAACATGACTTGACTTCTCTTTGTAAGGACTTTGCTTTGAGGCGATTCGACATCCCCTCTCTGACCATGACTTTTACGTAAACCACCTCCGCTAGACCATCACCGCTCTGATTGATGAGTTTGACTTTAGGTCTTTTCTGATTGTTTGTTTTGGTACATAAAGCTTTCCAAATGTACCTGAGGCTTTGTTACTGTGATTTTAAGTTACAATTTATCAACATCCCAAACAGCAGGCTAAGACTTAGAATTCCTACTTACCAATTTAGTAAAGATCCTGTCTTTAAAAAGAACCTTTTTCGATCTTATATTTATTACGGCTGCAAAACTAGCCAATTGCAAGCAGTTTATAGAACTTCTATTCAGCTTCAGTAACAGTAGTGTTAAAATAACACCTTGATAACAAATAACTTCTATAATTCCCTTATAAGTAAGAAGTGAGAAAACCAAGCTGTTACAAGCCATTATTGTCAAACATATTTTCAGAATATACTTAGCTCACCCAGTTATTTGAATTCTTTACACCTAAATGTTAAGGGCTCTGCTTTGAAAACAGTGCACGTTGCTTATTTAAAATAAATAAATATATAAATAGACTGAGAATGCATCTGATGGTATTTACAGCTACATTATGACAATCACTGCTGGCAGCTTAACTTAGATTTATGCAAAGTTTATGCACAGTGTCTAGACAGTGTAGTTGTACTATGACCTGTTTTACTGTTCCAAACGAGGGAATCTCCTGTAACTGAACTCTATTTAATCTCACTAAAGCTCTGTAAAATCCCTGAAGTCTGCTCATATGTTACCAAATGATAGGTGGATACTGTGCAAACACTCAACAGATGAAAACTGACATCTTAATGACACCATCAGGCATATGAAAATTTACACCAGCAGGAAATAGTGAAACATCAACTATTCTTTACTAATTGTGTATGAATAACACAACACTGTCTCAAAAAGTAGAATTACAGGAAAATCTCACATAGTTTCACAAGGCAAATCTTATTTCCATTATCAGTATTTTCAGGTAAAGAAAACACAAAAGTAATAAACCTGTAAATTTCATCAATATCGTTTCCTAGAGGACTTTGCATTATGGGAAAGCCTGTTTGAATTTCTTCTTTTTTATTTCTTTTTTATTTCTTCCAAAGATGATATGTCAGGAGGACAGAAATTTATTAAAGTAGTTCTGGAAGATAAACTTACTAAAGAAAGTTTTCATAGTTGTGAAGCTCTTTTTAGCCTTTCTTGGGGTCATTTATATATTTTTGGTTAACTTTTATATAAATTTGATTTAAACTTAGAATTTCAATTGGCTAAACCCAAGAAATTTCAATAGTGATTTGAACACTTTTGTTTGTTAAGTTTCACATAAATGACAGTAAACCCAGAGATTTTTTCCCAAAACTGAAACATTTCAACTCTGCAAGCACAGAAAAATGTTCCTTAGTTCTTGTTAATTTTTAGTGGAAGTAGAGCCCTCATTCCTTGTCGAATCGATCTATCACCGCTATTCCTTTCCTTTTGTGAAAGCCAAGTTATTCTGAGAAATTAGCAGGTTTTCTTTTTGTTTAATATTGCATTAAATGCTTAACATATATTTAAAAAGAAAATTGTTAGGTGATGCTTCTACCTGGCTTCTACTCCTAAGTTCTGAATCAATCACTGTATAGGATGTGAGATGTTCTGGGGCATCTCAAATGGCAAGAGAAGGGTGTCGGTGGCCAACTGAATCAAGTACTGAAGTCTCAGAAACATTTAAAATTTAAGATAAATTCTGAGAACATAAGTCAATTTTTTATGTCATTGTAAATGAAAGGAATGCACACAATATTTAATGAAATTAATTTTCAAATAATGGGGGTAGGGTGGAAAAAAAGCGATGCTGCCAATCACTGACAAAGGAAGTGCAGTGAGCACTTCCAATAAATTATTAGATCTTCCAGTTTAGATTTTAGTCTTAAGCAAAGCCTGTTTCAAGTAAACCCATCTTTTTTCTATTTATGAATAATAAGTCTAAATCAAAGGAAAACCTGTTCCAAATGGATAAAACCCAAAAAATATTTCAAAGTAATTACTCTGAGCTAATCAGATTTGATCTGTAATCTGGAATACTGTCTACTTGTCACAGATATTCTCCTCTCATTGAGCTAACTCTACCACAGTGAAAAAATTATGAAAACTAGGTTAACACTAAGGACAAAATGGCTTTCAACCCTGAATAGCAGCTAAACTTTCAGCCATACATCAGATTGGATACTATCAGCAAAATAATTATTTAATCAAAAGAATTTGTGTAGCTTTTAACAGCAACTCAAAACCCCAAGTTTCACACTGCCTGAAATAAAGGCAACAAAATAAAGTGCCTAGTTTCTAGTAACGAGAGTATTCTGTCACTGACACAATGCATTTCAGTAACTTTTAGGGCTTAACCTTCACCCTATACTGTACCACAGCGTAGTGAAACACAGAGATACAGAGAAATGTGGCTAGCTGAGAAAAAACAAACCCTTTTCCAGAAAACTAAGCTTTAAATAGCTTCTTACCCTAGAAGCTACAGAAATGCATGAATCAGACTAATATATGCATAATGGACTAAAATTCATGTGAATTCATTCTGCAGAGTTACATTGTGTGTACCTAAACAGTCTTTGAGACAGAAGTATCAATGTAATTTAAGGAAGTTTCCCATTTACTGTGTTTTGTTTGGCATTGTGAAGACTTCCTAGAAAGTTTAAACTGGATTTTTGTAACAGGGGTTTTTTATATTAAACTGAAGTAGAAGATGGAATCACGTAATGCACTCCAGCTGCAAACAGGCATTGGGTCTTTGGAACCAGGCTACAGGGAGTCTGAATTTAAACAAAATAAAATTTTATGTGTATTGTGTGAAGACCATACGTGTAAGTATGAATTTTAGGAACATCTTGAGAAACCTAAAAAAAGTTAGCAATACTGTCATATTAAGGTCTAATATTTGAACTAGTCTGAAGCCAAGTGTAACTACTGCATTCCCAATGTCATAAAACAATTTTTTAAGTTGATAGTTCACAAAATGTCAGATCTTGAGGTTTTTTATTAACCTATGAGTAAATGTTCTCTCTTGTATCCCTGCCCAATGTCATTGAGAGCAGAGGATTCCAGTTAGGGAAGGAATATGCCAAGGTGATGGCTTAATCAAATTATAATTATTTAAAAACTGCTCAGAAGCTTGAAATTGTAGGAAACATTTCTATGGAATTACTGAACACAATTCATATAAGACAAAATGAGTGATAAATACTTCTCAATTAACTAAAAGAACAAGTCCTTATCATTTGTGCAACAAATATATATGTAAATATATTTACATTTAAAGATACCAAACTGGATACATTAAAATGGTTAAAAGATTTGATTCCGTCTCAGTTCTTACCTATGTGGGTATTTGTTTTTCTTAATGGCTATGAAAGAAAATATTGGAACTGAGTTCATATATGATAAATTAGATTCTAAATAAATAAGAACTGGGTTTAAACTTCTATCTGATTTCCTGAATTCTTGAGGAACATGAAACATTAATTGTGCATTATTGATTCAACAAGGAAGTGCAATCATTCAAAATCTATAGACCTGCATATATCCAGTGAAGTATCTTGCTCACTACCTTCAAAAGGAAATGAATGAATATCAGCACTCAGGAGAGTAGTTTCTAAACCCCAGACTAATTCTATGAATGAATGTCCAGAAGTTAAGCCAGTCTTCACCGGAGAGTCTAAACATCTTCCTACAAACACACAAGAGTGCATGAATGTTCATGAAGCAAACACTCACATAAGAAAGGGATATTTAACAGTGCTTGGGATTCTTCTGAGATTCATGCATTCACTTCCAGATCTCCCTGTGTTTTCTCTGGAAGTCTCTTTATGTTGGAGAAACATGTAGTTGATAGCTAAGGGAAGGTCTTACTGCAGGCATGTCTTTCATGTCTGAGAATGAAATGAGTACAGAGACTGGAAAATATGTAATCTCTCTAGATAGTGCAAAAGAAGGGGGGGAAAAAAAGTCCTTGACTTCAAGAGCCTTAGTAAATGATCACTTGCAAAGCAAGATATGCGTACAAGATAGCTCAAAAGAAATTGGTTATTGGTAAGTAACTTTCCCTTTCTTTGTTATCAGTGCACTTTTCAACTGGGAATAACCACGACGAGATGCTGACTCTAGCTATATTGCTTTAGCATTCTTTTAGTACTGATGTAGTGTCACTTTTGAAGTCATTCCAGGCTAAAATAAGCACCCAACTTCTCTGGCTTGGAAAAACTGGCTCCACCATCTTCATCTTGTACCTGAGCTGGGATTTATGTAGCTTTTGGCAAGCACAAACGAGGCTTCTCACCCAAATACCTGAACATATATTTAAGCCAATCACATGCACACATACACACATATTTGCCAAATACCATTGATTTTACTGGCTCATTGTACAACAAGATATATAAAATTTGGTTTCATACCATTTTACTTCTTTTCATGCTGTGTGTATAAAAATCCACTATTTAAAAATATTTCTCACTTCAGAATATATTCTTCATGACATTTATGCTTGTCCACCTCTCCTCAGATATAATATAAACATGATAAATTTCCCATATCCATTATTTGCAAACCTGTATAACTTGTACTAATCTTATACACTTAGCTAAAAAGTTCTGATTGAGAAAGTTGAGGTTTCTTGGGAATTGTTTTACTGCTGACCTATTGCCTAGTGAGAATCTATGCTAAGGGGTACCAGAGTGACCATCCATTTTTTGTTCATGCTGATTCAAACACTTTAATGTGCATTATTTTACTTCTAGAGCTCACTGGGGTTCAACTACCACTGTTGAACATCTAATCTGCACACTTGATGATTTCATTATCACTAATTTGTACACAACTATGACCTTCAGTTTTACATCAGTATTTTCTAATGATTAATTTTTAAAATACATTTTGTAGTTTCTAGAAGATTCTGGGAAGCAGTGATCAAAAAGGGAGTGTAAATGCTCCCATAGAAAGGCTCATCTGCTACAGCCTTTCAAAACAGTATCTCCTCCAAGTCCACAGTGTACCTACTACAGGTGCTACACTTTGAAACTGGGAAAACATAGGTAAAATTCAGTGTATAATACATGATATTTTAAAATATTAAGCAAATCTATACTTCTTTAAGATTAAGATTTGAACATAAATGATGTCTGCAATACATTACGCATATTTGTGAGTTCTAAATGACATGTTAACAAGGCCTGAAGAACATATATATACTTATATGTGTTGGTGTAAACTATTTTGAGCAAGCAGAAATCTCTACATTGTTGATGATAACCAATCAAAACTGATCAATTCAGAGCAGAAACTGTGGTTCTGATGAAGGGATTGTCGTGGTTTCACCCCGGCTGAGAGCTGAGATCCACGCAGCTGCCTGCTCTTTAAAGGAAAAGAGGAGGGGGAGAGGTGTGTGGTGGGGGTGAGGAAAGGGAAGGGAGAAGGAAGGGGCAAATAACAACCCAAAACCAAGAAACCAAAAGCCCGTGGGTTGGGATAAGGAGAGTTTACTAGAATAGCAGAAAGGTAAAATATAACAAAGCTAACAGGACTTTAGAGCAAAATTATATGAAGCTGTTGATACCCAATGCAGTGTCTCACCCAACCCACAGCTCAGGCCGTGCCACCCAGAGCCGTCCCGGAACCTGATCATCCCCCAAAACCGCGCATCCTGGAGCCGCCCCGCTCCTCCTCCCATCAGCCCCCCTTTATACTGAGCAGGACGTAATTGTCATGGAATACTCTCTTTGGCCAATTTGGGGCACCTGTCCTGGCTTTGTCCCCTCCTTCCTCATTAATAGAGAAATATGAAGAGCTGAGAAAGTCCTTGACTGCTTGACCGCAACTAAAAACATCAGGGTGTTATCAGCACTGTTTTCATTTTAACTCTCAAACACAGCATTCCATCCACTGCTACAAATGAAGTGAACTCCATCCTGACTGAAACCAGGACAGGGATTTAAAAAATGGGAAATTTTAACTACAAAACTGTAGAATTTTTATATCACAGATTGTACCAGGAAGCATTGGGACAATCCAAAGGACCTGAATTTCCCTGCATGGAAATCATAAATGTCTTAAAGAATTGGGTAAAACTTGGATAGAAAAAAGGTAAAGATAAATTAATGAAGTTTAGGTGATGTCCATGTGGACATTTAGGATGGGTGACAGGTTTCTCAGACCAAACACCTCGCTTAGTATACATGAAAGCATTCCCCAAAATCTATTCTGCATTTATTCTCATTATTCTTTTATTCAAATGCCTGAATTGGAAACAGACACTCCACAGCTCTGTGCAGTAATCACTTGCAAAAACAATCATCAGAATTGCAAGAAAATGCATTTCTCCTCCAGTAACAGCTGTGGGAGAGATCAAGGATTATCCTCCTAGATTTAGACCATGTCCACACCAGCACTAGTGTGTTACTAGTTACACAGCCCCAGCTAGGCAAGCGTTTGTGCATCTGGAGATGGCAGACTAACGCAGAGCTCAGAGTGTCAATTTATCCTGTGTGAAATGACCGGGGGAGGGAGACATAATGAACAGCTGCATTGAGCTGAGAAGCGTAGGAGAAGGTGAATGAGAAATAGGAAGATAAGGAATAAAGTGAGAAATAAGAAAGGACAGAAAATGAAAGGACTGTATTCATATGTAGAAAATGTGTGCAAAGTCACTTTCCATTAAACACAGTAAAAATGAGAAGGGATGTCATTGTCCATCTGACTCCATTTATCTGATAATCAACACTTTTTATACTCGTAATCCTGAACTCTCGTTTTAAACCCACATTAATGAGATGATCAGGCATTTTTACAACTGCCTTATGAACCTTGCCAAAGAGAACTCATTTTCTCAGATCATTTGCTGCAGTATCAGTCCATCGTCTCATCCTGGCCAGACTGTCTCACCTGTTAGTATAAAATTATGCAGACATAGAAATTAAAGTGCTTTGACATTCCACTACTCTTTTTCTTTTTTTTTTTTTTTTTTTGGCTGAGGAATCTTTGGTCAGTAACCAAATCAGCAGTTTCAAAATATTAGCATTTACCCATTTTAACACACCTAAATTTTCTTTAACCAATCACATAGTTTCATATGTACCCAGGTGTGACTTGTTATGCTCTTCAACATCTTCTCATTCTGAAAATTTTTATTTGTACCTGGAAATCAATACATTTCCTGTTACCATCTACTTTTTAAGCAAGCACAATGAGGTTCATTTTGACCTTTTAACTCAATGAGAGTTATGCCAGGAGCAGCAGTCTTGCATGACATTTCTGGGGAGGCTTGTGTTTCAGGCATACAGGGTTTGCTACTGTTAAGCCTCAGACTTCTGGTCTCCATCTCAAGTTTTAAAGCACATTACAGTAGGCTACGTGTGCCGACCCTAGCTAAAACTATGCCAGCATTTCCATAATAAAAGCTCTTATTTCCAGAGGTCCCAGCTGTACATTCAGCTGTAAAAATGCGCTAGGCTAAAATTGGATGTACAGGATTCAATGTGGAATTAATACAAATTAAAAAAACATTCCACTTGACTATTTCTGAGCTATAGCTTCTGAAAAAGTAACGGTTTGTGAGATTCCTTTTTGGCCTCTCATCTTGTAAATCAAAAAGTAATTTAACTTTTTCAAAATAATGATGTTATTACGTGATGAGACCAGTTCTGCTTCCACAGGAAGGATTCCTCTATACCTTAGACACGGGGATTTATTTTCATGTATACAAGAGGGCAGCATATGTAGTTGTTTACCAAGAATTCAAAAATGACACACTGTCATCCTGCCTACACAGTTCACTGCTACTGATGTTTTATGCTCATCAGAATCCTACTCCTGCAAAAGCAAGGATGTGTACATCAATATATAATTTTGGTTTCTTGGCAGGGGGCAGAACTCATAACGCACTCTGTCTTAAACTAGCTGTGGAAACCTTGTTGCTTTTACTTTATTCCTTGTGCTTTGTGCTGTTCTTTTACTTCATTTAGAATAAAGGTAGAAATAATACTAAATACTAAATTAAATTCTGACAGGTCTTCCTATTTCTCCCTAGTTTTATCTCTTTAATTCCATGAAGCTCTCCTAGGCCCATTCTTAACGATCCCATGTAACATGCCTTGCCTGTGTCTTCTACAACCTTGAAGCATACAGTTCTCTTCCAGTCAAGCAGATTGTAAGGGCTCAGAGGACGTGTCTGTGTGCTCTTTTGCAGACTGGCATGATTGATCTGTCTCAAACACAAGCTGTGTGACAGCACCCCAGTAGTACTGACCAGCTTGAGCCTACTGATTTGTGGCTGATTCAGGGAGCCTCTCACCTCTATCTACCAAGTATCTCATCATCATAACCAGATTGGCATGGAGATGGATGTTCCTTTTGCATCTTGAAAGCCTCCAGTTATGAGGACTCTGACACGTCCCTGGGAAGGTTGGTCAAGTAAATCACTGTAAAAAAATGTATTTCTTGCATTGAACTAAAACATCTCTTGGTGTAACTTCCACCTCCATGTGACTGCTTGTGAAGAGAGAGCCTGCATCCTATTTTCAGTCACCTGTTAAGTACTTTCCTGAGAATGAAAGGTCCATCAAGCTAAAGTATGATATCTAAGCTCGGGATCAGCGCAACACTGACAGGAAGGAACCTCAACTTTCACCCATGGATGAGTGATTTTCACTAGCAGATTGTCAGATTTGTCAAGTCTCAGAAATCTTAAAATCTTATTTACGTGAACATGCAAATCATGTTAAAGAAAAAGCAGTTTGGGGTGTTCTCATGTACTAATACCCTTATGTAAGATCTATACCAATATGATTGTAGAAGGAATCTGATGTGTAGCTTCTGAAATCACTTTTAGGGCAGGGCTGACACTGACATTAAAAAATTGCCTTTCAGCATAGTATTATGCATAAACAGTAGGCATGTCCTTGTGTGCACTTAGATAGAACTCTCTTTGTAATGCCAAAAAAAGTAATTGCTGTATAGTACTGAGTTCAACTCTAATTTGCATTAATTAGGAACATGAATCCTGTGTGTGAGAAAGGAAGATCCTGTTAAATTAGAGTTCTGTCTTAATACTTTCTTGTTAAGCTCTTCTTCAACTTTAAAAGCTGCTCCTCTGCCACCGTGAGAGTCAGCAAATTACAACCGGTCTTGCTCTGCATCCTTGGAGAAGGCTGTGAAGACATCAGTCCTTTTGAATCTGTCATCCTTTGTGATTCCTCCTCTTGTCTAATGTGTTATTCATCTTCACAATTATCTTTCATTCCCTTAAATGAGGTTTTTCCATATGATCTTTTCTTTAAATATGAACGATAATCATTGACTGGACATTGTGCTTTTGGGAGATTTCTTTTTTCCCAACTTGTTCCTTTCCACATTTTTTAATATAGAGAAAACATGGATTTGCCTCTCTCTGAAAAGAAATCAACAGGACCTTAGGAAACATTAAAGCCAAAAACAGAGTACTAATTGCCAAAAATGGACTGCTATAAAATTGCAGTGTTGCCACATTTAGGTAAAGGATATTTGTTGCTAAAAACCAAGAACATTACTGTAGTGCAGGGGGCCAAATGCTTGGGATGATTTATCCAAGTCTACTTCATTATATTACATTTTAAGTTCATGTCTATGTGTAATCCTGGTTTTAGTTCTGGAAAAGCAAAGCGTCACTGAAGCTTAATATAGAGGCTTACTCCATAGCATATGCTAATGCCATTTGTGCATCTCTACTTTGAACAATGGTATAAGCTTGTGTATTAGGTAACTGTTACTATTTTAGTAAAGTGGCATTTATTATTATAGGTTAACGACATTAAAGAACAATGGTAAATTTATTTCATATATCCCAATTTTAATATCATATACTCAATGAGTTCTATTATTTCTATTTTGAGGTGCAATGTATTGCTTTTGCTTCCTTTCAGCTTTGTTGTATTGATATCATTCAGTATAATCTTACTTGTTTATAGAAAACTGATATAGCTCGATGTCAGAGAAGGTGGAGTATCTGTACTTTGGATCTTAAAACGTTGTGAAATTTAATACATGTATAGATGAACTTGATTGTGAATACATAAGAAGGCAACTGAACTTTGGTTCCCATCTGTAGCCTACAAGGATGCATCATCACATAAAGGAGATGCATGACTTGGCAGAGTGATGCTGTACCAGATCTCACATAAACCTGGTACCACATGTCAAGGCATTATCATACCATCCTGCTTACCTTGGGAGAGTTCTCAATCCAGTGCAAAATAAAATCAGATGATTTGCATGTTCCATTACAAATTCAGTTCTCACACTTGCACTAGCTCCAGTCCTCCTATATACAATTTTACTGAAATGTTCAGGACAGTTGAGTTCAGACAAATCCATATCCATAGAGAGGCTTCCTTTGTCCTGAACTACCATAGTCCCATGAACCTCAACAGGCTTGAAATATTTAAAGCCACTACAATTTCCATCAATGGAAAAAAAAAGTCAAAGAAGGTCTTAAGGTGTGCTGACCCAGTCCTGTAAAATAGTGTTCCAATAGACTGGATTAGAGTCCAGTTTGGACTGTACTCTTGGAGAGAGATGGAGACAAAGAATCCTTCATTTGCTGTTATTTCAAGAAGTGCACCAGAGAGTAGACCAGTTTCATTCCTCTTTAATTGCCCAGGTATTAGGATTGACTAGCCCATCAGATAAAGAGCATTTCAAAAATGTATATTGGGGTACATTACTGCTGCACTCCCAAATCCTCTGGAAGCTACCTTGAGCTTTCAAGCAGAATAACTCAGACCACCAAAATCAGCTCTCTGTTACTCACAGTCTATAACAGACTTCACTTCCCTCATAAGCCACCTTTATTCATCTCATTGTAATACTCAAAAGCATATTAATCTATTGCCATTTTCCAAATTAATAGCATATTTTTAGTGTAAAACAATCCTAGATTGTTTCCTTTCTCTCTTTTGTGGAAAAACAAGCACAACAAAAATATCCCAGCAAACAAACAGCCCAAAACAAAACAGAACCCAAAACAAACAGACCCCTTCCCTGCTCACCCCCCCCCCAAAATAAACACTCCAAAACCTCCAGGGGTTTTCAAAATACTTTTTAAAATCTATTCTGACTCTTCAGACAGAAGTTCTTAGTTAAATTCTGAAGACCAAAACCAGCAAGAAATCTCATAACATTATAAATCAGCCCTCTGACCTTTTCAGTTTAATGTATCAGCTTTGCTGTGACTTTAATTTCACTGCCTTATATCTGACTCAACTTTAGATCAGAGGGACATGTTACAGAGCCCTACACAGTATATACCTATAAAATAAAAATATGGTTTATTTCTATATATAAAATATTTAATTACCTGGTAGCATCTGATTGTTGGGGAGTTGGGACCTGTCATTTTATAGCTATTGGATTGTTTCCTATAGGTTTTTCTCCTGGTTTTGTTATCTGCTTGTTAACATTTAAATGTTGAGGCCCTTTCAAGCACAAACTTTTCCTCCTCCCTTACATTTTAGTCATTCCTTCCTCTCTACAGTCAGCTCTTTTTAGAGACAGATTGAGTTTTATGTTTCTGATTTGACCAGGCACCAAATTAAGATCAGCACATGGCTTGGGGTTCAGGGAGAGGCATCAGGTATTGAATCGTCTGTATGACTGGCAGGTAAAGTCACTCCCCCAAAAGGCAACCTGTCTTCCCCAGAGGGTGGGTCAAAGCTTTCATTACAAAATATTGGCCATTTTCTTCTGTTACTTAAATGATCATCTCCCCTCCCACATATACTCTGAAAGATAATTTCCAGAGGTCTAGTTATTTCAAATCTGTTTAAAATTCTCAGGAGAAAACAATGCCTGCCATACTTAAAGCAAATACACATCCTGAAAAGCTGCTGCAACCAGTCCAGTGGGTTTTTTCATAATTTTATTTATTTGAAATATGTTGATACATACATAAATATGCATGAATTAATATTAATCCATATATTTTGAGTAGATTTTTCATTACAGAATATTAAAAAAAAAAAATCATATTCTTAGTACCACACTAGTCTCATTTCCCAGTTAAGAGAACAACAACAAACTTGCCAAAGCTAGGAAAAGTTTCTAAATGAGCTAGGAATCAAATTTTGCAGTTTTACTTCTGGTAGCTGAAGCATGTCACAATTTTCTCCAAAACCAGCACTTACCAGGGCTGTTCCACAGGTCAGATATGCTATATGGTACAGTTCAATCTGACCCCTATTAATATGGGAGTGATGGCAAAGGGGCAGGGGGGTGTTAGCCACCTCCTCCTGTCCATCACTTTAGGCAGTAGATACCTGTAGCTAATGAGAGATTGCCAAGGGCTAAGAATAGCTTTGTTGCCTTTACAGCCATAGGAATTCCCACTCTTCCCAGAAAGAGAATTATCATTACAGGAATCTCTTAATACACCAATCCCACAAGCATCCCTGAACCATGATGTTTCCCTCATAGATATTTCAGGGAAGTATAATTCAGCTTTTACCCCACTCAGGATGACTAATGGGCCAACTGCAGCTTCACTGTTACAAGGCAGGCATAGGGATTTCAAGAAGCTGCTCAGATTTATTGCAAAGATTTCAAACCATGGGGGGAAAAAACCAAAGGAGCATCATCACACAAAACTATTGCTAGTGATTGGTTCATACTTAATTTTCAAGATTGTTCAAGCTTTATTTTTTTAATGTATGAAAAAAAATACTATTAAAGACTTTTTAAAAATATCCATATCATTGGTATCACCATCTTCAAACTACCATGACCAGTCACATAAGCATGCTTCTGTTTCTTTAGGTGCAAAATTCTGCTGCAAAGTTGGGCTAAAAGGTTAATTTCTCCAATGCCTTAGTATTTGATTCTACATGGGATTAAGCAGGAGCGAAAAAAAAAAGGAGAATAAAATTGTTTCCCTTTTTTTTTTCTCCTATGTAAGCAGGTTTTGCAAGTAATTTAGAGAAATATTATTAACAAGAGAACAGGGGGTCCCTGAGATAGTACTTTTTAGTTAATTGCAGTCCACATGGAAAAAAAAAATCTTTGGGAACTATTATGCTAAACTGTTATATTAGTTAAGGGCCAGGACAATTTTTTCAAACCTAGAGCCACAAATACCTGTGAAGTAGTCAACTGACAATGAGGGTGCATCTGTCATCACATAAGGTACTTGAACTTTTTTTGCACTAGGGCTATATGAGAGTACATATATATCAGAAATACTAAATTTATCTCAATCCAAGATAACTAGACATTTCAGAAATGGTACATCCATTCATAGGATAGGAGCACGAGTGTCTTTTCTTAACTTCATGTGTCAGTACAGTTTTGGATGATGATTTCTGGCCTTACAGAGGCAGAGATATATTTTTTACCATGTCAGAAAGTAGAAACCCAGCTGTGCCCCAGAAGAGATACCCAGCAAACTGCACAAGCATTAGCAGGTGTCCATGCTAACAAGGAGTTAACCTGCAACCAGGACACAACAGTATAGCAAACAAGAAGCCAAAGCTGTCAACAACTTCATGGTTCTGTTCATCCACAGGCCTGTTTCAGAATCATCCAACATCTAAATATTTAGTAAAAGCTGCTAAAAATATCAACTGTCCTGTACAAAAATGTGTGGAAAGTGTGTCCTAATTAGCCAACATTTCTGTTATTTTACTCCCTTCTTGATGAAGGATTATAAAAATCAATGTTTAAGCGTATTGTGACTACAGCTATAAAATTACTAGTGTAATCTTGAAGGTTAGTTCTCCAATTAACATGAAAGCTTCAAAGGAATGGAGCTGATGTGAAGACTGCCATCCCCATATTTTAGATGCTCCAAATCTGTGTTGATGATTTAGCTTTATTAATAAATTATTGTTGTTTCACTCATATATTTATGCATTTGTGATCGCCAAAATGTGGCAAAATCAGTTTCATTAAAAACTGAAGAAGGAGGTAGTGAATGGGAGGACCATAAAGAAGGATTTCCTGGCTACCAGTCACATCTCTTTAGGTTTTTTTTTTCCTTTAATTTGAAAACTCTTTGTGCAGCATTTGAAACAATGAAATCAATATTCATATTCATTGAAATAGCTAACTAGTAAGAGATACATATTGTTTGTGTACTTTTTTTTTGCATGAGGTCAATAGGTTAATTACACAAGTAAAAACTCTAAATCCTCTAGAGACCACTGAAGTGTGTAAATAAACAGAGTATTCTGCAAAGTGTATTTAACGTCCATGCAATTTATTCCTTTCCATTCGGTGGTATTGCTGAAAGAGCAGTGGGGATTTTAGTAGCAATTTTCTGTGCTTTCTGCTTGAGAAAGTCTGCAGCCTCAGTCATTTGCATTTGAAGTTGATTAGAATGAAGTTAGAGTGCTCACATTTTTTTTTAACAGCTTCTGAGAGTGTTTAGCTCTGGGGCAGGAAGAAGAAAAACAAATATTCTTTACAAATATTTTGTCTTGAAAGCATTTCCCTAAAAGTACAGCTCTGTGTGTGTGGTCAAATGGAAAAGGCATACTCAGGACTACTGACAGAGGTATCTTCAGACATGCGGTAGTTAATGAATGCAGCCCTTGATAGAAGCTGTTCTGATCTAAACATCACTTAATAAGTCTACCTGTGAATTGGAAAGGGTAGAAGCTTGCTGAGAAATAGAGATGTCAACTGTATGATGAGAAACCAAGGTTAAAAACCATATTAAAACATGACTGATTTCCAGGGGATATTTATCCATTTAAACCAAATGTATTCTCAAAGTACAGTATAACACAGGCTGTATTTTCTTACTGATAACAGCAATGGTGCTTAAAATATGCTGGCACTGACATTCATTGTAGTTTCAGTTTGCCCTAGGAAGCACCTACACTAAACTTAGGTCTTCTGTGTTGTCAGGAGAGTGTTAGTAAGGTAATACTTCAAACTTAATTAATTTGCTGTACAGGAAGCCCACAGTTAAGCAAGTGCTCATTCAACAAATGCCATATTTCGGGTTTTTTTCTTTGAAAAGATCCCACATAGAAACACAAATGTTTTCAGGTGAAAGAACATAAACCCATACAAGGAATTTACAGACTTCTAGATTAACATACTATGCAGGCCAAAGTAGCAAGGGCTCTCTGCGGAGAGAAACTCAAGAAAATTCAGCTTCTCTCCAGTTAATTCCTTTAGCACTAGGCATGTTCAAAGCATCTCAGCTGACAAAGATATTTTCAGTAGTAAGAAATGTAGATAATCATTACTTATAGAGGTTAGATTTGTTATTGTAAGTGCTTTAATTCTGAAAATTTCCCCCTCCCCTTTTTTTTATCCTGTGGGATGACATTGCAAATCAGAGCTTTATCTTTTCCCTGGCATTTATTCTGACTCCTGTGTCACAAGAGTAAACACCAGTCATCGCTGGAATTGTTACTGCAGTTATCTTAGTAAATTTTACCTTATCAGAAAGACAAAAAGTGAAATTTCATGTTTTAAAAGGATCTGAGCACTGGTAATGTGGTGCCCTGCAAGTATAGTATCTCACTTTTTTAGGCATCAAATATGGAATAACACTATTTCACAAATTACCTTCTGAGGAACACTGAATCACTCTTGGCATACTAAAGTATAACCTACCACTACAAGAGACTTCCCTCCATTATAAATTTCTTTTATCTGTATGAATTTATCATAAAGCATTTGCATTTTCTGCATTCGATACATTTTCAGCCATCAGACACCTATCATGACTGATTCCTGTGCAATTTCGAAGGTTTAGTGTTTATGAAAGCAAAACCTAGGTAGTCCTTTGCAATGTTTTGTGGCAACACAAGCCAGCAGAAGAGGCAACTTCTGGGTCTTCTGACAGCGTGAGCACAATGATACCAAATACCGTATTTTTCACACATGCGCTATGAACAGAACTGCAGCAGAATGACCCCTGTAAATCTGAACATACTCAACTGATGTATTGGAAGTGGTCACATTTCAAAACAAATGACACTCAAGGATTCCTAAATTTTCACTTTCCTGGTTTAAAATTAAGTTTCATTCATTACTCAAACAAGGGACTTTTGTTAATTACTGTGATATATGCAGATTGGCACCAGCCGCGTGCGCATGTTCCCCAGCTTCTCACGGGCATTTATGGTTCTATGGCTACTAATTGCACAGCTGTCACTCTCTTTTATGGTCTGAGCCATATTGTTTGTGTTCTTTATATCAAGTAAGCATATTGTCTTGTCCAAAGGGAAAGAGTGAAATCTTTTGTGTTAAGATACCACGTCTTCAAATCTCTGTGTTTGCACAGGGAAATTATCCAAAGCAGGACTATGGTGATTACGGCCAATACTTGGAGTCCTGCTTCTTTGCAGGTATGGAACTCCTCCATCTTGAGCAAGTCCATAGATTTCTCTAACATGAACCCTATTTGGGTCCTGGGATTCCTCAGGTGCATTTAACAAGTGACTTGTAAAACATTTTACAGATGTAAAATTGTCCTGAGTTCAATCAAAGTGGTAGATGATTGAAACTGAAACCAGGAAGATTGTGTGTACCTTTTGATTGCTTAGGAGTGAAAACTCTTCCCATGAGAAACCAGAAGTAAGGGTGTCTCTTGGTCTGAAGTTTTATTTCCTGCAACGTTAGCAGGACAGAGCTATTTCAGTTCACCTCTTGAATCTTGGAAAATGGACAGTTTGATCTGATCAAAGTTACTGAAATGACTTTTAAAAATATAGAGAGTATAAAATAAGTTTTTACTTTGAAAAATTAAAATAAGCAGCTAAAAATAGATTTTACTTTATATGTTACAACTGACCAGTTCTTCAAAAGGATATTTTTTTACTTCTAAGGTGTTTGCATGTTGAAAGTTGAAATTGAATCGATATTTGGTTTTGGCTTTCTTATAAAACTGAATTCATCTTTAAATAATTAATAATACCTGTGCTATCGGAACACAGCAATTGACTTCTGAAATCCTGTATTATCATCATAACAGTGTTATTGAACATGTGCAATACCTTGAAAAATATATCATAATTTCTATTCAGTAAAATAACAGTGAATTTATTAAATAAAAAGAAGGGTAGACTAAGTTTTTCTGGCAGCAGGATCAAGTCTTTTAGTCAGATCTATTAAAAAAACCAGAAGACTCCTGATTAAAGGACAAGTAATGATACTAGGCACAATTTAGCATTTGGCTAGTACCAAATAAAGCAAACTGAACTGCTGCTTCTTTGTCACTCTACTAAAAAAAATAATTATTGCAATTGTTGATCTTTTAAAATGTTCTTAAAAGAGGCCCAGCATACTTAAATCTCTGCTAAAGGAACCAGAAATCAAATGAAGTTAATAATGATACCTTAAAGGCATCTATTTTTCCTCCGTGTGTACATGGCAAAGAATTGGATTGAGAGATGGATTCTGCTAAAAATATCCTTACACAGAGTGAGCCCAATTCCTACAGAATCAGTTCACCCATCCTTTTAAAATCCCCCTCTGTAAAACCTGCAGGAAGCACAAGCAAAAGAGAAGCTGAGGAGGGAAATACTAAAGCCTTGAGAAACAGCTGTATCGTGTTCTGGTGTGAGGACACCGTTGGTTTGAAGGCACAGGGGCTGGGCTGAACTTGCTGACAGCACTGGCATCCTGAAACTGCTCTGGGCATCATCAGTGGGGCTGCTGCACGTCAGGAGTTGCGTGTATGGAGCTGAAGTTTCTGAGCCCATCAGCTCAGAAGAGGTTCCCTAGAACTGACACAGTGAAATGATGAGACTGCAAATAAGACAAAGCACATTCCTGGCCAGCTTCTAAGCCCTCCTCCTGGGGAGGCCAGACCCCTTTTGCCAGGGACCTGATGAAAAGGCTGAGCTTTTTGAAGTGCTCCTGTGGAGCTGTCTGTGTAACCCAGGAGTGGCTCTTCAAACCCTTCTGCACGAGGCAGCTGCATTAGGAAGGGAATCAATACCATCCATCTGCTGTCTCAGGAGACTGGGTTTCCATGAGACATGAACACTGAAACCCAAATGCTCTTTTAAATTCCATGTTTTTAAGGATGTCATTCCTAACCAGCTTTGCAGAAAGAGTTCACTGTACAGCTGGGGAAGGGCTGAAGTGCTGTGGGAAAGGACTCAGGTTCCAGAGCTGGTGCAGGACTGTCTGCCGTGGGTGCCCCGTTCCCCCGCTGCACCCACGTAATGTGGGAGGGTGGGCAGGGGCCGCTTCAGCACACGCTTGCTGTGCCAGCCGAGCCCCCGGCCCAAAGCATCTCCCCCAGGCCCGTGCCGCCGGTTTCCCCGGTCCCGGGTCAGGAGCGAGCGGGTAGTAACTCCCCGCCGAGGTGCGGCGCTTGGTCAGCTCTGCCCGGGGCTGGCCGGGCGCTGCCGCACGGGCCTCGCTCGCGTCCCGCCGTTGCCACGGGAACGTTTGTGTCCGGTGCTTCATTGCCAGCGGCAGCAGCCCGGCTGGTGGCCGCGCTCCGGCGTGTGAGTGTCCCTGCGGGCCCCCGGGAGCGGGAGGGGGGGGATAGCGGTGCCCAACGCCGTGTTTTTGGGGCGGGGGCCGCATTCCGGAGGTGCGGCCTCGGGAGGGGCGGGGGCGGGCGGAGCGCCGGGGCTGGGGGCTGGAGCGGTTCGGGTGCCTGGCACAGCGTGCCCGGGGTGGGGGTGTGGGGTGTGAGCTGGGTCCCGCCCGAACTGTGTCAGGCCCTGGTGCTCACCCTGCTGCCGGGGAGGCTTCCCTGCAAGGAGGCGCTGTGTTTGGGAGGGAGGGAGGGCGGGATTTCAGGGGAGGGGCTGCCTAAGGAGCCAAGGGGGGGCTCTGGTGCCGGGCTAGAGGAGGCGGCAGCATTTTGTGTCGGGGCCTGTCCCCTCCAGCTGTCCCGCTGTGCTCCCCATCAGAGCAGACTTCCCAGGCCAAGGTCTGCCCCCCCATGGGATGCAGCTGTGGCCGCATCCAGGCCCTGGGGCAGGAGTGGAGGGGATGGAGGCTGATAGCAGAGCTCTGTGGGTGACAGCAGTGGTCAGGATGTGGACACAGCACAGCTGTGCACGGTGAATTGATGCCACAGAAGCTGGGATGTGGTTCAGAAAGGGAGAGAGGATGGCTTTCAGGGGTGCTGGCAGTGCCCCATGTTCCAGCTTGGGTGTGTGGTTCAAGGGTAGATGACCAAATCCTTGTGTGGCAGCAGAGCCGTGGCTGCTGTGCACATGCCTGAAGCCCCTGGGCAGCGCGGACTTGTCACCTCGTGCTTTTAGCTGCAGGCTGCTGTGGGTCCAAGCGTTTGCTTTGGGTAGGGTGAGATACTGCCCGTGGAAACAGCCTGATAGCCTGTGTCTGCCTATGAGTTCCATGAGCTTTGGCTCAGATCCTGACAGGATCCACTACAGAATGGCAGCGCTTCGCTAACGTGCTCCTCGGCCCGGCAGAGGCAGCTCTGACCCCGCTCAGGCCACTTGCTCCCGACCTGGGGACCCGGTAATAGTCCTTTTGGCTCCTGCTTTTCCACCCCGAGGTCTCTCTCTGTGTGGAAGCTCTGATGTGTTGCCAACCACAATGAAACGTGGTCCCGATGCAGGAAAAAGAGTAAATCGTGGGGGGAAGGGTTGATGCAAGTTGGGAAGCCCAAGATAGCAGAGATGAGGTGCTGGGGGAGGGAAAATAGTGCTCTAAGTGCTGACGGCAGGAGCTGTGGCTGTAAATTCTCAGCACGTGGAGCTCTGGCAGGCCCTTGGAAGGGAGCCTGGTCCGCCTTGCCCACCTCACCGCCAGCTGAGAGCTTGAGTTTATGAAAAGCAGGAAGGGGAAGGTGTAACACGAGGCTCCTGTTAATTATCTCTGCCGTGGTGGAGCTTTTACAATAAATTGTGGGATGGCAGTACCGAAGTGATAAAAAGACAAGAGGGGCTGGAATATAAAGGTGCCAGGTGAGGCTTCCTGGGGAGCAAGGCTTGATTTAGAAAGCTCTCAGCCACTTAGTGGCGGGCTGGAGAGGCAATAGATTAGTCCTGGAAAATCTCCTTTCCTGGCTCCCGTGAGATGCTGTTTATATGGTAATTACAGCTAAGCAGGTGATTTCTAAGCAAGAAACGTGGTCCTGCTACTTAAGCCTGAACAGGGCAAGATGATTTAGGTGAAGAAAAGTGTTCAGGAGCATCCTGGTTCTCCCAGCAAAGTGTAATAGAAAGGCAAATGAACCGGTTACTCTGGAGAGAGGTGCCTTATAGCTGCTGAAGGAGGAGGATTTCCTGTGTATAGTGAAGCACGATTCAGCCACCTGTCCGCGCTCCTGCTAGAGGAGCTGCTTGCAGTGCACGGTGGGGCAGGCAGGAGGCACTTGAGGCTCTAACATCGCTCGGAGGGTGCTGGAGCTGGTGGGAAGCAGAACGTGGGGAGCGCCGAGTGTCAGAGCCTGTGGCTTGTGGTTTGCATGTGGGTGCCAGGCTGTGCGGAGAGCCGGGCCGGGGGTCAGGAGACGCCGGCAAGGCAGTGAGCTGGTTGAACTGGGCTCTGAGCTATCACCAAGCGGCATCTCCCCCACGCCCGTGCCGCCGGTTTCCCCGGTGCCGGGTCAGGAGTGAGCGGGTAGTAACTCCCCGGCGAGGTGCGGCGCTGGGTCAGCTCTGCCCGGGGCTGTCCGGGCGCTGCCGCACGGGCCTCGCTCGCGTCCCGCCGTTGCCACGGGAACGTGTGTGTCCGGTGCTTCATTGCCAACGGCAGCAGCCCGGCTGGCAGCCACGCTCCGGCGTGTGAGTATCCCCACGCCCCCCGGGAGCGGGAGGGGGGAGATTCCGGTGCCAAGCCCGTGTTTTTGGGGCGGTGGCCGCGTTCCGGAGGTGCGGCCTCGAGAGGGGCGGGGGCGGGCGGAGCGCCGGGGCTGGGGGCGCTGACGGCAGGAGCTGTGGCTGTAAATTCACAGCACGTGGAGCTCTGGCAGGCCCTTGGAAGGGAGCCTGGTCCGCCTTGCCGCCAGCTGAGAGCTTGAGTTTATGAAAAGCAGGAAGGGGAAGGTGTAACACGAGGCTCCTGTTAATTATCTCTGCCGTGGTGGAGCTTTTACAATAAATTGTGGGATGGCAGTACTGAAGTGATAAAAAGACAAGAGGGGCTGGAATATAAAGGTGCCAGGTGAGGCTTCCTGGGGAGCAAGGCTTGATTTAGAAAGCTCTCAGCCACTTAGTGGTGGGCTGAAGGGGCAAGAGTTTAGTCCTGGGAATTCTGCTTCTCCTTTCCTGGCTCCCGTGAGATGCTGTTTATATGGTAATTGCAGCTAAGCAGGTGATTTCTAAGGAAGAAACGTGATCCTGCTACTTAAGCCTGAAGAGGGCAAGATGATTTAGGTGAAGAAAAGTGTTCAGGAGCATCCTGATTCTCCCTTTTAGCAGATCTCCTCTCTGGCTCTCCCAGCAAAGTGTAATAGAAAGGCAAATGAACCGGTTACTCTGGAGAGAGGTGCCTTATAGCTGCTGAAGGGGGAGCATTTAGTGTGTTCAGTGAAGCACGATTCAGCCACCCGTCTGCGCTCCTGCAAGAGGAGTTGCTTGCAGTGTACGGTGTGGCAGGCAGGAGGCACTTGAGGCTCTAACATCACTTGGAGGGAGCTGGAGCTGCTGGGAAGCAGAACGTGGGGAGCGCTGAGTGTCAGAGCCCGTTGCTTGTGGTTTGCATGTGGGTGCCAGGCTGTGCGGAGAGCCGGGCTGGGGGTCAGGAGATGCCGGCCAGGCAGCGAGCTGGTTGAACTGGGCTCTGAGCTGTCATCAAGCGGCATCTCCCCCGCCCCCGTGCCGCCGGTTTCCCCGGTGCCGGGGCAGGAGCGAGCGGGTAGTAACTCCCCGGCGAGGTGCGGCGCTTGGTCAGCTCTGCCCGGGGCTGTCCGGGCGCTGCCGCACGGGCCTCGCTCGCGTCCCGCCGTTGCCACGGGAACGTGTGTGTCCGGTGCTTCATTGCCAGCGGCAGCAGCCCGGCTGGCAGCCACGCTCCGGCGTGTGAGTGTCCCCAGGCCCCCCCGGGAGCGGGAGGGGGGGATAGCGGTGCCCAAGCCCGTGTTTTTGGGGCGGGGGCCGCGTTCCGGAGGTGCGGCCTCGGGAGGGGCGGGAGCGGGCGGAGCGCCGGGGCTGGGGGCTGGAGCGGTTCGGGTGCCTGGCACAGCGTGCCCGGTGGGGGGGTGTTGGGTGTGAGCTGCGTCCCGCCCGAACTGTGTCAGGCCCTGGTGCTCACCCTCCTGCCGGGGAGGCTTCCCTGCAAGGAGGCGCTGTGTTTGGGAGGGAGGGAGGGCGGGATTTCAGGGGAGGGGCTGCCTAAGGAGCGAAGGGGGGGCTCTGGTGCCGGGCTAGAGGAGGCGGCAGCGTTTTGTGTCGGGGCCTGTCCCCTCCAGCTGTCCCGCTGTGCTCCCCATCAGAGCAGACTTCCCAGGCCAAGGTCTGCCCCCCCATGGGATGCAGCTGTGGCCGCATCCAGGCCCTGGGGCAGGAGTGGAGGGGATGGAGGCTGATAGCAGAGCTCTGTGGGTGACAGCAGTGGTCAGGATGTGGACACAGCACAGCTGTGCACGGTGAATTGATGCCGCAGAAGCTGGGATGTGGTTCAGAAAGGGAGAGAGGATGGCTTTTAGGGGTGCTGGCAGTGCCCCATGTTCCAGCTTGGGTGTGTGGTTCAAGGGTAGATGACCAAATCCTTGTGTGGCAGCAGAGCCGTGGCTGCTGTGCACATGCCTGAAGCCCCTGGGCAGCACGGACTTGTTCGCCTCGTGCTTTTAGCTGCAGGCTGCTGTGGGTCCAAGCGTTTGCTTTGGGTAGGGTATGATACTGCCCATGGAAACAGCCTGATAGCCTGTGTCTGCCTATGAGTTCCATGAGCTTTGGCTCAGATCTTGACAGGAGCCACTACAGAATGGCAGCGCTTCGCTGTGTGTGATGGAGATGGAGAGGTGGTTGTCAGGCTGGCGACTGGGCCATGGACCTAAAAGCCGGCCATGGAGCGGTCAACCCGCATTCCTTGTGGGGGGGGGTGCTGGAGAAGAACTGCTGTTAGGATCAAGTCTTTAGCAGCCCTGCCTGCACAGACGTGGTGTTCATGTTTGAGCTCATTGCTGTTGTTCCTTTAATGGCTTCATGGTTTTCTTTCTGCTGTTACAGCCTCGAATGCCTGTAGAGAGCCTCGAGTGTGAGTGTTAATAGGTGAAAATTAGGGCCCTTGTTCTCCCGGGAGAAATGCTCTTGGGGGCTGTGGGAATTTCATGCCTGGAAGGAGTCACATTTGCTGGATAATTTCTGTAGCTCAAACCAACCGACTGAGCCTGGAGACTCTAGTTCTTCATCAGAGCATTGAACTCTGTGCTGCGTTAGTTAGAAACACAGCAAAGCTCCTGGCACGGAGGGTGGGCGTTGGGCTGGCGAAGTGGGAAGGGATCTGGTCTGATCTTGTTCACGCTCGGGGCAGCCGCGGTCCCTGGGCTGGAGGTTGGTGTAATAACCCTGAGCAGGTGATAAGGTCGGGCACAAAGTCGCCTGGGGTCAGCTCCTCTTCCTGGATTTTCAAAGTCCCATTGTTGCTCCTTCCAGATTAGCTGAGACATGGCTACCAAAAACGTTCGTCGATCTAGTGAGCTTTCTACAATATTACAACGGAGAGTAGTAACAGCTCCAAAGAAGAAGTATGTAAATGTAAGTACCTGCTGTGGCCAGATAGGAGCTGTGGTAAGGCTGGAAACCTGCCCTGTGTCCCTCCTCTGCCTGCCCCTCCTGTTTAGCCACACTGTGAAGGTACACACCACCACCCCATCTCTTTGCTGCCATACTTGTGTTGGAGGTGGCCATCAAGGTGCAGTGGGAGATGGAATGTGGGCTGAAAGTCCAGAGTCTTGTCTGAATGTGCTGCTGGAACCCAGTTAATGGGATGTCCTGGGCAGTGCACTGGAGTAGCTGAAGCATTGGGGTGCTTCTACCCATCCTCTTGGTGAGGGCAGCAGTATCTTCTGTCACGGAAGCATCCTTGCAGGCGCTGCTCTGACCATCCCTGCCCTCCCAGCAGCTGGGGCTGTGGTGGGGCTGCTCAGACTCTGCCTGAAGACTTGAGAGACGTGTCCAGTCCCAGCTAGAATGGGGTCCAAACCAGTTCTGTCATGAGTGTCATCCTGGGTTGAGCGCAGATCCAGCCCTTGAAGCAGCTGTGGAGTTGGGGCAGTTCCTCCTCCCCATCCATGAACGTGGGGCAGTTCCTCCTCCCCATCCATGAATGTGCCTTTTGCTGGCCAAGGCTCCCTTTACTGGAGATAACCTCATGGAGGAGGTATCTCTGTATGCTTCTGTGGAGAGGGCTGTGAGGCCAGAACAGAGAGAAAACAAGGGCTAATTAAAAAGATAACTAAAGCTTGGACCCAGCACAGCGCTACTTTTCTGCTCTCCTGCGATTCAGCCGGCAGTGACATCTCCACACGCCGGCTGGTTGTGAGCATTGTGCGAGGATGGAGTTAGGGGGTTTCTGATGACTCCTCCCCACTCCTATCAAAGGTCACTGCCTGAATCCTGCAAAGCTAAAGGGGAAACAAATGCCCAAAGAGCAGAAATCCTCAAACGTGTCACATGAGAGGACGAAGGAGAAGCGCAGGGGACAGAGCCGCTTGGTTAGAGCGCGTGTTCCGCTCTCCATCATTCATTGACTGATGTTAAATATTTCAGCGGGGAACTTTGGGGACTTCTAGGACTGTCCTAGTGGCTGTGGTGACAAATGGTTTATCAGTGGTGCTTGAACAAGAAAAGCCTTTCTGAAGAGAGGTGTTTCTGCAGCTCTTGTTGGTGTTTTGTGTTTCAGGGGACACCCTCTGCCTTCCTGGAGATGTCTGTCCCCAAGGCAGAGAGGCTGGCCAGCACCCGGGAGATGAGGCGGCCCCGGATTCTGCCGCCTCTAGACACGAGTGAAATCTCCCGTCATGAGGTAGACCTTTTCCTGCCCTTTTCCTTGCCGTTTGATGTGATGTTTGAAGGAGGTGTGTGCTGGTGGCAGGCTTGCCCCCAGCTTCTCTAAATACCTCGGTGACAAGGTCCTGCTGTCCTTTGAAACGGCTGCTGCTGGTCGAGTTCCTTCTGTTGGGGAAAAGGGAAAACATATTTCCCCCCGGGACGATGTTGAAGCAACATCTGGTGCTAAGCCAGGATTAATAACCCCCGACCAAGTTCTGCTGGAGTTGAGTTGCTATCACCAAAGGGATGGTACTGGAGGAAGGCTGGGGTGGGACACAAGGGCAGGAGCTTGCCATTTTCCATCCTCCCTCTGAACTAACCTCCTGCTTCCTTGCTTGGTGTAGTCACAGCAAACCCTCAGGGCCGTGACACCCTCAGCAGTGGCAGAGTCGACCTTGGAAGGCCGTAGACCCTGTGGTACCTGCTCAGGGCTTAATGAAGCCGATTTGTTAATGCTTTGGCTTGGAAGGAGGAGCGTGAGCCTTCAGAAGGGTGTGAGGGCTGCAGGCTTCAGGGTCTTGCCAGGGAAGTCCCCCTGGGCAGAGTGGGGGGGATGTGTTTTATCTGGAGTAACACTTGCTTGGATGGGTGCTTAAAGCTGCTGCTTCTGCAGGACCACTGGGTATGACACCGCCCAGACAGGGGGTTACTGGGGGGGACAGTGAGAGACCCTTAAGGAACGGGTGAGGGATTGCCTGGGACAGCATGGGAGGTTGGGAACGTGTCAGATGAGTGCAGGCAGAACTGGCAGTGAGCTGCAGCTACCAGCTGCAGTGTCACCATGGTGTCTGGGGGCAAGTGGGAGACCTGCCTCTGTCTTTCGGGTGGGCACAGTGCAGCTGGAAGAGGGGAGACAAGGCTGGGGAGGACTTATCTCTGAGGAATGCCTCTGCTCCCTGAGGGTTTGCGGCTGGTGCCTGTTGTCAGCCATGCTTCTGCAGCAGGATTAAATAACACTGCACTAGCAGAATAGGGTAAAGAATCTGTTTAAAGCTCATGGGAGAAGGAAATACCCAGTGGAGTCTTGCTCAAGGTGCTCAGTAATGCTGAGAACGAAGCAGAACCTCGTCACCACCCAGCGCTCGCAACACTTGGCTCTTCTCTAGCTGCTGTGTTGCTTTCCTTTCGGCCTTACCTCCTCCGGTGCTGCTGTTCTCGCTGGTTTCTAGGCTCTGCATCGAAGATGATGTTTGGGGATGTGTGGGACACAGAGTAAAGATCATCCCAGAATTGTTTCCTGCGGTGTCTCGTGTAAATTCTCAGGTTTCCCTTGCTCTGTGGGTGCTGGTGGCTCTCACAGAGCGTGCTCTGGAGCTGTGTGACCACACCAGCCACAGGGTTCTGCTGCAGATCAGCACTGCCTTGCGTTTTAGAGAAGGAAACCTGGAGAAAGACCCAAAAGAGCTTCTTAGCTTGAGCCTGTTCAGCGTGGGGCTCTCATCTGTGAATCTTTGTCCCAGCCCCTGAATCTCTCTCTCCTCTCTTTCATCTCCAGTCCTCAGCAGTGGACGTGGACCAGAGCTTAATTCGGCCTTTCCCATCAGAGGTGGTGTTTAAGAACTACACCCCCCATGAGGTCTGCAAAGCGACGCTGGTTCTGAGGAACTGTGACAAGGTGAGCGCTGGGACACGGAGCTTTAGGACTGTGCTGGAAGATACCAGTGTAATTCCTGTGGTGTACAGCAGAGCGGGTTAGGCAGCACACCCAGAATCAGATGTCTCACCACCTTGGTTTTACAAGATGGTGGAAACCTTCCCATTCCTCCCCAGAGTCTGATGGGACCTGACTCAAAGGAGCTTTCCTAGTCAGCATCCTTCCTCTTGGGAGCTCCAGACTGGTGGCTGTATGGTCCTTACCTTGCAGACCTCAGGGTGGACAATGTCCTGGTGGGTCCTTGGTTACCCTTGGTTTCTGTCTGGGCACCTCCACCTCTTGTAGCCTGTTTGGCTGCCTCTGTGCAGCTTGCTGTCAAAGCGCAGGGGCTGAGGCTTCTCTGCTTGATGCCTGAATAAGTTACAGTTAGCAGCGTTAGCACTCCAGGAAAGGGGCTTTGAAACAGCAGCAGAAAGCCACTGGCTTAGCAGAAGCAGTGGGAGACCTTTAGGTGCTGCTTGAAGCTCCTGCAAAGCTTAATTGGGTTCCGCTCGGGGTCTCCTCGGACGACGTGACGCTCTGCGTTCCCTTTGGAGAGCCCCAGCGCATCCAGAGTTAGGTGCTCCTGAAGGTCTCTGCCTTTCCTTGGATACAAACCCCAACCTGGCATCGGGGGGTGATTTCCCCAGGAAGTTGGGAAGGGAAAAGTGGAGAAGTGTAGGAGCTCAAGGTGCTTTGGAAAGGTGGTTAAGGAAGGATGTCAGCAGGGCACGGCCAAGGCTGCTCTTCTCGTGTTTCCACAAGTGCCAAGATGGCAGTTTCATGTCTTTCCCACAGGTTCCTCGGCTGGTGAAGGTCACTCTGGAGGACTCACCTTATTTCAAGTTGGTCAAGCCCAAGGGTGTGTCCTGCACTGTAGCAGTTGGACTGGCTTTGACCTACCGTGTCCTTTTTACCCCTGAGGAGAACAAGGTGAGACTGGAGGTCCCAGGAGGTTGGTGCCTTCAGGGGAACGTACAGGGCTAGGTTCAGAACAGGGCATCGGGTGGGGGTTTGGAGGAACTGTTGGTTTCACAGGGTTGTGCCGGATCTAGAACTGTGGGAAGTGTTTTTTTCCCATGGGGAAGGTCATAGGCTGTAGGCTCTTAGACAATTCAGACTGTTTTTATCCTTCAGTGTTGGCATGTTTAACGTCTGCTGACTTCAGAGACAAAAGAATCTACTTCTTGTGGTGGGTTGGCCGCTCAAGGTGTTGGTTTCTAGTATCTGCCCATTGCTGTGTAATTACAGGTTTGCTCCAGTAACTAGAAATACAAAAGTCTGTTTAAAAGCAGCCTGTTATTCAGAGGATCTGAGACAAGGACCTTTGAAACCTGGTGTCACCTTTGTGTGTGTCATGTTGGACACAGTAGTGAGACAGCTGAACATCACCTCTAAAGCTCCTCCAGTGCTCTAGGCTGTGGTCAGGCAGTCTGCAGCTACTCACGGCGTGGTACTTCTGTAGATGACAGAGACATCAGCCTGAAAGAGCGTGTGCAGGCAAGGTTAGGGCATCTAACTCCACCGTCCATCTGGAGATGGAGCTGTTCAACCTGGCAGTGAAATGATTTTGGTGGCTTAATTCACCTTCCTGCTGCTGCCCCCCAGCCGGCCGGGGGCGGGGGACAGGGCAATGGCTGTCTGGCTCCTTGCTGAACCAGCCCAGGGCTGGGAATAACATGCTTGGCTCTGGTGGGGCTGTCCCCATGCCTCCCGCTTGAGGGCCTGAGAGCACCAGCTTCAGGAAGGCACCCAGTCACTTCTAGAAACTTCAGAGGCGTTAGCAAGGCATCGTCTGTGCCACAGTGTGCAGCAGAGAGAGCAGAGCTGTCCCCTGCCTCCCCCAGGGTTGGGCTGAGGTGAAAGGGAAGTCAGAGGTTAGATGTGCAGCGAGAGCTCTCAGGGCCTGGGAGGAGCTGGAAGAGGCTGCGCCGAGGGCAGGGCTGGAATTGTTGGTGCCCTTCAGTACCTGTCAGGAATCTCTCAGGAATAGCTTGGGTATGGAGCAGAGCCGGCTCGGCGCTGGGGAGGTGGATCAGCTTTCGGAGGGTGGGTGTCCCCAGCCTTGTCCTTGAGATGCTGTGGAAAGGGATGGGAAATCTCTGCCTCCCCTGATGTTAAAACAGTCATCTTGGTAAGGAGTTGTGAGGGCCTGGGACAGGCTGCCAGGGAGGGGCTTGAGTCACGGTCCCTGGGTGTGTTTGAAAAAAGGGCAGATCAGGTACTTAGGGATATGGTTTAGCACAGGACAGGAAGAGTTGGACTCGATGATCTTAAAGGTCTTCTCCAACCTTGTGATTCTGTGATTTCACCAATGGCTGGTGGACAAGTCCATCCAACAGTGTACCTGAGCATCCCCCACCAAGCTTCAAGTGGGGTCACTGGGATGGAGTTGGTGCCGCGGCATAACCGGGTGCGGAGCGGTGCTGGAAGCAGGTCCTTGATCTGCTGCAATCCCTTCCGTGGGATTACTCTGTTCTGGTGCTTCGGCATCAAGCTATCAGGTGACTTGGTCTGGTTCTGCCAGCTCACTGAGGAGGCAGCTGGATCAGCAGGGGGGTTTCCTCTCTGCAGGGTACCAGCCCTGTCCCAGTGGTGCTGCTGGAGGGAAAGGTCGTTACAGAAAGAAGTGCTGTTCCATTCCCAAAGGCTCCTGTTAGTGGTGGGAAGCAGCGGTTTTCCTTCCGCCGGGGACTGAACGTACCGTGATTTGTTCCTTCCCCTCAGGATTACTCCCACCAGATCACCTGTGTCACAAACAGGGGACAGTTCATTGTGCCGATCCGAGCTATTGGTGCCCGGGCGGTCCTGGACTTCCCCCTCCACCTGAACTTCTCCACCTGTCCAGTCAAGTACAGCAGCCAGAAGACTCTGCTGGTTCGTAATGTTGGTAACCGGGAGGCCCGCTACTCCATCAGCACTCAGAGGTAAGGGACCTCACTTCATTTGCCCAACAAAAGGTGTGTGTGGGGTTTTCTTCTAGAGCTCTAGAGCAGCAAGTTTCACTGCCAGGAGCTTGCTCTGACATGGGCTTCCCCCAGAGTCACAGTGTCCTTCAGGTGTCTCCAGGCACTCCAGCGTGGGGTCCTCCACAGCTATAGATGGGATCTCTGCTCCCTGCCATCCATGAGCTGCAGGGGGACAGCCTGCTTCAGCATGGTCTTCTCCACAGGCTGCAGGGGAATCTTTCTCTGTGGTGCCTGAAACACCTCATCATCCCTCCCTGCTCCTTCTTCCCTGGCCTTGGTGTCTGCACAGTTCCTCACATCTTCTCACTCCTGTCTCTGGGGGCAAAAAGCAGCTTCTTGGTGTTTTTTTTCCCTCTGTGATTCTGAGGCACTGTGACCATCCCTGATGGGCTTGGCCTTGGTCAGCAGCGACTCCAGACTTGAGCTGGCTGGTGTTTGCTCTGTGGGGCTTTAGAGAGCTTCTGGCTGCTTCTTGCAGAAGCCACCCCTGCAGATCTCCCCCTTCTCCACCAGAACCCAGCCATGCAAAGCCACAACACAGGTACAGGCACATGTGAGAGAGGAGGAGGACAGCAGTGGGGTAGAAGGGAATGAGAGATGCGTCTGAGCATGTAGAGGCCAGCTGATGGGCCTGTATCCTCTATGTTTTATCTGTGCAGGTTGAACTTCTGGTTTAGTTGATGCAACTTCTCTTTTCTGGCCTGAGCAAACTCAGGCTCTTGCCCATTGACAAACCAGCTCAGGTGCCACCGTTCCCCAATCTGCTGTCCTGCTTGTGCCACTTGTCTTTGCCTCCCCTCTCTGGGTTCCCTTCCCTGGCACCAAGCGTAGAACTTTCTGCTCTCCCCATTAGGGTGCTTTTGCAGCCCATCTCCCATCCTTAACTGTTCCTCACAGTACTGAGAGCTCAGCTCGTGCATCTGGTCACATCCTGGTGATGTTCCCTGCCCGGTCGTTTGTGCGAGGACTTGGCTGTTTTCTGTTCTGCTTTTTGCTCCAGAGAGGAGCTCGTAAGTGAATCTGTGGGGCCAATTCAGCATCTTCGATAGCTTCCAGAAAACGTGGTCGCATTTTGGCCATGATTTGACTGCTTTTTCATGAAAAAACCCAGCCAGCCACCTCAGCACTGCCCATGCTTCAGTGTGCTCTGTGCCTGCCCTCCCTGAGCAGGGCCGTGCCCAGCCCCTAACCGCAGCACTTGGGAATAAAAATCCCAAGAGGATAAATCCAGTAAGTCTCTTCCCATTGCTCTTGTGGTTCAGGCAGGAGAATGAGTTTCTTCTCCGTGACATTGGCAGAGAGAAATGTCATTCCAATAGGTTTAAGATGAAAATGGTGTCTGGGAGCAGACAAGGCGCAGCGCTGCCTTTTCCTGCGGCGATGGACGTTGTGCTCTGCCGTGCTCCAGGGACAGAGAGGGTCGGTCTGGGATTAGATGCCTCTAGGAGTGTCCCCACCCAGCTCGGAAAGCTCGGGAGATGATCCTCCAAGGCAGAGCGCTCAGGGATCCCCTGTGGTACCCATACACTACAGGGAGGTGTGGGGATGCACAAAGACCACCCGAGGTTCTGAAATTAGGGCTGAGGTGCAGGAAAAGGGGGGAAGGGAAGGTTGGGCTTGGGAGGTGCTGAGTGTACCTGGGATTTTTCAGTGCAGTCTGGGATGCTTTGTCCTGAGGGACTGGGTTTGCTGGGATGGTTATGCTGCTTGACTTTGGCTGTTCTACTGCTGCCAAAAAGTAGCATGTGCAAAGGTTAAGCCTTTGGGTTTGGTGGGGTTTTCCCTGCTGTAGGTCTGGGTGGACAGGGTGGGGCATTTCAGTCCCCAGTAACTTTGCTGTCTGCCTTGGGGCTGGAGGTAGCTTTTAATGCACTAGGTTCTCCCAAAGTCAACTGGTTTTATGATGCCAATTAAGGCAGCAGTAGACCAAAGAAAGCTTGGCTGTTAGAAGATGAAGGTAGCCCGGGACTCGCAGTATAGTGCAGCCTCCTTGCACGCTGCGTTTACTGAGCATGTGGGTGCAGGAGAGAAGCCACTGTGGTGCTTTGAGGGCCTGTGTCACAGCCTTGCCAGCTTCTGTCACTTGTCAGCTGCCTTTGTGCATTATGTCAGGAGTATGCTGGCCCTTGGTATCCTCGTGGGACATAACTTGAGCCCAACTCTGTCAAGATGGGGAAGCTTGACCCCTGGTGAGAGTAAGCAAGCCCTAAATAGCAAGGTAGATAATTATCAGAGTGCTTACAGGTCTAGTGTTGCTCTCTTGCTGAAGGGCCGTAATGGGCAAGATCTCAGCAGGTCCTGGTGTGAAGGGGACTCCTGGGTTGGTGTGCCTAGATGAGGGTATAGGAGCTGGGGACTGCAAGGTGCCGCTGGGAGATCAGGACCTGCAAAACTTCAGACATTGTGCAACAAAGCAAGCGGAGAGCTGGATGTAGTAAAAGCATGCCAGAAGAAAAGGAGCTATTAACCCCCCCTCCAAACCTTCTCTCCTGTCTTTCAGGAGTAGCAGGTTTCTAGGTGGCAGAAAAAACCCTGATTCCCAGGGACATCAGGGTCAAGCTGTGCATGCAAACACCTCTTACCAGCTCTGGGCTCTTCAAAACCCATTCTCTGATGGTATGGTCCGGACTGGAGCCTGGCTGCAGAATCTGGGGGGCATGAAGTCATTTCATACCCTCGGGTCTTCGGAGAGTGAGGGTCACCAGCTGTGTTTCTGACCCCCTGTGTTCTGGGTTGCTGCTGCCAGCTGCTTGTTTGCTCCTCACACAAGCGAGCTGCCGGGAACTAGACTGCAAAAGAGCCCCCAGAGCTCCCACCACAGTCCTGATGAGTGTGTGTGTCTCTGTTGCAGCCCTTTCTCTGTTGATCGCTCCATCGGTACACTCGGCATCGGTGAGGCCATGCAAGTAACAGTGGACTTCCACCCGCTGAAGACTGGCAATCATTCTGGTTCCCTGCTAGTTCACTATGACACAGGTGAGTGTCCTATCTGCAGGTCTGCGTCCTTCAAAGCAGAACAAGGCTGAACTTCCTTTGCAATCTACTTGGATTTGGTCCTGTAAGCGTAACGTGTGTGTGTGTGGGGGGAAGCTCTTGTCTGCATCGCATCCTGCCATGGGCTGTTGCTTTGCTCCTTCCTGTGCCACCTTCTTTTCTGGCCCACACCCTGCAGGCATCTTTGGGGGGGATCAGTGAGAGACTGGGAGAGACTTGACACTTGTGGTGGGCCTGGAGGAGACGCCGTGTGAGCTGTGGCTGAGGTGGGACTCCCCTGGGAATGAGGGGTAATAAAAGCTGTAGCCCTTTCTTCTGTGACCTGAGGCTCGCTGCGTTCTTCGTACTTCCATCGGCAAGTGAGAGGAGTAAAGAGTCCCCTGTGCTTTCTTCCAGGTGAAAACATGAAAACAAACCTTTATGGAGTGGCTGTAGACGTCAACATCTGGCTGGATGAGGAGCCTATGAGCATTGAGAAGACCTACCTCACGCTGTCGAAGCGCAGATGCGTGGCCATCCACAACCGCAGTGACATCATCGCCCGCTTCCAGTGGAAGGCTTGTGGCACGCAGGAGGAGGAGGATCAGCGGGAGAGAAGGTCCGTTTCAAAGATGCCTTTGGTTAGGTACCCTGCCCAAGGGGAACGCTACCGTCTGGCCTCGAGGGGGGTTGGTGCTTTTAGGACAAGTCAGCCATCCACAGCATCAGGGTGGGTGTCCCTGGGCTTTAGGGTGATGGAGCTCGGTGCTTCCCATCCCAGTTCCATTCACCCTCTGGCTGAGGGTGATGTTTTGGGGAGGAAAGCTTGATTGCAGTGAGTGGATTTCCTCTGAGAGCGAGCTCTGGTGTTTGTGGGAGCTGCAGACTGCTGAGAGCCAGTGGCTCCTGGGCTGCAGAGAGTCTGTGAAGCTTCATTGGCCCAGGAGGATGAGGCCATCTCCTGAATAGGTTCGGGCTGTCCAGGTTTCCAGCACGGGGTGTTTCTGCCCTTCCTTCGAGCCTGGGGAGAGTTTGGAGGTGGAAGGGTCTGCAGAGAAGGAAGGTAGGGCAGCATGGGACTTGGAAGTGCATTTGGGCTTCAGAACCCTCTGTCTTCATGGTGGTGAGAGATGGGGCTGGATCTTCAAAGGATGTCTTTGGGGAAGCTTTGAAAGGCCTCTCTCAGGTGGCAGAGACACACTCAGAGCCCGGGAGGTGGAATGAGGGGTGGGAGATTGCACTTGAAAGCTTGGGTGATTTGGGAATCCTTGTGTGACTTCTCAGAGTGGGGTGGATGTAGGAGGTAGCGTGACCGTGGAGCTGATGAGGAAACTGCCACAAACTGGAGGCTTTGTGAGGGCTTCTGAGCAAATAAAAATAAAGGTCAAGGGAATTAGGTCAGAAATGCCTTGAAGGCCAAAAGTAGTTTTCCACTGTTACCTATTTTTAATTGCGCAGTGTGTGACTTGTGTGTGAGCTCAGTGTGTTAAAAGAAAACCTCATGACCTCCTTTTGGTAAAGGAATAGTCCAGGGAAGTGCCACCTCTCCCCACCTGCCTGTCTCAGACTGGGCCCTGAGTGATGCTCTGCCCCTCAGAAGCCTTATTTTTCCCCAATTACGTTTGATCTCCTGCCAGCTTGTGTCCTAGACACTTCCCAGGATGTTTGGGGATGGTCGTAGCTCCAGGGCCGCTGAGCTGCTGTCAGAGGAGCTGTTGAGGTCTTGGATCAGGGAGGATGTTTTCATGGGAGAAAGCAACACAGGACCCCAGTTTGTGCCCCAAGAAGACCTGGGTCATTGGAAGCTCTATCCAGGGGGTTGTCCTGCAGGACTCTCTGGGGTGTAAGGGTGGAATTACTGTCTGCTGATGGAGGTTGAGTTGAGGGTCGCTCATCTCGGGCTGGCAGCCCCCGCTAAACGCGCAGCGTTGCAGGTCAGCCGTGGAGGAACGTCTGCCCTTGCGCTCTACGGGGAGCTGGCCAACGCAAGGAGTTTTGGTGCTGGTGAGGGCACTCGCCCCAGGCTCTGTCTGTGTGCAGCCAGGAACGGCCAGGACTGCGTTTCCTTTCCAGTTGTGTTTGAATTGAGCCGGGTGACGATCGCCGTGGGGTTTCTACCCCGCGGCCTCGATGTGCTGCATACGGAGCCGTCTGCTTCCCCCCTCCCTGAGTTGTCAGCTGCTGGTTCCTCGTGGCTGGGGGACTGGAGTGTGAAGGGGGACAGCAGTGCACCCGCTCGGAAGTTCTGCTCCCTTCCCATCTCTGGCTTGTCATCCTTCAACTCCGGGATGATTTTGGCAACTACTCCCAAGTGAGGGAGAGATTAACTGTGTCAGAGCTCTGAGGAGAAGGGGAAACGGAAAAAACCAGGTGGTTCAGGGCCAGGCTGAAGGGTTTGGGCTCAGAGGTGCCAGTCCTGACGTCTTCATCAGGGGATGTTAGGCTTCCTTTCTCATGGTCTCTGTATTTCTGCTCCTACCCACTGATTTCACTGGGATGCTGTGGTGCCTGAATCCCGGAGCCCTGGGATCCTCTGGTGGAGGCGGGGTGGGGAGCAGAGGGGATGTGGTTGTTCCTTACACCTGAGGGTCTGAAAGGGAAGAGAAGACAGTGATGCTGGGAACCTGCAGCCCAGACCAGGGAGCTGCTGCCCTGCCTGGTGATGCGCTGCCCTGGTGCTTCTCATCCTCCTCTGCCTCCCCTGAGCATCCTGGGGGTAGGAGAAGCCAGTTGAGGATGGAGGTGGATTCCCCATCAGTTGTGGGAGCAGCTTTGAGCTAGGTCGCTCTCCTGAGGGCTGCTCACTTGTGTAAGAGCCCAGGATGCAAGATCACCTTTCCCGCCTCCTCTCCCGCAGCATCCCCGACCAGAGTGCCAAGGTGCAAGGAGAATCCCTGCTTTTCTCCGACGGGATCTTCAGCATTGAGCCAGCGGTAAGTGACAGCTTTGAAAGCTCCCTTTCTCTTCTTCCTCCTCCTCTTCCTCCCTGAATGAGGTCACTCAGCAGATCCCTGCTTGATGTGCTTGGAGGAAACATTGGGTTTCTGGTGGGGCCGGGAGAGCTGGTGGCAAAAAGCGTTTCCCAACTCGTGATGGGCACCGAGAGCCTAAAGCTGGGCTTTGCTCCCAGGGCTATAAATGAAGAGCTGCCTAAGTGTCCTGAGCACGTTCAGAGGGATGTAGCCTTATATGTAAAGGCACACCTTGCACAGGGTTAACGCAGGGTGTGGGACCGTGTCAGTTGGGATGCTGACCCGAAGAGCGAAGCGCTCCTCTGTGGGAAGGAGGGCAAATTCAGCCCCTGTTTAATCACAGAAATACCAGTCCTCACCTACCCTGGGCTTGTGCCAGCCCTGAACCTCTGTTCTGGTGCCATCAGGAGCTTGCACGTGAGACCAGCAGGTTCAGGCAGGCTTTTTGACCTCTGTCACACCTAGGTACAGCAGCGTGCTTAGTTATCTTGCTCTTCCATTTAAGCGAGCCAAAGCTCGTGGTTTAATCCCCCCCCGAGCCCCAACTCCGAGGGTGTGCCTGGTCTGGCATGAGAAAAGGTGAAGCTGCTTTGTTTTAGGGAGGGGGATGGTGTTTTCTTATCACCCGTGTAAGGTTGGGAGTCACCAATGCAGAGCTGCAGTTTCACACCAGTGCAGCTGGGGGCAGCATGATGTGACCAAGAGATCATGTCAGAGCAGTAGGGAGCTTGTAGAGAGTGGGACCTGATCAGCCGGGCGTTTGGAGCATCCTGCGCTGCACCAGAGCTGGTTGTGGGGTGTCACCCAGGGCTCCTGCTTAGTGACAGTAGGACTAGGCCTCCACAACGGGCTTAACGCGCTCCTGAGGGGCATTAAGGTGAGGCCCAGAAATCCATCTGCCCACAGAACCGAGTCCTGGTACTTCCCATAGTGACGAGTGGATGTGAAGAGTAGCCAGGTCCTTTGGAGTGGACACCTCTCCTAGACATCTGCACTGATGTTACGGAGTTTGCTCCAGGGCTGACTACAAGTGGGCTACTACCTGATTGTCCCCCCTTGTGTCTCTGCCAGCATCAGCAACCTTTTGATTTCCATGAATTCTGTTCTTTATGGAACAATCAATTTTGCTCCAGAGTTTTGCTCGTGTCTGTCTGCTCCCCCGACATGGGGCTGTCTGGATGTCAAACCATAGTAAAGATTTTCTCCTTTATCAACTGGAGAATCTAAAATTCCACTGACTTCCATTAGCCTTCTCTCTGGTGATGAGCCTTTAGCTCAGGCAGAGACACTTCTTGCTACCTGAATGTGCTGGAGAGGCTCCCTAAAAGCTGGGATAGACCTTTCAGGCCAAAAGTGGCTTCTCTCTTCCCACCTGTCGCCCGTGGTGCCTGAGAGCACCCTGCAGAAATAATCAACCCCTTGTGACAAGTGGCTAGAGGAAATCCTTGCTTGCAGGAGTTAGGAAGCTGATGGAGGGCTGGTAGTCTGGGAAAGGCTTTGTGGGGTTTGGGCAGGCATCTAGGGAAGAACAACCCCAGGTAGCAGTATAGGTTTGGGACTGGCCTGTTGAGGAGCTGCGTAGGTGAGAGGGACCTGGGGGTCCTGGGGGACAGCAATATGAGCATGACCAGCAATGTGCCCTCGTGGCTAAGAAGGCCAATGGCATCCTGGGGTGTATTAGAAGGGGGGTGGTTAGGAGGTCAAGAGAGGTCCTTCTCTCCCTCTACTCTGCCCTGGTGATACCATGCCTGGAATGTTGTGTCCAGTTCTGGGCTCCTCAGCTCAAGAAGGAGATAGAACTCCTTGGAAGAGCCCAGCACAGGGCTACAGAGATGATGAAGTGGAACCCCTTCCTTATGAGGAGAGGCTGAGGAAGCTGGGCCTCTGTAGCCTGGAGAAGAGGAGACTGAGGGGTGACCTCATTAGTGTCTATAAATATGCAAAGGGCGAGAGTCAGGAGGCTGGAGCCAGGCTCTGCTCAGGGATGGCAGTGACAGGACAAGGGGCAGCGGGTGCAGCTGGAGCAGAGGAAGTTCCATGGGAATGTCAGGAGGAACTTTGTCACTGTGAGGGTGATGGAGCCCTGGGACAGGCTGCCCAGAGAGGCTGGGGAGTCTCCTTCTCTAGAGACACTGAAGCCCCCCTGGATGCGTTCCTGTGGGATTGACTCTGGGTGAGCCTGCTCTGGCAGGGGGTGGGACTGGATGAGCTTTCGAGGTCCCTTCCAGCTCCTGACGGTCTGTGAGTCCGTGACTGGCCGGCACCTCTGAAGCGATCCTGCTGGACTCGCTGGAGTGTGAGCCGGGCTGGTTGCTCCGTTATAGCCCAAATTTAACAAAATGCCTCTCCCAGGTGCCAGTAAAGGTCAGGGACTGGGAAAGTTTTTCATAGCTGCTTCCAAACTCCCTTATAAATATTGTTGATCAGTGTTACTGGCTCTTTGCTCTTCCCTGGTGCTCTGAATATCGGCTCGTGGGGCCACGGATGGAACGAAGGGATGTGACGTTTGAAGATAAATGGTTTGCTGTCTGCTTCTGTTTTAGGAGGGAGAGATTTGGCCAAATTGTTCGGCTGAAATCAGTGTGACCTTTAAGCCTCGAGAAGCCAGAGTGTATCAACAAAAGTTCTACTGCGACATCTCAGGTACGGCTCCTCTCCCCTCCTGCTCTTTCCTGTGGTGGGGAGGAGCCTGGCTGAGGTATCATGGTGGGAATTTGGGGAGTTGCTTCTCCCTAGACATCCTAAAGCCCTGTGGTGGTTAGATGCTGCTGCAGGTGGCGAGCCCTGGAGCACCCAGGTGTGGAGCTGTATGTTGGGTGCAGGTGGTGCTGAGCTGCATGAGTATAAACAGCAGATTTTTGTCTTGGGTTGTGTTTTCCTGAGCTTTACACCTTCCTTGAGTGGATTTCAAAGCTCATCTTAGCACATGGGACGAGATTCAGAGGTGGCCTTGGAAACTCAGCATCACCCCAAATCCTGTGTTCAGTTTGGGCACCTGACTCCAAGAAGGACATGGAGGTCCTGGAGCATGTCTAGAGAAGGGCAGTGGGGCTGGGGAAGGGGCTGGAGGGCAAATCCTCTGAGGAGCGGCTGAGGGAGCTGGGGGCGTTCAGCCTGGAGAAGAGGAGGCTGAGGGGAGACGTTATTGCTCTCTCTAGCTCCCTGAAAGGAGGCTGTGGGGAGCTGGGGCTCAGCCTCTTCTCACAGCTAAGTAGCGACAGGACGAGAGGGAATGGCTGCAAGTTGTGCCAGGGGAGGTTCGGGTTAGAAAGGAGGAGAAATTTCTTCTCCGAAAGAGCGGTTGGGCATTGGAAGGGGCTGCCCAGGGAGGTGGTGGAGTCACCGTCCCTCAGGAAAGGTCGGATGAGGTCCTTAGGGACATGGTTTAGTGAGTAATAGAGGTGGTGGGGGGATGGTTGGGCTGGATGATCTTGGAGGTCTTTTCCAGCCTTAATGATTGTGTGATTGTTTCAGGGTGCAAAGTGATGGCTCAATTAGAAAGCAGCCCAAGGAGTTGGTCAGAAAGGAGAAAGCAGCCCAAAGGCATATCTGCCAAGGGAAGGGTCCTGTACCTTTCCCTGGATCTTCCTGGGCTGATCCTTGCCAGCCCCAAGTCAGAGGCTAGAGCCTGGAAAATTCGGGATCAGAGGGAATTGCTGTTCTGACATTGAATTCTCTCCCCAGGCCGTGAGACCAGGCTGCCCCTGTGCATCCAAGGGGAAGGCATAGGGCCTCGGCTGCGCTCCAGCTTTGAGCATCTGGACATCGGGGATGTCTTCATGGGAGCGGCACACAAGTACGAGGTGAGCTGTGAGAGCTAGCAGGGCTTGGGCTGGAGCCTGGTGGCTCCTTGTGGGATTTCTGGCAGCTCAGCAGTTGTGAGCAGGGCAGCTCTGTGCCAGCTGGACAAAGGCAGAGGTTCTATGGAGTTATCACCGCTTTGCCTGGAAAAAACCCAAAGGCAGAACTTGTCCCGTTGTATTTCCTTTGACTTCTGCCTTGCAGGTGTTCATTGTTGAATTAGAAAGCAAATGGATCCTCTCTAAAGGAAATGTCCTGCATTTCCATTTTGCCTTCTGCTGCTGCAGGTGGTGCTGTTTAACAAAGGACTCATCCGAGCTGTCTTCAGCTTGGTTCCTCCAGCTACAGCTCTGGGCTCCTGCTTCACCTTTCTCCCCAGCGAGGGGGAGATTTTGCCAGACAATCTCCAGGTCATCCAGATCTCCTTCAGTTCCACCATCCTGGGGCAGTTCACAGAAGAATTCAAGTTCAATGTGAATGGATCCCCAGATCCCGTGACCTTGACTATCAGGTGAGTGGGGAGGTTACAGGAGCTTGGTGGGCACATCTGGAGTTCTCTCTGGGTAGTCATCTCCCACGTGCCTCATTTTCTGGCGAAGCAGAGAGAAAAAGGTGTTGTGGGAGGTCTTGGCGTGGGGATGCTGGTTTAAGAGCTGAGACCCTTTAACCTTGGCTCCAGTTTGAACCTTGCAACCCAGGAGTGATGACCTTCCTTCCTTCCTACACCCTCAATATACCCTGTTTAACTCTGAAAGACTTGGGTGCCTGTGGGAAGCACCTTGGCCTTCTTGGTGGAGCTTTCCAGGACACTCTTGGCACGGAGTTTGGCAGCAACAGGTTCCTATCGTGACCCTTTAACACCCCAGTGTGATGATCCTGGGGCTCTAAGTGACTACCCATGTTGGGAAAAGTTTAACTGGAGCTTGTACAGGAAAGGTGTGGAGATGCCTGCTGCCCAGGGTGGGTACCAGGAGCTGGTAGCTCCTTCCCCCTTGGGTTGCGGCAGGCGTGTGATGGGCTGTAGATGGGTCTGGGATGGGTCTGTGATGTCCCACGTGAAGGCACAGCAAGGCCAAAAGCACTTTGGAGACCCTTGAGCAACAGGCCAGCCTGGGTGATTTTGTGTTTTATAATCCTGTGTTAAGAATCCACCCAACCTGGGTAGCAGCAGGCTCAGTGTCATCCCTCGCACTCCTGTGTTGGGACAGGGTGTCCTCCCAGCTCCTGTGCAGCGAGTGCTGTGCTGCCTCCTTCCTGCAGCTGGAAAAGCGCCGATGCAGGAGCCTGGGAGCTCTCTGCAGCAAGAACTCAGGCATCATCCCGTGGGCCAGTGCTGGTGCAGAAGAGAATCTGCACCGAGCTGAGGGGGGAAAGAGAAAAGGCTGCTAAGAGAGTCAAAGCTCCTTTCTCAGGCTCTCAGCAGTGGATAAACTTGTCCCAGTGGGTCATAACCATGGGCTGGTGGGATAGTGTGGCGTAGGCAGGCAAGCTGTGGGGCTGGCTGTGCCTTCTCGGCCAGCAGCCTCCTGCTAGATCAAGGTAGCCACGAAATGAAAGGAATCTGCAGTGGGTTTTGCCGGTGAGGCAAGAGAAACAGGTAAAAACAGAACAAGAAGTTTATTGCTTGAAGAGAGAGCGGGGAGTCGGTGTGACCAACTGGAGCTTCAAGACACCCACCCATCCGCTTGAGCTGAGCACCCCACTCCTCGGGAGGCTTTGAGCGCTGGATTTAGTCCCATGCAGAGAACAACTCCCAGTTGGATGTGAGCTAACTGGTGGGACACTGGGCTATGAAGAAGGGAACGAGGATGAGTGTTTGAGCAGTTCTTTGTTATCCTTCCCACTCAGCAAGAACCCCCAAGTCCACTAATGCTGCCATAAGATGTGATCGTTCCCAAAACATCCGCGTTTCCCCCCAGTCCTTGCAAGCTGCACTGTTACCGGCTGTGGGGCACAGAGCTCTGGGTTGGCTCCTTGCCTGGACCTTCTGGGCAGCTGCTTGGGTTTGACTCGAGCCTGGATACCAGCGCGCTCAGGAGGAATGGGAGCCTCCTGTCAAGGCTCGTCCTTGGCACTTTCCCAGTGTGATCCCCACTCATTACCTGGCAAGTGCTGTGATGGATAGCAGGTCTGTGCCCTTCCCTCCATCCCAAGTAAGCTCTTAGGGTTTGTGAGGTTGAGTCTGACCCTCTGAAGTCCTTGTGGAGGAACTTCAGCAGCAGCAGGGATCTCCTGTTGATGGAACTCTGAGAGTTGAGGAAACTCCTGCCAGGTGCCCAAATCGTAGGTGACTGTTCTTTAAATGGGATCCAAACCCAGGGCCTTGAGTGCTTGTTTCTTTGGTGCTTAGAAAGGGATGTTGGAAGTGGGACACCACGGATGAAGGCGTGTCCCTCCTGCGGGATGCTGGGCTCTGTTCGTGTGCGGGACGGGACTAAAGCTGGAAGGCACCATTCGCTGTGCTCCCCGATTTAACTAAGAGGCGGAGCTGGGCTCGGGTGGCATCAGCCATGAGGTGAATTCATGAATGGTGTGTGGCTCCAAGGGCCGATTTCAGGCAGTGATGGCGAGTTTCAGAGTTTGGAGCTGATTTTAGGGACAGGAGAGGAGGTGTGGTAGGTTCAGGGCCCCGTGTTTGGTTTAAGATGTGTTGTTCTTGGCTGTGTCAGCAGTGAGAAGCTGATACATTCCTGTGTAGAATTGTTGCTGATCTTGTTGTGGTCAGTGGGTGTCTGTGCGCTCCCCAGGATTCTGATAATTGTGTGGATCCAGATCTCCTGAGAAGACGCTCATACACTCAATGGAAACGCTGGCTCCAGCTGAGAAGAAGGGAACCTGAGGGGGGTTACTCCATTGAGTCCACTTTTGTGTGGGCATCTCTACCCATGCGTTACAGATGGGGAAACTGAGTCACGGAGCCATCGCTTGTTTGGGGCCCCTCATTGAGCCAACTTGGGGGCATAGCTTTGCCCTATCCTGCCTGACACTGTGCCCTAAGCCCCATCTGATAGCTGCTGGCCACCTCCTGTCCCCATGGACGAGGGCAAGGGTGTGAGGGGCTGGTTTGAAACCCACCGTGGTTCTGACACCGGCTCTTACCCGCCCGAGCAGCAGGGAGAGCTGAAAGCTCTGCAGTTCTCTAACTCAGCCAGTGCCTTGTCTGTCTGTCCTCACAGTGGCTGCGTCATTGGACCAACGTTCCACTTCGATGTGCCTTCCCTCTGCTTCGGTGACGTCTCCTTCGGTGAGTGCGCCCTGGGCTTGGACCGCGGGCCGAGAGGTCCACGCGTTACCGAAACGGGGCGCTTGGAACCTCAGAGCACCCAGAATGTGTGTTCCTCTGCAGCAGCAGCCTTCAGGGTGTTCAAAGCAGGACTGATACCCTTGGCAGCAGCATGGCCATGAGGGTATCAGTCCCTGAAAGGCCCTGGGAATGGGAGATGGGGAAAAAAGGGTGATGCTGGCGGGGGAAAGAAGGGTGATGCCTGGGAGGGGGAGAAGAGCGACGCTGGGGTGGGGGGAAAAGGGAGACGTTGGAGGGGGAGAAGGGTGATGGAGCTGTGAACCAGCCTGGAGCTGCTCTGGATAAATGTTGGGAGGACAGGAGCCATTCAGTCCCCTGACCCTTAGTGTGAAATGTTAATTAGTGCTGGGAGGGCACCTTGTTATTGCCTACCCCATAATAAGCCCAAGCCATAGCTCTGCGCAGAGCTCCTTCCCTGTGTCCCCCCACCCCGAAAGCCCAGTTCTGCTGTGCCAGCAGCGCTGGTGGCTGAGCATCCAGAGCTCCACTGAAATGCAGGTTCTGCTTCTCCATCTCTGCCTCACAAAAGGCTTTTTACTGAGATGAGCTGAAGTTTTTAATGGGAAATCAATTGTGGATTGATGGAAGGGCCATTATCGTGATGGGCCAGCCAAACCAGATGTCTTCTCCTGGGCTGGTCTCCTGCCTCTGCAGAACATCCCCACTGAGTAGGGTTATGCCACTGGTAGGGCAGGGAAAGCTGGTGTCAGAGCTTTCTGAGCAGTAATCAGATGTCCCCGTTCGTTAGGGAAGGTGAGAAACGGCTTCTGCTGATTTCTCAGCCAGTGTCAGGCTCAGCTCCTGCCAAGTGGGCTGCAAACCTTCATGTGCTCCATCTGGTCGCCCTGAAACAGGAGATGCCGTAAGGATCCAGCTAACAAAACTGCATCAGAGGGCTTTGCATCGGGCTGTAGCTCCCCATTTCATCCATCCCTGCTTTTACTGCAGCTTCTCCTTGGTGCCAACCTGCTCTTCCGTATTGCAAACCACGGGGGGTGTTCATGGGGAGTTTTATGGATCCGATTCTCAGAGTAAATGCTCTGTCTGGCTGCTCACTCCTATGAGAGACGTAACTGGTGCCGGTGTCTGGGCAGCTGAGAGAGAAAAACTGATGGCTTTGGGCATCAGAGCTGCCAAGGAGGGATCTCCATCACCACCCTGGCACAGAGCGTCCATGCCATTAATTCCTTGCTGGGCTTCTCAATTAGCTGCAGTTCAGATTGAAGAGAGCCAAACTCCAGGCGCAGTTTTACCGTGAGGGGCTGTTCACCCCAGGAATGGTGGGATAACGGGGGCATAAATCCCTCTGTGTGTCTCTTCCCCAGGCTTCCCTCACACCTTGTCGTGTCGCCTCAAAAACACCTCCTTGGTGCCCATGACTTTCCACCTTCGCATCCCCGGGGACGGCTCAGGAAGGCCCAGCGTTACCAGTGCTGCTTGGCTGTTGAACGACGATCCTGAGCCCTGGAGATGGGGAGTTGAAGGTTCCATCAGGCCGGCCGAATTTACCATCGAGCCTTGCAGCGGGACCATCCGCGCCCTGGGATCCAGGAATATCAAGGTGTGGGGAGAATCCGTCCGGCCGTGCTTCAGCAGATGGAGCTGAAGCTTCACTGGTGGGGAGGGTCCGGGGGGGCTTTAGTGATGGGAGGGAGATAGATGCACTTCTGTTGTCTGGGTTGGTCTGGGGTGTTTGTGAAGGGGCATCGGTTTGTTTCCAGAACCATCCGCTGAGCATCCTGTGCCCTACGGTCAGGCGCGGAAGCCACGTGTGTGCTTGAGCGCTGCGTGGAGCTGTGGCTTTGGCTTAACTGTGGGCAGAGGAAGGATGAGGACAGCGGGTGGCCGTTAGAGAGATGCCCTTGTGTAAAGCAGTTTGCTTTTCTTCCCGGACTTGTTTCCCCTCTCCCGGTGAACAAAGGAGCTGCATTCACTGCAGCCATCCCTAGGGGGGGCTGAAGCAGCTCTGCCAGGCGTGACCTGCACCCAACTTCTGGGGCTCTTTGCGTTTGGCCCTGGCTGTAAAGCTGAACTCGCTGGGTTTGAGGCAGCGCATTGCCCCGGGATTTACGCTGTTGTAGCTGAGATTAGAACCGAGATTAATTTTAATACAGTGGTGAGCAGAGCAGTTGTCTGATTAGGCTTTAATTCATCTTACACACACCCTGTTAACCACACGGGGTGTTGAACCAAGCAGATGCTGTCAGGAGACCTTTAGTGCTCTCAGACTCTGCTCTCCACATGGACCAGCACAAGGATTAGGGGAAAATCCTTCTCCTTACCGTGGAAGGAGAATCAGGGGACGCCACACACGGAACGATAGTTTTTGGGTTTGGTGAAGGTCTTTGACGGTCTTCTCTGTCACCAGGTCACCCTGTGCTCCAACACCGTGAAGAAGTACAGGCTGGCGCTGGTGGTGGATGTGGACGGTGTCGGCAAGGAAGTGCTGGGGCTGCTCCTCACAGCCAGGTATCGGCGCTTTCCTTCGCGGCGTGTCCTCTCTCCTGGTGCCGGAAAAATAACAGCAAGATCTTCCGAAGGAGAAACAGAGTCCTTGATGCTGAGGAGAGCTCAGGTTTTGCTGCTTCCCTCTGGTCCTTTTGAGCAGGAATGTTCTCACACTTAAGCCGGAAGTCATTCCTGCTGCAGCCAGGCTGGATCCCGCTGTGCTGTGGGTGTCGGTGTCATACCAGTAGGATGCAGCTCACTGGTGCTTTTCCGGCGTCCGGTCAGTGCCTGGGCTGTGATTTTCTTTTTAACAACCACCCACTGCGTAAGGCAGGGGCTGGCTCGGACCTTCCGTCGCCGGGGCAAGCAGTTGAGGCTCTTCAGGCCCCTTTTCTGGAGAGGAGGGAGTAGTTTCTGCTGAGATACTGGGCCATACTGCACCAATCCTTGGTGGGAAGGTTCCTCCAGAGCTCAGGGCTTGCTGTGGGACCATCAGGAGGGCCTTTGCAGACCTCCTGGGGCCAGGGTTCCCCTCAGACAGCTCTTGGACAGGGCACGGCACTCTGCCAGAGCACTTGGCCGTGCTGGCAAGGTGCTGCAGTGCAGAGACCGTGAGTTTGCTCCTCCTTCCCAAGAGGTGGACGATATGTGAGATAGGGAGCCTGCTTTGGCAGGGGGCTTGGACCCGATGATCTCTTGAGGTCCCTTCCAACCCCTAAGATTCTGTGATTCTGTGTGATTCTGTGAATTAAAGGGAATACAGGAAGCTGAAGGCGATTTATTGCTGTTGGGGTAATACATGTCTGTCTGACAGTGACAAATGTGTTCCGCTCCACTGTGCCCTATTCAAGGAGGAAACAAATTCTACGTTCTCTCAGTATCTCTAATTCCCTTTGGGACATCTCTTTGCCTAGATGCATCGCTCCTCGGCTGGAAGTGCTGGACCCCACTGTGACATTTGGCCGGTGCTTCCTAAACTTCCCATACAAGCAGCCACTGACCCTGGTGAACAAGAGCCACGTTCCAGGCTGCTACAGGCTCCTTCCTCAGGTTTGACATCGCATCTGCCCTCAACAATTATCCAAGGGTTTATTAAGGGGATGGAAAATAATAACAAAGGGGTGGGGTAAGACCTTGCTGGTTTATATTCAGATGGGTTCTTGTTTTCAGCAAACCTTTGGGTGTAGAAGAACCCCCTCCTCCCGAATATAGACTTTGGGAAGAGGTTTGTATTCTAGCCTTTAGGTTGATTTTATGGTGGGTGGTGAAAAGCTGCTGTGAGGAGGCTGCTGGCATGGGAGTGTGTGTGTGTGGGTGCAGCAGCTTTTGGACCCCCTTGGGATGCGAAGCCCATCCCGGTCTCCCAGCTGGGTTCTGATGGTAGATGTTAAGGAGTGCAGGTTTCGTCGGAGGTCGCTCTGAAGTTGGGTTTGATTCTGTCTCTTACAGAAGCACAGGCAGGGTGATGCTGTGCTGTACTCCAGCCCCATGCCCTCTGGGATCATCATGCCTTACAGCTCTGTCAGTATCCCGTTGGTGCTGGAAGCCCAGAAGTTGGGACATCAGTCTGCTTCTGCTGTGCTCGCTGTGCTTGGGAACAAGAACTCCCCACTGGTGAGTCCTCGAGGTTCCTAATTCCAGGGATCCTTCCCGGGGCTGCAGTACGCAGCCAGGGTGGACAAAGAAAGGGGTTCATGGTACAAGCAACATCCAAGGTCTAGAGGAGAGGAAGGCTGGTGGGACTTCTTGGCAGGTGACAGTCTGAGAGTCCGATGTGGCACATAATTACAGATAGGAGAGATGGGATAACGAGCGCAGTCTGCAACCCAGCATGGTCCCTGGAGCTCAGACTCTGCTGCGTGATTAGGTGAGCAGGAGCTGCTGCTTCAGAGCAGGAACTTTTGTTCAGGAGGGCACTGGGACACCCTGTGTGAGAAACCACGCTGAGAGCTTGGCCCATCACGTCGAGAAGTATCCGTCATATCTCTGCGTAAAGCCCTGTGCATCTCCACACCCCTGGCATCTGCAAGGCAGGGACTCTTCCTTTTTCCAGCACAGGCTTGGAAATGGTGAAGCATTCCTGATGATGTTTCTGGAGCCTCCTGAAAGATGCTGTTAGCGTTCAGGCATCCACAGCAGCAGCAGTGACAGCAAGATGTAGGCAGGAGAATGCCTTGTGTAGTGTCCTGGCTTCATCTAGCTGAAATCTAGAACAAATGTAGTTAATTAAATTTTAGTTTAGAATGATATTAACTTTGGAAGCGGCTGTTTCAGGATGTCTTGCCATCTCTCTGAGCATGAAGTAGGATGCCACAGGAACCTTAAGCTTTCTGTACCCGAAAGGGAGGCTGGCCTTTTGAAAGCAGGCTGGGGATTGAAACTGTCATTAAAACAGATGGAAACAATGCTGCTCAATCCCTGGATGCCAGGGAACATCTCAAGCCTGGCCTTTGTGGCTGTGCTGATAGGAGAGACAGGCAAGCCTGAAGCGGGACAAACCAGTTGCTTGGGCGTAGACGGGGCGTTTCCCTGGAGAAGGGGGATTTCTGCCCTCGAGAACCAGCCTGCTGTTTAACTGCAGGTTCCTTGCAACGCTTTTCCCCTTGAGCTAACGGCTTCTGGGTTCAAAGCTTCACCTTGCCTAAAGTATTTGCCTTTGGAAGTGAACGTCATCTTCATTTTCCTTGTGCTTCAGCTGGAGGAGCCCAGCTCTCCCTGGCAGGGGGTTGAGTGGCTCCACAAGCCCGTGCAGTCGGTCTTTAACATGCAGCATTTGCGCTCCCTTGCCGCGAGCGCCGGTAGAGGCTTCCCTGGGTGTACTGAGCGCAGGGGTGGGAGTTTCTAGCCGTGGGGCGGCATTCTCCCTGTTTCCTATAGCCTAAGCACAGTGGTGGATTCATCTGAAGGTTTCTGGGCTAGCAGAGCATCAACTTGCACATGCTACACTGGTGGCAAATCCTCCCCGTAGGGATCCTGTGACGCCAGCCTGACCCCGGGGGAATGGCTGCAGCGCGTCACGATGGAGCAGAGCGCGAGCTGGCTCTGAAGTCACCCCGTCAGCGCGGATACCGAGTCTGCGGCCGCACCTTGCATTGCGTTGAGTCCCTCTGGGTGTCTGTCGCTTGGTGTTGGGCTTGCAGTGGCTGCGTGCCAGCTTTGGTGTGGCGTATTCTGTCATCCTCTGTGGGAAGGAGCTGGTAAAACCCAGACCTGGGGTTACTGGTGGTCACTCGGACCGCGGCCGTCTGCCAGGGACAGATGCTCTTCTTTCCTAAAGGATCTACCGTGACGTTATGGTACCCAGAAGCAAAGGCAGAGTGGTGCTGGGGGGTGTACGTGCAGCAGTATTACCCAGAGCAAAGCTCCTCGCCTTTCATGGCTGTCACATTGTCTGTCACGCTGTTGAACAGGGTTTTTCTTTCCCCCTTTATGAAGACAGCAGATGAAGAGTTTTGTTGGGCTTTTTAATAAGCCTTCTCCTTGGTGAGGATTCATTGTGTTAGTGCACGTTCCCTCGTTAAAAGCAGCTAGCCTGAGCATCTTCCAGATGTTACTGTGTCCACCTCCAGAGGGCTCTGCCCTGCCTTTGCTGCTTCCACCCCACTGCCACGGGGAAGCCAAGGCAGCTGGTGAGACACAGCTCTTCCCTCCAGCTCCTTCTTCCTGGCAGCTCTGGGCAAGCATCAGCAAGACCTCAGCTTTCCCTACCTCCCTCCTCCTAGAGCGATGAAACATCTATCATCACACAGCTTCAGCTTCCCATTTTTGAGGTACCAGCCTTGGTACGTGGCTTGTTGGGGTTTTTTTGGCTCTTGCACAGTGCCCTGTTAAGAGACGAGCGTTTACAGACGCTGCTCCTTCTGCCTGAACTGGACTAGTGATTCTGACAGCTGTCAGTGTCTTTTCCTCGAGTGGGCCATCGTTAAAGGTTTTCCATCAGGGAGTCTGGTTTCTCCTGTGGTTAAATCCCACTCCGTGCCCTCCGGTGAATCGCACAGCGATTGTCAGTGCTGGGAGTTCTGTGCCTTCAGGTTCTGTTGAAGGGTTGAGGTGTTCTTAGGAGCCGGGCTTGTTCAGGCTGGAGAAGAGAAGGCTTTGAGGGGACTTCATTGCAGCCTTCCTGTCCCTGAAGGGAGCAGAGGAACAGGAGGGAATCAGCTGTTCCAAAGGGCAGATACTGTCAGGACAAGGAGGATGGAGTGAAGCTGAAGGAGAGAAGGTTTAAATTAGATATTAGGGGGAAGTTTTTTAATGAGAGAGTGGTGAGGGGCTGGAACAGGCTGTCCAGAGAAGGGGTGGGTGCCCCATCCTTGGGGGTGTTCAAGGCCAGGTTGGATGGGGCCCTGGGCAACCTTATGTAGCTCCAGGCGTGGAGGTTGTTGGCCCTGCCTGTGGCAGGGTGTTGGAGCTCTCTGGTCCTTGAGGTCCCTTCCAATCCAGACTGTTCTATGATTCGGAACTGGTGAAGTCCAAGCAGAGGAGATGAAGTTCCCTGGTTTTTAGCGCTGTGAGAAGGTGTCTCAGCACAGGAAACCGTGTTCCTCCTCCTACCATGGTCTCTACAAGAAGAAAACTTGGAGGGTCTCAGACTCTGGAGAGAAAAACAATCCTGCTTGAGGGACAGAATGAATAATGAATCTCTTGTTCCTGTAGTACTGGGAGTGCACAGAGGCAGCACCGAGAGGAAGCCAATGGCCGTGATCTCTGCTGCCAAGAGCCTGCTTTGCTGGGGGCTCGCGCGGGTTTTCAGGGGGCAGCTTTGTGGGGGATGCGGAAGAAGTTACCAGCCAAGTACAGCTGTCTGGAAGTCCTAGAGGACAGTTTGGGGCAAGATCCAGTGGGAAAAGGAGCAGGAGCAAGAAAAGGAGCAGGAGCAGGCATGGGGTGGAGGAAGGAGAGCTGAGCAAGGGGGAAAATCAAGTGTGGGGAGCTGATTTTCCTTATCCCCCAGTAACAGGGGCCTGTGGCTTCCTGATGGGATCACTGTAGATCCCACACTTGCTCCAGGCCTCCTGCATCGGTGTTACAAGACTGCAAACGTCCAACAGCCATAATCATCCCCCAGTCTAGGAGTGCCCTGAGAGCCATCTCTTCTTTAAACTTTCCCTTGTCTTTGTTTTTTATAATCTTCCCTACCTGGAGCAGACCATCAGCTTGAAGGCCATTGGAGAGGGACCAGTTGTCCACGTGTATCCCAGCAAGATTGATTTTGGCAATATCCACGTTCTGGCAGACGCTTCCCGCACTCTCTACCTTTCCAACCAGAGTCTTATCCCTGCATCCTTCCGGGCAGAGGTGGTAAGTATCTGTGGGGATATTTCCCAACAGAAATGATGGCTCCATAGCAGCCTGGGACTTGATTTTTGTACGTGATGTTTCCATGTCGCTATCTGAGAGAGCAGCAAGGTATTCCACCGCAGCGCAGCAAGAGGAGCCCAGCACTGGGGGACCGCTCACTAAGGCAGGGAGTTTTCCTGGATGGTTGAGCAGAAATTGATCCTAGGTCCTTTTCACAAGTTCTGGCTTTACATTGTGGGAGGTGTTTTGCTCTGAGCTGTGTATTTGGAGCTCTGAGATGAAGAGAAGCCCATAGCCTTTTTCTCCTGAAAGGAGCACGGGTTTCCTGACCATCTCCCTACTCTCTCTGTGTTTGTTTCAAGCTCCTCCTGGTGATGGAGACCATTGCTCTGCTGCCAGCTTGCTCCCTGTGAATGTGGTTTTAGGAGGACTGGAGGGTCTAGCACCCTGATCGCCCCATCTGTAAAGGGCAATGTGGGAAAAACGAGAGGAAGAGAGAGGAAGAGAGAGGAAGCTGGGGCCATGCCCACGGGGCACAGCTGGCAGGTTTCTTCCTGCTTGTTTCTTCACTGCCTCTCTGTAAACATTCAGAGCTGGATTTCCCAAAGCAGAGAGCGCCAGGACACCTCACTGCGGCTGATGATCAGTGGGAATGGAGTGCTTCAGTCCTGGGGGGGCTGTTGGGAAGCACTGCCCAACTCTTGGGGAAAGAAGACTTTGGGCACCAGGATTTTACTCAACCTGTTTGGCAGAGTTTATCCTTCAGGCTCTAGGCCAGATCCCCCGGCTACATAGCTGCTGCAGTGGGGTTTGAGCAGTCCTGGCCTCGAGCCTTTGTGCAAACCCGTCGGTGGGGAAGCCAGGAGAGATGCAGCTTGCCTTGGTGTGCTCTCCCAGGGGGAGGCTGGGGAGGAATAAAGCTTTTCCCGAGGATGAGTATCCCTTGGGCTGGGCAAAGCAGGGTTAAGGAAGTGGATCTGTTACAGGAGGGTGCAATACAAGCACCAGTGTAGTTGCTGTTTCCAGACGCTTGGATTTAGGGAAACGAAGCCTTTATGGATTTACCCTCATGTCTTTAGTCCTTTCTCCTGCACCCCAGAAGAGAGCAGGGTCCGTGGTGTCCGTGCTCACTTAGCGTCTGCCGTGTCTTACAGGCTGGCAAACGCTCGCGCTGCAGGATTGAGCCCAGTAAAGGAGTGATCCCCCCCGAGACCGACATGGCTGTGGCTGTCATTGCAAACTTGGATGACATCGAACAATTCAAGGACAAGGTGACCGTGTCCATAGAGAACAGCCACAGCTACAGCGTCCTCATCCAGGCTTTTGGCATTGGCACCACCATCATCACGGACAAACCGCTTGCTCCAGAGCTCAACTTGGGCCCCCACTTCAGGTAAGTTATCTCTCTGCTCCGGGCTCTGCCGTGGGCCCAGCAAGGAGGAGTTCTGCTGAAATCCTTGGGGCTGGTTCTCCTCCAGCACTCCAAGTCCTGTCTCGGTGCCACTGAAGCCCCAGGAACTCCTTTAGAAATGTTTTCTGGGCGTTTTTCAAGTTGTTAGATTCCCTCAGAAAGCCACTGAGCCAGACACCAGTTGGGAAATCATTCCCGACTTGCCCTGGGTTAGAATCCATGTATTTTCTGGCTTGATGGAGTAAAGATTTGGAAGAAAACAGCAGGTTCCAGAAGCCTCCAGCTGGGAAATGTGACGTTACAAGTAGAAACACAGTGCGCAGTACTTTTTGCAGTAGCATTGCTGTCTTCTTCACTGGCTGTGGAGTATCGTCTGGCAGCAGCAGAGAACCTTGGCAGTAGCTTGTTAGCAACTCCTTGACTAAATTACCAGCGCTGTTTGGTTTCCCTTCTGCCCCAGGGAGTCCGGGAGGAGCAGCAGAATTTGTCTTTCCCCTGTATCATCTCTGAGCTTGCTGTCTCTCTCCTGTCCCCTGCCAGGCTGCTCTCTATCAGATGTGGATACTCTTTCCTCCCTTCTCCTGCCTGTTTTCCTTGCTGTCTCTTCTGCCAGCTGCCACAGCACGGAGCAGCCATGGTGGCTGCAGGACCGGCCCTGAAAGGGAGCAGAGGAGAAGTCTCCTGAGGTTGGGTGGCATAAAGGGAGAGGGTTAATGGCAAGAGCTTAGCTCAGAGAAGGGGATTGGTTTGATCCTACCGTGTGTGTCTGAACCTGGCAGGTTCTTGCAAACAGGGGAGGGAAATAAGGTTTTTCAAAGTGTTTGAGACCTCTTGGAGCATTCCTGGGAGAAGGAATCACCTTCTCCAGGTGCCTGTTCCTTTCCCTGGCCAAAGAGGGTCCCCAGTTCTCCCATACCCTAACCTTTGGTTAGAGCCAGCAGGTTAATCCTACCTTAAGCATTTAGAATAGATTTTAGGGGTGCAAATATGCACCCACAAGCCATCCACGTCAGTAGGGACACTTGTCCAGCATGTCCTGTGCTCCATGCGGCCACAGCTCAGCTACACAACGCAGAGGACAAGGCTACCGAGTTTCGTGTCCTCTGCCCCCCTTCGCCTCCTGGCCTGCGGGTTGTGGAGCGGTTGGGCTGCAACCGGGTGAGCTGAGGTGGGACCAGGGAGCATGGCAGATGAGTTGGGCTTTCCCAGAGCTGCAGGTTCTGCTCCAAGCTTTCCCCCGCTGCTGTCGGCAGCATAAACCGTTTCCTGCCCAGCTCGGGCCCGTTGTTGTTGAGCAGCCTGTGGCCAGGGCTGGTTTGTTCTCTGCTGTCGCTGCTGCGCTTGCCTTTTGCTGCATGCAGCAGACGTGGTTTGCAAGCTCATCCTCCATCCCTTGGACAGACACCAACTGTTGCAGGAGCTTCTTGTTTCCTGGCCATGCTCAGATTTATAGGGGGTAAAATAATTCCTGCAGCCTGGCCTGCAGTCAGCATTCCTTGATGTGAAGGACTCAATCTCCATGGAATATTAATCTGGCTTTCTATCGAGCTGGAGTTCTTCATCTCTTGTTGTTGCTCTGGTCCTTCAGCCGCTCCATCTGGTCTTGCTGCTGTGCTCGTGTCGGGGAAGCATCACTTGATCCCACGTTCTCTCAGCACATCTGGCTTCCCACAATACAAAACCAGCTTCAGTGTTCAGCCCAAGGATGATACGTTGGGGATGAGGAGTCGGGTGCTCCTGAAGGGATGGGAGAGATGAGGGGGAATAACTGAGATGCTGATGTCCTTGGTGAAGCTTTTCCTTGCTCTGCGCCAACAGACCGGCTGCTGGATGCTGATAAACTTCGGGGCAACCAGGGTCTGGCTCTTGGTGTAACTTTGAGCTGGGTCAGTGGTTTTGGAGGTGGATTTGTTGCTGGGTGGGTGGTCAGATAAGGCCAGCGGGGCACTGAAGCCAGGTGGGTGCTGGGAAGAGGCAGTTCCTGAGCCATTTTCCATCTCTGCTTCTCTTCTAGCCTGGATCCCTGTTGTTACCACTTCAAGATAACGAACGCAGGACGACGCATCCATCGGCTCTATTGGAGAACGGAAGGTTTCCCCCCATTTCCCCGTTGTGGTCGTCTCCCTGCCATCCAAACCAAGGGCAAAGGTTCCTCCAAGAACACCAGGCCTGCCAGTCCCGTGTTTAAGCTTCAACCCCTGACAATGGAGCTGATGCCAGGCCAGACGATGGAGATGACTCTGGAGGGCTCCTCCAGCACTCCTCAGGTGAAGTCCCCCACGGGTGCTGAGCTCCCCATCGCATCACCTCCACTGGGGCTTCTCCTGCAGCCCCTTGACTTCTCCCTGAGAAGATGAACAAATGCTTTCAAGAAAATATCTCAACGCCCCGAGTGACCATGTCAGCACCAGTTGCGCTCCTTGCTGGCCACCATCAGTTCCCAAGGGGTTTTTTTGGGGTGTTTCTATAGCTACCATCAAGCCAACTTGCCCATACCAAAATAGGGGCTGAAGGAATAGGGGCAAACGGTGGGTTACAGGGAAGGAAGGGCAGAGAAAATAAGTTAGGCTTAGCCTAGGAGCAGAGGCAGGGAGTGGATTGAGAAACCGCGAGGTAATTTCTCTGGGGGAAGCAGGGAGTAAAACCAATGTCCTGGGAAGGGAGGGGAGCGTCTGGGAGCAGCGTTATTTTCCCTCTGCAGACAAACATGGGCAGAGGGCTTGCTTAGAGCCCAGTCCTGGAGGAGAAAAACGAGCAGCCGGAATGGTGGGAGTGATGTTCTCCATGGGGGAAGCTGCTCCCAGGGGTCATTAGAATTGACAGTTCCACTTGTATCAGTATTCCCATAACAGCTCACCCCAGTGTAATAGTTGTGGAGGGTTGATGGCCAAGATCCCATGGCATGGGTTTATCCAGGCTATCAAATTCCTTCTGTGTCCACGGCTTGCAAATTCCATGGTGTTTTCTGGGCTCCCTGCTGGCACTTGGTGGGTGACGTGTGACTCTTGCCCACAGGTAGTGAAGGAGCGGCTGGTGTGTCATGCCATCGTGGGGAACCAGTTTGGGAAGACACAGATAATGCAAGTGGATGTCACGTGCGAGTTCATTGCTCCCACCCTGCAAGTGTCGCCCAGAGCAATGTCTTTCCGGGTGGAGAAGGTAGGTCTCTGGGTTGGGTCCTGGTGTTTAGTAGCATGGCTGAGGACTGAAAGCCCACGGAGGGGTGTGATGGCCTTCAGGGAAGGAAGTTAAACATCTTCTCCAAGTCCTCAGGGCTTTGCCATTGGTTTGAGCAGGACCAAGCTATTGCCATCAACACTGAGATCATTATTTCTCCCCTGTGGGGTTGGGGACCATCTCTCCAGCTCTATTTTGCCTTTCTTGAGCTGGAGGCAAAATAGAGCTGCTGAGCCCATGGCCAGGTGTGTGGGACCCACAAGAACAGCATGGGCCTCACACAGCCATCCTCCTGTGTAGGGACTGGGGCGGGAGAGCAGGGTGCTGTGGCCGAGCGATGCCAAACACCCTCCTCACCCCCCCAAACCCCCCCATGAGGCACCCTGTGAGCAAAGCGACCATGTTTTTAGAGGTGGGACTGCTTAACTTCACCGGAGGGCGGTGACTCACCCCCCTCCCTGTTTTTTCCCCTTGTCTTTAGCAACCCAGTGATGTCCTGAGCCTTCAATACAAGCCTCTCTCTTTAAAAAACACCTCCTCCCTGCCGCTCAGCATCGTCCTGACGGTAGAGCAACCCTTCTGGGTCTGCAGTGCGTCCCAGCAGCCCCTGCCAGACCAGGTGAGCAGCCCCAGACCTTCCCGCTAGTGGGGTTTGAAGAGGGAGGGGGGTGGGGGTGCGTTTCCGTTGGGAAGCCCTCTGGGAGAGGTGGTTATTCCTTTGAATTGGCAGTCAGTTGGCCTGAACAGCATCAGGTTTGAAAAGGAGAGAAAAGACCAGCTCAATTGGGGAAATACCTCCTGGCTCTAAGACAACTAGGAGCAGGCAACTAGGTGTGGGCCAACCGTGTGGTGAAGGTGTCTCTTGGAAGCCCTCCTTGGGTGACCTGAAGAGCTGCTTGCTCTCTTTGAGGGCAGCTCTGCCCTTGGGAAGGCCAAGGTGCTTGGCACCTGCGCTGCTGGTGGTGGGAGGTGTCAAACATGGGCTCTGCTAGAGACGTGTTGGAAGCACGGCTACCGCTGCCATGCAGGTGATCAGCCCTCTCCAGGCTGAGGGCACAGTGCCCTAGGGCTCATGTTGAGTGTGAAGACAAAGGGGTTCCTCTAGAGTCAGGGCACGCCAGGATTTATTTCCCTCTTGCATTATGGGTGCAGAGCACAAGGGGGTGAGCCTGAGAGTCTCAGAGAAGAAAGTTGTGCTGCATGGTCGGGGGCATGTTGTAAAGAAAACAAAGGCTGAAGCAAGAAGCCCACGTTGGGGTTGCACTTTGAACACTGAGGTGTTTTGTGCCACCAGACCTTGGGACTTCATCATACCGGTGGTTAATACTCTTCATCTTCTTGCAGCCCGTGAAGCTGGGGATTGGGAAGGAACTTAATCTATCCATTGGGTTTAACCCTGCTTATGAAGAGGGTTGGAATAGCTGGGAAGCAGAGAGAACTCTGAAGATACAGTTTCTTGAACACCCTCATGAAGAGCAAGTCACTGTTCGGGGAGAAGTCTTCTTCCCGAATCTCCGTATCCAGACCACAACCTTGGACTTTGGCTGCGTCTTGAATGACACTGAACACGAGCGCCACATCCGGATGACCAACTGCAGCCCGCTGCCCGTCCAGTACCAGTGGCTGTTCCTGGTGGACGACTCCACAAGCCACCTGAGGTACGTGCACCTCTCCTTGAAGCTCTTCGTCCGCTGTCCCGTTTGTCCTGTGCAAAGCCTGAGATGGTTTGTGTAGCATCTGACAAATCCCTTTCACTTTCCCTTGTGGAAAAAGCACCTCCCAACTTCAGGCAGGGAAGGTGCCAGGGAGTGGGGCTTCTCCACAGCTTGAGGTGGGGATTTCCATGGCTCGAGGCAAACGCCACCTTGAACTGAGTTCTCATGTGTTCTGCTGGCCATGGCATTCACACAGCGGCTGTTGTGTGTGTTCCGGCGCTCGTTGTGTGTTGTGTGTTCCGGCGGGTTCTGCTGCGGCTTTGGGTGCAGCAGTAGGTGTCAGTAGGAGGACTTGTCCCAACGTCCCTGGGCACCAGGGCCACCCAGTGCTGGCCTGTGCTTTCCAAGCCCAAGAGCAATCTCTCAGTTGTGCTGTAGCGCATCTCTAAAGGCGTTTTCGAGCGGTTCTTCCCGCTGTGGCCTCTCTTGCATAGGTCAGAAGTTGACTCTGGGCACTTTGAATTCCAGCAGCCAATGGTTTTTCCATACTGCCCCGGGAAACGGAGCGAAGTTACCCATTGAGGGGCAGCTCTTCCGAGTCCTAGAACAATTGGCTCTGCTGGACGCAAGCCCGCAGGTGCTGGTTCTTCCAGCAGATGCCGAGTCACCCAGCTCTGCTGCCTTGAGGGTCGTGAGTGTCCTTCTGGCAGGATCCTCTGCTCCAAAGGGTTTGGCATTGCCCCTTTGCTGGTTCTTTAGCGCTGCGGCCATTAGGACAGCTCCCTCTTCTGCTCCGCATGTTAATTAAGCGGTAATGTGCTCTCTCAGGGTCCCTCAGGAGACACCATGTGATCCTTGTGGCAGAGCTGGAAATGAAGACGGTCTCCAAGCTATTAACGCCTCACATTGCTCATTAAGAGCCCGGCAGAAGGGCAGCATGTCAGATCTATTTTTCTGGTCCACGTTAAGCACTGTTGGTGTTGTAAATTATCAGATGAAACTAACTGGGTCTGACATGGAGGGAATCAACCGTCAGGGCTGTTGACAGTGAGATGGACAGAATGGTGGCCAGACCGGTGTGTGACTGGAGAGTTTCCAGGTGCTCCCGGTGCGTGTGCCCCATTGGCACAGGCACCTCCCTTCTCACCCAGAAGAAGTCAGGCTGCCCGAAGGCAGCTGAGGTACCTGGGTGCCCCGTGTGGTGCTGGGCTCTGTCCAGTTGAGGCACAGCAGGCTAGAGGCTCCAACCCATCCCAGCCCCAGCTCCATTCCAGCTCTGGCTCCATCCTGCCTTGTTACACGTAGAGAAAGCTGCCAGCATCGCTGCTTGCTCATGCCGACCCGCGGCTGTGGGTCACTCTTGGGGAGATGTTCTGCATCAGTGTCTGGCTGAGCCACAGAACTTCTCGCCGTGGCTCTGCAGGTGGGGAAGGCACGGTCTGGGGTGGCAGGTGCTTTTGGGAGGGTGCTGCTGGGTCTGTACAGCCCATGGCTGCCTGGCTCTGTCCCTTTGCGCCACGGTCTGTGCTTGCTGCAGGGTTCGTGTGTGTCTCCCTCTGCTGCCATGCTCCCCACCCCGGTGAGGTGTTCATCCCTGTCCCCTTCTGCTGCTCCTTGCACCCGGCTGCCGGCACCGCCGCTATACCGGCATCGTCCCCAAGCACTGACCTGCTCTGTCCTGCTTATGGAGCTGCTGAGCTCCCACCGCAGGGCTGCATCCTGCCGAGGAGCTGCTCCTGCTGCCTTCCTTCCTTCCCACTGCAGCTACACGATCAAAGCTTTGTTGTTTTCCAGGTTAACTCCTCCAACACCAAAATATTTCACAAAAGCCAAACCACCAAAGGAGGAGGGAGCTCAGCTGGAGTGCCCAGTGCCTTCAGAGAGCATCCTCGGGGATGGGAGTGTGGAGGAACTATTTGAAGCCCTGTCAGCGGTGGGGGATTCTGTCCCACAGCCACCAGATGCAAATGACACCCTGGAAACAGAGGTAGGTGTTTTTCTACACCTCTCACCAGCATTGCCTCCCCCAGCTTACTGCAGAAGGCCCGTGCTCATGCCAGCCTTCCTTCTGCTGCCCGGAGAGCGGGCTTGGCAGCAGGGCCAGCAGCTGGACGCGGGCCTGTGGGGAGGGAGAAGTTGGAATCCCAGAAGGCTTTGGGTTGGAAGGGTCTGTAAAGATCAAATCCCACCCCCTGTCATGGGCTGGGACACCCTTGGTAGCCCAGGCTGCCCAAAGCCCCTTCCAACCTGGCCTTGAACCCTGCCAGGGATGGGGCTTCCACAGCCCCTTGGGCACCCTGTGCCAAGGCCTCACCACCCTCAGCACGCACGCACATGTAACCTCTGTGGGACACCACAGGCCTAGGAAAGTGCTGTCAGCATCTTTGGGAACATGTGCTTGGTGAAGCTTTGCTGGGTTTGGAAACGTAGAGACCACAAAAAGCATCGAAAGATGAGAAGACTCTGCCCTCCCCAGTACCTTATCTCCTGGGGAGATGCCCCATAAATCTTTTTAGTAGATTCTGCTGAGGCCAAGGCCGTAGCACAAAGCATGTCTTCACCTCTTGAACTTCCAGAGCAACCACAAAGCCCTCATCTATAAACAGGGGGTCAGAAGCCCAGGGCCAAGGTTCCTTTTGGACAGTGGCACCTCTGAGGTTAAACACCAGCTCCTCACTGCTGGAAGACAGGAAACCATCTTGGCTGCCTTCTTCAGGAAGGTGCCTGTGGAGAAGAGTGTGCCAGCTGAGCTCCTCAGCTGATGAGTGCAGGAGATGAAACTAAGCACCACCCAGAACAGGAGAGTTGCGCCGAGCGCTTCCCAAGTCCTTATTTTCCTGTTGGTGGAGTTTGGCTTGCAGCTGTACTCCTGGTTTGTCACAGAGAAGCTGCCCTGTCCCAGGCATCAGGCTTCTGGCACGTTCCTCGGGCAGCAGCGAACAGGCCCAGGCTGGCACCAGGCTGCACAATGGAACCCTTGGGGGTCTCTGCCGGCCCCGAGCACCTGGTGTACCCCGCTTCCTCCTGCAAGCTGGCGTGTAGGATGTACAGTTGGAGCCCGTGTCTCATCTGTGGGTGGGCTTGGACCCATGCTCAAGCATTGGCAGGGACATACCTGTACTTGGCTTGCACCCAGGTCCCATCTCAGCTGCTTCCTGGTTTCATGAGGTGGTAGAGCCACGAGCGGAGTGGTCTGGCTCAGCCCCACCTGCTGCTTACTGCAGCCCATGGCACTTGTTTTCCAGCCTCTACCAGAGGGTGCTGCGGAGGCAGAGGGTGCTGCGGAGCCAGAGGGTGCTGCGGAGGCAAACAGCACTGTGGAGACTCAGAGCTCTGTGGCCATCAGGCAGCTGATGTCATTTGTCAGTCTGGAGCTCCCCACCATGGAGGTGGACGAGGTGAGTGGGAACCTGTCTCGCTTCCGTGGTCACACTGGTGGCCCTAAGGACGTGTGTTGGTGTTCCTCTGGAGGCAGTGAGAGGCCCGTTCTGCAGCAGAGAGAGCTTCTGGCTGCCAAGAGACCTCCCAAATTACTCTAACGTGGAGTATTAATTAACGCATTCATTACTGAGTATGGGAGAAGATTTTTCCCATGGTCCTTCCACTGGCAAGCGGGGTGGCTGCAGGATGAGACTGGGTTTGAGGAAGAGGCCCTCCAGCCATGTCTGTCCTTTGCTCCAAGCAGTGGCTCTCTCCTCTCCTGCACCCATTTCCACACCTGATGTCTCAGTGTCTCTTCCCCTTCCTCCAGGTTTTCCACATCCTGCCGCTGTACGGCGTGCTGCAGCCGGGCGAGAGCGAGCGGGTCAGGGTCACCTTCTTTGGCCATGCAAACATCATTGCCCATGTCACGGCGCTGTGCCGCGTGGAGGGAGGCCCGACCTACGAGGTTGCCCTGCGTGGGGAGGCCTCGCTCATCCACTACCTCCTGGACAGCACGGAGATGGACTGCGGGCTGCAGGTACCAGGCGTTTCTCTTGGCAGGAATCCTTGAGACCATCCCTGGCAGGTGGCTGCCCACTGAGGTCCAGGACTCTCACTGGTTTGGAGGTGCAGCTTTGGGGTGCCAGGTCCTGTGTCCAAGCTGGTTTTAATGGTCATCTCCATTGCCCTTCCTGAAGCTGGGAATCGCTCCTCTTCAATGAACTCTGGCTCCCAGGGCAGGCGGTGATCTCCAGGGAGATGTGCCCTGAGACATCCATCTGCAGATCCGCTCCCAGATCCTGGGGTCCAAGGAGACGGTCTCTTTCAGTGCTCTCCATGGAGCAACAAAAGGAACCAGGAACAATGTTACCATGGGCTGGAAGGGACCTTAGAGGTCATCTTGTCCACCTTCACTGAGCAGGGCCATCTTCGACTAGGTCAGGTTGCTCAGAGTCTCATTCACCCTGACCAGATGTTTCCAGCAGTGGGGCATCCCCCAGTTTATTACGGACCTTTTTGAGGTGGTTCCTGCACCTCTGCGCGCTGCCATAAATATCTGCGTGGGTTCCTCAGGTTGGCCTGGGAGAGTCAGGTGCCCGTCCCTCCTCTTCCTCTGCCTCTCTCCTGCATTGTGTCCATCGGCTCTCATCCCAGTGTCAGCAGGAGCAGATTGCCAACATCCAGATGTGTGTCCTCAGTTTCCCGCCCCTCTGTCTTCTCTCCAGCTGTTTACCGAAGTCACCAAATCAGAGGTCACCCTGCGGAACAGCGGGAAGATGGGATTCACCTACGTGGTGCTGAGCCCCAGCACGGCCACCACGGACAGTCCTCAGCCTGGCGTGCCCCTGGTCCTGCCCAGCACTGTGAGTAGCACGAGGGGTTGACGCTGGCTCCACATCAGGCTGCCCAGGAGGGGGTTATAGGGGAGGAACAAAACGTTGGGCAAGCAGAGTCCTAATTGTACTGGGTGAAGTTGTGCTGGTACCGGCACTGGAGCGGGATGGTGCAAGGTCTCCTGAGCGTCTCCTTCCCCTCAGGGTTGGGTGGTGGGACGGGACTTCCTCCAGGTCCCTGCCTGCCTCCTGTCAGCACTAAGGACATAAATAGTCCCTCTCTTGGGCACGCAGCTCCTGTGTCGGAACTCGCGCCGGCCCCTCACTTCTCCAGCTCGTAGCATCCCCTGTCCCAGTTCTGCCTGGATCCCTCAGCTGAAGCTGCATTCCTATCCATGTCCCTCCTGGGAATGGGAAGAGGAGGCCAAATGGCTCTCACATGTCCTCGTGCTGGTCTCCTGCGAGGGGTGACACTGCTCCAGAGGACACGGCTCTGCTTGGCCCTGGGCAGTTGCTGCTGTGCCAGCAGCTTGGCAGGACTTGCTTTTGCAGAGGCCATGTTGGGAGCTGGAGTCCGGGGCTCCGGGGACCAAGAGGCAGGATGTGTCCTGCTCAGCAGCTTCTCCCTGCGGCGTGGGGGGGAGCAAGGAGCTGAAGGTCCAGCCCAGTGAGCTGAGAAGAGGTGTGGCTGTGCCCTGTCCCCTGAGCAGTGTTGCCACCTGTTTGTATTGGCTCTCAACCTGGTTGGCATGAGCCCAACTCCAGGCTCAGACAGCCCTTCTCTAGGAGCCCAGTGAGGAGGGGATTTGTGGGGAACCCCTTCATCCCTGGACCTTGTCCGAGCCTCTGCCTCTGCTTTTCCAGGGGTGTAAGTTTGCAGGTCACTGTGAGTCCAGATAGTGCCATGCACCCTCGGTGTAACCCCCCAGGCAGGAGCTGTTGGTTGGGCTCGTGAGTAAGAGGTCAGGCTCTTGGACAGCAGCCTGGGAGCCACTGCAGTGCCGTGACAGGAGCTGCTGGCCCTGCTGAGAGTTTGGGCACGCCGCTCCTCCTCCACAGCAGCTGGCAGAAGGGCTTTTCTTTGCTGCTTGGGTCTGGCAGAGGGTGGGCAGTGTTGGCAGGAGGACAAACCACAGCCCGGTGTAGGAGACTTGAGCTTTTGGATGCAGGGAAGCTGGAAGGCGATGTGTTGTGTGAGAACCTGCAACGTGCCTTCTCATCTCAGCTTAACAGTGGTCTGAGCCACCCCTCTGCCAAGCCCTCTGGTTGAATTCCCCTCCTCTTCTTCCACACCTCCAGGGTTACATTGGACCTGGCAGAGAGCAAGTGCTCACTGTCTATCACCTGCCGGGAGTGCCTGGAGTCTTCTGCAGGACCTTCCAGATCCAAGTGGGTCACCTGGAGCCAGAAGAGATCACCTTGAAAGGAGAGGGGACTTTTCCCAGGATTTATTTGGACCTTCCTAGGAGAATCAAAGGTGAGCACTGTCTGACTGCTCCTCGGGGAGGTCCCCTGGGGGTCTTTTTCTGCCCCCCTGTGTCATCATGCTCATAGGGCAGCTCACACCCACCTCCACCAAGTCTGGAGGTTTCAGGGCTGTTGTTCTTCTGGTTGCTTTCAAGAAGCACATGGGCTTTGCTCCAGAGAGCCATCCTGGCCAGTGTCATCTGTTGGTGGCCTGGATAAAGAGGACAGCTAGAAAGCAGTGTTGGGGAAAGCTGTAACGTGGGCTGGCAGGGATTTGGGCAGGGGTGGGGGGGATGAGATGCTCCCATGTGTGGAGGAAGATGGGTGGGAGAGAACATAGAAGAAAAGCAGCATCCTCTTTCCATGCGTTGCTGGAGGAATGTGTTTGTGGGAAGGGCCAACACTGGGGGTGTGGAGCTTCCCAGCTTTAACGGGGACGCCGCTGTGCCCACGCTTCTATTTGTGACTGTTTTCTTCCTTCAGGAAACAAAAACTACGAGCAGATCCTCAAAGAGGCAAAAGCAAGGCTAGGACGAGACATCCAGAGAGACGACGCGGTGGTTGTCGGGGAGACCACGGCCACAGAGCCACCCATGGACGACTCTGGCATTGTGGTGAGACTGGCTGCTGCCCTGTTTGGCAGGGGCCACCCTCTCCCTGTGTCACTTGTCCCCCTTGCACGCTTCAGCTGGCTCCCCTGGGCTGGCCACAAACATGGGGCTCCTCTGGTAGTGGTCCTTCCCGTGGGTGCCTGAGCTTCCTGAGTGCCTGACGGGGAGGTCCTGAAGACTGGGCTCAAGTGACTGAGATGTGTCTCCAAGAGCTCTCAGCGCTGACCTTGTTCCCTCATGGAGAGAGCTTTTGTCTGAGCTGCGCTGGCAGCAGCTGGGGACAGGCAGATACTTGGAGCTCTGGAAGATCCTTGACTTGTTTGGTCAGATCAGCTTGTATAAAGGTGGCTGAGCAGGCAAAGGTGCTGGAGTTCATCTCCCTTCAGATATGGTCCTGGCAGACTGAGCAGCTGGGCAGAAGGACCTCGTCATAGACTCTGTTGGGTTGGCAGGGACATCCAAAGGCCATCTACCCCCTGCAGCGAGTAGGGACACCTTTAAGTAGATCAGGTTGCTCAGAGCTTCATCCTTGCATGTCTTCAGGGATGGAGCCTCCACCACTTCTGTGGGCAACCTGTGCCAGGGTCTCACCACCCTCAGAGTGAAGGACTTGTTCCTGCTTCTTACCAAGAGCAGGGTGGGATTAACTTCCCTTTGCTAACCAGCCACTGTCTTTGTTTTCCTCAGCTGGATGTTCGTCTGCAGATGGAGATGGAGAACATTCTGATAGAGCAGCACGCCCTGGAGCAGCAGAAAGCTCTCTCCTGCTGTTCCCCGGAGGACGCTGCCTTTGACCAGCATGCTCGTCGGAGGCTTCTCAAGTTAGTAGGGCCCCTGTGCTCTGATGGTAGCGCACAGTGGTGCGCCCCTGCTCCTGGGAGCTCCTTGTTTCTGGGAATAGCTGGGGACTTGAGAAGGGGGTTGATCCTGACAGTTTGGACGTGCTACCAGTGAGCAGCCTGAGGACTTTTTTCCAGTGGCTTTTCACAGCAGAGGAGTTGTGCCCAGTGTCTGTTTTAAACTCATTTTATTCTAAGAACCTGTTAGTAGCTGATAAAACCTTGGACCTGGGTGCCCTGTGACATACCAAAGTCTTCTTAGCAGAAGATAAGACCTTGGGCTTCATGGGCTGGAGTTTCTCCAGCAGTGACTACAGAAGCACCCGCTTTGTTTGCATCCTCCTCCACCTTAAGGACTCTCCTTGCTTCTCCTTCCAGAGTGGAGCTGCCCGAGTACGTCCTGGACTTCGGCCACGTCATTCTTGGTGACATCCACACACACGTCGTGAAGATCACCAACCCCGGGCAGCTCCCCGCGTCCTTCTGCGCCAACGGACGGGCTCTGTGTGGCACTGGTAACCCATGCTGGAGAGACTTCCTGTGGGCTTGAAGGACCTGTCTCTGACAGATATGCTGGGGCCACGGGGAAGGGTTTTGAGTGCTCTTTTGCATCGTTTTCTCTTCCTTCCCCCCCTGCTCGGTGCTCTGCAGCCAGAACTCTCCTGGCCCGCAGTGTCCAGCCACCTGGGCTGTCCTGACGCTTCATTGCGGGGGCTCTGTGGGCTGATCACCATGGTGACCTCTCAGCATCTTCTGCTCTTGGCTACCAGGAGCATCTCCTGAGTGTCTTTGTGTGCTCCATGAGCTTGTGTTGGGAGCAGACAAGACCCTTGGTGGTTTGGAAGCGCTTTGTTTAGAGTTTGTAATGACACAGTGCTGCTTTAGCCTCTATTGAGACAACAGCCTGTGTGGTCAAAACAGGCTTTCAAAACAGGTCCTTGAGGACCATCAGATGGTGACTTGCTGCGTCTGAAGGGTGGTCAGGTGTCTCCTCTAAATTGTCTTCCAAGCAGCACTACGGCACAGGGAAATCTTCCCTGGAACTTCTTTGGAGAGGTCTGCGCATCCTTCCTGGGAGCCTGGTGAAGGAATTGCTGGTGCTCCTCAGCTGATGGGTTTCTGTTTTACCCTGCGGGTCTTGAATTCAGGCTGTGAAATTCCTTTCTGTTTGAGCGGTGACAAGAGAGAAGGAGTGGCAGTCTTCTCTGGAGACACAAAGGGTCCTTCTGCCTGACAGTCCTGTGGACACCCATACGGTCTGAACGTACTTGTTCACGTTGCTGGTGTATCTCAGCTGCTTTATTTTCACCCATTCAAGGTTTTAGTGTGGACCTGGGCCGCGTGAACAACCTGCCCTTCTGCGAGACAGAGACGTTTGAAGTGCGCTTTGACCCACAGAGTGCCAACCTGCCGGTGGGAGAAGTGAATGTTGTCCTGCCCATCAAGGTACTGCATCCTTCCTCACCTCCCTGTGCCAGCACGGCCTTTTGAGGCAGCTGTCAGGTTGGGGGCAGCAGCAGATGTTGCCTGGACCTTCAGCTGGATGCTCTGTCCCTCACTAGGCAGAAGAAGGCCCCACATTTCCCATCCGCCTCTGTGCCAGTGTGGCTGTGCCATCCCTCTGCATCTCCAGGGACAGACTGGAGTTTGCTGCTGTCCAGTGTGGACAGTGTCAGGAGGAAACCATCCAGCTCCACAACCAACTCCAGGTCCCCTGTAAATGGTCCATCACTGTGAATGAGCCCGTTGTGAAGGTGAGGCAGGGACGATGTGTGACACGTAACTTCTCGGTTGGGTTTTCTGTGCCTCTCGTGCCTTTTCTGCCACTGTGGGTGCCTCACTGCATGGGGACAGCTCGTGGGAGGGAGATTGGAGGGTATGGAGCAAGGCTGGTTCACCTGGACTTGTTGAGCAGCTGATGCTTCGCTTCTCTGCCCCCTTCACCCATTCGTCCTCCTCCAAGGACGGTGCCTGCCCGTCTGCCTGCCCTGCCCACAAGTTTTCCCTCCAGTTCTAGGCTGTAGTGGCCACATCTGGTCTGGATGTGGGTGCTCTTGGCGCCGTGACGGTGTCTCAGAGCACTGTGGGAACTTGAGGGTCTGTCCTCACAGACCAAAGAGACCTCACAAGGTTCCTTCCTGTGCCCAGGTGGACAAGTATTTGCCACTATACGTTAAACAAAAGCTGCTTCGGCAGAGGAAGAAGCAGCGCTGTGTCTTCGAGGTGCTGCCCTCGGCTGGGACCCTGACTCCGGGACAGCGCTACAACGTGCGAGTCAGGTTTACACCCACGGAAGAGGTGAGATGGGTGGGCGTCACGCCCAGGTGCAAGGCCATGTGGCAATGGGAGGCCAGTGTGGGGAGGGGGAGATGAGGTCTGCCTCCACATGGAGCTTTCTGCAAGCCCCATACCCACCGTGCCTCAGTTTCCCCCCCCCCCCCCCCCGGTCCCCTCCTTGGAGAGGTGCTTTGACATCCCTACAGGGGACCGTGCATGGAGAGCATCAGGGCATTGCGGTGTGGCTCCTTCTCAGTGTATGGGTGGGCAAAACCCACCCGTCTCCCCTCATTCCCTCTCCACGGGGGCCTGTTTGCAGGCATGGGGAGAACCCCAGTGCGCTCATGGGGGATGAACCCTGCAAGGGCTGATCTCAGCTAATCCCACTGCTGGTGAAGCCATGAAAAGGCGGGATCAGAACTCCCCAGCCTTGGTGCTGATGAAGCAGACACCATTTATCGCAGCGCTGGGCACACCAGGCATCGCTGCTCCGGTTGTGTGCGCTGGTTAAAGCCACATCTCTCCTACTGATACAGATTAACACATACATATTCATTAGAGTTTCTAAGATAAGGCAGGGGTATGCAAATTACCTCCAGGAAGTACTTTACATTAATCCCTCCCAGATAGACCATGCTCAGTGACACTCAGGGGGCCTTCTGGTGGGCGTCAGGGATGAAGGCTGGATGTCTTCCTCTCAGCCCATGCTCTTTGCAGTTTTCTCCATAGCCTCAAAACCCCATCCCTGCCCAAACAAGTTAGGAACCCTTTAGCTGAAAACAATATCTACTCTAGCTCTTCTGTAGTCATTGGTCTCATTATTAATGACTCCCCCACCTTCACTTCTTTATCTTCAAGGCTGTTCCACTGTTGGGGTAAATTTTGTAGCTGCTCTCATGAACCAGCTCCCACAGCTACAGCCACATTCTACTGGAATCCCAAACAAATCTGTCCTCAAAACATGCAAACTCTCCTTATATTTACATTTTATTAATTAATTGTCTGTTAAACTATACCTATATCCATCCCCTCAGCATTATTCCATGTCACTGAATCACCGGTACCAGCAAGCAGCCCCAGCCCAGGCCCCTTCCCGGGCTTAGCGGGGCTGTCGCCTGTCGTGGTTCGCCGCCCGTGGTCCCTGCAGTGCCGGCACATTCCAGGCAAACTGGGAATCCGCTTCAATGGTGGAGCGTTCCCAAAGGCGGTTTGAACGTGGCCACTTTGACTTGGAAACTGGTGGCTTATGGACACGAGAGCTCTGGCTTCCAGTCCAGTTGCTGGCCAAAGGCCGAGTGGAGATGACACCCCTGGTTGCGAGCGGTCGGGAGCTCCTCGCCCCTCTGATGGAGCGATACAGAGCGGATTGTTTGCCTGCGGTGGCAGTGCCAGGACTGCCCGGGCAGTGTAACCCTGAAGGAGGAGGAGAAGCAGCCCCTGAGCCCACCCATAGGGACCTTTACAAGCGCTGCTGAAACCCCCATCAGTCCATTTAAATCCATGGGATACCCGGTTCCACCCAACGCCAGGAACCATCCCGGTTCCTTGGAGCCAGCGTGCCAGGGCCCCAAGCCCCTGCTGCACATCAATAGCCACTTCCCGTTCCCCCAGCGGTACTAGTGACATCCCAGACCTTGGGGCAAGGGATGACTCTGAGGCTCTGTCCCCTGGGACTTTGTGGAGAACCTTTCTGCACCTCTCTGTTTTCAGAAGTCCTACAGAAGCGAGCTGAAGATTAACATCTGCCAGAGCACCCAGCACCTCCAGCTGCAGGTGTCGGGGCGTGGGCTGGAGCCACGGCTGGAATTCAGCCCCCCAGTACTGGAGATGGGACCGTTGCTGCCATTCAGTCCTGGAGTGGGGGAGATGGTGGTGGTGAAGAACCCATGTGACTTCCCCATCGAGTTTTACTCATTGGAGTTCGACCAGCAGTACCTTATGGAGGAGCAGGTGAGAGGGAAGCTCTGGTCCCCATGGGCACGTTCACATAGTTTGGCGGTGCTCCAGCATTCCCAGGTTTGTGCAGGGGAGATGGAAGCAGTGTCCAGGACAAAGCCTGGTGGCATTTTGGATTTAGCCAGCTCTGCTGGAGGGCTGCGGAGGGACTTGGTGTGGTGTTGGGAGGAAGGAATGAGGGAGAAGATAGGTTGGCTCTTGGTGTGATGGAGGTCAAGAAACACCTCCTGTGTATGGTTTCTTTTCCCGGCGCCCACAGGTCCTGCGGATGCTGAAAGACTACGATTGCCGCAACACCTTATTGCTGCCACCGCGTGCCCCCGGTGAGAAGCTGCCTCCAGAGGTGCTGGAGTACTATGAGGACCAGAGATGGCTGCAGGATGAGGCTGAAAAATCCAAGAGTGAGGAACAAGCAAGCCAGGACAACGGTGAGGGTTTGGGTTGGCCCAAGTGTGGATGCAGCAGGGAGTCCTGCCCACCTACCCTCAGCTCTCCATCCCCACTGCCTTCTCCATGGAAAGCCCATGGTTGTAGCAACTGCTTGTTCTCCAGTTTGGTGGAGGAACTGCAAGGCTGAAAGTCTGTGGCTTGTAACACACATCCTCCACCAGTCCCAAGTGCAGCCAAAGCGAGCTCCTGCCAGGGGAAGCAGTGGCTGGAGAGCTGCTGGCAGAGAAGGCCCTGGGGGTGCTGGGTGAGTGCCGACGGCACGTGAGCCGGCAGCGTGCCAGAGTGGCCGAGAAGGCCAGCAGCATCCTGGCTTGTGTCAGACCCAGTGTGGCCAGCAGGTCCAGGGCAGGGATTGTTCCCCTGTGCTCAGCGTTGGTGAGGCCGCACCTCGAGTGCTGGGTTCAGCTTTGGGCCCCTCACTCCAAGAAGGACATGGAGGTCCTGGAGTGAGTGCAGAGAAGGGCAATGGGGCTGGGGAAGGGGCTGGAGAGCAAACCTTCTGAGGAGCGTCTGAGGGAGGCGGGGGTGTTCAGCCTGGAGAAGAGGAGGCTGAGGGGAGACCTTCTCACCACCTACACTGACCTGACAGGAGGGTGCCGAGAGGTGGGGGTTGTTCTCTTGACACAAGTGATGGGTGACGGGATAAGGGGGAATTGGCTTGAGCTGCACCAGGGCAGGGTCAGATCAGACATTAGGGAAAGATCCTTCCCCAAAGGGCTGTCGGGCACTGGCACAGGCTGCCCAAGGAGGGGGGAGTCACTGCCCCTGGGTGTGTTTAACAGATGGGTAGATGAGGTGCTCAGGGGTACAGGTTAGTAGAGGATGGGTACGGTAGGACTGGATGATCTCAAAGGTCTTTTCCAACCTTGTGATTCTGTCCCCTTGTGTCCCTCTACCATAGCGGGTAGGACAGGGGTGGGTTCTTCAGCCAGTAGAACCAGGGGCAGGGCCAAGGGAGAGTCCAGGGAGGTTTTCTTTCCCCACCTCTTCTCCCAGGAGCTGCTGGGATCAGGATGATGCTGTTTAGCACACTTGCTGTCATAGAATCATGTTGGCAGTTTGTGTTGAAGACCTCGGTTTTGGCAGAGTGTCCTCTGCCAGGATGCCGAGGGGTGGGGAGGATGATCAGGATCCCAAGTATGGAGGCAGCTGACTTTGGTACCTGGTTCTGCCCAGCAGAGCATCAGCACGGCACCCCTGCCAGCAAGGACCCCATGGGAGAGCTGGATGACAGCCCTGTCTCTAGGGCCATTGCCCGTCACCTTGGCATCGATATCTCCCCAGAAGGGCGCGCGGCCCAAAACCGCAGAGGGATCGTCGTCATCGTCCACGGGGCACCCCTGACAGGTATGTGAGCTGCTGGCCGCAAGGATGGGGGAAGCGGGAGAGACACGTCCCAGCAGAGCTTGGTTGACCAGTTGAAGTGAAGCAAGGTGGGTCAGAGCTCTGCTGGCACGTGGAACGGTCCCAGGTCTTTGCCTGGCTGGCGCAAGTGGTGCGGCTCATCTTGTGTGGACACACGTTGGGAGCGTGTTACCTCGTGTCCATGCTGCCTTGTGGGAGCAGACCCCAGCCCATATTCAACCCCGAACCGTGCCCAGATGTTGCCTGAGACAACACTGACCAACGCAGGCTGGGAAACGGTCTGAGTGGGGGCACGGGGCTCAAATTAATGTGCTTGGCCCAGGGTTGGGGCCACCCCAAGAGACTGGAGAACAACCCTTCTAACCAAGCTGCCTCACTCGTGGTTTCCCCAAAAGGGACACTTGCTTTCAGACTGCCCCTGAGGCTTTGAGATCCTGCCTGGGGGCTTTCCAGACCCTGTCCCTGAAAAACTTCACAGGGCAGCTTGGTGACGCTCACTTCCTCTTGCTCTCTCTCAAGGAAAGACATCGGCGGCGGTCGCCTTGTCCAAATATTACGGTGCCGCCTGCTTGTCCATCGACGCGGTGGTGAGAGAAGCCATCTCAGAGGGGAGCAGCTGGGCAGCGCTCCGGGCCCGGGAGCTGTGCATCAGGGCTGCCATCGAGCAGAGGGAGATGGAGGAGGCCGGTAAGGAGAAACGCTGAACCCAGAGCAGCTTCAGAAACCGGCCGTGATGACCATCCACCTCTTCCTCTGGAGAGGTTTGGTGGCTCTGAGGTCTCTTAGGGGCCGCGGGTGCCACATGTAGAAATGCAAAACTATTTCCTAAAGCATCTCTGGCTATTTAAAAGTATAAAAATGGCTGTTTGAAGGGCTGGGGCAGGGGCGTTCTACTGCCCCCAGGCGTCTCAGCACACGTCCCTCGGTGGAGCACACCCGTCTCTTTCTCAGAGGGCTTTTTAGATCTCCTCAAACCGAATCCAGCTTGCTCCTCACAGCCATCAGGCAGAACCACTGCTCTAACGAGGAAAAAGCCCTCTGAAGCAGCTCATTAAGCTCTGGCCAACTTGACTTCTGAGCGTGGCTTCACAAATATGAGAGGAAGGGAAGAACAACCCTCCAGGGGAGTTTGAGATGAGAGGGATGCTGCAGACGAGCTCTTCTCTCCAGAGCTTTTCCTACGCGTGATGGCTCGTGCCTGTTGTGTCGTTCTCCACGTGAGGTTGGAGAGGTTTAGGGAACTTTATTGGGCAGTTGGTGCCCCAAAAGTCTGAGGAAATTCTGCATCTGGTCAGGAGCTGGGGGAGGGAAGAGGGGCCTGGAGTTATCCCACACCGAGGGCTTAGCTCGAGCAGGGATGGGCGCCTGCAGCCAGGGCATGAGACAGCAGGATGGGTGCAAGTTATGGAAATGGTGGTCCTGGAGGTGAAATCCTTGGCTTGATCCATAAGGAAGCTGTCTGTCCCCTCCGCAGGGCCACACATGGATGTGTCCCCCAGCCAACAGTTCAGCCCCGATCCCAAACGCAGCCTGAATATGAGCCAGTCCAGCTTCAGGGACAAAGCCAGCCTGCCCTCCATCAGCTCCCAGAGCCGTCAGAACATCACGGTAGGCAAGAGGAGGTCGGACAGCCACACATCCCACGGCCAGAAACCACGTGGAAGGGATCCTTCAGGCTGCCAGGTAAAGCACGATCAGAGTGGTTAATGTCTCGGCCCTTTCCGTTCCCTCTGAGGAGAGGAGAGAAGAGCAGAGGCTCCGTGTCATCCTGAGGCTGGTGTGAGGGTGCAGAGTGCAGAGAGCCAGTGGGCATGGCCCGGGATGGGAACGAAACCCCTGGAGTGCAGTGCTGGCTGATGTGGCTGTGGGGTGCTGTGCAGGGGGGCTTGCAGGCTTGGGGGGCTGCTAGCCAAGGAATGGGCCCTCCCTAGGTGGTTGTCCCTTGGAGCTGCTGGCCAGCAATTTTCTTTCCCCAGTACAAGGAAGATGTGGGACTGTTGGAGAGGGTTCAGAGGAGGCCATGAAGGTGATCAGAGGGTTAGAGCACCTCCCCTAAGGAGAGAGGCTGAGGGAGCTGGGCTTGTTCAGCCTGGAGAAGAGAAGGCTGCGGGGGGACCTCATTGCAGCCTTCCTGCCCCTGAAGGGAGCAGAGAAGCAGGAGGGGAATCAACTTTTTAAAAGGGCAGCCACTGGCAGGACAAGGGGGATGGAGTGAAGCTGGAGGAGGGAAGGGTTAGATGAGATATTGGGGGAAGTTCTTTCCAGAGAGAGTGGTGAGGGGCTGGAAGGGGCTGCCCAGAGAGGGGCTGGGTGCCCCATCCCTGGGGGTGTTCAAGGCCAGGTTGGATGGGGCCCTGGGCAACCTTGTGTAGCTCCAGGCCTGGAGGTTGGTGTCCCTGCCTGTGGCAGGGGGTTGGAGCTCTGTGATCCTTGGGATCCCTTCCAACCCAGACCATCCTATGATTCTAATCTGCTGGTGAGAAGCTCCAGCTCCAAGGAACGGTTTGGGTGTTTCCCAAGAGACTAATTTTTCTTGTTATGTTGAACATTGCAGGGCCTCTCCAGTTCTCTGCTCACGTCTCCCACTCCCTGCGTTCCTCCGCAGCGGTGGCTGAGCACCAGCACAGAGGGAGAGGTGGGCTTTCTGAGCTGCGTGCTGCCCGAGGACGTGCTGGTGGCCATCCTCTCTGAGAGGCTGCAGGTAGGTGGCAACTGATAGGTCCTGCTTTGCAGGGATGGGCAGCGAGGTACGATTCGGAAAGGAGGAGACCTGCATCTGCTCTTGGAGGGGTCCAGGGCTGCACGCAGGGATCCTCATGGATGCCATAAGTTGGCAGAGTGTGGGGGAAGACTGGAGCCAACGCGCTGGGGGCGGTGATGTCTGGTGTCCCTTGGTGCATGGGTGACCTGGGTGCCCAACGCGTGCCACGGCTCACTTGGCCTTTTTGCCTTCATTCCAAGTTGAGCGACTGCTTCCAGGGAGTGGTGTTTGATGGGCTGGAGACACCCTTTGCACACAACACGGTGTCTGCTCTCCTGTGCCTCCTGAAGGCCATCCAAAATCGGCCTCATATCTACTTTGTGGACCTGTACCAGAACAGCGACTCTTGGAAAGCCAGGAAGGCAGCCGCAAAGGAGCAGGAAGGTGAGACTTTGCATCTCTATACCTTTCCCATCCTCTTCCTCAAGCCCTCAGCCTTACTCGTACGTACTGGGGTCACCAGCAGTGCTGATGCAAAATGTTTTTGTTAGTCCTCCTGCCTCCATAAAGCCAGGACTGGGCTCCTGGTTCCTTCAAATAAGAACTGGGGCTGCAAGGCCGGCATCGGTCTGAAAGCTTGGGCACAAATGCAGCTGCTGTGGTTCAGTATCTGGCTAGTGACTGGTGGTCCGTGATGCTGGCACACGTGAGCCAGGCGTGGCACGGGAGCTTGCTGAGAATTTGGGGGGATTTTTTGGAGCAAGAAAAAGGGCTTCCCAGCATGTCCTGATGGGCTGGGTTGAGGCAGAGCTGTGAATCCTCGCTGCCCATCCCGGCCAGCAGTTCTGCTTGCAGTCACTAATGGTTTCTCCTCTGCTCTATGCTGAAGAGCGGGACTTGGAAGAAGCTGCCAAGAAGGAGGAAGAATGGCACAGGGAGATGGATGAGGAAAAGTATGAGGCCCTTACTGAGGAGGAGAAAGCGCAGTTTGATAACTATACACAACAAGTCAAGCGCGAGAAGAAGAAGAGGTCTGTATGCCCTCCACAGGTCACTCCCAGTGTCACTCCCTGCTCCAGAGATCTTGGTTGAGCTCAGAGGGGTTGCACAGCAAATGCCCAGCGTGCCTGTTGCCCTTGCTACACTGATGTCCTGGGGTGACGCTGACCGTAAAACTGGGTGTCTCCTAGGCACCCCGTCAGTGGGTGAGCCGGGGAGCGGCTCTGATCCAGCTCATGGGATGTGTGTGCAGCTGGGAGAGGGACCTGCTGAAAGCAGGCATGTGGCTCAGCCCCAGCTGAGAGTTTGTTTCCATGGGAGGTCAGCAGGGATGCTTTGAATTGTGACTCCCAGGATGGACAGCACGAGTTTCCCATGGTTGTTGTGTGTTCTGGCAGGGAATCTGTTTGTTCAGAGCCTGTTTTGCAGAAGGGGGGTTACCACAGCCTTTCCTTCCTGATAATGAAGGAGCAGACTGTGCCTGGGAAGGGGGGCTGGGGGAGCCAAGAACTGGTGCAGGGATAAGTGGGTGTTGGTGATTTGTGAGCTGGTTTGCACTGGGAAGTTGGTGCAGGGAGACATGGTGGGTCGGTCTTCTTGGGCAGCGTGCTGGAGGCGTCCGGGTGGACCTCACCAGAGAAGCTGCACGACTGATATCTTCTGAGAGCAAGGCTTAGATTCAGCTGGCCCCAAAGGTCCCCTCCCAGCTCGCCTCACTTTGGATGCTCCCAGCCTCCCCAGGTTGAGAGAAATCCATGGAGATGATCTAAGGGTTCTACTTGGCCTCAGGGTCAATGAGCAAAGCGCAGGACCACGTGGGATTGCAGCGAGCCCGGGTTGCTGGTGGTGACTCCTGGGGATGTTCTCTGTTTTCTGAAGGAAAATGGAGCAGCTGGCTCGAGAGCTGGAGGAGAAGCACCGGCAGGAGCTGGAACGCTTGAGGGAGGAAGAGCTGAAGAAGAAAACGCGTGGGAAGAAAGGCCAGCCTGGAGTCAGGCAGGTGGGTGGTTGTGTTTATACAGAGGGATGATAAAACCCCGAGGACCTGCCCATGGAGCTGCACTGTTCCCTGAGAAGCCAGGAGCTGCACGTGGGGGCGAGAACCTGGCTGCGGGCAACATGTGGGGCCGCGCTGGGAGACAGCAGCCTGTGTTTGAGCAGGCTGCTGCTTCACCGGGGAGGGTTTCCCATGGACTTGTTGGGTGGAGCTGCTCTGCTGGGATGGCAGCTTCACGTAACTCCATACGGTCACTGGGCAGTGCTGGGAAGTTGTAATCCAGCGTTTCTCCCCCTCTGCACGTGACTTACAGCCCTGAGCTGTGATCCGTCAGGGGTGTGGCATCTGGCAGGAGGTACTGCTGGGCCTTAGGTGTTCATTAGCAACCAGGCTTCCCAAAGAGTCAGCCAGCCCTGGGGATTCCCAGCATGCTGGAAGCAAGCCCGGAGGACAGCACAGGAGTACGGAGGTGCCTGCAGTTCCCTCTTTGGGTTGGGAAGCTGTTCCCATTCTTGGCTTGTTTTCTGGGCTCCTCAAACACTGGAGAATTTGGTTTCAGTTGAGCTAAAGTGGGAACCAGCGCCATTGGGAAGTGGGATTTGTGGAGCACCCAGCACGGGGCTCGGATGAGGCTGTTTTAAAGGTGATCACATTCCTCCAGCCTTTGAGTCAGCCCTTTGAACCGCTCGCTGCTTTGTTTCTGCTCCTCCTGCCCAGAACACGAACAAGTCCACTAGCAACGTGTCAGATGGCAACCAGGGGTCCATCATGAAGGGATCTACAAAGGAGCAGCCAGACCCTGTTGCAAGTGACAAGAGAGGGAAGAAACAGCAGAGCAAGAGTTCCTTGAGGGACGAAGGCCAAGCAGTGGTCGTGCAGTCCTCGGCCACGGAACTGGGGCAGTCTGAAAGTGAGACCTTGAGTGACAGCGAGAAGAACTTGGCCCTGAGGTTTAAGATCTATGAGGCGCTGCGGAAAGATGTTGCACGCACTTTGGCATTCTGGGACAGGGTTCAGGGTACCCTGCAGTCCCCTCCAAGCCAAGAGGAGGCAGAGCAGTCCAGAGACCAGCACCACCGTTTATCCAGCTCCAAGGTCCAGAAGAAGAGAGAGAAGGAGCGGCTGGGAACTCTGAAGTCTCTCGAGAATGCCAAATTATCTCAGCCAGAAGAGGAAAGCGCAGAAGGATCTGCCAGAAGCCAGGGTGTTGGGGTGCCCTGCTTGGACATCCAGGTGCTGAGCCCAGAACATGGCGCTAAAAAGATCCTGGAGAGTGGCAAGCTGCCAGTGGCAGAGCAGGTAAAGCCCTATGAGGCTCCAATGCTGAGCCTGCCATGGTCCAGGCCACGGTGCGTTGTGTCCCATCCGGTGACAACAGCACAGAACCTTGTCCAGGCCACTGATGCTGCTCCACAGTGGTCACGTGGCTGGGGAAGGTCCTCAGCATCCCTCAGATGGGTGGAAAGAGTGTGTTGAGGCATCCTGTCAGTTCAGAGAGGTTCCCAGCTTGGGAATCACTAGAAACGGTCCCAGGGTAGGACAGTTCATGGCCATTGTTCCCTTCATCTGAGTCACTTGGAGGAGAGGTTTCTCTCTAGGTCCCAGCACTGCTCTGGAGCCTACCTCGCTGGGCATAAACCCCCATCACTGTTGGCAGCGCTGTAGGGAAGGAGCGTGAGGATGAAGGTGACAGGACTACAAACAGGGTTTTCTCTTACACTTTAGATCCTGGATGAACTAGGCGTGGGTCCCTCAGGGCCTCCCATTCCTCCCACCGTATTTTACTCTGTCATCCACTACCCGGGAAAGCGACTGGTCCCTGCAGCAGACGACGACCTCAAGCACTTCACCTTTGTTGTGCCAGAAGACACCACTGTGGAGGAAGGAAAGACCAAAACTCCCGTGGATGTCCTCGCCTTGCCCACAGTGAAGGTGCTGGGGAGGGGACCGAGCTGGGTGGCACGTGGTGGGGCAGGCGGGATGGAGAAGGGTCACTGTGGAAAGGCGGTGAAGACAGGTCGGGGCACTGCGTCTGTCCCTTCTGTCTGTCCAAGAGAGACGGCTCTACTGGAGAAATAGGATGGGGAGAACTAGGCAAGAGGGGAAAGAAAGCACCTAAAGCCCTCAACTTCGCTTGAGGAGAGGGTCCTGGGCAAGGAGAGCAGAACAAAGCCCAGGAAGGGAGACCCAAGTGCCCAGCACACATGAATCTAGTAGATGCTGGTCTCTCCTGGTTGTTAACAAGCCACAGGCTTGTCTCTCCAGGGTGGAGATGTCTTGGGGGCTCACATCTCTCTCTCTCTCTCTCTCTCTCTCTCTCTCACCCTGTTTTCTCTCTCCCCTTGGTGAGAAGACACCAGAGGAGCAGCTCACCCCCACCAGAGCCCAGTCAAAAAAGGAGAAAGGCTCAGGCAGCCGGGAGAAGCGGAGCCTTGGGCGCAGCAGGAAACATCTCCAGGGATCGGCCACGACAACGCCTGCACATACCCCCGAGGTGCGCCAGAGCAGCGTGGACATCGTCCCGACCCCAGACAGACCAGCCAGGTGAGCTGTGAGGGACGAGGTGATCCCTGTGCTTCGTTGCCATCTTGCCAAGTTGCCGGTCCCTCCACGGGATGGCAGGTCCACGACCACCCCCGTCCTTGTCATTAGCAAGCTCTAATTGCCTCTCTAATTGCCAGGCTGAGCAGCTGCCGGTGGATAGTGCCTGCCCATGGCGAGGTGAAACTGAAGATCCTCTTCACCTCCACGGAGCTGGGCCAGTTTGATCAGACGCTGCATTTTGGGGTGCTGGGGACCAACCATCTGTTCCAGCTGCACTGCAGGGGCACCTGCCTGTATCCCACCATCAGCCAGGACCCACGGTAAGGCTGGCCCCTGGGAACCTCCCACACTGCCTCCCCCTAAACGTGGAGTCGTGGCTGTCCCTTGTACCCCTGGGACCTTCTGGCTTGAGCAGAACATGGTGGCTGAACAGCCCAGTGTCAATTCCCATGCTTGGCACTGGGAACCAGTACTGGTACCTCAGCCACTAGTAAGGGTTATGGCTTCCTGACCAGGTTTTCTGCTCAGAGCATCTCTCAGCTCCTCATTGCACATTTTTCTCTCCCCAGGGTGGTGTTTCCTCATTGGAGGAATAGTAAGGCGGATGACGAAATCATCTTCAAGCAGTATGTCATGGATACAGGTGTATTCCACTTTGGACCACTGTTGTGTGGGAAGTCAAGAGACTGGTACGTGCTCCTCACCCCAAGATGGGATGGGATGGGATGGGATGGGATGGGATGGGATGGGATGGGATGGGATGCGATGGGATGGGATGCGATGGGATGGGATGGGATGGGATCTCCAGGGCCTTGTGTACCTCAGCCAGTGGCATGGTTCAGGATAGACCCAGGTGGAGATCTGGGAGATACGCAGGGCTTGAGGGCCCCACACTTGTGACCTTGAGCAGATAACAGGCATGTGAGTCTTGGAGAGATGGAGATGATCTTCCAACCCCCACATGCTGCATCCAGTTCGATAGTGACTTGCCCCCCTTCCACTCTCCACATCTCATCTTCAGCACGTTAAAAAAGTGCCAACTTTTATCTCAGTGGGTCAACCGCATGGGTGGTCCTTCTGCCGGTGGCTTTGTGACCCACTGGTTAATCTGCTTTCAGGGAGGGTTTGATTTGACCTGCCCAGTGTGTGCGCTGGGGGGATCCCGTAGAGCAATAAAAATGGGAATGACGTTTTCCTGATCCTCACCCTGGATCAAGTCAGCCAAACAAAGCTGTTGGTGTCGCTGCTGGCATGTTTCTGGCTCTAACGTAGTGGCCACCCTTAGGTTGCCTCTGGGCTGGAGGCTGGAGGCATCGGGTACGGTGCAGACATCAAAGTAACGCAAGGATGGATGGAGGACATAGCGTGCCCCTGAAAGTGATCCTTAGCCCGCCTCTCAGCTTGGACATGGTGCTTTCCTCCATGTCTGGGGCAGGTGATGGTTCCGGCATCTCCTCTGAAGCCTCTTCCTCTTTTGTGCACCCAGGTACAAGACATTGCACCGTCCAGGCAACTGCGAGAAGTTAACCATCCTCAATGTCACCCCCCTGGAAGCAGAGGTGCATTTCTCCTTTGAGCACGACATCAATGGCAACACGTTCCTCTTGGAGCCCAGCAGCATGAAGCTGAAACCCAACGAGAAGCAGGTAGGAGACAGGCAGGCAGGGCGAGTGCTGGTGGAAGAGCCCCAGAGCCGTTCCTCCTGCTCACCCAACGCTCTCCTGTGGTTCTCTTTGTGGGGATGGGGTTAGGAGCTGAGCATTTGGGCGTACCCCACTTCATCTGGCCTCATGGAAGACAACCTCATCTGCTGCATCCAGGGGAACCCAGAGCCTGTGGTTTTCCACCTCTGCTGCCAGGGGGTGCAGGTGGAGCTGGGGGTCAGCCCCAAGCAGGTCAACTTCAGGAAGATTCTTCTGCACAGGTCAGTCATGGCTCTTTTTCCCAGCAGCTCCCAGTCACCAGCTCAGCATTCCTTGCTGTGATTGGTATCCTGTAACACCACAAGTGCTGTAGCCCCCCAGCAACACCATGCCATAGGCACGTTGATCTTTAAGGCCCTTTGCAATCTAAACCATGCTGTGATTTCCAGCTTGTTTGCTGGTTCTGAATAGTCCAACAGCTCCACCTCATGGAGACGCTTGTAGCGCCCAGCTTCACGCCCCCAGGACCTCACTTCTCAGGCTTCTGCCACTGAAGCCACAGCTAAATGGTACGTGGTTAGCACAACCACTGAGCTGAGTGTCTTCCTGTCTCTGCAGAAGGGAACACAGGACCCTGGTGCTGCAGAACAGCACCCCTCTTCCCATGAACTGGCAGCTCAGTGGGCTGGAAAACCTCGGCACAGACTTCTCCGTGTCCCAAGACAAGGGCACTGTCGAGCCCCGTGCAAAGTCAGAAGTCCATCTGTATTTAAAGGCCACGACAACACTCAACATAAAGAAGACTATCCGACTGGAGGTGAAGGCGTAGAGCCGGGCAGAGGGACCAGCCCAGGGATGGGGAATGCTCGCGGGGTACCCTGAGGAGAGGGCAGAAGGGTTGAGGCGTCGTGAGGTGCCGTGCTGGCTGCCCCTGGAAGGGGGCGATAGTAGCTGAGCTTTCTCGGGCGAGTATGTTGTGGAGGCAGGAGGAGATGTGCCTGATGGACATAGGGGTGCTACCAGCCCGACATCTGCTGCCTCCAGCTGGGGTTCCCCGGAACCCGGGCTGCATGCCTTAGCATCCACGTCATCCCAGATGATCAGCTGGTGCAGGGCTTACGCCTGGGTGCTGAGGCCATATCCTGAGCCCGTGTGACAACCGCTGTGCCGCTGCACGTGGTTGAATGCTCCATTGTCCGGGTGTCCGTGTGCTCCCTGCACCCATCTTGGAGTCTGGCCGGGGCTCTTCACGTAGAGCACTGAACTCTTGCCCTGGGGTTGTGTTCTCCATGGTTTAGGGGCTGCATTTCAGTGAGGGTGCTGGGTGGTTCAGGAGGAGCAGGTTGGTTGTTGATGCCACCTGCCCTGGGACACCTCCACACCTCTTGTGCCTCCCCGGGTGCTGGAGTGGCTTCTGCCAGAGCGTGGAGCTGGGCTGACGGACAGGGTTTCATATCGCAGCAGAATCCCGCTGGGTCAGCCCGGTTGGTGAACGCGTTAGGAGAGCTTGAGGACCTGCAGAGACTTGTCAAGCAGGGCAGGCTGTGGTGGCAGCAGCTGTCAGAGACCGGGATTCGTATATCATTTCCCAAAAGGGTTTAGGAGCACGTTTGAATCAGTGTTTGTTCCCTCTTGGCTCAGGTCTCAGATGCAGAAAACATCCTGGGAATTGTTCAGATTGAGAACATCCAGATCTGCGCGGAGGCCCAAGACGTTGCTCTGACCATCAACATCTCTAAAGGTCAGTGGATGCCCCCAAACCCAAGTGCCTCTCCTCAGAGACAGGCAACCCAAGAAGACAAGATGGGATAGTGTGCAGGCGTGGCACGGGTCATTAAAGCACATGCCCTGCATGGGCTGAGGCTGAGACGGCCTTGAGTCTCTTGCCTCCAAACTTCAGCTTTGGAGGAACTTTGGCCAGGAAGGCCAACGGCATCCTGGCTTGTGTCAGACCCAGTGTGGCCAGCAGGTCCAGGGCAGGGATTGTGCCCTTGTGCTCGGTGTCAGTGAGGCTGCACTTTGAGGGCTGGGTTCAGGTTTGGGCCCCTCACGCCAAGAAGGACATGGAGGTCCTGAAGCTTGTCCAGAGAAGGGCAACGGGGCTGGAGAAGGGGCTGGAGAGTAAACCTGAGGATCGGCTGAGGGAGCTGGGAGCTGAGGTTCAGCCTGGAGAAGAGGAGGCTGAGGGGAGACCTTATCACCGCCTACACTGACCTTGACAGGAGGGTGTAGAGAGGTGGGGGTTGGTCTCTTCACCCAAGCGATGGGTGACAGGATGAGGGGAAATGGCCTCGAGCTGCATCAGGGCAGGGTCAGATCAGATGTTAGGAAAAAGTTCTTCACTGAAAGAGTTGTCAGGGCCTGGAACAGGCTGCCCAGGGAGGGGGTGGAGTCACCACCCCTGGGTGTTTTTAACAAATGGGTAGATGAGATGCTTAGAGATATGTGTTAGCACAGGACAGGAAGGGTTGGACTCGATGATCTTAAAGGTCTCTTCCAACCCTGTGATTCTGTGATTCGAAGCATGTAACACCATGGGCAGGGTTGGTTTGAAACACCAGTGATGTGGACAGAGGTTAGCAATGCCCCAAGGCTCAGCATGGCACACGAGCTCTTTGATCCGTGCTTGGAAGCACAGAAGCTGAGCTCCCCAGCTGCAGATACTCTCCGAGTAAGGAACGGGGCAGCAAAAGGAGCTGGAGAAAGCTGCTGGGAAGGGAGCCGTGCTGAGCAGGGTTTTGTGCCACCTCAGAGCTGAAGTGTGGGTCAGCTCGCTGATAGTTTCTTACCCCGCTCCGCAGGTGTAAACGGCAGCGTGGTTTTCGAGACCCTCAGAGTCATGGATGAGGAGAAGCGAGTGCTGACCCTGAAGAACAAGGGGAAGTACGACATTGGGTACAGGTGGGTCCCTCTGTCAGTAGGTGGTGGCACCATCCTCCTCCCAGCCTGGGTCCCTCTGTCAGAGCCTCCCACCAGGGGCTAGAACCTCTTCCCACGCTTGGCTATCTCGTGCTTTGGGTAAATACAACGTCTGGCCTCCTCAGTCTGAGATGGAGAGTCCAGCCATCCCCAGCAGTCCTTCACGCCCCAGCAGAAGGAGACACCCTCACATTTCAGCCGCTCGCTGCCCAGCTTCGTTTTCCTTCTTTGAGGGTCAGCTCATTTCTCTTTAGGAGCCTCTCCAGAGGAGGGAGTGATAGTATTTGGAGCCCTCCTGGCTGAACTCAGGGTCTGGCGCTCCCCAAGCAGAGCTGGGTTCTGTCTGGTTTATTGGTCTCTTCTTTGTTCTTGCTGGTTTATTCTTACCCTCTTATGTGAAGTCCTGTCTGTGCTGGTGGCACCGACACTTGAACTGATGAGTTCTCCGTTCCTTCTCTTCCCATCCCAGTTTCAGCCTGGAAACCACAGATACCAACACAGCCGACTTGGCATCTCACTTCACTGTCCAGCCACAGAAGGGCGTGCTGGCTGCCTCTGCGGACCCTGTGCAAGTCCAGTTGCTCTTCCACCCCAAGATGGAGCTGAATATTGAGGACAAGCCCATCCTGCTCTGCAAGGTGAGCCGCCTGGACTTGGAAGTGTCAACACACTGTGTCTCAGGAGTGCAAGTGGGACATGTGTCTTCTGTCAGGAAGGTCAGTCAGGGAATCTTCTCTCATACGTGTGCAAGAAGGTTTTTCAGAAGCCATTTGTGATGCTTCCTAAGCGGAGCTGAAAACCTGTCTCAGGAGGAGGTGTTTGAACAGGGAGGGTGAGCTGATGGCTGGTGGCAGGACCTGGTGCGGAGGTAGAGCCTGGCTGCCACTGTGCTTACCAACTCCTCCTCCGGCTGCAGGTGTTTGAGCCTGAAGGCGGCAGGACCATCACCATCATCCCAGTGAGGGTGTTGGCGAAATCCGTGTTCAGCCACTACAGCATCTACCCCGCCTCGCTCAACTTTGGTGCCGTGACAAGTGGCACCAGGAAAACCTGCACCTTCATGCTGGAGAACAAAGGTGACCTCGACTTCAAATTCCACATCTCCAGACCAGAGCAGGATGCAGTGCAAAGGAAAAGGTGAAGAACCTGGGTTCTTGTCCATCTGCATCACCGGCGTGTGAAAAATGCCTCAGTATCCCCGTGTGTAGGGGGATAAAGCTGATCTGTCCATCAGCTGCAGCAGAAGGTGGTGCGGGCAGCTTTCTGGGAGCAGGAGGACTATCCTCCATGGGGAGGGAGGCTGGCTTTGGCCTTGGAGAAAGGCAAGGGGAGCTCAGCATGATGGATGTTTTCTGCTTTCTCCTCTCAGTTCACAACTCCCAAAATCTGTCCGCCCTCCCAAGAACATAAACGGGAGGAAAACATCTGCTACATCTCAGCAGAACAGGCTCTTGCTGTGGAAGAACACCAACCCCCTCACACAGGTGGGTGGCTCCGCTCCCTGACACGTGCTGCTGGAGCCTGGGCTGGGGTCTCATTACCATGGGAGGTGACGTGGTCTTGCGTGTGCCTGGCAGCTCAAGGCTCCATCATCTCCCAGCCAGAGCAGAGGCAGGAGCTGCTTGGTCCTGCTGAGGGTGCTCTGGCTCAGAGCTGGAGTTGTGGGGTGATGAGAGAGGAGCAGGTCTGCTGTTTGGTAGCCACAAGCCAAAATACATCTGGGAAAACCCCAGAGGCCCAACATCCCTGTTTGAACTCCCCATCTGTTGATTGGAGATGACCTTCTGAGGCTGAAGGAGCTCAGCTCCCACCTTTGCCCTTTACACCCAAGCTCCTCTCTTTGTGCCGCTTGAGACAAGCCTCCCCCTCCTCCCAGCATGTTCGTGTCAGCCTGGGGCTCCCAGCGGGCTGTGGTGTTGTCCCTGCCCTGGGATTGGGGGTCAGAGCCAGCGGGAGGCTGGGGAGCAGCAGCATGGTCCTTGCTGCTGGTATGGCTGTTGGACATCAGCCTCTGCCGGGACTCTCTCTGCAGACTCACCTCACTGTGGGCATGTTCACGGTGTACCCTGGCTTTGGCTCCATCCCTCCTGGGGGCCAGCAGATGATCACAGTGGATTGCTATGCCAAGCTGCTGGGGACGTGCAAGGAGAGCCTGTCCATCAATATCAACAACAGAGACCCCAAGGACCATCCCTCCGGCATCCCCTACTCCCTGTTTGCCGAGTCCTGCCTCCCAGGTACGCCCCACCCCCAGCTTCCCTGCCATCGGCACCCAGACTTACTCCTGGGACACACACCCTGACCCTAAATTTCCCCCTTAAAGCCCCCAGAGGTTCCAGTTCTCCAGTCAGCCGTTGCAGAGAGCTTGGGAGGGATGCATGGAAGGATGAAGGGAAAGCAATGTCCTTTAAGACTGGGGGTGACCAAGCTCCATCCTCACACCCAACCCAGCTGGGTTTTGCGGTGACCTGGGCAGCTTCTGAGTGGCCAGCAGGGTCCAGATAAATTCAGCGGGAAGGCTTCTCCGGCCTCACCCTCCCTTTGATCTTCTTGTAGCATTTGTGGTTGATGACATAGAGTCCATCTTTGAGGAGCACCGAATCTGCAGCAGCATCTACCTCTGCCACGTCCTCCAGAAAATGGAAGACAAGGGTGTGTTCATCAGAGATGAGAACAAATTCATCTTCACCAACGTCCTGGTTGGGCACCGGGCCACAGCTCGCTTCAAGATCCGCAACGTGGGCAAAGTCCCCTGTGATGTGGTCTTCTCCATCAAACCCATCCCTGGAAAGGTAAGAACAAGGAGCCTCGGGGACTGTCTCTCTTCTGTGTGGTGGCCTCCAGATGCATCGCAGCTTCTTGCCCAGACTGGCCTGGCTCTGGGCAGGTGGCAGTACACGGCAGAGACGCAGGTTGACAGTTGGGTTGAGTTCAGTCTGTCTCAAGCGAGGTTTTGATTCACCCCTCTGGCTCTTTGGTGAGAGACTTGAACCCTTCTCAGTATCTCTTGGGGTCACACTCGGGGCCAGGGAGGGGGGCTCTTCTGCTGGGCTGATGTGCCAGGGCTTCAGCACATCACTTCCTCAGGCTCCCTGGTCTTTTCCTTCTCTTTAAGAGCCAGTTCTAGATCATTTGGAGGGTTTCCCACACAGTCCCACCTCCCACATGTGCTGGGCTGGCCGCTCGGTGCTCAGAACAAGCTTTTGTCCTCCTGGGCTTTACAGCAGCTCCCTGGGCAAGGTCGGCACCGCTCTGGAGTCACCCCTGGAGAGTGAGGGGCCTGTCTGGGACTGTTCCCCATGATGTATCGATGAGTAAGGCTGCATTGCCTTGAAGGGTGTTTCCTCCTAACACCACTCTGTGGGTTCCTCCAAGCTTGACAGCTACGTGAGCAACATATTCAAGGTGGATCCTGTCCGGATGAGTGTTCCCAGCTGCTCCCACATCTTTGCTACGGTGACCTTCACTCCACAAACCATGCAGAACTACCAGTGTGCTTTTGAGGCTTCCCTCGATGCCCAGGCAAGGTAATTCACCTCGGGGGATCTTAGAGGTGACCTTTTCTGACAGCTGCCTCCCCTCTGGGAGCACGTAGACCTAACTCCAGTAACCCAGAGTCGTTTGGTAGCCGCAGGTTTGAGTCCTTAGCTTTAGACCACACAAGGAGCAGTAACAGAATCACAGAATTGTAGGGTATGGAAAGGACCTCAAGAGATCATCAGGTCCCTAATGACAAGATAGAGCCTCCTTGTTTATGTTAACATAAGAAGAACCCTTGTGATTCCCTGGGGGTACGTTGAGGTCTGTGCTGGCCGTGTTTGTGCTGGGGCTCCGACCTGCTCTTCTCCAGCCCTTGGGCTGCTTGAGGTGGGACACGCTAACTCAGCTTTCTGCCCTGATGAGCAATTCCTGCTCTTGTGGCCTTGGCAATATCCTTTCCTGACACATTATTTACTCCTCCCTTCTTGCTTTGATACTACTCGGGTGCCTTTTGTGTGTCTGTCATGTCACCGCAGCCAGGGAGCTGCTGTGCCTTGTCTGTGTCCTTGTTATTTACCCGCTGTACCGCCTGATTCCATGGAGGGGAACGACTGCTCTTATTCCAGAGGGCTTCAGCTCTCGAGAGCAGATTGCTCTCATGAGTGGCTCTTATCGTACTGGGATGAGGTGGAACCTGTGTCCTGGGGTATGGGAGCAGCAGCCAGGGAAGTGGGAAAGGGGTTGGTACCAAGCATCATGATGCCTCCTCTGTCTCCCCTGCAGCCCTGCGGCAGCTAAAGCACAGAGCCTGACCTTTGAGATCAGCGGAGATGGGAATCTGCCTCGGGTGACAGTCCTGCGCCCGGTCCTTCACAACAGGAGAGGGAACCCCCTGCTCCTCTTCAAGAAGCTGTTGCTGGGTGACTTAGAAAAACTCCCTCTTGTCCTTCGTAACGATGGCACCGTCCCCGTGCAGGTGAGGGCCTGCTCGGGAATGCTCTGGTCTCATCCCACCAAGGAGAGGTCCCAGCAAACGCCAAAGGAAACCCTTCCCTTGTGCTCAGTGCCCCTTTGTCGCAGGACAGTGACCCCCTCGTGCTTCCCAGGAAGGGTGTTCCTCCTGGAGATGGGGCTTTCTGGCCGGTCTGTCCTTTGCAGTTACGTGCAGCACAAGAATTGGAATTTCCCCATCTCTCTTCTCAGGCTTTGGTTCTCCATGGAACATGCTATAGCCATGGTCACGGCAGATTCATTTGATGGCATTTCACTGCCTTGTAATTAAATTTGGTTGTAGTTTCACAGAATCCCAGAGCATTAGGAGCTCATCTAGTCCCACCCGCTGCCAGAGCAGAGTCACCCAGAGTAAATCCCACAGGAACGCATCCAGGTGGACTTTGAATGTGTCCAGAAAAGGAGACTCTCTGGACAGCCTGTCCCAGGGCTCCCTTACCGGGAAAGAGTTCCTCCTTACAGTTTAATTACACCCTGCTCCTTACTTGTAGTATTTCCTGTCCTGTTTGGTGTGCTGACACCTCCGAACCCTTTTGGGGTTTCCAATTGTACTGAAGCTTTGCACTGAGCTGTGTTTGAAGTGGGCTGAGCCAGCAGCAGGACAGCGTTGATCTGCTGGAAAGCCCTGTACCCACACCAGTGTGGTCATGCTCTGTGTTCCTTTCCCTCAGCTGATGATAGACCTCTTGGACAAAGAAGGAGTTTTCTCCTTGAAAGCCAAGCCCACCACACAGTGCATCTACCAAGCTGCGGGCGTGCGGGACTCTCATGGAGAAGGTAAATTTGTAAATTCGGTGAAGTGTGGCCGTCTGCACGGGAAAAATGTCTGTCCAGCTCTTGGCTTGGCCCAGCACAGGCAGATGTTGATAGTTTGGCTCCTGGGGCTCTCTGTACCCCCAGTTTTACACATGGACTCTTTGCAAGGTTTCCTCCTAGCAAATTGTAAGAAGTTCTTCTGTTCTTCTGGACATGGTGGGTTGAGTTTTGGGGCGCTGTCAGCACTTGAATGGACTGTGTGAAGGTCTTTGCTATGAGTGGGGAGTTACCACCCTGACCAGAGGCAGCCCTCGAGCCTGCAGCCAGCCAGCAGAAGCCAAACCCACTGCATAACTCAGCTTTACTATGGCAGGGGCTGGCTGGGTGCAGTCTGAGAGAGAGATGGGTGTTCACCTGAGGTTAAGATAATTAAGGAGCAGTGTGCATGGTGGTATGAATGTAGCAAGAGGGTCTGGAACCACTGATGGGAGAACCGGTGCTTAGAGGCAGCTGGATTCACCCTCTTAAGCATCTCAGACCCCATGGAAAGGTTTTCTCTGTGGAGCTGTATGACTTTTCTCTGGCTTCCATCACTGTGTAGAGAGGAAGCCCCACACCGCTTCCCTGGTCCTGCATCACAAGGAAATAGCAGAGTTTGATGTGCTCTTCAAACCCAAGCTGGCCCAACGTGTGGAAGCAAAGATCCACATGTCTGTGGTGGACAACCCTTATGAAGAGACCGACATTGAGCTGGTGGGTGAAGGCTACGAGGATGACTTCACGCTAGATAACATCCATGGACTAGTGGCAGACAGCAAGGAGGAAGACACTAAAGATGATCTGGAGGAAGATGTGATTGAGGGTAAGAGAGGAGAGGCTGCCAAGCCAGAGCAAGGAACAGGGAAGCATGGTGCTGCTCACCCTGTGCCAGGGCAGGGGTGCTGTGGGCTTAGCACACAGATCCTGCTGCCTTTCATAGCCTGCAGAGCAGCCACGCTTGGGAAGGCAAAGGGACATCCTCTGTCTGGGGAGGAGCTTGTGGGCTGGCAAGGGAGGGTCAGAGATACCAGCGTTCGGCTGAGTATCCTGAAAAGGGGGTCTGCCGGCCTGTGGGGTGCTGTGGAGGTGAGGAGGACCACGTGTGATAATTTGTGGCCTCTATATAATGAGGTCTGTGCTGTCGCCCGCTGGACACGGGGTTCTGTGGGCGTGCCCAGGGAGGTGGTGGATGCCCCATCCCTGGAAGTGTTCAAGGGCAGGTTGGATGGGGCCCCGGGCAACGTTGTGTAGCTCCAGGCCTGGAGGTTGGTGTCCCTGCCTGTGGCAGGGGGGGTTGGAGCTCTGTGATCCTTGGGGTCCCTTCCAACCCAGACCATTCTATGATTCTATGATTTGTGGGAGTGGTAGGGTGGGGAACGGCATCTCCCAGACAGAGGAAGGCTTGGGGTAAGGAGAGGGGCTGGACACATGTGTCTGTGTGTGTAAGAGGGGTGGATGGACCTCACCACACATTGAGATCCCTTCCTCTCATTCCTAACAGCTGTCAGAGTGGATCACATCCAGTTCGGGGAGTGTCACATCGGGACCCCCTACCCCGTGACCTTCACCATCACCAACCGCAGCAAGGGGGAGGCGATGCGCTTTGAGTGGCTGGCGGAACCCCCCTTTCACTTCTCCCCCAAGGTGAGCTGGGGTGGCTCTGCCTTTCCCCACTGCACGGCCCTGCCCCACATGTTCCTGGGAGCTCCCCCCTATCAGCTGGAACCCACGTCGGTGCCATGTAGGAGCAATCCCAAATGGCTCCGCGTGGGAGCTTTGCTCCATGCAGGAGTTGCCATCCCTCATCCCTGGCTTTGCTGGGGCCGGGCTCTCAGTCCTGCAGCAAAGGCTCCGTGTTACGGGAGGTGGCATCTCCTGGGCTTTATCAACCCTCAGAGAGAAGCGCAGGAAGATGGAGATTCCTGGCACGGCTGCTCACCACATTGCTCCCTTCACTGGCTGTGCTGCTCTGGCTGGGGATTGGAGTTGGATCTTCTCTCTGGTTCTTCCTAGGTGGGACACCTCCATGCCGGCTGCTCTAAGGACATCACAGTCACCTTGAAATCGGACGTGGCCGTTGCCTTCAGAAAGCACCCTGTGAAGTGCACGGTGGCGAGCATCACCTTCCAGCTGCCGCCGGATCACGTTCCTGACTGGGACGACCACCTGCGCACCATCAAGTGGGTGGATGCCACGGAGGCCCCAGGAGCCACGTGGCCTCTCAAGAAGAAGGTAAGCAGCACAAATGCAACAGTAACAAATGCTTGTGTAACGAGAGCTGCTGACGGTGCCAGAGCGACGTCTCCGCTGGCCAAGGGACTCCCGCCTCCTCCTGATGTTTAATCCGTCCGTGAGGTTGACCAGGAGCCGAGGGAGGTCACACCCGATACGTTATGGTGGTTACATCTCTCCTTTTCCCCAAGGAGGAGGTAAACGCCGTGCTCTCCGGCTCGTGTGAGACGTGGGGAGCAGCACTAGCGCTGGGTGTGGGTGAGCTCTGAGCTCTGCGCTGACACCAGAGGTGTTGGCTGTGGTCTCTGTGTCGTGGGGCTCTCTTGTTATGGAGGCACTGTGTGGCCATTGTGCGGGAGTCCAGAGAAGTGTCATCTCCAGAAGCTCCTCCTTTTGCTCTCATTGTTGCCAACCACACCTCTCCTGGGTGATGGTTCTTCCTTAGTTTCTCAACCATTGCAAAACCTGTCATCCAAACTGCTTCCCCATCAGAGCATCAGCGCTCAGAGGCTTCCCAATGACTTTGTTCCCACCCCGAAATGCCAGTCCCCAGCCCTACACGAGACATCTGGAAGCAACAGTCCCCTGCTGTTGCCCTGTATGAAACCCCTGGAAAGGAAGAGCTGCTTTCTATGTGTGTTCATTCGTGAGGTTCTCCACTCACAGAGCTCCAGTGGGAGAATTAAATCCCCATTTAGAGGTCTGCTGCATTTACAGAGGGCCAGGAGAAGGGTCGGACACTTTATACGGTTGAAGCACAGGGACTGATCCCTGGTCATTGTCCCCATGGGTGTATTTGTGGTCACAGTGGTGATTGCTTTGATCAGGAGGTAGAAACAGATAGTCCAGCAGAAAGGTGACCTTTCTTTGTCACCTTTCCAGGGAAGGAAATGGGGATGGTGTGTTCCTGTACGGGGCTGGTTTGGCTCGGTCTGGCTTTCCGGGCTCTGCTCAGTGATTCTCCTCTCTCCTTGGAGGTGATCGAGACGGACCCAGAACCAGCTCACACTGTCCTGGAGAAGAGCAGCCGTGAGGTGGAGCTTCGCCTCAGCGCTGTCGTTGACTATGCCCAGTTCAAAATGGACACGGACACGATTGAGTTCAAGGAGACCCTGCTCTTCCAGACAAGGACGTTCACGTGAGTCCTTCCTCCCAGTTTATGTTCAGTCTCAGCTGCTCTTCATCCTTCTACACAAACCCTCTATGGTTTCATCCTTCCCAGGCCCTGGCTGGGTGCTGGAGCCCGTCTACCTGCACACAAAGCCAAGCAGGAGATGGTGGCTGCCGTCCTGCCCAGATGTGCCAGGAGAAGTTCAGTTCTGCTGTGCCTTTCTGCCGGGAGCAGCCGTGGTTTCGCTTTCCTTGCGTGTCTCCTGTCCTCATCTGCTCCAGGATGAGTTTGCAACCAAAATAATGTCAAGCTGAGACCTGAGAGCCTTAATCCAAGACCTTAATCCTAGAAGCCCCTTTGATTAAGCCTCTGGGATACCACATCTGCCCTTTTCTCTTTGACTTCCAAACTTTGGAATACTTTCTCATGGGACACACCAGGGCCACAAGCTGGACAGGGCAGAGCTGTCCGGGGAAGAAGATGCTCCTCAGCCTGAAGAAAGGGCTGCCAGGAGCCCACAGACCATGTCACTTCTCAACTCACTTGGTATTTATTGGGCTTTTTCCTTTTCCCCTCCTTGCTTCTCAGTTTCCAGCTGTCCAACAGAGGGAATGTGGCCCTGGAATACACCTGGCTGGAGGCTGTGGAGGATGAAAGCAAAGTGAGCTGTACCACCAGCACCATGGAGCAGCTCCCGCCCAGTCTGGACGGTAAGGGGCTGTCTGGGGGTGCCAGGGTTATCTTGTGGGTAGCTAAAGGCTTGGGGAGAAGACACACAACCTCCAAACAGGAATTGCTTTTCCATCCCTATCCAGTTATCCACTTTTATCAGCATCTTCCTTCTCCTTGCCCCCTCCCCGCGTTTCAGACCCTCTGGCACTGGCTCCGACGCGTGCGCTCTGTGTGGGAGCTGAGTGTGGCTCAGGGAGAGCCGCGCCATGGGTTTGGACTGGGAAGGGGGTGTCAGGGCCCCTCTTGCTGGGAAAGCTGAGGTGTGACAAGTGAGTTAACCAACCTGCTGGCACCATCTGGGCACAATTCCCAAAAGTCACCGTCTGAAACAAACCCTCCTGGCTCGGGCAGGGGAGTGTTTGGTGCAGGCAGGGACCCTGCTCGCAGCAGTTGTGGAGCTCGATGGGGTGGCAGTGACTCATTAACCCCCAGGGATGATGTCAGAGCACACGGTCTCCTTGGGAG